>NW_024543065.1:31825000-33042500 GCF_018167655.1 Microtus oregoni
AATAATATAAATGGACTAATTTAAGATTTATGAGTTAGTTAATAAGAAGCCTGAGCTAATAGGTCAAGCAGTTTTTTAATTAATACAGTTTCTGTGTGATTATTTTGGGTCTGGGAAGCCAAGAAATGAAAAAGTTGCATCCTATTACAACGGACCACCTGGAAACTTAATACAGCAAATACACTTGCAATAACAGATTTAATAAAATGTTTTGCAATAAGTTTGATCAAGGAAGTGAAGCAGAATGAAACCCACACATTGACAGAACTGATGAAAGAACTGGAAGAAGGCATAAGAAATGGAAAGGTATTCCATGTTCACAAATCGGAAGTACCTTGTTTAGCCATCATTAGAGAAACTTCCTCCTTCAGCAGGTGGGAACAAATACAGACACCCATAGCCAAGACATTACATAGAGAATGAGAGATTTTTGGAACACTAAAGCCAAAATGAGAGGGCTCTATCAAATCCCCCACCAAAGAGCTCAGGGAACCCCTGAGCAGAGGAGGCAAAAAGAGTGTCAGAGCCAGAGAGGATGGAGGACACCCCAGAGGGGATGGAAGACACCCCAGAGGGGATGGAGGACAAACAATGCCTTCTATAGCAACCTGAGCAAACCTCATGTGAACTCCGAGACTGAGTCAGCATGCATAGGACCTAAATGGGTTTTACTAGGTCCTCTGTACTTATATCATGACTTTCAGTTTGGTGTTTTTATGAGATGCCTGAGTGTGTGAATGAGTGGGTGTTGGATTCTTGTGCCTTTTCTTGAGCTCTTTGACTTGTGTTTGCCTTGGCCAACTTAATGTGATGATTTTTGTTTTATCCTACTCTATTTTATTGTGCTGTATTTTTTAAATGAATGAATGAATGGAAAACCTATGCACTACGATAAAGGTTAACAACTGAACTGCCATTTATACTTGCTGGGAGAGGGAAAATCAGTTTTCACCCAATGGAGTGACACTGAGAATATCGACCACTTCAGGACAGGCCTTATGTCCAGGAGTAGTTGATGATCATATAATGGATTCCATAGGGTGTGTGTGTGTGTGTGTGTGTGTGTGTGTGTGTGTGTGTGTGCTTTTATTTGGTTATAGTTTGGTGTTTGTTTTGGTGTTTGCTTTTTGGGTGATGTTTTATTTTCTCTTGGTTTTGGGGTTTGTTGTATCAAGTTTTTGTTTGTTTTTGAGAAAGAATTTAAAGTTGTGTGGGTAGGAATGGGGAAAAGTTCTGGAAAGACTTGGGGGAGGGGAAGAATATGACCAAAATATATTTAAAAGTGTTTAAAATAATAAAAATATAAAAAGTCCATACTACCTGTTTTAGTTATGGTTTCTAGTGCTGATGAGACACCATGATCACAGAAACTTTTACAAAGGAAAACATCCAATTGAGTGATTTACAGTTTCAGAGGTTTAGTCTATTATCATTATGGTGGAACACAGTGACATGTAGGCAGACATAGTGCTGGAGAAGGAGCTGAGAGTTAATGCGTCCTGATCTGTAGGAAACAGGAAGTGGTCTGTCTCACTGGGAGTAGCATGAGCCTAGGAGACCTCAAAGTCCAACCCCACAGCAACATATTTCCCCCAACAAGGCCATAACTTCTTCAACACTGCCATACCTCCTAACAGTAGTGCCACTCCCTATGAGATTATGAGAGCCAAGGACATTAAAATTACCACACTACCCAAAGGATAGTATCAATTTAAATGAATTTATACCAAAATTCTAATAGCAGTTTGTATAGAAATAAACAAAAACATAGAAAATGTGTAGGGAACCACAAAAAAATCCCCCAAATAGTCCTGAGAAAAAAAGCTAGAAGATCTTCCCTGAGGATTTCAAATTCTGTTATAAAGCAACAGTAGTCAAAACTATTAGACTGGTATAACACTGGACTAAAGACCACTGAACATAACAGAAGGCTCAGAGGTAAACTCATGTATATAGAGCTGTCTCTTATTGGATAAGAGCATCAAAAATGGGAGGAGCTGGAGAGATGGCCCAGTGGTGAAGAGCACTGCCTACTCTTCCCAAGGATCCAGCTTCCAGCATCCACACAGTAGCCCACAACTGCCTGTAACTCCGTCTAGTTCCAGGAGATTGAATGCCTTCTTCTGGCCTCCATGGGTCCCAGACACATATATGGTGAATTGATATACATTCAGGCAAAACACCCATACACATAAAAGAATGATAAATAATAAAGATGAAATAACTTTTTAGAAGATATGTACAATGGAAGACTGTGGTAGAGTGCACACGTCTATCGGTCTAGCACTGAGGAGTAGCGGCAGGAGGGTCAAAAGTTCAAAGTACCTTCAGCTGCCTAATGACTCCAAGGCCAATGTGGGCTACGCAAGATCATGTTTTAAAAACAGAAAACAGAAAAGGGAGTCAAAATTATTAGCACAGCTATGGTTTTACATCTAGAGCTCTTGTTTTGAATTTTATAGTTAGCATTCATGTATCTTTGATAAGTAATGTAAGACAGTAAGATGATAAATCATGATTTAAATCTGTAGGAGGGCTATACTGAGGGGATGAGGTTTGTTTTGTTTTGTTTCAATCTTCTCTTTCTCAGAACACAGAGTGAAAACTGAGATTCCTGGAACTCAAATCATGTTATAATAATTCAGTGCTCTTCATAATGTATGCAATTCACATGATTGGAACACTGGGAGGACCCCTATCCGAGGGTCCAAGCAGCCTGTAACAGGTGGTTCTCTTAGAAGATCTTTTAGTCATTTTTAATTATAAAAGCAGCATATAATTTTTGTGGGAAATTTGGCAGAAACAAATGCAGAATGAGGCGTGGTGAAGAAACATGACTGACAAAGGAAACGGCACAGGGGAAGGAGAAAACAACCCATCAAGTCTGGCTCTGAGAAAGGGAAATGTCAGCGTGTGAATGGTCAGACCTGGCGAAGATGCCTGATATTGCCCTGACACACTGTTGCCACCTGCCCTTTCCACTTCCTGTTTTACATCTTTCTGCAGGAGGCAGTGTAGTTAAACAGAGGTGGGGTAGAACTTGTGTCCAAGAGTACAGGCTCTGGAATCAGACTGCCTGGTTCACATCCTGGTTCAGCGTCTCAATAAACTGTGCAACCCTAAGAAGCTCACTAGGTCTGTTACTGCAATTTCCTACCTATGAAAAGATAAAAATAGAAAACCACTTATTACAGCGACTGGCCCGAAGTATGATCTGTATCGGGAGTCAGTATACTTTTTCTGTAGAGTCAAATAATAAATAACTAGGTCTTGTTACTACTGTTCAAAACTGAAGTACAAAAAAAAGTCATGAAAATCAACATGACTGTCTTCCAATAAAATTTAATTTACTGAATTTTAATTTCATAGAATCTTCACAGATCATGAAATGATTTCAGATCTTTTTTCAACTTTCGAAAAACAGCAACAAAATGTATTAGCTTATAGGCTGTAAAACAAACGTGGGCTAGGCCTCTGGGCCATGGTCTGCTAACCAAGGCCTTGGATATTCAGTAGGCATTACTATGATTCCTGGAATACCTTTCTGTATGTTTTCATATGTTTTCATGCTTGTGTGGGTGTGCTCACTGATGTTGTGCATGCACACAAAAGGCCTGAGGTTGACCTCAGGAATCTCCCTAGAGGCTAACACCCATCAGCTTCTGAGTGGAAGGCACCTTTACCCACATGGTGCATAGATTGACCAAAGCAAACACACACACACACACACACACACACACACACACACACACACACACACACAATACTGGGAACAAACCTAGAGCTCCCCCATATGGCTTGTCTCACTAGATGACTTGTTCCCAGGGAATCCTCATCTCTTGCCTTCTTATGGTAGAATTAGAAGGGGCATCCTCCAGGGACTTGCCTGGATTTTAGGAATCAGAATTTGATTTTATCACTTTCACAGCAAAGCATTTTAATGGCCAAGCTATCATCTCCCTGTAGCAAGCTTTCCTGAACCACCAACCCCCAGATCATGACAAGGAGACTTATTAATAATTATGAATGCTCAGCCTTTGCTTAGGTTTGTTTATAGCAAGCTTTAAGAAAAAACTTAAATTAATGTATTTCCATACATAGTGTCCATCCTGCTTTCCTGCTTCCTCTGTGCCTGGCTGGCTGACCCCAGCTGGCTGGGCCATAGCTGGCTGGCTCACCTTTTCTTTCTGCCTGCCAGCCCTGACTATCCCTCCTTTGCCTTACTATTGGCCATTCAGCTTTTTGTTAGACCAATCAGGTGCCTTAGGCAGGCAAGATGAAACAGCAACACACAATTAAACAAATGCAACACATGTTCACATAGTTAAACAAGCATCCTATTCCACAACATATCTTCAGTCCTATGAATTATTTTAAAAGCCATCTATAACAAGAATGTTTCGCTGTTCTAAAATTTACTCACTCTTCCATGGTTAGAATGGAAGCTATTTCCAGTTCTCTATGAGCTATCCTCCAATGAACAGACACACAGTAAAATCTTTGTACGAGGAAGTTGACACCTACACTTCAAATATATTTAACTGTGGCAACCAAAATGGCAGACAGAACAGCTAGAAACTAACAAACTGAATAAGTAGCAGTGAAAACTAATAACAGATAGATGAAATTAAACAGACATACATAGTAGTGCACAGAGGATTTACATCAATACCATTCTAAGGCTTTTGCAAGTATGTTGAGATTCAATCCTCAACACAGCCCTAGAGGGCGGGAGATGTGCTTAGTTAGAAAAGTCCTTGCTGCACAAGAATGAGGACAGAAGTTCGATTCCTCCAAACCCATGTAAAAAAGTCGGGTGTCGACAGGTGGTGGTGGCTCACACCTCTAATCCCTGGAGGCAGAGGTAGTTGGATCTCTGAGTTCAGGGCTAGCGTAGTCTACAAGGTGAGTTCCAGGACAGTTAGAACAAAGCAAAGAAATCCTATTTTCGAAAAGAGTGAGGGAGGGGGAGAGGGAGAGGGAGAGGGAGAATGTCCATGTGTCGGTGTAATTCCAGCACTGGGAGATTGGGACAGGCAGATTCCTTGAGGCTCAGTGGCCCGCCAAACTAGCCCAATAAGGGACCTCCAGGACAATGAGAGACAGTGTCTGGAAAAACAAGGCTTTAGGTCCCTAGGGAATGACAACATAGGGTTGACCTCTGGCCTCCACAGGCTCTAGCACATACACTCATGCAGAGAGGAAGAAAGGAGAGAGTAGAAGAATGGCAATGGGGATGAGGGTGTGATCTGGAGAGAGAGAGAGAGAGAGAGAGAGAGAGAGAGAGAGAGAGAGAGAGAGAGAGAGATTTGAGTGCAAGTTCTGCTTGCAGCTGGTGGAAGGAGGAAAACCTCCCCAGCGGTCCTCCTCTTCCACCCTGTTTAAGACCTTGTTTTCCTCCTGTGCTGCTGGGGATTCTCCCCAGTCCCCATGGGAACGCTGGCATAACAGATTCCACGTTATTGCGTCCTGCTTTGCGGGACTGAAAATTCATGCTGTCCCGACGGCGAAGCGCTTTACTACTGATCCATCTCCTCTTAAAGGGTTCGATAAGTCTGGGGATCAAGCCAAGTCATGAACAGAGAGACCTTTGGGGACCGCTGCAGAGCCACCTAGAACAGACTTTACTCTGAAACAGCAGGCTGCGCCTGCCTATTAGGGATTCAGTACCAACGTGCACCTCGGAGGGACCCTAATGTACCTTTACACAGCGCAATCTGTTTTGTACTTTGATCACACAGGACTTTGTTCTCAAAGAGCCGGTGCAAATTCTGTCACACAGAGGAGTCATGGTGGGAAACCCATGCCCATTCAACTTCCCTATTCATCCTATACCCCCATTCCACGGACTTTTCATGACTGTAATCTTTCTGCATTTCTTACCAACAACCGTTGACCAGTATAAATTCTGATTGGAGCATACGTCCATATCCCATTTATTTATTTTAAATTTCTGATCCGAAATCTAAGTGGCAAAATCAAGTAGAGCTCGGCTAACGGGAGAGGCCCCGCCTCACCTCGGGCGTGGGAATTTCGGATCAGCACTTAAGCGCACTTCTTTGAAATCCAGCCCAGTGGCTGGAGGTGAGGTCCCTGGGGACCCCGCGTCCCCCTAGGCGGCCAGGTGTCGCCGCGCAACAGCTCCCCGAGCCTTGGGCAGCTCTTCGCGGGCGGGAATGAGGGTCTGTCCAGGTCCCCTGCCCTCTCCTGAGGGGGGTGATGCGTGTGCGCGCCTCCCCACTCATGTCCAAACAAGGAAGAGCGGGAGGCGGGCGGGCGGGCGCGCGCACGCGGCGGGCCGGGGCGGCGGGTCTGCGGGGCGCGGGGCTCCGCCCGCGGGGCAACCTCCGGCGGCGCGTGCGCCGTGCGCCCCAGCCGGCCGCAGCGATGCCTATTTTAGTCAAAGCGGCCGCGAGCGGGGAGCTGGCCCGGGCCGCGCCGCCTGGGGACCCTCCGCGAGCCCGTCGAGCCGCCGCTCCCCGCTGCCGCCGCCGCCGCCGTCGCCGTCGCAAACTTGGCGCGCGCCGCCCGCGCCCGCCACCGGGACGCCCCAGGTAAGGGACCCGAGCGCCGGCTCACGCGGGAAAGTTGGGCCCCGAGCCACCGAGCAAGTTGCCGCGCGCGCCCACTCCGCGCCGTCCTTGCAGCCGCCCTTCGCTCGCCCGCGCCCCGGGGCCCTCGGCCGGACGGAGCAGGGTCGGCGAGCTGCGGGCGCTGACACCGTTCCCCGAGCGAGGTGAGCGAGCCCCCGGGTGGCGTGCAGATGGCCGGGAGCCACGGGGCCTCGCCCCCGGCGCGCGCCCTCCTTAGGGAAACGGGAGGTTGCCGGACTGATCCTCTAAACGGGAGGCTCCAGAGGGAAAAACATAGCCACGAGATGCCGCTGGCCGCCCGAGGGGCGCACAGGGAATTACGTCTACTCGCAAGGCTTTTTTTACTTCTTGCTGTTCATCTTCACTTTTTTTCCCCCTGTAAATTGGTCAAGGTTTAATGTTAGCTTCCTCATTCAGCAGTTTAGAACTGCAAACGCCTATTTGAAAACGAATAGATGGGCCCGATTTTCCTACAGTAAGTAATTTAAGGAGTTGGACTTTAGGGATCTGATGAGAAAGGTAATGTTTCGATTTAGTCAAAATTAATCTGACAGTATACAAATTCACTCACCAATCTAACCTTCTTCATTAGACACATCATTCATTCTCCGTATAAGGCATATCACTGTTGACCCTTTAAACCCATTAAGTAGTGATTAAGCCCAAACCCGTTAGATTCATCATGGAATATAAAAAATAACTGATTTTGAAAGACAGTAAACACTTTCATGGGTGTATTTCATAATAAAACACTTTAATGTGTATTTTTATATACCTGCAGCTGAGCCTATAATTTGTATATCTTTAATAAAGTGTAACACATCAACATATGTCCTATGTTTAAAACTGTTCTTAGGGCTGGTGAGAGAGCCCAGCCAGTAAAGGCACTAGCAGGCAAGCCGGAAACATGAGGCATATACCCAGCACCCACGTGGTGGAAGGGGAGATTCTCCAGATATCCGCCCCCTGACTTGTGCACCCACCCACCCCTCGGAAATGAATAAATACACGTAATACATTTTAATGGTTATTAAGATTTTCTTGTTTTGAGGCAGACTATAGATTCCTCGTCAATTTCCTTTCTACAGAAGTTTAAGCTCTTAATCCTACATTTAGAACCCCCCCAAGGACCTGAAAGTGAGCTAAGTGGATTAGGAGGCACCACAGGTGACGTATGAGAAGAAGTTTGTGTAGATTAATTCAGTACATAAATCTGTTGTAGAACATCAGAACTCGAAGGAGGTTTTAAGGCCATGTAGTCTGGCTGTCTTTGTTCTAAGGGAAAACAGACCGAGGAGGGAAGCAGCATTCCCTGGCTTAGGTGGCTCCCTGGTGGCTTGTGGGATGGTTTTTCTGTCTCATCGCATCGGGCTCGTCCTCAGTGACAGCACGGAGAGGCGTTGGAAAGTATAGGTCCTTCTCTACCATCCCTGCCTCCCACAGGCGTTGGGTAGCTATAGCAAGCAGGAGGCAGGAATGGCACTCATACTTCAGGTCTTGGAACCAGCCCTGGTTATTATGAGTCCCCCATCATAATAAACTTATTTTTTAAAAGACTTTTGGAAAGTAGGTAAATTCTCATTTTTTCTTTTCTTTTTTTTTTTCCAGAAAATCAGTAATTGAGTTCACTTACTATTTGTGAACTGTTTGGGGTGGATGTGTAGTGGTAGACGCTCCCTTGACAGCATCTTTAAAACCCCGTGTTTGATGCTCAGCACCACAAAACAAATGTCACAAAAGTAAATGTTCACTCACATCGTTCATATTTATAAATTTGTTTCTAATCTTAAGATGTATAAAATTTATCCACATATACTTCCTTGTCTAACATCTTTTATTTGTCCACACATACCACTTAAAGTCTTCACTATGTTAAAAACGTGAATTTCTTTATTTCGAAAGATGTATATGTTACTCAATTAAAGTTAAAGATATTTTGGGTCTTCATTTGACTTTAAAAAATGAAATAGATTCACTAATGTCTTCTGTAAACTTACACAGTTTTTGTCAAGGACAAATTTGTGTAATTAATAATGAAGGTTTTTTTGTGCATGTGGAGCAGGGACCTGTATATATATACAGGACAGAGTGTTTGTGTTGTTTTATATAAATGCATGTAAAATGTATATTTAAAATGAGATGTATTTACTATGGTGCTTAATATCAAATATCCTTCTGTATATTCATGAACCTTCCGACATATATGTTGTACATTTACTGCTTTCTAATTTGTGAGATGTTACCAACTAGAATTATTTGAGGAATAAAAATAGAGACTTAAGTTGGAGAATAAACGAAACTTTAAATGCTATTTAAATTCATTATATGTGTATATATTAGTAAGGTATATGATTATTATTATACTGTGATAGGTATGTGGCAGTGATTTAACAATGGCACAAAATAGAGACCTCTACATATTTTAAGCTTCTAAGGAATAAATATGAGGGTGTTCACTTTTTAAAGGTTCAGAAAACCAGTTTTTTATTTGTTTGTTTTTTCTGTTTTTTCCTGTGCCTGGCTTCAGCATCCAGGTTTGAAGACTGTGAAGCCATTGTAAATGCTGTGACCCGTGGATGTGAGAGTCAGTCTTGTACACATGCTGATTCTCACCCTCTTCAGTATGTTGTGCATTCCTGACTAAACACACGCGTGTGGGCATGTGCGAGCATATGTTGCGATAGTTGTGCACTCTCTGAGATGTTTCCTGTCAACAAAAGGCAAATGGAGGATCATTATGACAGATAAAGAAACGGACATTCTTACTTGTGACAGGACTGGAGTTTGAGCCTATGTACTTGATAAGTATTGGAAGACTCTGTCGGCCAGCATGTAATTTGTAAAAATAATTTTGTCATATTGCCTGTCATACGCATGATAAAATGAAGTTTCTGTTTACGACTGGCTGTTTGTCTTTATAGGACCTTTCACCATGAATTACACGGAGTCCAGCCCATTGGCAGGTTCTGCCTTGGCCATGGGAAGCGTCACACCCGTGCCTTCCAATGGGACCACTTGTGAGAACTGGAGAGAGGTCCATCATCTGGTGTTTCATGTCGCCAACATTTGTTTAGCCATTGGTTTGGTGATTCCAACCACTCTTCACCTCCACATGATACTGCTGAGAGGGATGTTGTCTGTAGGTGAGACACCCTGGGCTTGGGAGAACTGCGCACCTGCCGTCAGGTGGATTCTGTATTGGGAGCTTAGAGAGTCCTTTCTGGCTGGGTATATACCATAGAAGAACGTAAGTGTGTTATCTGCTCCGCTCAGCGGTCTGCCCACCAGCTTAGAACACGGGTCTCCGCACAGCCATCGTCGCCCTTTCGTAACTGGAAGCAGTGTGTGCCTTTCTATACCGTGCAGGTGCTGCATGTCAGAAGATCCATTGATGTGCAAGGATGTGGATGTTACAGCATATGACTCCGGTCCTAATTCCACTGCTTGCTAACTGTGTAGCTTGAGAAAATGATTTTACTTTTCTGTCACTTCAGTTTCCCCTTGTACCAAAGAAAGATAAAAATAAAACTACCTTGTAGGATTACTTGTGAGGATTAAGTAAATGCCTGATAGGATAGTGCCTGGCATGGAGGAGAAGTGTTATCTCTACCAGTATGATCTGAAAAGATACTTGCTATACCCAGGGAAATGATATTGAGAACAAAATCAATTCCCACATGCAGTAATTCAAGGATAGCATTTATATAGCATGTATAAAATATGAATATTTGTGACCCTATTAACTGATTAAGTTTATTCACATCAAAATATCGAAAGAATAAAGTTACTATTTTATCTAGTGATTATTGACAACTTCTTTTATGATTTCTCCCCTAGATTCTCCACATATTTATGTGCATTTCTGACACTTGTAATGCATCAGACAAAGATTAAGGAAGGCAGTATCCGCCATTGTGAAAACAGATGGGCAGTCACAATGTGGGGGTCAGATGAACACTGCAGGTTTAGACCCATGCTCCGGGCAGACGGAGGTGGCAGGCCCAGTGGTCACGCAAGGCAGGGTATCGTATGACAGTACAGCTGGCTTTGGGAAAATGACCATGTTTCTCTTCGGTGTGAGCATGGAGTAACCTGGTGAAGAGCCCAGAAGAGAAGAAGTCACAGCATAGCACAAAGAGAGACTATCTTTTTGTGTCTGAATATTCAAAAGATGACAAGAAGAGACAGAGAGGGTAGCTAGGAGCCAGCTGTTGGGATTTGGGGGGCCGTGTGATGTTTACTAAGGTAGGGATTGCAGAGGCAGGTTGTTCGATGGAGGGAACACATAATCCAGATTACAAATACTAAGACAAGAGTTCTGGATGTAAAACATACCCGAATGCATCTTTTAGCCCGGCACTTTTGTCTATAAAAGGAAACTGAGGCCCAAAAAGTATAAGGATGAGATTTATTTAGATGTTCCTCTGTGATGAAGTCCAGCATTTGCACATGTCTGACTTTTAATGTGAAAAATTAGCTTTCATGTGCACCTGAATCTATAAATTCATATCCAAGTGATCATTTCAGCTAAAACTGTGCTATATACTTGATTTTCCTTATAAAAATACAAAATAAGGATATTTAATATAAGGCAAGAGAATTGATAAGAAACATACAGGAAGAGGCCATTTGATAAATGGATAATCACTAAGGGAAAATTTGGGTCGGTAAAACATTTCAGTAAAATATTTGCTCTTGCCTGGGGATCTCACTCATTTGGTACAGGACTTACCCCAATTGCAGGAAGCCCTGGGTGAGGTCCCCAGTGCCCTGTCAACTAGGCATAGTAGAGCCCCGGGCACTCAGGACGTAGGATCAGAAAATCAGTGACATCCTCAGCCACACTGAAAGCTTAAAACTAGCCTGAGCTACGTGAAATCTTGTCTCAAAACACCACAGTAAATAAAATATTTGAGTTCACCCCTAATCATGATTGCAAAATAAAAGGCAGTATTCAATTCCTTACCATAATATGAGGTTTAAAAAAAGTGTGTGTGGGGCGGGGGGGGTAGGTATAGGATCTCACTCTATAGACCAGGTTGGCCTTAAAGTCACAAAGAGATCTGCCTGCCTCTGCCTCCCAAGTTCTAGGATTAAAGGTGTGGGCCCCCGCGCCCAGAGATGGATTCCAGACTTTAGAACATTGACAACGCAGTACAGTTGTTTCTAACAAGTAGGGCTTGCAAGTTTGTCGAAACCTTTTGGAAAACATTTCTTTGTGTTCTCTGAAGCTGTGGCATTCATTCTTTTCCTTCACCTTTAGCTCCAGCGTAAGTTAACCGTCATAAATGGAGAATTCTTTTCTATATTAGGGGTTGTCTTTGTTACTTACCAAAAACTATACCCTCAAGTGGGTGTGGTGGTGTGCAGCTGTAATAGGGAGGCAGAAAGACGTGGAGTTAAGGATAGCCTGGGCTACAAAGGGAGACACTGTCTCAGAAAATGTAAGATCTAGAGCTAGGGATGCGCGCAGTTATGAGAGTACTGTCTGCACCTCCACACTTCAGGTGGTACCCTGCAAAATGGAATATAGTGAACGAGAATGAGAACGGAAGATGTGGAGGGTGTGATGGTGTGTTAGTGTGGTGTTTGTGTTGGGGGTGGTGGAGGCGTGGGAATCTTTTTTTCAGGAATAGGATGAAAATAGTGTTCAGTGTAAGTACTTCTAAATCTGTTTGGTTCTAGGCAGAGGATTGTACTAAGCTGTTGGTGAATCTGTTCTGAGTGTCTAACATGCCGCCTCTGTTATTCAACAGGATGTACCCTTTATGTAGTCTGGGCCACTCTCTACCGATGTGCCTTGGATATAATGATCTGGAACTCAGTGTTCTTGGGTATCAATATTTTGCATCTTTCATATCTTTTGTACAAGAAAAGACCGGTAATTACTAAGTTTTTTTTAATTAGAGCGTGACTTTAAATATGAAAGCTTTTAAAAAGTGCTTCATTCAGACTTGCAAGTGAGCAGCTGACAGCCTTACTCCCTCTTGCATATTAAGAATATTGAGCTTTCTGTGTAAATGCTTGAGAGGAAAGCATTTGAAATCTGTGAAATTTGTTTAACAAATGAATTTTCCAAACTTTGACTCGCTAGAGCATGAACACATGACTAATACTGTCTTTTTTTTAGGCGTATATTATGTGATTATTTCCTGGCCTGCTGGTACTCAGTCATCATTTGGGAAGATCTTGCTTAATTATAAAACTACTGATAAGCAACTTCCATTTCATACTAATGATTTGAAGATAGTTCATTCCATTTTCTTAGTATAATGGCTATTATCTTTCTTGGGTCTAAAATATTCATGTAATGAAATCAGCACTTTTGGTGGATATTTGCCAGAATATTCATACTTTTTTTTTTATTATCAACTCTGTTTCACTTACTGTGTCGTCTTAATAAGACCAAGGCAGAAATAGAGCAAGCTTGAGAGAAGTGACACACGCCGGTGATCCCAGCACTTAGGAGTGGGTGGAGTGACAGTTGAAGGCCAGCCTGGTCCAAGAGTGAGTCTGAAGTCAGCTTGGAGCTGTGAATGAGGTTCCGAAGGAAGGAAAACAAGCAAGCAAAACAAAACATACCCTCCAAGAGTATAAAAAAACAAAGTAGAAACCAGCAGGGTTCATAGAAATCATTCCATACATGGTCATAGACAGTCCTAAGTGCAAGCATTCAGTCACCCAAGGCTATAATGCTCATCTCAGCTCTGTATTTAACATAGAAAACCGTTAGGAAATAGCACATTTCACACACAAATACAGACGGTATACATTGTGGGCACTCCGCTCCTCCATCCCCTCCCCACACACAGCCGCTCAGTTTGGGCTGCTCGTCTGTATTGGTCAGGTGTTTTCCTGCACTAGGCTGCGTGACCAATGAGACCTCAGTGATGCCTTTCTTCTCGCCCTCCTTACCTGTTGACTGGCAGCACTGAATCTAGCTAACGTTTCAGGGTCTCTGCTAAAGCGGCAGGCTCTCTTTGGACTGCATTCTCATGGCAGAGGGGACCGTGCAGAAGTTAGAGAAATGTCAGTCTGCTCAAGGGGCTGGAAGGTGGTGTGGTGGCTAAGAGCACTGGCTGCTCTTGCAGAGCTTAGTTCCTCAGCCACATAGTGGCTCACGGCCATCTGTAACTCCCACTCCAGGGGACTTAATGCACTAATCACACGTACTGCAGACCAATTACCCACACCCAAAATTAAAATCAAAAAGCGAGCAAGCAAAAAAAGAAGTTTCTTTAAAAAAAAAAATCTGTGTCACTTCTGCTCATCATTTCATTGGTCAGAGCCGCTGCATGGCCAAGCCTGCTAATGTTGGAGGTAGGGCAGAGTCATTCTCTTTTGGGACAGCAGACAATCGGGAACAATAGTATATAGTCCAGCCCTCTCACTGTTGTAGCCCTATGCACACTGAATATGCACAGAGAAACTTGATGAACAGATGCTTCCAAAGAAGAGAATTCAGACAATGTCACGAAGAAACCGCATCTTCAGCTGAGGTGTCAAGGGAGGCCAGGGCATGGACAGGTTTTACTGGATTGTAACAGGTCCTTTGTTCATCATTGTGCCATGGTAGATACTGTGTGGGCTGGAAGTTGGACAGACTTGCTCGAGCTGTGGAGTAGAGGAGGTAGAAAGTCTGATAATGAAGATGACAGTCCTTAATAACAACCTTTTCTGGAAACCCAGATCCACAGTCCCTGAGTTACCGACGTGATTAAAGCGCTAGAAAGAACATCTAGCCTCTGGGATCTTGGTTTATTTTTCTCTCTATCGTTTAAATAAATAAAGATGATTCTTCATCAAAAGGAAACGGGGACAGACTAGAGCGACATTAGGTAGCAGCAGATTTTGAACTGCAGCTCTGTAGCTTCAGGTCTCGTCTGAGCTTTCACTGGGACAGAGTTCATTCACAGTGCAGTACAGTCTTCCATGCACCCAATTATCCTGGCAGCCAGACATTGCATGCTGGGTCTGAGCGACTGAAGGGTGATTAGGACGGGCGCTGCACTGCTGTCGGTCGCCAGCCTTATTCATTAGAGGGATCTCAGGGCTGCATCGCTTAGGCCGGGGTGAGGCCACCATGCCAGAGCTCCCTACCCTTCTCTTCCTTTGCTTTTGAGTATGTACATGTGAGGCAGTGATTGCAGCCTTGAGTGTTGGCTTCCTGCCTTGGTGCATTGAATAATTACATGGAGATAAAATGCTTAATGCATGTTTGTAAGTTTGTTTTTCCATTAATTCTTAATTTCTCACTAGCATAATTAAAAGTTAAGGTAACTTCTTCTTTTGAAACATTGTGTTACGTACCGCTGCTAAGGTTAGGAAGTTGCGTGGTTTGACAAAACCCAAAAACTCAGCGGTTGCCTCATGTTGAGTAGAGAGGTGTGAGCATTGGAGTCACTTCAGCCTTCCCTGGTAGAGAATGAATCCCACCACTACTAATTCTCTAAGACCCCCACTGACCATGTCCAGCAAGCCACTCGTGTGTGCCATTGACTTGTTTATTCTTAAATCTATATCTCACCTTTGAGAGTCAGTGTTTGGGGACTGCAGGACCTTGGCATTGCTGTCTTCCAGGTCAAGATTGAAAAGGAACTGGGCGGCATCTATCACCGATTGTTTGAACCACTCCGTGTCCCTCCTGATTTGTTTAAAAGGTTAACTGGACAGTTTTGTATGATCCAGACCTTGCAAAAGGGCCAGACTTACGCCACAGAGGATAAAACTTCAGTTGATGATCGTCTTAGTATTCTTCTAAAGGGGAGGTAAGTGTTAACGGAAATCGGAATCCCCAGGTTGCTTTCCACCTTTTATAGCCTCTAGGAAGGAATACGTACAAGATGTTACCAGATAGTGTGCGATGTCATTTTGCAGTTGACGTTTGGGCTGCAGTGGAGCAGTGTGCCAAAGCTAGGTAGAGACCATAGTCCAGAATCAGCCTGAGCCCAACATTTTCTACAGTGAATATATTTTTAACCATGTTTACTTTTTGCTTGAAGTTAATGAGTCAAAATTGAAGTAGGTTTAAATTGAATTCAAGAACCTTATCACGTAGCACAGCTTTTTGAATATCACAGTACATATGGACGATCTGAGTGGAGAGTCACGGATGTTGCATGGGTATAATTTTTTCTGCTCCTTTGGTGGTGGTTTTAGTTGAGGTCGCAGGCTCCTGGGCTCATGTGA
This sequence comes from Microtus oregoni, assembly GCF_018167655.1. NCBI lineage: Eukaryota > Metazoa > Chordata > Mammalia > Rodentia > Cricetidae > Microtus > Microtus oregoni. The sequence continues at coordinate 31,840,783 of NW_024543065.1, forward strand.
CTCTGGCTAACTGGATCACTGGATGTGTGTCACTGTGTCTGCCTTGAAACATGGTTATCAACAGCATCCCTTTCCTTTCAGAAGTTTGCAGTGTACAAATTATATATTCACTCCAACTGTAAGAGTGACAGTAATGGTAACCGTGATCTGCATTAATAATGGACGCTGATTTTTTTCTTGTCTTTTAAAAAAATATTTGTGCTTCTGGGAGTGCTGAAAGCTCATTACTTGTAGAATCTTTAAAACTAGTGCAAATACACGACTATAATGTTTCAATGATTAAAAGGAATTACCTTGTTTTTGTGAAATGCTGTGCATCCGTTAACATTTTGACTTCTGTTACCAGAATGAAGGTCTCCTATCGTGGACATTTCCTGCATAACATTTACCCCTGTGCCTTCATAGATTCCCCAGAATTCAGATCAACCCAGATGCACAAAGGGGAGAAATTCCAGGTATGATTTGGCTTTGAGGAAGATTAAATCTCTTTGTATGTCTTTCAAATCAAGCAAAATGGGAACGTGCCATGGTTTCTTTTAAAAGGGAGGTAGCCACGTTGGTAGACATAGTATAATGGCATAAGGCAGGACGACAACAAACCCCACCTTTATCAGTGCTTACGCGGTGCACAACTGGAGGTGGCGGCCTGGAAAGCCACGCTCTAATCTAGACGCGGCACTGATGCTGTTATTTCTGGGGTGTGCATTTGCTTGCATAGTGTTTCGTTTTTCATGATTTTGGTCATTTAAATTTCTTAATATTTCCATTAAGAAAATTCATTGTTTGGGGGTCTGGGTGAGAGCACTTGCTGTTCTTCGAGAGGGCTTGGGTTTGTTTCCCAGCACCCACATGGCAGCTCACAAGGCTCTGTACTCCAGGCCCTGAGGATCGAATGCCCACTTCTGGCATTCGTGAGTTCACAAAAATAGCAGTAAATGCAATCTTTTTAAAAATTCAGTTTTATTATGAGAAAAATTCTATCACTTGAAGATAATTCATGTTCCTAAACACATCATTGATTACTTTTGTTAGGAAAACAAAAGGCTGGCTTTACTCCAGAGAAGTTACTTTAAAAAACCTTTCTACTCAGTTCATTCTTTTATGGTTAGTGACCACGTGAAAAGGCAAAGAGGAAATTCCTCATAGAATCAGCAGTTTGAATGCTGACTGTTCAGTTTAATTCTTTCTTATTTTTTTAAAAAAAAAATTGCTCCATTCTATTGCAGCTGGTTCTGGCTGTTTCTAAGTCTCCAGGCCTCCTGTTGGATTTGCTATCCTTAGGAACGTAGCCAAGAACATAAGTCCCTGGGTAAATAGCGCTGAGGAAATATTCTGGGCACAGGGTTGCTTTGACAGTGCGCGTTTCGTGGGAAATAGAATCGAAGAGAACGTCATCACAGAAGAAAGAGGACCTGCCAGCGTCCCTTGCTGGGGAATCTTATGGGCTCAGTTTGGGATGCCCTTCACTATATGGTGCCCTAGGCTGGAGATAAAGGGAAAGTATAGTTTCCTTTATTTCATTAGTGTTTCGGCTGTGCCCTGCTTCCTCTCTGCTCGCATAAAAGGCCTGGGTAATTGTGGAATTTGCTAAAGTTGGGCACATTAGCTAGAAGTCCTAGTTTAGGCTTACTGGCTGTGGGAGTTTCCATGAGAATGGCCCCTGTTAGTGAATCTGTTTGGGAAGGATTAGGAGGTGTGGTCCTGCTGGAGGAGTTGTGTCACTAGAAGTGGGCTTTGAGGTTTCAAAAGCCCAGGCCAGGCCCAGATTCTCTCTCTGCCTGCTGCTTGTGGATCAGAGTGTAAAGCTCTCAGCTACTGCTCCAGTCCAATGGCCTGGTGCCCCCTACTGTGATGATACGGAGCTAAGCCTTCGGAACTATAAACAAGCGCCCAATTAGATGCTTTCCAGTGTAAGAGTTGCCGTGGGCATGGCTGTAGAGCACCGACTAAGACACTCAGGATGCAGTTCTGTTCCTACACTGGTCATGCTTGACAGAGATGAAGAGAAGGCTGGTGCTGTGTCCAGATGCTCTGTATCCTTGGTCCTGTAAGACGTCATCCATGTCCCAGGGGGTCTGCTTCTATTTGAGCAATGTGTTTACCTACCGCCACCCATGAGCCAGAACAGGGCCACTTCTCTTTCCTCTGACCTTAAAGCTGCTTCTTCCCCCTTTGTCTGTTACACTTTCGTCTGTGTGAGCAGGCGGTTTTATGTAAGAATAACTCAGTCTCTTATTATCCTGAAGAGAGGATTCAGTTTAGGGCGGAAACTAAACCTTTGCTGCAGATGCTAGTGATCCCCAAGGAACCAGGTCTCCAAATATGTGCTTCCCTTCCACTGGGCTCCAAGTTATATTTGTAATTAAGCTAATGAAAAAGTTACTAACACTAACAAGCATTTTCCTTACTGGAGGCGGAGTCTCAGTAGTTGAGAATTGTTCTTAACTGACGTGATGATTTCAGAACGTGATGAAAACTGCAGCACCATAGCTGGATGAAGGACATGGATTCATCCCTGGTAATTCCAGCCAGCTCTCTTTGGCACAGGGTTTTGTATTTTGTGAGTTTGTGGCATTTTGCAATTGCCAGTAGCCAAAAACTACACTGCCATCCAGTCTGTGCCTATCACAGAGCCAAGTTCATCAGAATACACCCGGGGAGAGTGCTCTTTGACTGTTTATAAAGGTTTCTGTTGGTGGATGCTCAAGAGGGCAGTGTTCACAGTAGTGGTTTATGTATATTCTCACAGCTGCACACTGGAGTGCTATGCCTGTGGCCTCTTACTGGAGCACATTCCCGCCCTTCCCTGAGGGAATTCTGCTGGGGTCTTATGTTCGTTCAATTGTTGGATTACTTTGTTTGTCTGAGTCAGGGATTCCCGTGTCTCAGATTGGCCTTGAACTCTGTGTAGCCAAGGATCTCCGAGGACTTTGGATCTTCCTGCCTCTACCTCTTGGGTGTTGGGATTATGTTGGGTGTTAAACCAAACCCAGAGCTTGTATGTTAGGCCCGTCCTTTACCACTGAGCTACACTCTCAGCCCTCTATTTTTATTCATTGTTTTGGACACAGGGTCTTATTAATGCAGCCCAAGCTGGCCTTGAGCTCACTATGTAGTCCAGGTTGGCCTCAAACTACGGTTTTGATAGTCCTCTTACCTCAGCGTTCCGAGTGCTGGTATTCTAGTCATGTATCAGCACTCTAGGCTGTTACTTCTTTAAATTCATCCCGTGGTCAGGATGCTGATGGGCCTTACAATAGGGGAAAAGAGAAAAGAACTGCAGGGCACCATAGATCGGCACTTGGTAGATGCAGTAATAATTCCAATGCTACAGGCAAACTCACGGTAACAGAATGGACCCAACGCTCACTGTCTTTAGTGCTTGCTGTTGTGGGATCAGGCTGCCACTTAAAGCTCTTGATAGGGTCTTCAGTATCATTATTACAATAGTAGAAGTAGTGTTTTGTGTTTGGGTTTCTTTTTATTGCGTGAGCGTTTCTGATAAACGCTTTTCTTTTGATTCCATCCCAGGCTGCTGCTCTCCTATGGTCAGTCACATGCCATGATGCTGCAAACCTGAAAGCCAGTTTGAGGGAGAGGTCTTAGGAACACATGTCCGTGCTCTTGTGAAATAAATGAACATTAAATTTTAAATGGTAATTAAAGAAAATAGTACGTTCATGCCGGAGAGGTGGTGCTGAGGTTAAAAGCACTGGCTGCTCTTCCAGTGGACTTGGTTAAACTCCTCGTACCCACATGGCAGCTCAGGGTGATCTGTGATTAAAGTTCCAGAGATCTGATGCCCTCCTCTGGCTCCCATGGCACCAGGCACAGTGGTGCACAGGACATACAGACAGGCAAAGCAGCTGTATTCTTCAAACAAGGATCTTGTCTTTTGAAAAAACATTAATATCAATTTATTGTGTGTATGTGTGTGTGGTATGTGTGCAGCGGTGCATCCTTCTGTGTATGAACAGAGGCTCCACCGTGCTCCTCCCTGTCACTCGGCCTTGTCCCTGTAGGACAGGATCTCCCAGCAAGTCCAGGGATCCTTCTGTTTCTGCCCTCCATAGTGCTAGGATTACCAGCATCTGGGGCCACACCCAGCTTTTTATGTAGACACTGGGATTTGAACTCTGTTTTTATGCCTAATTGGTAAGCACTTCTACCACTGAGCATGTCTTCACTTCCCCATCTATGTGTGTTAGACAGCATCTGACAGTGGAGCTCAGTCTGGCCCAGCACTCACTGTGTAGCCCAGGCTGGCTCCAAATGTATTATCCTGCTTTAGCCTCTTGAGTGTTAGGATTCCAGGCATAGGATACCGTGCCTGCCCCCTCCTGAATCTTGTCTTTTTAAAAGGTTTTTATGCTTGTATGTCTATATCTGTGTGCACATTCATATGCAACTGCTCATGAGAGAGGAGGGTGTCAACCACCCCAGAACTGAAGTCACAGGTGTGGGTCGTGGAAACTGAACTCAGGTCCTTTCTTAAGCACTAAGGCGTCTGTTCAGCCCTGGATCTTGTCTTTCTTTTTCAGCACTGTAACTTGATGGTATTTGGCAGGAAGTGTCTTTGTCATAGTGTATACTGATAAAGGGTGTCTCTTGGCATTTTGTGGAGTCTTAAGCTGCACTTCTTAAATCCAGATGTTTTTGGTTTTCATGAAGCCTCTTATGATGTAATGAATGCAAACTTTATTTTTCTGGGACCAGTGGCTCACTTTTGGAAGTAACTAATTATTCTGATTTTCCAAAGCTCCAACTTCAGCCTCTTGGTATAAGGGTCCCGCGAAGCTGGGAGATTTCTCTTTTTTTTCTCTCTCTGTAGACCTGAATCCTCCTTTGACATCTGAAATGAAAACTCTTTCGGAAATATTTGTGCTGAAGCCCAGATAAGATTTCTTGTCAATTTAATTAGCTTTTTCTAATCTCCAGCTGGGCCAGGCTGATCTGGTGCTGGGATGTAAAATGGACTTTACTGTCCAGTGTCTGCTTGTGTCAACTCCTTTCTGTGAGTGTGGGTAGGCCCCCACTCTGTGATGAAGCCAGGCATTCAAACCTCAGTACACACGGCCCCCATCACTGGTTTGATCAGGAGTCCACACATATGTGTCAGCAGATGAGCTTGACCTCTAGAATATGAGTGTCATCATGAAGGAAGAGAAAGCAGACTGAGTATTTGCATGGTAGGTAGGAGGGGCTTCTAGCTCCTGAGCCCTGAGAACATGGAGAGGGGGGTTAGAGAATTGCTTGAGCTCTCTAGTACTACGATAGTGTCCACCCTTGCTTTCCCATATTTCACTACTTACATGAGAGGAAATGGTTTCTCGGCTCTGGGCTCGTTTGAGAACCTAGTTCAATAGGCTGCCTTGGAGCTAGCCTTGAAACCCATAGCAGAAGGTCGCTCACCGCTTGTTCTCATCAGTAGCTTACCTGAACCTTTGAATCGTCCTCAGAGTATGTTTATAATTTGGGTGAAGAGTTTTTCATATCTTTACAGAGCTAATCTCAAGTGCTGGTGGTGTAGATCAATGGTAGGCAACTAGCTCAGTGGTGGAACATTGTAGCTCAGTGGTGGAACATTGTAGCTCGGTGGTGGAACATTGTAGCTCTGTGGTGGAACATTGTAGCTCGGTGGTGGAACGTTGTAGCTCGGTGGTGGAACATTGTAGCTCGGTGGTGGAACATTGTAGCTCGGTGGTGGAACATTGTAGCTCGGTGGTGGAACATTGTAGCTCGGTGGTGGAACATTGTAGCTCGGTGGTGGAACATTGTAGCTCGGTGGCAGGCAGCTAGCTCAGTGGTAGAATATTTATGGGTTTGAGTCCCAGAGTGAGTTGTAGATGCATGCATGCGCGTGCGCGCATGCACGCGCGCACACACACACGTCTTTCTCCTGAGTTCATTTGTATGAACATCTATCTTTAAACTTCTTCGTAAGCCACAGCAGGCAAAGAGATATTTTACCATAAATAATATATCCCATTGCAACATCCACAGCAGAATTGACATGATGGCCATTCTTGTGTCCTGAGACAGCACAAACCAATAAATAAATAAATAAATAAAACAAACTCAGAGAAGTTGCCTGGATGTAGTCTACTGATGAGTTTCCTTAAACATATTTCTATGTAGTGTGCTAGATTATAAATAATTTGATAAAGGTATCAATGATAGTGTCTGCTGGTGTTCTGTCAATTTAATAAGTTCATAATTTATATATGTAGATGCGCTTTTTCCTAGTGTGTTGGTCTTCTCGACAGGTCACCATTGTTGCAGATGATAACTGCAGGTTCTTATGCTGGTCAAGAGAAAGACTGACTTACTTTCTGGAGTCCGAGCCTTTCCTGTATGAGATCTTCAGGTATCTTATAGGAAAAGACATAACAAACAAGCTCTACTCACTGAATGATCCTACCTTAAATGATAAAGTAAGTGCTTTTCTGATTCTTTTGGTCAAATAAACATGTGTGCTTTCCGGAATTCTCATTCATAAACTTCAGGGGGGATAGTTGTAACGGAGAGACTCTATAGCAAGTGTTTTTTTAAGGCAAGGAAATATTTTGTGATTATTACCATTGCCGTAGCTTGGCCTGTTAAGGACCACATTGATGGGATGGAGGACTGTCCTTCCCAGAAGTCTTCTAAGCAGACTAAGGAGGATGGGAAGGAGTGGGCTTGGAGGTGTGGAAAGGCAGAGCTACAAGAAGACTAGCAGTTGGCATTTAACCTTGATGTCCTCTCCATCTTCCCCGGATCCAGAGACCAGAGAAAATGGATCTTTAGTGCTTTAGGCAGTATAGAAGGGAATTAAAACACTTACAGATGAGGCCTTTGCAAACATTCTTCCTGTGGCACACATTGCCTACCGGGAACACTGAATTTGCTGTTCCTCTTAGGCCACCATTTCCAGGTGCTTCTCACTGTAGGTTAGGGCGGGGCTAAGGCACAGCGATATGGGGGGGGTGCTTCCTATTATGTGTGAGGCCTTGGTTTTGATCCCTAGCACCACCAAAAACAAGACGTGCTTACTATTATAGATGGCTAAATAGATTATTCGTATTTGTAAGTTTTAGAATAACGTATTTAAAGTTACAGCAAATAATAACCACAGCAGACATTTATGGAGCACTTACCACTTTTTTTTTTGTTTTAGCACTAACTTATATCAAGGGAAAGTACCTGCCCCTTACAGGGAATGCATGAGTCAATGGCTGTAAACCTCAGGCCGTGTGGTAACTTTGCTTTGTAGAAAGTTAAGAAATTGGAGCCCCAGATGAGCCTGTGCACACAGATCTCCATGCTGGAGATGAGGAACAGCATCGCTAGCTCCAGTGATGGCGAGGAAGGCCTCCACCACTTCCTGCGGAGCTCCTCCAGCACATCCTCTCTCCGTGAGTCCCCTCAACCCTGACTCTCTGCCGCTCTGGTGGATGTCACCACGACACACACATCGTGCATGATGAGTAACGACTTGGTAGCCTCAAGGAGTTACTGCCCTGTGTTTGATATAGTCCAAAGTCCAGTTTTAGAGCTCTTGTTTCTGCTTCTGAAACATTTCCCTTCTTTTGCCATGTTTGGCTTACATTTTGGCCCAATGACAAGGTGTACAAGCGTCCATGTGGTTGGGTGGCTGCTTGGCATTGTGGTTCTCATGGCTGTAGCTCTGGTGAAAGACAGACATGGCAGTGTGTGAGTTTATGAGCAGCTAGCTGCTGGCTGCTCATCCCAGCGTGTACCTGAGACTTAGAAAGTGAGCAGGCCTCAGGGTGTTCTTGAGGATGACCACTCTGCACGTATGTGAGCTACATCCACACACCACTCACAAAGTAGGTTCCCAAGACTCTCCTACATACTTTATACCCGTATAGATGACACAGGTCACACAGATGGTCAAAATTACTAAAATGAGAGAAACAAATTATTTTAAGAATTCATTGCTTGAAATTTAAGAATTAGTTTGAAAGTAGGAGAGCTTTGGATCAATTGATATAAAACTGCATAGAAGCAGGTGAATTCTTCCATTGCGTAACTGAAAACTATTCAGCTGTCCGTCCATGCTTCTAAGCAAAGATGTCAGAATTCAGATGCTCGTGCACCACTGTCTGTGTAAGTGATCATGTGACTTTGCATGCTTACATGAACTGGGTTATCATTCTAAGTATCGCACCACGAGAAGAGGTTGGAATTTACAAGTTGTATAATTGGCATTTGGGAGAGGCAGAACTTTGCATCTTCTTTCTAGTGTTTCTTTTGGGTTGGCCTGAGGATTAAACTGACCCAAGGCAGATTAACAAGAAAAAAAGCCACACACATTAATCATAGAAATTTTAGGTGGCATGGGAAGACCCAAAGAAACAGGTAGGGTCAGATGCTTGTGTGTGCCAATTGGAAGAAATATAGTCAAGTGGTGAAGCAACTGAGTTGGGGCAGAGTTAGATATAATAGTTATTTATATGAGGCTTGCACAGAATCCTGGCCCAGCGTCCCGCCTTTGATTAGGAATGCTGCTTTTTTTCTAGCATAGGAACGGCCCCTTTTACCGAAGAACTTGTCTGCTTGTCAGAAACGAGAAGGACAGAGTGAGCTGTTTAAGGTATTTTTAAACCCCAAACAGTCAATGCACAGACAGCTTTGACTCCTTTAGCTAGAAGCTTCTAAGCCAAAGTCTAGATAGAAATATGCCACAGACCTAAAGGGGACTTCAAGGGCAACACACATGAGAAATTAAAGATGGCTGTGTTTTATTCCAGTACAGCATAGTTTAGTGTCGAATGAGGCTTGTGAGAGGCTGGGTGTTGCTTGTGCCAGGCCCTCCCTAGTCTGGGAGCTGGCCAGGGGGAGAACATCAGCACCACAGGCACTCCGTGACTCATAAAGCTCCACCCCCAGAGTGGCAGGTACATGTTCCCTTGACAGTGGATACCATTCAGCTAGCACCGCCCCTGTGGGCAGGTCATCAAATCTTGCCGTGCAGAAGGGCTGCTGAGAGTGGGAGACCAGATCCTAGACCAGTGACCTGATCTAGCTCAATGACAGTTAACGGTACAGATGAGGGAGTTGACGATATTCAGTGCTTTGCTTTCCACAGCAGTACATGCTGGGATGCAGATGGAGGGCTCCATTCCAACTATCCACCCGCCCAGCAGGTCCTAAGTCACTCCAGGGTCTTGAAGAGGCACTATCTGAAAGACACGGGAGGAAAGAGAAACTGATGCCAAGCAGTAGTTTGTCAAGGCATCCGTTTATTGAAGCAAGTTTCGTGTCTTAAATACTCCTCAGCAAGGAGCTCGGGCAGGGGGAACTGAGGAAAGGGGGAAGGGGGAAGGGAAGGAGGGGCTCGGTAGCTAGGCAACTAAGCGGGGCAGTTTGGCAGCTAAGCAGGGCAGTTGCAAGGTCAGTGGCTAGAACACCTGCTGTTAGTGATAAGCAGCAAGCGAGGAAGACACTCTGTGGTGCTTTCCAGAGCTTGAGTCTCCAGGGTCAGCACGTAATGTTTTGGCTAACTTTAAGTTTTCTGTCTCAAGATTTTTACTTCAACGCCCTGTGAGATGTGAGAAAGGAGAAGCCTGAAATGGCTCCTGACAAACTATAAACTCAGACTTGTAAGATCAAATTGATCCTCAGCAAAGACTACTGCCCTTTGGGAAAAGAAAAGGGGCATGGATTTGTTGAAGGCCAACTTCCAAGGAGACAGGACACAATCTCAGCTGTCCCCTGACCAGCTAGCTACCTGGCAAAGGAATTTAAGCAACTAGACTAAGACAAGATGGGGAGCTCATGATTGTCACTGTGAGTCTTGATGGGATGGTTGGCCACTGGAAGCTGGTCCAGGTAAATCTATAGATGAGTCAGAGTGGTCGGTCAGTCCTCGAGCATCATCTGTGAAACCATTCTCCTTCCTCTCTGCTTCTCAAAACTTGGTTCTGTGAGGCTGTCATGGTCATTTAGGTCCATCCCAAGGTCCTGATCAATAGTTTGAATAGCTTTCAGATACAGAAAAGTTGCTGTTTTCAAACAGGCTCAGTTTCAGACTTACTTCTTGTGCTTTGTGATTGCTAGGTCTGAGTCAGTCGGAGCAGTTACTATGCCAACCAACAGGGGTGGGTATGTGTGTGTGTGTGTGTGTGTGTGTGCGCGCGCGCTCACGTGAGAGGGCATGTATGTGCAATGTTGAGGACCAGCCTCAACCAAAATACCTCTTACAAGGGTGGGGTGTGGAAATTTAGAAATATAAGGAAAGAATGCGGAGACGCGTGAAATATAACAGAACAGAAACCATAAAATAATACCAAGAGGGCATTCCAGTGATTACAGAAATCGCCTGCATTTATTTTTTCATAGCTTTTATATGCAATGTAAACTGGAGGGGAGTGAGCCAGGGAAGGGAGAGAAGGTAATGAAAGACTTTATTAACATGATAGGTAGGGCAACTCACACAGTTAGTTGCTTTATCACTCTGAGACATCAAATTATTAACATTCTGTTGTCTAGGTAGTGAAGCTGCTCTAGATCACATATCCTGAAGGCAGCCCCTCTCCAGGTGACCTCATAGTTACAAAAGAAGGAGCATCAGGCGGTGGTGGCACATGCCTTTAATCCCAGCACTCGGGAGGCAGAGACAGGCAGATCTCTGTGAGTTCAAGGCCAGTCTGGTCTACAAGAGCTAGAGCCATGACAGGCTCCAAAGCTACAGAGAAACCCTGTCTCAAAAAAACCAAAAGAAGAAGGAGCAGAAGTACACTTGCATATCCTGACCACATGTCAGGATGGCATGGACCTACTTGAATGAGCTATTTTAATGTTAAAAGAACCAAGCAATCACATCCTGAATTGGGACATGCAACTACACTTGTTGATCATTTGAGCAACCTCCAACTCTGATCGATGACAAGGTGGAAATGGGCCCATATTTTTGGGCCTCCACAGTGCAGTCTCTCAGTTTATAGGCTCCCTGCTCCTTCTCCTTAAACATTTTTTACTTACAGAATATTGACTCCTCTTTTACATTATTTTGAACAGGGCCCCAGGTATCACAGGCTGGCCTTGAACCTCTTCTTCCTGCCTCTATCTTCCATACCTCCCAAGTTCTGGGATTATAGATGAGTGCCATCCTACCTGATTTTTTTTACACTGCCAGGGATAAACTCAGGTGAACCCTGTACCAACTATTTCCCAACATTAGGACATTGGCTCTTAAGCATTCCTCTGGATCACTTGGAATTGCGTGACAGCTCCTGATACAGCACTGTGGCTTGGGAGTTCACTTTTGAACACATTCCCACCTGATAGTTTGCTAGGGAGGCTGTAGAACCCCTGGATTCTGGAATTCTGCTATCCATGTCTTGAGGGAGTGGTTACAGTGGTCTCGTTGGTCTTGTCTAATAGTATCTCATGCTTTGGACATGCATGGAACACTGCAGGTATATTATTTCTAAAGACGTTGGCCGGGATGCTGTGTAACACCACAAGCATTGCAGCATCTGTGTTACACAGCAGATATGCAGTTAGAGACAAACGCAGTTCGCAAAGAGGTGAAGAGAAATGAACTGTTTCAATGAAATTACTGCCACGCTTCCTTCTTATACTGTGCTCTCTTTGTGTCTCAGTGCCAGAGTCACGGCAAGATCTGTACTCTCTACCACAAAGACTCCATCCATGTCCTGCTTCAAACTGTCACTCAAAGAGAAAAAGGCATTGAGATAGCCTGAGAAAGTTCAGCCCTGTTGTTATTCAGGAGCTCGTAATCCTCTTAACTGTTTTGACTCTCCTGTCGCTTCGTTTGCCATGTTCCAAGTTTTCATGTGTAACTGTGAGACAGAAGAGAGGGGTCAAGTTAGCCATAGTGTATAAGTGGACAGTATATAAGTGGACATCTGTATGAACTGGCTTCTTTCTGCTGCCTGGTTAGTGTTGCTTCATCGTAAGGGAAACTTGTCGTGATGTCTTCTGACTTCAGCTCCCTACAGTCAGGTCCAAGTGCTCCGTCTTCCTCTTGTCTCTCACACAGATTGATTGTATCTGGTACTTCTGTCACTGGTAAGTGTGGCCAAGCATAGACGTTGTCATGGCAACAAGAGAGCCTGTTTCATTTCTCTGAATGTGGAAGAATTTTGTTTTAATTTAATTGGAATTAAATAACAGTTGCTTTGTTTCTCTGATTCTCAAACCATAAGATAATTTGGATATCATCATTTGGGGCTCATCTTTGAATGAGTTTGTTACTTTAAACCATTTTTTTCCTGAGATAGAATTAATATTTATGATGATATTAAAGGTATTTTGAAGTAAGAGATTTCTTACTGAGGAAAAGGCTTTGTTTTGTGTCAGGGTGTTGCCATAGGCAAGGTAACCCATGAGTGAATTGTGCAGACATGCGTGGCTCCCATCAGTTAGTATTCTCACCTGCAGAGACTCGCCACAGGCCTGTCACTACAGGCTTCTCTTAGGTAGCTTGTGAATTTATTACCTGGAAAGGTACAAAAGCCAGTGCAGCATTCTTAGTTTCAAGGCTGGCTTCATGAAATAATCTGTCCAACTCAATTTGTATCCATGCCCGCTAAGAACAAGAGCAGACTTATAAGCAGGGGCTTCGTGAATCACAGAGACAGAGCAGATGCAACCAGTCAGGGGGCCTGGAAGAAGAGCTGATGGGCAGTCACTGGATGGGTTGGAGGAGCAGTGCCTCATTTCGTAGACAGGAAGGTGCAGCTCAAGAGGGTAAGTCACCTCGCCATGGTCTTGCGCTGCTTCACTTCCCACGGTCACCTGATCAGCCTGAGCATAAACCTCCACCTCCGGGGGAGCCCCTACCTGCTCTGTCAGATGACATATTGTGAACATTATTTATTTATTTATGCTGTTTAATCATCACACTCTCTGAGAAAGTGTCCGTTGTCACTTTAGGATGGAGATGCGTGATATGTACCTCTTCTTTCTGGTTCTCAGCTGTGGTGTGGCCCCAAGGACCCTGTCCTCCCCAGTGTCAGGAAAGACACTGTCCCATACAGCATCTTCTCAACTTGTAGGATGCCAGTAATAGGATTTCATATAGCTAGACACATTTAATCTTTTTAATGGAAGTGTTTAAAAGAGTGATGGAGAGATGTTTCAGTTGGTGACATGCCTATGTTCAGGCATGAGGTCCTGAGATTGGTCCTCATCATCCACATAAAAAACCTGCTTTGGGGCTGGAGAGATGGCTCAGAGGTTAAGAGCACTGATTGCTCTTCCTGAGGTCCTGATTCAATTCCCAGCTCACGGCCATCTGTAATGAGATCTGGTGCCCTCTTCTGGCGAGTAGGCATACATGCAGACAGAACACTGTATACATAATAAATAAAACTCTTTAAAAAAATTTAAAAAAAAAAAACCTGCATTGGCAGCATGCATTCTTCAACCTGGAGAGAAAATCTAGGATAAAAAGTTGATCTCATCCACTTTTATTTTAGCTCTCCTACCAAATGTTCAGAGTGCTCAGTAATGTGCGGTTACTTATTGGCTTATTCATCTAAACCCTCTTCTTACCTAGTTTGGCTCTCTGCTAACTCCCTTTCCTCTTTCTGCTCGGCTTGGTCTTGTCACTAGTTTTCATTATTTGGTGTTCACCTTTAGAACGTCACTTCACGTTCGTTCAAACTTCCCTTCCTTTTCTCTCTTCATATTTAAAAACATGCAAACATTGGCATCCCTACTTTTTGTGGTTTGAATATGAAATGTCTCCCAGAGATTTGGGTGTCTGAACATGCAGTCCTTAGCAGGTGCTCAGGTATGGAAGGTTGTAGAACCTGTAAGAACTAGGGCCTCTCTGGAGGAGGTGTGTTGGTGGAGATAGGCCTTGAGACTCTAGTTCAGTTCATTTCCTGTCTTTTCTCTGCTCCCTGACTTGGGACACAGTGTAACCAGCAGCTTCATGCTCCTGCCACTGTGCTATCTGCACCACAGTGGATTGTGTCCCTTCCTAACCAGGAGCCAAAATAAGCCCTTCTCTGTAGTGGCCTTTCATCTGTATTTTAACAAATAAAGTTTGCCTGAAGATCAGAAAGTAAAACAGCCCCACTGGCCAGCCTTACAGACCAGCCAGTGGTAACATACACCTTTAATCCCAGTAGCCACACTCATTGCCATAGAAACCGGGGGACATGCCTTTAATCCCATAACCCCAACCTTAGAGAGGATTATAAAACAGGAGGAGACAACTTTCAGACACAGTCTCATTCTGAGATTCCTGGAGTGGTGTGGGACAATGGTCTGTATTCTGTCAATTATATTTTAAAGAAATGCTGATTGGCCGGGCGGTGGTGGCGCACGCCTGTAATCCCAGCACTCGGGGGGCAGAGGCAGGCGGATCTCTGTGAGTTCGAGACCAGCCTGGTCTACAGAGCTAGTTCCAGGACAGGCTCCAAAACCACAGAGAAACCATGTGTCGAAAAAACCAAAAAGAAAAAAAAAAAGAAATGCTGATTGGCCAGTAGCCAGGCAGGAAGTATAGGCAGGACAACCAGACAGGAAGTAGGGGTGGGAAATGAAAACAGGAGAATTCTGGGAAGAGGAAAGCTTGGTCCGCAGTCTTTTCCCAGCCACAGAAGAAGCAAGATGTGACTGCCCCGTCAAATAAGGTACCAAGGCACGTGGCTCACATAGACAAGAATAATGGGCTAATATAAGTTTAAGAGTTAATAAGAAGCCTGAGCTAATGGACCAATCAGTTTATAACTAATGGAGAACTCTGTGTGATTTCTTTGGGACTTAACGACTGCGGGAACCGGGCAGGGCAGAAAACTCAGTCAACACTGGAGACAGGATCGTCATTTTTGGGCTGAGGTTGAGGTAAGAGCCAGTGGCTGTCAGCTTTGCTTTTCGGATCCTCAGGTTGAACTCCAATTTCTCTCTGAGTTTTTATTAATCATACATCACTTCTCTCCTTCATTTGCTTTTGTCATGTATTTCTGACCCAGCCACCCTTCGGAATGTTGTGATTCTCATTTTATTCTGAAGCTGTCATGGTCATTGCGTATTCTCTTTGACAACTGCATCTCCCCAGTTTGGAACACTGGCACTGTGGTTGATGCAGAACCAGGCAGTAGGTTCTTCCTCCATTTATCTGCAGTTTGGGTCATGAATGTTGAAGGACACTGTCCCTAATATTAAGTACAAATGTATTATTTTCCTTTTGTACATAACGTAAAAGTTATTCTATAAGCTTGAAAACATCTGGATAGTTGTTTAAGTTGGCTACAACTTGTGTGTGTGTGGGGGGGTTGTTTGTTTTGAGACAGGGTCTCACATTGCCTACCCTGGCCTTAGATCCTCTATGTTGATGGAGTTGACCTCTTGATCTACTACCTCTGCCTCTCAAGTGCTGGTAATACAGGTATGTGTTATCTAAGATTATTTATTTATTTATTTATTTATTTATTTATTTATTTATTTTGGATTTTTCGAGACAGGGTTTCTCTGTAGCTTTTTGGTTCCTGTCCTGGAACTAGCTCTTGTAGATCAGGCTGGCCTCGAACTCACAGAGATCCGCCTGCCTCTGCCTCCCGGGTGCTAAGATTTATTTTTAATTGACATGTTCAAGGGCAGTGTGATACTTTGATACATTTGCACAATGCGTAACAACTTTCACCGTAAGTCAGCAGTTCCCAACCTGTGGGTCTCGACACCTTTGGGGTTGCATAGCAAATATCCAAATATCAGATATTTACATTACGATTCCTAACAGTAGCAAAGTTGCAGTTACGAAGTAGCAATGAAATTATTATGGTTAGGGGTCAGCACAGCCTGAGAAACTGTATTAAAGGGTTGCAGCTTTAGGGAGGTGAGAACACTGTCTTAAGTATTTACTTTGTGTTTGTGTTAAGAACCTCCGACTCTCTGCTGGCTTCTTTGAACTATGCAGTACATTGTAACTGTAGTTGCTTTGCTGTGCGGGAGCATCAGAAGCTCATCCTGCCTCCCTGCCACTTGGCACCTTGACTCTGAAGTACTTGTGTTGCCATTCTTTCCTGGAGGTGTTAGCAGGGATGTGAGGGTCAGAGCCTGAGCCTCGGAAGTAACAAGTTAGGTTTACATGCCTGTCCTCTAGGCCAGTTAGAGACAATACTGAAAAGTAGAGAAGCTTTCTTCAGTGTGGCCCCATTGGGAAGAGCAGGAAAGTGGGCCAAGGACACACATCCCTTCCAGCCACCTGGCAGGAGGTTTATTTAAAGAGAGGGCAAGAGGTATGCATAGGTCTCAGTTCAGGTCAAAGCGTGTAACCATCACCGTTGTCCTTGCTCCAGTTTCTCCTGCAGTTGTCCATGTGTGAAATCTCTTTCCTCTGGCTAGCAGGGCCACAGCCTTTTCCTTTTTCCAGCATGCAGCCTCTGAGAGCATTCCAGTTCTCAGGTCCATTGCCTCCATGGTCTCTCAGCCAAAGGGAAGGACACAAGTGTCTCTTGAGGGCCTCTTCCTATGGCCTGGCTTATGCGTCTCACAGAATCTGGGTGGGAGCCATGCTAAAGTGGCAGTTCTGTGCCCTGTACCCTCAGCCCCACCTTCTCCTCCTGTTAGCCCCACTCTCCCCAGTTAGCCATCGCCATGTCCTTGTCCTTAGCGACCTTGTCACAGAACCTGCCTCCAGCCTTCTCTAGGGCAGACTGTGCTCAGTCAGAGCTGTGGCAGGACTGACATCCTGGAACCTGCCCTCTATGTCCTCCTGACCGATCTGTTGTCTCCTCCTCATGGAGCCTGCCCTCTCTGTCCTCCTGACCGATCTGTTGTCTCCTCCTCATGGAGCCTGCCCTCTCTGTCCTCCTGACTGATCTGTTGTCTCCTCCTCATGGAGCCTGCCCTCTCTGTCCTCCTGACTGATCTGTTGTCTCCTCCTCATGGAGCCTGCCCTCTCTGTCCTCCTGACTGATCTGTTGTCTCCTCCTCATGGAGCCTGCCCTCTCTGTCCTCCTGACTGATCTGTTGTCTCCTCCTCAGCTTTTTCCTCATAGGCAGACAGGGGCTATTGGATTCGTGCTGCTCACCCCAGGTGCCATGTAGCCAAGGACCTCAACCACCCTCCCAGCTGCTCAGGGAATAACGTGAGAACCCTTTGGGCCACAGGAAGTTTTCCAGGGAGCCACCAGCCTGCACTGTCCTAGCTACTATCCCCTAGTACCCTGGTATTGGTGTTGAATCATTTTAGGGGAAATTGGATATAACGGCCACAACTAAATTTCAGTATTATTGTCCATAAAGCTTCAATTCAAACTCAGTTTCCTCATTCCAGAAAAACTTGTAGGGCTAAGAATATATCTCAGTGGTAGAGCACTTGTCTAGCGTCAGATCCTGCATTTGATCCCCAGCTTAAGGGCGGGGGGGGGGGGGGGGGGGGAGGAAAGGAAGGGGGACAGAAAAGGTAAGGGAAGTAGAGGGAGGAGAAAAAAGGGAAGCAGTGCCTGTGTAATAATAATAGAGGCGGAAAATTGGTGATAATTCTTAGAAAAAAGTATTTAAGTCCTTCCTCATCACTATTCATCAAAAATTGTATAATCTAATTAAAGTCCTAACCCTTGTAAAGTTTTTAATTACTTTACTTGCTAAAGCAGTTAGCCAGATGGTTAAACATGATAGTATTTTGAAAAGAATGAAGAAAAAAACCGTGAAAGTCAACAAGGTAAGGAAAGCACCCAGGGCATCATCAGACAGACCACAAAAGTGTTATGCCTTAAAACAGCTCTGTTTCTCAAGTCAAGAGGGGACACCAGACAAACTTCTATTGCAAAGCGTAACTTCCTTGCAACTCAGACTTAAGGCTGCTTCCTCAAGCTGGCAGCAGGCCTGACCTTTGCTCTCGATCTAAAAACAGCTAATCTTCTGTTCACCCTCCTAGGAAAGGCCCTCGGGGCCTGGTATGATTATAAGCTCATGGAAATAGAAATGAACTTAAGAGGCACGGAGTTCTGACACATGGGGTTTCCCCTCACTGACTCTTCCTCCTCTGTATGCATCTGTTCCCTCTGGGGCATGCGTTATAAGACCCCCCGCGGCTCTACCCAAGGATCTAGGAAGACAGGAAAAGGTCTGTGGAGGGCAGAGCCTGTCTCCACAGCCTGAGTCTCTCTGTAGAGCATTGGGACCTCACAGTGTGACAGGCAGTAGCCGCAGTCTCAGCTGCTCTGCTGAGGGAGGTTGCTGTCACTGGAGTCCGGCACACGTGAAGGTGCCCACTGTTGGGGACGGGGTGTGGCTGAGTCTCAGTCTTCCACATTTGCCGTAGTCGTTCTTCTGTGCTGAGGAGAACAGCCCAGTGTGGCAGTTCTGTCCTGTCACCTGAGCGTCTGTGAACCTGGGGTCCAGCTCCGAAGAAGGGATGCCACTTCTCCTGAGCCGGATGCTTGTGGGAAGGGTGTGGAATTCTGCTGACCCGGACTCTGGCTGCTGGATGTAATGTGAAAGTAGCTTCTCATGTACCTGTCCCACAGGTTTATGCCCTGTCTGGGATGCAGTTCAGTTGGAGACTATTTATT
This sequence comes from Microtus oregoni, assembly GCF_018167655.1. NCBI lineage: Eukaryota > Metazoa > Chordata > Mammalia > Rodentia > Cricetidae > Microtus > Microtus oregoni. Next base: position 31,859,289 of record NW_024543065.1, read on the forward strand.
TCATATACTTTCTTTTCATTTCTTTTTTTCCCCTTTTTATTGAGCTCTACATTTTTCTCTGCTTCCCTCCCTGCCATTCCCCTCCCCTTCAACCCTCTCCCATGGTCCCTATGTTCCCAATTTACTCAGGAGATCTTGTCTTTTTCTACTTCCCATGTAGATTAGATCCACGTATGTCTCTCTTAGGGTCCTCATTGTTGTCTAGGTTCTCTGGGATTGCGGTTTGTGGGCTGGTTTTCTTTGCTTTATGCTTAAAAACCACTTATGAGTGAGTACATGTGATAATTGTCTTTCTGTGTCTGGGTTACCTCACTCAAAATGATGTTTTCTAGCTCTATCCATTTTCCTGCAAAATTCAAGATGTCATTATTTTTTTCTGCTGTGCAGTACTCCATTGTGTAAATGTACAACATTTTCCTTATCTGTTCTTCTTCATATACTTTTTAAATAAGAAACTGTTAACTGTTTGGTTGGAAGTGTCACCCCAGCCCCCTGGCACCCCTATATCCAAAGAGTCTGAAGTGTTTGGGTCCAGGTGTCACCCCAGCCCCTGGCATCCATTCTAAAATGTTTGGGTGGAACTTTCCACTCCAAGCACCTCCCCTGGGAGTTACTGCAGTCCAGACTCCACCTCCGAAAAAGCCCACCAAATGGTGACCTCCCTAGAGAGGGCCAAGACCACTCCCACAGGCTATTTAACCTGCCCCACAGAGAACAAACACGTGGTCTTCCGGGTTCTCCTTTTGGTGTTTTCCAAGAGAACCACCGGGAGCACTGGATCCGTTTTCTAGAAATTTAATGACTGTGAAAGAATTATTTGCCCTCCCCCTATTTGGAATAGAAAAACATTATAGAGATGCTGTGAACCTCAGAGTAGTGTCCTGATGCAGATATGGGGGAAAGAGCTTGAACGAGGAGAAGCCCCATTTCCCCCTCAACTTCTCATGCTTTCCCATGTATGTGAGGCGGGCAGGACTTCTGGACAATGCCTGTGGCTGCCTCAGTGCATAGAATTGGTACAAAACTGGGCACGCTGGTGGAAGAACGCATTACGGCATTTGTAATTGTACTATAGTTCCCTTGAAGTGTGTGGTATTCCCTTGTGGTTTGGATAATACTCCAGTGGTTCTGGATTGAAGGGGCGAGGAAATGATTCACAGCTGTATGATGATGGTATTGAATCTATCCTATCCTGGATGTCGCCCAGTGGCTCTGACAGTTCATCTAGAGACCAGGTGACCTCCTCCCTCTTCAAAGGCAGCCTTCTTGCAAGTGTTAACAGTAGTAGGTTCTCAGGCCAGGCCAGGTGACCCTGTGACATCTGCTCTAAGCCACAGTGGCATGGGAAACCTGGGCTAACTGAAATGCTTGCCAAGACTGGGTACTCTGTGGCTTTGATTCCTAGCCAAGAGCCAGGCAGCCAAGTGGCATTGGGTAGTTGCTGACGGCAGTAATTGGCTCGTTCCTCTCCTGTGCTTGTCTGCCCTGGAGGAGACATAGATAGAGAAACAGCATTGCTGGAGGATTGAGCCATGGGAGCGACCAAACTCGGCCTCAGGGAGGACAAGTACATTGCTATTCTTAGCATTTTGTACACACGTTGAACCCCGCCAGGCTGTCAGGGCGCCTGGTTTGTCCTTCTAGGATGTCTGTCCAGAGACTCCCTCCCCGATGAGGATGGAGTCCTTAGCTGCCACCCCTTCTGTCTTTCTTGGGTTGTCTTCACGAGGATGAGGTAGAAATACTAGCGTGGTGATGCTGCATCACCCTGAAAGGCAGTTTGAGTTCTGAGGAACAGATAAGTTAATTCTCTCTGTGTGTATGAGGCCTGGGTGGCTGATCTCTTTCTTACCACATATTCTAGGCTGACCTTGTACTCACCGCAATCCTCTGCCTCGGCCTCCCAGATGCCGGAATTTTAGGCACGCACAGCACCACATCCAGCCCAGCCCAGCCTAGCCCCCAACCCCCTCCAGGCACTTGTTCTTGCTGAGAGGCCAGGAAAGCTTTAACAGTTGATGGTACTAAGCAGGCAGAGTTCTTGGCCATGTGCTGAGAAGCCTCTGGGTTGAGGTGCCCCTATTTAACATATCAAAGCAGATCTGGCTGCCAGGTTCTTCCAGCTTCCCTCAGGACCTACTCATCACACAGGTATGGCTGGCATACCCCACCCCTACCCTGAACTCTCCAGTCCAGGGAGATGCCCCAAATGCCCTTCTTTATATAATCCAGACATTTTGGTTAATCGCCCCTTTAGGACCTTTGGCCTCCTGACTACTACACTTGGTTCCCGTCTCTCCCTTTTCCCTTCCTGTCCCCATCTCTCCACATGGCCCAGCTCAATCTGGTCATGGCCACACTGGACTCTCCCCGATGTCCCTGTCCCTACTTCTACCCCTTTATTTACAGTAAACTTTCTCCTCCACCATAGCTATTTCCTTTCCTTTTTATTTATTTATTTTTCATGAAATACTGAGGAACTCTACAAAGAAAGGGTAGACATTTGACTGGGGTGGGCATTCTAGACAGAAAAGCAAGGAGAGAGAAGAAGACTGGGCTGGGTTTGGGAAGCAGTGAGTTCCTAGCTTAGGCCTCTTTGGGGCCCTCCTGTGAGTCCCGGGTGCTGCCCAGAGGTTATCCATGCCCACTCCTCATCCTGTTAACGCTACACTCTAAGTATTGCCTCTGTTTTCCCCAGGAAGATACCATAGGGACAGACCGAGACTCTTTCCCAGAAGAGTTGGAAGTTCTTGGAAGGTTTTCCATAACCACTTCCAGTTACACTGTAACACTGGAAGTTATCTATCTTTCCTCTCTGAAAATATGGCAGATACTGGGTTAAATACTGAGAGACTCACCCATTTGGACTCTAATGTAGAGCCCAGTCTCTTAGACCAAAGACTTTCACCACCGTTTGATATATGGTCTTGGAAACCCTAGATCAATTAGCCCCCCTTCTTCTCTCAAAATGAACTGGGTGTGTTTGTTACGTACCCACACAGCCGTGACTAGATGCTGTGTGATACTGATTGGGTGTAATGCTCTTAGGCGAGCTGTCCTCGGGTTTATGAGATTGTGAATTCTCAGCCTGACTTAATATTTTATGAGATTCAATCATAACCAGAGGCTATGATCTGGAAGCCATGACAAAGAGTCTTTGCTATACTTAGGGCCGTTGATAGAAACACAAACTGCTGTTTGAGCACAAACCCCATTTTTGGTGAGGTGGTAATGGATTTTGGCCATTTTCTTTTTTTCATTTTTACCACTGACTTCCAAAGGTGTATTAATTAGTGTTCTCACAAACATTAGCAAGGTGGTCATCTATTTCCCACACTGATCTAAGAACTCAGAAACTGCATAAGCCTTCTAAGACCTTGCCAGGCAAGCACCATCCTTACTAATTATATTCCACAGTGAAGGAACCAGGCACAAAGAAGTGAAAGGCCCTTCCCCGTCACACAGCTCTCAGGCAGAGCCATGGGAATTCAAACCCTGATAGCGTTTCCTGAGCTTGTCCGGTGTTAGCCACTGTATGTGCAGCCTCTGTTGTTTGCAGAGCTGCATGTTGTGGCTGAGTGCAGAGCACCTCCCCGCCTTCCTCCTGGAGCAACCTGAGACGTGCCTGCCATCCTTCTTTTCCTCGGTAGCTACAGGTGGCCCCAGCGCTCGGCGTCCTGCTGTTTCTGACTCTCTTGTCGGCCAGTGTCAGTGACCTTGTCTAACTTCAGAGGGACCAGTCTGTGTCCTGTCTAAGGTCTGTGTGTGCACCTTTGTTGTCACCAAGTATTAGAAGATTTGAGTGGCATCCACTGTTCTTCCCCTGCACAGTTCAGCCGTAACTGAATGAATACAGCCAGCCGTGTGGCTTAGGCAAAAAGGGATCCACGGGCGTAGGGGAGGCTGAAGCAGGTGGAGACTCGTTTATGTATAGGATGGACCTTGACCTTGACTGCAGTGCTGGGAAAAGGAGAATTCGGGCTTATGTTTGATTGGAAGTGAGACCCCCAGCCCTCTAACCCTCCTATGTTCTGGGATGATTGGAAGCCTCACCCCAGCCCCTCCCCCTGGAAGCTGCCTTGGTCCAGACTCCACCTCCAGAAAGCCTGCCAAGTGTTGACACTTCCCCAGGGAGGATCAGGACCACTCCCACAGGATATTTAGGCATGCGCTTGGAAAAAGGAACACGTGGGCCCTGGGGTTTTGCGTGGTCTCCCCACCTCTCCCTCTCACCATGTTTTCTCGGCCACCCGGGAGCCCCGCATTTATTAAATGTGGGCATCTTTGATTTTTGTCTAATCTGGTCTAATTGTAATTATTTGCATAGGCGGAGAGGCTGCTCTTAAGATTCTACCTAACAACGTTGTCATGTGAACAGGTCATCACACATCTTCAGATTTACTTTATAAAAACCTAGTTTGGGGCCAGCAAGATGTCTCAGCAGGTAACGGCACTTTTTCCAATCCTAGCAATCTGAGTTCAATCCCTAGGACCCATGGGAGGGTCCTAGGAGAGAGGACAGCTCATGAGGTTGTCCTTTGACTTCCTCTCGAGCCACGGCACAAATGCACAGACGAGTACACACACGCACGCACGCACACAATGCATAGCGTGAGCTTTGGGTGAGGTGAGTGAATGAGCTGTCCCGTTGGCCAACTAGTGTCCACAAAGACTCCATGGGTGCCCTTTCCCCAGGGTTGTATTTCTCTCCTGACACCTTCTCTTCATGCTCACTCCCTCACTTCAGTCCCAGAAGCAGCTTCACCTGTGGTAGCAGGAAATGTACTTTTAGGTTAAAGCCTGTAGTTTTGAAACAGAACTTGTTCTTAGGGCAATATGAGTTAAACAACAACTTTCCCAGGCCAGTATCAGTTAGATGGAGTCCCCTGGAGGGTACTGATGCAGACGCTGAAGCAGACCGTGGAGCAATGTCCCGGGAATCCTATGCGTTTGTGGGGCCCATGCTACCCAAGCACAAGCAGCAGGGTCTGTTAGGGTGCTCTCTCTAGACTGAGGGTCTCCCGCTTGACGTGGTTGCTCAGCGAACCACTTACTGAGACATGCAAGGGTGCATTCCCAGAACGAGCTCTGCATCCCCACGTGGTTTGACCTCCCAGGCGTTGGGCACAGTGTGCGTTCAGCAGTTTGTTCTCTGTGCTTCTTTCTAGCTGTGTCCTCCCCGCAGCAGCGAGCGTCCGGCAAGATGAAGCCAATAGAGGAAGGGGTGGAAGATGACGACGAGGTCTTTGTACAGGTGTCTGCAGATCCACTTAGAGTCCATCAGTTGCACTGATGAGCCTTTAAGTGACCAAGATGGAAGCCGTCCTGACAAGAAGTACTGTGACGTGACTTTTAGGTGGTCGCTTCAGTCCTGCCAGATGGGAAGTGAGGGAGGGCCCCAGTCGGAAATTGTGGGCCGCCTGCCCGGTCGGTTAGCTCCTTGAGTTAGCCGAGCCTTCTGACGAGGCCTTGTTTGATTTTGAGATACGTATTTTCTCAGTAGATATATTAATATTATTTTAATTAATCTTAGAGCTGTCAACACAAATGCCTTTTCACTTATTTTTCTAAGTGTGCCTCTTTTTTTCTCACGTGTATCTTTTTCTCTATCATGGTAATTCAGAACAAGTTGTTCTTTTGGTCATTATAACGATGTAAGTTGAAATTGAGGCTGACACAACATTAAAAATTTTACCTTTTGTTCAGTTGACTTTTTCATGGCAAATTTTAGAGAAAGTTTGCTTTGTCTGGTTCTGTTTCCTGCCCCGAGACCAGAAGTGCCCCACTATGCCAACCTGCTCGTTTGGCTTGTGGATCAGCTGGTAGTGACCGCCCTCCTCCGAGTGTGCCCGAATGACACTCATCCCTGCCATTACCCGTGACTCGAAGCGTGGGCCCGCAGCGCCAGGAAGTGTGAGCCTTTCTGAGCTCAGTGCCAACTTGCAGCTGGACTCAACTTTCTGCCTTGTTGTTTGGAGCCATCCCTGCCACCTGCTCAGATGTGGGCGAGGCCTCATGCTAGAGGAAGTCAGGGGAGACGGGCTGAGCAATACATAGGCTGGGTCGCAGACATAAGCTTTGCCCTTTAGTCCATGTCTGTGAGCCCACATTGTGCCTCTGGAAGCGGATGCACTGAGCCAGACACAGTGGTTCGCACCTGTAATGCCAGCACTTGGGGGGTTAAGGCAGGAGGACAGAGTTTGAAGCACAGCTGGGGAGGGAGCAGACAGTTCACCTGTGGCCACAGGCGTCTAACCTGGGTATGCTGAGGGGGCCTCCATACAGATCGTTCCTTCCTGCTAGCCACATTCTTAAGGATGGCAGTAGACTTGGTTGTGCCCAAGTCGTTCCGCTCCTGCAGCAGTGGCACGCGGGCGCTCAGCCAAGACCGCGGGTTGGCTATGCTAGTCAGTTTGTCTTATCTGCTGAAACCAACTGGAGCCAGCTCCGTGTCATGAAAAGTTCGGAATGAATCTTCTTTGGGGGTGAACTAAGCCTAACACGAAAAGGCAGAATGACGTCACTGAACAAGCGCTTAATTCTGGAAATCTAAAGACAGAGGTGAATCAGCCTTGACTGAGGCCAAGGCTGCAACCAGGGGCCACTTTCTCCATTAGCCCACGAGAGATGTGGTAGATAGTGTGGATCTGTTTCCATGAACCTACTTAGCTCCCCCCCCCCCCCCCCACACACACATGAGGCTAATTTACAGTCACTCTGGAAATGGCGCTTCCCAGAGAAGACGGGAATATCAGATTCCACTGGGGCCAAAGTCTTCATGTGCGGTGACTGCATAGACTGTTCCACCCCAGAGGGTAGAAAAGGTGACCTCCGCTGATCGGCTGGAATCTAGCTGAGGTGTCTGGAGTGCTGGGAGTGAAACTGTGTGAAAAGTGCTCTGTTAAACCTGGGTAATTTAGAGTCCTTTACTCTTCTCATGGAAACGTGCTTATCAGTGTCACTGATAGCGAAGATCATAATCTCATGGCGAGGAATCTTCAGAGAGCCACTTAGTCTGAGTAAGAAACCTGAAACTGTTTTTAAGGTCGTACCTCCAAGAAAGACAAAGACTTGGAGAACAGGAGCCCTAAGCCATTGAATAGCCCTCCCACATAGCCTTGACTTCAGACGAGCAGAGAAGAAAATAGAAAAAGAACTCTAAGTGTTAGGTCTGTGGACAACTTTGGATCCATTTACATAGATGAACAAATATAGTTTTCTACAAAGCATAATAGAGTGAAAGATGTTTGTACCAGTCTCCAAAACGATGCTTCCTCTGGTTTTAGCATTCCGTTAGCTCTGAGATCAGTGTTCAGAAAATGCCCTGCAGAAATTATTCTTATGTATGTCCCTGATCTATGTCTAACATCAAGTCAGTTTATGACCCTAACGTAATAGTTATACTAAAACGTATTTGTCACTTAGACTATGTTGAAAGTCCTCAGAACATACGTATAAAACAAATAGCACAGATGTAGTAGTCTATTTATCTGGTCAGAATGGGAGCTACACTACCTTTCTAGTTCTTTCTGAAACCCTGTTTCTCCCAGTCAACCCTGTTACACTCTAACCACGGGCACCAGTAGTCCTCAGAGGCTTCTTGTGCGTCAGTGGCTCTCCGGCATGCTGGATGAGTTTGTGTTGTTTGTTTTAATTCAGAGCCATCAATGTCTGCTTCCTGCGCCCATTAGGGTCCTCAACACACATTTGGTTGCTGGTGGAAAAGACTTTAGAAAAAGCTGGCAGGACCTGCATACTTCTTTGTCCCTGGTGCACTCAGGTTGGTCCTCCAAGAAAGGTCCCCTGCTAGAAAGTGGTGGGTCCCAGCCTCCCAGCTCCTCCTTTAGGGCTTGGTCTCCCTACAGACCCCCAGGGTGCCTCTCTAAGGGTTTAGTTTTTATTTAAATCCATTTGTTTGGTCATTTCTACAACTGCTCTATGGAGACCTCTGGCCCTGTGATACCTGTTTCTTTTTCCCTTCCATTCCCTGGTTGTCTACGTCTGTCACCAAGCCGGAGTGACTGGAACTTCCACCTACTCAGCTCAGTCTCCAGCGTTTGGTAGCTCTGTCCCTGGCAGCAGCCATGCTTTAGTTAGCACAGTCCCTCGGAACACCTTGGGTACCATGACATAGTGCAGGCGTTATAATGTAAGGAAGCTGATTGTAAGAGCCACGTACGTACAGGTTTCCTGTTAAACGCACAAGCTGGTTTTAAGATGGAGAACTTCATGAATGCTTCACGTAGACACATTACAAGAAACTCCGGGTGCCATTTACAGTAGCGTTCACTTTATATTGTGTGTCTGAGTATAGTGTTACTGTTCAGATTCACTTCATACATTGTCATTTGATCAAATAAATTTTTACGTAGAAAGTGTGTGTGTTTTCCATCTTATGCCTCTTGCACTTAGGGCTTGGTCTTAACTCTATGCCCAAGAGCAGGTGGCATAGTTTACTGCAGAGGGTAAGAGAGCCACTCTGCTAAGCCGCCCTGAGAGTTCATCCTATTGGGTTGGTTTGTTTTGTTAGGTGACTCAGGGTCTGCTGTCTTGACTCTGCTTGGCCAGATAAGAGAATGTTGCAAGGCAATGTCAGCCTTTGACAATTCTGAAGCCTTTGCAGTTTCCCTTCTGGCACAGAGATTCACTCTGAGCATCCCTCGTAGCTCCAGAAGGTTCAGTAATTCAGGGGTTTCTTGCAAGAGTCCGAGGCCCCTGCACCAGCCCTTGAGGACATTTTGTTCTTAGATACCCACACTTTATTTCACCAGGTCTCCAAGGTTTTTTAAAGTTTATTTTATTATATGAGTGTCGGTCTGCATGTGTGTGCACCGTGTGCGTGCCTGATGCTCACAGAGGACAGCAGAGGGTTTTAAATCCCCTGGAACTGAGTTACAGACTGAGCCCTGTGGATACAGAGAGCTGGACCTGGGTCCTCTACAAGAGCAGCCAGTGCTCTTAACTACTGAGCCATCTCTCCAGCTCCAAGTTTATTTTAGCAAAATAATAAGTACCTCACAGCTCTGCTCTGCCATCTCTTATATAGGAACAAGCACAGGCTCATACAGTTAAGGTCTGTGCTGTTATCGAAGTGTGGAGAGCAGATTAAGTACCGCATATTGTTAACGTTCTCATAGCCATGTCAAAGACCCCAGTGCTTCAGGCCCACAGAAATTTGTTAAACCTTTTTCTGGTCCAAGTACATGTGTTTACAGAGGATTGACCAGTGTCTAGAGAAACTCAACTACTGCTTCCTCCTGGATGAGTACAGTCTGACGGTTTTCCTAAAAACACCTCCAGAGTTCACTAGCTAAAGCTGCCTCCTCATTCAGCTGTATACCACAAACACGCCCCTCCCTTCAGCGTGTACCACAGATCCGCCCCTTGTTCAGTGTATACCACAGACCCGCCCCTCGTTCAGCGTGTACCACAGACCCGCCCCTCGTTCAGCTGACTACAGCTAAACCCACCTCCTCTACTCAGATATATAAAATAAATGAGCTGAACTTCAAGCTTGCAGCTCCTATGTCTCCATCAGAGCACGCGGGCCACCCAACCTCAGCTCCTCTGTACCATGTCTATGTGTCTGTCCTTCCTCATCGTCCCAGGCAAGCCAGTCCCTGACCCTTGCAGATCCTGGCATCAAAGCAATTGGAGAATTTGCAAGCAGAAGTGAAAACCATTCTGGTGGAACCCTTTACCTGCAGGGAAAAGCCAGTGGCGTCTTTTTCATCATTTTTCAGTGTATGAGTGTTTTGCCTGCATGAATGTCTGTGCACCGTGTGCCACCTGTTGCCTGCAGAGAGGTCAGAAGAGGATGTCACGTCCCCTGGGACTGGGATTACAGACAGTTGTGAGCTGCTATGTATGTGCTGGGAATTGAACCCAGGTCCTCTAGAAAAGCAGTCAGTGCTTTTAACCTCAAGCCGTCTTTCCAGTCAGTCACCCAAAGCTGATATTGTTACCACAGTCATCAAGGTTCTTCCTACATCCAGTTCCTTCTCTCCTATACCTCAGCCAGGGCACATCAGCCACCTACTGTCTGCTATGCCTGAGTTTCCCCTCCAGTAGGTGCCTCACAGTTAACAGTTACATCTTCCTGTTGCCATTTGTATCCCCTGTGAAGTCCAGTGTGCTCTTGCTTGTCACCCTTTGTCGTATAGAGTTCATACACACTGTGACTGCTTATAGCTGGCATCCGTATCTATGGAGCCAGCCAGTCTTGAATCAGAAACACTGAGGCAGGATGTGGTGATACATGCCCTTAATGCTAAGGCTTGGGAGGCAGAGGCAGGCGGAACTGAGTTTCCTGCCAGTCTGATCTACGGTGCGTTCCCAAACCAAACAGCTGCATAGAGAGAGAGACCCTGTCTCAGTTTTTCTAAAGTGGAGGGAATTATGTCTCTATTGAACCTGTGAAGGCTTTCCCAGGTTTCACTGGGCCCCCAGACACAGGGTAACGGCTTTTTACCCAGACTTTGCTTTGTGTTAGGCATGCTAAGTCATCTAATGCTGAGTAAAATACGTGTGTGTGTGTGTGTGTGTGTGTGTGTGTGTGTGTGTGTGTGTGGTGGGGGGACTACAGAGTTTTGGTGGCTTCTTTCCCCGTTTTATGTAAGAGACTTGAACATCTGCTGGGGTTTTAGAACCAAATCTTGGAAGTTAATAATTAGAAAATGTCATAAGCAGGTTTATTAGTAATATGAAATATTTAGATATTCGAATGGCAGCTGAGGTATAGGAAGAATCACTTTGGAGCGTGTGGGAAGTGCGCCCTCTGCTGGTGCAACTGAGGTACAGCGTAGCCTCCAGTTCAGAATGTGCAACTCTAGCCAAACACTCTTCTTTCCTCTCTTCCTCCCTCCCTCCCTCCCTCCCTCCCTCCCTTCCTTTCCTCCCTCCCTCCCTCCCTCCCTCCCTTTCCTCCCTCCCTCCCTCCCTCCCTTTCCTCCCTCCCTCCCTCCCTTCCTTTCCTCCCTCCCTCCCTCCCTTCCTTTCCTCCCTCCCTCCCTCCCTCCCTTTCCTCCCTCCCTCCCTCCCTTCCTTTCCTCCCTCCCTCCCTCCCTCCCTCCCTCCCTCCCTCCCTCCCTTCCTTTCCTCCCTCCCTCCCTCCCTCCCTCCCTCCCTCCCTCCCTCCCTTTTCTCCCTCCCTCCCTCCCTCCCTCCCTCCCTTCCCTTCCTCCCTCCCTCCCTCCCTCCTTCACTCCCTTCCTTCCTTCCTCTGTCTCTCTCCTTTTTCCCCCCTCTCCCACTCTCTTTCCTCCTCCCCCATCATTTTTTTTTTTTTTTGACACAGGTTTTGCTAATCACCGAGGCTGGCCTCCAGCCTCCTGCCTCAGCTTCCTGGGTGCTTGGATTGAAGGCATACACCACCACACATAGCCTTCTCTGTTTCTTAAAAGTCATACTCTTTAATTTAAATAAATATTTTAAAAGGTGTTGCGACCATTTGGAGTCCCGGCCCCCAGCTGCTCTTCCCTCCTAGAGATCTTTACTTTCCTTCGATTTGAGTTATTAAAAGCTGTGTCAAAGTTGTTTACTGGCTCTGCTTCACAAGCACGTGTTGCTTTGGCCTTGAGGATCAGAGGATGAGGTTTTCACCTGCTGGCCCACTTGACTGTTGGGTATATAAGCCTCCAGGGTGCTATTGAATAAAGGGCTTCTTACCAGTGACCAGAGGTCCATGTCCCTGTCTCTCTGTCTCTGTCTGTATGTGTTTGTATGTTTCAACCTCCAGCCCCTTGCCCGAGGCTCGCGAACTGTATGGTAGCCCATAGAGCGCAGACAGTTGTGTGCTGCAAAAATGCACTTTTATCTATATGATCTGTTGCACTGTGTTAATTTGCATAACAATTTTTACTGGTTTTGTTGTGCTGAGGAGCACAACTGCCCACATGTGGAGGCCAGAGGTCAGCCTGTGTGAAGCCGGAGCATATGGAACACTGCCAGTCAAATTCGGCATCAAGCATCTTCACCCTCCGAGCCATCTCACTGGCCTGAAAGGTACAGCCTAAATTCTTACTTCTAGGCCCCCTACTATAGAATAGTGTATCAGAACTTTTCACTGCCGTCTAAATAGAACGGATCAACTCCTCCCCATCCCCTCACCCCAGCAGGAACTTATTACACTTCCAGAGACCTACTATGAACGGATTGCATTATGACACGCTTTTCTGTGTGACATGATTTAGGTCATATTCCCTCAAGAAAAGCTTCATGTTGGATGGCAGTGGTGCATGCCTTTAATCCCAGGAGGAAGAGGCAGGAAGATCTCTGTGAGTTTGTGGCTAGCCTGGTCTACAAGAGCGAGTTCTAGGAGAGCCAGGGCTACACAGAGAAACCTTGTGTCAACAAAATCAAAAGAAGAAAAAAGAAGAGCTTCATGGGGGTTTCATTTGGGACTAATCACTAACTGAAACAGCACGGGTTATTAGTGTGTGCTTCTGAGAAGTGGGATCTTGAGGGAGGCTCTAGGGAACTGGTAAGAGTTACTGTATCAAGCATTTGTGCTTGAGGTTTCACCCTTCAGATAGACCTGGCTTCCTTTATTTCTGCTAGGGCTTGATACAAGAGAGTCCACTCCGACTCTGACAGTCTCCACAGTGGGGCAGAAGCACAGAGAAGCACATGATGCGAACATGGAACTCTGTGCTCACAGGGTCCAGGCTTCTGGTCTTCCTGTAAGAAAACAAGCATTCATTACCGAAACGTGTTGGCCTGCCCATTTTTATCAAACCTCCCTGTCACGTACACATCACACCACCATACTTGACGCAGGGTCGCTCCCTGGAGAGGACAGACAGGGTGGCCACGCTTCCCTCCATCCGCTGGGAGGCGCCCCAGTCCGGCTGCACATTTCTAAGGGAAATTCAGGCTGTCCAGAGCACGCACGTTTCAGCCTTGGTCTGGAGAGTCTCATGCAGACACTGAAGATATTTAGTTCTAGATATCAATACACACACACTCTGCTAGTTCCCTCGTGCACACTTCCTCCTCCTCCCCATTCCGGCTACTGACCCGACAGGGGAGGCAGCCTCCACCCTTCTGTGTGACCGGCCACACGCACAGCTGCTCCTCCTCTCTTACTCTCTCCTGCCTTCCTTCACAGGCCTGCCAAGGACTAAGCCTGCCCTCCAGGTCCTGACCTGTGGGGAAAGAAAGCAAAGGGTGTTTCCCCTTGCTGTGAGCTCGTCTTTTCTCTTTTGTTCTTGGAGTCACTTGAGTTCTGATGCACAGTGAGGATTTGGAATACAGACGTCTATTTTCCAGAAGAGCGAGCAAGGCGTACAGGTCTAGTGAGCTTTTGCTGACAGCTCCGCAGCAAGCAGGGAAGCAGACTATGATGTTATGGAAACACGTCTGATGCAGCAACTTAGTGTGGCTACTTCCTTAGTTCCCTCTCATGTGTTTTTCGCATAAGGAAATAAAAGTGAACAAAAAACGCCAGGCCAGAAGAGGGGCTGGGATACAGATGTTCGGGAGCCTTGACGTGGGTGCTGAGAACTGAACCCAGGTCCTCTTTAAAGAACAGCCAGTGCTCTCAGCCCCTGAGCCATTTCTCCAGCCCCAATCTTGAATACTCTCAAGGCTTGTTTGCTAGGGACTCCATTGCATTTACTTTTCTTTGTACTTCCCATTTCAAATAAACGCCTGCTAGGTGGTTTCATATAAGCCGCACCATTCGGTACTCCCCAGCGCCTGGGTCCACCTGGCTGACCCATCTTCCTGTGCACCTACTTAATCTTCTTGTTTCTAGCCTATTAACCCCATCTGTTGAATTATTGTCAGACATTGTAAGTTTGGTATCATCTCTCCTGTGTTTATTCCTCAGTGTAATTCTTATTGATTTTAATGCATCTTATTTATGTGTACGTAGGGGGTATCGCCTGCAGAGGCCAGAAAAGGATATCAAATCCTTTGGACCTAAGTACAGATGCCTGTGAGTTACCTGACCAGGGTGCTGGAAACCAGCGTCCTCTGAAAGAGCAGCAAGTGTTCCTGACCAACTGGTCCATCTTTCTAGTTCTTCAGCTAAGTCTTAAGATTCAGTCACTGTCTTAAAAGAAAAAAAAAAAATCTATGTGGGATAGGGGGGATTGCTCAGTGGGTAGAGACACTTCCTGCCAAAGCTGGTGACCTGAGTGACAGAGAGAACAAACTCCTGCAAGTCAGGACATGCATCATGGCACTCCCCATCTCTGTAATATGCAGTCAGTTTTTAAAAAGAATCTCTTTTTCTAGAAGCCTCCATCTCTGTCACTTGTCTTTCAAATGTACTCTTCCAGCAGCCCTAAAGTCCTTATTAATTCCTTATTCCTCTGCTAGGAAGACAACTTCCTCTATTCTCAAAGCACCTGGGGGACAGGAAGCACTCTGAGGGAGCTGATAAAGGGGTGCCAGGTCAGAAGATGTCCTCAAGTCCCTGGTCGCATCAGCTGCCCCCAGTGCAGGCACCCAGTGAGCCATCAGAGCCCACGGTCGGTTTTTCTCACTCACTACCTCCCTGTGAACTGCTCAATTGGACTTTGGCCTTTTTATGCTGTTTCTTCTGTCTGGGATCCCCCTTCCTCCTAATGTACCTGGTGGTGCTCAACCTTCAAACTAAATGTACATTCATCAAAAGTGGTATTTGTGAACGATTTGTTTGAATTCTATGCAGATGGGTGTTTTTCTTGCATGTGTGTGCCTCATACCTGTAGAGTCCAAAAGAGAGCACAGGATGCCCTGGAGCTGGAAATGGCTCACTGGTAAAGAGCACTGGCTGCTCCTGCAGAAGACCTAGGTTTGCTTCCCAGCACCCACGTGGTGGCTCACAACCCATCCAGTTTCAGGGAATCCAGTGCCCTCTTCTGTCTCCTGAGGGTGCCAGGCAGAAACAAGGTAATCATACATAGTGCAAGCAAACCACTCGTACACAAAAATAAAAGTAATATTTTAAAAAGTGTGTAATAAAATGGTTGTGAGCCACCATGTGGATTCTGGAAATCAAACCCAGATCCTTTGGAAGAGCAATCAGTGTTCGTCACTGTTGAGCCGCCCATCTCCACACTCCCTTGAACAATTTTTATCTCTACAACAAAACTGTGTATGACAAATATCAAAGGAAAACTTCAAACTACATCTAATGCCAAGTAAATGTCAAGCTCCAAACTTGTCTAATGTAGATATATAGAACCCCATGTGTGTATAGGTGCCCATCTGTAGATATGTAGAACCTCATGTGTGTATATATGCACATCTGTAGATATGTAGAGCCCCATGTGTGTATACATGCACATCTGTAGATATGTAGAGCCCCATGTGTGTGTACACATGCACATCTGTAGATATGTAGAGCCCCATGTGTGTATACATGCACATCTGTAGATATGTAGAGCCCCATGTGTGTATACATGCACATCTGTAGATATGTAGAGCCCCATGTGTGTATATGTGCACATCTGACATAAGAAAATTAACAAAACTGTTAATTGGTTATTTCTAGATCACAGGACGATCTTAGTTTTTTTTCACCTTTTAAAATAAATATAAGTATTATTAGTTATTTGCATGTAATGATATATTTTATTTCATATTTTTCCTCTTTAAATATTTATTTTTGTGTATGAGTTTTTTGCCTTCAGTATGTATATGTGTACTAGCACCCACAGAGGACCAAAGATGGCACTTGATCCCCAGGAACTGGAGTTATAAATGGCTGTAAGCTACCATGTGGGTACTGGGAACTAAACCCAGGTCCTTTACAGGAGCAGACTCTGCTCTTAATCACTGAGCATCTCTCATCCCCTATATTTTTCTTTCCTTTTGTTTTGTTCTGTTTTCCGTATATTTTTCTTCTTAAAAACATTTTTTAGATTTTCTAAAGTACAACATTTTTCAACAAAAACACTTTGTATTAACACGAAGAGCAGTGAGTCTATCCACTGATACATGAGTGGCTTGAGGCCACAGAAGTCGTCACTTAGATGGCTAAGGATCAATTACACAAACAAACAAATATGAAACAAAACTGGGGGCTGGAGAGAAGGTTCACTGGACACTGGATAAGCCTGAGTACAGTCCTTGCAGAGAACCTGTTGACAGCACCCACGTCAGGAGGCTCACAGCCCCTGGAACTCCAGCTCCCAGGGATCCAGTGCCTCTGGTCTCCAAGGGCGCTTGCTCTCGCATGCACACCCGCACATCCGCAATTTAAAAAGCGTTTTTAACTTTTTTTTTTTTTTTTTTTTATTTTTCGAGACAGGGTTTCTCCGTAGCTTTTGGTTCCTGTCCTGGAACTAGCTCTTGTAGACCAGGCTGGCCTCGAACTCCCAGAGATCCGCCTGCCTCTGCCTCCCGAGTGCTGGGATTAAAGGCGTGCGCCACCACCGCCCGGCAGCGTTTTTAACTCTTAAATGTAAATGATGTAGGGGTCATAAAACAACATGTAATAATGAAGTCAATCACCAGGAATAGAGTGGAAAATGAGTTTAGTTATGGGACTGAGTAGTGTTTAGAACGGCGTCACCCATTTATTTGACAGGGCACCACCACTGCACACAGTCTCATCAGTTTACACTAACGTTTTAAATATCTGGTCCTGAGTGTCCTAGCTTGTTCCTTCCAAATCCTTCATAATGAGGAAGAACCTGTTAAGAAAATTCTAAAATGATTTCTCCAAAAGGTTTTTTTTTAAAGCTCCATGACATTCCTTCTGACCACAAGGATATATCTTGATTTACAAGTTTGTATAATCTCTGCTTGATAATACTGGACAGTCCTGATGAAGACAAGCCCCAAAAGAAAAACTTCATGCTTACCACCACTAGCAGACCATGCTGAAACCTTTAACTCAGCCACACCTTGGTGTGAATACCTCCTAAAAGCCCACTACCCATTTACTTAATTTCTCATAGAAGTCAACACAGAATATCTCCAAACCCATCATAAATGACAACACTGTATCTTTTATTTTCTATCACGTAATTTTAAATCTCAAAACATCAATAGCTGAGAGAGTAGGACATCCGGCATGAAACGACAACACTAAGCTGCAGTCTGCAGAACGGTCAGTCCACTGAGGTGACGGGATGCAGGGTGCCGTTCCAATAGCAGCTCCTCTCTTGTTCTTGGTGGCGACAGTTCAAGTGTATTTTTAAAAATTTTCACTTGTAAACAACATGAATCAAAATGGCCTATGAGGTAATCTAAGCACTACAAGATAATTTTAAAATACTAGATAAAACACCGTGTTAAAGACAAACAGAAATCAGGGTTCACTTTGGTCTTTATATGGCTAGAGTTGTTAACAGCGCGAGAGACACACACTGATTAAAGCCAGCTTGGTGGTGGGCGCCTGCGGTTGACGAAGTCAGTGACGGGAGAGGTAGTCGGCACCATCCTTTCAGGCTGGGAACGGACAAGGGTAAGCCACGGGCGTGTTAACGTCGGAATACTTGCTCACAGTACAGTACTTTGTTCCAAGCGTAAGACCCACAGTGCGTCACAGGTCACCCTCTCACTGTGACAGAACAACCAGGTCACAACTCACACAGGCACATCTTGAGGCTGCTGTCAGTATGTAAGACAGAACTGGATGCTTTCAACAAGTTGTTCTTTTTCTAAAACAAATACATCTCATTAAGACATCTAGAAAATTAAAGTCGGCGCAGCTGCACTTGCATATAATTTCCTGGATTTTATAACAAAGGTGAAATACATATATATTTTAAGATAAACATTTCTTAGAGAAAACAGATAAATTAATTTAAATTAACTTAAGACTTAATGAGATTCCCCACATCCTGTCTAATCCCTCCTACAGTGAGTGTCACAAAGTCTATCAACACTCGGGGCCTTCCATTCACAAACTACGTGCAACCAGTGGCATCTCAGGCCTGCACTGGTGCAAAATAAATCTGAGCCAGAGTACAAAAATAATTGGCAATAAAAACCATCCTATATTTGGGAGGTGGACTGATGCTAATATCGTGATGTCTTTATCCTTTCCTTTAGATTGCACACTAAAATTTCTAAGTTATAAGCAGATAAAAATCTCCCTAAATCATTCATTTGTAAAAATACATCCAAAGACTAGAAATACAAGTATAAAAACGTCTCCACTATGTCCTGCTGTGTAGAGAATGAAGGGTCTGCAGGCTAAAAGGCTGGTAGGACATCATTTTTGGAATTACCTTTGTGTTGACATGGAGGGTGGGTCAAAAGGTAGCTCAATTCATAGACCATCGCCCCACTATTAGGAACCCCTGAAAAAAATGGTGCTTCACAGACTCCTTTCCCTCCTGGGTAGGAGTGGCACTGCACTTTCAGTTCCCTCTATGGCAGGCAGGCGGCCTGCTGCTGGTTTGTTCCGCACCAGGGGCTTGTAATGATGAAGTCTGCTTTGTCTTCAGTGCAACAAAGATACACGTGAAGGGGGTAGGAATCTTTTACATCATGTTTGCTTCTGTGCATCCTCCTGCTCCCACCTCTAAGCAACAGAGCTGTTTTCAAGACTGTTTCTGTGTTGTTTTGCTTAGCATAAAGAGTGCCTATACTCCTTTACACTCAATACATGTTAACTTTAAGGAAATGCTTGGAGACTTTGCTACCTAACATGAGAAGTCCTATTATTCACAGGCATTTTGGAGAAACATGCAGTTGTAAACGCCTATCTATGCTACAGATTGAAAGTGTCTGTACCAGAGAATTACTATAAGGCTGCAGCAGCATCAAGGTGTGCTATGTAATAGCTAGGAGGTAGCCATTTGCTGTAAACGGAATGTTTCACCAATGGGAATGAGCAATGTGCTCATATCAGTGAATTCACATCTGCAAGGAGTGGACGAGTTTGCTTTATGAGGCTTTTCACATGAAATAAAAACAGGAGGACCAATACCTGATATTCAGAATTATAATCGATGTCAAACTCAGAGGTAGTTACCAACAAGTACATGTACGAACATAAAGACCTAATTTATTTGGCTTGTTTCGAGTAGGCAGGGCGATAGATTAGTCTGTAAAGAAACAATAAAAACATCATATTGTATGTTCCCTGAGCAAAGTTCTTTGTCCTGAGCATGTAACAGTGACAATATTTTCATATAAAAAATAAACCCCAACTTTAACCATAAGGTTCTGTATGTGCTCTTAGTAATTCAGTCTGCTTAGATGCTGAAAAATGTCAACTGCACCCATAAGGTCCATAGTTCAAGTGTTCCAGAATTTTCTACTTAATTTTTAAAAGTGATCTCAGCTCTGAATTTTCATATGTAAACAGAATGTCCAATTTTCAAGTCCATAATTTCCTATTTCTATAGTCAAGGAACTTTGGTTTGAACTTTCAAAGTCACCTGTCATATTTTGCTTGTACAACTGTTACTTTGTTCATTATACTTGGGTGACACTTTGATTTGTCTACATAATTTAAATAAGCTTGAAATGCTCACATAAGGCAAGGCAGTACTTCTCTATGGCTACGTCACATTCAATATCGTCAACAGTAAGCTCTGCACTACAGCACACTGACACATCAACAGAATACTACGGGAATTCTCATAAACACTGTCAAGAGATTCAAGCTAACCTGGAAAGGACTGGCACACGGGAGGAAGGAACTCCTCAGCAGAATGCATCTCATTTGAGTCACGATGCTTTCTTGTTTGATTATCTGAGCTTACACCAACAGGCCCATATAAATTATATTAACTGCCAAAATTATGCACTGCAATTCCTTGGTACCTTCTTGGAGATGTTTCAAATTTTTTTTTTTTAACATGATGGAGAACAGAACTATACTAAGACAATCTGTTCGCAAACTGAGAATCCATCTGAGAAGATTCTTATCAATAGCCCCGAATGCTCATCCTGAATCCGTAACTTAGGTTACTTCAACTTCTATACTCCAGGCAACTGCCATGGCATCAATGTTATCAGAGAAAGTATTTCTGGCCACATGGCAGTGGGGATTTGTTAATTCTGCTCCAGGCTTATCATTCTAGCTGCCTGCCACCAAATGCTACTCTTTTTAGTATCAGCCACAGACTGTATCTGTTGGGCAACTGTAAGCATCTACTTAATTTTCACTCTAAGCCGCATTATTTTTTCATTTCTATGGTGTTTGTTTTAAAACAGGTCTGAGGATTCTATGGGGATAATAAAGGCAGCCACTAAAATATACCCAAATAATTAGTTTCCTTTAAGGCTTCAGTAGTAAGTAAGGAGACCTTCCCGTTCTAAGTGATGGTTCAGGAGCTGCTTAGTCAAGGGAGGCTTCCGTTGCCATAGTCCCTTAAAAACCTAAGAAATATGTAAAAGAGCTGGTATCAAAATACCACTGAAAAGGATTACACCATGATATTTATACATTACCCTCCCCTTCATTCTTCTTAATAGGCATGTAAATCACAATCAGAACAAAAGACACTGAAATACCAGCCCAGAAACTTCACATTCATTGTCTTTTCTGGAGTTATGTATCCAAAAATAAAAGCTTATGGCAGTCAGAGGCATTAGAGTTAAGTTGCCACCTTCAAACAGGAGAAGGCAGATAACAGCAAAAGCAAGCACTCCATCAGCACCAGGACACAGCAGTGAATCCAGACTTGGGAGGCACCGAGTATCCCAAAAACCTTTAGTACCATTTGACTGGCAGTCTGAGATCTGATGCATACTTTGGTTCACAAAAAAGTAACAGTCAGGAGGTTATGTTTATGTAATATAAAAGAAAATTTAGGAAAAATTCTAAGGGTTAATTATGAGACCACCTCAAATGCTTCACATGGATTTTCAATGCTTGGAGATGCCCAATTATCTGTGGGAGAGTATGTGCTTATATCTCCATAATACATGTTTAAAGACAGGCCTATACACACATTTATCTATACACATGTATGTGTATGTATACACCTGTGCTCCTATGTGAAATCTCTACACATACATATAGACTTAAGTCTCTCTTCTCACTTATGCAGCACATACTATATGTATTTCGAGTCTATAAAACATGAAACCCTGCTTAAATGTAATTTGCTCAAGAATGATTTGTCTGATTAAGAAATTCACAGTTCCTCAACAGTAGTTAAAATCCCGGTCAGCTGCTATCTGTAGAATACTATTCCCCTGTGCTTGCGTGAGGTAGACTTCCCAGCCGGGTGAAGAAAATGCCGACGAGATTAAGATTTTTTCCGTTTCTGAATTGAAGGCCCCTTTTTGTTTGGCTCTTCTGTTGCTACAAATGCCTTCGTGGATGAAACTTGTTGGGGTGACCTGTCTGACAGCTCTGCCATCTCTGACCTCGCCTCCTGAGGAAAACGTGATGTGTAGCCATGGCCCCCTCCCACTTCTCTTGGCGAAGAAGAAGTGCAGGGCTGGGACTCTGTCTCCTGTCTTCCCTGAGCGCTGGCGGGCGGCTGTGCAATAATCCTGTGCGGGCAGTTTGCTACCATGTGCATGATGCTCTGGCAGTAATGGCACTTCTTTGGCTGAGGAGGTAGACTACATTCTTTAGCATGATGGTCAAGGCCACCGCAGTTGTAGCATCTGCAAAGAAATACGAGAAAAATATCTTAAAAGTAGGTAGAGTGTATAATTAATGAAAAGCAGTGGTTATTAAAATAATTAAATATTAAAATTATTATTATAAATAATAATTATTGAAATAATAATTTACATTGATGTCAACTTTAATCACCAAAATTCAAAAGCTGTCGATGAGATCAGTTTATTCAATGTGACTTGATATGAACCATTTATACTATTTATACTGGCTGCTTTAAGGCTTATCATCACCAAAATGACCCAGCGACTTTAGAAATTAGTTGGTGAAACACAACAGTTGGTGAAACACAACAGTCAGTGAAAACAAAGGCACCAAAAATGATAAGGATTCCCATACAGAAATGAGTCACTCAAGTTTAATGGTTTATTGTGAAAGAATAGTTTGACCCACTAGATGGCAGTCAATGATAAACCAAAGATCCACCAGCTGGCTTTAAAAATGAATATAAAAATATAGTTGTCTGTCATGATAGAAATTAACTTGCTCAGCCTTTAGGAAAATTATAGTCTAAATTAAGTTTTATGGCTTAAAAAAGACTTCAGTGTTTATTATTTTATCCATGGAAGCTAATAGGACTAAAATAATTTTTTACCTTTGTATAAAATTTACAAGGAAATTTGATACCTAAGCTGTCTAGTCAAAAAACAAACAAACAAAACAATGATGTCCAGTGTTTTACAAAGCATGAGGCAAGACAGTGAGTGTCCAAACCAGAACAATGCTTCAAAGAAGCATCCGAGGATGGAGACCAAACAGTTCAGTCTAATGCTAGCTGGTACCTGGAAAAGCTGGCTTGTTCTTCCTATAGACACTAGCTTTCCCTTAGAGTAAACTTCCCTAAACTGAAGAAAGCATAAACCTCACTCTCATTTGTTACTTAAGTCTGAAGGGACACTGGAGACACTGACGGGGTTCCATACTAGATGCTGGATATCCAACTTCTAAAAACAGAGTAAAGTAATTCATTTACTCAATTCCAATCATAATTTCCTTCTCAAAATACAGTTTTAAAAATGGAGACACAGAGACTGGAGAGATGACTTAGAGATTAGGAGCACTGGCTTCTATTCCAGAAGACCCAGGATCAATTCCCAGCAACCACATGGTAGCTCCCAACTGTCTGTAACCCCAGTTCTAGGGGATCCAACAGCCTCATGCAGACATATTAACAAACATAACACCAATGCACATAAAAAATAAAAAGGAATTGTCAAAAATGGAGGATCTCAGAAGCACTTGTATTTTAAAAAGTTTCGTTCTGAGTCTTAAAGAGAATTTGCTCACTGATTAATGTTTCCAAACAACTGTTTTAGAGGTTTTTATATT
This sequence comes from Microtus oregoni, assembly GCF_018167655.1. Taxonomy (NCBI): domain Eukaryota; kingdom Metazoa; phylum Chordata; class Mammalia; order Rodentia; family Cricetidae; genus Microtus; species Microtus oregoni. The sequence continues at coordinate 31,882,153 of NW_024543065.1, forward strand.
AAATTTACTTTCCAAGTACAGTTATAATTCCATATTTCTCACCATAAAGCACATTATAAATCAGTATTTTTAAAACTGAAGAGCAAAATATATGATAGATGTAAAAAGTAGTTTAAGACTATATGATCTATATGATTAATTATATTTGTATGTTTGAGAACGCCAAGCTTGGTAACTTAATTATTTTACATTTAAAAAACAAATTAGTTACTAGTAATTTAACAAGCACTGTATGTAGATACTCAGCATAAATTAAGGTTAAGCATCGTCTGCTTCCCCATTTGCAATATTAGCATTATTTATTTATTTACTTACTTATTTAATGTATGCATACTCTATATGTATGTACAAATTTATGCCAGAAGAGGGCATCAGATCCCACTATAGATGGTTGGGAACTGCCATGTAGTTGCTGGTAATTGAACTTAGGACCTCTCCTCTGGAAGGGCAGCAAATATTCCCAACCACTGAGCCATCTCTTCAGCTCCCTGTCAATGTCATCTTACAGAACAGACAAGATGGGATTCTATTCTTTGTAAAAGCCAATAGGCACTTGTTTATCTTAATAGACTGCATTATGTTTTCAAATGTAAAGAGAGAAGTCAAGAAATAAAGTGTTTTAATTCCTTGTTGCTCACATATACACCATAGTAAATTAAGCACTGCAGTTCAGATACAATACCCACACAATGACCTGAGAGCATAAAGGGAAACGATGAAAATTATTCAGCCAATGCTTGAAATTCACGCCCTCAAAATAGACTGGAAAATGTCACCTATGAATCTGACCACATTACTTACTGATCTGATTTCCTGTATAATGAGAAGAGGAATTCTTACATTAAATTTGCCTTTTGCCCACCTGTAAGGTATCTTTTTTTGTTCTTCATTACATTCATGTGCTGAGGTCAGAGGACAGCCAGGAGTTCATTTTCAAAGACAGAAAATAGGAGGAGACTCTAGGAATAGAGCCGACTCTCCTGCGTGCACAGCAGGTTCAGTCACTGTGGCTTGTACTGCCTTTTCCAATTCAGGGAACCATTCTGCCTACTCACTGAACAAGAGCCTGGATGTCAGAATTCTACTTTTACAAATGGAGTCTTAGATCATCATGTTTCATGAGCCTGGTTGTAAATGTTATTTTAAAGAAAGATATACAACTTTAGTTTCCCAGCATTTCAATGTGCACATGTACCTATTGGGATTTTTCAGGTTATATGTTAACATTAGGGTCACTGCATTTCACACTGATGATGAACATTCATTGTGCATGTGTAGAGCCTTAAAAGGGGAAGTGGTATTCATTTCCCTCTTCTATTTAAGCAGCGGCAATTGCTTTTACCAAGAACTTAGAACATGCTCATTATGGAACCCTTCATCCCAAGGGAATGACATGCTAACGTTCAGCTGCCTTTCAGCTCATAGATGATACCACAGCCACACATGTGAAACCTGCTGTACATGAGTCTAGACACCTTTATCCATACTTTGTACTTCTCCAAATCAGTTTGTTTTTATTCATTAGAAAGGATTTTATATTATGATGTGGGTATCAAAATAGTAAGTGTAGCACACAGCTACAAAGCTAACAAATGGGGAGAAAATGTCATGGTCAAAGGATTACATAAAGAAAACCATAGTCATGCTTTGTCATCAATTCCAACAGCCTGGCCTAAAAGTTAACATGATCTATTGTCTAGCATCCAGGACAGATCCCCAGCAGTGTTTTCAAAAAATTCAACCAAATAAATCATCTGTTCAGTATGTTATAAAATGCTGAGCCAATGGTACCAAGTAGGCTCTCTTATGCATTAAGCAAAAATATTAACAGAATTGTCCAATTTAATTTTAGGACATCATTGATTTCTTTGTGGAATCATGTGATAGATATGTTATCTCCAATGAGGTAGCACAATTCTATCAGTATTACTTATAATAGTTTAGAAGATTTTAAAGGTGAAAGAAAATTAACAGTAAATATTTTTAAGACTACCAAATTAAGATTAAAATTTCTAATTAAAAGGAGAATTCTATCAGTAAATAGAACAGAAGACCTGAGATAGCAAAGTTAACAAAGAAAAAATTCACAAACATCTTAAGGTTTTCAACTTATTTATTTCACTTTATTATGAAATAAGCAATTGTATATGTATATGTGTGTGATGTGTGTGTGCGTGTTAGTGTTAAAAACATATCCAAATTTCTGGTGATTCTGTTTTTAAAAATAAAAACTTTGATTTGGAAGTCAGAATTTAGCTGTTAACTATTACTCTTAGAAAATTAACTTTAGTGAAATAAATGAATATATATTGTATTTTTTCTTTTAAAAACAATTTACGGGGTTGGAGAGATGGGTCAGTGATTAAGCACATGTACTGATTTTGCAGGTGACCCAAATTCAGATCCTCATAACCCTATTGGGGGGGCTCATACAACCTCTGTACCTCTAGCTCCAGAGGAAGGGTGATATAAGATTCTCCTCTGTATGCTGTGAATAGCATTGGTGAATAAAGAAATTGGCTTGGCCTTACAGGGTAGAACTTAGCTAGGCAGGGAAAACTAAACTGAATGCTGGGAGGAAGAAGGCAGAGTCAGGGAGAAGCCATGTAGCCTGGCCAGAGACAGATGCTGGAACTTTAGCTGGTAAACCACAGCCATGTGGTGATACACAAGTGAATAGAAATGGGTTAAATTAATATGTAAGAGTTAGCCAATAAGAAGTTAGAGCTAATAGGCCAAGTAGTGATTTAATAATATGGTTTTTGAGTGGTTATTTCAGGTCTCAGCAACAGGGTGGCCGGGAAACAAGTGGTCTCCTCTTGCAACAGGAGGGATACTTGTAGCCCCTATTGGCAACTGTACTTACTCACTTACACAGACCCATACATACACAAATAACTAAAATTAAAATCTTCAAAATGATTTGCTTTTATGTATGTGTATGTATGTATGCCTGCATGAGTATATGTGTACCTTGGGTGTGCAGGTACCCACAAAGGTCAGAGATCTTATATCCACTGGAATCAGAGTTGCAGGCACTCACGAGCCATCTGATGTGGATGCTGAGAACAGAACCCTGATCCTCTAGAAGGTCAGTAAGTGCTCTCAACTGCTAAGCCATCTTTCCAGCCCAATAAATTGTACGTCCAAATGACATCAGCCAGAATGATTAGAATTGAGAAAGTGGGAGTATTACATTAAAATGTACTTTTGTAAATAATACTTCAATGCCTACAAAGTCTTTACCAGTTGTATGCTTTCCCTCTGTTCTAAAAGTGACTTGGAAAAAATTCAGGGAGTAGTCGCACTGTAGACATTCAGGCAACTATCTAAAAATATTATAAAGAAAACAAATTGGAATGGTTTTCAGTGTTTTTAAAATGAGAAGGATTTACATAGAAATTCAAATCCATGTCTGATCTTGTTTTCGGGGAACACAGGCAAAGTACAGGAGAAGAAGGGAGGTATAGGAAAGGCGTAGATAGAACTCCCAATTCTAAATGAGAAGCCATCCAATCAGATTGGAAAGTACTTCAGTGAAGAAACTGCAGAAAGCTGTCCAAAGAGATCCTTTACCATTCTCAGTTTTTTTATTACAGCTAAATAAGTTCCAGAAACAGAGGGCAGAGGGTATAGTGCACACAAGGTTATCAACAGCAGAGAGAGAGAGAGAGAGAGAGAGAGAGGATACATTTCTCAGCTCTATACTTTTCTAATATGTTGGAACACGGTTTAAATTCAGTTATCTGTTAATCAAGCCATCAGGTAGTGATGAGAAATAAATAGGTTGTCAGAGAAGCCAAGAGAGCCAAGAAGTCAAAGACTGACAATGTAGCTCTTATTGGGAACACTTTCAGAACCTGTCTGTCCCCTGTAAGATGAAAGAGGCAGGCTGTGAGAGACGATTTTGACAAGCCCCATCGTGTGCCGACTTCTTGTTCCTAAGTTGCTATCTCTGTTATTGTCTACAGGATTCGTCTCTAAATGTTCCAGTAGTCATGAAGCTTTAGTAAACCACACAACCAGAGAGGCCCTTTATCAGTCCTCCCTCCCTCCCTCCCTCCCTCCCTCCCTCCCTTCCTAATTTTCTATCTTCTAATCTCAGTTTCAGACTATTTAAACTAAGGTATGGTTTGTAAGAAGTTCAAAGGGGAGTTTCTTACCTGTCAACTACTCTACTGACCTCTTTTATTAGTTGGTTATATGATGAGGAATTATCTCTACCACCTACTGGTTAGTGTGTTCAACAGTTTATAAAACCCATTCAATCACTTTCCTAAAAGAGAACATACACTGTGTGCAAAACTTTCTACTAGATCCCAATGACAGGCATGGTGATAATGAGCTGGACAATAAAATTTACATGTTTATGTTGTCACCTTATTTAATGTCTTCTATCTTTTGAACTGTCTCAGGTTTATTAGCTTTTTGGCTCTGATTAATGATGTGGTCTGGCTTGTACAACTACAAATGTGGCAAAGTAACTTGGGAACCAGCTAAAACACACCAACAGCTCTTCCCAAAAGCCTTTCATCATCTTATAAAGACAACAAGATGATGGAAAATGAGGGGATAGAAGACAAATAGCAGTTCAGGTCACTGAAAAGTAGAGACAGAAAATGTTGTAATGGGTTTTAAAGAGAAGAGAAGGGGAGAGAAACCATCAGTGGGAGGCATGGGTGGGGGTGCCCAAAGGGAGCCTTTTTTGTGTCAACACAATTCACTCAGGGACCCTTATAAACCAGGTACTTTGAAGTTTATCTTATTAAATTTAAAAGCACTTGGTAGATTTTTCAGCAACTGCATGAAACTCTCAATAATCACTTGTTGAGAGTTAACTGTTTTACATCACACTGGAAGAGCAAAATAATGAATTCTAGGTCACAAGTTACACTTTTATTTGAAATAAACATTATCTCTCTTGGGTGACAAGCAGCATCTCAGACAGGTACTGTTCTGGCTAATGGAAAAGACTGGTATGTTTGCGTTTTTTTCTCCCCTAAAAGAAAGATATGCTCAAACACAGATAACTTAATGTGTTCCACTTTCTTGGGAGTAAAAGCAGCTTGTTATGAAACAGGGCCAAATCCCAGCCACAGTGGCCCCTCTGCCAGTAAGTACCAGACAATGAAGAGACGAAGAGAGTGTCCAGTCTGAAGTGACTTGTACTCATGCACTCACAGAAGCCGGTACCTTTCTGTAGCAACAGGGGCACAACCATTCAAATACAAACCTGCATTCTGGTGGAAGCTTTTAGTTTTTCTTTTATTATTTGGTCATGTTTATCTTTAGGAGTAAAAATTTTTATATATATACAGGAAGAACATATATTTAGCTTGCATCCAAAAGGTTAAGATAGGAGGTAGTCACTTGGATAGATGAATATGAGAGTGATGCATTACTAATTTGCTAGAAATTACTGATGTTTGCTCGCTTATTTATTTCAGTAGCTTGGCTGGAAATGTGGAAGTGCAGAGCTGCTTCTCACGGGGCCATTCCAAAGTCTCCATAGATGTGACATGACTCTGCCAAAAGGAACACAGTTCCACCAGAACTGTGGCAACTTTTACAATTTTTTCTCTTGATCATCACATGATTTAAGTTTTGGTGTGATTACACTAAAATTTTCTCCAAAGAGCAATGAAATTTATTTTAATATTAAGGACCGGACTGGATGCCAACCATGAGAGCACATACTTTTAATCCCAGGATTTGGGAGGCAGAGGCAGCAGGATATTCCTGGAGTTCTAGGCCACTCTGGTCCAAATAGTGAGTTTTAGGCAAGCCAGGGCTACACAGTGACTACCTGTTTCACAAAAGTTTGCATAATAAATAAATACAAATATTAGACTGAAACCCCATTTTAAAGTAGGCATTTCATAATTACTTGAAAAAGGAATAATTTATCATTTACCAAGTAGATGTAGACATTAAACAATATATGAAAGAACTTAAATAACACAATAAAAACACCCTGAAAACACAGGTCTATAAAACAAGAATTTCAAAAGTGACCAGGTCACACACATGCACACCCCTCTTTGTTTAAAGAGAAGCAGACAGCATGAGATTTCCGAAGAAAGAGTAATATACGGAGACCACAAATCAACTTTGGTGGTATGACTTCATTACTGTGCAGCTTGTCTGCAAGTCAATGCCCATAGCGGACAAATCAAAAGTTGTCACTCTGGGATTAGCCAATATTATACCTGCTGGGTTATGCAGAACTTTGATATCATAATGATAGAGCTACCTTTTTTTATACAAATAATAATGTTGATAGGATCTGAGTTTTTATGAAGATAATATTAATACTCCCTCTCCTATTTTATTACTGAATTGGTAAGGATATTCATAAGTTCATTTTAACAATGTTTATTTTATATAAGCAACATTAATTTATAGAAAATTAGTGTTCTTAGGAGCATGTTACATAGTGTGATTGATCTAAAATGTGCCACTGGGAGCAACTTATGTTGCTAAAGAAACTTGTAACTATGTTGAAATCAGAAAAGACTTAAAATTTGGGTTAGAGAATAGCTCAGAACTTAAGAATGCTTCCTCCTCTTCCAGAATTTCTTAGTTTGGTTCCAGGCACCCAAATCTGGCACCTCTCAACTGCCTGTAACTCCAACTCTATAGGATTAAACATCTTTTGACCTCTGCTGTGATCTGCACTCACATGGGCACCCCTCCATATACATAGAAATAAAAAACAAACAAACTGGAAAAAAAAGAGACAGAATTAAAACTGTTTTAGCTTAAATCTTGAAGGCTTGGCTTCTAGTGATCAGTGAGTTTGATATTTCATTTCAGCCCAGCTCCTGCCTAAAAAAAATATCAAGGAAAGATGAGAAGTAAATAGTCGCTGTCCTAACTCTCTGGTCAAATTGGTTCTCTTATGACTAGCTGATACCGTCCTTTGCCAAGAGTCAATTCTACAATTGCTCACCATGTGAGCAGGTGAAAAAAGCCCAGGGTTGGTTGGTTTTAGTACAGAATTCTACCAGAACTTCAAAGAAAAGCTAATACCTATACTCCTCAAATTCTTTTTTTAAAAAATATTTATTTATTATGTATACAATATTCTTTATGTGTGTATGTGTGAAGGCCAGAAGAGGGCACCAGACCTCATTACAGATGGTTGTGAGCCACCATGTGGTTGCTGGGAATTGAACTCAGGACCTTTGGAAAAGCAGGCAATGCTCTTAACTGCTGAGCCATCTCTCCAACCCTCCTCAAATTCTTTTACACAACAGAAACTGAAGGAACATTGTCAAACTCTTTTTGAGGCTATAGTTACCCTGATACCGAAACCACACAAAGACTCAATGTCCCTCCTTAACATTTAGCAAAAACACTCAATAAAATACTGGCAAACCAAATGCAAGAACATATCAAAATAATCATCCACCATGATCAAATCAGCTTCATCCCAGAGATACAGGAATGGCTCAACACATGAAAATCTGCCAATGTAATTCACCATATAAATAAACTGAAAGAAAAGAACCATATGATCAACTCATTAAATGCATTCAACAAAATCCAACACTCCTTCCTGATAAAGTTGTTGGAGAAAACAGGGATGCAAGGAACATATCTAAACATAATAAAAGCAATATATAGCAAGCAAGCCAACAGCCACAATCAAATTAAATGGAGAGAAACGCAAAAAGATTGTAGTAAAAGGAGCAAGACAAGGCTGTTCCACTCTCTCCATATCTATTCAACATAGATCTTAAAGTGCTAGGTAGAGCAATAAGACAACAAAAGGGGATCAAGGGGATACAAATTGGAAAGGAAGAATCAAACTTTTGCTATTTGCAGATAATATGCTAGTAAACATAAGTCACGCCAAAGCAATGTGCCTTACTCTCTTAGGAGTGGATGGGGGTTGGGGTGGGGGCAAGGTAGAAGAAATGGGAGGAGGGAAGGAGTGGGAACTGGGATTGGTATGTAAAATAAAATATAGTTTTTTTAAAAAAATAAAATAAAAATAGAAAAATTATTATAATCATATTAAGTGAGTAAAGAAAAGAGACAGAAACTCTTTTGAGTTTAGGACTAGTCTGATCTACAGAGCAAGTTCTAGGCCAGACGGAACACATAGTGAGAGCCTATCTCAGCAACAATAAAAAGACACTAAGAGGGAAAGAGAACAGGAAGGAAAACGAATCCATTGAGTCGATCACTCTGATGAATGTTAAAGGTAAGAATGTTCTATACTTAAAGTCCAACAAAAGCAGCCACCCTCTCTTCAACAAGACCATAAAGTCAAGAACAATTCAAAGTTTTCCATGTGAGGGCATGAGATGAACAGAAGAAATGATTGGTATTCACAAACTGACACATGCTGATATCATTATTATACTGTGTAATAAGGATAACAATTTGGGTCTGTTACATTTACACCTTTATTAACTTTCAATATTTTAAGAAGGTATCATTTTGTCTGTCTTTATAACATTAATTTAAAATATCATTTTAAGAGTCTTCTGGCTAGTTACTGTAATTCTAGCTATTCAGAAAGCCAAAGAAGACCCTGATTCATAACTTACATAAAGACACACACACACACACACACACACACACACACACACGGAATTGGGGGAACCACCTCTCTTGTCCATAAAAAAAAAATCCACCCAAATTTGTGTATGTGTATGAGCCTCTGCCATCGCCTGTGGAGATAGGCCAGAGATTGGTATCTGATGTCAGGGTGTCTTCCTCACCCGCTTCCCCATCTTATTTGGTGACTCACTTTTTGCAGTGCATGCCACCACCCCTGGCTGCTCATGTGCATATGTTCTGGGCGTCCTCATGTCTGTATGGCAACCACTTTACTGACTGAGCCATCTCACAAATGCTTAAAATATTTTGCAAACTAAATAGCTTACTAATAAATGCTATTTATATTTTACAGATACTCTATTATATTATTTTTCCATTTATAAATTTTCCATTTATAAATTTCCATTGCATTTTCCATTTCTTGTGCACTGTGATTTTCTTTATCTACTGTCTTAGTTAGAGCTATTATTGCTGTGATGGAACACCATGATCAAAAGCAACTTGGTGAGAAAAGGGTTTATTTGGCTTACATATCCTGGAGCACCGTCCACTGAAGGAAGCCAAGGCAGAAACTCAAACTGGGAAAGAACTTGGAGGCAGGAGCTGATGCAAAGGCCAGGGAGTACTGCTTACTGCCTTGCTCATCATGGCTTGCTGGGCTTGCTTTCTTAAGAATCCAGGGCCATCAGCCTTGAGGTGTCCCCCACAATGAGCTGGTCTCTCCTTCATGAATCACTAATTAAGGAAATGCCCTAGAGACTAACCTGCTTACAGCCTAGGCTTCTGGAGCCATTTTCTCAATGGAAGTCCCCTCCTCTCAGATGGTTATAGCCTGTGTCAAGTTGTTGGAAAACTAGTCAGCACACCTATTCTTGCATTTTAGGGCGAGGGAGGTTACTTAGGCTGGAGACCAAAGCCTTGCATACACTATGCACATGATCCACCTCTGACTTCCTTTACCTACAGTCTTCGTTATACTTCTGGGCCCTACCCTTAAATTTCGATGAAATACCAGAAAGTTCACCTGTTTCTTGATGAAACAACACACTTCTTTCTATATGCATTTCATTGTTTAAATATTTGGTATTTTTCTGCTTTATATCTTGGAATAACTAAAAATCAATTCCAGGGTAATTCAGGTCCTGTAAGTTCTTCCAAAACATTGTACAGATGAAGAAGGATACAAAGAATTAACTTGAGCATCATTTTCAGCATACACCCCAAATCCCAGCACCTGAGAGGTAGGCAGGAGGATGATTCAAAGCTCCAGGACAACATGGGCTATATATAGTGAGACTGTCTCGAAGACACAAAGGAAGGGCGGCAAGATGAGGGGCCTGCAGCCAGTCCTGGTGACACAAGCCCAACCTCAGGTACCCGCAGCATGGAAAGAGAACAAACTCCTACAAGTTGACTTCCAACCTCCATGTGCATGCTGTGAATAAAGGAATAATATATATATTTTTCTAAAAAAGTGGAGGAGAATAAAAGGAAATGAATGTATGTAAACTATAGGTTTAAGGACAAGGATTCTGTCCCCCACTTTTTTTTTCTTAGCTTCTAGGATGCTTTCTTATACTGGTTTTCTTTTCATCTCACTGCTATTTCATTTTCCCAGATAGAAAACTTGCACTTATCTATCATTTTCCTTTTGGAAATTTAATGCATCTCCTTCCAACTACTTCCTGTACAGTCTTCAAGTAAATAACTGACATTATTTTCTCCCTTTTGATGTTTTATGATCTAGAGTTTGCTTCATTTATTCAAGGTCATCTCAACACCTAGCTTTCAAATCTCCTTTTTTCTAAAAATTGACTTTCTTAAAAAAAAAGTATTGTTTGTACATGTGTGTGTTTGTGTGGGTGTATGTCATGAATGAGAACACCCAGGGGCCAGAGGCTTCATCTCTTAGAGCTGGAATTATAGAAGCTTGCAAGCACTTGGCATGGTGCTTAGAACTGAACAGACCCTCTAAATAGTAGGAAGTGCTATCAATTGCTAAGCCATCATCTCTCTTTAAAGATATACTTTTATTACGTTTAATTGTGTGTGTGTGTGTGTGTGTGTGTGTGTGTATGTATGTGCATGTAGGCATATGCACATGAGTACAGGTGTCTTTGAACGCCAGAGGCCTTTAATTCCCCCTGGAGTTGGAGCTATACAAGGTTGTGACCTGCCTAACAGATGTGCTGGGAATCAAACTCTACAAGAGTAATAAATGCTCTTAACTGCTGAGACATGTCTCCAGCTCCTCAAATCTCTTCTAATAACTGATTTTCTTTAAAAGTTTATTTCTTTATACTCTTCTCTACTCCCTGTTTATTCATACTCTTTTCTAGTACAGTAATTGGCCCAAGGAAAAAGAAAAAGTGTTATTAAAGTATTTTCTATATGTCAGTCTTTAAAATTGTAATGGAAATGCCTTGTTGACTCTAGGTCAACTCTTCTAGTCCAACAAGCAGCCTTCTTCACTGTTCATCTGGATTCTGCTCTGGCCTTATATCATGTGGTGAAGTGCATCTATCATCCCATCAGGTCCATCTACTACACAACTACTGATTAACACATATTATTACTTTAGATAATATAATTGAAGCAACCAATAAAATTACTTTCTAAATAAATCACTTTTAATAGCCACAGAAACACAAGCGTGTGTTTAGGAGTGCATGTGTTTCTGCATGCATGTGGAAATAAGAGATCACCCTCAGGTGCCGTTCTCTCAAGCACCTTCTTATTGAGCCAAATTTTTTCTCAAGGGCCTAGAATTGGCCAGGTAGGCTAAACTAGGGATCTACCTGTATCTACCTTCTTAGTGTTGGCGTTCAAAGCACACGCCACCTCGCCTGCCAGTTTATATGGTTTCCAAGGCTCAAGTCTAAGTGCTGATACTTGCATGGTAATCACTTTTTTGACTGAGTTATGACCTCAGCCCTGGTCTCTGCTTTTCTTTTGAACTCTGGAGAGTAACTCTAATACTGTGTATGGTTTTACCTAGGTATGGTTCTGTTTTAATTTCTTAATTCTGGCTTTTACCTGGATGCTGGGATCCAAACTCAGGTCCTCATGCCTCTGCAGCAAATATGTACTCACTGACCCATCTCTACAACCGTTACACAGGGTGGCCTAAGATCACAGATATTTATGTTATGACTCATAATAGTAGTAAATTTAGAGTTATAAAGTAGCAATGAAATAATTTTATGGCTGGGGGTCAGCACAACATGAGGAACTGAATTAAAGAGTCATAGCATTAGGAAGGGTGAGAATTGCTGCTTATAGGGTCACAACAGCAGTGGGATTATGACCCAAGCTAAGTACTTTAGCATGGCTCCCAGTTCATGAAAGAGGCTTGAAGTACATGACACAGTGACAACCAATTCTCTCCAGGGGTTCTTTGCAGATAAATGCTGGAGGATCGTAGCTTTCTTATTTTTCTTTAAAGATGAAAGAAAATAAGGGTACTACAGACCTCCGCAGAATCAGACCCAAATACTTCCAATATTGGATTTGTCGTATTCAGTCTATACAAGTCACCTCTTAGTCTTTTGGATAAAATCAAGCACAGACAATATAATAAGTAAACTCTTATGTGTTTACAGATATATTCTTCACATTATCAAACTAACAACTCCTTCCATTAATTAATTAATTAATTAATTAGTTTATTTTTCAGAACAGAGCTTCTCTGTAGCTTTAGAGCCTGCCCTGGAACTCACTTGGTAGACCAGGCTGGCCTTGAGCTCACAGAAATCCACCTGTATCTGCCTCTTGAGTGCTGGGATTAAAGACGTGCACCACCACTGCCCAGTTTAACATCCTAAAATGTGCTTATTCCTATCCTGGAATTTAAAAAAACATAACCTGTATAGATTTATTGAAACATAAATTTGTAGTGATGTACCCATTCCTCTAGGAAATTATTTCTTTACACTCACAGAACATTCTCAAACTTTATTACAGGCGAGAGCTCTGTTTCAACTCTGGGACTAAAAAGTAAAATCACAACATTGGGCCTTGGACCTGAAGGGGCTTGACTATTGGGAAGGAGAACACAGAGCCCACAAATCCTACAAAAGGTGCTGGATGTTCTAGGCCTGACAACATGTTTGATCTCCAGAACGTACATGGTGGAAGGAAAGAACTAACACTTTTAAAAGCTGTCTTCTGACCTCCATACATATGCCAAGCACTCCTGTATATATTATTTACACAAACAAAATAAATAAATGGGATTTTAAGTCAGTGAACTTAAGGATTGATTGACAAAAGCGATGATAACTGAATTACAGAGAAAATAAAATTTATAAAATAAAAAGAAGTTAACTATGCTCCAGTGGATGGCCCCACACCCATGAACATATGGGTGGCAAAACAAGAAATTGTACTCATCTAGTTACTTAAAACAAAACAAAACAAAAGCACACATAGTTTAGGGGTGCAAGGAAGAGTCACAAAAAAGAAGTTAGGGTTGAATATGATTAAAAAATTATTGTATAACATTCTCAAAGAATTATTAAAATATATTAAGAACAAAAAATAAACCAAACACAAATAGACTATCTGTGACATAGGAGACACTCATAAAATAGTCTTATACATACAATAGAAATGGGGAAGTGAAAGGAGAGGGGACAGAGCAGGTACCCAAGGAAGCTAGGCATGAAGCTATACATCTGCAATCCAGGCATGGAGGCTAAAGAAGTGTCTGTAGTTCCAGAGCTCTATAATACAACCTGTTTCAAAAAAACAACACAATTATAAAAACAACAAGAATACCTGAAGAAATAATGGCTAAAACCTCACAAATATTATAAAAAAATCTTAGATCAACAAACTAAAATAAATATATAAATTAATAAATCAAGAAATGTTAAACATGATAAATGCAACTTAGCATGCTCAAATTAATTAAAACCAAAATAAAGGAACAATGGGGCAGATCCGATTCATTTTATAAAACAAACAAACAAAACCCCCAAAGTGCAGCATTTTTCTCAGAAATAATGGAAGTAAATGATGATGGAGCACACGTGGAAAGGGACAGAGAGCAAAAGGATTTCTAACCCATGCAGCTGCATTACAAGCTGAAGTCACCTTGGAAGATGGGACCTTAACTGAGAAAGTGCCTCCATAAGACTGGGCCATAGACAAGCCTGTGGTACATTGTTTTTGATTGATGGTTGATGTCAGAGGGCCCAGCTCACTGTGGTGATACCACCCTTGGACTGGGGACCTGGGAGCTACAAGAAAACAGGCTGAACAAGCCATGAAGAGCAAGCAAGCAAGCAAGCAAGCAGTCTTCCATAGCCTCTGCTGCCTCCAACTTCCTGTCCTGGATGATGTACTACAAGCTTTAAGATAAAATAAACCCTTTTCAGGGAGGGGCTTGATCCTGCCCCAAATTCATGCGCATGGGAGCCCTCACCTGTTGGGAGGAGAGGATGGGGGTAAAAGAGAAAACCTTGGTTGGAATATAAAATGAATTAAAAAATAAATAAATGTTAAACAAACAAACAAACAAACCCTCTTTTTCTCAAGCTAATTGGTTATGGTGTTTTAACATAGCAACAGAAAACTTAGCAAACACATAACTTTTTCTCGAGTTGGGGTGTTGATTTGGTTGTCTGCCATGTCACTTGAAAGAAAATCCAGGGAGAGTTTCATACGTGCTAAGCATGGCAAATTCTAAATTTATTAATATATATGTATGTATGTATGTACACTTTTTTTTTTTTTTGAGATAGTGTTTCTCTATGAAACATCCCTGGCTCTCCCGGAACTTGCTTTGTAGATCAGGCTGACCACAAACTCACAGAGATCTGACTGCCTCTGCCTCCTGAGATTAAAATTCTAAGATTAAAGGCAAGCACCACTATTTGGGTGGGGCTTCACCCCAGCCCCTGGCATCCATTTTGGAATTATGGGTGGAAAGTTCCATTTCAAGCCCCCTCCCCTGGGAGTTCTGGCATCCATTAACCTGAGCTTTTTCTAATTTGGTTTGATTTGGTCTGATTTGGATTACTGTGCCAGCGGAGAGGTTTGTTGGGCCAAAAAAATCTTTACAACCACCACTACCCTGTAAAATATTTTTTTAAAATAAGGATAAAATACCACAATAAATTTCTGCCATCAGAAAAAAAAAAGCAGATTCAAGAGAAGTGTTGTCTTGTGGACATTTAGACCTACAGAAAGAAAGGAAAAGAACTAGAAATGAAATATGTATATACAGGGCGGGGAGATGGCTCATTGCATAAAGGTGCTTGCCACCAAGCCAGACACTTGACACCTGACAATCCTCAGGACCCACATAGCATAAGGAAAGAACCAACTCCTATAAGCTGTCTTTTGGCATTCACGTGCATGCACCCCCACCACATGCACACAATAAATGAAAAAATGCAATTTTTAAAGATATGTATGCAAAACACTAATTTAATGCATTAAAACCAAAGTTTGTGATATTTGTGCCATGCCGTAGTATATTAGGACAGACAGGCACAATATGACATGGGTGAGTAGAACTAATATTTCTGTAAAATTCACAAATGGAATATTAACCACAAAAGCAGAGAAAATGAGTAATAGAGGAAAAGAAGTACTCAGAATTGAATCTAACATCTTCAATAATTAAATACAGTAGTCTGTCTCTGTACACACTCAATTGAAAGGCAGAGACGGCCAAGTTTGTTGGAGTAGAATTTTTAAAGGGTTAATAATATCTAAGCTATTTTAAAAGTTAGTAAACAATACTTCAAAGCAAGATTAATTAACAGGGTATGGGAGAAGGGATTTGGGTTGGATATGTTTAAGTGTCAATGAATATATTTAAATATAGTTAATAGTCTACAAGAGAAATGAAATATATCACAATAGCAGGAAGACACAAAACTCCCAAATACAGAATTCAACAAATATGCTGTTGGTGGGGTGTTCAAACACACAAAACAAACACTCTTAACTGAAAGGCAAGCAGAGAAAGCAGCAATCACAGTTGAAAATGAACATGCCTTTTCAGTAACTAATAAAAAATGGGAAACATACCACAGTAAGATACAAATTTGGGCTGCACAAACAAACAATATTATTTAAGTAACCCCATAGAATAAAACACTCAATATTCACTGAGTATGCATTCTTTTCAAATATACACATAACACTGCCCATGGCAGACCACATCTGGAGACAGAAAATTCTATTAACAAATTTCATAAAGATGAAATCTTACCAGAACATGTTTTCTGATGCCAACAAAGTGAAATCAGAAATAAACAAGAAACAATGAAGTTACAATGTATTTGAACATCATACACTCCTAACACATAAAGAAAGAAATCATAAGAGAAATCAAAACGAAAATGTTAAAATTTGTGAGATATTCCTGAAACAGCATTTAGAGCTTCAAAAGTTTGTATCTGAAAAACCAAAACTTTAAAAATCAATAGTTTAAGAGAAGTTAGAAAGAAAATAGCAAAAGAAACCTAAACTAAGTAAAATAAATAAGAACAGAAATAAATGATGTGGGAACTAGAAAATTAAAGCCAGCCTTGAAAGGAACAGTAAAGTCCTATGGAAATAGAGTAGAACTAGGAAAAGAGAGAAGGAGAATCACCATGGTCAGAAAACATGGACTATTATATATCTTACAGATATTAAAAGGATGCCAAGCAGTTAGCTTTTGCTCAGCAATTGAGTTCTTGTAAATCACAAGGCCCAAAGCTCAATTCCCAGAACTGGTGTGTGTGAGAGGAGGGTGTGTGTGTGTGTGTGTGTGTGTGTGAGAGAGAGAGAGAGAGAGAGAGAGAGAGAGAGAGAGAGGGAGGGGGAGAGGGAGAGGGAGAGGGAGAGGGAGAGGGAGAATGTGACGATTAAGTCAGTTTGTTAACTCCATGGGATGTAGAATCGTATAGAAAGCCTGTGAAGAATTAATCTAGATTATGTTAGCTTCTGGGCAGGCCTGTGAAAAATAAACCAGATTAGATGAATTGATCTGAGAAACTATGTGTGACAACATTCTATAGACTATGGGAACTTTTAAGGTTGTACTGAATGAATTTAGTATTATGAAAAAGCTATGATCCTAAGAAGATACAGGTGTAGTGATATTTCATTTGTATTTTAATAAATAAAGCTTCCCTGAAGATCAGAGAGTAAAACAGCCCCACTGGTCAGCTTTACAGACCAGGCAGTGGTGACACACACCTAGTGGCCACACTAGTTTGCCATAGAAACTAGGCGGTAGTGGGGCATGTCCTTAATTCCAGGCCTAGAGACGATTATAAAACAGGAGGAGACAGCTCTCAGACAGTCTCATTCTGAGATTCCTGGAGGCAGGATCACCATTTCAGACTGAGGTAGAGATAAGAGCCAGTGGCTGCCTTTTTTGCTTTTCTGAGCTTCAGGTTGAATCCCAATATCAGTCTCTGGGTCTTTATTAATGATGCTACATACAAGGTGGAAGATTATATGATGCATTTGGGTGTCAAACTGACAAGGACTAGATGGCTAGTTCTGATATCAACTTGATGGGATCTAAAAATTAGTGTGATGGGATACAAGTTTCTAAGTATGCCTGTGAGGAATTCCCTAGATTAGACTGTGGGCAACGTTGTTTCAAGCTGAATTTAAAAAGGGAACTCTCTAAGCAGCAGATCCATCTCTCCCTGCTTCCTGACTATAGATGTGTCATGATCAGGTGTTACAAGCGCCTACCACTGTGACTTCTCCACCATAAGGGACTACTGCATTCTCAGAGTGTGAGTCAGAATAAACTCTCCCTTCTGTGAATTGCTTTTACCCAATATTTTGTTAGAGCAACGAGACTAGTAACTAATACAAAGAATATAATGAGCAATTTTATGCATTGCTCCCACCACAAACCACAAATTATATACAGAAGATGCACTTGGGGAAAAACCCATGTAAGAAGACAAACACAAGAACAGAAAGCCTGAATTTCCTTCAGTGATGGTTTACTTCTTGCTTTCACTTTGTAGGCCATACTAATTAACTTTCAGACACTGGTTTACATGTTTCTGTGAATTTAGGATTTAGATATAACTAATATTTAAAAAAAAAACAGATATATTACCCATTGGGTAGGCTTTCTAATTAGTCTTAAGAGCCAAAGACTAAGGTCTGACGAAGAAGGAATCTGTCCCCCCCAGAATACCTATGGCTTAGAGCTGTATATCATCTACTTTCCCAGGCCAGCAGGCATGTCCGCAGAGTTCTATGCTACCAGCCTGCAGGAGCTTTGCTTCCAAACTACAGGATTCAAATAGCAACATCAACTCTCATCAGGATCTCTACCCAGCAGACATAAAACGACTTCCAAGCAATCAAGCAGATGAGAAGAGATGAACTTTTCACTGTCCAGGGTTGACAAGATGAGATGAGAAAGTCTCTACTTTGCCTGCTGTCCTACATACTGTAGACTGTGAGCCATTAAATCGAAGTTACTAACTCCTTCCCTCCTCCTTTCTCTGCCTCTCCCTCTTCTATGGGTTTCTTTCTCTGCCTTAAGGCAGTTTGTTCCTAGAGAACTCTTACTAACACACTTGCTGTCTAAATACATATACTTAGATTTAACAAACAAAGGCTGCTGTTGTATAGTAGTTTCCTCCAAGATTGAAACAGTTTATCCAGCAGAGAAGCTCCTTAAAAGAGAAGGCATGCAACCAAAAACAGCTTCAGGAAATCCATGAAAGTGGCCTGATTTATTAGGTCCCTACCTCCCCTCCCATGAGTAAACAATAATGATACTGACAATCACTCCCAAACAAACCAGGCTGCAAAGAAGATTGAGTCTAGCACCATCTGAGCCACCTAGGAAGGAAAAGATCCTGTTAATCTGCCTGCATGCTGTGCAGTATTCTCCAAGTTTCCAGCAATCACAAGCTGTCACCCGTACTGGAATGGGTTTTGGTGATGCACCTACCTACTTTGAATAATTTCTGCTCCTGGAAGTAACTCCTCACTCATATTCCAGTAAGTAATCCCCATAAAATTTAATGGTTCGCCAGGTGGTGGTGCATGCCTTTAATTCCAGCACTTGGGAAGCAGAGGTAGGCAATCTCTGAGTTTGAGTCCAACCTGCTCTACAAAGCAAGTTCAAGGACAGCCAGGAAAACACACACACATACACACACAGAGACACACCACAGACAGAAGTATTGGTTCACCAAGTTAAGACTTTGGTGGTGTGCTGGCTAGTATTATGTCAACTTCACACAAGTTACAGTCATCCAAGAGGAGGGAACCTCAATTAAGAAAATGGCTCTAAAAAAATGGATTATAGAAAAGCCTGTAAGCCTTATTAGTTACTGATAGGGGAGGGCCCAGCCTATTGTGGGAGATGCCACCCCTGTGCTCATGGTCCTAGGTTCTATTTATTTAAAAAAATTGGGTTTAGCTAGCCATGAGGAACAAGCCTGTAAGTACATTCCTCCATAGTGTGTGTCTCACCTCCTGCCTCTAGGTTCTTGCCCTGTTTTAGTTCCTGTCCCAACTTCTTTTGATGATAAATTGTGATGTGGTAGCATAAGCCAAATAAATCCTTTCCTCCCCAACTTGCTTTGGTCATAGTACTTCATCACAGCAGTAGTAACCCCAACTAAGATAGATATTCCCTTTCTGGAATGAGTAGGTGTGTGTTGCATCTCTCCAGGAAGTATGTAACAGAACAGCTGGCAAGATTGCTCAGTAGGTAAAAGAACCTGCTGCTAAGCCTGGCAACCTGAGTTTGAGCCTAAAACTGCCCATACCCACTACATACATATCACCTCTCTCTCTCTCTCTCTCTCTCTCTCTCTCACACACACACACACACACACACACACACACACACACACGCACATCACATGCACAATAAACTTTTCTTTTTGTTTTTTGATATAGGGTTTCTGAAGTAATAAGAGCGGCGGCCCATTTTATTGGTTAGAGGATAGGTGGGAGGAGTAGGCAGAACAGGACGCTGGGAGGAAGAGGAAGTGAGCTCAGTCTCGACAGCTCTCCTCTCAGGAGCAGACGCCTGAGAGAGACGCCATGCCCCGCTCCCGGCATGAAGCTCCGACCCAGGATGGACTAGGCTAGAATCTTCCCGGTAAGACCGGTTCTCACAGATTATTAGAGATGGGTTGATCGGGATGTGAGAATTAGCCTGTAAGTGCTAGAGCTAAAGGGCCAAGCAGTGCTTAAAAGAATACAGTGTCCGTGTAATTATTTTGGGCATAAGCTAGCCGGGCAGGCAGCCGGGGGTGCTGAGAACGCAGCCCTGCCGCCCCTATTACTTCAGGTTTCTTTGTGTAGCCCTGGATGTCAGAGAACTAGCTTTGTAGACCAATCTGGCCTCAAATTCGGATATCATCTGCCTCTGCTTCCCAAGTAGGATTAAAAACATGTTCAACCACTTCCTGTCGAACTTTCTTTTCTTTCTTTCTTTCTTTTTTTTTTTTTAAAATAAGGCTCTAAATTCAGATGGTTTTTACAGTGAAGTTAAACGAAAAACAAAAGACACCCAAAGTATCCATTCAATTCTCACCAAATCATTCTAGGTTAATGCAATGCTGATCTACTCTACATAAGTTCATTTATAGTTTATATGCAAATATAAATGAACTTGACTATGCAAGGCAATTTTGAAAAGTAAATAGAAGATTGGAGAGCTAACAATAACTAATTTCAAGACTTATATAAGCCTAAGTGTTTTATTTTGGTACTACAATATTTGGGGCCAGATAATTCTACTCATAGAAGAATGGGAGATTGTCACGTGCATTATTAGATGCTTAGCAACATCCTTATCGTCTCTACCTGCTCGATGTAAATAACATCTCCTCTCTACAACTGAAAGAAGCATATATCTTGAGATACTATCAAATAAGCTTTGTAAAACAAAACTATCCTCAGCTAAGAATCTCTGATACAGATAAAGTAAGCACAACTGTACAGTGCGGCACTATGATGAAGAAATGAGTTAATGTAGTGGATAAATCAACAGTCCTGATAATTTCATGTGGCCAAAAATTTCCAAGAAAAGATTAAGGCAAATTAAAGTCTATAAAAGGCAGCAGAGAGCTGGGGATTTGGCTTAGTTTGTAAGAATTCAAAGCTAAAATTCACGGAATTTCAATCCCCAGCATTATATAAGTTATGTATGGCTACACACACCTATAACCAGATCACTCAGGAGGTACACAGGAGGATCAGAAGTTCAAGGTCATTCACTATTATATAGCAAGCTCAAGGCAAACCTGAGCTACATGAGATTTGGTCTCAAAAAGACGGATACCTTTACCTGTTGAGTCATCTTCCCAGAACCACCAATATTTTAAAATGATAAATAAGAAATCACTGAAGTTAAAAAGCTTTTGCTCATAGAAAGCTGTTATGTAAATGAAAAGACAAACTTCAGAGTTATAGAATATACCCTTGGTACATTTTATCTAGATGAAATTGTATTAGAATATACAATATAAAGAACTTTTGGGAGCTGGAAAGGTGGCTCAGTATAAAATGTATAGTGCTCTTGCAGAGGACCTGAGTTTGGTTCCTAACCCACACTGAACAGCCAAGTATCTATATCTTCAGTTCCAAGTGATCCAAATGCCCTCTGCTGGCCTTTAGTGACACCTGAACTCACATGCACATATCTCATATGGACACAACTACACATAATAAGTGAATTTTTTTTAAAAGTACTCTTGTTACTCTGAAATAAAAAGTCAATCACATTTAGAAAACAAACTAGCACAAGAAGAAATATAAGTAGCTCAGAATACATAAAAGGATGAGCACTAGCCATTGTGGAAAAAAAAATGAGATGATTCTATATAATCAATAGAAAGGGCAAAATACAGCTTCCAATACTGAGAAGGATATGGAACAAACAGAGGATTCAGCCGTTTAAGAAGTCTTAATAGAGCTATTCTGTGATCTAGAAACTATACTCACGTGATTTCAAGAGAAATAACATTGTATGTCCAGAAATGTTTTATATTTATTCAGATAGTACTCAAAAACACCAATAACCCAAATGCCTATCAACAGATAAACTGAGATACACATCCTACAAAACATTAAAATAAAAATGGCCTACGATATTTAGTAGCATTTACTGTCCTGACAAATAGCTGAGAAGACAATGGAAGTGAGGAAAGACTTATTTCCCTCACTGTTTAAGAGGTTGCAGGCAGATGTTGGATGGCTCCATTGCTCTCAGGCCTATGGTAAGTTAGGAACATCACAGGCAAGTGGGCATGACGGATAAAGTTGCTGGTCAATGACAACCAGAAAGCAGAGAAGACAGAATAATGTGGACAAAGACAGACTTCAAAAGCACACCCTAGTGACCCACTTCCTCCAATTAGGTACCACTTCCCTAAAGCCCATCATGTAGCCATCTACGGATCACTCCATTGACGAAGTTAGTGCCCTCCTGAGAACCAAAAACCCTGAAATGTACAATGGGAACCTAGCATTCCACATAGACCTTTGATGGGGGACATTTTATAAGCAAACTATAAGCAATAAGGAATAAATCTCAAATTAAAGCTAATAGCTATACACAAGAAAGGGTATGGATTTGGGTGCATGGTGAGATGAGAAAGATCTAAAAGAGCTGGAGTGAGTGGGAGAACTGTAATCAGAAGTAAAAATATTTTTATTGAAGATGATATGATTATTTATATAAGTCTCATAAAATTTCACCAGAATAATAGCTTTCCTATACAATGATACACAATTGTGTATATATATACACAATATATATAATCCATATATGTATGTACACACATATGTACCTATAAGAGTGAAAGATTTGTATAATTAAAAACTGCAAGACACTTAAGAACTAAATTAAGAAATGCAAAGGCTTTCCATACTTGCAAACTGATTAGGATAATATGAAAATGGCCATCCTACCAAAAGCAATTGACAGATTCAACTAAATCCTTACTGAATTTCCAACACAATTATTCACAGAAATTGAAAGAAAAAAGTCTTCAGTTTCATATGGAAATACACACACATGATAGCTAAAAGAATCCTATACAATAAAAGAACTGCTGGGGTCTTATCATCCCATATTTCAAGATGTACTACAGACCTATAAGAAAACAACAAAAACAACAAAAAACAAAACAAAAAACCCAGCATGAAATTTTCATTAAAACAGATATGTTGATCAATGGAATGGAACTGAAGACCTAGATATAAGTCCACATACCTATGAATACTTGATATTTGACCAAGAAAGCAAAAATACACAGCATTTCCAACAAAGGGTACAGGCTAATATGGCTGCATGTAAAAGGATGAAAATAGATCCATACTTAACACCTTGCACAAAACTGAACTCCAAATGGATCAAGAAACTCAGGATATGACCACATACACTGAACCTTATTAGAAGAGAAATCAGGGAGTCAATGTGAACTCATTGACATAGCACAGTGATAACAAAAGCCTTAAGACCGACAATTAATAAATGGAACCTCATGAAATCTAAAGCTTCTGTACAGTGAGGAGCACCATCGTTCCAGCAAAGTGGCAGACTGCAGAATGGGAAAAATCCTTACAGCTAATAGAAGGTTAGTTATCTAGAATATATAAAGAATTAAAAAAAAAACCAACAACATCAAAAACAAAAGTCGATGGTAGGCAGTGGTGGCGCACGCTTTAATCCCAGCACTCAGGAAGCAGAGGCACAGATCTCTGTGAGTTTGAGGCCAGCCTGGACTAGAGCGAATCCCAAGGCAGCTAGGTCTGTTGCACAGAGAAACCCTGTATCAGAAAAAGCAAATAAAAGGAGGAAAAAGGAAGGAAGGAAGGAAGGAAAGAAAGAGAGAGAGAGAGAGAGAAAGAAATATAACCTTATTTTAAAATGTGGTATAAAACTAAACAGAAAGTTCTCAAAAGAAAAAACACAAATGGCTGAGAAACATTTTTAAAAAATGTTCAACATTCTTAGCCACCAGGGAATTGTAAATTAAAACTACTTCGATATTTTTCTTAAATCAGTTAGAATGGTCCAAGGGTAATAAAAGAAAAATTATAGTAGCACATGCTGGTGAGGACACACACATACACACACACATCAAAGGGGGGGGATGATAATTCATTGCTGGTGGGAGTGCAAACAGGTAGAACCACTATGAAAGCTGGTGTGGCAGTTCTTCAAAAAGCTGAAAACTGATGCCCGCAAGAATTGGCTATATCACTCTGGCATATCCAAAGGACTCTAATCTTACTATAAATATAGTTATACATATATGTTCATTGCTATTTTATTTATTATAGCCAGAAATTTAAAGCAGCCTAGATGCATATCAAATGATGGACAGCTAATGAAAATATGCTACATTTACACAAAGGAATATTATTCAGCTGTTAGGAAAAAAGAAATTATGAAATTTGCAGGTAAATGGATAAAGAATCATCCTAACTGAGGTAACACAGACCTCAAAAGACCAACACTGCATGTTCTCTTATAGGTGAATTCAGCTTTTAAGCTTTAGCTATATGGGTTTCAATTAGAATAACCACAGATGTTAGGTAGCTAGTAAGGGATGGGGAGGGGGAGCAGGGACACTTCCAATGAAGTGGACGTAAAATACAGTATTATAAAGAGATAAAGGAAAACTGAATAGGAGGATTAAATGGGAAGGAGGTAGGAAGCAGGACAAAGGAGGAAATATGAGAAGGGACAAGTCACACTATCAAACTTTTAAAGAGTTATATGGAAACCTACCTTTGTAGAAGCTTGCTAAAACATATACATATATGAAAAAATTATGTGGCATCACCGTGCAATGGGGTAGACAATGCCCCAGATGAGTAAAAGGGGTTCCATAGACATGTCACATCCAAATATCACAGGTTATTGCCAAAGCTATTGGTTACTCTCCAAAACCTAATGGTAAGTTCCTATTGTTAAAGACACAACTAACTTATGTTATTGGATTAAAAAAAAAAAAAAACAAAAAACTAAAGAACCAAAAACAAGCTGATGCCAAACTAGAAGGTTCACACCTGACTAAATCATTCATGGCATTGAAAGTTACTTTGCATGCTACTGAAACAGAAAAATAATCAATTTCACCCAATTACAAGCCCTTTGACCTATAACTGAAACCAGCCTGCAACATATACAGGTGTAACAGTGGCACAAAAGGAAGTAATCAACCACCTTTAGATTGATTTTAAGGCCCACTCCATGAGATGGAACTCAGATATTACACTGCAAAAATAGCCAAGAACTAAGACTAAATAGGTATAGTCCCGCTACTAATACTCTGCTAAAGGAGCAAAGCAATAAAAATCACCCCCAATGTATTGTGATACCCACAGAACAGAGCATTTTCAATACTCAATAGAGAAGCTTCTTCTAGCAAGAGATGGTGATTAACAAAAAGATCACACAACTAGACAATCGGAAGACAGAGAAAGCCTCTGGAGCACTCATCTCTAAACAGGATGTCTTTATGGACACCCCCTCCCCACGGCTCAAGGAACGATGCAGAAGAAGAGGAGTGAAGATCGTAAGAGCTAGAGGTGGAGGTGACTCCAAGGAAGGCAGTGTCTTCCGGATACAACTGACACACATGTGAACCCAGAGACCATGACAGGACACACAAGACCTGCACACATTCAAACCAAACAAAATCCCAGCACAAAGAAGTAGATACCTCCTGGGAAAGGGAGATTCAGTTGTTTCCAAACAAGTGTCACTGGGTACACAACCACATCCCAGGACAACCCCAGGCCCATGTGTAATTGGCCAACATCAGATGGACTCCATGGTTTGTTTTGTTATATGTGTGCCATTTGTTTTGACTTAATGATTTTCTTTATTTTGAAAATTTAAATATTTTTAAAATGTAAGATGTTGCTGTAAGTTGTTTAAATGGGACATATAAAACATAAAAAAAATATGAAAAGAAAAAGGGAAGAAGCAATCATCAATTTCCTGTTCTCCTGGAGAGCTGAGTTCTGCTCTGTTCCCTTTTGGAAGCATCCTAGCAGAGCTACCTGCTTCTTCTCTGGCCCAAGATGTTTCTTCTGCTAACACTCTGCTTTAGGGAAGCCCCCTGCAGAAATGTAGCGTTCTCCTCCCACTCTGGCAAAAAGTTGTTACCCCCACTCCGCCTTGCTCAGCACCCCCTTAAGGAGTGTCCTAGCAAGGTTCTTCTGTTCCACTCCTTGCTGAGGCCTCCTAGGAAGTGTCTTAGCAAGGTTTTTCAGCTCAGTCCCCTAAGGGATGTCCCAACCAGGTTCTTCTGCTCAGTGCCAGCAAATAAAAGTCATCACCCAAGACTCTTTTGAGAAAGAGATTTATTTGGGAAGGAGAATGGCTGCCTCTGCCAGGGGGGATTAACAGCAGTTCTTAACTGAAGGGGTGGAGAGGGTTATATAGGGCTTCTTAGGGGTGGAATTTTCCCAGGGAGAGGGGGTATTGGTTAGATTTTCCCTGCTCAGGGATTGGTCAGTTTAGCTGGTCAGTAAGAGAGATGGCTCGGACTTTATGACCAAATCGTGATTTCTTTCACTGGTCCTTTTTAGCTTTTTGACTCCAGTCTTAGGACCAGGGCATATTTCTTTCACTGGCTCTGATTTTAGGGACAAAGTGTGTTTCTTTGACACTAGTTTCAGAGCTAGGACAAATATCTTTAGTTCTGAGTTCAGGGATAAAAATGTTTCTTTCCTGGCTCAGGCCTCAAATACAGGGTGTGTTTCTTTCACTGGTTCTGGGTTCAGAGTCATGGTGCTCAGTGATTGATTGGTTTCCTGCTCCAGTTGTCCCTTTTACCCTACACTAGTGATCTGCCTCAGTGGGAAAGGACACTTATGGCCATGCCTGCAAACCTAGCTCAATTCCCTGAACCCACCAATTAGAGGGAGAGCTAGCTGGCTCTTGCAAGTTGTTCTCTGGTCTCCATATACATGCCCTGGTGCAGTTAAGCCTACCCACATATACACACTTCAAAATAATAAAATCTTTTTAAATGGAAAGGACACAGTGAAAACCAATAATCCATAGAACAAAGTAATCAGAGAGAGAATGTTGTATGTTTTTTAAAAAGTGGTTTCTATTGGCATAGAAAGAAGAAAGAACCACAGAAGCAAACAAGGTCGGGCAATTTCTAAATGCACAATGAAGTGAACACACAGAACAGACAAGAGGATGAAGAAAAAGATGGAATGAAGGAAGTGGTATGCTGACAAAGCCTTGGGCAGCTCCCTGCCTGGGGGTACCCTGTAGGCTGGATCCAAGATACAGATCTACCCCCGTCTAGTTCTCATCACATGATGTGTCTCTTTGAGAACCATGCCCACTATGGTTTTGATTCTTATGGTGCATGCAGCTCATGTGAGTTCCCCAGCATAAGGATGACAAGTGACTCATATTTAATAAACCAGAGCAGGAAATTATAGTCTAGATCAATAAAAATCAATCCTGGGCTTCTGTGAGAACTACTGGGAATTGTAGCCCTCTTTATGCTGTGACTGAGACCACGTTAATTCCTGGAATCAGTAATTATTTGACTCAAAAGCTTCAACTTACATCCTTAAATCAAGGGGTCCATGTCCAGTCTCTCAAAATTATGTGGAGAATTTTCTGGGAAACACCAAGGCCCCAGGCTAAAGCTAGGGAAGTCTGGGGGTATGCATTTCCCCTTCTTTCTGTTAAAAGATTTTTATCCTACTCCTTTGCTCTCTCCCCCTCCTCCTCTGAGAGAGAGAGAGAGAGAGAGAGAGAGAGAGAGAGAGAGAGAGAGAAAGTGCCCAAAGGAATCAGAAGGATCATATATCATAGAGGTGAAGGTACAGGCAGTTTGAGACAATGTGAGTGCTAAAAATCAAGTCCTCGGGAAAAGAAACACTCTCAGCCCTGGAGCCACAGCTCAGTGCTCCCCTTCTTTTATGAGACAAGGTTTCACTCTATATTCTAGAGTAGCCTCGAATCCACAGCCATCCTCACAGCTAAGCTTCCCAAGTGCTGCACCAACAGCTCTCACATGAGAACGCGCATTTCTACAGGGCTCTGAATGCGGCTGCTGCTCCACCTCTTCAGCATGGTGCATTTCAGCTAGCTTTGTTCGCTTCACCTCACTTACTGGCATCATCCATGCAGTACTGCTGAACTGTATATCTGTTCCATTAAGGTTATCAGCACCTATACTCCCTCCCATGGATGGTTCCAGGTTAGAGCCACCAAGAGAAACCTTATTGAAGATTTAAAAGGGAACATGCATGTGCTATTACTCCTAAAGGAATCACATGGTCAGGCGTGGAAACAGACCGACACATTCAGTAGTTTCCAATTGCTTTCTCGCTCTCTCTGGTGCTCTGTGCGTAACTATTGGATCTGTTAGTCAACAGAGACCTTAGTCAGTCCGTATCAACCATCCCCAGAGATGACAACCAGAGGCAGTGGTTTGCAGGGTCCTTTCTAGAGACCTTTGTCAGCTCTCCTCATTAGTCAGAAGTAATTCACTTTCTGGCTTCCCAGAAAACTGAGTCTGTTCAGCCTAGCACTTCACATCGTTTCCCAAGAAGAAACACCGTTTCCCAAGAAGAAACACCACCTTTTTGTGTACACACACGCATGGACGTAGGTGCATGTGCGCACACACAAACACTGTCCCAATGTTTTATTTGCTTTTTAGCTAGGCAACAATTAAGTACACAACTTATCTCATTAGGATTTTGAAATTTTGAGAACTGAGCAGAAAATTCAGCAGAATTACATCGAACTTATAATTATAATTGAAAAATTGGCTTCTTGAAAATATTGAGTTTTAAGAACACACAACTCAGGGGTAAAATGCTTACCAAAATTCAATTCTCAGCAAACACATACGTGCAAGTACACATGTACACAGGAAAAAGAGAGGGAAAGAGAGAGGGAGAGAGAGAGAGAGAGGGAAAGAGAGAGGGAGAGAGAGAGGGAGAGAGAGAGAACACAAAGAAAGAGAAAAAAGAAAAAAGGAGTCTTGAGAAAAAAACAATTCGGGGTGAGTCATTATTCATTATGGACCATATTTTGGGGTTCAATTTAATCCCAAGTACCAAAAAATTGTTTACTTTTTAAATAATAAAACAGAACATAATAAAAAACAAAACTAACACATCAGAATAGGAGAAAACAAACAGAAAGAAAAGAGCCCAAGAAAAAGAACAACAGATGGAGATATCAACTCATTCACACACTCAGAATTCCATAAAAACACTAAACTAGAATCTGTAATATATATGCAAAGGACCTGTAGGTACAAAAAGAGAAAAAAATATATATTTCAATTTTATATTTAGATATTCATATTTTAATTGTATTTATAATATGCTTTAATAAAATATATTTATATTTTGGTATATTTATATTATATATGTTGTGAGTCAAGGTAGAGAAAGAGAGAGAGAGACAGACAGACAGACAGACTGTGGAACACTCGAAACTAAAGGGGATGTGACCATCAAATTCTTCCCCTAGGGGCTTCCTGCAGAAGAGGCAAAAAGAATGTAAGAGTCAGAGGGGATGAGAACACTAAGCAAACAAGCTTCTGGACATCAACATGATTAACGCTCATGAACTACAGACACTGAGGGAGGCAGCATGTGTAGGGCCTGTGTGGGTTGCACCAGATGAGCTCCTAAAGCTGAAAGGAGAAGTGGACACATAACCCCTGGACTCAGGAACTAAATGTAATTGATAACTACTTGCAACTGAAAACTCAGTTTTCTACATGGCAGGGTCACTGAGGAAACAAACTTATGGATAGTCTGCATGCCCAGCAGTAAATGGCCAACAGAAAACCAAGCCAAAACCATCATTTATTCATTTTAAAGAGAAGGGGGCAAAAAAACAACAAATCCATGAACAAGGTCTGCTCTCATATCCAATGTACCTTTATCACTTTCTTCATGAAGATTTCTCAGTTCTCTCAGATTAACTTTTAGGTACAGTTTGAATTCCAAATGCAAAGTGGACAATTTTTCCAGGGCATAGTAACTGAACCCAGGACCTCACACCTGTTATGCATTCATTTTATCCCTGAGCTATGCCCCAGGGCACTGAATGAACATTTTTGTTTTAAAGAAAGTAAAAATTCTAGTAGTGTTCTTGGGGTATGGCCTATGCCCTTATAGTCCATATTTTAAGATGTTCTTAGTTCAATTTGTGTGTTGAGTTTATAATAAAAAACAATCTTGAACTGTTTTATTTCAACTATTGCTCCACTAATGTATGTGCAGGTAACCTCAGATAGAACACCATGATGTATGAAAACAGCAAACTGTTTAGTTTCTTTTCTTAGTACATTTTCCTTCTCATTGCATTGATAGTACTTATAGCATGTTTCAAATTGCTCCTGAAAAATCACAAAGAGAAGGATTCTATTAATTACCTAGAATATACAATAGGTTTACAGAAAATTCAACAACAGAGGTACAAATCAGGACAGATCAATTATGAACTCTTAATGATTTTCAAAAATTGCTGGGAGATAGTAACTGGCTATAGCCCACAATTTGACTGACAATTCAAGAACTAAGTAATTTATTTCAAACTTTATAGAGTGATAAGAACTTAAATTGTCCAAAAAAATATCAGCTGAGGCTGAGAGAGAATTGGCTTTAGTAGAAAAGAAATTATAGGATTCACATGGATCATTTGGATCCAGAGCTGGATTGTACTCTGGTTATTTTTACCATCAAAATATTCTCCCACAGAATTCCTGTGCAGAATATCTTAGAATGCACATTTTTACCATAAATAGAGTAAAAAATTAAAGACCTATGTAGAAAAGTTCTAAATTGATTCTAGAAGGAAAATTGAGACTTTATCAATTAACAGGAATAGATGCAAAACAAACTATGGTATCTTTTACTAATGTGGAAATTTCCTCATTATAGGCAGAAACTGAACGCTGGAAAAGAGCTTGCAGTAATTTCTTGGAAGATATTAGCAAAATATTCCAAAAGCAAGAGATTTCAATTTATAAAAAGGACTAAATGGATTCATTTTCACATTGTACGAGGAACATCAAGTACTGGAATCCTGACATTCTATACTGATACAAATAAAACAGTAAAGACAGGTTATAAGTCAGGAAATTTAAGTGGCTAAAAGCCCTTATTCTGCTCAAAAGTCAAAATTATATGCTATTTTCATGGTATTATTAGATTTTTCCAGAACCTTTTAATATAGTTACTAACTTTCAATGTGCAGAGTTGTTTTACATATTGAAACCACTGAAATTATTACATAAAATTCAGAATTAACTTTTTTATTTATTCAATTACAAGAAATAATCAGAAATAGAAACTATCCCTTCTATATAACATATATCAGATCCACGCCCTCTAGCATGAGGGAATGTTGAAACTGAACAGCTATTAGTAGGAAATGTGCTAGAAGCCTCAGAATTTCATAAGAAACACCACATTAACAGCAAAAGTTTAAAGGGCTTTTATCACTTTGCAACAAGCCAAGGAAATTATAAGGAACTGTTCTCTTGTTTATTGTATAAACATACTCCACTACCTGTAGGAAGTAACCCAAAAGATACTCAAAGAAAAGAATTTGAGCAAATGGATGTGTTTTGAAACACAAATCTAATTAATCCTAATCAGTAAAAGATTGGGAGTCAAATATTGGGGGAAAACCTGGAAGATGGCAGAACTGGAAGCAGCCGCCAGTTGCTTTCTACCTATTACCTTCCTCAGTCCAAAAAGGTTGAGCTCCTGTCTCTGCCCTCCTCCCAGCCTTATCACTCAATCTCTCCACCCTATCACTTCCTCTCTTTGCCTCCCAAGTGCTGGGATTAAAGGCATGAGTCACCACAGCTTAGCCTCTATGGTCAACTAGTTAGTGTCTAGCTCCACTGACTCACTGATCTCCAGGCAAGTTTTATTTGTCAGAACACAAAATATGACACAAGTGTTTTATTTTTCAGAATTTGGAAAATTAAAATATGTTCACCATACCATAGATAAATATTCAGGATTTCTGCTTTAACTTCAGAAAAGGTTGATTCTGTAATTACACATCTATTAAAAGTCATAGTCATCATAGTAATATCTGTACAAATTAAGACTGACACTGCTCCAGCATATGTTTCTAGTAAAATAAAAGGGTTTTTTGCATATTACAACATAAAGCATATTATGGGTATATTTCACAATACTACAGGACAAACAGTTATAGAAAGATTTAAAAGTACTTTAAATAATATGCTTAATAAATAGAAAGGGGTAATAAAGATCCCAGAGATATATCACACAACACTTTATTAAGTTTAAACTTTTTACTTCAACTGAAGAATGGGTAAGGAAAATGTGTACATTTACAAAGCAGTAAAAAAATAATGACATCTTGAAATTTGCAGGCAAATGAATGGATCTATTTAGAAAAAAACATATTAATTGCCCTGCTAACTTTATCCTGACTTGGTATAGTCCAATCAGCTTCTTTATTAACCAATAAGAGCAATACGTATTCACAGTGTACAGAAGGGTTATTCCACAGCACAGCATACTGTCAGTAGTCTAGGCAAGGGCACTTTCTTACTTAGTGGCTAACTTTGCCACAATGAAAGGAAATTCCATTTGGAGTTTCTTCAATGCACATCTTCTCTGAAGTAGATTTGTGCTATCAGGAGCAGACATGTCTAATTGTCATGAAAAGTCTTATGTTATTAAAACATCTTAGATACCATATTCTGTAGATCTCTGAAATATTTGAAGAATGCCTGCCTATCTAAAATAAAATAGTTTTGGGTTGGAAATACAAGTTAGGATATAAAGTGAATTAGGTTCAAAATGTTGAACTCACCAAGATAGGATAGATAATAGAATATTTTCTCTGAATTTTTCAAGTACAAATGGACTGTACATTGTGAATGCAATTCTTACCTGATAATTATTCTTATTATATGTAGTTTTACTGTGTTAAAGTTAAAACCTTCCCTTTATATCTAGATAAAAGGGTTATGTGATATTTTGGTCACATTCTAAAGAACCCGAGACTGGCCAATAAAGTTCACTTTGAATCAGAGGGTAGGGCTAGCTACTAGTTGACCAAAATTAGCCATAGGGGTTTTGGAGGACCAAGGACATATAGAGAGACACATATAGTAGTTGTGTGAGGTTTAGAAAGATTCCGGGGGATCCTTCTGGAGAGAGGGGTGGGGGTCACTGGTGGCTTCTCTGCTGATTCCCTGATCACTCAGGTTCTTACCCTGATATCTGACTCCCAAGGTTTTATTGATAAAGAATAAGGAGATAAAAGCTTCAAAAGCAGAAGTGAGTTAAAACACATAATGGTTCTGTTTTTAAAAGGCTATATAGCCTTTTAAATAATGGAAGTTTTTAGTATCTATAGTATAGAATGGCTAGTAAGGAAACAGGTTAAGTGCAAAGCAGTCCTTGACATAAACTTGGAACAAGGCAAATGAGTTTCTTGAAGGATGAACCTATCATCTTGCTTTATCCTTCCATAAGGATGGTTATGTAATTCAATTATCCTTAGTATAAATTCTCAGAAAACAGACTTAAAGTTCTACTCAGATTTCCAGTTGTGAAGAAGAGAAACCAGGTTACAAATGGTACAGAACTTACACAAATACCTTTTCTTATTTTTAGAGATTCTGAACTCTGTGTGTGTGTGTATGTGTGTGTGTGTATGTGTGTATGTGTGTGTATGTGTGTATGTGTATGTGTGTGCGTGTATGTGTGTGTATGTGTGTGTGTATGTGTGTGTATGTGTGTGTATGTGTATGTGTGTGTATGTGTGTGTGTATGTGTGTGTGTGTGTGTGTGTGTGTACACGCACATGTGCCACAGAAGACAACCTCTAGTGTCAGTCTCTGACTTCCACCTTGCTTAAAATGGCAGTACCCAGACTAGGTAGGCTGTAGGCTCCTGAGCATTCTCCAGCTCCCACCTCCCTGACTCACTGCAGCAGTTCTGGAGCTCTACTGTACAAGTATCACGTGGATTCCACAGATCAAGCCTAGCGACTGAGCCTTCTCCATAGCTCCCAATTCTAAGCATTCTTCTATCTCCCAGTCAATGAGGGGCTTTCTCTCCTAAAAGCAAGGAAGATGTCTGATTTTTTCCCTTACTAGCCCAATTTAAAATAACGATCAGTGAAGACTTAACAAAGCACTACAAAATGAATAGTCTTCAATTCTTCATTGACCTGTTTTCAAATTTAATACTTGTTCTCTGCTCACATTAACTGGACCAACAATTTATACATGCATGTGTATTCATGTGCACGTGTGTGAAGACAGGAATGCATGTTGAGGTCAGCAGATAAGCTCAGACAGCCTTCTTTAGGTTCCATGTACCATGCTTTCTTTATGTGCAAGTGTGCCTGTGTGCAGGTGCATGTGTACCACAGCACATGTGTGGAGGTAAGAGGACAACGTTGCAGGATTAGGGTTCCTCCTTTCTACTACAGGGGTTCTGGGAACAAACTCAGGCTGTCAGATTTGTCAGCAAGTAACTCTACTCACTGAGCGATGTTAACGCCCAGTGACAACTTGCAGAGCTGGTTTCCACCTTCTATCTTGTTGAGTCAGGGTCTCTCCTGCTTCTGTTGCCACACTCTGTACTCCAGAGTATTCTGTCTCTGCCTCCCAAGTGCTGGAATTACAGATGCACACAGCAGCATCTGGCTTTTTACTTGAGTCCCAGAGATCAAACTCAAGTCACTAGGCTTGCATGGCTAATGTTTTTTACTTGTTATCTCAACTCTGCAGCCCCGACCTTGTTTTCAGGAGTTTATCACTGGTCTGGAACTCCCCAAGGAGGCCAGACCACCAGCTGGTTAGTGAGTACTGGGGATTTATTTGCTTGTCTCTAGCTCCCTGGAATATGAACACCATAGCCACACATGATTTTGTAGGCTGGCTCTAGGAATCAAACTCAATTCCTCAGGTTTACAAGGCAGTACTCTTCTGACCAAATGTTCTGCCTAGCCCTCAAAATATCCGTAATTTTAAAAATCTGACATGTAAAATGCATTTTTCTAAAAAATCACTTGGAAATTAACTAATCATAAATATGATTTTACAAAACAGCAGTCTATTGTGTTTAATTACTATTTCTGAGCAGTATGGGAAGATATTTTATGTTAATTATTATAATTTAACTTAAAATTACCTTATTATAGCAACAAAAATAACATTTTCTTTGTGAGTTGTTCATGTTCTTAATCTATTTAACCAAAGTTAAAATGCTGAGTTCTAGTATAAATGTGGAAGAGTCTTTGGGAGGCCTTCAGCTTCATGAGAACAGAACTAGCTTTGTCTCTCATTAATGGAGCTTTAGCTTCTAGAAACACAAATTCCCTTATGTTTCTAGAAGTTAATGTATAAGACTACTATTTCAGTGAAAGGATTTAAGAGCATAATATAGAAATTTTGTTAATATTCAACTTGACCACACTTTATTCTGTTCTCACAGGAATAAAATGAACATCACAATATTGAGATATGATATGTAATATATGATTAAATTTAAAACATTTAAATAAATCTGATATTTTAAACAATGTGATATGTTATTTTAAAAACATATCTAAGGTTGGTCAAGTGGTAGTAGGCTATGATCCAAGTGGTAAAAATAAATATACATAATTTAATATTAGAGGCTAGATTCCCTTTTAAGTCTCACAGTTAAAAATACCCATCTCTCACTAGAACTTTACTCTGAAATCATGCATTCCATATTATTCTTGCAATATTAGAGCTGCTTCCAATTTTTTTCCTTAGAGACATTATGCATTTATAACATTTAAAATAAACGATGATCAGAAAATCAACCTAAAACTCTGCTTACTTGTCACTTGGCTTCCGACCATTCCCATTAGACATCTGGGGAGACCTATGCAACACCAAAATGAAGCTCAGCCCCACACAGTGTCTGGCAGAGGGTGGTGAGAATGGCACATTGTCTGCTTGGTCTGAACAGGGGTCACAGCAGGGAGAGCATCTGCTAAGCTAATGTGAATGGAGGAAACAACTATAATTGCCTCATTAAAAGATCTCTGGCCAAATAATCACAAGAAGAAAGGACTAGGAAAACCACCCCCAAATTAGGCCTATAATATGATAATTGGGGGTAGAATTTTAAAATTGCAAAGAGAGAGAGAGAGAGAGACTTGGGCATACTATTGGTTTTACTAACTTCCTTAGGTGCTACTAAATTAATAAAAACTTGGAAGCAACAATTCAGTTGTGCATCTATAGCCCGTAGCAGACATTCAAACATAAGAGTGCAAACTCACAGCTACCCAGGATACAAATGTACAATGAAGGGCGGTGTGAAGCTGCTAACAAAGGACTAACACGGGAATTAGAAAAGCATACTGATCTAAATTTTGCAATTATGTATGAAATGCATGTAATTAGAAAGCTCAATGCCTTTTCTTCTATTTTCTACCTCCACCTTTAAAAAAGTCTACTTTTCTTGCAATTCAACAGTGTATATCTAGAGCTACATACAGTTTGGGTACTACAAACTATGTATTTTATTCAACATTATTAATAAGTATTTCATGGTAAATATTAGTATTTTTTAAAAATAAGAAGTAGCAAACTGGTCAGAGATTAAAATGTAATGATACTGAGACCAATTATTCTGCATTTCCTGATATTTTGAGGTTAAGCTGTATGAATGTAATCTGGATCATATAGTTAATAGTATCATAAAGTTAAACTTTCTTTTCTGAATCCAGCAAACATGGTAAAATTAGCTTGCTACACCCATAAGCCAGGTTTAAAATAAGCAGGCTATTTGATGACTTTGATGTTTTGCACCCAAAATGTGCTGGCTAATTTTTCCATTCCATTTACCATTCCAGTCTTTAAACTGCCTTAATCTCCTGCCCTCAGATGTTGATCTTGTAAGAATAGGGGTCATAGGTCAGGACAGACAGACCTCAAAGGATCTGGCCTATCAATTCATGCCTGAAAGATTTCTCTGCCACAATGGGAACCTATTAAACAGCAAATTCCTAAATCTAATCACATAAGTATCAGGGTGAAATTGTTAATTTATTGGAATTCATCAATTTACATCTTTTCAAACACCTCTAGCACCTAAACAGCATTTTAATTTTCTTTTGGAAACAGGTTCTGGGATATAGTAAACATGAAAACAACACTACTGAAGGACTTCTTAACGTGAAACAGCAAAGTCTAAGCATAGGCTTATTATTTTCAGGAATGCTATTAAGATTTCAAAAGACACAGAACAAGATTTCCCACATAAAGTAACTAGAAGCCGCCAAATTTCACAATAGAGATAATGAATGGGAAAGGTTATAACAGTGAGAAGTGGGGTGAGGGAAGAACTACCGGTACCCAATTTATAGCTCTCTTGTTCTAAGAGTGAGCATCATAGAAATATTTTCCATGGGGTAAATAAAACATACAGCTCTTTATTAAGCAACACATGGCAACTTTTCTAATCCCGAATCTCTTCCAAAACTTTCATACAAATTTAAAATAATTTAAGCCCACAAAATTATAGTTTTATAAAAATCAACTACCATACATCTCATTTGAAAACCAGGGTCATATGTGTATGTATGTGTGCCCACACATGTGTGCCTGTATGTGTGTGTGCACATGTACACGCGTGCACATATTAAATCTAAGCTAAGTTTAAACCAGATACCATATAATTAGATTCTATTTATACTCACCCTGGTCTTTTTGGCAATAAAGACAGCATATCACAATGTGTCATTTCAATGCTGGACTACCAGGCACGTCAAACTAAGAATTAGTGTAAATAAAAACCACCTAGAGCTAAAGACTCTTTTTTAATAGTACCAAATAAAGGAATTCCTTGAACTTCCACAAAAAAACCTTAGCAATTAGCATCCTTTAGAAACAAAATATTAGATAGAATATGAAAAAGTACTAATATGTTAATATGGTTTTAAAAATTAAATATTGCACCAAATTAACTAAAAGCACTGGAATATTCTCTCAGTCAGCTATTTTTAAAAATCGAAACTACTTTTTAAAAATTCAAGTCATTGCTGTTAGAAAAGGCCTTCCATTATTATCAGAGTGTGTGGTTGGGTCAGAAGATGTGGAAGGTTAAGGAGAACAAAGACAACAGTCACTATGCTGGGGAAAACAGAAACTGTAAACAGACAAGTCCCAGAACCAGATATCTATACCCACCATATGGGAATTCACCACAAATGTTCTTAAACGTTACATGTATTTCATTTACTAATTATTTAGCATCAAGTCACTTTATCTATACAAAGATTTCTAGACCAATAGTCTCACTGAAAGTCTGTCTAGTCATTCCAAATATCTGCAAGTATAAATCAAAATTTCATACTGAAATCCAACAGTACTAATTCAAGTAAATAGAATGACAAAGTTATTATTTTATTAGCCTATCTCAAATTTAATTGTTAAAATTGATTTCTTGTTTTTATAGTAAACTATGTTCTTTAGAGAAAGGTACCAAGAGTAGACTAGTTTTTGAGAAGAAAGCATAAGGTCTCTAATTTTTCATCAGTCATCTTCATTTTATAATGAGGAAAGCTACAAGGGGGTTTTGTCTCCATACTCTTCTGAAGACGACCTGAACTAAGATAAAACAAACTAAACAGTAAATACAAAATTATTTTATCTGAAACTGTAAGAAATCTTTCTACCATGGAAGAATTTTTGAACACTCTTCATTTTAACAGACATTATCTAATTCATGATTCATAAATGAAAATGAATCAATCTAAATGTTACACCAGATACAAAGTAAACTCTAATTGGATCATTAAGCAAATGTAAATCATATTACTATAATAAGAATAATAAAAACCAAAAAGCACCCTACTAGAGAGACATGGAAGGAAATACTGTGATCTGGTGTTAAGAAAAGAATTCTCTTTTTATTTTGTTTTTTGTTTTTGTTTTTTTTGGGGGGGGGGGGGGTTGTTTGATTGTTTTTTTCAAGACAGAATTTCTCTGTGTAGCTCTGGCTGTCCTGGAATTCATTCTGTAGATCAGGCTGTTCTCAAACTCCTATTGCTGTCTCTGCTCCTACGTGCTGGGATTTCAGAGGGGGCCACCATGCCCACCTTTTAAGCAAAGGATTCTTAAGCATGACATCAAGCAAAGGATAATTAAACTGTCCTCATCAA
This sequence comes from Microtus oregoni, assembly GCF_018167655.1. Classification (NCBI taxonomy): domain Eukaryota; kingdom Metazoa; phylum Chordata; class Mammalia; order Rodentia; family Cricetidae; genus Microtus; species Microtus oregoni. Next base: position 31,920,911 of record NW_024543065.1, read on the forward strand.
AATAAAACTCTTGTACTACAAGATTATCCGTGAGAGAGAAAAAAAGGCTACAGAATAGGAGAAAATATCTGCAAAAAGTTTATCTGGAAAATGTCCTGTATTACAATGCATAATAAAAGCTCTCAGAATAATAACAAGAAAATAAATATCTTGCTGGGTGGTGTTGGTGCACGTCTTTAATCCTAGCACTGGGGAGGCAGAGGTAGGTAGATCTCTGTAAGTTCGAGGTTAGCCTGATCTAAAAGAGCTTGCTCTAGGACAGGCACCAAAGCTACAGAGAAACCGTCTTAAAGAAAAAGAAAGAAAAAAAAAATAAGAAAATAAACATCTCATTTTAAAAAATGCACAGGTACAAACAGTACCATTTATTCTCTGGAGTACCAGAGAATAAAGAGAGCAGCATCAAAATGCTTTGAACAATGTTTAGGATCAGCAGTCATAACCATGACAATATACCCTAATTACAACCATGACCACTACATATATGGGGTAGCTAAGCCTATGTTCAGCTGAAAAACATCAATTACTGGAAATATGCATAGCAGGTGGCTTGCACACTGTTGACAGAGATACAGAATGTGGCTCCCTTGCAAAACCAAGGTAAACACATACCCATGACCATGGTATATAGTTGTCCCACTCCAAAACCGAAGACTAACGTGCATTAAAAACCCACAGTTGAGTCTTTTGCCATGCTGTTCATAACAGACACAACAGGAAAATACCCAAATCCCTCAACAGATGAATTAAATAGATACTGTTATAGCATAATGGAATATTACCCAACAATATAAAAGAATGAACCACTGAGACATTCAACATTACAGATAAATTTCAAAAGCATGATAATGAAAAAATGGAAAATTTCAAAAGATTATGAAACAAATAAATCTGTTCATATGACACCCACCAAAACAAAACCAATAATAACATGAAAGAACAAGTTACCAAGTTGCCAAGGGGATGGATTAGGAGTGGGAAGCTATAAAAGGCAGCGGGAGGTTGTTTGCTGGGGGGTAATAGACTGTTGAGAGTAAATCATAATGGTGAGAGGAGCAATGTATGCATGTGAAAATTCAAAGAGCTGTGCATAAAAATATAAGTTGTTATGTAAGTTTGAGATATAAAATAAAATCAATATTCCAAATAAGCAAAACATACAAAAATGTACCAATGTTAATTTTTCTTTTAAAAAAGAATTAACAAGAAGTTTGCCTTTTTCATGCTTCAGTGGACCAAATCAACTACTTACTGTCATTTTTTAACTATCCAGCATTAAGACCAAGGCCTTGCACATAACAAGGCAAGAACTTCCCCATGAATCCGTATCCCCAACCCTAACACCATTATTTTCAAAATTTTCTAAGTTCTAAGTTCAAAAGTGGCTTACACCAGTACGCAAATCTCTAAACGTATTTCTCTTTATCTTGCATTGCTTATAAATTAAGAAGAGTATACTGAGTTCTTTGAAACTGGAATTTACCCACATTCTTTCTGTCTGCCTTTACACTTAAAGGCACTAGAAGAATGAGAGGTATGAATTTTGAAACACTGGACTGCATCTAGATTGTAGTTTATATTTGAGTGCTAGTCCCTTAATGTTAGATTGAGGTTATTCATCTTCACCAATGCTGTCATGTAAGTCACGTAGTGCAGCATTCTGTCATCGGATGCCATGCACTTTTAAGTTTTCCCTTTACTGATAATTTTTGTCTTTGATCATGTGACCAAGATGTTATGTGGCACACTTCTCTATTCATATACTTTTGTAATTAGTAAGCACTTTGTTGGAGAGATGCCTTAAGACTGTAAGTAATCCATCTCACTTCACACTGAAAATTTTTCATTTATTTCTTACTCAGAGCCATTGGTTTCTTCCCCATGATTTATAATTATAGAATTGCGATTGACTTCAGTACTCAAATTTCCACTCCTAGCAACGTCTCCTAGTCGGCGCCTACACCTGTTTGACAGGTTCCTATCATTTAACTCCATCTTCATGTAGGCTAAGAGTAAACCATTGACAATCACAGTCAGACCTCAGGGTTGTGCTTTCAATTCCATCTTTAACCTAAGAATCAGTGCAGCCCTGTCCTCTCTCCTGCATGTTGGTTCTTCCTTTTCTATTAAACCATTTCTCATCAACACATATACATTCTGTAAGTTCTTAACCTTTAGAAAATATCCCCACACAGAATCTGCTGCTTCTGCATCTTCTCCTATCATTCTCTGTTGAACAAGACACAAGCTTTCACTCCCACCAGTCTGCAGAGCTGTTCTTGTCACGTCCATTAGTCACTTCTGTGTTGCTAAGTGCTTGGAGTCTCAGTGATCATCGTGATCACTGTATCATCAGCATCTCTCAAAAGACCTCGTACTCACCTCCTTGATTTTTTTCCTTCCCAGTCTTCCAAAACAAAACCCTTCTAGATGACCTTCCTGTTCCCATTGCTTCCACATTCTTTTTCGCTGCTCCTTCTCGGTTTTAGAATGACCCAGAGCTCATTCTTTTTTTTCATTATGGGTATAAATATCATTTCACTGACTACTGCTGAACTTTTATTTTCCACCCTAGAACTCCATATCCAGTAACTTTCCACCTAATTTGTAACCCTCTTGAATATTCATCATGTCCCAAGCCAAGCTGTCCATGTATTCCTGCTCCTGCAGGTTTTCCCATCTTGGCAACTGGTCCCTCCATCTTTCTTGTTGCCCAGGCCAAACAAACCTTGGAATCATCCTGGACTCTTCTTCTCTCACAGTCCACATCTGATCCATCAGTAAATCCTGACGTCTCCACCTTCAAAACATACAGGAATTTCGCTCACCACTTCTATGTCTACCACCCCAATCCAAACCACCACCATCTCTTTCTGGTACACTGGAAAAGCATCCGTTATTGATTTCTCAGCTTTACTTGCTTCTCCAAATTAACTAAAGTAACAAGTGTCAGGAGGTACTTTAAGAAACATTACAATTTAGAGCTAAATACTTCTGAAGAGCTTGTATTAAAGATATGGCCCCCAGGAAGCATTGTTCAGAAGCAGGTCCTTTGGGAAGAGGTTCACTTTAATAGCATCAATTGGTTCATAGCTTAACAGGAAACTGGACTTAAGGATATGGGGCCTAGTTGGCAAAAATAGATTACTGAGGATGTACCTTCAGGGCCTCTGCCAACTCTCTCCTTTTCAACAGTCATGAAGTGAGCAAAATAAACTTCTCCTCTTTTAAGTTAATTTTTTCAAGTATTTTGTCATAGCAACAGAAAGCCAACCGGTATAAAGTGACAAATTAGATTATGATATTATGTTTTTTTAAAACTAATTTTAATGATGTTCTATTTTTTCTATAATCAAAGTTCATATGTGCAGCAGTCAAATGTTACAAAAGATAAAAACACTAAGGTCTGTAGATATGTAATTAGAAAAGACTAAATAACATTCAGAAAGCTATCACATTTCTGCTATGTTTTGCTCTTATTATTTTGGATAGCAGTTTAAAACCAGGTACCAAAAACCTTCAATACATAGTCTTGGTCCAGATTTTCAGTAGTAAATATTTATTCTAAGGATATAATCAGACAATATCTAAAAAATGTACACATAAGAATTGATACAGTAGTGCTAATTCCAAAGCACAGAAAACAGATTCAACAGCCCTGGCAGCACTGCTTGTAAATTTTGGCAGATTCATATAGTAAGAATGCATGCAGCTGTTAATTACTGATATCCAAGAGTCGGCTTAAAAACAAAACAAAACAAAACAGCATATATTTTGATTTTTGCCTGCATTTGGGATTTCAAGTGACTTTCCCTCCTAATGTCAGTTTTTTAATGTTTGAATTTTCAGAGCATGAGTAATCATCTTAAAAATAGACAAAGCAATCCGTATACTCTCACTGGAAACAGCAAGTGGAAGCAGAAAACAGAGAGAGGCATTTCTTCTGTAAGAATCTGAGCCACTCCTCTGCTCCCCACAGTCTGGGAAATGGCAGTCCTAGCACTGTTGCACACTTGATGCTAACTGCAGCTAAGCACTCTGAAGACTGTCGTTTTGACACAGTCTATCCAGCTACACAGTGATACTATTTTCTTTCAACTAGACTCCATAAAATCCATAAGCAAAATGATAAGGAAATTTTACAACATGTTCCAAATACAGTACACTCATAAGCCAGCCAAGTACAGTTACCTATCTCCCTTTGGTTTTCTTTTTTGCAGTGTCTTCCCTTTAGGTCTTCTTTCACTTCCTAAGCAGGGGCTCCCACCTGGGCCTGTTACCCGTATTGACTCAAGGCCTTTGGGGGATTTTTTAAATGTAAATTCCACTGGCTCTCCTTCTTTCAAGCTTCTAAATCCTTCCATGAATAGTTTGCTCTGTAAAGAGTAGGAGGGGGAGAGAGATCATGATTATCAGTGCTTTATATATCATCTGTGTAATTTTAAGGTTATCAAAGCAAGAAATTCTGTTATCCATTATAAAAGTATAGGTTTTCTTTCATTTTATTGAAGTTTGACAAACCTTACTTTACAATGCTGGCAGTTGAAAGCCTATACCACGTTGCAGAAAGCATTTAATGATACAGAAATGTAAATGTACACATTCTTGTCCCATCCATTCCACCACAAAGGTGCTAGTATAAAGTCAGAGCAATGCTGCCATCGTGACCTGAGCTCAGGCCCCAGGACCACAAGGAAAGGACAGAACTGACTCCAAGCTGTCCTCTGACCTCCACATGTGCACCATATTCACACACATACACGCACGTGCACACACACACATGTGCGCACGTGTCCCCAATAAATAAATGCAGTAACACTTTAAAAAGAAGATCCTACCACATAAGCTCACACAGAGATTCATTTTTTTAAAGCAACTATAGCACTGTCTGGTAAATTGTATCATCTTTAATAGCATTTTAAGTCCACTGATTAAACAAATTGTTCTAGAGTTACATAATACAATATTATCAATATTAAGATTTCTAATTAGTTCTGGGCAGGTGGTTTTAGTGTTTCTGTCCTACCCACTGCTCACTTTGTAGTGTGCTAAATAATGCCTTTTTTCTTTTGAAAAATATATTTAGAGCTACATGTATTGATGTAAAAAACATGTGATATTGTTGTGCCTAAAAAAAAAAGAACATGTGCCTACCATAATGCCATCAACAGTTTTTCTTTTATTTTTGAGATCACATTATATTTATAACATTTCCCCCTTTCCTTTCCTCCCTCCAAGCCCTCTTATATACCCCTCTTCACTATCTTTCAAATTCTTGGTTTCTTTCTTCATTTATTGCTATTACATTTATATACCATGTGGGTGTTATATTTAGTGATAAGCATATGTGCATATATGTATACACATTAATCACTAAATATAACCTGCACAGTCTTACAGTGTTGCTCATTTGCATTTTTCAGGGATAACCATTTGGTATTGGGTCAGAAGTACAACTGTTAAAGACTCATATTTACTCTTGTAGAGATGGAGTACAGAGCAAGCCACGTGATCAGAGTCACCTTCTCTACTCTGTTGTAAAGCAGAAAGTTTTCTATATGATAACTTACTGTTTTGGGAGCATTTTATACTAGAACAATTACATTAATAAAAAAAACTCTTCTCGATTACAAAATTATAACTGTTGGAGAGTGTGGGTGTTACAACTTTACAACTCTGGAGCTGCAAAGATGTCCTGACTTATCAGGAAGCCAGGCTATACTTAGAGCGGCAACAGTACAGCTCTGGAGGGGTAGAGCTGCAATAGGACAGCTCTGGAGACTAGAGTCACAATAGGACAGTTCAGCTCTGGAGGAAGAGGTGACCCGACTTGTTGGGAAGCCAGGCTACCTGAATCTGGGATGCGGTGGGGGATGCTCTCCCTGCAGTATATAGCAATCCTGCTCCTCTCCTGGAGAGCCTAAACAGCTGAGCTCTGCTCTGTTCCCCGTTCCCCTAAGGGAATGCAGTAGCAGCGCTATCAGCTTTTCTCACCCAAGATCTTACTTCTTTTGCTAACACCTGCTAAAGGGGAAGCCCTGCAGAAACGTAGCAATCTCTTTTGGCTCCAGCAAAAACTTGTTACTTTTTCTGCTCAGCTTTGTTCAGTCCCTCTTAGGGAGCATCCAAGCAAGGTTCTTCTATTTTGCTCAACCTTGCTCAGCCCTCCTAAGGGAGTGTCTCAGCAAGGTTATTCATCTCAGTCTCCTAAGGGACATCCCAGCCAGGTTCTTCTGCCCTGGTGAATAAAGAGCATCACCCAAGACTCTTTTGAGAAAGAGATTTATTTGGGAAGGAGAGTGGCTGCTTCTGTCAGGTGGGTAAAAGGCAGCTTCCAACTGAACAGCAGAGAGGCTTCTTTTAGGGGCGGAATTTTCCCAGGGAGAAGTATTATTTAGTTTTCCCTGCTTAGGGATTGGTTTAATTGGTCAGGGGCAGAGATGGCTCTGATCTCAGGGCCAAATTGTGTTTCTTTCACTGACTCTAATCTTAGGCCCAGGGCATATTTCTTTCACTGACTCTGATTCTAGGGACAACGTGTTTCTTTGGCACTGGTTTCAGAGTCAGGGCATGTTTCTTTGGTTCTGGGTTCAGGGCTAAGAGTGTTTCTTTCCCTGGCTCAGGTCTCAGAACCATGGTGCGTTTTTTTTTTTACTGGCTTTGGGTTCAGACTCAGGGTGCTCAGTGATTGACTGGCTTCCTGCTCCACCCTACAATAACCTGAATTTCAAATACTCCTTCACTAATTTAGTATTTCTTTTTCTGTCAAGGTGAATATGCTGATTTAAAATATAGTAAGATAACTGAGTCATTAGATTTTTTTTATTTACCTGTCTGGATTCTTTTTGTGTATTTTGCAAATCCAACTTGAAAGACCTTGCAGTTTGTAAGGACTTCTCTGATCTAATGTGGAAGGCTGTGCAGTTTGTAAAGAGTTTTCTGAGTTTGTGTGGCAAAAGAAAGAAGCAGTCACCATCTGTTCTGCTGATGCATAAACTCAGGCACTTTGCTCTTAGTAACAATGGACCCAAAAAAGAGACTGTGCTCCACTGAACATGTCAAATGCTGCTCCTCTTTGGAACAGCCACCTTCTTATATTAGCATCAAAATTGTCCTCTCCTTCCCAACTATCTCCAGGATAAAAATCTTAACGCTGTATAATCCAGCAATGTCCTCATTTAGTTGATCAGATGTCAGAAAATCATTACTTCGGGGGCTGGAGAGGTGGCTCAGTGGTTAAGAGTCTTGGTTATGCTCTTCCAAAGGTTCTGAGTTCAATTCCCAGCAACCACATGGTGGCTCACAACCATCTGTAATAAGGTCCAGTGCCCTCTTCTGGCCTGCAGGAATACATGTAGACAAAATATTGTATACCTAACAAATAAATAAATAAATATTAAAAAAAAAAGGAAATCATTACTTCAAGTCCACAACCCTAAAACCATCTGCTAGGGTTTAGACATGTTTTATACCCCGCCCCCCAGTTTTCTGGAGACTGGCCCCCCTGGACTCATGCTCTCTAAAGAAACTGTGGACGGCAGTCTCTCTGACTTCCTGTTGTGGAGTGCAATCTCTCGTCCTGCTGTGCATTCCCTCCATGCTGTCTACCCACTGGACTTTTTCCGCAGGCAGAAACAATGTCCCCAGTACCTGAGTGTGGACTTTGAACCTCCTGAACTGCGAACTACATAAGCCTCTTTTGTGTATAAAATTTGTCTTCATTACAGTAACAGAAAACTGGTTGCTAAATACAGTAGTACCCTTTACCCCTAGTTTGCTTCTCATAGTTTATATTACCCAAGGTAAAAGTAGTTAGAAAATACTAAATGAAAACATTCAGACATAATTGATAAACTGAAGATGTAAATCAATTTGAGTAGTGACAAAATTCCTGGCATCCCGTATCCCAAAGAGGATGAATCATCCCTCCAGTATCCTGTGCATATACTTCCTACCTGATCATTAGTGATTCACCATCATGGTTATCAGATCAACCCACGGCTCTGCACCACTACGACTCAAGCCACCTTTCTCTAACTTAGAAAACGGTCATGGTGACAATGCAGTTATGCTAGAACGGTGCTACAGAGTCATTTAAGTTAAAAGGTGAAAGGTAATTAATAAGGGAATAAAAATATTCACATGGAGAGGCTTCAGGGATCAACAATGAAACAAATTTATCCATGACATTACTGAAAAGAAAGGGGAATTCACTGTTACATCTCAAACTGTAGAAATTAGGCCCACAAAGCATAGTGCTTAGTGCAGACGAAAAGGACACAGAGTTTGTAAACTAGCTTAAATAATAAAACACAGCATATAGAGGATTGGTCCACAGTGTTTCCCCTGCGTCCTCTTCCAGCACCCAATGGGTATCTTAGAATATATATTCCACATAGAAAGGAGAGTGCTCTGATGATAAATAGCTGAAATAATTACATGGTATACATAATGACATTACTTTAAAATTTAGTACAAAGGAGATTATTCATTGTGAAAATAAAATGTACAAGAAAATAAAAAAACAAGCCAGGTGGTACTAGCACACACCTTTACGCCCAGCAGCTGGGAGCCAGAGGCAAGTGAATCTCTGAGTTCTGTGAGTTCGAGGCTAGTCTGGTCTACAGAGCAAGTTCCAGAATAGGCTCCAAAGCTACAAGAAATCCTGTTTTGGAAAGAGAGAGAGAGAGAAAGAGAGAGAACCTGTTTCTGGTTTTTATGACTAAAGTCTGTGTTTTCTGCTGCCTGGTGGAATGTGAGGAGGGAAAAAGCCACAAGTGCAACAGATCATCCATTTGGACAGTTCTAAGGCAGCTAGCTGTCCTTCCTCCCTGCTCAATAAATAAAGCTTTTTTATTTTAAATCGGGAGGAAAGCTAATAGTTGACTATTAACTAGAAAGGGAAAGCTGGCTAGTCACAGCTCTCCTATGCTCAACAGTTTGTTCCTGTAACAAGCATCAGTCTGTAGCATAGTGCTGTACTTTATCAACCTAACTTGATTTTATTCATCATTAAGATAGGCATAGTTTCTAGTTTGCACTCAGGCATAAGGATCCCAGATCCAACTGGGTAGCAAGAGAGAAGACACTACCACAAGTTGTCCTCTAAACACCATATGGCACGCCTACATATTACACACATACACTATAAAATTTTAAAACAAAGTTATTTTTTAAATATCACCATGCAATTAAAGAGAGAACTCTTAGCAAATATTCTCTGGTTAAATATCAAAATAGCTTAAATACAGAAGATCAAGATTTGCTGAAAGGGAGAACTATATCTCAAAATCTACCTTTATCCCGATCTACTGATTTATGAATGGCTCCATTGTTTTAGATCTATATTCTAATGTTTAGCTGCACATACGCCAGTTACTGATCTTGTGCATAATGACCTCATAATCTCTCTTTTACTCATTACATCCCTTTCATTGGATTGCCACTGTCCTATTTCAGTCCCAGTATCTTCTCCTAGAATAAGTGTGTAATAGTTTCTTCCCAGATATTGCAGCCTTGAGTCCCCTCTCTGCTCCACCTGAATGTAGTCTCTGAATAACTACATGTTAGTCTACACGTGTCAGTCTCATCTCAGAAGTCTATAACATGTCTTCTTAGACTGTAGGTTAAGAGCACTTACTCCTCTTGCAGAGGACCCAGATTCAGTTCCCAGCACCTACACAGCAGTTTGCAAACTCTAACTCCAGTCCTAGGATGTCCAACACTATTTTCTGGCCTTGGTCAGTACATTGATATGCATGCAGCAAAACACCGATACACACAGAATAAAAATAAATGTCTTTTAAAAAAATGCAGTGTAACAAGTTTTAAATCTACACATATTATAATTGCAAAAGTTTTGGGGTTTAGGCTTATATTTTCATCTCTACCATTTCTTTGGACAAAACAAAAAATACTTTATATTAGAGAGAATCACAACTTCTGAATGAGTAAATGAACAAAGGAGTGAAGATAATTAAGAACAAAAGGCTAACCTGTCTATAAGAATAATTCCATGCTCACAGGGGGCACATCAACTGTCAATTTACATATCAATTAGTCTATCTGTTCTGCCAATACCTTAAACAGGTATAAGAGACACCAGTCATTTCCATACCACAAACACCAGACAGGAGCAAAGAGACCAACTATGCCAGGATGTGACCAGCACCCAGCCTTCTCAGGTTCCCCCCAAAGACGACGCCCACAAATAAGCAGGAAGAAGTCTTGAAAATCCACCGCCCCAATTCCTATAACTTGTGGTCCTAACCTCCCGCCTTTTTATTATAAAAAAAGAGACGGGAATGTAATGATCTGTCTGTTTAAGAGACAAGCCACACCCACTCCCTCCCCACTCCCTCCCCCATCCAGAGGCAGGCAGGTCTTCCTTCCTGTTTGCAGCCTTAGTCTCTCTCTTTTCTGTCTCCCTCTGGGAGAGGCAGCTTCTGTCTCTCCCTCCTCTTCTCTCCTCCTCCTCTTCTTCTTCTTCTTCTTCTTCTTCTTCCTCTCTCTCTCTCTCTCTCTCTCCTCTTCTCCGCCTTTCCCTTCCCCTCCATAACCCACCTAATAAATGTCCAACCTCACGCTGCATGGTGTTGCTATCTGGCTGTCTCTGGACCATTGCTGCCACGTGGCTTGCCACCCAGGACCCTGCCTTCAGAGACCTGTGGCATGGTCTCCATGGGTCCCTGCCTAGGACTGGCTGCTCTTGGGACTCCCTGCCCACTGCCTGCTGCCTGCTGCCGCTGGGATTCCCACAGCAATTTTTAATAATCTATTACAACAAGCACCTTTACCCACCTTGCATTTTCACTAGCCCTACTCCAATTTTTAAGACATTCTGAAGAGTGATGATAACTATGGACTTCCAATGAGCTCAAAAGACTATTTTAGCCACATAAAAGCCAGTTTTCACTCCCTTGGATTATTACCTCATTAAGAATATGTGAACAATCAAAAAGGTATAATAAGAAAAGCAATGGAACAGAATGTTACCCCAAAACTCTAATGCCAGCATTTGGAAGCTGAGGCAGGAGAATCCTAAGTTCAAAGCAATCATAGGACACAGGATGAGATCCAAGCCAACTTGAGCTACATAACAGCAACCCCAAAGTAAAGCAAAACAAAACAGAAAACAAAACAATAGATGAATTGAAAAGGAATTTAATAAATGCAGAATGCTGAGAATAGTGGTGTGTATCAACAATCAAAGCACTTGGAAAGTAGAAACAGGGAGATCTGGAGTTCGAAGGCATCCTCAGCAACATGTTCCAGGCCAGCCAGCACAAGAGAAACCCAATCTCAGTACAGAAAGAAACAAAAAAAATTCTGGTCTTTTTTTATTCATTAGAATACTCTCTGTATTTTAATTAGAATGCTAAATTAATTTATAATGCAATTACTTTTGCAATTAGATTTAGATATACCAACTTAATTTTCTGCTTATTCCATTTTGGGGTAACTTTTCCTTGCATAGTGATAAAATTCAAGAATTAGAAAGGAAAAGGCAGACAAGTTAGAAGCTCAATATCTTCCTTAATTAGACTACAACATATAAGACTGTAGAAAGAAAATGAAAATGGAAAGGGGAAGAAAAAAAACACAAGCCAGAAAATCCAGGTATCAAGGTGGGTTTATCACCACCAGTCTTAGATTAAAAAATATAGAAAAACATGATGAACTTTTTTAAAAAAATGGCAGTAAAATCAACATTTTAAAAGAAATTCTTTGAAAAATAAGACAATGTGGTAAGGTTGTATGGTTTCTATTCATGGTCCCTGGCTCATGATTCCTACAGCCATTGTTATTTCCTATGTGTTGAGAATGATATTGTTTTAGGTCTTACAACCCTAAACCTCTTCCCCTCTCTCCTGTGACTTGTTCTCCTATTCTCCACAAGGTAGATAACAGAGACTTAAAATACTCTACTCTCTATTTGCCTAGGAGCTTCCAGCCATTAAGAAAGTCTCTGGGTCGGGAGGTGGTGGCGCACGCCTTTAATCCCAGCACTAGGGAGGCAGAGGCAGGCAGATCTCTGTGAGTTCGAGGCCAGCCTGGTCTACAAGAGCTAGTGCCAGGACAGGCTCCAAAGCTACAGAGAAACCCTGTCTCGAAAAAGCAAAAAAAAAAAAAAAAAGAAAAAAAAAACAACAAAACAACAACAAAAAAGTCTCTGACCTATCATGTCTGCAGTTAATTTCTTAATAAAGGTTTGGGATTCCCACTCAGAAATGGTCCTGTCTGAGCTCCTAAAGTCCAGTTGAAGAGTGGGAGGAGTGAGAATATGAGCAAAGAGGTCAAGTCCATGGATGGGCACACCCACTGAAACAGCTTACCTGAGTTAATGGGAGCTTATCAACTTTGCCTGGACCATCATAGGACTAAGCTAGACCCTATGAATGTGGGTGACAGTTGTATGGCTGGGGCAGACTGCGGGGCCACTGGCAAAGGCACCAGAATTTGTCCCTGCTGCTTGTACTGGCTTTTTGGAACCCATTCTCTTTTGGAGGGATACCTTGGTCAGCCTAGATATAGTAGGGAGGGCCTTGGTCCTTCCTTAAAGCAACATGCCTAGCACTCTTCTGGGGAGTGGATGGGAGGAGAGGAGGGAGTGGGGACTGGGCTTGGTATGTAAAATGAAAAAAGATAGTTTGTTTTCTTTAAAATAAAATAAAATAAAAAGAAGGAAAGAAATGGTCCTATCTATTTCCCCAAAGGAGGAAAACCATTAAGAATCTGAACTGGTGGGTTTTCTCACTGCAGTTTGGAAACTTTATTATATCCTTCAGTACAATAATATTCTGTACCACTGCCCATGCTTCAGTTATGTTTATGCAACAAAAACTCAAAAGAATTGGCAGGGTTTGAAAGAGTTGAACATATAGAAATTTATAAAAAGTTAACAAGAATTTATGTTTTCTACTTTCTAGAATTAACACAAGGTAAAACAGAAAAGCAATTGAAGTACAGTTCAATAAAAACTACCAGCAACCCACAATGGAAGCAAACATCCAAGACACTAAAGGAAATCTCTGAGAACTCAGCAGCGAACTCAGACTTAATAAGGAAGGACTGCATACCTGCCTTGTGGGGGAGGGGGCAACAGTGCCCACTCTCACCTTTTCACTGCAGCCATGTGCTAGAGGTTCTGGGCTTTACAACAAATTAAAAATGGCAGCAATATTAGAAAGAAAGGAAACTTGTTTCTATTTAGCACATAATATGACTATGTGGAACATCCCAAGGAACCTTCGAGGCAACCACTAAAAAATTAATACATAACTCGACAGGTCTGATGAATCAAGATTAATACACAAAAAACTATTGAAGTTTAAACACTAGCAGCATACAACTAAAATTTCCTATTAAATACAAGATAATTTAGAAAGTACATCTTACAGAAAAAGAAATAAGAACAGTGCTACAGCAGAACTAACAACATACAAAGATACATGATAGAATGAATTAGAAATTGTTTGCCAGGCCTTGTAACACATGCCTGTAATCTCAGCACTCAGGTAACTGAGCCAGGAAGGAGGACAAATTTGAGGTCAGTCTGGCATACAGGTGAGTTACAGGGCAGCCAAGCCTATGCAGGGAAACCCTTTTTCAACGACAACAAACACTCTCTCTAACATGTGTAAGTGTATACTACAACAATATTAAGCTGTTAACTCTGGGTAGTTGGTTTGAGCTATAAATTCAACAAAATCCCAAATATAAGCCTAACAGATTATTTGTTTAAGGAAAAAACTGATAAGTTAAGGGCTGTTACAAGAAGAGGACAAGGAAATGGCTCAGTAAGTAAAGATGCCTGCTGCCAAGCCTGAGTTTGTCTGCAGGACCTATACAGGGGAAGGAGTCATTCTTCTCCTCTGACCTCCACACAAGTATTGTAAAAACAGTGAACACTGCCCTTCCCTCACTAAATAAATAAAGTGTAATTTAAATATTTTTAAATAAAATGCTGGTTCTCAAACTCAAACCAAGGGCCTAAAGAACACACAGAGAAATTTCCATACAATAACAATAAACATTCATCATCAGAACAGAAAACATTTCGAGGACTTCATATCAGCTCTCATTTCTGATACTAACACAGTAAAGCTAGAAATCAGACACAGAGGGGTTTGAAATTGTTCATGTAGATGGATACTAAATGATTTTCTCCTGAACAACCATAGAAGGAATGCTCATAGCAGCCAGAGCCAAAAACACAACCCAGAAAGTGCACAAATATTACATTTCAAAAAAAAAAAAAAGCAAAACAAACTACAAATTAGGAGAGAAATAACAAAAATCAGAATAGAAACAGGTCAAATAGATTTTTTAGTTAGTAAAACAAAAAATATTCTTCAAAAAAAATGAGCAGACTCAAACTTTAAAAATCGGAATGAAAAGGGATGCATCAAAACTGAACATAGAAATGCAAATGATGATTACAGATCACTATGAACAATATGTTGACAAATTTTATGTTACTTGGAGACTAGAACTGGCTCTAGGACTTCACACATGCCAAGCATGTACTCAGTTAGTAAGCTGCATTCCCAGTCCTCTTCCCACACTGGGCTTGAGTTTTTTTATTCTGCCATAATCTCTGAATAGCTGGGGTTACGGGCATGCACCATCAGGCCTACCAATGTCAACAAATTTACCAACTAAGAAGAAAAGAAGAAATTCCTAGACATCTTACCAAAGAAACAGAAAACCTAACACACCAAAAACAAGTAATGAAAAATAAGCAATAAAAAGTCTCCTATCAGAGGAAACTTTAAAACCAAACAGTTCCAATACTAACTATCAAATATTTTAAAAGAAGAACCTATGCCATTTTGTCTTAACACTCAATCAAGTGTGGCTACCCTGGTACCCAAACCAAACAAGAATACAATTTAAAAAGGAAGTTACTAGTCAATATCCCTAATAAACACAGATATAAAAAATCTGTAACAAAATTCTAGCAAAAAAAACCCAAAAAACAAACTGACCAACACATCAAATTGATCACTCAACATAATAAAACAGGATTTAACACCAGTATGCAAGAAGGGTTCAGTGTAGCCAAATCAGTAGGCACAATGTAAGAAGGGCTCAACATAGTAAAATCAATAAGCACAATAGACCATATCAACAGATTGGAAGAAAAAAACACAATTATCTCAATAGAATGCAGAAAAGGCAACTGACTAAATTCAACATGATAAAAATGCTGAACAAAACTATAGAAGGAACATACTTTAACAAGTAAAAGTCATTTCTAATAAGCCAACAGGTAACATTATACCAAACTGGGGAAAGCTAAATGTGGCCTCAGTAAGAAACAAAACAAGACCAGGACATCTACTTTCATCACTTTGATTCAATACCTACTGAGAGTCCTAGTCAGAATAATTCGACAAGAGAAAGAAAAGATGGAAGGAAGAGAAAGTCAAATCAACACTTTGAAGATTACATAATCTGATCTATGGAAAACTCCAAAGAATTTATGAAAAAACTTTTCATAAGAACTACTCAATGAGCAAACCAGGTTGGAAGTGTGGAGGCCCAAAAATGTGGGTCTAGTCCACCTTGTCTGAAGGCCTGAGAGTTTTAGCTTGCTGAAAGTTGTTAACAACAACTGTGGCTACATATCCTCACCTCGAGCATGGTTACTTGGGAGTTTTGGATATTAAGATGGCCCACAGAGGTAGATTCACTCTACCATGACCAAAGGTCAGAGAATTCAAGCATACTTCTACTTCATCTTTTGAAATAAAAGGTTTGACCCTGGGAGTGGCTGCTTTCAGGATACTTGGTCTAGGGTGGGTTTACTGCCTAAACAACAGAATACTTTTCTCATGAATTAATGGCTTGAGATCTCAATGTACTGAAGCGAGTAACTGTTCTTGTTGTCCTTTGTATCATGTTAAAAGTCTTTTGCCTTCCCCAGTTTTTGTACGGCGGTATAAAAGTGTACAGGAAATTAAACACAGGCAGATCAAAACTCAGATGTCAGAACTCAGTATGCATATATCTCATAGTTGCCCTCCCGATACTATTCTATGTGTCTGTTATTCTTTCTTATCTCTGTTCCTCCTAACTTTTCTAAACCTCATGCCCCTAACCTGGAACGCACAAACCCTCTGCAACTGAGAGCACGGCAGCAGTCATCCCAAAAAGGTGGTTCGCAACATACAAGACCTAAAATAAACATGAAAATTGGTACTGCTGTACGCCAATAGCAAATTATTTAAAGTAGAGATAAACAAAGCTTTAACAAAAATATAATATCCAATAAAATGATGAGTCACTGGAAAAGAAATTAAAGACAACACACAAATTATGGAGAGGCATTTCATTTTCATGGATTAGAAAAAATAGCATTAAAATGTCCATATTAACAAAAATAACCTGTACATTTATTTTGAGAATTTCATACAATATGTTTTGGACATATTCTTTCCACTCTCCCAACTCATCCTAGGCCCTCCTCTACCTCCCTACCCACCCAACTTTATGCCTTTTCTCTTGGGAGTCCAGTTAGTGCTGGCTGACCATGCTTGCTCATGGGACCTGCTCTGGAGTATGGCTGATATGCCATGTCACTTTGTTGAAAAAAAGCAAGCAAACCTATTTTTCCTTATATAACAGCTATCAGTTATGATCAGTTTCCTGGCTAGGGATGGGACTTTGTATCCACTTTCCCTCCTCCAAAACAAGATTGTTTCTGTCTTAAGCATATGTACATCCTAAATGTTGTACAGAATCATAAAAAACCCCAAGTAGCTAAGCCAATCTTATCAAGAACAACAGGAAAGAAGACACTATACAACTTGATTTCAAAATATAACACAAATTTGTAATAATCAAAACCAATAGGAATGGACATGAAAGCAAAAGAGGGAAAGAATAAAGATCATAGAAGTAAACCAACTCAAGGATAGTCAGTTGTTTTTCTCAAAATGGTACTAAGAATGTACACTGATATTTTTAAGATTTATTTATGTGTATGAATGTTTTGCTTGCAAGTATATATGTGTACCATGTGCCCACAGAAGTCAGAAGAAGGTGTTGTCTTCCCTGAAACTGAAGTTACAAATGGTTGTGTGTCACCATGTGGACACAGGTAACTGAACTCAGGTTTTCAGTCTTTTTAATTAATCACACAGGGAAATTTTGACAGTTTGTATTACCTAGTAATACGACGTTTCATTAAAAAAACAAGTAGAGAAAGCCAGGTGGTGGTGGTGCATGCCTATAATCCCAGCACTCAGGAGGCAGAGGTAGGAGGATCTCTGTGAGTTCAAGGCCAGCCTGGTCCAAAGAGCTAGTTCCAAAGGCTCCAAAACTACAGAGAAACCTGTTTCAGAAAAACAAACAAACAAACAAGTAGAGAATGTGTTTGCTTATTTATTTCAAGTTCTAAAGTGTAGTAATAAGGGTGGCGGGGCTGCGTCCCTGGCACCCCAGCCGCCTGCTCGGCTAGCTTATGCCCCAAAATAATTACACGGACACTGTATTCTTTTAAATACTGCTTGGCCCATTCTGCTCTAGCACTTACAGGCTAATTCTCACATCCCGATCAACCCATCTCTAATAATCTGTGAGAACCGGTCTTACAGGGAAGATTCTAGCCTAGTCCATCCTGGGTCGGAGCTTCATGGCGTGTGTCTGCCCAGGAGCGGGGCATGGCGTCTCTCTGAGGCGTCTGCTCCCGAGAGGAGACCTGTGGAGTCTGAGCTCACTTCCTCTTCCTCCCAGCGTTCTGTTCTGTTTACTCCTCCCACCTATCTTCTAACCAATAAAATGGGCCAAGGCAGTTCCTTTATTAGCCAATGACCTTCCTCCATCACTAAAGGGGGAGAAACTGACTTATGAGTTTAATTTAAAAAAAAAAGAAAGGTAAAAGCAGGCATTGTGGTGCATGTCTTTAATCCCCAAAGCAGAGGTAGGTGCATCTCTGTGAGTTTGGGGCTGGTCTGACCAACACAGTGAGTTCTAGGATAACCAGGGCTATATAGTGAGACACTGTCTCAAAATACAAAATAAAATAAATTTTAAAAACAAAAGAAAAGAAGGAAAGAAGGAAAAAACAAAGGAACAAAGGAAAAAAATAGCTATTTGCATGAGAAAAAAAAGACTAGTTCTTTGTCCTGTAGAGGTAGTCCACTGTCAGGTTAACTTCAAGAGGAACCTGAAGGATCTTTCTGGAGTGACGCTGATGTTCAAGGTCCATGTGGTTCTTTCTTCTCTGATAAGTCCAGCTTGTGTCAAGTTGACATAAAAATAGCCAACAAAGGGGCCAAACCCAGTGTATGTGTGTGTCTGTGTGTGTGTGTTTGGTTTATTGAGAAAGTTTCTCTGTGTAGCTTTGGAGCCCGTCCTGGTATCCGCTCTGTAGATCAAGATGGCCTTGAAGTCACAGAGATCCACCTGCCACAGAGTGCTGGGATTAAAGGCGGGCGCCACCACTGTCTGACCAGATAATTTTTAAAAATCTTCAATATCCCTAGTTATCAAAAAAAAAAGCATTAAAACTACTTTGAGATACCATTCACCCAAATCAGAATGGCTATCGTCAACAAAACTGACAATGTTAAAGACATGGAAAAAAGGAACCCTTATTCACTGCCAGTGAGAGTGCAAGATAATACAGCAATTGTAGTAATCAATTTGGAGAGCTCTCAAAAAAATTAAAAATACAACTACCATATGACCTAGCTATTCCACTCCTGGAAATATATCTAGAGAACTGCATACTCTACCAAAGAGAGAGAGGCACCTTTGTGTTTATTGTTGCTTTATTTACTATAACAAGTAATCAGAATTAGCCTAGTTGTCCATCAACAGATCAATATATAATGAAAACTTGGTGATGTATAAATAAGTGCATATGTATATATATATACACATTGGAATACTGCTATTTATTTTGCTTATGGGTTTTTTGTCTGCATGTACTTATGGGTACCACATGCATGCCTCAAACCCAGAGGCCAGAAAAAGGTATGTGATCTCCTGAAGTTACAGACCACTGTAAGCTGTCGTGTTGTACTCGGAAGATCAGCCAGTGCCTTCCACAACCATCTCTCTAGCCCTGTATTTCCTCACTTGTTATTGTTACACATACAGACACAGCCATACAGACACAGCCCTATCTATTTAGTGTTTCTTGTATTATATGATTTTAGGTCTGACCACTTAGTATTTGGTGACCAATGAGGGGCTTCTCCCTGAGGAAGACTATTTCTCCTGCTCTCTGCAGAACAGCTTATTTCCTTATAAAGCTCTTTGTCCATGCATGAGATTTTCCCTTCATTTTTAGTTTGTCTTTTGGTGGTGTATTTCTCCAGGTCTGTTTAGACACACCTATATTGTTTCTGTCACATGGATGAAGTTTCCCAGTCATTTTTAGGAGATACAATCTCACAGCAAACTCCCTGTTTCTAGCTGTGTGAACAAATGGTCCTGGGGCATGAGAGCCCTGCCTCTAAAATGGATAAAGATAGTTTTCATGGGATATTGAATTAGATCTTTCGAATTGTTCTAAAAGCAAAACTGGTCCTCCTTGTCTAGGGTTTCTAGAACCATGTCCTTAAGCTTCCAGCATTGTTAGTTAATCCATGTTCTTTATAAAGTTACCTGGCTTCGGATACTTTGCTTTAGTCATAATAAACAAATGCTTTTGAGTATATCATGACAGCACAGAGTAAAACAGTAACTGTAAGAGGTTTTTAACAGAATGAATCTGAAAAGAGAAAATAAGGTAGAGAGCAACAGGATAATACCCAATGTTGATGTGTGGGAACACATGTACATATTCATCCAAATGTACATATATGCACATACACACATGAAACAAAGTCAGAGTGGATGAAGAATGGAAAAGTGGTTAACTCTCTTCTTTCTCAAAGGCCCTCATCATAATGTCAAGGAAAACAAGGGGACTAATCAACAGTTTAAAACTCTGTGTAAGAACTCCATATGTTTAAACGGGCTCCCCAGTCTTCCAATTAACTGATGTTCATAAATGCGTACTTATTTCTAAGTCTTAGCTATTATAAAAGGTACCACAGTAACCATCTTTATGCACCTCTATCCTTATTTACACGCTTAGACAAAGTAATCAGGTAACAGGCTAATATGCATGTCTGTAAGGGGGCATAAGACTTAATTCTCTGCATCTTTGCAACATCGGGGATTAACATTAAAACACAACTACGTTAAAATTTTCTTTACCAAATCCTACTTTTACTTTTTAATAATTGAGCTATCTTTCCAGCTTTTATATTTAATTTGTATGATTATTTTTACTGGAAGAGTATTAACACATTGCTTTATGTATTACAAATTTTCTTGTTTTGCATTTAGTTTCCCAATAGCCTAGCATCTTTCTACTTGTTAAGATTAATTAATGACAAAAATATAATTAAAATAAGATATCCATGATCATGTAACAACAGCTAACATTTTAATGTGCCTTATTCTATAAATACATTCATGTCCTATTTACACACAACTTATTCATTATTTGTACGGAAAACTCTAAGGTGTAGATATTCTTTATGAAACAAACATATTTGGAATAAAATATTTTATTAAGTATATCAGTCATCAAAACCTTTATAGTCATCTAAAATGAGGTGGCTCTAAATATTAGTATCAGGGATTGATTAATGATACTAGCTTCTAAGAGGAAATGAACACATAAGAAGAAACTAATTTTATAAACAGTTATAACATGACACAGCAGGCAAAAGAGAAACAATTTATAACTGGAAACTATCAATGAAATTTATTTGGATTTTAAGTATGTGTATGGGTGTTTTGCCTGCATGTATGTCTGTGTACTATGTGCATGCCTGGTGTCCTTAGAGGTAAGAAGAGGACACTGAATCCCCTGGGAATTATAGCCAATTATAAGCTGCCACATGGGTACTGTGAATCAAACCCAGGTCCTCTGTAAGAACAGCCAGTTCTGCTAAGACATCTCTCCTGCCCCAAAGTCAACAGATTTTAAAAACAAATAATTTATGAATTATTGTCAATTTTTTATTGGTGTTTGGGTTTGTTTGCTTGCTTTGCTTTTTGTTTTTCTGAGAAAAGGCTGGCCTCAAACTCATAGAAATCTGCTTTTGTCTGCCTCCCAAGTGCTGGAGAGAGATGCCTCAGCAGTTAAGAGCACATACCGTGTTTGCTTCAGCTCCTAGCACCCATGTTCACAAACACCAGTAACGCGAGCTCCAAGAGTCAGACACCTTCTTCTGGCCTGACACATAGGCATAATTTACAACAACATTGTCCAAAGGAGGAGCGGGAGGAGGAAGGAAGGAAGGAAGGAAGGAAGGAAAAAAAAATACAAGGGCTGGCATGATAACTTAGTAGACAGATATGTTTCATCAATTTTGAGCTAAGTTCAATTTCTGGAACCCAAATCCATGGCAAAAGAATAAAATTGACTCAGAAAGTTATTCTTTGACTTCCACAGCACTACTGTGGCATATCTGAGACCTCACCCTTAAATACAATGATTTAAAGCACTTTCATTAAAAAGAGTCTAGAACTCAATCTAAGATTGTATTTCAATAACAGTCTAAGAAATAATAAATTAACAGCAGGCAAGTAAAAGCAGAGGAACAGAAATCAGTGGATTTGAAAGGAGACATACACACAACAGGGAGAAGTCAACAAACTCAAAGTTTCTAAACTTATACTTAGAAGATTTATTAAGATAAAAAGAGAGAGGGCAGGAACATAAGACAGCTACATGGTAGAACACCTCCTAGCATGTGTGAGTTCCCGGGTCTGATCCTGCAGCACTGTGAATGGGAGAACAGAGACAGAAAAGGAGTGGAGGAGCTGAGAAGTGAGACAAGATGTAGTTATGAATGACAATGGCCCCACAGGCTCCTGTTGGAATACTTGATCCCCAATTGTTTGCAAAGGATTTGGAAGCTTGTTGTTGAAAGAAGTTTGTCCCTTGGGGTGGACTTTCAGCTTTTAAAAGCCTCTTGACATACTCAGTGTGTCCTCTGCTTCCTTTCTCCACCGCTGCTCATCACCATGCCTGCCTGCTGTCATGCTCTCAACTATGATGGTAACAGACCCCATCTTTCTAGAGCTGTAAGCCCCAAATAAATCCTTCCTTCTGTAAATTGATTTCGTCATGATGTTTCATCAAAGCAACAACAAAAAACTAAAATAGGAGAGGAGAGGAGAGGGGAGCATGAGGCCATTAAAAAATTAAACATGAAAGCAGGAAGAGCACTACAAAAGACAAAACAGGAGAAATAAGCAGTAGCAACAACAACAAAAGTAGGACCAAGAATATTTCTCAGCACTAAAATCTTTACTAAGCATGCACAATACAATGAAAAAAAGGAAGGGAGGCATGCTGGGAAAGGGAGAAACGTGGGAGAGTCAGAAGAGGATGAGAAGGAGAGGAAACCAGAGGGAGAGTGGGAGGGAAGGAGGGGGAAAGAAAGAAGGAAAATGAAGACATTAAGATGAAAACTTAAAAACACTATTTTCTGAACATGGCATAATCATACATGTATTTTTTAAATCTATAAATAATTAGAATAAGAAAAATCAACAAAGTTGCCAAACATAAGGACAATATTTTTAAGTTTGTCTTTTTCTTAACAGTAAATAGGGTGTAAAACAATTTAAAATACTTCACCAAAATGATCAAATACACAGACAATACATAAATGTATCTGCACATGGCGATAACAGAAATAGACAGGGTTAGCATAGGAAAAGTGAGGTAACTTGAATACCTTTACTCTAGTGCTGAGACTGAATGGTGGCTAATGCCCTACTGCATGTTTCATAAGCATGGAACTCTGAAGAAATTATTTAGCACTCCCTGTAAAAGGACGTATTTCTAATTTAATAAATGTGGTAAATTCTTGATTGTGCAAACATAAACATATTTCATTTAATCTATGTTATAATACAGTTACTATTAATCTCTAAATTAAGAATATTAGTCTCTTGTTCTTCCTCCTCTTTAAAAGTTATCTATGGAACCTTTTTCTTTGGCTGAAACCCTGGGTAATTTCTGGCTGATGGCCAATATTTCATTTACTTGTCAATTGTCTTTACTATTTAGAACATAGTTAAATCAGTAACATGAAAATTAAGGGTATTATAAACATCTAAGTATATTTTTCTTTTGTAAAACCAGGGACATTAAGGAATACTCAAGGCACCCAGAAGAGCTGGGTGACCGAGGTGATGATAGGTCTGGAAAACTCTGGCCAACCTCTAACTGTCATAAAAGGAGGAGGATCACTGCATTTGACACAGCACTGTGGGTGGTAAGGGAAGCACGGATTTGGCCAGAGTAGGTTATCAAGACAATGAACAAAACAATGAATCAAGCCATGATTTTAAGTGTATTCTAATCATGGCCAGAGTTAACAATGTAATATTGTTTAGATACCACTCCATAGTGTAGATGTTGAGAAAATTTTTTCTCAGACTAAAAAAAGATAAGCTAAAAAAAAGTGAAAAACATAGAAATTTGTTTAGAATAAAGCTTGTATACTTGTATTAAATGTGTGTAGAAAAATGGTATAAGAGCCTTTACAAGAAAATGAGAAATAGTTAAGCCTATTTTTATACTAGGTTTGATAAAGAGTAAAGGGCTGTAAAACCGATTATAAGAGAATTGAGAATTGAGTCAAATATAATAATCTAGAAAAATTTAGCAAGGATTGTTTTG
This sequence comes from Microtus oregoni, assembly GCF_018167655.1. Classification (NCBI taxonomy): domain Eukaryota; kingdom Metazoa; phylum Chordata; class Mammalia; order Rodentia; family Cricetidae; genus Microtus; species Microtus oregoni. The sequence continues at coordinate 31,944,624 of NW_024543065.1, forward strand.
ATTCTTTTCACTATATTTTAATTCATTTGCCTTTACTGATTTGCAAGAGTACTTTATATGTTCTTGCTAGTCCATACATTTTCTTTCTTCTTCATAAACTATTTATCCCAGGATGCCTTTGAACTTGCAGTCTTCCTCACTGAGCCCTCCGAATGTTGGGGCCACAGGTGTAGCCTGCAATACCCACCAACTCCAGTATTCACCTATTTTGTTTTGGATTTTTAAAAAATATTTACTTATAAATGCATGCATGCAAGAACTGTGTGCATATTCCACCTGTGTGCATATTCCAGGTCTCAAACTCCTATTACCATACTTGCACAGCAAGTGCCTTTAGCCAGTAAGCCGTCTCTCTGGCCCTTTGATTTTAATTTTTTAGAGAGGGTCTCACCTTACAGGTCAGGCTGTTCCATATATAGCCCTAACTGGTCTTGAACTTGCAACAATCATCCTGCCTCACCCTCTCAAGTACTAAGATTAGACACGAGTGTGATACCCAGCTTCCAGTAAGTTTCCCATCTTCTGCACTTTCACAGAAAAATAGCATCTCCCAACCTGTGGGCTGCCCTTTTAACTTCTTACTAGCAAATGAAAAGAACTTGAAGTTTTTGATAATGTACAATTTGTATCTTTCTTCTGTAGTTAGTGTTTTACTCGGTATCTACTGAAGATGGGTTCATATTCCCAAAGGTTGTGACATCCTCCTTTGTTTTCCTTAAGGTATTTAATAGGTTTAGCTTTACATTTATGTCTAGAACCCTTACCAATAATATTCAAATACATTCTAGCCCATTTTATACATAGTCTCATCAGTTCTTATAACCTTATTTTCTGGGTAACTTGGCAGCTCAGACTTGGCCATGATCTAAAGACAAATTCTGCAAGTATAACAATGAGACACGATGTTTAAAATATCTTTCTAAAGGCGACAACACATCTCCTGTTTTCCTGGAGATCTTTGTATTACTTCTTTGGCAGCACAATTTTCTTTCAAGCATGTTGGAACTGCTTTCCCTCGGTTTTACTTGGACAATTAATAAGAATTACCAAAATAAAATAAAATACACTCATTTTTGATTTGCACTTATGCTTCTTTGAATAGGTAACAACTTTATAAGCTGAATTATGCAAGTATTCAGTTTAGCTAGAACTACTGAACATACATGACTTGCAATGAAATAGATTTTCATATTCTACTACATGAGATAAACTGAAAGCAAAAAGTTAAAGTTTATAACAAAATGGTAAAGTAATAGGGCCAGAAGCCGGGCAGATGCAAGTCTAGAAGCACTGGATAAATAACAGAAATTTCAGGTTAGTGATCGTTTGTTAAAAAAAAAGCTTCTCCACAAAAGAAAATTGATTAATCAGAGAATCTGACTAGGTTCACAGGAACCTAGTCAATTGCTCTTAGCAGGCAGCACCAGTGTTAAAAGACTTTAAAGCAGAAAGACACGGATTATCAATTTCCTACAGAAGCTGTTTACACCAGGAAGAGGGTGGGTAGGGGGTTGAGGTTCAGGGTGTGTAAGGAGAAAAATGAAAGGAAGAAATTTTAAATAACTGTTTTAGAAGAGACGGGAAACGATAGGACAAAGCAAACAATGGCTGGGCTATGCTTATAATGTGGACAGCTCTATTTTCCCTGTGATGCCATATTTTACAGCAAAAATAAATGCTCCAGAGCCTGATGTTCTATCCAACCTCAAGTCTGTCTGGAATTATCTCAGGAAAGAGCCAAATCCACAGGAGTGGAAAGGAAATATATAACATAAAACACATAGCAAAAAATTGATAGATTTTGGTATGCATTTGAATATATGGTAAGAACAAAATTAAGAAACGTAAGTTATAGATTGTTTCTAGTGGCTGTGTTGAGAAAATAAGCATCTAAATGAACAGCATTATGAAAAGATCAATCCAGTCCATGTGCAGAGGAGGAAACATCAGTGTTTAGTAAAGAAGATACAAGTCTAACAGGTAATGAATACACATGGATAGGATGAACACATCATGAATTAATCATTGCGGTAAAAGGAACATTTAAAAAGAGAATAAAGGTGGTTTCCTTTAATATTAAGGAAACTATTTTTTAAACAGATTTTGAAATTCTACATTGCAGGACACAATATAAGACATACTTGCAACTTACATTCAAACCAGCATGGGGAAGTTTACATATATTTGTGTATTTTTTAAACCAATTTAGGAAGATAAAGTTGACAGTAGCTTCTGGAATTTCCCCCATGTCATATAAAATTTTCAAATCACAGCAATACAACTCTTGGGAATATACCCAAGAGAGGCCCTATCATACAACAAAAGTATATGCTCAACATAGCAGCATTGTTTGTAATAGCCAGAACCTGGAAACAACCTAGATGCCCTTCAACGGAAGAATGGATGAAGAAAGTATGGAATATATACATATTAGAGTATTACTCAGCAGTAAAAAACAAGGACTTCTTGAATTTTGCATACAAATGGATGGAAATAGAAAACACTATCCTGAGTGAGGTAAGCCAGACCCAAAAAGAGGAACATGGGATGTACTCACTCATATTTGGTTTCTAGCCATAAATAAAGGACATTGAGCCTATAATTAGTGATCCTAGAAAAGCTAAATAAGAAGGTGAACCCAAAGAAAAACATATAGGCATCCTCCTGAATATTAACCTTCATCAGGTGATGAAAGGAGACAGAGACAGAGAGACCCACATTGGAGCACCGGACAGAAATCTCAAGGTCCAAATCAGGAGCAGAAGGAGAGAGAGCACAAGCAAGGAACTCAGGACCGCGAGGGGTGCACCCACACACTGAGACAATGGGGATGTTCTATCAGGAACTCACCAAGGCCAGCTGGCCTGGGTCTGAAAAAGCATGGGATAAAACCGGACTTGCTGAACATAGTGGACAATGACGACTACTGAGAACTCAAGAACAATGGCAATGGGTTTTCATCCTACTGCACATACTGGCTTTGTGGGAGCCTAGGCAGTTTGGATGCTCACCTTACTAGACTTGGATAGAGGTGGGTGGTCCTTGGACTTCCCACAGGTCAGGGAACCCTGATTGCTCTTTGGGCTGATGAGGGAGGGGGACTTAATTGGGGGAGGGGGAGGGAAATGGGAGGCAGTGATCTTTAATAAATAAATAAATTTAAAAAAGAAAAAAAGAAAAAAAATTTTCAAGACCAAAAACTGTTTCTATGGGGGCTGGAGAGATGGCTCAGAGGTTAAGAGCACTGGCTGCTCTTCCAAAGGTCCTGAGTTCAATTCCAAGCAACCACATGGTGGCTCACAACCATCTGTAATGGGGTCTGGTGCCCTCTGCTGGCCTGCAGGCATACACACAGACAGAATATTGTATACATAATAAATAAATAAATTTTTTTTTTAAAAAAAACTGTTTCTACCTGACAATGTCTGCATCATTTTCCTCCTTGTTCTATAGTGACATAAACATCTTCCTTCTTCAAATAAAACTTCTCCACTCAACGCAAATGACAACAGCAAGATACTTGTGTTATCTTGATTACATACATAGATTTCTCAAGTTATATATGTCATAAACAATTACCTCACAACATTTTACTGAATCCAAAATTATATTATAGAACTTGAAATATCTTTTTTTTTTTTGGTTTTTTTTTTTTTTTTTTTTTTTTTTTTTGGTTTTTCGAGACAGGGTTTCTCTGTGGCTTTGGAGCCTGTCCTGGAACTAGCTCTGTAGACCAGGCTGGTCTCGAACTCACAGAGATCCGCCTGCCTCTGCCTCCCGAGTGCTGGGATTAAAGGTGTGTGCCACCATCGCCCGGCTAGAACTTGAAATATCTTAATACTTAAAGTAATCTCTGAATATAGCAGAATTCTTATTAGCTAGGAGAAAAGTATTAACTTGCCAATAAAACTTACAAGCTAGTTACAGATTTAATAATGACCTCAACATTTATTGAAAATAAATCCACCAAAAATATTCTTGTGAAAATAAAGACACTGGTAGGTGGGTAGAGCTCACATAGCTTCCTGAAGCACAGAAAGAGAGGATGGGAGAGAAGGATATTAACTCTGTTGATATTTTTCTCTAGCAAGATGATTACCTATGGGCTTAAATTCAGTAAGATAATATATGGCTCACATATTTCAGAATAGTGAACCTGAAAAAGGAAGTACATTAAAAATATTTTTAAAGTAAAAATAAGAAATAAAGTTAGGTTACTCTTAAAGAAATTTATACATCACATGATTTAGAGTCTGTCATGGGAATGCACAACACCACCTTTATATTTTCATTTATCAATTTCCAAATTTGTACACTTCCTTTTTCCTATAAGCTTGACTAAGTTTAAGCCCTTTAATTTATATTGGCAATAATTTGACTAGGAGAATTCAAAGTTATTTTCTCCATTTGAGTAAAAAATATTAAAGCAGCTGATCGAGAATGAGCATTTATTTTCGAAGTTATGAAGAATAGAAAAGGAATAAGGAAACCACGGAAAGGTACACACACAAGAAATGCTATTAGTAGAAAGAGAATAAATAAATAAAATTAAGAATCACAAAAGTGAAAGGATGATTATTCTGTTAAAATGGAGTAAATTGCTACTGCCTTCAGATGGACCAGACACATTTAAATCTCATTCCCACTTCTGTATTACAACAGTCACCAGGAGAATGTCAAATGCACAGATATCAGCAGCAATATGCTTCAGCCCAAAACACAAATCCCCAAATTTCTGTTGATTAAATTTAATTTTGTAGGTGTGGTTAAATTGTATCCATCTGCTATGAAGCATTGACTAGCCATTCCTTTACCACACACATCTATGTTATATCAACTACAGCATATACACGTTTTTATCACTAAAAGAAAAATATCTTTTATTCCCCTTTCAAGCCACAAGTCTAGAAACCAAAATATGTTTACTCTGATTATTCACCACCCTACAAAATGAATACTACTATCTAATTTTGATAAATGGAGCTTACATAAGGCAATTTGGTAAAATTCAAGCAACTAGTAAACACTGCAGTCTGAATCCAAGTCCAAGATCTAAGTCTACAATCTCCACTCTAAAATTTGTGCTACATCACAGCTTCCCAGTGAAAATTCTTTCTCCTTACAAACACTATTGAACATCTGCTTACAAGTAGTATTAAAAAGTTAGGTGCTTGGGGCTGGAGAGATGGCTCAGAGGTTAAAAGCATTGCCTGCTCTTCCAAAGGTCCTGAGTTCAATTCCCAGCAACCACATGGTGGCTCACAACCATCTGTAATGGGGTCTGGTGCCCTCCTCTGGCCTGTGGGCATACACACAGACAGAATATTGTATACATAATAAATAAATAAATATTTTTTAAAAAGTTAGGTGCTTGCTGAACACAGTGGTGCATACCTTTAATCCTACCACTCCAGAGGCGGGGGGGGGGGGGGGGGCGGTGTAGCACAATTAGTAAAAACCCAGAGACAGCTATTGGGGTTCAACCTGAAGCCCAGAAAAGCAAAGCAGTCAGCCACTGGCTCTTACCTCTACCTCAGTCAAAAAATAGTGATCCTGCCTCCAGGAATGCACAGAGTAATACTGAGACTGAAACCCATCTCCTACCATTTCATATTCGTCTCTAGTGCTGGGATGAAAGGTGTGCACCACTACTCCCAGTTTCTATAGCAAACTAGTCTGGTTACTGGTATTAAAGCTGTGTGCCACCACTGCGGCTGTTTTCCTCTCTAATCTTCAGGAATATCACCACAGGCAGGTGAATCTATGTGAGTTTGAGACCAGCCTGATATACTGAGTAAGTTCCAGGACAGTCAGGAATGTTACACAGAGAAACCCTGTCTCAAAAAAACAAAAAGGAAAGAGAAAGAGACACAAAGACAGAAATAGAAAGATAGGTTCTTCACCTCCAAAAAGTTGCAGATACTTTAGACTTAGTAAACAACAATAAAAATGCTACTTGGCAAATAGTAATAATGCTAGCACAGAAATCACCATTTTTTTTCTAAAAAAAAAAAAAAAAGAGCAGAAATCAACATGTCCTGAATGGGAAGATTTTCCTTTATGACTCGGTGCATAATTAAAATGAACATGCTGGAATAATGTTAAAAGGAAATCAAATACAAGGTTTTCTTAGAGTCCACATGTTTCTCTGAAATAATATCAGTCTAGTTAGCTTCCCAAAATGTATAACATTAATCCAGTGGAAGGCAAGGATGGGATAGAGGGGTTCCTAATGTAATTGTCTTTCTTGGCTCAAGAAACTTTTGAGAAGGTGGGCATCATGAAACATAACTGTACTTCCAATACTCAGGAGGACTTAGTTTAAGGCCAACCTGGGCTAAACAGCAAGTTCTAAAACAGCCAGGGATACACAAAGAAACCCTATCTAGGAAAAAGAAAAGAAAGAAGAAAGGAAGGAAAGAAGCCATGTATTTGAATGAAAGAGCAAAGAGGGGTATATAGAAAGATTTGGAAGAAGGAAAGGGAAAGATGAAATGTGATTGACAATAATCTCAAAAAAAAAAGTTTTTAAAAAATGCAAAAACATCTCAACATTAAAACTCTACTTCCCAATCCTCTGACATATATAAAAAATCTTGTTACGATTTTTACTTAAGGAATAGTCTTTAAACATTTCTTTTGGGACTGGAGAGATGGCTCAGTGGTTAAGAGCACTGACTGCTCTTCCAAAGGACTTGGGTTCAATTCCCAACATCCACTTGGCAGCTCATAACTGTTTGTTAACTCCAGGTCCAGGGGGCCAGGCACCCAGGGCAAAACACCAATGAACACAAAATAAAAAACAAATTAAGTAAAAAAAATAGACAATACTTTCTAAAATACAAAAAGAGAAACAAAACAGTCACCTATGTAATGAAGAAACAAGAAAACAAAACATAAGGAAGTTAGAACAAATGACACAATATTTACAGAGTTTTACGTTTGTAAGTAGGAAGCAAACATTTCCAGACAAATCAATATCTCAAAGAAAGGGCCCTGCTCCTGCCCCAGTTCATGCTGGAAATGCAGGATAGGAACAACTCACTCAGAAAGAAACTGGGGGCTGACGGTAGTGCTGCTTGGTACAAACAGAAGTGGTAGGTTACAAAATGGAAGATCTTATTTCAACAATAAAAGCAATTTAAAAAAGAACTATGCTGGGGGAGGGCATCATATAAACTGAGAACATGACCCATGACCAAGGCACAGTTGAAGGGAAGATTTTTATTGTAGATATGAGAGAGAAATACAGCCAGAGGCATCTGGAAGAATCCAGAGTTGGGAGAGAAAGTAACAGACTGAACATGGCCAGCAGACTGGACAGGGCCATGAGAGGAAATGTAAGAGCAAACAAGGGAGGAAGACAGAGAATGAGTGCAAGGGAGACTAAGAAAGAGGGAGCCAAGAGAGGAAGACAAAAGAGGGAGAGTATAGCCAAAACCTCAGGGTTCTAAAAAGAACATGAACTGGGAAGGAAAGCCTGTGAGCCAGAGAGGTTTGGGTAAGAGAGACCAGCTAGGTTACCTGTGACACTGAGGGAGCCTGGAGGCTAGTAGGCACTCTGGTATAATAGACACCATAGAGAGCCCTTTGTCCCTTTGACAGTAATAAGAAAAGTCTCCTTTGGTAGATGGGAACTGCTATCTGAATTTGACTCTACTAAAAGGTTACTCATACAGTTATAATCTTTGTATGACCATAAATCTACTTAGCTATTTGCTACTTTTATTGCCTATATGTAGATACTTTAAAATTTTTAAATGTTCTAGCAATTATACAGACTGTAAAGAATGAACACCTTCCCCCATGTCAGCTCAAGACCCTATGTCCTGTTTCTCTGGTGACATTAGAAAGGCAAACATCAGCTTTGCCAATCTTTAAGAGGGGCAATGCCTCTGGGCCTGGGTTCTGATCAGCTCTGAAGATTAGAAGAAAGCATAGGATGGTCTCCTCCTAAGAGCACTAAGAGCACTCCAGTTGGAACTCGCCTGGTCAAGAGTCTACACCCCACACAAAAGGTCTTTTACCTAAAAACATGCTAAGGAGAGTGGAGGAATGGTTAGTCCCTCAATGAGATAGTGTACTCACCCTTCCCATAAATCCTTCTTCCTTGCAAGCCCCTGCAAAGCTTCCACCAAGCATGTCAGACCCTACTCACTTTTTTGACTCACAAAATCTAGCTTTTTCTTTTTCTTCTTTGCATCTTTTTCTTTTGAATACAGGCATGCTTACCATGATGCTCTGGACTGTATCACTCTTCTCTGAAGCTCTCCTCACCTTCTACCATGTGGCTGCTTGTTGACCTCCATTACTAAGTCTGCCTCATTTCTAGACCCTAAAATAAAAGGCTTACCTTTCTCTCTTCTGTTACCCATTTCCCTTTTCCTGGCAGCTGTCAAGATTTACAGCTTCTCGGCCCTGTTGTTTTGCTCTCAAATTCTAGTAAAATTGTACTCAGTTTTTCAAGTCAGTTTCTAAATTCTTTATTAACAAGACTAAGAACCAAAGCAAGAGGGGAAAAAAAAACCCAATTTCCTTAGTAACAAAATGAATGAGCATTATGTAATCATTTATTTTTCATTTATAAATTATGACACCTAAAATCTTGTTTCAGCTAATTGTAAGATTACAGGATCAGACTGTTTAAGTTCTTCACACTACTGTCAAAAGGACAACAGACCTAACTAAATGCATATAGATGTCTGTGAGAAGACATGCTCAGCAGAAATATCTACAGCACAACAGACAAAAGGAAGGCCTTTCAGAATCTCACACCATGGTCATCATATGTATGCTTTATGCCACTGAATCTATCTACATCTTCTTACTCATCCTGGAGGAAAAAAAGCAATGTCATAAACAGTCTCTCTAAAGAAGTAGTCTATCTATAAGTCTATGGTTTCAAAGACTTGCTGATAAAATTATGCTAAACCCATAAACATTGTCCTTAGAGGATCAATGATGAAGATCCAAAGTAAAGCATTATCTATTTTCTTTGAGAATTTAGGAGATAGCAGCGTACAAAAATTTTAAAACTACCTGATCATCCAAGAAACCTATTTAAAACAAACCCTTTACCTCAATGTTAAGGAAATCACTGATCACAGTCTTTAAAAAAGAAATCAAAAATTTAACTAAGAGGAAAAAAGGAATAGATTTGAGTTCACAGGACTTAAAAATACAAAATAGATTCCTTTTTTTCTGACAGCAATAAGAAGTAATATCAAAAATAAATTATAAATCCCAGCATTCAGTAGGCAGAGGCGGATGGATCTCTGCAGTTTGAGACCAGCCTGATCATAGAGAGTTCCGGGAAAGTCAAGGCTATCCAGAGAAACCCTGTCTCAAAAATTAGATAGATAGATAGATAGATAGATAGATAGATATCTCTTCTCTAAGGAAGGGAACACATACTGAAGATAGACACCAGTTGCTGTGAGACTGTTCTTCTCTAACATCTCTGAGTTAGGACCTCAAGCTTCCTTCTCAAAATGAATTGAGAGTAGGGAAAAGAGACAACTAAGTGATGTGGGAGTGATTTCTTTCTAATCTGCTGCTTTCATTGGTTAATTAATAAAGAAACTGCCTATGCCCATTTGATAGGCCAACCCTTAGGTGGGTGGAGTAAACAAAACAGAATGCTGGGAGAAAGAAGCTGAGTCAGTGAGTCGCCATGATTGTCCCACTCCAGACAGATGCAGATTAAGATCTTTCCTGGTAAGCCACCTTGTGGGCTACACAGATTATTAGAAATGGGTTAGATCAATATGTAAGAGCTAGCCAATAAGAGGCTAGAGCTAATGGGCCAAGCAGTGTTTAAAAGAATACAGTTTCCGTGTAATTATTTCAGGGCATAAGCCATGCGGGCGGCCAGGTGGCAAGAACACAGCCCGCCGCTCATCACTACAACTAAGAAAGACATCATCACTCAGGAGTATAAGGACTCCCTGGTAGACAGAAAATGAATTAATAATTTGTATAATTCCTTTAATCTACCATTTAAAACTGAAATTCTAAATTAATCAATGTGGTGAGTGTATGTATGTGAATGTGTGTGTGTGTGTGTGTATGTGTGTGTGTGTACATACAAGTAACTACAGAGGCCAGAAGAGGTCATCAGAACCACTACAGCTGGAGTTAGCAGGTGGTTGTGAGCCACCAAACATGGGTATTAAGACTGAATGTGGCCCCTAAAACTAAAATTTTTTAAGATTAAAATTAACAAAAAAATCCAACCCATTGTGGCTGAAAAGATGGCTCAGAGGTTAAGAGTTCTCTTTCAGAGAACCAGAGTTCAAGGTCATCTCTAAACACCTCTACACATGAGATAAACGTAAATCAATCTTTAAAAAAAAGAAATCAACTGAAGTAACACAATTATATGAAGATATAATTAATAGAAACTGAAAGACTGCTAATGTCCAACAAAAAACTGATCATAGCTGGGCGGTGGTGGCGCACGCCTTTAATCCCAGTGCTCAGGAGGCAGAGGCAGGTGGATCTCTGTGAGTTCGAGACCAGACTGGGCTACAAGAGCTAGTTCCAGGACAGGCTCCAAAACCAGAGAAACCCTGTCTCGGAAAACCAAAAAAAAAAAAAAAAAAAAGTAAAAACTGATCATTTAGTATGCATTTTAATGTGGGCAGAAACATAGACTAATTAATGCATTAATTACAAACTTTATCCGAGATCCTAGTTTTTTAAAACTGATAACCCATTCATTAACAGACACTTAAATAAGCCCTCTGTGCAACATAACAATCTCTCATCTAGCTTTTTTAGGTGGTTTATACCTTACATCATAAAACATATTACTGAAAATAAGATTTTTTTCTTTCCTATTTATCATAATAATACAAACACATAATGCAAATACATAATGCAAACACATAAAAGGTCATATTTATAAATCTGGTTAACTAAATTATGGGCTAGTAACAAAATCATATAATCAAATATAATTGCCTTTTAACATCTACAAGTCTATGAAAATGCTAGGAAAAATTTTATGTAACAATAGAATATTTTATTAAGATAAAATACTTAAAACAAAAATGCATTCAACTTTAAAATCCTATCATTCTTGAAAATCTTTAAAATTACCCACTTACATAGAAATATCAAAGAAAAAATTTTAAAAATCAGTCAAAGGTACATCTTAAGAAATTATTGTTTCGAAGCTGAGGAGATGACTCAGATGATTAAGAGCACTGACTGCTCTTCCAAAGGTCCCTGGTTCAATTCCCAGCACCCATATTGCAGTTCACAACTACCTGTAACTCAAGTTCCAGAGGATCTGACTCCCTCACACAGATATATACACAGACCAAAAAAACAACACACATAAAATTAAATGAATTCATTTACAAAACAGGGTAAGAAAATAAGAAAAAGCGCGCGCGCATGTGCGCGCACACAAGAGAGAGAAAGACAGAGAGAGAGAGAGAGAGAGAGAGAGAGAGACAGAAACTATTGCTTCACGGCCAGGCAGTGGTTGTACATACATGCCTTTATTTTCAGCATGCGGGAGAGAGAGGCAGGTGTATGTCTGAGCTAAACACCAGCCTGGTCTACAGAATGAGTTCCAGGAGAGTCAGGACTACATAGAGAAACCCTGTCTCAAAAAAGCAAAACGGAACAAAAGAAGATTATTGCTTCAAAACTATCATTCATTATTTGGTGATAGTGATAATGTTTAAAATACAACTCAATACTGTCTATTCTTCCTCAGAGAACCTGAGTTCAATTCCCAGCATCTACATGGAGGCTCACGACCGAAAATTCAAATTTCAGGGAATCTGATGCTCTTCTGATCACTATGGGTCCAACATGATGTGATAAACAGACATACATGCACATAAATATTTATACATATAAATAAAAATAATAAATATTTAAAATACAACTCAAGTATCTGAACTCTAAATACAAACCAAAACAGCTCAAAGTCTAAATATTTAATGGCTTTCAGTAGATTATAGATCATAAATAAGTCACATTAGGATTGGCAGTTACTCTCTTTTAACTCCAAGATGAAATGATGTTGAAATAGATGTACTTTCTCAAACATCTGCTACACTATCTTACATATACAGACATATGGCTAATACGTTTTTACATTTGTATCAGTTGTCTTGTTTTTTACATTTATCTTCTTACATCTTAACTTCTGAGAAATCAGTTATAATTTAAAAACTTCAAATAATGCCAAGAGATAACTGATAAAAAGTGAATATGCTAGTATCAATTAAAAAGTATTATTTTAGAACCCAACAAGATGGCTCAGCAGGTAAGGCCCTTGCTATATAAGCTATATAAGCTACCTGAGTTTGGTACCAGGAATCTACATAAATGTGGAAGAAAAAAAACAGACTCAACAAATTATAATTTTGTTCTCTGCACTCCAGACACACTGCCTTACCTCCTCCCCCCACACAATGATAATAAATATTTTAAATGTTTTTTTAGGAATCTATTCAATAATAAATATTTTGGCTTCCTAAAAAGGTATAAATCAATCCACATAACAAGTAAATTAAGAGGTACATTAAGGTAAACTTTTCCTATAAACTTAAAAACTCTGACACTCGTTCATTTTGAGACTGACTTCAGCACAGCCAGATTGGCTAAAAAAGAAATCATTAAACTTAAGCAATCAAAGAGAAAGAAAGTTTTCTTTCTTTTTATAGGAAGAAACAAAAGCTTGGTATTAACCCAAGGCCAACGGACTGGCCCTTTAAGCTAGAAAGCTGTGAGGACCGAGGTTACAAGGAGTCACTAGAAGTTTTGAAATCATAAAAATGAATACAACAAGCACTGATAAAATAACAAGTATTTTGTAGAAATTTTGCAGTTTATGCAATGTTGATGTTTCTGTTGGTAAAATCATCTGTGGTTCTCTGCACAAACAGACACCCATCCCCCACTGCACACAGCCACTTCACAAACCTCTTGAGTAAATAGGAGTATCCAATGTCCAGGGTAATGGGTGGTCCTGAGGTCTGGAACCAGAGCTATATACTTTTAGGGGATACCAAGATAAGAACAAAGTGTTTTGTGTTTGTTTAAATCTGAGTCTAGATGTAAAATCTTTGCGCCATTATTGGCACAGTTCATAATCTCACTGACTACATAAAGTTGAAAGAGTCAGGATAAATGCTAGAAATTAAATACATCACAAAAATATCAGGGCCTTTTTATAATCCAAATTAACTAATTCAGTTTTCTCCAAAGTTGTCACTACATTTCAAAGGTGCCAATATCCTACAACATGTTTATACTGCCAACAGAAGTTATTTAAATAAAATTATATACATCAAATAAACTGCGACTCAATGAAACAAGACAGCAAATTAATTCACGCAATATCACAATCAACCATCAACTACTATTTAGTACTAAAGGCTTTCTATACATCCAATAGAAAGAGTGGGTTTTATGCTTGTTTTTACTTTATTTTTCCTAGAACAGAAAGCAGGATTTACAAGTAACTTCAAGAAAAGATAAGCAAAGAATAGTCCTGACAGAGGCTTCTCTGACTCAATCAAGGGGGTCTGCAACCTGAGCCAAAGGGCACAAATTCCTCACCATTCAAAACTTTCAATGGTGTGAGGGAGGAAACAGCTAAAAGGGAGAAATGTATAAATCCCTAGTTTTAATAACCAACTAAATTCTTTTCATCAAATACCTAGTAAAAGTAAAGTCAACACTATGAATTTTTGCTATAGTTTTAACAAATTCTAAAAAAGAAAACTCTTTAAAAAATGAAAAGGACTCATTCACTTTAACATTTATGATTTACAGTGAACCAACTATGTCAGGTATGTGTCTGAAATTGGATCTAATTAAAGTTGTTGCAGAAAGGCGTAATTATTTTGCCAGCAACAGTTTTTCTACATTACATTGAAAGCATACTTGAGAAAAAGCTTATCTAAACTTTTATCACTGATTTAAGTATTTAAAGGGATAGACACAACTATGTTGCCACACCTTCATTACTGACTGACCTAAAGAAAACTCATTTGTTGTATGTTAAGATGAAAGAATTTAGGCATTGCAGGATCTATAAACATTCTACTCATTATTGTTAATAATTGAAGGAATTCATTGCTAAGTGAAGAAAAGCAAAGTCTGGCCAAAGTAAAAGTCATTTGAAATTTTACATGAAGCCAGGCAGTTGGTGGCATATGCCTTTAATCCCAGCATTTGGGCAGAGGCAGGGAGATCTCTGTGAGTTCTAGGCCAGCCAGGTCTACAAGAGCTAGTTCCAGGAAAGGCACCAAAGCTACAGAGAAACCCTGTCTCGAAAAAACAAAAAACAAACAAACAAAAAAAAAAAACTACATGAAGTCTTGAAATCTTTAGATCCACGCGCTCGGAAAAAACAAAAAACAAACAAACAAACAAAAAAAAACTACATGAAGTCTTGAAATCTTTAGATCCTATAACATAAACTATAAATATAAATTTATATCTTGGAGTGATATTTTAAATAGAGTACAATTTTAAAATTAACAAAAGTCACAAATTTATGCTAAATTTAACATTTAAAAGTAAAATGTCTTAGCCGGGCGATGGTGGCGCACGCCTTTAATCCCAGCACTCGGGAGGCAGAGGCAGGCGGATCTCTGTGAGTTCGAGACCAGCCTGGTCTACAGAGCTAGTTCCAGGACAGGCTCCAAAGCCACAGAGAAACCCTGTCTCGAAAAACCAAAAAAAAAAAAAAAAAAAAAAAAAAAAGTAAAATGTCTTTAACAAAACACTTAAAAGGCAACTGGTAAAAACAAGGTATATTGCTAGTGCCACAGTAAATTGGCAAGACCAAGTTTCTCTGCAGGAAATCTAAAAACTATTCTTTAAAAGACTATTAAGAACAATACATTTAACTCATTATTTTTTTAACCGTTTGTGATGAGTACTTGACATGACGTCTGGATCTGTCAGAGCTCCTACAACTCTAAGTTGTGAGCTCTCATGCGGGTCTGGGAACAAATCTGAGTCCTCTGGAAGAGCAACAAGTGCTCCTAAGTACTGAGCCATCTCATCTCTCCTGCCCCTCAATATAGCTTAAAAAGATTTTTAAAAAAAAGTCTTACTTTTTGTTTTGTTTTTGCTTCTGAATCAGGGTTTACCTCTGTAACCCAGACTAGGCTGGAACTCACCATATACCATCTCAGGATGGTATCCAAGGCAGGCCTGAAACTTGGTGATCTTCCTGCCTCAGCTTTACAATTGAATTAATATGAATTAATATGCCAGTCCTAAGATTTGTTTTCTATCAGTTATTCCCCCAAAAAATTAGTAGAGCCTTTTGAGTTTGTAAATAACAAAATTAATGGCAAACAAAAAAAATAAATCCTTCTTTTATGAGTAATAATAATAATAATAATGAAATCTTATTGAAAAGTGTGACAAATGTATGTGTTTGGATGTAGCAGATGCATGTGGCATATATGTGAACATGTGGAGCCCAGGAAAGAATCTGAGGTGTGCTGCTATGTCAATGTTCCCCTTCTTTGAGACAGTCTTTCTCTGAACCTGGAGCTAGGCTGGCAGCCAGTAAGAAACCCCACAGAACTGCACTTCCAAGTGCACATGACTAGGCCTGGCTTTTGAAGAGGGTCCTGGGATCAGAACTCAGGTCCTCACGCTTGCACAGCAAGCACTCTCCTCTACTAATTATACACATCTGAAAAATAGGTAAAAATCCCACAGAACAACAAATTATTAAAACAAAAATATCTATATGCCAAGTTGTTTCCAAACCTCAGTTTATACCCTGATATTTCCAACAGTTTGTGTCCATTTTGGTTAAGAACTTATTCTGTTGCCTAGGCTAGGCTTGAACTTCTAGGTCCAGTGATCTTCGTACCTTAGCCTCTCAAGCTGCTAGGAATATAGGTGTGTTATACGTAAAACAATATTACTTACCATAAAAATGTTATACATTAAACAGTATTACTTATTGTAAAACTATGATTAAAAATTCAAGTTCACTGTAATAAAAATTAAGCTACCAACACTATACAACATATTTTATCATATGTTAAAGAATATTCAGATTGGGCTAGAGAGATGGCTCAGAGGTTAAGAGCATTGCCTGCTCTTCCAAAGGTCCTGAGTTCAATTCCCAGCAACCACATGGTGGCTCACAACCATCTGTAATGGGGTCTGGTGCCCTCTGCTGGCCTGCAGGCATACACACAGACAGAATATTGTATACATAATAAATAAATAAATAAATATTAAAAAAAAAAGAATGTTCAGATTAAAGATGATCGATATGGAAGCTCTTCACACCTTTGGCCCCTGAGCATAGTTAGGTCAATAGGCATGATATCCATGTTCTGCAAGACTTGTTTTTACCTACTATATTGAATATGGGTTAAGAAGTTTTTAAATTTCTATGACATCTAAAAGCTCAGAAGGAAGTGAAAGGCATATTAGATATTACCAGATAAAGAGGGTTGGTATCTATTTAGTTATTTTTTTTTAAAAAAAAAGTATTGTCTTCATATGTTTTGAACAGTCATTTAAAAGGGTGAATAAAAATAACCACAGCATACAATACTAAGGGCTAAGCCTCATCTCAATTCCTGGAGGACTAAAGGCAGCTTAGGTTCACCAGCTGTTAACAGATGCAGCACTGCACTGGCGGAAATGTTGCTGGTGGAGATTACACATGTGTGGATAAAGGAGGTATGTGTAAAATTCTCATACTTTCCTCCTAATTTTGCTGTGAACCTAAAACTGCTCTCAAAGAAAGACATGTTTAACACACTGAATATACTCAGTGCTTGAGCTCCTTCTTCACATGTACATGGCTCTGGGTTCATTAAAAAAAGGAGGGGGGGGGAGAACAGGAGAAGACATCATGTTAAAGAAAAAGCGGACAACAGCCGGGCAGTAGTGGTGAACACCTTTAATCCTAGCACTCAGCAGGCAGAGGCAGAGGCAGGCAGATCTCTATGAGTTTGAGGCCAACCTGGTTCCAAAGCTACAGAGAAACTCTGTCCCGAAAACCAAAACAAAAAAATAAAACAAACAAAAAAAAAAACCCCACCAAAAAACAAAAAAAAAAAAACAAGAAAAACAAAAACATCTAAGAAATGAAAAAGAATATTTTAAATAGGTACCTAATTTACGTCTAGATTTAAAACAGCCATTTTTTCTAAAATTTTAAGCATATTTCAAAACCAAAATGGAAGTATTCAGTATCGTCCAAGTTACATTAAAAATTTGCCAAACGTTACTTTAAATGCCTTTAAATGACTACACAGCTCTAAAGTATTGTAGCATACCCCAATTTTCTGAATTGGTGAACCAAGAAAATTTATCGTGAAGTTTTGGTAAAAGTTTAAAAAAAAACTTTCCTTTTCTTTTTTTTTTTTTTTTTTTTTTGAGTTTCATGTGAGGCTGGCCTCAAGCTTAAGATGACCCTTTCTTAGTTCTGGGAATATAAGCCACCACATCCAGTTAAATGTTTTTAAAACTGGTATTTGGGGTTGGACACTTAACTCTGTGGTAGAGTTTGCTTAGTGTGTCCAAAGCTCCAGGGTTTGATCCTTTACATTAGGAAAGGGTAAAGGGCAAGTTAAATAGCCTTGAAAACAATCACATATATTCAACATGTGAAAAATGTAATCATGCTAAAGTATGACAAAAGTTAAATGTGATTCATTAGCAATATAATATTAGGAAAGGCTCTGAAATATGAAAACAATGAATTAAACGTCTTCATGTATTATTAATATCAACTCTGCTTGTTTCTTTTGAGACAGGATCTCACTATACATGTTGGCTGAGGTCAAATTCAGAGAGTCTCTTCTGGGATCAAATGTGTGCATCATCATATCAGGCTTAAATATTATTAATTCATTCAAATGTTTTCTGAGGTTTTTAAAAAGATTTATTTACCTACTTTTATTTATGTATGCATGCACACATACACAGACATGCCAGAAAAGAATGCTGGATGTCCTGAAGCTGAAGTTAAAAATGGGTGGTATTAGTTATTAGCACTTATAAAATAATGGTATTCTAATTGATGAATTTTCTTGGTAAAACCCTTGACCAGGATCCTTGTACATCAACTGGGACAAATCTTTGTTCTTTGCATCAGATTCTTGAGCAATTGCTATGAGATGGGGACATACGGAGCTCAGTAACAAAATGCTTGCCTAGCATGCATAAGCTAAAAGAAATGAAATGTGACAAAATTCAAATTTAATAGTTATTCACTGATAGTTCTTTATAAAATATGTTACTGAACATCATTAACGATTCATTATTAGCATGAGTCAGAATACATAGCATAAAAACTTGATCACTTAAAATAGATATTAACAGTAAAAATCATATGAAGATTGTTATTTTAAACCATCAATGGTCACAATCTTCCAACAGTTAAATCTCACTTTTTCTGCCTATGTTATCTACAGACAGGGAAAGCACAGCCCTATGAACATGTCCAACTTCAGGATTTAGATAGCACAAGAACTACAAGTATAATTACATTAATATCAACATTGTATTCTAAATACAATCATATAACTAATTTACAGAGTTACATATAAAATTTACTACAAAGAACTGCCTATTAAAACAACTAAATTGCTATGAAATAAAGAAGCTATATATGTCTTTGTAGAAAATACCTTTAGGAAAAATTCTTGGGTCCCTTGGCATCAATTTTAAAGATTAAAGACCCTTAAATCATTTATTTTGATTCCTCAAATACATAACATTAAAAATGTGCTTGGAGCCGGGCGGTGGTGGCGCACGCCTTTAATCCCAGCACTCGGGAGGCAGAGGCAGGTGGATCTCTGTGAGTTCGAGACCAGCCTGGTCTACAGAGCTAGTTCCAGAACAGGCTCCAAAGCCACAGTGAAACTCTGTCTCGAAAAACCAAAAAAAAAAAAAAAAAAATAATGTGCTTGGAATACTATGGCACATGTACTTTTGGGTACAAACAAGCCCAGCAAGATGGAGCAACAGGGAAAGCACTTGTCCCTCAAACTAAGTTAAGTTGAGCTTAACACCTTCAAGGTAGGAGAGAACCAACTCCACAAGAGCAACTCAACACACACAACCATACACACATCACCCAGAGACACACAAAAATAATAAACTATTTTAAAAAGCCAACCTGATATCAATACTTCATGAACACTGGTATAGCTGAACGGTTAAAATTTCCAATTATGATTTATAGATATTCTTTATAGCAAACTAGTATAAAAATATAATAGAGGAAATTTAACATAAAAAACTAGCACAGCTTTTAAAAGGCTTATATATTAAAATTAATAGCTAGATTAAAAAGTATTTTTAAAATATTATATAATAGTCCTAAACCACAACCTGATTGTACAAGGATGTTCACAGTCCCTAAATACTCCATTTACAACCATCTAACTTTATCTGACTAAAAACAGCAGGAATTCTGTCTTCTTCAATGTAATAACTCATGTAATGTGTAACTTATTTGTCCATCTCAATTTTAAAAGTTAAGAGCCTTCATTTAAGTACTGTCCTTTCACATGTAGAGATATATGAGGGAAATATTAAGAATCAATGTTTTTACTATGAAAACTGCAATTGATATATGAAGTTTCCCAGCAATATATGTTTAATTCAATGTGCATAGGAATGTTAATCACATATCTATTAAACAGTTTAAAGGGGATGCTTCATAGCATAACACTGCTTAATAAAATGGCTACTATTTTAATATATTTCTATTTCTTTTTAAAATATATTTTAAAACCCAAAGAAATGAAACCAAATTCTAACACGGTGTGATGAAACAAAGAAAAAAGTGCTATTTTTTCATTTATCATCTATAAAACAAATTTATGACATCGTAAAAAAAAATTAACAATCTAAAAAAAATTCAAAGGGGAAGAAGAGCCCAAGAAAATAGATTTATCAATTTTAGTTATTCAATCTAAAAATTTTTAGAAAGTATACCAGCATATGTGACTTAGTAGGCTATATTTAGGCACCTATTTACTACTTAAATTGTTTCATTTCACAGATCATGTTTATCTTTCCACTGTCAACAGCCAATAAGAGGAGCCAGGTCTATAGGAAAGGAAAATAGAAACCACACAGTAAAATCAGAAAGCTACCAAGCACCAGAGCACAGAAGATTAAACGAAATGGGTTCCTAGGTTCTGCCTGGTATGGATTAAAATAATCCATTAGAATGATCATTTAAAATGATCTTCCTTGGGAAGTGTGGTACAAATGTTACCAAGGACAAATAACACAATATCAAATTTTTTAGCAGAGTAATTTCAGTATTTCAGACATGAATTCATACTAGTCAACAAGCAATATAAAATCCACCCAGTTTCTTTTACTTTAGAGAGTAAACCAAAACAAACCTCTTTCCTCGTAAGTCTCTTAAGTCCAAGACCCCACTACAGAATTTTTATTTCCTTCACTTGCAAACTGTAAACTCTTCCCCATTCTGAAGCAATTAGTTAATAGAAAGGGATTTACGAGCAAAGGGTATTTATCGTTTCCTGGGGAAAATTTTTTAATGGGAAACAATGACCTTCCGTTTGGTATTACGCATTTTTAAAAATTATAACTCAACTGTAGAATTTTACCATGTAACCAACTATCAATTTTTAAACAGCCTTTGGCTACTCTTTTTTTTCTTAAGTTCAGTCTCTTAAAGAGACAGTATCTCTGGATCAATGACAGATGAAACAGTTCTAAAAAGTTTGATTACCAAGAATCTTTTCTGGCATTTCTTCAAATCCACTCTTCATTATCAATTTCCTATATTGTTTTATTATAAAACCAAATTATCTTGACATCAACTTGCAAATGACTATGATGATGACACAGTACAGGTGGTACTGTCGTTAGAGGCATCTGAAATATAGGTTACCTATACTTTCTTACAACAAGCAAATTATCTGACTTTTGGAGAACTCTCAAGGATCCAGGGAAGTTTTTTCCTGCATTTCCCATTCATTCATTAGGCACAGGCAATATGAAGCCAACAATATTGGGTGCTAGAAAAATGAGGTTTCATTGTCTAATGAAGGGAAGGTTTATTAAGTAACATCAACCTCAGTCCAATCCGTGAAACATGCACATGCCCTAAAATCTGGACAATCATCTGATTTTAACGAATATTTTCATCTTTCAATATACTTACTTAAAAGCACATTTTTATGTCTATCTATTAACATAACTATAGACCAACTCCCACACTCCCACACATGGATCCCGGCAAAGAAGGGATTAAAAAGTCTGGCTTACTTGGTGTACAAATACATCCACTGGAATATCCAAGGGGTTTCCCTCTCGGTTTATCATGGAGATGAATCCAAATCCCATGCGCACATTGAACCACTTACAGTGGCCAGTTCCATGCAGAACCTGGGATTCTTCCTCTGCCAGCTCAGGCAGCTTTTCTGGCTCTTCACCTTTGCTTGCCCCGCCTGACATGGAATAACACAAAAAGTCAGTTAGTCTGCATTTCCACACCATGCACAACCAATAAATAAATAAATAAATAAAATCTTGTGAGAAGAGAAGCTAGAAAACAAAAAGTTGATAAATGTTCTTTAAAATTATCTACAACGAAAAGGGTTAAAGGCAAAGCAGAGAGAGGAAGCCACACTGCTGCATCGCTCACACCAGCTTCCACGTTTCTGCACATCCGCATACTTTCTCATCTATCTCCGTTGCTCGGTAACATTCTACAGTTACAGCCTGGGCCACTTCACTCACATACTGCTGACCTAATACTATTCCAGTTTACACAGAGCAGTTTTTCAGAGAGATTGGTTTTTCTAGCAAACAGGAAGAGAAATCCTGAGGACGGTTGGCTGCCGGTTTATGCACATGCGGCAGAGGGAATCCCGGGTTATTTGCAATGTGCATTCATTCCCCTCCCCCTAACTTTCAATTAAAGTTAGGGTAGAATGGGGGAGGGGGCAGGTGTATAAAAGTTTTCTTGGACTCACTAATTGAAACTGCGCGCAATCACACGCACACAATCAAACAATAGCCCCCTGAAAGCTTTCCAAGTTGTGAATCAGTGTGGGCGGTACAAAACATTTTGGAGATCTGTAACAATAGGTTTTTGCCGAAGCCCCATGGTACTATGAGGGGGTGGGGAGGTAATGCCCAGTTATTAGGGTAAAGGGGGATAGGCGAGAAGGGGTGAGAAACTGGGTAGTGGAGAGAAGCAGGGAAGAAAAGAAGAAAGAAATCAGAGTAAAACAATAGAAAAGAAAATTAACCTTCGGCCATGTTGCCCCACCGGCCCTCAGCTTCACACTCGAGAGATGAAAACTTTCCCTTTGGACCGGAGTGGTCTTCAGCATCCGTCTAGCATCTTGATTTTGTGCGATCACAAATTTAGTTCGCATGGTCTAATGTGCTTTCCTCCTTTTGATTTTTTTTCCTCTTCTCTCTCCAGTTTCTGGCCCCCTGAGCACACGTGACTTTGTCAATTACATGCTTTCTTGCTACTAATTTCACCTCGGATCCTTAAGGGGCTGGCAAGAGGAAGAGATAACCAATCGCCATTTCATCTGTGCTGACATCAAAATAATTTATGAATGAACACGGAAAACTCAAACGTGTTTTCTTAAAGACAATTTGAGACGCTTCTTTATGATTAATCAGAATGCTAATTTTGTACTATTTAAACACAACGAAGGGTCCTTGTGAATTGCTGGTTTAGAAAAGCGACAGTCGGTATTTGCACACGCGTGCTCCACACACAAGCCTTTCTAATCTCATAGGGGAGCCATTGAAATAAAGCAACTGACGTTATGATCCCCCACACACTGCACAGGCAGTCTGTTATTCCATAGCACCAAACCACCTTAGGGACGTTAATTTAATATTTCATTCGTGGGGGAGAAAATGCAATTCCTAAGCCCAAATTTAAACTTAATTACATTAACCATTAACTTAAGATATTGGTAACATAAACCTGCCAAAAGCAAAAGCACACCTAATTCCAACCTGAATTTTTTTTTAAATGTAAAATAAAATCCTACTGGGAAAAAAAAATCACTACTAATTTCCTATCAAATAGTGCTGTTCATTTCAGAATATTTTCGAGAGGTATAGTAAGAAATTGTACTTCACAGGTTTCTCCGCCATCTCTTTCCGGGGGAGGAGATGTGATTAATGACTTCCTAAATAACAGCCCAGTTTTCCAGCCTAACATAGAGAGAACCTCAATCAGTGGTGATTGTTCCCCAAGAGCAGGAGACTCAGGGAGAGGGGGAGGGGAGAAGTGTGAGGAGGTGAAGAGGGATGCAAAGGCGACAGCGGGAGAAAAAGGCTGCACTGCTGGGGTGGGGAGAGGGCACATGGGGAAAGGTAAATCGGTGTAATATTAACTGGACTCTGACATCTTGGAAGTCTATTGCCAGCAAGCAGAACGCTCAAATACAGGGGACTGTAATAACGTGGTGGGTTCATCCCGTCCCTTCCTGTTGGCCCCCTGCATCAAAACACCTTTTGCTTTTCAAATTGGATTTATCATGTTTATAACAATATTAATCACCTTATAGAATATTTCAAAAATATTGCATATTAATTAGAAATTATTCTATTTTAAAATATAAAATATTATCTGCTTTGAAACATTATAAGGCTTCCACCAGTCTTTTGCTGCCCCATCCCCCATTTTCTTAAACAAGCAGTTTACAGAAAAACTGTAGATACCACTTCCCTTCTTCAAAGCTACCCGCTGACCCTCCCCCACCATGCTCGCGCCCCCTCACCCCATCTCTCCAAGCAATCCCACATTCTAACAGTGCTTCACACAAATTAAAATGTTGGGATTATGAAAAATCCACATACACCTATTAACACCCCTTCTCATACTGAAAAAACTAAAATAAATTTAAACTAATTGGCTCAGATCCGAAAATAATCAGTGCATAAAGAAATTATTTTCAGCTGTTTGTGATAAGTGGTGTCAATCAAAACTGATCAATTAGGAAAGATTTTTTTTTTGTCAGTTTCTTTCTTTTGTTGTTCTCAGGAAGGAGGCAAGCTTTTATTTATTTTGAGAAGGATAACAATGTACCAGCTGGTGGAGAGAAAAAAAACTAAAAAATCCAAACGATTTTCCAAGTTAACAAGTCCCACATTCTGAAGAGGTTGTTTGCTAACAAAGCATTTACTAAACAGTATTTTAATGATAGAAATGGATTACTACCATACTTGTTACAATATATATTATAATTTTGAATGTTATTTTTTGTAATTTAAAGAATTACATTTTTAAAACGCTTATATCTAATAACTTTAAAAAGTATTCATATAAATTGGGATAATGCTATTATTTATGCAAAAGTATCATAAAATTAACAGGCTTGTAAATTTTGGGTTGTTTACGGTGGGTTACATTTTATCTACAAATTTGTTTTGTATTTTTAAGAGTTTACTAGTAACTCAAACAACAATATATAAGTGGATTCTGAGTCCTTATCTTCTTAAATTTGACAAATTTCAGATATATTGACAGTATATGTAAGGTAGAAACTCCACTGCTGAACCACATTGGATGGTACAGTTATGGGATTCACAGTTGTGCCTGATTAGGGGCCTCCAGTATTCAAAGCATTAAAATAGGGTTCACCAGACTGGTCACTGGTGTCAGAGGTTATCAATTCATTCATTTCCTGAGCGGGACATCAGCCTTTCAAGTTCTATAGAAGGCTTTTCCAACTAGGAACCCTGAGAAAACTTCTAAAATTCATTCACAAAGAATTTAAGGCAAAAACCATTTACATACCTTGGGGTGGAGAAAAGAGAGGGAAAGAGAGGTAAGAGAAGGCAAAAAAGAAACAGGAAGGAAGTTGAAAAGGGAGAGAAAAGGAGACACACAATCTCATCAATTCAGAACTATGGCACTGTCTTTTAAGTAGATTATTCTTGTCTGCCCCTTCCCCAAATCTTTTGAGCCTTTTTAAAAACTGACCATAAGCTCTTAAGGCTCAGAGTGCTTCTTTCATATAAAATGCTTCTTAGGAGTCTCCTACAATGCTTTTCAATTTGTCACCTTCTCAAGTCTTCTGGTTTTAATTTTTTTCTCATTTCCTACTTGTTTTTAATGCCAGAAAGACCTGCGTTTGACTAAAATGCATGTTTTAAACCTTCAAAAGCCAAATGTTTCACAACTTGATTTATCATAGCTCTTCCAAAATGTCTTTAAAATTAGCTCAAGTCCTACATGGACTCCTCAGCTCAACACAGGACGGAGGAGATGAAAGCAATCTGTCACATGTCCTTTGGTTATCACACTTAGCTTTCCCAGTTTTTAAAGGTGGTACACATTTTCTCATCTGAACTACTCCCCAACATAATGCTCGGACCTCCATCCTTGCTCACTGTTAAGACTGTTAAACACTGTTAGACTGTGTGCCTTCTACTAAAGCATAAACAATGCTTTGGTTGTTGTGAAAACGATGAGGGGCTGTGGCACAGCTGGACCTGTCTTGTCCTCTGTAAGTAAGGAGAGGTCTCCAGCCCTAACTCTGTCTCAGCAGCTAGCACTTTCCTGTGCTGCTCCTGCCCCCGGGGTTCCCAAGCCCAACTCCAGGGCCAGCATATCTGCCCTTTCCTTCCTTTTTCTTCCAGCAACTTCCTCATCTTTCTGTGTCCTACCCCTCGACCCTTTATGCCTCATTCCACCACCTTCCCTCTAGAAACCTAGTCACTTCACAGAAGGCAGTTGATGTCTAAGGCACTTTAAAACATTTGTCATCTTGCTCTTCAAAACAAACAAACAAACAAAATCCTTATCTTCACCACTAGGACAAAACATTAACCCCAATACAGACTTTTTACTTAATTTATGAATGTATCTTTTATAATTGCACCTATGAGATGCTAGAATATTCTACATCTAAGCAAGGTGAAACTCAAGAGAAACTCGTGAAGTGACTGACTGTCCCCGCCCCTGCCCCCACCCGCCATGCTTAAAATGAGCAAACTGGAGGCTGCAGTTGGAGCTGGCAAGCAGCAAACACATCCGTCTGCAGCGCCTTTCTCAGGAGGATCTGGAAAGCGGAGGTCGGGAGGGGACTCAAGGCCTGTAGATATGGGGACCCCATCTGTCCCTGCGTAATCTTTCCCGCGTAGTTTGGGTAAAGGCTATTGACCTGCCTGTCTTGGAAACCCGATCCGATTCCACCCACTCCCTGAGTTTCAGCGAGGTGCTGGGAGTAACGTCAGTGGATTAAAACGGGGTGTCAGAGGAAGGCAGCCCCCGACAGAGTAGGTCCGCAGAGGTACCCCAGTACCTGAGGGCGTTTGTTTTCGTTTCCAAAAGCAAAATTCCGATCTCGTACAATTTTTTGTTTTTGTTATGTTTCGTTTTTTTCTAAACCGGGAGACAAAAATGCCCTGACTTCAAGCAATTTTTCTTTTTAGAGTTATTCATAATTGTGAAAAATCTCTTAAAATTTTTCTTAAATACCTTTTTAACTATATTGCTCAGAGACTATTGTAGAAGCAGAAAAACTTGTTATACCATAAATCTTAAGTTTTTCGTTTAAATCACTTTTATATTTCACAAACAAGGTATTTGTAAAGGTTTTTTTTGGGGGGGGTGTCAGGTACTTTTGCAATGAAACAAAATTTGAAACAACAAAATTCATAAACGGCATTATTTTAAAGCCACCATTTTGTAAAATGTTTTGAAAAACTAGCAAAATTTCTTTACAGTAACATTTTTATCTTGCAATAAAAAGAAATAAAAATGGAGTATTGCTTTTCTAACATATTGAACATATGTTCAATATTTTCTTGAAATATGTTAGTTAAGATGGTAACTTTGTGGATAATCTTGTAGTAATAACTAAGCTTTCCATAACTATTCAGAATAGCACAAAAGAACTTTAATTTGAAAAAATATAGGCACTATTTTCCACATATATTACTTGTATATGTATGCTTCATAATTCAAAGACCATTTTATAGTAAATAGAAATGTCTGAGTCTATAAGATGAAAAACACAGAGTACACGTATTTATTCTCCCTCCGCTAAAATTATTTACTGGTTAATTATTCAAAACCTCATCTCATAAAAACAAATAATCAGCTGAAAAGAGTGTGGTCTAGCTCTCAGGATTATTTCATATTTGCTCTGAGAGTCTACTTAGCATAACAGAAATAGGAAGTTGGAGAAAGGTGGGGAGGGAAAAATGAGAAGAGTGAGAGCAGTAGAGCAAGACCATCCAGCTAAAATCTGGGGAGCCCCACCAACCCAGTAGCAGCCTCTGCTCACTCACTCTCCCCGCCAACTGCATGATGCCAGGGTCCCATAGGTAGTCAAAGCCTTTCTGTTGAAAGTCCACCCTATAGAACAACCTCCCTTTGGTGAAAGCAGTACCTCATCTCCAACTCTCTTTTTCAACAAGAGGAAGCAGACAAGAAACTTTATTGCAGTCATTTAACACATTGGTGTGAACATTTTTTCCAAACAGAAAAATGCCAGTTTACCTCCAGAAAAGCCCCACAATCGAAAGTAAGAAGAGAAAATGCTACACTAACATTTTCTATCAAATTTTAACAATGTTCTTTTTCATGAAACTTAGAGCATTATCAACATGTTAAGTTTTATTTCACAAAAGTAGTATTTGCCAAAAGGCAGCATTGCTATGGCTTTTCCATTAAACAGCTGATAATTTCTTTCTCTAGTTATACAATCCTTAATAGTAAACTTAATAATAAGATATCATTTTATTATGAATCATTATATATCTGTGTATCACAACTCTTAAGGGGTGCTAATCTGAGACTCAGTCGGAGCCAGGTGTGCAGGCACACACACATTCAATCCCAGCACTCCTAGCAGAGATAGGAACATTTCTGTGTGGTCCATGTCAGCCTTGTCTACCAAGCAAGTTTCAGGCCACACACAGGGCCACATAGCAAGACCCTCTCTCAAAAACAAGATAAGGAAAAAAACCAACTAACCTCAGACAGGTTTTTATTCATTAGGGAAAATGCCAGAGTAACATAATATTATCAAATAAGAGTGAGTATTACAGACAAAATTCAATAATAAAAGAAAATAAAATTCTGTATCTACGTCTGAGTTTAACTTCAACCAATTCCATTTACAATAGGAAAATAAGCAGATTTTGGTAGCTACACATGAAGAGCAAAATAAAGAAAGAAAGCTCCCTGGATTAATGAAATGAAACTTCCTCAGAAAGTCCACTTTACATACAATGAATTATTTGAAAACACTACCATATCTGAACTTTATTTCAAAAGAAATGTTAGAATCTATCAGGAATCACAGAAATAAATAAGCAAGGGATTTGTTTCCATACATGTTTAAGCATGTTATCTGTCTTACTCAAGTTATGGAGAGAAAAAAAAAATCCCAAGGGCAAACACTGTCAAACAGAAGGCAGGCAAACAGAGCATGCCACCCACACAACTGTGCTAGGAAGAGCACTTGTAAAGACTACTCTGGATATGACGCCAACTTTCCCAAGTGGAAAATCCTTAGGGTTGGTCAAGTCCTCTCATATGCCTCTATTGCTCCCTCAAGGCATTAGATTAAGTAAAACATTTCATTTAAAAAACAGACTAACCTGGGGCTGATGAAGCCTGGTTGAAAGACCTCATCTTCTTCGGAAGTACCTAAAATAAGAGAGCTCAAGTCATTACTACTGTAGCTGCCTATTCTGCTTCTGCAACTTAACAACTCATTAAGAAACAAGAAATGTCCACATTTTAACTCTGTGAAGTCACTTACAAACTGGTCTTTACAAAACAGCCTAGATAACCACTTGCCACAAACTTATCTGTAAACCACTATCAAGGGACACTTGCTTACAAAAATAAAACAAGAGCATTCAGATGCAATAATCACAATTTTATGAATGTAGCTTTAAATTTTTATTTGACTGTTTGGTTTTGGTTTTTCAAGACAGTGTTTCTCTGGTTATCCTGACACTCTCTTTGTACACCAGGCTGGCCTCCAACTCAGAGAGATCCACCTGCCTCTGCTCCCCAGTGCTGGGATTAAAGGTTTAAGTACTCATTATTTTTCAGTTAAAAATCTACCTAACCTACAATAACATGTTTCTTGATAAATTTCACTATCTATTCAAATATATTCTAGAAGATAAATCATAAAAGAATTAATCATGTTCTGGGAAACTAATTATAACCCTATATCATGGATCTTTTGTTGCATTCAAATAATGTTTGTTCTAATTTTTTGAGACGGGGTTTCAACTATGTAGCTCCTGATAGCCTCAAACACATAGCAATCCTTTTGCCTCAGTCTCCCAAATCCTAGGATTACAGGCAAACTCTAGGATTACATGCATGACCTACTGTGCCTAGCTTCAAATACTTTTGGGTGGGGCAGCAAGGTCTCTCTCTATAGTCCTGGCTGTCCTAGAACTCACTATTTAGACTAGGCTGGGCTTGCACTCAGAAATCTGTCTTCCTCTTGAGTACTGGGTGCCACCACACTCAGCTTTCAAATACATTTTAAAGATAAAATTACTTGAGTAGTAATATATTTAATTAAAAAGTAACTATATTTAAAGACATAAAATACATATTAACCCAAATTTTAAAAGTAAAAACTTTTCATTTTAAAAATCTAAGTATTAAACTGGGTGTGGTGGTGCATACTTTTAATGCCAGTACTCCAGAAGGACGAAGATCTGAGTTCAAGGCAAGCCTGGCCTATATAACAATTTCCAAGACAGCCAGAGCTACACAGAGAAAACCTGCTTTGAAAAACCGATAGATAGATAGATAGATAGATAGATAGGTAGGTAGATAGATAGATATAGAAAAAAATCTAAGTATTGATGTTTCTACCACAGCTGTTAACAAATGCTACAACACAATGAAATTTGTATTGAACACGCCACACAAGTAATAGCCCTGGGAGGAGAAAATCCTGTTGACCAATGGGTTATCATTCAGTTACTAGAATTTAAACAGATAGGTTGAAACATGCAGCTAGTTACCTAATACATTCAATGTTCGTCTTTCCTTACCTAAGTTTTAGGCTCTGAATCTGCTATATATTCACACACACACACACACACACACACACACACACACTTTAGTTGCGATCTAACATCTTCTCAAAGGAAATGGAGGCTTTCCCAGGTATGGAGTTTCACTGTGTTGACTTGAGTTTTGTTTTGTTTTTACAAAAGGACAAACCAACTAACTAACGTTTGAAAACAATAAAAGAACATAAACAAAAGGCACAGGAACTTCTGTGCACTAACTCCGTCAGCTATCCTGTGTTTACAACAAAAATAAACAAGACAATGACAGGCTATAACTTTAGCAAATTTCAGTAAATATTATTCACATGAGTTCTCTTTTACATTGGGTGTATCTCAAGTCTTTTTTTCTCAGTTGATTTATGTGTGTCTATTATAATTAGTATCTGAGTAAAGCCTGGGCTTATACTTTTAACAGCCACAGGCTACACTCAGTCCCCTGTTTATACTCACAAAAAAGTTCAAATCAACGTAATTAAAAGACGTAAAAATAAAATAAGTGAGGCTAGTTTTTGAAACTTTCAAATAATTTGGAAAAATTATGTCAGATTTAATAAAGCAAAATTATTGTCATAGAACTGGCTAGATACTGTTATTTAATTTAGGAGTTGTAAGAACAGCCAGGCACTCAGGAAGC
The DNA here is from genome assembly GCF_018167655.1 of Microtus oregoni. NCBI lineage: Eukaryota > Metazoa > Chordata > Mammalia > Rodentia > Cricetidae > Microtus > Microtus oregoni. Next base: position 31,975,321 of record NW_024543065.1, read on the forward strand.
TAACCAGGTAGGACCTTGATTTTGAGGACAGCCTTGAACAAGACCCTATTTATTTATTTTTCTTCTTATGTATGTGTCCGCATGTAGGTATGCACAACTGCAAGTAGAATCCCAAAGTGGCAGAAGAGGGTGTCAGATTGCTGGAGCTACAGTTACAAGCAGTTATGAACTGCCAGACATGAATGAGAAGCTACGGGGCAGGAGAGAGAAAGGGAGAGAGGGAGGGAGGGAGGGAGGGAGGGAGGGAGAAAGAGTGTACCAGGTCAGGCATGGTGCCCTATGCCTTAATCACAGCATTTAGAAGGCAGAGGCAAGCAGATCTCTGTAAATTCAAGGCCAGCCAGGTCTACACAGTTCCAGGCAAATTAAGGCTACACAGTGAGACACAGTACCAAAATTTTTTCCCCCTGATTTTCAAGATTGGGTTTCTCTGTGTAGCTCTGGCTATCCTGGAACTTGCTCTGTAGAGCAAGCTTGTCTTAAAGAGAGATCTGTCTGCCGCTGCCTTGCAAGTGCTGCAATTAAAGGCATGTGCCACCTGCCTGACTCACAAATGCTTAATTATAAATGGAGGATTCAAAGTGCAAAGTATCCAAGGAAAGAAAGCCAAGTAACTTGAGTAGTAGTCAGATATTTCAATTATTAATTGAATTTCATAATTTTCAATTATACAAACTCATAAGATATTTTGGATTATATTAACATGCTTTTCAACAGAAAATAAAATAAAATAATTACACAAAATTCATATATTTGACTAATGCTGGGTCTTCTTTGCTCGCTGTACTAGGACCAGGACCTTGAATAAGGCATCAACAGAGGTTTACAGGTCTTCAACCTTTCTTTCCATTTTCCTTTCTTTCCTTTGGTTTTTGAAGACAGGATATCACTCTGTATTCAGGCTAACCCCAAACTTGCTATCTAGCCTCTTGACTCAGTCTGCTGGGATTACAAATGTCATACCATTTTTCCAAATTAAAAGTTAGTAGATAGAATTAAGTTTAAAAATGGATTATAATCAATCCATACACTATTTACTGAATGACTACAGTTGAAATGAGATAGGTAAATGTTATATGCAATTATTTAAAATTCATTTTCAGCCAGGAGGTGGTGACACATGCCTTTAATCCTAGCACTTGGGAGGCAGAGACAGATGGATCCCTGAGTTCATGGCTACCCTGGTAAACAGAGCAAGTTCTAAGAAAACCAGGGCAACACAGAGAAACCTTGTCTTTAAAAATCAAAAAAAGTAAATAAATAAAATTCATTTTCAAAAATTAATTATTTAAGTGCATACATATAGTACTACAAAAAAACAGCTATTTTATATATGGGCATTTTTATTTAATATTGTGATTTCTCTAAAATATTTCATATAACACCCATTAACTTTTAAATTAAAATTAAAATTTTGGAATATATTTCTGTCATTTCACTAGACTAATCCCTGTTCATCATTTAGATCCCCCTTGCAACTCTTCTTTATACTTTTTACCGAGTACAATGCTTTTACCAGGTAATAATGGTTTGTAATTTCCTGTAATAGCATTCTGAAAAGATGTTCTTTCTCCCAACTTCATTGGGCTCTGTGACAGCAGAGACTGTAGTATACTTAGCTCACTGTGATTATCCTGTATTTTCCTATCTTTCTTCCTTCCTTCCTTCCTTTCTTTTTCTTTCCCTTCAAGACAGGGTTTCCCTGTGTAGCTCTGTCTTGGCTGGCTGGACTGGAACTGACTCTTTAGACCAGGCTAACTTCAAACTCACAGAGATTTGCCTGCCTTGCCTTTCAAATGATAGGATTAAAGGCATGTCCCACCACTGCCCAGCTTTGAAAAGTATTTTAAACAACAATTTTTGTGATCAGCTGGTGGTGATCACAAAGTTCCAGCACTTGGATGGCAGAGGCTGGTGTATTTCAGTGAGTTCGAGGCCAGCCTGGTCTACAGAGCTAGCTCCAGGACAGCCACAGCTATATAAAGAAACTCTGTCTTGAAAAACTAAAAAAAGAAAAAATTCCCTAGGTTTTTTTTTTTTTTATGAAAGGGAAAAAATCTTTTCAAAACAAAGTGAGCTGATTATTGAGTACTGAACCTATAAAGTACATATATAATTTCAGTTTTAGTTTGTTTTAAATACATAGGGCCTGAGAATGTAGCTTAGATGGTAGACTTTGTCTAGCATGCATGAGCGCCTGGGTTCAATCTGCAGCATGATATACACACAAATATAGAGAAAAATACAGACATATACATGCATACAAACACACATCACTTCTGCTTTAGAACTACCTGATTTATAATCATTATGTATTACAAACACTCCTAAACTTTATGGTTTTCATTAAAATATTGAATAATATCTGTTATATTTTGTAAAAGTCCACTATGACAATTAACTGCACAGGAAAATGATTCTTACTTTGAATTAAGTCATTCATTGAAACACTGACAAACTGTTAAGTCAACAAAACTGAGTAATAAATTTAAAAAAAAAACTAGTATATATTATTCCAAATTTTTTCTTGTTAACTTTTATTTCTAATATTTATAAAAGAGAAACTAGCTTTATGTCAGCAAAAAGTAATTTAGCAATCAAGAATAATATTCACAATTGGAAGATTATTCCACAAGTCCCCAACCTTTTAAGAGATATTAGATATTTTTTATTATTGGTACTGACTAAACTGATATAAAGATATTGACTTTGTAAATATTCAACCTATAGCTTACAGTAAAAATTAGTCTACTTACAATATGTTTTAAATATTATTATACAAATACATTTCTGGAAAGCAAAATAGACAACAATGAATTCTTTTTTTCTTTTCTTATTTTTGTTTTGTTTTTGTTTGTTTGTTTTTAGAGACAGAGGTTCTCTATGTAGTCCTAGCTGTCATGGAATTCAAAATGTAGACCAGGCTGGGATCCAACTCAAGGAAAACCCCCTGCCTCTGCCTTCTGAGTACTGGGATTAAAGGCGTGTGCTACTACCACCCAGCTAATGATTTTTCTTAAAATAGCTCAGAAAAAGTTTTTAAAGGAAACTAGTTAAAAATCATATAGCAAACTACCAGGGAAAATCTTAAGCACAGTATTTACACTGATAACTTAAAATATAACATATACATATAAACAAAATATTAGATGTAGAATTTTAAAACTGAATTTTATCAAAATGTACTTCTATCAAAAGTTCTTAAACTATGCTCTAAAAATGTTTGATAGTAGTTAAAATCAAACTGTAATCATTTGCTACAAATTTAGTTAACAGACTAAATTCAAATCCTATCTAAAATCTGAATAAATGACCTTGTAACTCAACTAAACATCCTCTGTAACTTTAGCAGTAACTGGATACATTATTTACATTGCATATCAATCATACAAACGTAAAGACTCTAACGTTGTTGAAATGAAACACTAATACATGCAGTTTTACAGTTTAAAAAAATCTTAGGTTACTGGAATTTTAAGAGAAGAAAATGTTATGAAACATTTAAAAATTAAGATGAGAATGGAAGATTTTATGTTACTGTTGAAAAAACTCAGTCAAAAATAATTTTCTTTTTTTATTCTTTTTTTTTTTTTTTTTTTTTTTTTTTTTTGGCTTTTCAAGTCAGGCTTTCTTTGTATAGTTTTGGAGCCTGTCCTGGAACTTGCTCTGTAGACCTGGCTGGCCTCAAGCTCACTGAGATCCCTGTCTCTACCTCCCAAGTGCTGGGATTAAGGGCAAGTACTACCACTGCCAGACTAAAAATTATTTTTTATATGTACAGTATAAAAGTCAATTTATAATACATTATAATATGAGGGCAATATTTATAATACTGATGAATCAGAAAAATGAATTTAACTCTTCAGTCAATTTTCAATCTGAAATTTTACTGGCTTCATGTCTACCAACTCTTCATATGCTGTAAATAAATAATTCATTCTAGAAAATAAAAACTTCAGTCAGTCAACCAGCTTACTGTCAAGACTGTGTGAAGGGAAGGACCATCGAACAAAAGTTTATTGCTAAACACAACTCCTTAAATTTAAATACAAATGAGATACAACATAATGGTTTTTCTAATGCAAATGTCTGTGCTTTCTAACAGATAAAATAATAGTTTTATATAACTAAACAGTCACATTTAAGAGTAGAAAAATGGCAAAATTTGTTTTAGAGCAAAGAGAAAAATCAAACAGTGGCAAACTTTCTATCTTTATCAAGCTAATCACCAGATATTTGAAGGCCCCAGAATAACTTTAAAATAGCTTCGTATGGAGTAAATGACACGATTCCAAGTAAAACTGAATGGATCTACTTAATTAAAATGTTAACAACATTTTATCTGGCATACTTTTAGTTTGAATATACACTGGTAATGTTGAATTTTTTATATTACCAGAGACAGAATTAAATAAATACCAGAACTTTTCCAAATAGTTGGAATGGATATTTTTTAAAATATTCTAATTTAATAAAAACAATGCTTGTGATTACATCACTGACAATGACCTAATGTAATGATGTCATGTTATAAAAAAATGAGTAGCATTTTAACTAAGAGAAAACAAGACTTTCTTCATGTATAGATTTCTTTTCTAAAATTTTAAACCTACCAAAAAAGTTTTAACCCTCACATGTAGTCTAGAATATTGTAATGAAATGTTTTGAAAGAATTTAAGCCACTGATGCATAAAGGATTATCTGAAAAACAAAAAGGTAGCAACTGAGCTCTGGCATTCACAAACATGAACAAACAAACAACAATAAAAATCAGCATAAACATTCATTTGAAATATCTAAACAATTTGAACCACATTCTTCCATCACTGAAACTACTCATTCAACACTGGGGTCGTGTGTGTGTGTGTGTGTGTGTGTGTGTGTGTATAATATATATAAATTAAGATTTTTTTTTCAAACATGGACAAAACAAAAACTAGAAAAAACTGAATGCTTAGAAAGAGCTACATGCCCTTTGTCCTGGTTTGTCACCTTTGGCCCTTAATTTGATGATCCTGCATATCAATCCATCCTATTTTTTGGAAATAATGTCAACATTCTATGCTTAGAGAACTTTTCTTGCAGAAACAGTCACTGTGCTCATAAGGACATGGCTCTGCAGACAGTTTCTAACTGCACGCCACTCCATTCTGAGGGCTTCACATCAGTGCTCCTGTCACAATGTAGAGGACAAGGCATCACGAGTCATTGGGAGCACTCAGATCCTGGTGTTTGTCTTGCCTCAAACAACAAAAAATTAATTTCTCCAAAGTGCTAATTTAAGAAAGATTATTTCAAAATTTCTATTCTTTTGGAAACTGCCCATTTATTATTTCTAAGTAGAATTTATTTCACATATAGTTTACAATTTGGTATTTGGTAACTACACATTTTGATACTAATTTTGATGGTGTTAAAATATAAACCTCAATCACAACTTGCAAATAAAATATATAATCTTTCATTGCCATCAACTAAAATCACAATTTTTTAAGTTAATTCAATGGCTGAATTAACTTAGTTTTAAAATTCAATCACAGGAAGCAGCAGTTTTCAAAGAATTCAAAAAACCTCTAGCATTGATCCTATTGATTTTACACATATTATTCAAAATCAATGCTGAACAGTAAATTAATATACTTTGGAGATAACAATTCTCTATCACATCTTCTGGATGATTACAATACAACCTGGTGAAAAATTAACTAAATTAAATTACATTTAAAACACATATATTCTCATTTCTACTTAAACCTCCATACAGTTTCTGTGTACAGTTTTCAGTTGGATTGAACAGGGACCAACATGGCTGTCTTGATTCAGCACTGTGGTCAGCGACTTCACAGGCATCCTGCCAGAGAAACTCAGCATAATACCACCTAGTATATATACACAATAAGTTCTTAAACCAACGTAATCCTATAAAACATATTTCCAGATATTTATGAACAAATCAGTTTTAAGTAGCTGGATAGAAGTAATTTTCATCGTTCTGCTTGACACGCTATAAATTCCTGCTTACCTTGTAAATTCATCAAAAACAGTGGTTGTTTATAAAGAAAATATATTACCTTTGAAGGGCAAGAAAAGCAAGACGGGTCCTAAAGCATTTAAATACAACATCTGTAACCATTTGGCAATTTTAAAATTAAAAAAAATCTTTAAATAGACGAAATAACCCTTTAAATAGTGAAATATTTTGATGTTCCTTTCATGATCAGTAGCTTTAATTACTTCTAAGTTGACCATCTCCATATTCCTGTTTTTCTTTTATCTTAACTATGAATTAAGATGTTTATAAGCCATCTTCTGATCAGAGCTTGGGTAAATGTGGTATCACCTCAATTATTCTAAAGACGCTAGTCCCTGTACCTAAATAATGCCATGTATATATCTTTTATTTGGGAGCTTATTTTCTTCTCTATGAACTGTAAAGTATTATAGAAATGTGTTACAATAAGATCAGATACCAATAATTACTAAGAAGGAAACCTCTTCTTTCAATACAGTCAACACAAAAATAAAATTTTCTACCCCCTGTATTTACTCAAAGTTTGGTGGGTTTGGGAACTTGCATGTGCAACACCCTTTAAAATAAGTCGTTCTGAAAATTAAGCATAAGCATTTTAAATCTCAGTCTACTTCACTTACAAAGACTCCCAACCCAGTATATTTTTTAATTTGAACTCATGTTTAATTTCACAACAAATTTTTCGTTCCTTCTCAAAGAAGTTTGGCAACAGAATGTATTAGAAAACATACTCCTCTATTATTTGAAAAGGGTAAGTGGAAATATAATCATCAGATCATGTTGTTTCAAATCTATTACAAAGCATCTACAAACCGATCATTCATATCAGCAATCTGCACTAAACATATTTAGTGCCTTAAACGCTTAAGCTATTTTATTATCAAAAAAATCAGCTGATCCTACTTGCAAATTTGGAAGATCTAAAACTCTTTACTCATGGGAATCTTCTCCCTTCCTCTTGTACTAGAAAAAAGCCCACAGCAGTTTAATTCCTAAAGGTCTTTAAAAAAACCAGGCACATTAGACTTCAGTAGCTCAAACACATAAGGGTAAGTCAATATTATATTTAATAGAAAATAAATATTTCTTTGAGAACTGTCCTCAAGATGAACAAGGATCATATTACTAACTTAAATGGAGAACTGAATACATCATATTCTTTTATTAACCTACAGATTAATTCAGATCCTCTATCGAATCTACTCAAATAAACAGTAGAAAGATATCATCCTAAAAATTGGCATTTATTGAAATTACAAAATGTGACATACATATCCAAGAACTCAATTTTAATTGTTAAAGCCTTCTTTGGAAGATTTGTTAAAACCATGATATTTTATAATTTACTAGTAGGCTTTAAAATTTTGTTTTAAACGACTGTTTTTCATTACTGTTCAGCTAAATGTTAATTTGCACACACACGAAAATAAAAGATAATAACTTCCTGATCAGTAAAAAAAAATCACTTTTAGTTTTTCAGCAGTACTGTAAAATGTTTTGACACACTGTAATACTAGCTGTCATGTTATTTTCACTCCCACACTATTTTTGACCAAGAAATAAAACCTACAATAAAAGATAAACACAGTGTATTCCTCTCTTGCGTTTACAATTCGATTAATAAAAAATCTTTACGGAAGAAATTATGTCTGTGAACAGCAATATTACACGACAACCTTAAAACCTACATACGAAAAAATCATAGAAAGGAACTCAAAAAACCCTAAGATTTCACCCTGTTACATGAAACAATTCAAAATGGCGGACTTACTATTACTTACATTTGAGATATTTGCGCAATAAGGGAACTAAATACATATTGCAAGATGTTATTCGGAAACTCAATATTTATCAACGTTCAATTTTTAAAAAGTTTGCGGACCACTAATCCTCAAAGAGGCCGCATCCACTTCCCGCAGTCGGTAAATGCTGTTGCATTTCTTCCCGGGTTTTAGCCTTTATCAAACACCACCGACATCTGTTTTTCTCGGTGCTCTTCAAATCCTCAATTCTAATTGATGAAAGGCCGCCCGCCACCCGGACCGAGCGAGCGGGCAGGCTCCCCGACGCCGAGGGCACAAAGCGACCGGCCGTGCGGGCGAGCGCGAGGGGCGGGTGCGGTCGCCCCCTGGCGGGCGGCCCGCATCCCCGGAGCCCGCACCTCGGCGCGAGCGAGCGAGCGAGACCCCCGCCGGCCGCCCGCTCCGCTCCGCGCCGCCCGCTCCGAGCCCGGCCGAGCCGCGGACGGCGAGCCCGGGCGGCCGCGCAGGCTGCACCGCGCCCACCCGCGCGTAGCGCGGGGCCTCGGAGGTGTGAACCCGGAAGTACATGGGCCGGCCGGCCGCGGCGCGGGCGAGAGAGCGGGCGGGCGGGCGGCGGGCTGCGGCGCTCCCTCCCGCACCGCCACTCGTCGCGGGACCTGCCACAGCCGCCGCGCCGGGCCGCGCCGCCCTCCCGCGCTCGCGGCGCCGCGCCGGGCTCCGCTCGACGTTGCTCACGTGCTGGACCCGCACCCGCGCGCGTCCCCCGCCCCCCGCGCCGCTCACCTCCGCGGCCTCATGATCGCGCCGCCCGGGGGCCTGTCACTTCCTGAAGGAGCCCGGCCGCAGGGCACGCGGGAGTCCCGGGGCTGGGGGGTGGTCCGGGCGGCGTGGGCCCGAGCGGCTCAGCCCGAGCCCTGCGTCCGGCGGCGGCTCGCACACACCTGCCCGCCGCCGCTCCCCGCCGCGTCATTGGCTGCCCGCGCCCAGCGCGCCAGATTGAACCTTCCATTCATTCCTGGGCCGGGCGTGCGCGCGCCGCCACCACGGGACTCGGCCCGGCGCGTGCCCCGCCGCGGTTACGCGCCTCCCCCCACCCGCCGCCGCCCTCCCAAGCGCGTCCCCGGGGCCTATGAGCGCGCACGGGCCGCGCGGCCCCGCTGCCCTCCCGGCGGCTGCGAGCGAGGACCGCGGCCTTTCCTCCTCGCGTCTGTCGCGCGCCCCGTGGGTATCACTGAGCACGAGCGATGGCGACAGCCCGCGCTGGCTTCCTCAGCCCCGCGCTCGGTGCAGTGAACTACGGGGTGGGTTAGCCATAGGCGAGCGGCTGGGGCGGCAGCGAGGGATGCTTGGAACTCACCGCAGTCAGAAAGTGCGTGTGACTCCCCCGAGCCTCGCGGGACCTGGCGTCCGCTGTGCCTAATAAGACGTGTGCTTGACCCCAAATTCAGTAGACTTACGGATGCTCCCATAAAAAGCCGTAAGGTCCGTGGCCAGATATGAGGCTGTGCGTGTGGTCCCGGTGTAGCTTCCCACGTTAGTCCTGATAATTTAGTAGTTCTTTCTTGTCATTCCATCCTCGCAGGGATGGTCAGCCGACTGCAAAGCTCTTGTGAATTGACGTTGGTGGGAATTGATAAAAAGCGATTCAATGTTTTAACAAATAAAACCAGGTTTGTTCAGAACTAAAAGTAGAGGGCATGTAAGCAAACTGAAATTGTAAAAGTTTGAAAATGACTACTGGAAGACAACCAGATGCGTACTTGAAGGGCAAATCACCAAACCACTGCCTACATTCTCTGAACTTCTGGATTGGGATTCAGAACTCAGTTCAACTGTCCGCAGCGCAGCTTTCTAGGAAAGGGCATTTCTGGCTTAAAGGGTGAGAGAAATCAAAAAGCTGACGAGAATCAAAATTCCAGTGTGACTCCCCTAGGAATTAACCAACTGGCTCCTTTGAACTCACACCCAAGATGGCTGCCCGCTTCTCCATTGAGTCAGTTTGGTTAAAGATGCTTTTACGTTGGCAAATACATACAGTATTTCTTACATAATTTACTGAGCAGTACAGAGGGTTCTTTTTCCTTAAACATGTGTGAGCATGTGTGCACGTGTTCCAACGTGTGGAAATCAGAGGAAACTAAGCAGACAGTTCTTATACCACGTGAGTGCCAGGAATCCAACTCAGGTGGTGAGAGTTGACCCCCAAAGCTCCATCATCCTCAGAGCCATCTCACTTGCCTGGAGTATTCTTTTAGATACTTAAAATCATTGTATCAATTAAAGATGATCTGTAATGTAATGCAGACCATCTTTATCATGATTTCCTTGCATTAGGATTTTAAATATAACTTAGAGGAAAGGATGCAGACATTAATTTCTAAAAATGAAAAAAGTTATTAATAATGTATTACCATTTGAAATGTGACATGCTAACTTAGCGTTATAGTAATTTTATTTATGTGTAGTGTCTACAAATGATATTCATACACAAGGAACTTCATTTCTTTTTTTTTTTTTTTTTTTTTTTTTTGGTTTTTCGAGACAGGGTTTCTCTGCAGCTTTGGAGCCTGTCCTGGAACTAGCTCTGTAGACCAGGCTGGTCTCGAACTCACAGAGATCCGCCTGCCTCTGCCTCCTGAGTGCTGGGATTAAAGGCGTGCGCCACCAACGCCCGGCAAGGAACTTCATTTCTAAATAACTTCTAAAGTATAACACTTTTAGTATGTTCTAGGTGTGTTAGATATGTATGTGATATTTAGTCCTAAGAGCATTCTGACATAAACCAAAAAATATGAAAATGTGGTATAGAGTTGACATATTAAACAGTCAACAAGTCATCTTTTTTTACCTCAAATCATGCTGCTGTCACAGAAATGAAAACTGAGCAATTAAAATTTTAATGTATTATTTCATGTAGGGTATGAGGAAAAGATGATAGACTTTCTTATAAAACCTACTAACAAATTCTTTATCAATATCAAAGGAGATTAAAAAGTTGGAAGGTAGAACTCTGGCTAGTTCTTTCTAAAAACGAATATTTCTAATTGGAGTCGTGGTGATAATTTGCTTTGCTCATAGAATGACATCAAATAATTGTTTCCAAAGATTGTGGACAGGCTCTCTCTCTTAACCTTAGTATTGCACACTTAAAACAGTTTATATAAGAGTGCAAAAGAAATAGATATGTTTAAGTTACAGATTCTCTTGGACTTACATTTTTAAAAAAAACTCAGTAAGACATCTAGGAAGTAGGAAACAGAGCGTGTTAGCGTGTTACATCTCTCCTGCCCTTAACTCGCTATGACTGGCAAATAGAGAAATAAGTCCCAGACACCATGCCATATTACTAATAAATTACAAGTGTTGCTTTAATGTTGAAAAGCTAGACTTTTTACAGATTTTTCTACTCTAAGCAATTTTAAAAGGAAGGTTTATAAAGAATATTTTGTTGGTTAAGATTATCATGAAAAGTGCTACAGACAAGGTTGCTGAAACAACAGAAATCTATGGTCCCACAATCATGGACGCTAGTTGTCTGGAATAAAGGTGACCCCAATCAGCTCCATAGCAGGGCTGTAGCAAGACTCCATTCCCAGCTGCTCCTGGCTTTTGCTTGGCTTGCAAATAGCTTTTTCCTCCGTCACCACACTGTCTCTCTGTACTTGTCTGTCTCTGTTATGCCAGCATGTTAGATTATGACCCATCTTAATGACTGATCTCAACTTTTTTGCAAAGATTCTATAACCAAATAAGGTAACATACAGTTACTAGGGTTAAGACTACAACATGTTTTTTGACACAACAAAATGCAACCTATCACAAACATCATTGTTATAAGTGGATGGTTTCCCTTCTTAGTTTAAAAATGAGCATCTTCTCTACAAATGACTGACTATATTTGTTGGAGGAGAGAGCCACTTGCTGGTTTCTGGCTGCTTAACCCTGAAATAAATAAAAATTAGTAAAAAAACTTTTGTTTAGCTATTGAATTGTCAAAAACCTTAAAGCAATCATACATTGGTTCAGTAGATATAAAATCTCCTTCCTGTGTCCTAGTAGGAAAGAAAAGAGACTAGTTAAGTTTAGTATGCTGAATGCCATCCGGGTATGGTGGTGCACACCTTTTAACCCCAGCACTATGGAGGCAGAGGCAGGTGAGTCTCTGTGAGTTACCAAGAGAAATCCAGTCTCGAAAATAAAAGATATTAAAATAAAAAAGAAAGCCGAATGCCAAACACCACATTGCTACTTTTGTAGGAAGAAAGTCGGGACAATGAGAGTATGCATGTATGTTTATATTTATATATAAACACACTCTGAGAAACTAACAGTGTGCATGTTGGGATGCTAGTAGAAAATCAGAGTAGATGAGCATAGGAGTAAAAACAATATATGCTTGTTATATAGTTTTAATTTTTTTAAAAAGGCTCAATTTTTGTAAAAATAATTAAGTATGCTAAATGATTAATGCTACCTCTATGGAAAATTTGTTGCATGTGTATATTAGTTATTTTTCTATTGCAGTGATAAAACACCATGATCAATGGAAAAGGGAGGGTTTATTTGGACTTAAAGTTCTAGAGGGATAAGATTCCACTATGAAAGGGAGTCAACAGACATGGCAGCTGGAACAGCAAGATCAGAGCTCATGTCTTGACCAGAAAGCAAGCAGCAGAGAGTTGTGGAGGCCCAAAAATGTGAGCCTATTTCCACCTTGACCAAAGGTCAGAGAGTTGGAACTTACCTCTATTCCTGCAAGATTATTGTGCTTCTACTTCAAACAAAGGTCCCACCTAGATTTAGGTTCAGAGAGTTCTGCTCTCTCTCTCATCAATGGGGATGGCTAATATCCAGACCTTGTATTTCAGGAATAGAGCAGTAGATATATTTCTACCTCAAACAAAAGTCTAAGGATCCAACTAAAATTCCGGTTCCCTTAAGGAGATAACATTGGATTCCACCCAGGGAGTGGTTTGCCTACAGAATGTTTTGGTCTAGGGTATGAGCATGACTGGTTTTGTTCTAGCAACAGAATGTTTAGCTATGACTGTAGCCCGCAACTTTCGACTGGTCTGTTCATTTCCTTGTATCCTGTTACTCCTACTTCTTGGGGTTGGGGTATTTTAAGCAATTGGAAATTAAACATGGGCAATTTCAATATTCACTGAAACTCCTCCCTGTAGGCCTGTGACAGAACACCTACTGAGGCTTGCTCTTCTTCTGCCCACATCTCTGTGGATTCCATGATCTTCTCCTCCTAACCTCCCTTTCCCCACTTGTTACTACATCCCAGCCCCCAACATTAGAAGGCACTGCTGCTAACCCACAGACCACTTCTGCCAGGGAAGAAGATAGACTGTCTGTAGATAGTCCTGCTTCTCTTCCTCTAGACCCAGTCCCTGTCTCATCCCCAGCAGTATCGCAGATCCTCTATGGTGACCCTTCTTTCCTGTCTTCCCCATTCCAAGGAGATGCCATAAACAGACCCTGGTTGAACGCTCTGTTCTCCTCACTCCTGCAAACCCTACTAGACCCTTAGCCTATCCCATTCCTAAGTGTCAGCTCCCAATACCCAGAAACACATTTTACCTGGAACAACCAGTGTCCACAACTATTAAGTCCAAAGAAACTTTCCTACCAAGCAGTACATGGCCAAAAAAGCACACAGCACTCTCTCCAAAACTCCAGAGAGGAAACAGAAACCAAAGAACAAAACACCCACCCAAAAAGACAAATCCAGAAATCAGCACCTAGACCTATAATCCTCCCAAATCCAGATGCCTAATTGCCAGTGTAAAAACACAATTAATAGCCAGGGTAATGTGTCTCTGCCAGAGTCCAGCAGACATTCTAGGTGAGCACCCCAGCTGAGCAGGCCAGGGAATCAGGTAAACCTACTCATTATCTTCACCACTCCCTCTTCCCTGAATATTCCAACAGAGCTGAAACACACACACACACACACACACACACACACACACAAAATTGAAACCAACTATATGAGGATGATAGAGGTTATTAAAGAGGAAAAGGGTAAATCCCTTAAAGAAGTTCAGGAAAACACAAATAAACAATTGAAGAAAATAAGCAAATCCCTTAAAGAAATAAAAGAAAACACAGACAAACAGTGGAAGGAAACTGTTCAAGACCTGGAAAAGGAAATAGAATCAACAAAGAAAATACAAACTAAGGAAATTCTGAAAATGAAAAATTGAAGAATTTGAACATGAACTACAGAGGCCAGCTTCACCAACAGAATACAAGAGATGGGAAAGAAAACCTCAGGCATTGAAAATATGATAGAGAAAATAGTTACAAAAAGAAATTAAATAAGAAAACCTCCTGATACAAAACATCCAAGAAAATGTGGGACACTATGAAAAGACCAAACCAAAAAATAATATGAATTGAGGATGAAGAATCCCTGCACAAAGAGAGTATTTTCAACAAAACCATACAAGAAAATTTCTCTATGCAGCTGAATACAAAACTAACTCACAAAAATCAATATCCCTCCTATATACAAGTGGCAAACAGGCTGAGAAATAGATTAGGAAAATAACACCTTTCACAATAGCATGGAACATATAAAATATGTAAAGATATTTTACATATAAAACTAAAACAGTTTTCTTGCTTAAGTATTTAGTTCCTTTTTATTATTTTTTATTGAAGGTAGATTCTTCTCTCATATAATATATACTGATTACAGTTTTCCCTTCCCTCTTTGCCTCATACCAAGGAAGTAAAAGATTTGTATGATAAAAACTTCAAATCTTTGGAGAAAGAAATTGGAAAAGATACCAGAAAATGGAAAGCTCACCAGCTATGCTCATGGATTGGTAGGATTAACTTAATTAAAATAGCCAACCTACCAAAAGCAATCTACAGATTCAACACAAACCCCATCAAAATTCCAAAGCAGTTCTTCACAGATCTTAAAAGGACAATTCTCAACTTCATATGAAAAAAAACAACAACAAAAAACAAAAACCCAGGCTAGCTAAAACAATCCTGAACAATAAAATAAAAAATAAAAGAACTACTGGAGATCCAACCATTCCCAATTTCATGTTGTACTACAGAATTACAGTAATAAAAACCTTATGATGTTAGCATAAAAACAGACTCTTTAGCCGGGCGGTGGTGGCGCACGCCTTTAATCCCAGCACTCGGGAGGCAGAGGCAGGCGGATCTCTGTGAGTTCGAGACCAGCCTGGTCTACAGAGCTAGTTCCAGGACAGGCTCCAAAGCCACAGAGAAACCCTGTCTCGAAAATCAAAAAAAATAAATAAATAAATAAAATAAATAAAATAAAAATAAAAACAGACTCTTTGATCAATGAAATTGAAGACAGACATAAATCTATACATATATGGACACCTGAATTTTTGGTAAATAATCCAGGAAGAGGAGGCAGAAAGATTGTCAGAGCCAGAAGTATGGAGGACACCAGGAGATCAAGGCCCTCTGAGTAAACTAAGAAAGGTACATATGAACTCACAGAAACTAAAGCAGCAAGCACAGGGCTTACTCCAGTCTGTACCAGCTCTTCTGCATATATATTATGGCTATTATCTTAGTATTTTTGTGAAACTCCTGATTGTGAGAACAAGTGCATCTCCAACTCTGATGCCTGCTCTTGGAACCCTTTTCTTCTTGTTGAGTTGCTGTATCCAACTTCAATGTGATGACTTTTGTTTTATCTTATTCTATTTTTTGTCATGTTTTGTTAGTATCTCTTAGAAACCTGTTTTTTTTAAATATGAGATAGGAATGGAATATCTCTGGAGGGGAGGGGAGTGAGGAGAAGAGGGAAGAGAAAACTGTAATATTATATGAGAGAAGAATCTACCTTCAATAAAAAATAATAAAAAGGAATTAAATTCTTAGGCAAGAAAACTGTTTTAGTTTTATATGTATGAATATTTTGCCTGTATGTGTGTATATGTACCACATGCATGTTTGTTTCTTACAAAATTTCTTACAAAGGACAGTGTCAAATATGTTGGAATTTGAGTTACAGGTGTGAACTCCCATGCAGGTACTTGGAACTGAACTCTGCAAGGAACTGGTCCTCTGCAAGAGTAACAAGCACCCTTAACCACTGCATCATCTTTCCATCCCAAATCAAATTTCTGCATACACCTCCAGCTCCTACAGGAATTACGGTTCATTTTTAACTTCATTTTGTGCGTGACAGAGAGGAAATCTAAGTGATTCTAGGGACTGTGCCTACTAACCATGCACTCTGCTGAGCTCATCACAGCCCTTGCACTGCGTTACCGTTTTAAGAACCCGGGTCTAAACAAAATCACATTGCTCCCTCACATTTCCTTTTGATCCATTTGGTACATGTGCCAAGGTCCTGTAATTAGACAACAAACCCACAAGAGAAGGTGGTTCAAGGAGATGGCTCAGTGGGTAATTTTAATTCTGTCTTCTCTTCCTCATTGAAGGGCTTTGATGCTCATTTCACCTGCTTGGAGACCACTGGCTTTAAACATTCTGTCCTTAAAGATACTTGGGCAGTGGAGAGTTCTGCTATTCCTTAAGGGCAAAATAAAACAAAAGTTTAGATTGACAGAAAAATCTCCCCATATCTGAAAAGCCGAGATCTAAGACTTAACCCAAGAGCATCACTAGAGTCTTTCACACAATTGCAGTAAGTTAGTGCTATGAGAACAGATGTTTCTTCTTCTCTTATAGGCTTGATATATAATAAGTAGTTGTTGAATAAATTAATAGCTGCACTGTTTGGGTTTTTGTTTGTATTTTGTTGTTGGGTTTTTTTTGTTGTTGTTGTTGTTTCGTTTTTTTATATTTATTTATTTATTTTGTATACAATATCCTTTGTGCATGTATGCCTGCAGGCCAGAAGAGGGCACCAGACCTCATTACAGATGGTTGTGAGCCACCATGTGGTTGCTGGGAATTGAACTCAGAACCTTTGGAAGAGCAGGCAGTGCTCTTAACCACTGAGCCATCTCTCCAGCCCTGTTGTTTCGTTTTGTTTTGATTTTTTAAAACAGGTTCCTTCTAGGTAGCGTGTCTGTCCTAGGACTTCCTACGTAGACCAAGCTATCCTCATATTTAGAGAGATCTGACTGCCTCTGTCTCCTGAGTGCTGGAATTAAAAGCATGTGCTATCACATCTGGCACCCCCATTTTAGACTCTTGATTTGAGTTTTTGGTGAAAACTTCCCATGATGACCTACCTACAATCATTTTATCATAATTCTACTTTTTGACATAACTAAGTTACATTCTTTCTTAATGTACTTATTTTTATTTATGTCAGCTATGAGTATGTGGGTGAGCATGGAGGCAGAAGAAGGCATCAGATCCTCTGTAACTGGAGTCACAGGCCTGAGGTGGGGGCTGGGAACAGCATTTCGTCTTCTGGAAAAGCAGTAAGCAATCTCTCCAGCCCAAATTCTACCTTAGTAACTGGAATGTCTCTGCTTCTAGACCTATGGATTAAGCCGTGGAAGGATAGTGCTGAAGTACAATGGTATTTTAGTTCAACTTATGGGGCATTTTTAAATTGTTTTTTTTTGTTTCTTTGTTTCTGAAGCAGGGAGCAGGGTCTCACTATATAGCCCTGACTAGCCTGAAACTTCCCGTGTAGATCAGAATAGACTAATACTCATGGAGATCTGAATGTTTCTGCTTCACAATCGCAGGTATTTAAACGACAAGAAGATCTATTCAGAAGTAAGTATAGCTCATTGCCAGGTTTTATTTATATTGATCTAAGAGTAAGGGAGATGATATATTACCATAGCTCCATTTCATACACTGGAAGATAACTTCTAAATAGAAAAGGATGGGAAGTAAAAAACCTAGTATTTGTTGAATATTCATATTTAAACTCCACTCTTAGTACTTAGGTACATTATCTGATTTGTAGCTCATAAGAAACATATGAAGTGAATAGGATCAAACATTTGTCCCTGTGCCTGAAGATAAGCTCAGTCTCAGACCTAATCAGAAAAGTTTCTTTGTGAAGTAGACAGTGGTTAATGCAGAAACTCACAAAGAACAGAGAATAAATGTCCAGAGAGTGTGGCCACAAACAGGATGTCTGTGTCACTGCCTCATTGTGGAAGAGGGGTGGAAAGACGTAAGAAGTGGAGGCCAGGGAGGACTGGAACAAAGATGTCTTCTGGACAAGACAAGGCTACTGCACTCGTGAACTGACAGCCACTGTGGTTGCCTGAACAAGATGAAGACAGAGAACATTCGAGCATGGATAGGAAAGGAATTAATCAGTTTCTCTCATTAACTGAGGAGCTACTGAAAGTCTGTGCCTTCTGGGGAGGGGAAGATACTTTTTCCTTAAGGATGTGGCCTCAGTCAGGTCAACCATGTGATAGTGATGGTACCACACTTAGGAGAACAAGATAGGCATAAATTAATCTCTTGATTAGAGAGAGAGAAAAAAAAAACAGAGAGAGAGAGAGAGAGAGAGAGAGAGAGAGAGAGAGAGGACAGAAAATTGGGATCTGGGGTCTGGGAGAGGCTGGGGAGCAGTGGGGAGGGTATGATTAAATACATTATATGAAATTTTCATAGAACTAAAAAGATATTAGAAACAAAGTCTTGGCATGGTAATGCATGTTTTTAATCTTTAATCACAGCACATAAAAGGCAGAGGCAGACAGATATCTGAGTTTGAGGCCCGCCTAGTCTACACAGACTAGCAAAGGCTATATAGGAAGACCCCGTCTCGAAAACAAGACAACAAACAAACAAACTATGCAGTGAACAAATTCTTTCCATTTATATTTCCGGGTGTGCTTTATAAATTAATCTCACCAAAATAATCTAGGTAGACATTTAATAAATTCTTTGTCCTCAGTTCAGACTCCCTTTAATCACAAACTCCGAGGTTCTCCCATAGAACCAATGTGCTGAATTATACAGCAGTTGTAAAATACACGAGAACTTTCTCCTTAGCTAGATGATTATTAATTCATAAGTTAATTCTCTTCCGTCCATAACAGAATTCCTTAATGATCATTAATGGTACTTGTAACTATATTTGTTGTAGAACACCAATTACCACCTCTTTTTTTTTTAAAAAAAAAAAAATCTAAATAGAGGCAGCCCACAGAGAGGAAAGAAATCAGCATTCTGATGTTAGGGAGCCCCCAGGCCTCAGTAGACTCTCAGGAGTGACACTAGAAACAGTTATTGGTGCTGTTTGTACTACCTGCACATATCTTTAATATATCCTCCTTCCCTATTTATTTGGTTTTCCTTATTACTTTGTTTTTTGCTTACTTTTAATATGCACCATATTTCCTTCTTCCTTTGCTATACACTAGTTTGATACTCATTTCTGGTGATAGTTGATGAAACATTAAACAACATTCCGTTTTCTTTTCTGAGCAAGTCAAGATATAGACAGAGAATTGAGATATAGAGGTTAAAACAAAACAATAAAAAGCTAGCTTGAAAGCTAGATCTTCTCTTAACAATCCATTCAGCTTCACAGTGCCTGTCACCAGGTCTGGATTTGCAGGACAATCTACTCACCTGGAGTCATTGCTTCAAGCCTGCCAATTCCATCGATAACAGAGATCGTCAGCCTCCAGTTACATTTCTAGAGGACAATTTAAAGAAGGAAGTGTGTGTGTGCATATATAATATTAGAGCATAATTATATACATTAGATTATACATATAAATATTAGGGCATTAATAAAATGTGTATGTGTGTGTAAAGCAATTATGTCTATCAAGTGAGAATCTAATATAAACCTAAATAAAATTAACTTTAGTTCTACAGGAGGGTTGTTCTTGGGAGAATAAATGTACAAACAG
Organism: Microtus oregoni; assembly: GCF_018167655.1. NCBI lineage: Eukaryota > Metazoa > Chordata > Mammalia > Rodentia > Cricetidae > Microtus > Microtus oregoni. The sequence continues at coordinate 31,994,946 of NW_024543065.1, forward strand.
TACGTATCTCTGGGCACTGTCCTTGATTTTTGTCTCCTCTCCCAGTAATATACAGAAAGAGAGATAAAATATGAACATAACAACTTCCCTTCCATGTCCACCTTGCTGAGGAATTCAACTCTCCACATAGAACCATAATTAATTATATGAATGAATTCTGGTAAGCTAGTCAGTGGGAAATAATAGTATGATTCAAGAAGTTTATATTGACTATTAGTGATGAAGATCTCCAGGCTATACTGCCAGTTCTCCATGACTCTCAATTATGATGTACAGAAAACAAAAGCTCAGGGACATCTCTTGTAACTTGCTGATCCACTTGGTGACGTCTGAGGGCAGGAACAAACCTTCTGTAGAGTTAGAAGACTGTCACTGCTCATCTTCTGAAATCTGGGGAAGGCTCACCAGGCTTTTGCTAGTCCTTGGGCAGCACCAGGCTTAGGCCAACATGGGAATAGATGGTGCTACCTGGGGGAGGTGCACATGATTCCTTATCCTTATCCTTGGCAGGGTGGCAAGAGTGGAGGTGCCCACCTGCAGGCCAGTGCAAGACATCATACGGTCTTCAAGTGTGCATCGGAGTTGGGTAGGATGGGAGGGATGAAGTGTCAACAGGAGTCAGGGGTTCCCTCCTCCTTCTTTCCTTTCTTTCTTTTTATAAATAACATGTAAATCTAACTTTATCTCTGTCCTGAACCGCTCAGTCCGGGGGCTTCTCTTCCCTTTCCTTAGTTTCTCATTCCTATATAAACCTGCCATTTCGGTCATGTGTTCTTGTGATTCTCTCTTCTTACCCTTGGCCTCTTTGCTGTTGTGGCTCTCTCCTCTTCCTCTCTCACTGTCTTCCTCTCTCTTTTCCTCTCATGGCCTGGTTCAGTCTGCTGGTCATGCTCACTCTCCCACTTCCTCTCCCTGCTCTGGACTCTTTCACGTGCCTCTTTCTGGACTCTTTTGCAGATCTACAATAAAACCCCGCTCCTCAACCATGCCTTGGCGTGGTCATGTCCTCATTTTCATTCAAGAATCTCCAGTACTGGTGTTGAAAATAGCCATGAAACAGCATCAGCTGACTTCAGGTAAAGCCTCTGAAAATGATACACAGGAGTTAATAAGATTGTCCTGTCCATGCAAAATTTGATAGGTAAAAGAGATGAAAACATTGTATTTCAAAATGTGAGTAATAGTAACAACAGCCAACATCATTATTTCTTAGGCTTATCATATCCCAGGTGCACTGCACTGTCGATTCTTATCATAGACTCCTAATAGAGGCATTAATATAAGTCTTATAAATGGAGAAATTGAGACAGGGAGGTGAAGGATGAGTAGTAAATAATTTCTTCACCAACATGCAGAATTTATAGCTCCTTAAGCTAGAATTTAAAGACAGAAAAACCTTAAAAATATGAGACTCAACTGAGGGAGGTGATTAAATGTAGTAAGTGCTAATTATCTTTCCTCAAAGGATGTACCTTGCCTAGAACACTGGAAGCACTTCACTTGGTGGTGTACGTGCAAGTGTGTGTGTGTGTGTGTGTGTGTGTGTGTGTGTGTGTAATAGTCATAATGAGTGCATGAGTCCAGAGGGAGGAAGTGATTAGAATCTCATTTTTTGTTGCAATGTTCCCTCTGTTATTGTCCTGTCAGAAGAGAGGGACCTTAGTAGCCAAGCTCCAAATTGGGAAAGCAACTTCTGCCAAGTGGAAGAACTGCCAAACTCCAAGTCTTGGAGATTAGGATGGATTCAGGCATAGCTGGCTAGGGCAATTAGAATATGCAAGTAATTAGCTCAATCTAATTAAGAGCAGACTTCTGGTTAAACTCTAGAAGCCTAAAGTTACAAAACAGTTGAAACAGCTAAACAAAGACTTTAAGTATCAAAATTGTTCTCAAAGTACGTATACAAATTGAAGCCATAAAACATAATTATGAACTGGTCCAAAACAGGTGCAGGAGATCTCTGGCTTTCCTGAAGTCATTGAGAAGTACTTTAATTTACTCTGACAGCAGTGGGATTAGGCTTTAAAAAGACATTCCTTTCATCATTACAAAAATACTTTTCATTTTGTACAAAGACCAGTAAACTACAGTATTAAGAATTATATAGTTAGATTTAAACTTCTCAAACTTGACAGAACTAACAGGAGTTCCAAGGATTGTCATGACTGTGTCGCACACCCACCTGAGAAGACTGCTCAGATAGGGTTTTAAATCAATGAAAAGTCTTTATTAGCTGCTTGCTCAACCACTACACTTGGTGTTTGGGTTCCCAGTGTAGCCCTGAACCTTTCTTAGGTGAGCTTTTAAACACAAAAACCTTGTCCTGGGTTGACATACTTCAACTAACAAGAACAGTCATCCAGAAGCAGAACGACAGAAGCCCAAAAGCAAGGTTAGTACATTTAAAGAGTTTCAGAACTCTGGACTCTGATGGATCAGGTCTTTGTTTTCATTTCAGCAGGTGGTGCTATGTATGCGCTGTGTTTTATGGTACTTCTATCATGGAGTCAGTTGTACTAAGACTTGGCAGAGCTGCCAAGGTCTGTGGACTTGTTACATAATCGGATTTTAAATTGGAGGCTATGCTTCTGGGTCCTGAGGGAACAAAGAAGCACTAGTTTATCTGGGGAACCATAAGAAATACCTGTTAGTCTGGGTGGGCATTGTGGTACACCTGTAATCCTAGCACTGGAGAAATAGAGGCACGAGGAATTCTGTAAATATGAGGCCAGCCAGATCTACATTGCAAGTTCCAAACCAGGAAGGGCTACATAAGACCCTATTACACACACACACACACACACACACACACACACACACACACACCAAACACACACACACACACACACACACACACACACACACACACACGACAACTGCCTGTGGTCTGGGTCTTCAACATACCCAAGGAAGAGCTCAGAGCAGCTTAAAAAACTTCACCTTGTTGAGTCTTAAGACTTGGTGGGCAAAGCTTTGGAACTAACATAACAGCAAGGCCTATGCTTAGTACCAAAGAAACTAGGGTCAAATGGCTAACTAATGTGCCTACTAACATATCAAAGCAGACACTGGCCACAGGGATCTCTCAGCATAGCAAGTACCTGTTACAGAGTCTTGGTTCCTCTCAGAATTTCTCACCCAACCCAACACCCCCACCCAAAACCTTTCCAGCCGCTGAATTCCTTCCCTTCCCCCAACTGGTCTTTCCTATGTAGCACAGTCCTTTAAGCTCCTCACTATCTTGTTCCTTTCTTTATTCTTCTCCCTCTCCTGGTTCTTCTGGCTCTCTTCTCTTCCTCTCTGCTCTCCGCACAGCTCTCCCCACTCCCTGCCCCACCCACAGCCCTGTCTGGGGTCTGCTGGTTATGTTCAACCTACCACTTTCCCACTGTGCCCTAGACTCTTTCAGAAGGCCTCTGGCTTTTTTCTCCCTTATAAAACCTTCTCCTCAGCCAAGCCTAGGAGCGGTCATGTCCTCATTCTCATTCACTACATTATATCAAACAAAGGCAAGCAAGTCCACCGACTTCCCTAGAGGATGGAGATGAGATTTAATATATCAGAAAGGAATTCACTGTATGGAAAGATATGTTCTTGCTTGCTAAAACAAACAGGGTTGTTTTCTGCTGCTGTTCAAGGGACTACCTGTGTTTATCTGTCTTCAAGGGCAATTCTGCCTGGTGATCTCTGCTCTGAGTTAATCCAGGGAGGTGCTTGCTGTGCGCTTGTCTGTGTGTTCATTTGGGTCTTGTTGACTTGGTTTAGTCTGCTTACTCTATTTTCACTCCCCTCCCCATTTCCTTTTGAGTCAGTCTCACTATATAGTAGCCCTTGCTGTTCTGGAACTTATTCTGAGACTAGGCTGGCTTCAGACTCACACAAATCTGCCTGGATCTGCCTTCACACTGAGGGGTTTTTTGTTTGTTTGTTTGTTTGTTTGTTTGGTCTTTGCATTCTTTCAAGGAAATTCATGATTGCTTTTTGCCGTATTTTTATCATCGTGGTGACCCTAAAGTCTACATCAACATCCAATTTATCTGTGTTAATGTCATTTGATTGTTTATTTCTTCTAAGTTGTAATTTTCCTAGCAGTTATTTTTAAATTAAAGAAAATTTTGAATAAAACTTTCTGTGTGTGCTGGGTGATGATGGTGCATGCCTTTAATCCTAGCACTCAGGAGGCAGAGGCAGTGAGTTTGAGGATGGCCAAGGCTACACAAAGAGACCCTGTCTCCAACAAAACAAAACAAAACAAAACAAAAACCAAACAAACAAAATAACAACTACAACAACAACAAAAAAAAAAACCTTTTGTTTTGCCTGTGTGTGTATGTCTGTGAGTCATGTGTGTCTATGGAGCCTGTGGAAGCTAGAGGAGACCATCAGATCTTCTGGAAATTAGAGTTATAGGTCACTGTGAGCTGCATATATGTGCTGGAAAGTGAAGCTGAGACTTCTGGAAGAGCAGCCAGTGCTCTTAAGCACAGTGTTATCTTTCCTGCCATTCTTCCCTTCCCTGTTTACCTTTCCTTCTCTGTCGTTTCCCAGTTGAGTACGGGGCCTCAGCAGACAGGGACTTTGCTCTTCCACCCAGTCATCGCCACAGCTGTGACTTTTTCTTCTGTCTGCTGAACTTTCAAGCCACAGGACATTCTGAGTCCTGTTTTTTTTTTGTTTGTTTGTTTGTTTGTTTGTTAGATCCGCCTGCCTCTGCCTCCCAAGTGCTGGGATTAAAGGCGTGTGCCACCACCACCCGGCTCTGAGTCCTGTTTAAATATTATATTTTAGCAGGCAATTGATGTTTTTAGGTTTAACATGCAAATTTAGGCCTGCTCATAAACTCCAAGGACAATTTAATTCTCAGAGCCTTTGTTGGGCTGTTTTGGGCTGTTCAATTCTTCTTCTTCTTTTTTCTTCATCTTTTAAGAACTCTTTAATTTTATATCCCATTTTTAAATTGGAGGTTATTTTAGTGTTCAGTTTTTTGAGTTCCTTTCATACACTAAATGCTAACCCCCTCTTTTTTGTTTATTTTATTTTATTTTTTGTTTATTTTATTTTTTTAGTTGTTGCAAAAAAAAATTCCCATTTCCCTCCCCCTCCTCGCACACATCGCCCCCTCCCCCCCTCCTCCCCCTCTCCTCCCCCCCCCACTCCATTCCCCCTCCCTCTCGAGAATGAAGAGCAGTCCAGATTCCCTGCCCTGCGGGAAGTCCAAGGTCCTCCCACTTCTATCAGGACTAGGAAGGTGAGTATCCAAACAGGCTAGGCTCCCACAAAGCCAGTTCATGTATTAGGATCGAAACCTAGTGCCATTGTCCTTGGCTTCTCATCAGCCTTCATTGTCTGCCACGTTCAGAAAATCCGGTTTCATCCCATGCTTATTCAGTCCCAGTCCCGCTGGCCTTGGTGAGCTCCCAATAGATCAGTTCCACTGTCACAGTGGGTGGGTGCACCCCTCGTGGTCCTGACTTCCTTGCTCATGTTTTCCCTCCTTCTGCTCCTCCTTTGGATCTTAAGAGCTCAGTCCGGTGCTCCAGTTTGGGTCTCTGTCTCTATCTCAATCCATCGCCAGATGAAGGTTCTAAGGTGATATGCAAGATATTCATCAGTATGGCTATAGGATAGGGTCATTTCAGGTTCCCTCTCTTCAGTTGCTCAAGGTACTAGCTGGGGACATCTCCCTGGACACCTGCGAGCCCCTCTAGAGTCCAGTCTCTTGCCAACCCTAAGATGGCTCCCTTAATTAGGCTATATATTTCTCTGCTCCCGTGTCCACCCTTTCTTTATCCCAACCATCCCATTCCCCCAAGCTCCCCCCATTTTCCCCTTTTCACGTTTCTCACCCCATTTCCCCTTAGCCCCACATTGAGCATATAATTTGTGATCCTAGAGAAGCTAAATAAGAAGGTGAACCCAAAGAAAAACATATAGTTATCCCTGGATATGGGAAGTAAACAAGATTACAGGGCAAAACCTGGGAACTTGTTCAACTCTTCTGACATCAGTTGGGTTCCTGAGTTCCTGCACTTGCCTCTCATAGGTGTGAAAGGCATTTCCTCTGTCATGTACAGGCCATTTGTACCTGTAGTTAGGAAAAGCTCTCTCCAGGTCTCAAAGGTGAGATGGTTCCCTGCTACAGTTTATTGTTGTCGGGAAGCTATTTGACTGTGAAGTAGCTAAGTACAGAGAGACATTTCATTGTACAGACTGTTAAACTAAACCAGCACATATATCTTAAAGCTGTCTTGACTTCAAAATATGGTTCTAGGAATATGTTGCTTTGGAAAAGAGGTTCTTCTTTTGTTTCCAAAGAGATGAGAACCTATGGAATCTTTCCAGAATAATGTGGTTTGATGAACCAAGACCCCCTGAAAGGTTTCCTTCTCCTCTTTCCTGTGTGCTCCTCCTCCTCTTCCTATGCAGTCCTCCTCCTCTTTCCTGTGTGCTCCTTTTCCTCTTTCCTGTGTGCTCCTTTTCCTCTTTCCTGTGTGCTCCTTCTCCTCTTTCCTGTGTGCTCTTCCCCCTCTTTCCTGTGTGCTCCTCCTCTTTCCTGTGCGCTCCCCCTCTTTCCTGTGTGCTCCTCCTCTTTCCTGTGCACTCCTCCTCTTTCCTGTATGCTCTTCCCCTCTTTCCTGTGTGCTCCTCCTCTTTACTGTGTGCTCCTCCTCTTTCCTGTGTGCTCCTCCTCTTTCCTGTGCATTCCTCCTCTTTCCTGTATGCTCCTCTGCCTCTTTCCTATCTCTCATGAGTCTGCCTCTCCCACTTTATCTTCAGAGTCTCCAGAATTTATAGTTGGACCCAATCAAACAAAAGAGTGATGGGCCCATGCCATTTTATTTTGGGAGGAACCATACTAAAAAGAAAGGACATTCTCTAGTAGGCCTTGAGAGATTTGAAATATTGGTCGTATATTTAATACTGAACAAGGAGATATAACATTAGCTGGGCATGGAACCACACTTCTCTAGTCCCAGCATGAGGGAGGCTACTGTGGGAGAGAAGTAGCTAGAGGGCAACAGGACCTTCTCTCAAAACAAAGCATTCTTGAGTCATATACATATACTTTTTTAAAAAAAAAATTCATGGATAATTTCATTCATGTAAACAATGGATTTTGGTCATTTACACCCATATCATCTTTTCTGAAAGAAGGTGAAAAATAAAACCTTCAAGAACTTGTTTTCTTTAAGACAGTAAAAGAAACAACTGAATTACACAGAATGGGATCCGTAGAATATACTGAATGTGTTTAGACAGAATTTAATTCTGGTGATTACTGTGAGGAAGCAGAATGTAAATGTGGAAAGTGCTGAAGGATATCTTGATGCTAATGACAACCATTCAAACCTGCTAGTCTAAGAAAAAGTCATAGAACATGCAAACGAAAATTGGGGCAGTTAAGATGTTGGCAGCAAAAGAAAGCAATATTAATACTTTCCTCACACAGGTAGGATAACCCAATGATGTGATTTTTACTGTTTTTTTTATTAAAAATCAGAATAAGACTAAAAAGAATCAGAATAAAAGTCATTTTTTATAATTCTAAGACAGAGTCTAAGTGGTAGAGGAACTGAAGCAACACAGCTTCGGGGTGCCCCAGAAAATCAGCTGTGGGTTACTTGGCTACCCGTGGAAGTAACTAATGGCTTAGCAAATTCCATTATTTCCTTTGACATGCTGATGAAAATGATGCCAGTCAGCTGAGCCAAATTGTACAGCTTCCTAATGATTCATTAAGCCGCTAATTAGACTTGTATTTCTGTCGGCCTCCGGCTCATCATCCTGCCCCATGGACACCTTCTCCTCAAATCGCTATTCTCCATAGATCTGAGGGATATTTGTGTTTGAGGAAAAGATGATGTTTTAGGCATCTTGTCATTGGTTCTGTTTGTTTTTCTGAAAGCATCTCAAATAAAATAGTATAGAATTTAGTAATTCCACCGCTGAAATCTAAAATGGAAAGCCCAGCATGTCTGCACTCCAGGCTGCTGGAGAGACTGAAGCTTAAGTTTGCTTGAGCCCAGCCTAGGCAGTAGAGCAAGTCCTGAATGAAGAAAAAGACTAACAGTGAGAAGTGGCTATAGTTAGTGGTAGAGCCTAAGTCTGTGGACAGCCTGGTTTCAGTGCACAGCACTGTAAACATTTTCTTAAATGGAGAAACAAGCACAGTTGTCCATAAAAGGAAGAAACTGTAGAAATAGCTCACACGGTGCATGGTCATGTCATTCTTTTGTGAAGAGGAATATCTTGCTCTGCTGATGCGAAGAATATTTCAAATTATAGATTCCGAATCTACTTATTTGGCTTTTCAGATGATAAGACCCTGCCTATGCAGAATCGTCCTGTGGAAAATATTTTGCCCTGGATCTGTTGTGACAAAGTGGATGGATCGCAGGCAAAATGTTGATTTTAAATTCTTTTTCTTAAAATTGGATCTTACTTATTCTTTCTTTTTCCATTTGTTCATTCTATGTGTGTTTGGTGGATGTGTGCATGCAGTGCCAGACATGAGGACATTAGAAGACAACGTGTCTGAGTTGGTTCTCTCTAAGCTGTCAGTCTTGGTGGCAAGTGACTTTCCCCACTGACCTATGTTGCTAGTCCAACATCTTTATCCCTATTAAGGGAGTTGTACCCAGGTGTGGTAGCAAACACCTTATTATTTTTTAATTATTATTATTTTTTTAGACAGAGTTTCTCTGTGTAGGCCTGGCTGTCTCATAACTCACTCTATAGACCAGGCTGGCTTCCTGAAAGCTGGGATTAAAGGCTGACACACACCTTTAATATCAGCACTCAGGAGGCAAAACCAAGTGGATTTATGTGAGTTCCAAGCCATCCAAGAGATACATAGTAAATAACAAGACCCTGTCTCAAAAACCAAATAAAAATCAAAGCCAAAAAATAATTGTCACTGTATTGTGTTTACTCTATTTCTGTCTAAAAATTCAAGTTATATTTCTTTCTAGCCTTTTAAAAAACATAAATCATAAGCTTGTTTAGATCTTTTGTTTATTTTTTTTATTGATTATTTGGGAATTTCACACAATGTACCCTGATCCACCTTACTCCTCCCAATTCTACTCTCACCCGTGTGTCCTCCCTCCCCCTAAAAATGATACAAAAAAAAAGTCCATTTATGTTGGCTGGAGCATGGTCAAACTTCTGGCGGCCAGTACTTTAAAAATCAATACCTTCCACACCTTCATCCCCACCAAAGGTCATTTACTGTGGAGAGTTACACTTCAGCATTTTTAGTACAGTTTTAAGAGTTCTCTTTGCCGGCTTCCTATCTTAGTTGTTTCTTTTTGGAGGGTGGGGTTGGGGGTTGTCACAGAAGCCTCCTATGTCTTTCCTATCAACTGTGAGTCTACAGAATCATGGACACCACTGCAGAAGAGCTTCCTTGACCTTTATGGTCAACAGGAGCACTGATCATAGATTTCCACATGGCCCCTGGCAGCAGCATGGACCTCGGATATTCAACACGGTCCGGGTGGCAGCTCAGCCCTCTGACATCAACATGGCTTCAGGAAGCAGCATAGACTGTGGACATCCGAAGGGCCTTTGGTGGTATCTAAACCTGGACCTCAGCTATAGCTGGTGTACTTTTTTTTTTCTCACACAGCTCTATATGCAAATACTCATTGTCATGAGTCATTGTTCTGGACCAAGGCCTCTGGTCTCTGAGGCATCATAAATGCCAGACCATAGCTGAGACTTCTTCTGTCGCAGTCCTGCTTCAGGTTTTCATCTTCCTTGGTGATGATGTACTCCCTGATCTGGCTCTGCGGCACCAGCTTCTCCTTGAGGTCCAGCAGCTCATAGATAGAGTAGGTGTTGGGGTTGTCCTACTCGAAGCACTGGATCTGGGCCCCGATGGCAGCTGAACTGGTAGGGCCGCCCCAAACTGCAGCCAGCCCACTTAAACATTGATAAAAGATTAAAGCAACGTTAGCATATTGGTGAAATTATAATTCTTAAGTGCTGACATCTAGTGGTTGCTGCTAGTCATTGATTCAAATAGTCTTATTTGGCACCGATACGTGAATTAAAAAATTCACAGTTAACAAGGCAAACAGTGGAGGCACACACCTTAAACATCAGAAGAGGCAGGCTGATTTCAGGAATTCAGGCCCAGCCTGGGTTACATAGTGAGTATCAGAATAGTCATGAATACATAGTGAGACACTGTCAACAATAGCGAACATATATGTAAAACACACACACATATATAATATATAATGCATATATTTGGCTTTTTAGATACATATATTTATAGTGTGTGTGTCTAATATTCCTGTTCCTCGAGCGTCTACTAAAATTATGTCCCTCCTGTCTCTGGGAAAATAAAAAGTATTTCTAGACTTAGCTAATATCACTTTTCCACATAAATCTCTATATATTTCAAATACTTATTAAGAAAATAATTTTGAAAACTTGAAATAAAGCCAAGATTTTTTTCTTTTCTTTTCTTCCTTCCTTTCTTTTTTTTTTTTAAAAAAAACTATTTAAATGTTTATTTACATTAAACCTTTCTTCTTGGACTGCACATTAGTTCCTCAAAGGCAGATGGTTTTGTAGTGATGGCAGCAATCAGCAGGGTCCAGTTCAGGGTCCACAGGGACCAGTGAGGACAAATTCTTCAGGTGTGCTCCACCCAAAACTATCCTGGTCTAACAATGTGCTTGCTTGCAGTTCTCATTCTTCATAGCTTCTCCTCCCATGAACTTGCAAAAGTCCAATGGCCTTTGAAACCTTATATTCTACCAGAGAGGAGTGATAGGCAGGAGACATTTCCGCAGAGAGAGACCATGAGACACACATTTTTATTCCCAGTAACTCCCCTCAGAATGGTCTCATGCAAGAGTGTAATAGTCAAGCTCATAGCCTTCAGTGATGCAGCTGTCTGGATCATAAGCAGTAACACCCAGAGCTTTCTAAGTGTAGTTGCAGAGAACCACATCCTAGAGCTGAGACTGTGTGGCTCATTTGAAAGAAAGAGGTGTGGGTGAGGAAAGGATGATCAAAGAGAGACCACAAACCTTGACTTGGTGGCATCTGGAACCCACACCATGAAGTATGCCCACTGTGCCCTAAGCTATCTATTAACCTGTATTTTTAATTATACATTATATTTTTAAATGAGCTGCACTAACACAATACCTTAATCAAGAGCAGGAATATACATATAACAAAATTGGCTTTAAATTTGTATCAATAAACCAAGATCCATACCAATGCAAAGTATTCATATCTATAGCATGCCCCTCTTTAAATGTAAATAAACATTTACAAGCTATAGTTTTGGAAATTTGGGCATGGTTCCCTCCAAACTGCTTCCTACTTTTTGTTGGGTAAAGTAATTTTAGGGGGTGTTCATGGTGACCTTTCAGGGGGTCTTGGTTCATCAAACCACATTTGCCTGGAAAGAACCCACAGTTTCTCATCTTCTGTATAAACAAAAGTAGAATCTCTTTTCCAAAGCAATATATCCTTAGACCCAAATTTTGAAGTCAAGTTACCTTTAATATATATATATATATATGTGTGTGTGTGTGTGTGTGTGTGTGTGTGTGTTGGTTTAGTTCAGCAGCAAGTACAATGAAATGTCTCTCTGCATCTAACTCATTCACAGTCAAAAAATTCAAAGAAAACACAATAATATACATAATCTGGACTCTCTGTGTATATTCTATTTTTACATGGCTTATTTTTCTTTATTTCTTTTATCTATGACTATCTTACTCTGTCTCTTTAAAGAATTTGTTTTTTTCTAAACATTTACTTTCTTTTATAACTGTCTATATTCTTTTTCTTCTCTTTCCCAAGCCTATGTACATTTATCCCACACTATGGCCCATTTAGAGGTTTTTTTCACCTAGATTATTGTGTGCTTATCTGTAATAATATTTTGACCAGGAGAGCTTTTTTTTTTCTTTTAAATTCTAAGTGGGCATGGCTAGGACTAACTCTGCAGTCTGCCTGTTTGTTCCATCCAGTCCAACATGGCGGAGGCATGTTTGCTGCCCCAGATCCAGGGTCACAGCAGGTCTGTGTCACCATTAAGCAATTCGTTGCATACTGTTTACAGACCCTGTTTAAGTACTTGGCCTCCTGAAGGAGCCAAAGCTGTACATGCAACTATCACAAACCAGGAAGCTGCTGTTTCTTAAAGATGCTGCGTGGTTCTTTTTTGAATTAAAACATTGCTTGGTTTATTAGCTTATGCATATTTATAGCTAGCTCTTACTTCTCAAATAAACCCATTTCTATTATTTTATATTTTACTATGAGGCTTGTGCCCTACCAGCAAGGTTCTGGTTGGTGGCTAGTGCCTTTCTCCTCTGTCAGCTACATCGTGTCTCAATGATTCCATCTACTTTCTCCCAGCATTCAGTTTAGTTTTTTCACCTACCTCTATTCTGCCCTATCACAGGCCAAAGCGACTTCTTTAATCATTAACAAATGAAAGCAACACATATACAGAAGTACTTACTATACCATTTCCCATTAGCAATGGTATTCACAGCATACAGAGGGGAATCCCACAACAAGTGTCCTTGTGGTAGGATGGAATATTACTTTGGTTATATGCCCAAGAGTGGTATGTGAGGATCTTGAGTTATATCAATTCCCAATTTTTTGAGAAACTGCCATAGGACTTCCAAAGTAGCTATACAAGTTTTTACTCCCACCAGCAATGGAGGAGTGTTCCTCTTGTTCCACATCCTCACTAGCATGAATTGTCACTTGTGCTTTTGATCTAAGCCATTCTGACAGGTGTAAGATTGGATCTCAGGGTCATTTTGATTTGTATTTCTGTGATGGCTAAGTACACTGAACATTTCTCTTAGTCATTTGAAATTTTTCTATTGAGAATTATCTGTTTATCTCTGTATCTTCAATTTTAATTGAAATATTTGATTGTTAGATGTATAGTTTGCTAAGTTCTTTATGTAATTTAGAAATCAGCCCTTTGTCAGATGTAGGGATAAGGCCCACCCCTAAGGGGGCATGTTTGCCTCGGGCTAATGTTTGCTTATAAATTTGGCGAGTGTACTCCCAGCCGCTGCTTCTGCTTTCCTGGTCTCCGCGGAAACGATGGTTCTGTAAGTCTCCATTAAAGCTATATATATAATTTTTACAATCTGTCTGCATTCGTTTATGCCGCTACATTTTGGCGTCCAGCGTGGGCTATTTTGCCCCCGACTCAAGCGGGTAGCCCGCTAGCTAACACAACACCCTCCTGGGTGCTGTTTTTTAGTTCGTGACTCGGGCCCCACTGCTGAGTCCGAGACACACTCGTCCACACAGGCCAATTCTGCCTGCCTGGGCTAAGTTTGCAGTGGAACCCCACTGCCTGAATTAGCAGAAGCTCAAGTACCTGCGGTTTTACAACAAAAGCCGCCACAGCGGCAGATTTGGTCTGATACAAAGTGATTTGCCCGGGTGGTGGTATTGCATGCCTTTAATCCCAGCACTTGGGAGGCAGAGGCAGGCGGATCTCTGTGAGTTCAAGACCAGCCAGGCGGTGGTGGTGCATGCCTTTAATCCCAGCACTCAGGAGGCAGAGACAGGCAGATCTCTGTGAGTTTGAGGCCAGCCTGGTCTACAAGAGCTAGTTCTAGGACAGGCTCCAAAAACACAGAGACCACCACTGGCAGGAACCGATCATTGCAGGTAAAAAAAAATTTTTTTATAAATAAAATGTCTGAACACGTTAGTATTCAAGAATTTAACAGTTTTTTTAATTGTACCATGTGGGAGATTTTATAAGAGGTGTCTATCACCCCACATCTATGGATCCTTCTGGGATTTGTAGTTTTCATTGGTACTAAATGGTTTGATAATAGAAATATGATAAAGTCTTTACGAGACAAATCCAGGATTCTTAAGGCAGAGATTGAATGCTTAAAAACAATTGAGAATGACAACAATCTTCTCAAGAATCAGTTTGAAGTTCTCCAGGCTGAAAACAATCTTCTCAAGAATCAGTTTGAAGTTCTCCAGGCTGATATTAAGGAGAAATTTATTACTATGGAAGAGGGAACATCTGATTTGGATCATAAGCTTCAGTCCCTTTCTGTAGGAACTGAAACATTAGTGGCTGATATTAAGGAGAAATTCATTACTATGGAAGAGGGAACAGCTGATTTGGACCATAAGATTCAGTCCCTTTCTGTAGGAATTGAAACATTAACTGAGAGAATCAAAACTGCTGAATGTGACAATCGGATTTTGTCTAAAGCTTATGACAGATTGGCGGAAAGATTGTCAATACAAGAAGGCACGGTTTATGCCATAAAAATTATGTCCAAAGATGAGATGTTATCTCTAACGGACAAACTTCATATTTTAGAATCCTCAATCAAGGCTTTGGAACATAATTCTGGACAGGAGATTCAGACATTGCAGAAGGCAATGGTGAATAGAATTGAAAAGACTGAGGAATTTCTAAATTCTGATGAAGAAGAGCAAAGGGTAGAAAGGCAAATTTTAACTACATCTATGGTTAAATCTCTCCGGGACAATTTTCACAAAGCTCTACCTACAGCTCTACCTGCCTTTCCAGTAATAACAACAGAGAAGGTGATTGGTTCCAAAAACCCTAGGGTCATCAAGGAGGATACATGGGAGCCTGTCCGTATGAATGAACTCAAGGAAATTAAACAGGCTGTTATGACTTTTGGGATGCAAGCCTCTTTTGTTAAAGAGATGCTAAGATCTTGGGCCACGACAAGCAGAGCAACCCCCTTGGACTGGCTCCAGCTGAGCTCTGCGGTACTTGAGAGTGGACTGCAATTGAAATGGAAATGCTTATTCAGGCAAGAGGCTAGACTCTTAGAACAGCAGGAAAAAGCGAAGGGAATTGACATTTCCCTAGATCAAATTCTAGGTGAAGGGCTCTTTTCCGACCCTCAGGAACAAGCTAATTTGGATGAAAACACGCTCTCCATGTGTACTACAGCAGTCTTAAGGGCTTGGGACAGGGTACAAGACAGAGAATGGATGCATTTGTCAGAGTTAAACAGGGTCAGAGAGAACCCTTTAGTGACTTTTTACAAAGATTAACTAAAGCTGTACAAATAGGGATATCTGACCCAGAAGCAAGACTTATAATGATTGAGTCTTTGGCTTATGAAAATGCAAATGTGGAATGCAAAAGGATTTTGGGGCCTTTAAAGCTCAGATCAGCGCCCTTGGAAGAATGGGTCTTGCATACACTCAATGTTGATATATTTGATTATGGCACTGAAGCATGGGTAGAAGAAGCAATTTCCAATGGTAAAAGGAGACACCAGAATACCAAATGTTTTTTTTTTAAATATTTATTTATTATACATACAATATTCTGTCTGTGTGTACGTCTGCAGGCCAGAAGAGGGCACCAGACCTCATTACAGATGGTTGGGAGCCACCATGTGGTTGCCGGGAATTGAACTCAGGACCTCTGGAAGAGCAGACACTGCTCTTAACCACTGAGCCATCTCTCCAGCACCAAATGTTTTAATTGCAGCAAAATGGGTCACATGAAAAGGAATTGTGGACAACGAATTTTCAGAAATAATAATAATAATAATAATAATAATAATAATAATGCATCTTCTAGAAATAACAGAAAGAAATAGGAGGACTCAGCCTTCAGGTTTATGTAGAAGATGTGGAAAAGGCAGACATTGGACGAATGAATGCAGGTCTACAAGAGATAGACAAGGCAACCTGATACAGTCAGGAAATGTGAGAGGGGGGGCCTCACAGGCCCCTATGGCAAACATGGTTCAGTCATATCCAGTTTCTGCAGAGAACGTGCCTCAGCAGGACAATTAGGAAGCCCCATGCCTACTGTTACAAGCAATAATGATCAGAAAGATAAGTTACATGTGTTTTGACAAACTTCTATAAATGATCAAAGACCTAAACTGAGAATGTGTGTAAATGGCATTTTTATTACTGGCCTGCTGGACACAGGTGCTGATGTAAGTATCATTACCCCAGAATCTTGGCATCCGTATTGGCCTCTTCAGAATGTAAATGTTCAGCTCCTGGGAATTGGAAGCCTATCTCGAGTAAGGCAGAGCATGAGATGGGTTGAATGTATAGGGCCAGAGGGACAAATAGGAAAATTAAAGCCATATGTAGCCAATATCGCAATAAATTTATGGGGTCGTGACCTATTACAACAATGGAATACCGAAATTAACATTCCTGCTACTTCTAGAGCCTATATTTCTGAGAATAATATTAAAAGATATTACAAACGGAGAAAACCGGCCATTTGGACTGTACAAGAACAAGCAATTGATGTCCCTTCAGAGATACCAACAGCCTTGCCTCTAAAATGGTTGACTGAGAAACCAGTATGGACAAAGCAATGGCCTTTAGTTGAGGAAAAGTTACAGGCTTTGGAACAGCTGGTACAAGAACAATTAGATGCTGGACATATAGAAGAATCTACCAGCCCTTGGAATTCTCCTGTATTTGTGATTAAGAAAAAAATCAGGTAAATGGAGAATGGTGACAGATCTCAGGGCCATCAACAGGTTATTCAACCTATGGGCCCTCTGCAATCTGGAATTCCTTTGCCCTCTTTATTACCAAAAGGATGGCCTCTCATAGTTATTGATATAAAGATTGTTTTTTCACTAAACCTTTACAAAAAGAAGATAGAGAAAAATTTGCCTTCACAATGCCTACTTATAACAATTCTCAACCATTGAGGAGGTACCACTGGGCCGTCCTCCCCCAGGGTATGTTATCCCCCTGTGCCAATATTTTGTGAACCAACCATTGCAAATAATACGCAAGAAATTTCCCAAATCTATAGTATACCATTACATGGACGACATTTTGTTATCCGATTCAAACATGGATACCTTGAACAGACTGTTTGAAGAAATAAAAATACTTTTACCTAAATGGGGATTGCAAATTGCTCCTGAAAAGATTCAGAAAGGAGATTCTGTTAATTATTTAGGTTATAAAATAGGTTTGCAAAAAATTAAGACACAAAAAGCACAAATTAGGAGAGATCGCCTACGGACTCTTAATGACTTTCAAAGACTGTTAGGAGACATTTCCAGTCTACGACCAGCTATTGGAATAACACCTGATCTAATAATTCATTTGAACAAAACCTTGGATGGTGATAAAGATTTAAAAAGTCCCAGAGAATTAACAGCTGAAGCAGAAAAGTAACTGACAATGATTGAGGAAAAATTACAACAGGCACATGTGGACAGGGTGAATCCAGAGCTCGATTGTATTCTCGTCATACTACCATCAAAAATTTCTCCTACAGGAATTTTAATGCAGAGAGATGATATTATTTTGGAATGGATCTTTTAACCACATAAACCAAGTAAGAAACTGAAAACTTATGTGGAAAAAGTCTCTGAGTCAATTATAAAAGGCAAGCTGAGACTTCGTCAACTAGCAGGCATAGACCCAGCAGAAATTATAGTGCCTTTCACTGCTGATGAACTAAAGAAATTATGGGAAGATAATGAACCATGGCAAAGAGCTTGTGCTAATTTTTTGGGAGACATTAATAACAACTATCCAAAAAGCAAGCGGCTTAACTTCATAAAGAGAACTTCTTGGATTCTTCCTCAAATCGTCCGTGATGCTCCAATAACCGGAGCCCGTACATTCTATACTGATGCCAATAAATCAGGGAAGGCAGGTTACAAATCAGAAGACTTGGGTAAGGTGGAACAAAGTCCGTATAATTCTGTCCAGAAGGCAGAATTATATGCCATTCTTATGGTGCTAAGGGATTTTAAAGAACCTATTAATATAGTTACAGATTCACAATACGCAGAAAGAGTTATTTTACATATTGAAACTGCTGAATTTATACCTGATGATACAGAACTAACCTCATTGTTTCTCCAGGTTCAAGATTTGATCAGGAACAGGCTTTGCCCTATGTACATAACACACATCTGATCCCATACAGGTCTGCCAGGTCCTCTAGCACAAGGTAATGCAGAAATTGATCAATTATTGATTGGTAGTGTGCTACAAGCCTCTGAATTTCATAAAAAACATGATGTTAATTGCAAAGGTTTGAAGAAAGAGTTTTCAATTACATGGCAACAAGCTAAGGAGATTGTAAAGAAATGCCCTACTTGCTCTTTCTATAACCAAACGCCACTGCCTGAAGGGGCTAATCCAAAGGGCACCCAAAGGAATGAAATCTGGCAGATGGATGTGTTCCACTTTGCAGAATTTGGCAAATTAAAATATGTTCATCACACCATTGACACTTATTCAGGCTTTTAGTGGGCAACTGCTTTAAGTTCAGAAAAAGCTGATTCAGTAATCACTTATTTATTAGAAGTCATGGCTATCATGGAAATACCTACACAAATAAAGACGGATAATGGTCCTGCTTATGTCTCTAGGAAAATGAAACGGTTTTTTTGATTATTACAATATCAAGCATGTTACAGGTATACCATACAACCCTACAGGTCAAGCAGTCATAGAAAGATCAAATCGAACTATAAAGGATATGTTGAACAAACAGAAAGTGGTGGAAAACACCCCCAGAAATAGGTTACATAATGCTTTGTTAACCTTGAATTTTCTCAACGCTAATGAGAATGGAGCAACGGCTGCAGAAAGACATTGGATAATGGAAAAGTCTACTGAACTAAATCAACCAGTTTATTTCAAGGATGTGCTGACCTCACATTAGAAGACAGGAGATGTGCTGCGTTTGGGAAGGGGTTTTGCTCTCATCTCCACAGGTGAGGAAAAATTGTGGATACCGTCAAAATTAATAAAGGTTCAATTTGAAGAAGAGAAGCCACTTGGAAAAGATAAATAACAATTCATTCACAAGGATGGTGAGCATACTGATGGTAAGAAATACAGATAGGTTGGGGGCAGGGTTCTTTTCTTATCTCCATAGGAAAATACTCATCTTCAAAGAAATTAAGGGACCCTGAATATTTAATTACTGATGGATGGACACATTTTTGTAAGTATTAATTTTATATATATATATATATGTCTTATTAAACATTTCTTTATAAATACGTAGAGCTGGTTTTGAAGTTGGACTCTGGCTCAGTCCCTCTCCAATTCCAAGCTTGTTAATAAGAGAAAAACCCAGAGTTTCTGGAGTTTCTGTCTCATGTCAAGAGCCATGATATGGGACAGAAAGAAATATGAGTTTAGAAAACATCTTTGCTTTTCTCCATATCTATCATACTTTTCATTGAATATATCTATCATGCCTTTCATTGAATATATATATATATATATGTATGTCTATATGATTAATGTTTAAGTTTTTCACAATGAACAATGAGTTTTTCCTGAAGTGACATTTGAAGTTTCCAGGAAGAAGATGGGGCCCCACAACAACAACTCTACTTGGTTGATATGATGTCATGATTCTGATAGTGCTACTACAAGACCTGTTTTGGATTCCAGCTGCACAAGACGATCCCAACTTGGTTAGCTGAAATGGTGCACATCTTGTACAACATTCTGGCCAGACCTCCACAAAATACTCAGAGACTATTTGCAATTTTAAAAGACATTGATCTTGAAATTTAACCTTCATTTTACTTTCACAGGATCCCCCAGAAAGAACGTCGCCCCCATGAAAGCTGGAAATAATTCTAGAGGACGACGTCCCCTCTCCCAGTAAAGTTTACCCCTGGGTTTAGGGACATCATTTAGGGGTTGGGAGGTTGGGGGAGGAATTTTATAAGCTCAGGGATCATTTTGAATAAAAAAGGGGGGGGGAATGATGGGATAATAGATTTATAATTGTGAGTTACTGCTTTTAGACAAATATATTGGTATCCATTCTTGTATATTGATACAAAGTTAAATTATATTTACTATTGTATGCATGCATGTTTCTATCTCTGTTTAAAACATTTTTTATGTATTGACATATATTGTATTGATAAATATATATTGTATATATTTACCATATTGCAGTGTATATTTCTACCTCTGATAAAGATACTTATATAATGTTTGTGTATTGATATATATTTACCATATTGCAATGTATATTTGTACAGTGTTTATATTTGGAGGTCATTATCCTCATTTGTTACACAGTTGTTTATTGTCTTAGTCTTTAAGTTAGATAGATATTGAGAATTATATAGATAAATAGTCATCTAAGTTTGTCATTTATAATTAGACTAATCAGGTTCTCTAGATATATAGAGATATACTCAGTATAGATAGATAATCTTTGACCTCTTCAAAGAGCTGTAGAAAATGGCGTTTAATCTAACTCAGAGTTTCGTGATAGTGAGACACAATTGCTCCTGCAACACTGCTCTATTCCCTAGAGAATGTTGAGCACCAAAGACACTCCACCTGGAGCCTTTCTTTTTGGCAGAACTGGCCTTTGGGCAAAGAAATGCCCATACCTCAACCACTGACAGAGATACAGATCGTGCATAAAACAGGACTGTCATATCCTGCCAAGACAGGGTAAGATAGTTTTGAAAAGTTCCTTGCCTTTAATAATGGTATGTCAGTTATGTTAGGCCTTAGCCAAAGTTGGTTGACTCAACATTGCAAACGAGACTTTGCGTGATTGCCCAGGTAGTCAGTTGTCTCTGTCAACTGTTGCACATTTTGGATATATCTCATTTGTTAAGTAATGTTTATTCCCTTCTCAGATCTTTGATGGAGTTGAAGATTATATAATTGTAGTTACTCTCTACATTATTTAGACTCCTTGAGATAGAATGTTTAGCAAAACTTTTGTTCTCAATATTGTTTGTTATATTTATTATTTGTTATTATTGTATATAGTTGTATTTGGTTTAGTTCTGTCTTATTTAGAAAAAAAGGGAAGATGTAGGGATAAGTCCCACCCCTAAGGGGGCATGTTTGCCTTGGGCTAATGTTTGCCTATGAATTTGGTGAGTGTGCTCCCAGCTGCTGCTTCTGCTTTCCTGGTCTCCGCGGGAACAGTGGTTCTGTAAGTCTCCATTAAAGATATATATATATTTACAATCTGTCTGCATTCGCTTATGCCGCTACAGTCAGATATGGGGTTAGTAAAGATCTTTTCCCATTCTGTAGTCTGTCATTTTGTCCTATTGACAGTGTCATTTGCCTTACAGAACCAGTTTTGTGAAGTCCCATTCATGAATTGTCAGTTATTTGTCTGCTCTACTAGTGTTCTATTCAGGAGGTTGTCTCATTACCACAACATTAGCTCCTGTGACAATGTGTTCAAGGCTATTCCCCACTTTTTCTTCTATCAGGCTTAGTGTATCTGGTTTTATGCTCAGGTCTTTTATCTACTTGGACTTGAGTTTTGTGCAAGGTGATAGATATGAATCAATTTGCATTCTTCTACATGTAGACATTCAGTGAGACCAGCATCATTTGTTGAAGATATTTTCTTTTTTTCATTGTATAATTTTGGATTCTTTGTTGAAAATCAGGTGCCCATGGGTGTGGGGATTTACATATGGGTCTTTGATTTGATTCCATTCATTCACCTGTCTTACATTAATGCTAATACCACTTAGTTTTTATTACTATAGCTCTGTAGTATATCTTTTTTTTTATTTTTTTATTTTTTATTTATTTTTTTTTCTGTAGTATATCTTGAACTCAAGGATGATGATACTGTCATAAGTTCTTTTATTGTACATGATTGTTTTATCTATCTGGGTTCTTTGTTTTTCTGTATGACATTGAATATTGTTCTTTCAAGGGTTGTAAAGAGTTGTGTTGGGAATTTAGTGGGAACTGCATTGAATCTGTAGATTGATTTTGGTAAGATTGACATCTTTGCTATGTTAATCCTACAGACCCATGAGAATGGGAGATTGTCTTATATCTTCTCCAATTTCTTTCTTCAAAGACTTGATGTTTTTAATCATACAGGTCTTCACTTGCTTGGTTAGAGTTAAACGAAGATATTTTAT
This sequence comes from Microtus oregoni, assembly GCF_018167655.1. Classification (NCBI taxonomy): domain Eukaryota; kingdom Metazoa; phylum Chordata; class Mammalia; order Rodentia; family Cricetidae; genus Microtus; species Microtus oregoni. The sequence goes on from NW_024543065.1 coordinate 32,016,884, forward strand.
ATTATTTTATGCTATTGTGAAAGGTGTTGTTACCCTGATTTCTCTTTTATTCTGTTTGTCATTTGTTTCTAGGAGAGCTACTGATTTTTTTTAGTTAACCTTGTATCCTTCCACTTCACTGAAAGTGTTTATCAGCTGTTGGAGTTCCATGGTGGAATTTTAAGAGTCATGTATGGGTCATCTTAGGGCCACTCTCATATCATCTACAAATACCTTTACTTCTTTCCAATTTACACCCCCTTGATCTCCTTCGGTTTTCTTATTGCTCTAGTTAAGACTTCAATTATTATATTGAATAGATATGAAAAAAGTGGACAATCTTGTCTTTGTTCCTGATTTTAGTGGAATTGCTTTGAGTTTCTCTCCATTTAATTTGATGTTGGCTATAGGCTTGCTGTAAATTGCCTTTATTATGTTTACAGGAAGCATACAGACACCAAATAGATTGGACCAGAAAAGAAATTCCCCTTGGCACATAATAATCAAAACACTAAATTTACAGAAAGACTATTAACAGCTGAAATGAAAAATGTCAATGGTGTGAGAGAATTGTCTGTATTCTGTCAATCATGTTAAACATAAAATGTTGATTGGCCAGGCAGGAAATATAGGTAGAAAACCAGACAGGAAGTAGAAATGATGAAATGAGAACAGGAGAATTCTGGGAAGGAGGAAGTTGATTCCTCCCACTCCTTCCCAGACCACTGAAGCAGCAGGATGTGATCTGCCCCACTGAAAAAAGGTACTGAGCCACATGGTTAACATAGATCAGAAAAATGGGTTAATCAAGATGTGAGAGTTAGCCAGAGAGAGGCTAGAGCTAATAGGCCAATCAGCTTATACCTTATAGGGACCTATGTGTGATTTCCTTTGGGGCTAAACAGTTGTGGGGACCTGGTGGGAGGATAAAAACCCCAACAACAAACAAGACAGACCCTTCATGTTACAAGTCAAAGTAACATATAAAGGCAGATCTATAAGAATTACACCTGATTTCTCAATGGAGACTCTAAAAGCCAGAAGAACCTGGACAGATGTGCTACAGATTCTAAGAAACTATAGATGCTAGCCAGACTACTATACCTAGCAAAACTTCTGATAACAATAGATGGATAAAAAAGATATTCTATGATAAAGTTAAATTTAAACAGTATCTATCTCTAAATACAGCCCCAAAGAAGGTGCTAGAAGGAAAACTTTAACCCAAGGAATTTAATTACACCCATGAGAACAAAGGGAATAAATAATCTCAGACCAGCAAAATTAAAAGAAGGGGAGCACAAACACACACACACAGACACACACACGCAAATATACACACACACTACCACCACCACCACAACCACCACCACCAACAGCAACTATGATTGGTCATTGATATATCTCAATATCAACGGTATCAATTCACCAGAAGAAAAGATACAGACTAATAGAATATATATGAAACAGGATCTGGCTGGCCTATTTGTTCATCCTTCCAACTCATTATCATAATCTCTCTGTAGTGTCTCTATTCTCTAAGATTTTTGGCACACTTGGAATATACATATGTATATACACATACAGAAGGACGTCCCACACCATTGCCTTTTCCAGCTGCTGGATTCAGTTCCTGCTCCCCCTTGGTGCAGAGGACTGTGATCTGTGAGTCTACCCCTAAATAAATAACCCTTTATTATACTAAATAAATGTCCATCTTCACCAATGGAGAAAAGAACTCTACTTGTCAGTACAAATATATATGATAAGACCATACAGGTCCTTCAAGAGAAGGGGGTACTTTGCCTTTAGAAAGCTTGTTGTAGCCCTGGTTCTAGTGATAGGCTCTCAGACCAACACTTCTTTGAGCTAAGTAATTCAAATTTTCATCTATACTTTTTTCTTTGCAGGAGTCAGCAAAGTAGGTCTTAGGGGATAATTTTAGCTAATGCCTATTTTCAAAGAAATTATACATTAATGACTAGGCTTTTATTTTTTTAATTACTGTTTAAAAACAACAACAGGACTGAGGGTTGTATCTTAAAGTGTTTGTCTGACATATGAGAATTGGATTCAATTCTAGCCCATAAAACAGTAACAAAAACAATAAAGGGTTGACAAAATGGCTCAGATAGTTAGCAGATCCATTGCAAAGGCCCATGGAGTCTTATGATAGTACCACATCATTTATTTTTATGGCACATGTCAGTAATGCTGAAAAATGAAGTTAGTATGTGGTCTCACATTGCATATCTCTGCTCACTTGATGAACTCTGACTTTACAGTTTCTTAATTCTCAATCTCTGACATAAAAAGTTGCTATTTTTTTGAGACAGGGTCTCAAGATACAGCTCTAGCTGGTCTGGAACTCACTACATAGATCACTCTGGCCCCCATCTCACTATCAAGGTTAATTGGGGTATCAACCCCTTAAACCTCTCAGTATCTATAAGGAACACATACAACAAGTGAAAGCTGACTAAAAGGGTCTGAGAGTGAATGAATCAGCTTATACATGTTTCTTTCTCATGTCTCTTTATTCTTCCAATGTTCTCTCCAATGCTCTCTCTATTTTTGATGTTCTCTCTCAATGTTCTTCCCAATCCCACAAGGTTTCTAGTTTATATGCCTACACAAACACAATTAACAATTCTTTGTCAATAGCAAGGATACCAGGCATGAATTTTACAAGGCCAAGAAATCAGATAAGGCTGACAAAGCAGGCACCTGTTAGCCTTCTTATGTCACATAGGGGACGTGACTATGAAGTGCATGGGCATATCTGAAAAGAGTAAATATAGGAAGGAGCTATTATTTTTAAGAGGGGGAAAGGGAGTTTGTGTGTAAACTACATTTGCGTGGTTAGTTAAGCTTGAAGTTTGCAGTTGGTAAATGTAGAAAAAGAGGAAAGAAAAGTGTGGCAGTGTTGGGCAGTCTCTAAGTACTTTCATTCCCATGGTGGCAGGGAACACAGTTCGTGGTAACCGTAGCAACCAGCATCACATGGGAGAGGTAAATGGACGGCTGGTGTGGGAAGTCCTTTTGTATATGTGTTGCTTTTATTGGTCAATGAATAAAGAAGCTTATTTGGCCTATTCTAGGGAAGAATAGAGCTAGGTGGGAAAACTTAACTGAATTCTGGGAGAAAGTAGGCAGAGTCAGGGGAAGACATATAGCCCCACCAAAGATAGACAACTAATGGAACTTTACTCCATTAGCCACATCTATGTGGCGATACACAGATTAATAGAAATGGGTTAATTTTAGATGTTAGAACTAGCTGAAAAAATACACTTAAGCTATTGGCCAAACAGTATTGCAAATAATATAGTTTCTGTGTGGTTTTCAGGTCTGAGCAGCTGGGGATGAAAGAGAACTCTCCATCTACAAAACGGCATGCCATGTGGGCTAGCTACATCCACAGAAAACCTGAGAGAGCTTGGGAAGGAATTCCAGACATAAAAAAAGCCCAGAGTTAAGCATGCTTCAATGGTAGCAGCATTTTCTCGGGTGGATTCTGTTTGATAGAAACAAGCAGAAGCACAATTCATTTAAGAAAAGGCTCCCTGATTCAGCATTAGCAGCAAGAACTGCATGGTTCCTTTAAGAAGGCTTCCTGGTTCATGCTAGTTGCACAAACAGCTCTGGTTCTTTCAGGAGTGCAAGCACTTGAATGGAGTTTGTGGACAGCTTGATGCAAGCTTGTTGGTAGCAGCATGGGCCAACTGCATACCAGAGTTGAGGTGGTTAGCAGGGTTCCTGCCAAGTGGTCCTAAAGCTGGTGGTAAGGTACTTCTACCATATTGGAAGTCTGGGAGAGGTAGAGACCGGGGCCACAGTGCCCACATTGCTTACCATTTCAAAATACATTTTGTCAGAAAAAGATTTCAGATACACAATAAGGACAAATTCAGATGAAAAAGACCTCTAAATGGGTTACAGTGTGTGGAAAAAATGTACATAGGCTTGGGAAAGAGAAGAAAATGAGTATAGAGAGTTAAAAAAAGTAAATGGTTTTAAAAAAAATTAAAACAAAGTCTTTAAAGAGACAGAGTATACAGATAGTCATAGATTAAGGGGCAAAAAATAAGCCATGTATAGATGGACTATACACAGAGAATCTGGAATATGTATAATATTGTGTTTTCTTTGAATTTTTTTTTGACTGTGAATGAGTTAAGTACAGAGAGACATTTCATTGTACATGCTGCTGATGCCCAAATGAGAAACATTTCCTTTTTCATGGGCCTTTTCCAGAATTCAGAGCACCCAGTATATACTCTATATATCAAGATTATACAGTTAAATGAAAAGTCATCAAGTTTAGCAGTACATGAGGGAGTTCCGACCAATAATTGATTGATACACTGCTGAGGATTTTAGGATTAATCCTAATATGGAAAAAGGGGAGCACTATGGCTTCACACGTGTTTTACTGAAAGGACAGTGATTATCCAAAAGGCAGGTATGCCCAAATCTTTGCATGTTGTGTTTCCTTGACTGAAATACTCCTGTGAGTTAGCTTAGAGATTTATTCACTGTATTTTCATTGTATAACCCTGTGGCCCACAGCACAACTCACAACTCTCTTGCTTCTTCCTTACCTTCCAAGTGCTGAGACTAAACAAGCACACGACCACACCTGACCGGTGTTAAGAACTGTGCACACAGTGCTCTTGCACTGTTTCTCCTACAAATGTTTATTTCATTCAGATGTACAAGATTGTGTAGATTACCTTCTTGTCCTGAATAAGAGATGATATTTTTCTGTCACCAATCTAAAGGTGATGGGATCTGAGAAAGTGGGACCAGTAAATGAAGGAGGCTAAAGTCTTATGTAATAGCCAACTTCATTCAGAGCCTGAGACAATTTATACTCTGAGGGTTAAGAGAGATCACATAAGTAAAATTCTTGTGAGTTCAAGTTGGATGCAATCACAAGGACATGCCACATGTGGTAAAAACATATTTTTCACAAAGGTAAAAAAGGATAATTTAAACATTTAATTGAATAACAACAGCAAGCAATAATGAGTAATCTGAAATAAACTCATTTCTATCTGCAATATCTGGCAGAGGGGGGGCATGAAAATACATTCCAAGAACAATTCTGTGTTGTGAAGAAACAGGTCACAAATCTCTTGTCTTGTTTCCTTGGAGTGTTCTCACATGCAATTAGAATTCTCTTCATATGACTCTTGAGAGACTAAAAAAGAAATGAAGGGAAATAGCTAAGAAGAGAGTAGATAAATAGCCTTGCCTTCACACATCAGTGTTTCTACCCTTGATCTTTCTATATTTCAAATGGCAATTTTTGTTTTGCTTCTATTTATTCTGTATATGTGACTATAGGTCAGATATGTGCAGAGTGGTAGAGACCAGAAGAGGCTGGAGCTACAAGTGGTTGTGAACAACTAGACATGAGTGCTGGACACTGAATTCAAATCTTCTAGAAGAAAGAGTCTCCACTAATGAGCCATTTGTTTGTTTCCTTCCCTCTACCATTTAAAAATTATTTTTTGACATGGGATCCCATTATATACTCCACAGGCCAGTCTGGCCTTGAACTTGTGAGTCTCCTGACTTCCCAAGTGTTGCATATGTAGGCCTGTGCCACCACACTTGGCTTCATTATTTTTTTCTTTATCTCCTCTGTAATAGTGCAAAAGAATTGATAGTGAATTAAGATACCTGTTTTCATATGTCAAGACCAAAGGGATTCTGAGGGCTGAGGTCACAGGTATATTCAGTAACATCTGTCCAGTCCTGTTCACATACAGGATCCTTGAAAAATCTGTTTTTGTCCACATGGGAGCAGCCTTCAAGTCTCATTGTCATGGCATACATTGTGTTCTTGAGGATTTAAACCAATTTAAGCTGAATTCAGCCATAAAGAAAGAAAACCTTCCCATCTAAGCACTATATGAGGACCTGCTTGCTTGTCCCTTTCCATGAAAGTGGTGCTTTTCATCCTCAGTCTGGATTGCCTTCCCTTTTCTGTTTTATCAAGACTTGGCTAATGGCATGCTCATTGTTTGCTTTGTGCTCACATTTAGATGGTCCTTTCCCTTACATCCTTTATCATTCTTCTATCTGAGTGCCATATTGGTCTCCACAGGTGACTTTCTAGCTCCAGTCACTGCTACACATAGTAACAGATGCCTTCCCTACTGTGTTACTGCTAGAAATAAGGAGGATGGTTCAGGGGGGCCTGTGCCTGCACGTGTCTCTGTCCATGGTTCTGAATCACCACTCCCTGCCATCATGGATTTGGTTGGTGTGTTGGCTACTTTTGCTTTGAAATGTTTGCATCCCTTTCATCTCTTTCTCCAGTGGCAATTCATGGTCAAGGCCTTCTGGCGCCATTCTTACACATATAGTATACAAACACCATTTTAAATGTAGAACACATCAGGAAGGATGCTATGTGCGGACATCGAAATAATGAACTCAGCCTACTGCTGCCTCCTGAATTTAATCAAAACTTGAAAGAAAATATTAAATGCAGATAACATTGAGCTCATTTTCCTCAAAGTTTTCTTTCCTAGTCACCTTTATTTATTAAACATGTTAGATTTATTATTTATTTATTTACTTTTTATGTATGGGTGTATGTCTGCGTACCACATGCATGTCTGGTGTCTGCAGAAGCCAGAAGAAAGGATCAGATCTCCTGAAACTGGAGTTAGAGACAGATGTGAGGCACCATGTGGGTTCTAAGAATTGAACCTGAGTCCTCTACAAGAACATTATGCTTTCTCTCTAGCTCTAAATTACTGAACTTTACATACTGAAAACTCCTGCACAGGCCAGAAGAAGGTGTCCAATCCTCTGGAATTGGAATTACAGACAATATTAACCACCATATGGGGTGCTGGGAACTGAACCCAGATCCTCTGCCAGAGGAGCCAGTACTCTTAACCATAATGCTAGCCTTTCAGAGAATTTTTTAAAAGATGTAATTTATTATTACAATTTTAATTATGTGTATGCATATGTGTGTGTGCATGTGGGTCTATGGGTAACTGAGTTACAGATGGTTGTTAACTGCCACATGGTTGCTGGGAATCAAACCTATGTCCTCTGCTAGAATAAATATTGATCTTAACCACTGAGCACTCTCTCCAGCACCACTTGCGCTGAATAGTTGTGAATTATGGAGACAGAGAATCTAAAGGCAATTGAAAAAAATCGCCACCCCCTGAACCCAGACAAAGCCTTGCTGTGTTATTCAGGCATGACTCACACTTCTGTGCTCAAATGATCCTCCCACTTCAGGAAACCAAGTGGTTGGAAGTATAGTCCTGAATTACCATGACCAGCTATATTTTAAATAGAACATTTGTTGAGAATAATAGGTATATCAGAATCTGTGCACAAAATATCTTCTATATCTTGGAAATATATGATCTAAAAAGAAGTTGCATGAAGAGAGTAAATAAAGTTTTTTGTTTTAGGTGAACAAATCTGTGTGGTCATACAGTCTCTGAAGCTGTGTTACAGGCTCTTAGAGATTCCTGATGTATATTCCCTATACTTTTGTGTATATTGGGAAAGCACAAAGTTTTAAAGCTTGGCATAATGTTGCATGCATATAATCCCAGCACTAAGGAGTCTGAGACATGAGGAACATCCAGAATCCTAGGCCATCTTGGTCTACATAGTGAGTTCTAGGCCAGCCAAGGTTATATAGTGAGACTTTGTTGTAGAAAACAAGAATTTCAATTCCAGAAGATCCAGTAGCATGAGTCAATTGTTAATGGACTAGACATTGTTGATATATTCATTGCCTGTACATATTTTATAGAGTTACCATACTTATTGTATATAGTTTTACTTACATTAGTTATAACCTTCCTTTTTAATTTTTCAACAAAAGGGGGAAATGTGGTGATATCTTGTTTGTACAAATAAAGTGTGCTTGAAGATCAGAGGGTGGAGCTAGCCACTAATTAACCATAAAGGTCTGGAGGTCTCTACTGACAAACAGGAAGTGATATGGCTGGGTGAAGAAAGGAAGTGATAAGACAAAAAGAAACAGGAATTCAGTGTCTTTTCATCTGAGAAGTGTAGTAGATTTGGCTCCTTCGTCTCTCTGATATCTCAGTGTTTTCCCTAATATTTAACTTGGGGCTTTTGTTATTAAGTCCTATTAAAACTTGTGCTACAAAATCCCCTGGACCTGAAGTACAGACAATTGTGATCCACCATGTGTCCTGTTCTTACACAACCTGAATGGTTGGTAACTATAATACCTTCTAATTCTTTATAATACCTTCTATTGTTTTTCCCAGAAATACATGCTAATTTATGATTTGTTTATGAGATTGGAAGACTTTTAATCTGAGTATTTCATTGCTGTAACAAATCATGTCCCTATAAATTCATTGTTCTGTTAGCCACATATGGCTTTAATTTTCCTCTCTGACCTTCTGGCCCTATACATTTGACGCATCTCATGCTCTGTCTTACCTGATGTCAAGTTTCAATCCCTAAAAGCTGAGCATTTGACTCTGAAGAGGCCAATTTGGATGCCAAGATTCTGGTGCAATTATTGTGAAATCCACACCTGTGTCTACAATGCTGCCAATGGTAATGTCATTTATTCATATTTTTTTATTTTGGTCTTTGTTGTTCATCAACAGAAGTTTGCCAAAATATTTACTTTATGATTTCTCCTGAATTTTTTGTTCTCTTCTCTATAACTTTTCTATCATGCAGAGCAGTATGCTTTCTTATTATAGGCATTAGGTTCTTTAGTTGGAATTTCCTCCATAGTTACAGGAAATGACTGAACTGAATTTGGCATGGGGATTGTAAGGGGCCCCTCAAGGAGTTTCCAGATGAAAAAGTGTTACTTGTTAACCTACATTCGTCGGTCCCATGCCTGCCTTTGCCACACTTTCTGCATACTCCAGAAGGGAGAGGCATTCCAGTTTAATTATGCTTAGACAAAAACATTGTTTCTAGAAAGCCCTGTTTACAATCCCTTTTTAGGTGACCACGTTTGCCATAATTGAAACACTTGACATTTTGATTTTTTTCAAACCTCTGGCAATCACCTTTTCTATCCATGCATCATCATGGCCATGATATTTAATATTGATTGTATCTCAGATCCATTCCTCTAAGGGTGCTGATTTTGCCTTTAACTGACTAATTACCATTTAGCATTGTGTATTATATTTTTCAAAAGGTAGAGACTAGATTATTATTTTTTAAGCTTCTGAATCTGGTATCATTTTACTTACTGCTGAAGTCAGTCTATGTAAGAATTCCATGAAAGCTTCCTTTGGGCCCTGTATAACCTTAGTAAATAACTCAATTTTCTTTCCTACTTCTTCACTTCTGTCCCAAGCATTCAAAGCTGCTGCTTGGCATAAATTCATGATGTGATCCTCATATAGAGATTGTATTTGTACATCAGCATAATCTCCCTTTCCAAGATGTTGGTCTTGGGAGATTTTCATACCTCTAGCCATACTTCACTGTTCAATGATCTTAGCCTCTTCTTTCAACCAGGCCATCCACTGCAACTGAGGATAAAACTCCAAGACTACTTTAACCAAGTCTTTCTACTTTCTAGGGATAATTCTATTACAAGTTGACCATGAGTATAACACATGCTTCACAAAAGGTGAATGCATGCCATATGTACTGTCACTTCCTTGAATCTCCTTAAATTTTCACAGGTGTCCATTTAACTCTTGCACAGTCTTGGGGATATCTGTCATTTGCCAGTTTCTGTAAGGTGACTGGATAAATTAAAGTTGGTTGTTTGGAAACCTTAGTCTGTTCCTCTCTAACCTTGTAACAGAGACTGTGCTTTTATTTTTTAGTCACCCAGACTGAAATAATCACACAAAACTATATTAATTACAACACTGTTTAGCCAATGGCTCAGGTGTATTCCTATCTAACTCTTTTTTTAAATATATGTATTTTAATATTTTTATTTATTTATTATTTATACAATATTCTGTGTGTATGTCTGCAGGCCAGAAGAGGGCACCAGACCCCATTACAGATGGTTGTGAGCCACCATGTGGTTGCTGGGAATTGAACTCAGGACCTTTGGAAGAGCAGACAATGCTCTTAACCTCTGAGCCATCTCTCCAGCCCTCCTATCTAACTCTTACATCTTAAATAAACCCATTTCCATTATATTATATTTCACCACAAGGCCAGGGTTTGTTACCTCACATCTTGCTTCATGGGCAGCTACATGGTATCTGCCTGAATCCACCTTCTTTCTTTCTGCATTCAGTTTAGTTTTCCCACCTCGCTATATTCTTCCCTGCAATAGGGGTCAAAGCAGCTTCTTTATTAACTAATGGTAATAAAGCATATTCATAGCTTACAGAGGGAATCCCACATCTTCTCCCATTTTCAGTCTAAATAAAAAGGAAGGTTTTAACTTTAATGTTGCAAAATCACATGTAACAAAACAGGTATCAAGTGATAATTACAGTTACAATATTTAGTCTATATGTATCTGGTAAAATTAAGGAAAATATTTTATCATCTATTTTATCTTTTTAAATCTAAAATTTTATGTATAATTTATCTTTTATCATAACGAAGGAAAACAATAAATATACCTACTAGTCTTCAATACCATCAAGGACCCCAGAGGATATAACGATACCTAAGTAAGCAGGAAGTGCATTGTAAGCAACTTCCAAAACTCTAGAATTGTCAGAGACATCTTGCTGCCTGGACAGTTACATACAAAGTTCTTCTGTAGTGTTGGGTCATTCGTCTTCAGCCTACAAGCCCATATTATCTGGAAGACTTTTCCATGAAGCAGGAAATTGGAAAGACGGTTTTGATTATATTGACAGTTTGTTAGCCATTGTATTTTGTATTCTGCAGAATGCCTTCCAGATTCTTTCATGAAGCTGCAACCTTGAAGGACTGTGTCACATTCTTTTGGCAAGTTCAGCAGCCATTTTTCTGTGGGTCCTGTATACAGTTTCTATAGCATATCATCAGGAAGTCCAGGCAAGAACAATTTTTGCCCAAAGGACAAGCCTTGTCACATTGAAGGCAAATTCCATAACAAGTTTCTTCAATGTCCATCAACCTCCCTGAAGTAATTAGTGATACCAAAAGCAGGCATTTCTCATTGTCGAGAAAAGTCACTTTTTTTTGTTTTTGTTTTTCAGGACAGTTTCTCTGTAGCCTCTCCTGAAACTAGCTCTTGTAGACCATGTTGACCTTGAACTCACGGAGATCTACCTGCTTCTGCCTCCCAAATGCTGAGATTAAAGGCATGTGCCATTACCACCTGACAAAATCTAAGTTTTTAAAACATTTTAAATGTCATATTCTGTAAGTCTTTGAAGTGTTGACAATTATCAAACTGAAATATATCTCTGTATATCTAGAAAATCTAACTGACGTGACTACAAGTTTCACTATTATAAATGACCATTTATTAGTCTGTAATTTTAATTAAACATTCCATTCTTTTTTTTTATTTTTTAATAATTTTTTTTATTAAGAAAAGAAGAAAAAAAAACATAAACAAAAAACGAGTTTCCACCTCCTCCCAGCCTCCCATTTCCCTCCCCCTCCTCCCACCCTTCTCCCCCTCCTCCCATCCTTCTACCCCTCCCCCCACTCCTCTCCCCCTCCCTCTCCAGTCCACAGAGCAGTCCAGGTTCCCTGCCCTGTGGTAAGTCCTAGGTCCTCCCCTCTCCGTCCATATCTAGGAAGGTGAACATCCAAACTGGCTAGGCTTCCACAAAGCCAGCACATTAAGTAGGATCAAAACCCCGTGCCATTGTCCTTGGCGTCTCATTAGCCCTCATTGTTCGCCATAAACATTCCATTCTTAAATGAGATATATTAACATAATACCTTAAAAAAAGAGTAGAAATATACATATAACAAAATTGACCTTAAATTTGTATCAATAAACCAAAGTCCATACCAGTGTAAGGTATTCATTTCTTTATCATATTCCCCCTTTTAGAAAGAGATTGATTGTGACCCTTAACCACTTATAATCAACCCCCTTAAATAAAAACAAACATTTATAAACAACCAGTTTTGGAATTTGGGCATTGTTTCCTCCAAACTGGTTCCTGCTGTTTATCGGGCAAAGTATTTTTAGGGTTCATGGAGACCTTTTGGGTGATCTTGTTTCACCAAACCACATTAGTCTGGAAGGAATCCACAGGTTCCCATCCTCTGTAAACCAATGCAGAACCTCTTTTCCAAAGTAACAAGTCCTTAGACTCAAATTTTGATATCAAGGTATCAACACCCCTACGTTTAGAATGGTTGACAGACAAACCTGCATGGGTTAAGCAATGGCCTTTAACAGGAGAAACTGCCTGAAGGCTTTAGAATAACTAGTACAGGAGAAACTAGATGTTTGCTGTTAAAAAGATATCTGAAAAATTGAGAATGGTAACCGATTTAGAAGCTGTTAATAAGGTGATTTAGTCAATGGACTCTCTACAGTCTGGCATTCCTTTACCTTCTCTATTACCTAAGGGAATACCTCTTACAATTACTGACTTAAAAGATTGTTTCTTCACTATACAATTACAAGAAGAAGACAGAGAAAGATCCACCTTTACAGTGCCTAAGTATAACAATTCTTACCCTGCTAAAATATAGCAATCTTTTGTAGAAAGATTCTCCCATGGGGAATATTAAATAGCCCACCTGTGCCAATATTTTATATGACAGCCATTAGAAATGATATATAAGCAATTTCTTCAATCTATAGTTTACCATTACATGGGTGACATATTATTATCTGATTCAAATATATACCTGTACAAATAAAGACAGGCAATGCCCCAGAAATGCCTCTAAGAAAAATTAAACATTTTTTGTTTATTATAATCTGAAACGTATTACAGATATACCATATAACCCTATATGCCAGGCAGTTAAAGAAAGATCAAATTGAACCCAAAAGGATATGTTAAATAAGCATAAAGCGATGATAAATATTCCCCAAAATAAATTACATAATATTTTATTAACTTTTAATTTTTTAAATGTTAATGAGAAAGGAACAACATCTGTAAAGTGACATTGGATAGTAGAAAGCACTATGGAATTAAATCAGCTGATATACTTTAACAATGTATTGACCTCATAATGGTTACCAGGATAAGTGTTACATTGGGGAAGGGGCTTTGCTTTTGTGTTCACAGGAAAGAAAAGGTATGGAGACAACTATAGTTGATAAAGATTTGATTTGAACAAGAGACACCTCTTTATTAGAAGAAATAATAGTTCATCAAAGAGTACGGCCATTTAATCCAAACTAACATATAAAACTATCAAATGCTTTTCATTTGATCAGATATAACTTGCCAAAAAGAGAATCTTCCCAAAATTAGGGTTGGAGAAGGGTTTGTTTCTATCTTTTCAGAAGAATAAAGGTATCCAGCTAAGGAATCTGAAGACCACTGGACAAATGAGACATTTGAAGAAAAAGGACAATCATTCAAAAAAAAAAAGTCTCAAGAAAAAGAGTAAATCGACTTATTGGTATATCACATTTCCAGCAGGATAAAATTTCAGAAATCTTCCCAAATGTTTGTTTCTATTATTCTTTATATGTATATAATACAAGCAGTTTTTTTTTTGTAGTTCCAGTCAAACTAAAGATTAAAACTGGCTTTGGAGCTAGAGTGTGGCTCTTTCCTTCTTTAAACACAAGCATGCTTATTAAGGTGAAATCCAAAATCTATGTCTCATGTCAGAAGAGCCACCTACTATGAGACAGAAGAAAACAAATATTTAAGGAGAATTTTATTGCTACCAATCTCATAATCCTTTGATTTTATATTTGCCATTTAATATCTTTTCTCAAGGTATAAGATATATATATATATATATATATATATATATATATATATATGAACCATGAACATGCTTAATAATGACGTTTGAAGTCTCCATAAGAAGGATGTGGCCCCACAATGACGATTCCTCCAAGACTATGATAACAGCACTAAGCTGAAAAACACCACCAAAGATTGGCTTTGGATTACAAGCTCCTCAGAACAGTTTTGAGGTGGCTGGCTGAGATGATCCAGCCTAACATCCTACTCTAGCCAGGACTTGAGACAAGCCCGGCACTTTCCCATTATGCAGATACTGGACAACAAATGATACAGCTACCTCCCCTAGAACTTGACAATTAACCCAATTTTTTCTTTTCAGGATCACCTAAAGATGCTGTCACCCCAATAAAGTAAAAATAGGATGCCCACATTTCCAAGAGGTGGGTGGGTGATTTTTGGTCATTTAGTGGGTTATGGATATTTGTCATTGTTTAGGGTAGTTTGTTATAAGTTGTTATTGGTAATGGTCAGGAAAAAAAAGCTAGACAAGAAAAATAGATTCAAGGATCTTGTTTTAAAAAGAAAAAGGGAGGATATAGATACGATAAGATAAAAAGCAGATTATTGAATCTACTTTTAAAAAGCAACTACTAGTTTTCAATGTTTTACATTGGATTAGACTTTGGTATATTTGGTATATATACAAATTTTGTATATTGATACATATTTGAGATGAATTTCCTTAGAACATACTGTACACATATTTCTACTCTTGTTAAAGTTATTGTACCTATACAACTCATGTAATGCAAATCTCTGGTCCTTGAAAATTATAACATACTGTTTAGGATAATAGGAAATACAGTTCAGTGGTCTATCACCTATTATAATCGAACTTGTAGCCACATTAAGTATCTTTTGTTTCCAAGGTCAAACACTTCAGAGATCTACAGAATATGGCATTTAATGTGTTTTAATAACATAGGTTCTTTTTTTTTTCTTTTTTATGACAAGAAGACATGTCTGCTCCTGGTAGTACCAATCTACTTCAGAGAAGATGGTGGACGTCAAAGAAACCCCACATGGAGTTTGCTTTCTCTGTGGCAAAAGTAAGCCATTGAACAAGAAATTGTCCTTGTCTCAACTGCTGACAGTATGCTTTCATAATCAAACAAGCAGGAAACAAAAAAAGAGTGACTGCCAAACCTTCCCCAGACAAGGCGGGACAGTCCTTCAAAAACCGTGCATCATAGAAAAGTCTGTCAGATATTCTAGGCCTGTAGATTGAAGATGGATGCCCCAATATTGCAAAGGAACTTTGGGTGACTCTCTAGGTATCCAAATGTTTCTGTCTTTTCACACAATGTTTGGAATTCACTTGCTTGCACTTTCTGCTTACTCAGTTAATCCTATTTCCTCCTTCTGAGGTAGTTGAAGACTAAATAGTTATAGTTTTCATTGTTTACAAGATTCAGAAAAGAACTTCACTAAAGAAATGTAAAGTACAGAAATTTGAGAGAATTCGAAAGATAATTTTGGATGGTAATGCAAGTTATAGTAGAAAATAAAAAAGGCACACACCCCTGGACTCACCAAGATACGATATATATGTAGTATTTTTTTCTGAATTTGTCAAATTCAAATGGACAAGATATTGTTGATGTGTTTATTGACTGTATATATTGCATATAGTTATTATACTTATTACATATAGTTACTCTCATATTAGTCATAGCCTTTTTAATTTTATTTTTAAAATTTTGGTCAAAAATGGAAAATATGGTGATATTTTATCTGTTTTATGAATAAAACTTGCCTGAATACCAACCAGAAGGTAAATCTAAGCCACTAGAGGCCAAGCAGTGGTGTCACACACCCTTAATCCCAGGATTTTGACAACAGAGGCAGACAGTTCTCTGTGAGTTCAAGGTCACCCTGGGCTACACAAGATCAATGCAGAAACAGATTTAGGTGGTGGTGGCTCACACCTTTAATCTCAGCACTAGAGAAGAATATATGCCAGGATTAGACAGGAACTAGTGCTCTTTCTGTCTGAGGATTTCGTAGAGGTAAGAGCTCTCTATTGGCTGCTCTGATTTTCTGATCTTTATGTTGAACCCCAATATTTGTCTTGGGTTTTTTATTATTTGTGTTATATACCATCAAAATTGATAAATATTAGATCTGAACAAGGGATACCTTAATTAGAACTGATGATAGTTCATCAAGGATCATGACTGCTTAATCTAATCTAACCTAAAATAGAACCTCCCCAAAATTTGGACTGCGGAAGGTTGTTTTTTTGTTTGTTTGTTTCATTTTTTTGTTTTGTTTTGTTTTGTTTTTTCTTGCCAGGAAAATAAAAGCAACCATCTTGAAGAATTTAATGACTTTTGGACAAATAAGCATCCAATGAAAAATGGAGAAGTACTGGGAAAAATTACAAAGAAAAGAAATAATTTGACCAAATGCAATCTCTGAAGTCTCCAAAAAGTTGATGGGACCCCACAGTGACAATTCCATTAGGACAACAATAACACCACTAAGCTAAAAAACAAAACAAAAACCAAAAATAACACAACCTAAAGATTTGCTTTGTACTACAACCTCCACAGACAGAACTATTTTGAAGTGGGTAACTGAGATGATCCAGCCTCATAGATTACTCTACCTAGGACTTGAGACAAGCCCTGCACTTTTACACTAGGCAGAGATGAAAGCAAATGATACAGCTACCTCTTCCAGGACTTGACAATTAACCCAAAATTTTCTTTTTGGGATCCTCCCACCAAAGGTGTCATTGCCCCAGACAGCAGGAAGTAAATTTAAGAGCATGACACGGACAGATAGTATATTTGTGTATCTCATTTAAAAATGTATAATTAAAATTATGGATGGCCATTTATAATAGTCAAGCTATTAGTCATGTTAGTTAGGTTTTCTAGATGTACAGAAATATATTTCAGTTAGATAGATAATCTACAGTACTTCAAAGACTAAGAATATGGCATTTAAATTTTTAAAATCTTAGACTTTTCATGACAATAAGATACATCTGGCAGCACCAATCTACCTCAAGAGGATGATGGGTATCAAAAAGGCTCTTTATGGAGTTTGTTAGAAACTGCTCTTGCCTGGCCTGCTTGATGGTATGCTGTATGAACTGGACATGCAGGACCCACAGAAAAGTGATTGCCAAACTTTCCAAAAGATGGAATGGTCCTTCAGGTTTCCTCATTCACAGCAGAAACTGCCAGATATTCTTCAGGACACTGAAGAAAGCAACTGGTGGACTTTGCCATTGCAAGAAAAGATCTTCAAATTTTCTGCTTCATGAAAAAGTTTGCTGGATGCTATAGAACTGTAGGCTGAAGGGTAGATTATTGAATCTACTCTAAAAAGAAAAAAGAGAAGATATAGATATGATAGGATTAAAGGGTAGATTATTGAATATACTTTTAAAAAGCAACTACTAATTTTAATATTTTACATTGGTTTGGACTTTTGTATATCGTATACAAATTTTGTATATTGATATAAGTTTAAGATGAATTTTGTTAGAATATACTGTATACACATTTCTACTCTTGTCAAAGTTATTGTACCTATGCAGCTCATTTAACAATGTAATGTAAATTTCTAGTTCTTCAAACTTATTATTCAACAATGTAAGATAATAAGGAAATGCATTTTAGTAACTAGTCACCTATTACAATTGAATTTCTAGTCATATTATGTATGTTTCAAGGTCAAACAGACATATTTTAGATAGCTAGATCTACATGATATGGCATTTAGGGTATTTTAGATTGGCAGCACCAATCTTCTTCAGAGAACATGATGAGCATCAAAGAAACTCCATATGGAGTTTGCTTTCTCTGTGGCAAAAGTAAGCCACTGGGCAAGAAATTACCCTTGCTTCAACAGCTGACAGTATGCTCTTCGAATTGGACAAGCAGAACAGTTAAAAATAAAGTGACTACAAAACCTTGCCCAGACAAGGTGGGACAGTCCTTCAAAAATTATGCTTTATAGAAATGTCTGTCAAATATTCTAGCCTGTAGAACCAAATGGATGCCCCAACATTGTGGAGGAACCTTGGGTGACTATCCAGGCAGTCAGCTGTTTCTGTCATTTCTCACATTTTTTGGAAGTCACTTACTTACACTTCCTTCTTACTCAGTTAATATTTCCTTTTTGCGTCTCTGAGGGAGTTGAAGACTTTATAGTTCAAATTGTAGTCTTTCTTGTTTACTAGACTTTGAAAAGAAACTCATTAAAGAGATGTAAAGTGTATAAGGTTGAAAGATATCAAAAGATAGTTTTGGACAGTAATGCAAATTAGGATAGAAAGTAAATTATGAACAACACTTTGGAATCACTGAGATAGGATGGATAATGGAGTATTTTCTCTAAATTTGTTAAATGTAAATGGATTAGACATTATTGATATACTTATTGCCTGTATATGTTATATATAGTCATTGTACTTATTGTACATAGTTTTTCTCATATTAGTTATGACCTTCTTTTTCTATTTAGACAAAAGGGGGAAATGTAGTGATATTTTGTTTGTTTTAACAAATAAAGCTTGCCTGAAGATCAGAGTGTAGAGCTAAGCCACTAGAGGTCAGGGAATGGTGGCACACACCTTGAATACCAGGGTTTGAAAGACAGAGGCTGAGATCTCTGTTAGTTTAAGGCACCCTGGGCTATATGAGAAACAATTTGTCTAAAAGTGAAACAGAGCTCATACAAAGGTGATCCCAGCACTTGGGATCCCATGCCTTTAATCTCAGCACTGGGGAGGTGGAGACAGGAGTGATATGGCTGGGCGGAGAGAGGAATACAAGGCAGGAGGAGACAGGGAGCTCAATGCAATCTGAGGATGCAATCTGAGAATGGCCTTCACAGTCTGAGGATGCAGTGTGAGGAGGTAGTCTGAGGACAGGATCACCCCTTCGATCTGAGCATTGGGAAAGGTAACAGGTCTTTCTAGTGGCTGATCACACTGCTTCTCTGATCCTCCAGCTTTCATTCCCTAATATCTGACTCCAGGTTTTATTTATTAAGATCAATTAGAATTCTTACTACAACCCAACTACCTAGAGATTTAAATTTTCAAGAAAAGAGAATTCTGGAGGAGTGGGGACCTAGAGATGGACAGTGGTGGCAGTTATACAATACTGTGAAGGCACTTAGTAGGGTTATCATTAGGAACATAAGAGACCACTTTGTGTGACTTGGAATAATGTAATATTTACAAGGTAAGGAGCCAGTCACAAAGCAGCTCCAATATGAGCCAAGCCTAAGGCAGGCTCTAATAAAATCCCAAGGTGGCTCTGAGATGTTAGTGAACCAACCCTAAGTTATAAATCCAGATTGTGTAAAGCTGATGTCCCCTGGAACAACAAAAACAAAAGACCAAAGTGGAAATTTGGAGGCAATGCCAAGATTGCACAGCAGTGCTCTTGAGACACAGGCACCTCGAGTCTCTGTGCTGATCCCCATAGCTAAAGGGACTTTGAGACTGGCCACTATGTATGACCTTGGCTCAAGTGACTATTGAGTTTCTGGCACCATTGTTGAGTTCACACATGCCTGCTTGTCAGCACTATAAAGTGTCTGGAGCACTCAAGAACCTTCTGGAACTTTCAAAAGTGGTATCCTTCCTGTTATCCTCCTGACCTGCCACAGAAGCACTTCCAGAGGGACAAGAGTTGAGCTCACTCTTGAAGCACCTTCATGGGGGAGGATTCCCCAACGGAAGCCTGCAGCATTTCCCGTCTACTGTTCCACACGTGTGTATGTGTGCTTGGGGGGGGGGGGGTCTTTTAACTATAAAATTGTTTTGTTTTATTCTGTCTTTTGTTTTTCTAGATAGGGTCTTACAGTGTTTCCCTGGCTGTCCTGAAACTCACTCTATAGAGTAGGCTGGCCTCGAACTCAGAGATGAGCCTACCTCTGTCTTCTGAGTGCTGGGATTAAAGGCATGTGCCATCACGGCCTGGCTTGATATTACTGCAATCATTATAACAGCATGGTATTGAAAGGACTTTTTGTGTCAATAAACTGAGCATATTCAAAAGGCATATTATGTGTGGACATCCTAATTGCCAATAACCTTATAGTTCAAACTACTGCTCTTCACAGTTATATTACATGATGAAAATGGCTAAGGGGGAAAATATGGATTATGTGAATTTTACTACAATTTTTAAAAAAAGCAAAGTCTTTTCTAATAAAGAGAAATTGGGCAAAGGCTAAAGAAAAATAAGTAAATTATGCAAATCTGGGAGTAACAATCAAAGATACCTATGGCCCTGGACACCATGAGAGCAAGGTCAATCCCAAATCAAAGACCTGGGAGCTGAAAAAACAAACATTTGATTAAAAGTTCTGAGATAGCTCAGTTCAAATTAAGTGTCAGGGAGTGTTTTTAGTTCCAAAAGCATTGCCACCCCATGTCTACACTGGAGACAGGCTCTTTCTATGGAAAGAAAGGGAGACAAGAGGGAAGAATGAGCCCCTGTTGCTAGGATCTGTACCCTAAGCCCTAGCCAGATGCTGATGGGACTCTTCCCCTCCCAGCATGCCTATGGGCCAGGCAGGGGAAGCAGTCTTTAGTTCTAAGGGGACACTTAGATGAACTTAGGTCAATGTGTCTTTGACCCAATTCTTCTGTTTCCTACCCAAGACCCCCTGGTCTCTTTGTACTGGGAATGATAACCATGTTCAGGACATAGCAGCTATTTTTGTGGCCCCTGAGTTTCAATGCTTACATTGACATATGTATAAAAGTCAGGGGTTAAGAAAGACGCTGATACTATCCACAAAAAAATGTTCTCAGTGAAGGGACACCCAAGTTGATGAGCAGAGAGGAAATTTGTGATTTCATTAGGTTGCTAAGGCTACTGAAAACTGCACCAGGACCTCTTTCTCTCCCCAGTATTCCTTTATTGAAGACAATCCAAGCACACAACACCCAACCATGTTTAGTTCACTGTTTCTTTCTTTCTTTCTTTCTTTCTTTCTTTCTTTCTTTCTTTCTTTCTTTGCCTAAGTCTTGTTAGGCATTTGACCCATGTATTCAGCTTGTGGACCAGGCAAAAATATGGGCAGATTTTCATTGCATAGAGAGTTTCAGGCAAGCCAAGGTTATATGGCAAGACTTTGTCTCTAAAAACCAAAACAAAATAAACAACAACACAAATGTTAGGGCTTTCCTGGTTGAGTTTATTCTTTCCAGAATTTCCTTACTTCCTAGTGTTGGCTTTTGCTGACCTGTGCAGATTTTGTCTGCTGGACCTGTAATCCGAGAACCTAAATGAATGGGGAAGACTACAGTCTAATGCTGTGGACAATATTACTTCGGTTTCAGTGTATTTTTTTACAAAAACCTAGCAAAGAAAACAGTGATCCAAGAAAGGTTGTTTGAGTTCAGAAAAACATGTAAACAAATGTCAGCAAGCATATTCTAAATATTAGCATGTTGTAAGAGGTCGCTTGTTTGTTTCCTAGCTGCCCAGCAGCTCAGACCCAAAATAATCACACAGAAACTATATTATTTAAAGCACTGCTTGGCCTATTAGCTCTAGCTTCTTATTGGCTAACTCTTACATCTTAATTTAACCTGTTTTCATTAATCTATGTATCACCACAAGGCTGTGGCTTACCAGGTAAAGTTTGGGCGTCTGTCTCCAGCAGGGCTACATGGCTTCTTCCTGACTCCGCCCTTCTTTCTCCCAGCATTTAGTTTAGTTTCCCCTTTGCCTAGCTCTGTTCTGCCCTGCTCTACTATAGGCTCAAAACAGTTTATTATTATTATTATTATTAACCAATGGTATTCACAGCATATAGAGGGGAATCCCACAACATTAACAGAGCACTTCTTTTGCAGAACTTTCTCAGGCAGATCAATCTAACACAATCGCCTGGTATGAACTATAGATTATACTTGGGGAAGCATGGAAGAAAGGCAGAAGGGCCATATCCAGATTCAGGGTACAGTGACTGAATTGGGTTTTATAGTCATGTTCTGACATCCAACAAAAATAAACATGTCTTATAAATTCAATGTAAATGTTTAAAATAGGAGGCACAGTGTCACATCCAAGAACAATTCAGGGAACAAAATTCTCCTTCCTTTTCTCCTGGAGTCTCTCTCACAGGTCTTCAAGGCATTGTTCACCATGCATCATTCTTTTGGCGTGTTTGGACCCCTAGAAGGTTATTCAAGCTGGTAAGGCCTGGCTTTCCCTCTTGAACTTTAGAGCTGCTCATGCCAGTGGGGATTTGCTTCAGAGCCTTAAGAACAGGACCTTACTTGTTCTCCCTTCGGAACACTGGAACGAGCTCAGTTCTTTGCCTGCTTTATCCCTTTTCCTACCTTCCAGCAGTTACTTTTTTCAAAGAAAAAAATTTTTGAGCAGCTTGGTTCAGTGGGAACCACATGGCCACTTCCCTATCCGGTTTTGGTTTCTCTGTTCTTTATTGCTGCTTCTCCCTTGCACACACCCTTGCCCCCTTCATCTTGATCACCTGGTAATCACCAGGCTCATTCATATACATGTAAATATCTTGTCTGCTTATCTATCTATAGATCTGTATCTGGCATGCTTAAATACAGCTATCTATTTGGTCTGAGACAATGCTCAAGAAGTGGATTTTGCCTGTATAACAGGACAAGTATAAGCATAAACTGATTTTTAAATGCATGGCCTAACCTAACTTATACATAATCTCAGCAGATCTCTAGATTTACTTGATTAAATAACAGATTCATATGCTCTTCTTTTTCCACTAACTCAAATATCCACCTGTTAAAGATAGACACATACTGTGCCTCTTATTTGCTGGTATATGAAAGTAATAATAAGAAAATACCTGCGTTTCCAACTATATGCTTCTGTATTTATAAATTTTGCCTCCCCCTTGTTACATTATCTGCATGTGAGGTGTCCTTTGAGGACAAGGTCCCACTATTGCTTCCTCATTGACAAGTGACAATTGTCCTCTTCTCTTCCATTGGGAGATTTTTTTCCTTTATACTTTTTATATCAATGCATTATTACACTGCTTAAAAAGCCAGTAAAGCTTGCCATGGAATTTGCAAGGATTGCAGTTCTTCTGCCAGTTCAGCAGTAGGATGACCAAGCCTCTCTCTAGTCCTATGGTCCTCTGCTCTGGGACCTGAAAACTTCACTTTTCTTACTACCTTTATCTTGAAGAAAATGAGAAAAAAACCCCATTTTTCATTAATGATTATAGGAATCCAGCTTGAATAAACTGTAGTCATGTTTTTTTTTTTAACGGCTGTTTGGATTACAAGGTGACCCTGGCCTTCTTTTAAAGCCCCCAGGATAAACAACATGGTTAAGCCAGCTGGTGACTAGTCCTGAGCACTCACACAGACTGCTTTCCTTTCTCTTCATTTTAAAAAACAATTGCTCTGGTTTTTTCATTTTCTTTTTCTTTTCTTTTTTTTTTTTGGCAGTGCTGGAAATGGAGCTTAGGGCCTGGTACCTGCTTGGCAAGTCCTCTGCCACTGAGCCACATCACCAACCTCTCCATCTCTTCTTTCCCCCTCTAGTTCCCCATGCCCACCCCCATTTTAGACACAGCTTCTCTCTAATCCCAGGTTGACCTGGAACTCTTGATTAATCCTGACTGAGCCTCAAAGTACTGGGATTTCACACCTCTGCAAACATTCTGTACTCTCTCAGGCTTTTATCATTTTTAAAAATTTATATTTATTTTGATTCTATGTACATTGGTGTTTTGCCTACATTTCTGTCTGTGAGAGAGAGTCAGATCCCTTGGGTAGGAGTTACAGACAGTTGTGAGCTGCAATGTGGTGCTGAGAATTGAGCCCAGGTCCTCTGGAAAAGCAGACCATTAGCTGCTTAACCACTGAACAGTCTCTCCAGCCACCTCAGGCTCTTTCTTAACTGATGTCTTTATGTGTTAATAGTTTTTAGGGAGCTCGGGTATATTCTGGTTGGCCCACTTCTGTTTTAGTAGTTCAACCATCTTATCTTATGGTCCTGGGATTCTCCTCTGTTGTTACCACCCTAGGCAAAAAGTGGGTTTGTTTGCTTGTTTGCTTGTTCATTTGTTTGTTTTTGAGATAGGGTTTCTCTGTGAAACAGTCCTTACTGTTCTGGAACTCACTCTGTACACAAGGCTGGCCTCGAACTCACAGAGATTCAACAGCCTTTGCCTCCCAAGTGCTGGGGTTAAAGGTGTGTGCCACCACTGCCCGGGAATAAACAACATTTAATGCAATGCTGAATTTGTCCATTTCTATCTTTAATCTCTTGATATCGTCTACCTTTGGTTGCTTGTTTTTATACAATGGATCTTTCTGAAATAGTGACTATATTAATTAGTTTTCTATTTATGCAATAAAACACAACTAAGGCAATTATAGGAGGATCTTACAGAAGGAATAATTATCTATCTGTCTGTCTATCTATTATCTATCTATCTATCTATCTATCTTGTTTTGAGACAGGGTCTCACCATGTAGCTTAGGCTGTCCTGGAATTTGCTATGTAGACCATGCTGATCTTGCCCTCACAGAGATCCACCTGTCTCTGTTTCTGACTACTGAAATTAAAGGCATGAGCCCCCATATCTGGTCTGGAAGAGTTTATTTGGCCTTACAGTTCCAGAGGGTCAGAGTCCATGATGGTGGAGAGTCTAAGGTAGTGGGAAAGGAAAGCTAAAGGTTTGCATCTTGAACTGAAAGCAGAAAGCAGGAAGCAGAAAGAACAAACTGAGAATGACAGATGGCTTTGAAACCTGAAAGCCCATGCTTGGTCACCTATTTCCTCCAAGACCACACCACACTTCCTCTTAAGCGTCCTCAAACAGCGCTGCCAACTAGGACCAAGTATCAAATGATCTAAGTCTGTGGGGGAAATTCTCACTCAAACCACTACAGTGATTAAGTGGTTTAATGTAAACCTGCACCAATATGAGTGTGTAAAAACAGTACTCAGATGACAGCACATTTACCTCATGAATATAGAATAGTTTCCCTGGCAAGGCTCTTAGAATACATGCTTACAAGCCACAAGATACAGAGGAGCTAGCACATATTCACTGGTGAGTCCAGCAGCGAATAGTGGAGGAAAGGAAGAACCAAAGGTTTGTATCACTAAACTGGAAGTCCTCAGGCTTAGTGTTATGAGAAAGTAATGGCAAATGTAAAGTTACTCTGGCTGCATGTAACTCCAGCCTATGCCCGTGACTGTAAAGCCACAAGCAAGTGGCTTTTTTTTCCCTTAATTTGTACCCCAAGCATTAAACACCAGATGTAGTAAAATAATAAAAACTCAGATATATTTATTGGGGTTCATGTTGAAGAACAGAAAAGCAAAGCAGCCAATCACTAGAGAGATCTTTGGCCTCTACCAAATCTTCAGAACGAAAGGGCAAGATCCTGCCTCCGTGAATCCTCAGACTCCACACTCCAGTGAGCTCCTGTCTCTTCCCCTTTATATATTCCTCTCTCTGCCCAGCCATATCGCTCCTGTATCCACCTCCCTAGTCTTGGGACTAAAGGTGTATGACTCCCAAACACTTGGATTAAAGGTGTGGGCCACCACCACCTGGATTGTTCTTGTGTAGCCCAGGGTAATCTTGACACAGAGATCTATCTGCTTTTGTCTCCTGAGTCTTGGGATTAAAGGTGTATGCCTCATTCCCAGCCTCTAGTGGCTTAACTTTGGTCTCTTCAGACCTTTAATATTGGTATTAAAATACAAATAAAATATCACTACATTTATACAAAAGTCAGTTGTCCATTGCTCTGTGGACTTATGTCTGAATCTTCAGTTTGATTCCATTGGTCAATACTTCTGTTTTTGTGTCAACACCATGATGTTTTTATTACTATGACTCTGCAATACAACTTGAAATGGGAGCTGGTCATACTGCTATCAGTTCTTTTATGATTAAGGATTGCTTTAGGACTCTTGTGCTTTTGTGTTAATATGTGAAGTTAAATATTATTTTTTCAGTTTCGATGTGATTTTGTTGGAATTTTGAAGGGGGATTATATTGACTAGGTAGCTTGATTTTGGCTGGATGGCCATTTTCACAACATTAATCTTACTGAACCATTAGCTCGGGAGATCTTTCCATCTTATGATATCTTCTTTAGTTTCTTTCTTCATTGTCTTAAATTTCTTATTTAATTATGGATTTAAAATTCAGTGTGCCAGACACATGTATGTAGTATGTAATAACTTCATTAGGCAGTATTTACTGCTTTGAACTGTGCAGATTATGAAGACTTCCTATCAGTTTTGGAATCTCAACTGGATAAAGACATGCCTATTGCAATGTTCATATGCTCCAAACAGAGCTATTTGGGAGACTGTGCTATACTGTAGAATTTAGAACTACCAATCTACAACTCTGTAAGATTCTTCCTGTATGACTCAGTGCTATGATAAACAGCGACCAATTTGGAGCACACTGCTTACAGTGAACTTGGCTTGGGTCTATCCCCACTCACACACTCTAGGTCTGGGCCTAATGCTCAGAGGACTTTGGAAGTGATCTACGAGAAACCCAGGGAACTATTGTTATCTTGTTATTGATAATTGCTGAGGGACTAACTTTCATGTAACAGTGAAATCCTTTCCACTTACCCCTTTTCTTTGAGACAGCTTTCACTGTGGTGCCCAGACTGGCCTGAGCCCTTCTGTGTTCAATATGGGGACCATGCTCTCCCACCTGGCACCAAAACACACTTTCCTTTTATCAATCTATCTATTCATTTATAAATCACTTTTCTGCTATGTATTTATCTTGCATGTATGCTTGTATGTACTCTGCCTGTGTGTCTGGTCCCCATGGTGTGCTGGGTCTCCTGGAATTAGAATTATAAATGATTGTGAGCCACCCTGTGGATGCTGGGAACTGAATCCCGGTCTTCTGCAAGGGCTCTTACCTATTGAGCCTTCTCTCCTTTCCTTTTGGTGTGTGTGTGTGTGTGTGTGTGTGTGTGTGTGTGTGATGAGGAGGACTGAGGCCAGCGTGCTAGGCTAATGATCTACTGCATACAGGTCTGTCACCCCACCACAGGAAGCTGATATTTTAGGGGATGTAAGAAGGACAAACAGAGCCAGAGCATTTCACTTGGGCTGAGGCTGAAAAGTTTGAACCCCACCCTAGTTGGCCTATTGTTTTTGTCCTTCTTTTGAAACTTTGGATTTTCCAAACTTCTTGACAGACAGGTTTTCTCTCACCTGAACCAACATGTTAAGTGGAGATGGTGAAGGTTTGCCTCCAGCACGCAACACACATGAGTGACATTAGTTGTAGGTTGACCCTGATTTAGAAGTGCCTTTGGAAGGGACAGCCACGCCAGTCTTCTTCCTCTTTACAGCCTACACTTGAGCTCAGCCAAAGTCAGAGAAGTAATTTTTCTTTATATATGAGGTGGGCAGGCAAGATCTGCGCTCACACAGATGAGCTCATTGCAGGGACGGCTGGCCTCTTTGAGAGAAAGGCGACAAATCGGTTCCATTGTGTCATGCTTGCTTCAGACCCCTTGGTCTTGGTAACAGAGAGGAGAAAGGCTTCCTCCTCGAGTTTCCGTCTTCTGCCATTTTAGCCGTTCTTATTTTCTCCACAGACTGGGCTGACTCAAGCTTCAGATGCTCAAAATTTTGCCACTTTTTATTTTTTT
The DNA here is from genome assembly GCF_018167655.1 of Microtus oregoni. NCBI lineage: Eukaryota > Metazoa > Chordata > Mammalia > Rodentia > Cricetidae > Microtus > Microtus oregoni. The sequence goes on from NW_024543065.1 coordinate 32,044,391, forward strand.
ATTTATTAATTTTATTGTATGTGTGAGTGCTCTGCCTGCTTCTATGTGTACAATATGCATGCAGCACCTTCAAAGGCCAGAAGAGATCATGTGATTCCCTGGAACTAGAATAAGCACGGTAGGCACTGGAAAAGCAACCTGCTCTTAATTGCTGAGCCATCTCTTTAGTCCCGTTCTGATTAAGAAATCTGTGTGGGGGCGTGGGCATTTCCTGGTACTGGATTAGAATGAGCTTTTGAGGTGCCAGGAGTAGATGCTGGGAACCATACCCTGGAAGAGCAGTACATGCTCTTAACCACGGACCTATCTTTCTGCTCTCCCAACCTCTTTTTTTAATGCCTGTGCCTGCGTGTACGTCTCTGCACCTTTCGCATGCAGTGCCTGAGGAGGAGGCCAGAACAGAGCATCAAATCCCCTGGAACTGGGTATACTGGATGACTGTGTGGGGCCGTATGGGAAGCAAATTCGGTTCTCTGGAAGAGTAGCCTCTGCCTTTAACTGCAGAGCCATCTTTCCATTTTAAAGCCATCTTAATTTTTTTATCTTTTTTTAAATTTATTTATTTATTAAAGATTTCTGTCTCTTCCCCGCCACCGCCTCCCATTTCCCTCCCCCTCCCCCAATTAAGTCCCCCCCCCCAGCCCGAAAAGCAATCAGGGTTCCCTGTCCTGTGGGAAGTCCAAGGACCACCCACCTCCATCCAGGTCTAGTAAGTTGAGCATCCAAACTGCCTAGGCTCCAGGAGAGAGAGCATGAGCAAGGAACTCAGGACTGCGAGGGGTGTACCCACACACTAAGACAATGGGGATGTTCTATCGGGAATTCACCAAGGCCAGCTGGCCTGGTTCTGAAAAAGCCTGGGATAAAACCGGACTCGCTGAACATAGTGGACAATGAGGACTACTGAGAACTCATGAACAATGGCATTGGGTTTCTGATCCTACTGCACGCACTGGCTTTGTGGGAGCCTAGGCAGTTTAATTTTTTTTTTTTTTAATTGAGGTTTTGTGTCTGCCAGGCCTGGCGTTGAGCACCTGGGATCCTAGCGCCTGGCAGGTGGAGGCAGGAATGTTGCCATTTCAGCTATATATCAAGATCAAGGCTAACCTGAGTTACGTGTGATGGGCTCAAAAAAAACAGACCGCCTCCATTTCAGGCTAACCTCACACTTACGATCCATCTGCTTTTGCTTCCCGAGTGCTGGAATTGCCTGTATGTGTTACCATGCCCTGCTTGAACATTTCTATGACTTGGTATACTCATGAAGTCAAAGTCTTCGTAGTTCTCATTGGGACCTGTCATAGAAACTGAGACTGCATTTTACCAAGTAAACATTTTTTTTTTTCCTTTTTGCCATTCACATCTTCTGCAGAGTTTGAAGTTGTCGTCATGTCCTGTGCTAAGAACAGGGATCTACAACAAGGCATAGGATAGCGCCATGTCTCTCTTCTCAGAAATGTACTCAGCAAGCGAAACAAATAAGGTACTTCTCTAATCTGCTTTATTGGGGTGTGTTAGAACTGAGGGAGAAAGCTCGTGTACAATTTTGCAGGGAAGAACGACAGCGGCTTGACAAAGCCCAGAAAGTCTTTCTATGTTCTGCAGTTGCCTGATCTTCCAGATCGCAGGTCAGCGACCTTAGAGGCGGGGCTCCACCGGGGTGTGTGGCGAGCCAGCCCGGAACTACAGTTCCCAGAAGGCCTCGCGAGCCCAGGAGGGAAGCGGGGCCGCGGAAGGAAAGCCGCGAGCGAGCGGAGGCGGCGGCCGCTGCTCACCCCCGACGCGGTCTGCCTGGCTGCCGTCGGTGCGGCGGACTGACTCGGCGTAGCACCTTAGCGTTCCCGAGCGCCGGCCGCCGCGAGCTCGCGCCTTCGCCCACGGGCCCGGCCAGGGTCGGGATGTAGGGCGCGGGGCGCGGAGGCCGCGGGCGCGGCGGGGGCTTCGCGGAGGCCGCGCCGAGGATGGAGAGAGCGATGGAGCAGCTCAACCGACTGACGCGCTCGCTGCGGCGCGCGCGCACCGTGGAGCTGCCGGAGGGTGAGGCGCCCCGAGGACGCGCTCTGCACTTTGCGGGGCGGGCAGCGGTGGGCGACCGCGGGCGCGCGGGAGCGTGGGCGGGGCGCTGCGGCTCGCTGGAGTTGGGTCCCACTCCACCCGCGCCGGGAAGGGGTGCGGTGGCGCGCTTGCGGCGGGCGCGGCTGGGGACGCGCCCGCGGTTTCTTAAGCTGCAGATGAGATAGGCTGGCTAGTAATTTTTTTTTTTTTTTTTTAATACGGGGCGTCGCTCTTGTTTTGGCAATAGACAAAGGCTGTCAGACACCAGCCAGGTATTTCCGAAGCACTGTTGGTGTAGTAGGCATTCCTTCGGTAGGCACGCCTGCCTTCATCTTTTAGTCATGGAGACCTACGTGTTGAGTGGGCTGGGTGAGAACTGGGGTGAATTTACACAGAGGAATAAAAGATCTGTTCCGGACTTTAGCTTTGGAAAACTCCCAATAAAAGAGTTGGGGTTGGGTGGAAGCGTGGGGGATTTTTTTTTTTTTCTTTTCTGCCTTATGAAGTCAGACTGTTTTAGGGGCAGTGGGAGATGTTCGTAGCCCAGGCTGACTGCAAACTTGGGAGCCTGCTGCCTCAGCCTTTCCAAGTATTGGGAATTCCAGGCATTCGCCTACCGTTCCCTGCTTAGTTTGTTTTATTCTATTTCCCCTAAAACTTTGTTTCTCTTAGCTATGGAGAGTGGAAGAAATGTGAGTTGGCGAATTTGAGGATAATTTCCTTGAAAAGTTTTATTCTTTGTGATTCTGAGTAGAGAAAGTTCCTGGCAGCCCTTTCTCAAAAGTAATTTTGTATTTGTTACTTTGCTCGAATGAAGCATTGGCTTAGACTAGTCCTAATTTTAGGAAGTAAACTTCAGCTTCCACTTTTTCTTCCACGTCCACCTGTGAATCTTTTCGCTGAGGGCTGCCCTCCCTTATTTTCTGATGTCATCCTGTTGGTGACAGCTAAAGAAGGCTGTGTGTGCTGTTTAGTGACATTGCTATTTGTATCGCTAACTTGCATCCAGTATTTTGCGTAAATATGGTACAGAAGGCTCTGATAATATTTTCAGTATATTTTCATTGGAGCTGGAGAGATGGCTCAGCCATTAAGAGCACTGCCTGCTCTTCCAAAGGTCCTGAGTTCTATTCCCAGCAACTGCGTGGTGGCTCACAATCTTCTGTAATTAGATCTGGTGCCCTCTTGAGGAAGAGACCTGATCAGTCGTCTTCGTCCTCATCAACTTAGACCATGAAACCCAATATGGACAAGTTCAACATAACTGTCATATACGGGCTGCCCATGCATGCTTCAGCATTGCCAGGGTATAAATTTCATTCATTTTATATTTTCATTGTAGAAAAGTTTGATAACAAAAATAAAGAAAAATCTGCCATTCCACTCTCAGTAGTAAATAATGTTAGCCTTTTCTTTACATATTGCATACAGTATTTTGTTTTGCATTTAGAAAACGTCACAGATGTGTGCCCATAAATATGTTTGTTGAATTTGGCAGAATTTGGTAGATGGGTGAAATAAAACTTGCATTTTTTTTTTTTTTGCTGACTATATGAGGAGCAGCTTTGTATTTAAGACTTAGTCTTCTGCTTACATAGGGTTTATTCCAGAAGATGAGCAGGATTTAATTATATAATCAACATTTTAAGGACTTCAATTTTCCATTTCTTAACCTATTCTTTGAGAACTTCTAGTCAGGAGTCTGAGTGCTTGGAAACTTGAATATTACAATTAAAAATAAAGTGTTTCTCCTTGTTGTAAGAATGGACTATTGCTTACATCTTCTCTTTGATTACAAATCTTCATTTGATTGCAATGAAATTGTTCATTTTGTTCCTTTATATTTGTCTTTCAGTCTTGAATGAGTCTTTGAATTCTCTTAGTTTGGCCCTTCAAGTAGATCATATCTAGGGCATTCTACTTTTTTAATTGAGAAAATATTTATAATAACAATTATTATTATTTACATCCCAATTGCAGTAGTTGCATCCCAACTAGACTCTCCCCACAATCCCACTTCCCATCCACTCCTCCTAGATTTCTATTCAGGAAAGGGCAGGCCTCCCATGGATATCAACCAAACATGGCATATCAAGTTTCAGTACGACTAGGCACCTCCCCTCCTATTAAGGCTGGCCTGGGCAATTCAGTATGAGGAAATGGGTCCCAGAGACAGCACCTGTTCCCACTGTTAGGATCCCACAAGATGAACAAGCTACACAACTGAACATATACGTAGAGGGCCTAGGTCAGTCCCATGCAGGCTCCCTGGTTGTTGGCTCAGTCTCTGTGAACCCCTATGTTCCCAGGTTAATTGAGTCTGTGGGTTTTCTTTTGATATCCTTTACCCTTCTGGCCCCTAGAATACTTCCTCCTCTTTTCCCTGAGTTTTGGCTAATGTCTGGCTGTGGGTCTCTGCACCTGATTCCATCAGTTGCTTGATAAAACCTTTTATGATAAGTGGGCGAGGCACCAGTCTATGAGTATAGGAGAATATCATTAGGCATCATTACATTGACTTTTTTTCCCTCTAGTATTACTGGTTCTATCCTAAGTCTCTGGGCCATCCAGTCTCTGGGACCTGGCCCTACTGGCAGTGACAAGCATGGGTTCCCTCTTGTGGCGTGGGTCTCCAGGTGGACCAGTCATTGGTTGACCACGCCACAATTTCTGCATCACCTTTACCCCAGCACAACTTGTAGGCAAGATAAATTGTAGGTTGAAGGTTCTGTGGCTGGGTGGGTGTCTGAATCCCTCCGCTGGTAGTCTTGCCTGGTCACAGGAGATGGCCGGTTCAGGCTTCGTGTCTCTCATTGCTAGGATATCCTTCATTAGCAGCAGTTACCTTCAAAAATTCCTGTAGTTTTCATTACTCTAGGTTTCTAGCTTGTCCCCGATATGCCCCACCAATTCCAGTTGTCTCTCCTAGTACTCGCTCCCTCTGTTCCCTCTCTGCCTGATCCCTCATGTTCTTTCCCCTCCCAAACCCCCTCCACCTTCAATATCTCTTCTGTCTCCCTTTCCCAGGGAGATCCATGTGTCCTCTTTGTACCCTCCGTGGGCCTGTGGATTGTAGCACGACTGTCCTTTACTTTACAGCTAATATCCATTGACAAGTGAGTATATGCCATGTTTGTCCTTCTGGGTCTGGGTTACCTCGTCCAGGATAATTTTTCCCTGTTCCCTCCATTCACCGGCAAATTTCATGGTGCCATTGTTACTAGCAGCTGAGTAATACTCCATTGTGTAAATGTGCCACATTGTTCAGTTGAGGTACGTTTGAGTTGTTTGCAGCTTCTGGTTATTACGAATAAAGCTGCTATGAGCGTAGAGCAAGTGTTCTTGAGCATCCTTTGGGTACATGCCCAGGAGTGGTATAGCTGGCTCTTGAGGTAGATCGATTCCCAATTTTCTGAGAAACCACATACTCATTTTCAAAGTGGTTGTACAAGTTTGCACTGCTATGAGCAATGGAGGAGTGTTCTTCTTGCTCCACATCCTCTCAAGCATGAACTGTCACTTGTGTTTTTGATTTTAGCCATTCTGACAGGTGGAATCTCAGAGTTGTTTTGATTTGCATTTCTGTGATGACTAAGGATGTTGAACATTTCTTCAAACGCTCCTCTGCCATTTGAGATTCCTCTGTTGAGAATTCTCTGTTTAGATCTGTATGCCATTTTAAAGTTGTTTTTTTTTTTTTTTGATGTTTTAGTTTCTTGAGTGCTTTATATATTTCGGATATTAGCCTTCCGTTAGATGTGGGGTTGGTGAAAATATTTTTCCATTCTGTAGACTGCTGTTTTGTTCTGTTGATGGTATCCTTTGCCTTACAGAACTTTTCATTTTCATGAAGTTCAGTTTATTGATTGTTGATCTTAGTGCCTGTGCTTTTGGTATTCTGTCTAGGAAGTTGTATCCTGTGCCAATGAGTTCAAGGCTATTCCCCACTTTCTCTTCTATCAGTTTTAGTGCATATGGATTTATGTTGAGGTCTTCTATCCATTTGGACTTGAGTTTTTTGGAGGATGATAGTTAATGGATATATTTATGCTCTTCTGCATGCTGACATCCAGTTAGATAAGCACCATTTGTTGAAGATGCTTTATTTTTTTCCATATTTTATTTCTGGTTTCTTTGTCAAAAATCAGGTGTCCATAGGTGTGTCTTCGATTTGATTCCATTGATCAACCAGTCTTTTTATGCCAATGTTATGCAGTTTTTATTACTATAGCACTGTAGTACAGATTGAACTCAGGGATGGTGATACCTCCAGAGTTCTTTTATTGTAAAGGATTGTTTTAGCTATCCTTGGTTTTTTGTTTTTCCATATGAAGTTGAGCATTGTTCTTTCTTAATCTATAAAGAATTGTGTTGGAATTTTGATGGGAATTGCGTTGAATCTGTAGATTGCTTTTGGTAGGATGGCAATTTTGCTGTTAGTCCTACTGATCCATGAGCATGAGAGGTCTTTCCGTATTCTTATATCTTCTGCAATTTCTTTCTTCAAAGCCCTGAAGCTTTTATTATGCAGATCTTTCACTTGCTTGGTTAGCATTAACCCAAGATATTTTATATTATTTTGGCTATTATTTTTTAACAATAACTTTTATTCTTGTCTCATACATTACATCGTGACTGTAGTTTTACCTCCCTCCATTCTTCTCAGACCTTCTCCCACCTCCCCTCCCAGATTTTTTTTCTCCTCTGTTTCCCTTCAAAAAACAAAACAAAACAACCAAAGAAAAAAAAAGGAGAGCAGGCCTCCCAGGGCTATCCACCGAACATGACCTAATGAGATACAGTAAGACTGTGCACAAACCCTAACATTAAAGGTGGGGGACCCAGTAGCAGGAGAAGAGTCCCAAGCACAGGCAAAAGAGTCAGAGACAGCCTCACTCGCACTACTGGGAGTCCCACACGAACACCAAGCTGTACAATAATAAGGTGTATACAGGGTCCACACTTTTGGCCTCAGTCTCTGTGAGCCCCTGTGAGCCCTGCTTTCTGTGGACCCAGGCCATTCTAAATACACAAATTGTGGTTGCATTTTAAGGCCATTCAGGGATGGGTGAGATGAATCAGTGGTGTGCTTTGGAACACACATGTATGTGCACGCACACACACAAACACAGATAATAAAAAGCTGAACAGAAGCGCTAAGAGCTTTCTTAATTTAAGAAATAATCAGATTATTTTCACGTTAGAATTTAGCAGTCCATAAGTGTCTAATTATAATTAGAACAAGTTGTTAAATCAGATTTTTTCTAACCAGCTTTCACCCTAAAATTAACTTTTGCACAGCACTAATATATAGAAACTTGATTTGCTGACTTGGATACTGAGAGGTACCTGACATTACTACTGAGTCATGGAGAGCACATTGTTATCATCCCATGCAGGACTAACGAAGTTTTGTGAGAGGAAAAGAGGGAAGGCAAAGAATTAGGTCAGCGATGTGGCTGCACAGTGAACTTTGGAAGGCTCAGGTATATTGCGCTCTATGTGGAGAGCACGAGATTACACAGCTTTACAGTGAAGGTAGTTTGTTCAATAAGATAGACTTTGAATGCATTTTAGCTATATATTTGAACCATGGTCAGGAGAACTGCTAGCTTTAAAACGACACTGCTTTCCTTTTTATGATCATTGCTAGAGCACTCAAATGAAGTCCCGTTGTGCCTTCTGACCAAAGCAAGAGCTGTGAAAGGATCTCAGTCCTCAGCTTATTAGTGAGCATTGGAAGGTTTGCATTAATTATATTAAGATTTTATTTATATTAAGCTCAACAGAGATCTACCTGCTTCTGCCTCCTCAATGCTGAATGGGATTAAAAGCGTGAGCTATCACGCCTGGCTATGATCTATATCTTTTTAAGGTTGGATATGACTTAAAATATAAGATCTGCACCTAAATTTTAATATAGATAAAAATTTATGAATATCATTAATGCAAACCTTCTGATGCACTTAAGTTGTGTATTTTATTTTGTTTTCTTGAGATAGAGTCAGTGTGTAAGCCTTGACCAGCCTGGTACTCAAAGGTTGGCTTCAAACTCAAGGCAATCCTCTTGACTCAGCCTCCCAAGTGCTGAGATTACAGGTATGTGCCACCATGCCAGGCTTGTATTTTCATGATTAAAACATTGAGATTCACAAATACAGGTATTGCCTGTTTATGACTGTAACAAAGTTACTTGATTGGAATTGTTGTGGTTTAGAAGCACAGACTGTATACTGTAGAAAGAATGCCATGATGTCAGTGGAGACTTATTTTCAGCTCTGATGACGATTGGCTGGAAATTAGTGAGAATAGTTGACTGAGACTCAATCTACATTTTAAAGAAATGAATAAAATTACTCGAATATAGTGCATATATTAAGAATGGAATTGTATTGTAGACCTTCTGGGTATTGTGTAGCCAGAACACCGACTCTTACAGAATACGTACTTTTGGGGCTCTGGAATTAGTCATTTAATGCCAACATTGCATGGCTGGATTTTAGGGGTAAACAGGGATTGTAATGTATGTTTTATAAGACAGCATGATAAAAAAGATCTCCTGTATGTGGTGTTCAAAGTGCCGCCTTTGGTGGAGGCGGGAGGCCAGCTGTGGCTACATAGAGTTCAAGGCCAGTCTGTTGGAACCCCGTCTCATCCACACCCCCCAAAGACAGAATATGTTTTCGCTATTAAAGTATTATTTTTACAGTGGGAGAATTATATCTGCATATTGAACTTGTGAATGTTGATGAATAATTAGTTTTCATGTATACACTCACAAATAGTAAAATAATGGAATAGTAGTAAATTTCTATATTCCCTATATATGATTCAGTCCTATATTTCTAAATACATAATTTTAAAACACAGTCGAAATGCCATTATTAGCGTCAATAGAGTTAAGCAGTCTTTCTATTTATTTTTAATTGTTCTCAGATAGCCCGTGCATGCTTATTCTTTCTCCCTTTCACAGATGTGTGCTAGTGCTCACAGGGTCTTTCTCGCGCTGTGTAAGCAGTCTACCACTGCCATCACTCAGCTCAGATTGGTTTGTTGAAGCTAGTGCTCATAGCACATCATGTTTGGTTCATCTCTCGAGATCCAGTGTCTCAGGGTGGGTGCTGTTGTGCATTCCTTTGTCCCAGCACTTGGGAGGCAGAGGCTGACGGATCTCTTGAGTTTTGGGCTAGCCTGCTGTACATAGTTGCAGGACAGGCAGGGCTATGTAGAGAAACCCTGTCTTAACAGACAAAAAGACTTAATGTCTCTAGAAACTTCTAGAAAAAGTTTAAAATCTGTGGTTACAACCATGCTTGAAAATGACTAATGTTGAGTGTTTGTTTTTAATCACAATAAGAAAAAAATGTATCATAAACAAAAATCATTTTTGGCTGTATTAGGCTTACAGAAAATCCAGTTTTTCTATCAACATCTTAGGCTACTATAGTACAGTTGTCAAATCTAAGAAATTACTATTTTCATAATACTAGTATGAACTCTACCCTAGAATGTTAGCTTGCCCTCCATTGTTCTCTGATTTAGCATGTACTCCAGGATACTGCACCACATTTATTTGGATTCTTTAGTCTTCCCCAGCTCGATCATTCTTTATGGCTTCTTTTCATAGTTTTAAGGAGGACTGGTCATGCATGTGTGGCAACACTTGGATTTGTTAGATGTCTTCTTGGGATCAGATTGAGGTTGCCCATTTTGGGGAATATGCCCTCCTCTGGATCATAGCAGTTATTTCTAATGATACCTCATGTTACCAATCCATTAAAGTGGTAGTTGCTGGGTTATTATAAATTTATTCTCTTTCCATTGTAATTTTTGGAAGATACTTTGGTATAAGCCTCAGAATTTTAAAGACTAAGTAAAATCTCTAATACGATACCATTAGTAATGTATAAAACTAAGCTCAAAATACTAACTGAAAAATAACATAAATGTAGTATAGCATGTCAGAAACTGACTGTGTGTGTGGTGCATGTATATACGTGTATGGCATGTTCACAGAGTCCAGAGGAGAATATTGGCTGCCTTCCTCTTGTGTTCCACCTTATTTCTGTGAGATAGAGCCTCCCATTGGATGTGGAGACAAGACTGGACAGCAAGCCCCAGCAACTTTGTATGTTTGACAGTGCTGAGGGTTCCAGGCACACTTTTATTTTATGTGGGTGTTGGGGCTGCTTTTGCCTACTGAGCCATCTTCCCTGCCCTGTAGATGCTGATTTTTAACCTTTGGGTCCCATTTTTGCCTATAAAGATATGAATGTCTTAAGTATATAAAGCAATAAGCACACCCACACAGACACACAGACATGTATATATACACACACACTCTTTTTGAAACAAAAAAATTTTTTTTTGAGATAGTGTTTCTCTGTGTAGCCCTGGCTGTCCTGTAACTCCCTCTATAAACCTCAAACTGACAGCTCTGCCAGCCCCCACCTCCCAAGTGCTGGGATTAAGGGTATGTGCCACCACTGCTCAGCTTGCAATAAGTATATATTTAAGGTTTCTTCCTGAGTAAAGTTTCTGTTTATTTTTGTGCATCTGTGACAGTGTGTGATTGTGTGCATAAGTGTGTTTGAGTGGTCTTGAGGGACAGAAGCAGAGGTCAGATCACTTGGAGCTAATTAGAGGTAGCTGTGAGCTGTCTGGTGTGGGTACCAGGATCTGGACTCTGCTTCTTTCCAGAGTGGCCACTGTTCTTTAACCCTGAGCCGCCTTTCCACTTTGTTCGGATTTTACCTTAGTTTTTTTCATTTTTACACATACTTGGTTTTGGTTGGCCCTCCTCCTCTCCCCTCTCCCCCATTTCCCTGCCCTTTCTCCTGTTTAAGCGAGTCTTTCCCAGCATTCCTCCTTTGATTTTCATCCCTCATTTGTTCTTTTGCCCCCCTACTCCTGTCTCTTCAAATCTTCTTTCCCCCTCTTTTGGCTTTTGTTTTGTTTTTTGAGAGAAAAGGTTTCACTCTGTAGCCCAGGCTGGCCTGGAGCTCTCTGTGTACTGTGATGATGGGTAGAGACACCATATCTGGCATACATTTAACATTTAAAAATTATTTTTAGCACATATATATCTCTTAATACCCTAGTATTTAAAATTGGAGCACTAAAATGTCCTAAATTTCTTAAAGATTTCCCAGACTATGCCTACTTACAGTAAAACATGTTGAAAAAAACTCATTGGAAATGTCACTTGCTCAGGTTCCAGGAGATACTAGATCTGATTTACTCTTTAGACTGTGGGCAAGCTAAGTTTTTCTTGGACAGTGTGGAAGGCACAGGCACAAGAGAGAGGAGATTCTGTGGCATGAAATCTGTAGTGGTTTTGCTTCTACACTGGTCTTGTTTTCTCCGATCTTTTCTTTTTACATGCAGCTAGGAAAACTGTAATCATTTGTGTCATTTGTTGCAAAAGTAGGAGATAGCTTTAATTCTTTTTCTGTTTATTTTTTTACTCAGATAATGAAACTGCTGTTTACACATTAATGCCAATGGTTATGGCTGATCAGCACAGGTAAGCGTGCGCCCGTTTTTGGTTGGTGCTCTCAGGCTTTTCATTTGTCGTGCTAACTCTCATTCTGCGCCTAGAGAACTGTTGGAATTAACAACTGTTGGCAAAGAGCTCTTAACTCGTTTTAATATGTTTTAAAATGTTTTTTATTATTTACATATCAGCTCCTCTTTTTATTATTTCTGGGGGATATAGGTCCGTTTCTGAACTCCTGTCAAATTCAAAATTTGATGTCAATTATGCGTTTGGACGTGTGAAGAGAAGCTTGCTCCATATTGCAGCAAAGTAAGCCTGTGATATTTGTCACTAACTCTGGTCTAGAGCGGGATGTTAGCCATGAATCTGTCCTAACGGCAGCTGGCAGCCAAGGGTGCTTTGTCTTCTTTAGCTCTTGGCGTGCTGTGTATTCACTCTGTAAATTGTTAGCTGTGATGTGGAGTTCATGTCGCATGTTTGTGATCATAACTTATTTTAGGTGAGGCATAGGGATTATCTAGATGTGTGTAGAGTGCATTCACCAACATTTCCTTTGCCTTACCATTGTAAGGGATAAAAGGGCATGGTGGATGCCTGTGGACTCGGCAGTTTTATTCTTCTTACCAGGATGGGAGTATTGTTTTTATCCACGACCTGGTGCCGACTGACCTTTCAGGGTTTAAGTGGCAGCCTTGAAACCAATTGTTCATGATTAACTAGCTCCCAGAAAGTCAAGATTATTGTGTAGTTTCTTTCAGAACTAATGGTTTGTTTTTCTTTATTTGAACTTTTACTCACAGTAGAATGTGACATCTTGAAGGTAGAGGATCATATTTGTTATGAGTGAATTGGGACCTTAAAATGTGTTTGATTTTGTTTTTAAATTTTGTCTAGAACTGCTGTTTGTTGAATGTGTCTGAACTGTCTTTTAATATTGTTTTAGCTGTGGATCCGTGGAATGCCTGGTTCTTCTGTTAAAGAAAGGAGCAAATCCTAACTATCAAGATATTTCAGGCTGTACACCCCTCCATCTGGCTGCTAGAAATGGGTAAGCTTCCTATTTCTAATGGTGCACCATTACTCTTGATGAAAATAGAAGGAACACATTCTTGGTTTTCTTCTTCCCTGCATTTGTCTTGAAGAAAATTACAGAAATGATTATAACTATTGGTTCGTTTGTCCGTCCGTCCGTCCTTCCTTCCTTCTTTCCTTCCTTCCTTCCCTCCCTCCCTCCCTCCTTCCTGTCTGTCTTTCTTTCTTTCCTTCTGTCTTTCTTTTTTGGTTTTTCAAGGCATGTTTCTCTAGCTTTGGAGCCTGTCCTGGAACTAGCTCTTGTAGACCAAGCTGGCCTTGAACTCACAGGGATCTGCCTGTTTCTGCCTTCCTATTGCTGGGTTTAAAGGTGTGCACTACCACCACCGAGCCTTATTTTTAGTTTCTTAAGGATTTACTTTTTCCCTTTAAAATTTAATAATTTATTGAATTTTCCTCTGATAGTTTTTATCTTGTAAATGGAAATTTATTATTACTTGGCTGTATGGACAGTCTGTTTGGTGTTTTTCTTGTCTCTTTCCCTGTTAATCTTTCCATTCTCCTTGGCTTATTTGTAAAACTATTTAGTTATTTTTATTAGTGGAAATAATTTATTAATATATTATGCAGTTTATAGTTGTTGGAGAATGAATTGTTTAAGAGTAATCTTTTTGTGAAGGGTAGTTTTCAATGCTAAAATATATTTATTTACTTGCTGACACTGCTGAAGATTGTCCAGCTGCTGAGCTCTGTCCCCACCTGTTTAGCTGTTATCTTAGTTGCTTTTCTTGTTGCCCTAATAAAGTGCTTGGACAAAAGCACTTTAAGGGAGAAAGGGTTTGTTTTGCTCCTAGCAGCTTGGGGTTTTAGTTTATCATGGTATGGAAGTCAGGGTGGTGGCAGCTGGAAGGATCTATTCACCTCACATCCATAGGCATGGAGGCAGGATTTCAGTCGCAGATGGTGCAGGGCTTCCACAGCAATTAATGAATCAAGATAATCCCCGAAAGCATGCCTAGCAGCTTCTCAGCTGACTTTAGACCTCTTCAAGTTGACAGCTGGAATTAACCATCACAGCTGTGAGAACTAACACACTACTAGTATTTCCAAAATGTGAAATCTTAAAGACGCACCTTGTTGGCCTCTTCCTGATAATGTTCTGATCATTACTGATTAATATCATTGCAATTGTGTGCTATTTTAAGCCCTACTATGCGTGTGTTTTCTTGTCTTTTTCTGCCATGTAGTTCAGTAGGTGTTTTGTCTCTTTGCCTTTATCCCATGTGCTGGTTAGTTCCTTGTCAACTTGACAGCTAGAGTCATTTGGAAAGAAGAGAACTTCAACTGAGAAAATGCTTCAAACAGATTGGCCTGTAGGCAAGTTTGTGTGACATTTTTTTGATTAATGATTTCTGCAGGAGGATCCACCCCACCACGGGTAGTGCCACTGCTGGGAAGGTGATCCTGGGTTGTACAAGAAGCACTCCTCCATAGTCTCTGTTTCAGTTCCTGCCCCAAGTTCCGGCTTGGACTTCCCTCAGTGACTGATTGTGACTGAGACATGTAATTCAAATAAACCCTTTCATCCCAAAACTGATCAGCATTTTAACACAGCAATAGAAAACAATTTAGAACACACTGGTATTTATTTGTTTATTATAATTCTGTTGGATTAAAGAATGATACTAAAATGATGGAAATAAAATTTAAAATGAAAACAAGCAGTTTTTGATCTAGGCCTTTGTAAATGGATGTTTCTTGACCACCCAGTTCCAAATAACCCTCTCAGGGACTGAATATGAATTACAAATGCTCGGCCGATAGCTTAGGCTTGTTTCTAGCTAACTCTTACACTTAAATTAATCTATATTTCTATTTTTGCTTTGTCATGTGGCTCATGACTTGTTACCTCATTTTCTGTATGTCCTGCTTGCTCGGCAGCTGGCTGGCATCTCCTCTGACTCCACCCCTCTTTTTCCCATCATTCTCAATTTGGCTTTCTCACCTTACTTCCTGCCCAGCTACTGACCTGTCAGCTTTTTATTAACAAATGTGAGTAATACATATTCATAGTGTATAAAAAGATTGTTCCCCAGCATTCCTTGCTTGATGAGTTTAGATTTGTAAATCTTTTTCAGACATTGTAAATTTTTTCTGTCAGTATACTTCCTATTGTGTATCTTTTAATTAATCTTACAGATATTTTTATTTTCTGAACAGGAATTTCATACAGTTGCCATAGCTACATATGTGAAATAGCTATGGAGATAAAGTTGTCCATCTTATTAACTTGAGGCCAAAGTTTTTTTATGTAAGTTTATGTATATTGAACCAAGATGATGTGAATCACAGTTACATCAAGGTCAGATAGGGAAAAGGTATAGTATTTGGTCTAAAGTCTATTTGGTATGCTCCACGTCATTTGATTGTGTACCTTTTTATATGGGTGGTTTTTTTTTTTGCTTGCACATTATTTCTATGCACCACTTTTTTTAAAAAAAATTTATTGTGTATAGAGTGTTCTGCCCAGAGAAAGGCACCAGATCTCATTATAGATGGCTGTGAGCCATCATGTGGTTGCTGGGAATTGAACTCACAACCTTTTGATGAGTAACCATTGCTCTTAACCTCTGAGTCATCTCTCTAGCACCGTCTGATTGTGTAACTTTTTGATAGGTAACAAAGTACCAATTAGACAACTATATATTGTAATATGTCACATCCAAAGTCATAAATTATTTATCACCTTTTAGATACATTAGTTATATTGGAAGGATAATGGCAGAGATCTTTTATGAACGGTCATATATCTTAGAATATTTTTCAGTAGCTACAAAGGAAAGGATAGCTTGGTGCATGGGAGGGATGAAAAAGTTCTCTTAGACACAATGTGTGAGGATAAAGGAATAGGTGTCAGGTTTGAAAGACAGGATGGTCTTGGTGTTCTTCTGAGATAAAACCCTTTTAAGTAGAACATGCAAGGTACTTTTAATCATTCTTGTCAATAGTAATTGAAAAAGTTAACAATTTGAAGGTTCAGAAGTAGGGCAGATAATACATAATTCACTTAGCAATCAGCAAGATGAGAAGGTGCAGACTCCCTATGTCTACCGGGAATGCCGTGACATTCAGTAAATATCTTAACTTTTATTTCTTATTGAATGGCTCCCTTGTTTAATATGGAAGTGCTTACTAAGTGGCCGATAAATGACTGAGTATTCAGCTCTTCTGGAGTCACTTGCATTTTCAGAAATAGCTGTACACTGTAATTGCAGTTAAATTTGTCCATGTTGAAGTATAAATCATATAAGAATTTTGTCTTTTTGGCTGGTTTATTTTGCTTTCTTTTGCTTTGTCAACTGTTGCTGTGAAATGGATAATATATGCCTGTTGGCCTGCTTTAGCTTTCGTATTTCTCCTGTCACCATTAGTGTTGCCATTTAAACACAAGGTCTTTTTGTAGAGCTCAGGCTGGCTTGAATTTTCAGCAGTTCTCTTGTATCAGCCTCCTAAGTGGCAGGATTGTAGGTGAGAGCCATCATGCCCAAATCTCCTTTCTAATAAGTCCCATTAATCTGTTTTAGCACTCTGTGTCATTTAGATCACTAGAAGCTTCCTATAATTGTTGAAGTATATGTGCAGGAAAATTGTTGTTTCTTTATGTAGGAGATTCAGCCTACTCCCCATTATATGAAATATTAAAAGGAAAGACTTTGAAATTATCATTTATCTGTAGGTTACAGATTAGTCAGGTTTGAAACACGATTTTAAGAGTATTTGGAGGGTAAATTATGAGTTCATAAAGAGCAAACTTGCATCAGTATTTTAGCTGTAAATCTTAGCAAAAGAGCTGCTCAGTTGTTTGGTTGTTTTGACAGAGACTGGAAAGTAGTGATAGTGGTTATTAAATAAGAAAGGCACAGTAAATTTTTGTCATCTTGTCTTGTACCTTCTGTGATTTGTGTTTGAAGGGGAGAACATTAGAGGTTGTTACTTTTCTTGAACCAGCCTGCCTTAAATGCTTTCTCAGGTCTGCTTCCCTGGCCCATTTTCACCTGACTGCTTGTTTTAAAGCTGTGCCAGTGGTCTCCTTTGGATTCTGAAATGGTTTTAAAACTCCATCTGGATGGACATAGTCATAAGTGTACATTTGGAACAGAATTTTTTTTTAAATTTAATAACCGTAGTTGGACTTTCTTTGGAACACCAGCTCCCAGATAATGGCATGGAAACTTATTATTAATTATGAAAGCTTGACCTTACTTAGGCTTGTTCTCAACTAGCTCGCATGACTTAAATTGACCCATTTATGTTAATCTATGCTCTGCCACACGGCTTGTTACCTCTCCTCAATATAGTATACATCCAACTTCCTTTGCATCTCCCTGGTGGATATCTGCCCCTTTGATTCCTTCCCAGAGTTCATATCTTTGGTGGGAAGTCCCTCCTATTCTCTCTTGCTAGATATTGGCTATTTAGGTCTTTATTAAACCAATCAGAAGGTGCTTTGGCACAGACACATCTTGATAATGTGTGAAAAAAATTATCCCACAACAATTTTATTATTTTCAGAATATCGTACATGAACACTATATATTCATCATTCCCATCCCTTCTCTTTCCCCTCCAATTCCTCCTGTTTCCTTAATAAATTCACAATCTCTTAATTATTATTGTTGTATGTATGAATATATGTATATGTAATATATACATACATGTATATAATAGTAACTAGTCCTGGATCAGGCTCTAAGGAAGTTTTGTGAGCAAACTCAGTAGGTTTACTGAGTTCATTTTGCTTTACTGTATGCATGTTTGTTCAGTGCTGACCACTTGTGGTCTTTGTGGGAACTCATCTCTTTGGGAGACTGGTTCTCTCTCAGAAGGCATTGATCACCTGTATCTCTTCATCTGGGGTGAGACTGTGGAATTTCCCGTGCACATTGTCATGTCAACTGGTGTTGGTGTTATGGCGGTCTTATTTAGGCAGTCATATTGTTGATAGTAGCTTCCTTGTTATATATGGAAGACACCTTCACACAGCAGATGTTATATATGGAAGACACCTTCACACAGCAAATGTTATATATGGAAGACACCCTCACACAGCAGATGTTATATATGGAATGTTATATGGAGAAGACACTGTCGCACTTTCAGATGTTCATTCACAAAGTTTTAGATAAAACTTGTAAGTAAGAATAAATGTAAACTTCAACATTTATTCACAGCTTTATTTTCCATTTCTTTGAGTATAATGCAGATTTTTAAATAATATTTAACTTTGTTTCAAGAGCAAAAATCAAAATAAAAAAGTGGTTTTACTGTGCTAGCTATTTACTCTCAGGTTGAATGTTTATTAATAATTGATAAAGTTTTAGTAAGATTTTCTGTATAACTGGCTATGTTACCACCAACATGATTAAACATGACACAAAAAGTTGTTGAACTAGTTGAATAAATCTGTTATGTACTCTGTATGCCATATATTGTGTTTGGTATAGTACTGTATGATAATACTATATCCATCATATAATACATACATGATATACCATATTATGACTTATTCAATTAGATTATAAATAGCTTCATGTCACAGGTTGTAGTAATAAGAGCGGCGGGGCTGCGTCCCCGGCACCCGGCCGCCCCCACGACTAGCTTTACCCAAAATAATTACACAGACACTGTATTCTTTTAAACACTGCCTGGCCCTTTAGCTCTAGCACTTACAGGCTAATTCTCACATCCCGATCAACCCATCTCTAATAATCTGTGAGAACCGGTCTTACCGGGAAGATTTCTAGCCTAGTCCATCCTGGGTCGGAGCTTCATGGCATGCGTCTGCCTGGGAGCGGGGCATGGCGTCTCTCTCAGGCGTCTGCTCCCGAGAGAAGAGCTGTGGAGTCTGAGCTCACTTCCTCTTCCTCCCAGCGTTCTGTTCTGTTTACTCCTCCCACCTATCTTCTAACCAATAAAATGGGCCAAGGCAGTTCCTTTATTAGCCAATGACCTTCCTCCATCAACAGGTTATATCATAGCTCCTCAATTCAGTGCTGAATATGTATTAGTTATCTGTCTGTCTGTCTCCTAAGCAGATTGCCAGAGGGATACCAGTAGAAAATGAATCTTTAGAAAGTATGTGGTTCATGAAAATCTTGAGCAGGTATTATTAATGAAGGTGAATTTAAGATAAATATTAGATAGTAACTAGAATTGGATTAAGTTATAAAACGAAGTGGGTAGGTAGTTCAGAAACACAGAAGACTTATTTGAATAGACACATATTCAAGGCCACACAAAGTTCATTGAGTACATGAGAAGATGCTTAGCATCAGTAGTTGGGAAATGGAGAACTAATGAGTTACCATCTCCACTATAAAATGGTGACTATCAAAAAGCATACCATAAAGCAAAAACATTGTACCAGCTCCACTATAAAATAATGACTATCAAAAAACATACCATAAAGTAAAACATTGTACCAGCTCCACTATAAAATGATGACTATCAAAAAACATACCATAAAGTAAAACATTGTATCAGCTCCACTATAAAATGATGACTATCAAAAAACATACCATAAAGTAAAACATTGTACCAGCTCCACTATAAAATGGTGAAATAAGACGTTGGCCAGGCTGTGGAGAAATTGGAGCCCATGTAGGTGGCAATGTAAGATTAGGTAAAGCTGCTGTGAAGAACAATGTGGTAGAGCCTCTGAAATTTAAAAGTAGAATTGCTGTATGATCTATCCTTTTCATGTCCAGAAATACTCAATCAAAAAGAAAGTCCAAAAAATTTTTGTCATTATATGTATATCAACATTGTGTATAATGGTCAGATGTGGAGTAGCCAAGTGCCTATCAACTGATGAGTGGATGAGAAAAGTTTAGTATATACAGATAACAGAATAGGTTTCAATCTTAGAAGACATTATGATAATTAAAATACCATATAGATCTGTACCCTTAAGAATGGTTAAGACGAGCTGGGCATGCCTTTAGTCTTAGTACATAGGAGGTAGAAGGCAGCAGATCTCTGAGTTGGAGACCAGACTGGCTACAGAGTGAATTCTAGGCCATCCAGCAAGGGCTGTGTATTGAGACCCTGTCTCAAAGAATCAGTCAATTCATCAAACAAAAATGGTTAAGATGATAAATTGTATGTTAGATATATTTACCACATAATATAATTTTTAAAAATTGTGGGCAGAGAGGGGTACATATATATGTGTTTTACCAATCCTCCGATGATGTTTTTTCATTTTACTGGGGATCAAACCCAGGGTTTCAAACATGCTAAGCAAATGCTTCACCACCGTGTTATATATCCAGCCTGTTTTTTTGTTTACAATCTGTTTTAGTATTTTAAACATTTTACAATCATGAAAGTAGGAATACAACAGTATAGTATTTTTCCTTGTCCATTGTGTATCTTCTTATATTTCAAATGAAGATTGTTACTCCATTTGGTTAGCCAAAACTAGACATTTCTAATAATTTCTTTTATTTAGTCAAGACTAGAAATTCCTCAGAAGTTTAAATGATAATTTGACAAAGTGAAATGAAAAACGGATTGTAGTTTTTCTTTAATTTGTCATTTGGGTCATAGAAACAGTTTTCTCTTTTATTTTAAAGTAGTATTCACACTTACATATTGGAGCTATAGTAAAGTTGTGGCTGGAGATATCATCTAATACTGGTAATTGTAATTTAATACATAACTGTCATGTCATTTGTATGTTTCCCGTCTTAGTTATCCATTACTGTCTTTTTTTTTCCAGACAGAAGAAATGCATGAGTAAATTACTGGAGTACAGTGCGGATGTCAACATTTGTAATAATGAAGGCCTTACAGCAGTACGTGGTATCAGTTTCATCTGATATTAAAAAAATACTCTGGAAAATAATGGTGAATGTGCTGTTAGTGCAAATTACAGTACAAGTGTTTGTACAAGTTACTTCTGTAAAGTTCTTGTGACGTATCCAGTGAGTTTATTAAGAAATGTAGTATTTACCATGTTCATCTTGTCTTTAGATTTATAACTTTCATTCACTTTGAAGCCTTATTCCTGTAGTTTTTGTCACAGATTTTAGGGGAGATTTTCTTTTGAAGTGTATTACCAGCTGCGCTGGGCATGGTCTCACACACCCTTAATTCCAGCACTTGGGAGGCAGAAGCAGTTGGAGCTCTGTGATTTCGAGTTTGAGGCCAATCTGGTCTACATAGTGAGTTCCAGCATAGCCAGGATTACATAGAGAAATGCTGTTTCAAGAAACCAAAAACAAAGCAAACAAACAAATAAACAAACAAACAAACAAACAAACAAAGTATTTTGCCAATTCATTATACCAGAGCTATTTTCCATTATGGCTTTAGGTAACAAAGGGAATGAGAGTTCACTCTATATACTCTGTACACAGATAACCACTATTAGCATCCATATCCTTTCAGGTTTGCTTTATTGTATTTAAACCATTAGTTTTCAAAATCCATTTTGCTGTTATCATTTTCCATGCAAAAATAAGTTAGTATACTTTTTTTTCTTTTTTTTATTGAGAAAAGGAGAAAAAAAAAAACAAGTTTCCACCTCCTCCCAGCCTCCCATTTCCCTCCCCCTCCTTCCCCCCTACGCCCCCTCCTCCCACCCTTCTCCCCCTCCCCCCACTCCTTTCCCCCTCCCTCTCCAGTCCAAAGAGCAGTCAGGGTTTTCTGCCCTGTGGTAAGACCTAGGACCTCCCACCTCCATCCATATCTAGGAAGGTGAACATCCAAACTGGCTGGGCTCCCACAAAGCCATCACATTACGTAGGATCAAACCCCCGTGCCATTGTCCTTTGCGTCTCATCAGCCCTCATTGTTCGCCATGTTCAGAGAGTCCAGTTTTATCCCATGCTTTTTCAGTCACAGTCCAGCCGGTCTTGGTGAGCTCTCAATAGATCAGCTCCACTGTCTCAGTGGGTGGGTGCATCCCTCGTGGTCCCGACTTCTTTGCTCATGTTCTCTCTCCTTCTGCTCCTCATTGGGACTTTGGGAGCTCAGTCCAGTGCTCCAGTGTGGGTCTCTGTCCCTATCTCCATTCATCACCAGATGAAGGTTCTATGATGATATGCAAGATATTCGTCAGTATTGCTCAAGGATAGGGTCATTTCAGGTTCCCTATTCTCAACTGCCCAAGGAACTAACTGGGGACCTCAGCTTGGGCACCTGGGAGCCCCTCTAGGGTCAGGTCTCTTGCCAACCCTAAAGTGGTTCCCTTAACTAAGAATTGTGGTTCCGTGCTCCCCTGTCCAACCTTCCTTTATCCCAATCCTCCTGCTTTCCCAAGGCCCGACCTCCTTCCCTTCTAACTTTTCTCTCCCCATCTCCCCTTACCCCCAACCCACCCCACCCCAAGATCCCAACCTAGATGCCCTTCAATGGAAGAATGGATGAAGAAAGTATGGAATATATACACGCTAGAGTACTACGCTGCGGTAAAAAACAATGACTTCTCGAATTTTGCATGCAAATGGATGGAAATAGAAAACACTATCCTGAGTGAGGTATCCCAGACCCAAAAAGATGAACATGGGATGTACTCACTCATAATTGGTTTCTAACCATAAATAAGGATCACGGAGTCTACAATAGGTGAATCTAAAGAAGCTAAGTAAGAAGGGGAACCCAAGGAAAAACATATAGTTATCCCCTTGGCTAAGGGAAGTAGACAAAGTTAGTATACTTTTGATTTACATACTGGGAAATGGCACTGCTGAAGGGATTATTAAAAATCACACAATTTTAATCAAGTGATTATAATTTATTTGAGTAGTATTTATTTTTGAAGTAGAGATAAAATAATGTGATCAATGTAGTGAAGACATAGCAGAATGTGTTTCAGCTCCTGTGTGCTGGGATTTCAAGCCTATCATACCTGGCTTTTATTACATCTTTTTTTTTTTTAAATGTATGACATAAAAGAAAGCTTCCCTGAGATTTGAAGTATTCTGTTAGTGGCTTAGTATAGACTGGGCCTGATCATGAAAAGAATCTGTAATTCCTGTGAAAAATCCATATTTGTCTATATTAGCATCACTCATAAGGTAATTTTGCATTCAGAATGCTTAGAGATGGGATATGCGCCATAAAGTTATAATACCTTAGAACTGACATCGATCTTTCTTTCTTTAGGACGGTAACTTGAGGCAAGCTAAAATGTTGATAGCTATCATATTTTAATTGCATAACTTTGTGTCTGCAAAATTTTCTTCATTCTTGAACTTTAAGGAAGATAGAATAGAAAAATTTTAAAGTCTTTTATTTAAAAAAATAGTGATGCATCTACCTAAAATGATTTTTTGCAAGGCTTCTCATAAGGAAGGCCTCTTGGCCTTTTCTCCTTTAAATTCCCAGTCTAAGCCTCCTATCTCCTTAGGAAATTCTTTTCTCTTTCAGTAGATTTGGAAGCTGTGTATGTGTCTCTATATTTGAACAATGCATGGTAGTGATCATTTTGGTTTTAGACCTTACCACTTAACATTTGGAGATAAATCTATTTTTTTATAAAACTATAATATGGTCCTGACAAGGATGTTGATTCAGTCCATCTGACTGAGGCTTCTCCAGTTTGATTTGCATGTGTTCATATGAAGTGGTTCTGTGTGGTGCTATGGCCTGTATGTTCGTGTGATTATTCCCACAGTCACAGTTTGAGGATTTATAGTACCATAAATATTTTTGTGTTACTCCTTCTTCACCCCCCTTTCCATCTCCTTCTTTCACCATGCTCAGCCTTTGGCAACCATTCATCGCGCCTCGATTATACAATTCTGCCATTCCAAGGATGTTAATTAACAGATCCTACTGTATTGACGCTTTCAGGCTTGGCTCATTTTGGGTTTATTCCCTGGATATTCATTTGGCTGTTGTGTATATCAAAAGTTTGTTCCTTTATATTGCTGGATAGAATTGCATGGTGTCTATGCTGCCCTTCAACCTCCTCACCTGTTAAAAGACACTGGAGTCCTTTGGGTTTTTAGATATTATCAGTAAAGCTGACAGAAACATATGATAATGTATAGGTTGTATTTCCTTAGGATAAATGCTTAGGAATGAAGATACTGGGTTTCATGCTTGCTTTTAAAAAGCACACTATCTAACTGTTGGCTATACAGGTCGTGTCCTTGCCACTTTTATGTGTATGGGTATTTTGCTTGCATGCTTGCCATGTTTGTCTGTGTACCACATGCATGCAGTGGTTCACTAAGGTCAGAAGAGGACATTGAATCCCCTGTAACTGGACTTAGAGACAGTTGTGAGTTGTCATGTAGGTGTTAGGGATTGAATCTGGGACCTCTGAAAGAGCAGCAAATGCTCTTAACCGCTGAGCTATCTCTCCAGCCCTGAGAGTAGTGCTTCATTAGATATGTCATTTGCAAGTATTTTCTAAATCTTTACTTTGTCCTTCCAGATACTTCACAGGGTTCTTTTAGAGACAGCCTGATTATGTAGTTCAGACTGCCCTAAAACTCAGCATATTCTTGCCTCAGCCTCCCAGGTACTGAGTGACAGGCGTGTGACATTACACTGGGTCACAGGAGGAGTAAAGGATTTTAATTTCAACAGGTTTTTCAATTTGTACATCATGCTTTTGATAGCAATTTTAGAAACTCTTTGCCTAGCCCTAAATATTGAAGGTTTTTTCTCCCTGAAAGTATTAATAGTTGTACTTTTTCTACATCTGAAGTTTCATTTAATATTTTTAAGAATTATGAAGCTTGGGTTGAGGCTGAATATTTTTGTCTGTGAGTGAATGTTCTGTTCCAGTAGTACTGATTGTTGAATGGTTATAGTCTATCCGTAATTCATCTATGTATTTCTAGCTGGGTGTGGTGGCACACACCTTTAATTCTGCACTCCAGAGGCAGAGCGGGAGTCTTATCTCTGAGTTCAAGGCCAGCATGGTTTACTGGGTGAGGCGGGGTCAGGACTGCACAGAGAAATCCTGTCTCACAAGCAGACAGACAGACAGACAAACACTGTATGCATTTATTTCTTCATGAAATTGATTTTGTGTCTTCCTCAGAAATTCATCTGGGTATATTTGTGTAGTCCTTTCTAGGCTGTGTATTAGTTGTGTTGATATATGCATATGCTTCTCTGCCCATACCACACAGCCTTGGTTCTTGATTCTTATTATTATAGGATTATTATTATTATTATTATTATGATGATTCTTTCTTCAATGCCTGTGCTTCTCTGCCTGAACCACACAGCTTTGATATTTTATTAATGTAGGTATGTTATTATTACTGTATGTAATAAGTCTTAATATTAGAAGAGTAATTCTTCCCGTGTGTGTGTGTGTGTGTGTGTATGTGTGTGTATGAAGATTGCATTAGCTGTTTTGGTTTGTGCCTACAGAAGTACTTGGATATGATTGATATTACATTAAACTTACTCATTAGGCCTTTGATTTCTTTCATTTTTAAATTTTACTTTTTAGTTTTACATATCAATCCCAGTTCTCCTTCCCTTCCCTCATCCCACTACCCCCACTTTTTCACCACCCCACCCCATCTGCTCTTTAGAGAGGGTATGGCCTCAAATGGGGAGTCAATGAAAAGTCTGTCCCATCACCACTTTGAGGCATGAACCAGGCCCTCTTCCTGTGTCTAGGCTGAGCAAGGAAATAGGCTTCAAAAAGCCAGTTCTTGTACTAGGGATAGATCCTGGTCCAGCGGAGAGGGCCTTTCCTATTT
This sequence comes from Microtus oregoni, assembly GCF_018167655.1. Classification (NCBI taxonomy): domain Eukaryota; kingdom Metazoa; phylum Chordata; class Mammalia; order Rodentia; family Cricetidae; genus Microtus; species Microtus oregoni. Next base: position 32,069,720 of record NW_024543065.1, read on the forward strand.
CTGCTGCTTTGTGAGCTTCCAGATACTCCTGTCTCTGACAGGAGTGCTGGGTTCACAAATGTCTACCACCACACCTGTCTTTTCCTCTTGGTTTTGGGACAAAACTCATGGTCTGGAGTTGTCACAGCAAGTGAGGAGCTTTTTCTCTCCTTGTCAGGTTGGTAAGTGGTAGGGATCTGAGAGTCTGAAGTTGTCTTGGACACATTTTCAGCTGATGTGTTTGTGATGTGAAGTATGTTCTGTCTTCTACCTCAGGAGGCCCATGCTGCTTAACTACCAATTCTGGAGCCTTTTAGGGGTTCTCTTGTCTCTTTATTTTTATTGTATCTGTATTAATGTTCTATCTGCTAGTATGTCTGGTCCCTTCTGGAGACTAGAAAAAGGCATTAGATCCATTGGAACTAGATTTTCAATGATTGTGAGCCACCATGTGGGTGCTCAGAACTGGACTCAGTTGCTCTGCAGAAGCATTATGTGATTTAACCACTGAGCTACCTCTCCAGTCCCCCCACATGCCTTCTTACTTAGCTTTTGCTCTTACTTAGGATTCGGTTTTTTTGTTCTGACATGACAATAGATATTATCTGACAAGATAAAATGTAATACATGCTTTCCAGCTTCCAAAACTTGTGTTTCTCCCTTGTCTTGATGGGCAGGTTCCTTCAAAACTGCTCTTTTACTGCTATTTTAGTGCAGTGGTGTTAAAGCTGATGGATATGTAATCAGTTTGCACTTTGAAGACTGCGAAGTATATCCTAATGTTTGTAATGGAAAAAAGTCAAGTGAAAACTGTATAAAACACCTAGTCTGAAATTGTCTGCTTCCCACCCCGATTTAGTTCTGAGTATTGAACTTGGAGCATATATATACATACATACACACACACATACATGTATGTGTGTGTATGTATGTATATATATGCTAAGCAGGAGTTTAATATGAACATATGAACCATATTGTTAATTTCTGTCAACTTGACACAAATCCTAATCACCTGGCAAGAAAGACCCTCATTTAAGGATTTGCCTCCATCAGACTGGACTGTGGGCGTGCCAGAGGAGACATTTTGTTTCTTCTTTTTTTCTTAAAAGATTAAAATAAAATAATTATGTGTATATATGAGTACAGTGTCTAAAGAATATACACACATACATGCGCACGCACATACACACACCCACACACCTGTTCAGTCCCTGGAGTGTTACTTGTGTTCATGTTTTAGGACTGATTATTTGGCATTGGACAGCTTATTTCTGTGCTCTTCTCTGGGGAAGATCACCTCTGCTGCTTCCAGTTTTCCTTATTTGCCTTTGTTTCTTTGTGTATTGATGAGATCCAGCATTTTCTTGATTAGTGATTGATGTGGAGGGCTCAGCCCACTGTGGATGGTACTGTCCCTGAGTAGGTAGGACTGGGCTGTATAGAAAGGTAGGTGAGCAAGCCAGGGAAGCAGGCCAGTAGCAGTATTCATCTATGGTCTGGGATGAGTTCCTGCCTCCGGGTTTCTGCTTGGGTTCCTGTTGTGACTTCTTTCAGTGGTGGCTGTGATGTGGAACTGTAAGCCAAATAACCCCTTCCACTGCAAACGGGAACAATTCTTTTTGAGACAGGATTTCTTTCTTTCCTCTTTTGAGACAACTTTCTCTGGAAATCAGGGCTGTCTTGGAAATCACTGTGTAGACCATACTGGCCTGGAACTCAGAGATCTGTTAGCCTCTCCTTTCCCAGCTCTGTGATTAAAGACATGTTCCTGACACTGGGTTTCTTGTAATTTACTGTGTGGCTAAGGTTGGTTTTGATTTCCTGATCTTCTGCCCCTTTCTACTGGGGCCGCAGTTTTCAGGTTTGTTCCCGAGCTTCCTCCATTCTTCCTAATTGGAAATTTAACATTGTCTTTTAGTGGTATGATAGGTATTTTATAGTTCTTTTAAAAATTATTCTTATGTATTTTATTATTAGTGTAGGATATATTTGCTGTTCATAACTACAGGAAGTATGTTTTATTTGAATATCCATTTGCTTCTGGAAAAGAAAGAATACTAACCTGTTTTCTCTAGCATCAGCTGTGTTGAGAGTCTAGTGTCATTCAAGAAACAGAGTATTTGGTGATCTAAGCCGAGGATACTTTTTTGAATCCTTCAGTTCTTGAGTTTGTAGTACTTCATGGTATAGCTAATGTCTTGATGCATTTGTTTTTCTCATTTAAAAGCAGGAAAATTTTTTTTTACAGTGTTCTTTGAATATTGTGCTCAACAGAGAAGTAGTATTTTGTATGTACTGACTTTTACGGAAACTCCACTGCACAAATGCTAATAATGAAATGGCTTTGCAGATACACTGGCTGGCTGTGAATGGGCGGACAGAACTCCTCCATGACCTTGTGCAACATGTCAGTGACGTGGATGTTGAGGATGCAATGGGGCAGACAGCACTACATGTAGCCTGCCAGAATGGGCACAAAACGGTAAATTCCTCCATGAAGATGGTAAAGGAAGTGCATGTATTTGTATTAAAATCTTGAACTCATGAGAAGTTTTTCATTTTGCATATTTGGGAATGTGCAGCATTATAGGAAAATACTGTTTTCTATTTTGTATGGCCTTCTTACTAACATTCTGTCTGGGCAGAAGCAATAAAAAATAGTGCTTTTTGCCTTTGCTCAAAATAGTTATAATTTTGATTTTATTTCTGATTCTATTTTTAATAAATGACTGTCTTTGAATATATCTTTACATAATAAAAGTATGACTTTACATGTATTTTAAGCAATTATGTTTAGTCAGCTTTAACATGTACCTTTTCCATTTTTTATTATTAAGTGTGAATTATGAAATCAGTAAGTAAGGTGAATATTGATACTGCTTTGTAAGATTTCCAGCTGTGTTATCCTAGTTTCTGTTTTCTCCAACTAGTGGAAGTAACTTTCCGCAGATTTCTGTAACCCTGCATTTGTTCTGTGGTGTTAACCTTCCTGTTGTTGTCTAGACATTTAATTAAAAATAGCTTTTTCATTAGGAAACTGCTGCTTTATATAAAAAGACAGAGGGCTTACAGTTTTAGATTTTCTGTTTTACTGTCTTTACTGTTTAATTTATGTTAAGATTTTTCTTTCACATTTAACCTCAATGATGAATGCAATGTCTTTACTTGCTAACTAGCCATAACCATACCAAGATAAGCTGAAAATAAGTCACTACTAAAAGAAAAAGCTTATTTGTACATCTTCTTATAGGTACATACTTTCATTTATTTCGTTTTATTTTTTGAGATGGACTCACTATGTAGCCCTGGCAGGCAGGGAGCTCCCTATGTAGATCAAGCTGATCTTGGACTTACAATCTTTAGTTTGTCTCCTGAGTACTTGGATGCAGGCATGACTACTGAGCCCAGGTCACAATCTGTTGATTTATTTTGTGCCAACTCTCAGTCTTATGTCTTTTGTTGGGAGACAATATTGGGATCTAGATTTCTGTTTTTGTGTGTGCGTGCATGAGTGTGCACAACCTTGAGTGTCGTACCATCCTGCTTTCTTTTACCTGGAGTTAGGGTCTTTCATTGGCCTGAAGTATCATTGAGTAGGTTAGGCTGACTGACCTCTGAGCCCATGATTTGCCTGTCCGTGCGTCCCAGGAGCTAGGATTACAAGCTGTGTCACACACCTTTCTGTTTTTCACAGGATGCTGGCATTCTTTAAGGTGGTGAGGCTGAGGTTAGCTTGTGTATAACAAGGGCCTGGGAAAAGAGATGGAAGATCTTTTTTCTTTCTTGGAATGTCTTCTGAATACCTTTGTTCATCTGTAGATTTTTTTGTTTTGATCGTCAGAAAAATAAGCATTTTCAAGTAGTGTTTCTTTTCACTAGTTCATCATTTCTCTCATTCTCCCATCAATATTATTGGTTTTAAAAAATATGACATGTGAAAAAAATGAAGTATCTTGATTTAAGTGACTCAGCTTCCCCCCCCCCCCCCCCTTATGTTACCAGAGCTCAAACCCAGAGACTCATTGCCTGAGCTGTGTGCCCAGTCCCAGTGGGCTGCGTTTTAGAGAAACTACTGCATATTAGAAAATGAATCACTTATAGCTTTCAAGGGATAGGAAAAAGAACCTACCAGATGAACAGAATGTCACTTACTAAGGCTTGTAAACCTTATATTTGCTTAGGAACCCCTGGTGTTATAATTGGAAGAAACTCAGAGAAGCTAACTTCAGCTGTTTGAAGCTAGTGTAGAAACAAGGGTTAGTAAGAAAACCTTGGTTTAAAATATACTTGGAGATTATATTAAAAATTTAGAATTGCCTTATAAAGTTATTGAAAATTAGATGGTATAATAGTATCCCATATGGTTTACATCCTAAAGCAAGCATTATAAAATAATGGAGAATTCCTCATAGTCATAGAATGATTGAATGCCCAGAGGATTCATAGTGAACTGAGGTCATTGAGTCTGAAGTGCTCTGTAACTTCCTGTGGATTTTCTTGGGTGGTGAGTTAAAATGGCCTTTTTGTTTTTGTTTTTTCAAGACAGACTTTCTCTCTGTAATAGACCTGACTGTCCTGGAACTTGTTTTGTAGACTAGCTTGGCCTCAAGCTAACAGAGATCCACCTGTCTCTGCCTCTGCCTCCCCAGTGCTGGATTAAATGTGTGTGCCACCCACATCTGGCTAGTGTATATGTATTTATAGAACAAAATATAAAACTTTTTAGAGAAAGAAACGGTATTAAAATATCTCTGAAAAATCTTACTAGCTACTTCAAATTGAAGAAAACAAAATAATAATAATAATAATAATAATTATTATTATTATTCAGTGAAATTTGCCCTTGAATTTCATTTTAGAGTAAATCTTAGGAGTTCATGAAAATACTTTGAACATATGCCGGAGAACTCAGAAGCTTTGTGGAGTATGCAAATAAATATGTATTCTTGCCTTTTTGACAAGAAATGCCTTTTCAGATTTATGCTACTTTTCTAAAAGGTAAAAGACTTGGGAAACAGATTTTTTTCATGATTAAGCATTTAGGCCTGAGGTTGGGGCATAAGCCAGTGGGTAGGCACAAAATCTTGGGTTTGATCCTCATTCCAAAGGGGCAACAACAGAAACTGGCTTGAGTCTCTTATCAGTTTTCTGCAGTAAACCATGAGAATGCCTAACAGTGACCTTTAAAGTCTCCATAAGGAGGATGGGGCCCCACAATAACAATTCCTCCCAGAATATGATAACACAACTAAGCTGGAAAACACCACCTAAATATCAGTGTTGAACTACAAATTGCTCAGAATAATTTTGAGGTTACAAGCTGATGTGATATACAGCCTAACAAACAACTCTAGCCAGGACTTGAGACAAACCCTGCACTTTCCCATTATGCAGAGACTGGACAACAAATGATACAGCTGCCTTTCCCAGTACTTGACAATTAGCCCCAGTTTTTCTTTTTAAGATCCCCTAAAAAGATACCATCATCCCCAGACAGCAGGATGTAAATTTAAGAATAGGATGCCCACATTCCCAAGAGGTGGGGAGTGTGGTTATTTTGTTATTCGGTTGATTATGGATCTTTGTCATTGTTTAGGGGATTGGTTATTATTGGCCAAGTTGTTATTGGCTATGGTCAGAAAAAAGCTAAACAAGGGATATTAGATTAAAGGTTCTTGTTTTTAAGGTAGTGAATATAGATATGATAAGATAAAAGGGTAGCTTACTGAATTACTCTGAAAAGAAAAAAGGGAGGATATAGATATGATAAGATAAAAAGGTAGATTATTGAGTCTTACTTTTTAAAAGCAACTACTAGTTTTCAATGTTTTACATTGGATTGGACTTTTCTATATTATATACAAATTTTGTATGTTAAAATTTGAGGTTAATTTTTTTAGCATATACTGTACATACATTTCTATTCTTGTTCAAGGTATTGTACTATACAAGCCATTTAACAATGTAATACAAATTTCTAGTCCTTGAAAGTTTTATTACTTACTGTTTAGAATAATGAGGAAATGCAGATTAGTTGTTAATAACTTACTATAATTAAACTTCTCATATTAGGTAGATTTTCAAGGTCAAACAAAGATATGTTTTAGACATGTTATTTTCTACAGAATACAACTTTTATTAAGATATTTTAATAGCATAGCATAGTTTTTTTTTTCTTCTTTTTGGACAGTAAGGCATGTCTGCTCCTGGCAGCACCAATCTACTCCAGAGAAGAAAATGGTCATTGAAGAAACTTCACATAGTGTTTACTTTTCTTGTAGCAAAAGCAAACCACTGGGCAAGAAAATGCCCCTGTCTCGACTGCTGACAATATACTATCCTAATTGGACAAGCAAGACACAAAAGAAAGTGATTGCCAAACACTGTCAAGACAAAGAGGGGCAGTCCTTCTGAATATCCTGCCTCACAGAAATGTCTGTCAGATATGCTAGGCCTGTAGGCCGAAGATGTTGCAGAGGAACCGTGGGTGACTGTCCAGAGAGATAGCTGTTTCTGTCATTTCTCACATTTGTTTTTGAAAGTCGTTTGCTTGCACTTCCTGCTTACTCCGTTAATATTATTTCATTCTTGGGTCTCTGAAAGAGTTGAAGACTAGATAGTTACAGTTTTCCCTGTTTACCTGAAGCAGAAAGCAGTTATGTTAGAAAGTAAATTAGGTACATGACTTTGGACTCACCAAGATAGGATAGTAGATAACGGAGTATTTTCTCTGAATTTGTCAAATGCAAATGGACTAGATAGTATTGATGTATTTATTGCCTGTATATATTGTATATAGTTATTGTACTTACTATATATAGTTTTTTTTTTTTTTTGGTTTTGCGAGACAGGGTTTCTCTGTAGCTTTTGGTTCCTGTCCTGGAACTAACTCTTGTAGACCAGGCTGGCCTCCAACTCACGGAGATCCGCCTGCCTCTGCCTCCCGAGTGCTGGGATTAAAGGCGTGCACCACCACCGCCCGGCTATATAGTTTTTCTTAACATTAGTTAATAGTCTTTTGCATTTTAGACAAAAATGGGGAAAAGTAGTGATATTTCATTTGTATTTTAATAAATAAGTAAAGCTTGCCTGAAGATTAAAACTCTAAACAACCACACTAGTCAGCTGTAGCAGCATGCAGTGGTGGCACACACCTTTAGTCCCAGTTGCCACACTAGCTAGCCATAGAAGCTTGCTGCTGGTGGTGCATACTTTTAACCCCAGCACTAGAGAGGAATATAAGGCAGGATGAGATAGGAACTCACTCTCTTTCAGTCTGAATATTTCATAGAGATAAGAGCTCTCTAGTGGCTTGGCTGTTTTGCTTTTCTAATCTTCAGCCCTGACTGTCTAAGAACCCACTTTGTAGATCAGACTGGCCTTGAATCCAGAGATCTGCCTACCTAATTGACTGAAAATTTCTAAGTAGCCTTGCTTCAAGACCTCTGATATATTGAATAAGTGAACACTACACCTGAGTTTTGTCTATTATGTACACACTAGCATATTTACATAGTTGGAAATGTGTTAACTTTTAGTATTTTCAAGACTGTTTACAGTCTTGACATGTTGGTAAGGCTGGGCAGCAGATACCTCTGTAATTTTTTGTAGGTTTTATTTTTCTTGATATTTCACTTCTAGATCATGAGAATACTTTGTTAGGAAGAAAAGAATTTGCTGTTGCAGTTAGGCCTTTTGCTTTATCATTGACTGTTGTCACTGAATTATCTGGGAATGACTTGTTTGTTAATTAGGCGTGATAAGGGCTTCTGGAAGGCTCACCTCTCCATGAGGGCTCAATAGGAAGGTGATGGAAGAGCTGTGAGGGGCCTCTGCTGTGAGGAGTACTTAGATCCCTTTCTTTACACTTGGTCCAGAACAGGGTTGAAGAAATCTTCTGATTACCTGTTACTTTCTTGCTTTTGTTTCTATTATGGTATGGAATTAATAGTTGATTGAGTTTTAGCTGTCATTCCCATTCATGTTTTAAGAGCTTTCATGAAAAAGATCAGCAAACAATAAAAAAGATTAGTGATTGATGACCTTTCAATCACTTTAATGCTATAGGAATTAGTAAAGGAATTTTTTTTGCATTCATATTCTTATCAATCATTTTTATCCTTCCTGTTAGAATGAGTAGTTTCCCCCTGTCTTTTTGTAGGCAACATTTACCTACAAGTGAATGCTTAAAACTTATCTCCTTTAATAGTTGCATAGCTGCTTGGCGCGGGTGCTGCACAGTGAATTTAGGTCCTCTGGAAGAGCAGCAAATGTTCCTAACCACTGAGCCATCTCTTCAGTCCACATTGAGAATATTAATTAATGTAATTTTGTTAATAAGGAAGGAAAATACGTACCCTGATAAAAAAGAAAATAGCTGGGATAAGCAGTTGCCACTACCTTCATCAATGTGTTTTATCAATGTCTTTTAGAACATACAAGGATATGGCAAGTACATAAGAAAGGAATGAATTTTTAATGTCTGTAGGTTATACGAGGATATGATAGGAACATTGACAATCTATAAGTCTTGCTTTTTTTCTTTGATTTCCTTGAAGTTTAACCACTTAAGAATATGTTAGTCTATGGATAAATAATTTTATCTGGTAAGCTCTACAGTATAAATGAAAATGCAGAAGCACTGAAAAAGTATATGGTTTAAGAACCATTTAAGAATCAAATAAGTGACTGTTCAGCACTAGTTGACTGGGGAGGATGAGTGCATTGGCATGCTCTTTTTTAACTTACATGACTGAGATGATATGTCCTGACCAAAAGTAGCTGAAGGGAGCAGTGGTTCGTTCAGCCTGCGAATCCAGGCTATCCTCATTACTTCAGGGAGGTCATAGCAGCAGGAGCCAGCGACATCAACTCACACTGTCTCTGCTGTCAAGAGCAGAGGGAAGTGCGCCAGTTCAGCTTGCTTGTTACTCAGCCAGCTTTCCTCAGTCTTCAATAGTTCAGGGCCCAGCCCATGAAATGGTGTCTTGAGTATTCAGGGTGAGTCTTCCTGAATGGACTAGCATTTCAGAAAGTCCATCACAGACATTTCCACAGACCAACGTGATAAAAACAGTCATTTGTCACTCTTTCTAGGTTATGGCAAGTTGACATTTACAAGTAAATAGCACATTCTATAATTAATGTAGTTTATGAAGATAAAACTAGGGAGTAATAATGAATTTATAGAAAAAAAGTGGAATTTTTACTTCCTGGAAAATAGGATAATTATTTTGATGATGGTCTTAGTTTTTTTTTAATTTTCTTTAAAGATTTATTTATTTATTATGTATACAGTATTCTGTCTGTGTATATGCCTGCAGGCCAGAAGAGGGCACTAGACCTCATTACAGATGGTTGCGAGCCACCATGTGGTTGCTGGAATTGAACTCAGGACCTTTGGAAGAGCAGGCAATGCTCTTTAACTGCTGAGCCATCTATCCAGCCCCTGGTCTTGGGTTTTAACCTCTGTTTTTATTGTGTGATAGAACATAAATTACCTTTCTGGAATTCAGAATATCTTACAGAAGTGGAGTTATTAAATGAATTGATAGGTCCTTAGTACAGTGTCTGGGCACATGTTAAAGTTATTCATATTATTATACCATTGTATTGTTTTAACTGTAATGCATATAAACAAATAGTATATTTTAATATCTTAGCTTTTGAGTTGTTAGGTTTGAGGTACATGTGAACCTTCTCTTTCCATATGGGCATTTTTCATGTATATATGTATGCCTGGTGTACTAAGAGGGCATCAGCTCCTTTGGACTGGGTTTGGATTTTGTTGTAGCTGCAATGTTGGTGCTGGGAATGGAACCTGGTTCTCTGGAAAAGCAGCCATTAGTCTTACCCGCTAAGCCATGTCTGTAGCCCCTGGACCTGTGTTTTCTCTGTACTTGCTTTCATCATTCCTCAATCTTCTGGGAGACTGAGTTTTTTGTCTATAAGTTCTATAATCAGTGGCTGTAACTGCTGTCTGTCTCACTCCTGCTTTAAGATCAAATGCAGCTCTTGGGGTAGAAATCTTGAACGGTGAAGCTTTGATCAAAGTGCCCACATAAGCCTTATCTTGAAAAACAGGACTCAGATGTGCATGCTTATGTATACTTATGCAGGCTCATGTGGAGGCCAGAGCAGGTGTCAGATAAAGCTATCTCTTACTGCTTTGTACCTTAGTTCTATGGGACAGAGTGTTTTCTTTTCTTTTCTTTTTTTTTTTTTGTTTTTTTTTGTTTTTTTGAGAGAGTTTCTCTGTAGCTTTGGTGCCTGTCCCGGAACTAGCTCTTGTAGACCAGGCTGGCCTCGAACTCCTAGAGATCCGCCTGCCTCTGCCTCCCGAGTGTTGGGATTAAAGGCGTGCGCCACCACTGCCCGGCGGGACTTACTTCATCCTTGGTTTATAGGTTATAGGCATGTATGGCCATAGCCTACTTTTATGTGGGTACTGGGGATTCAAACTCATTTCATCTTGATTACCCACTGAGCCATCTCCCGAGTCCTACTTTATCTAAATATAAAACATAGGAAATACCGTATTACAATCTTTTGTGTTTGCTGCTGAGAATTGAATCTAGGGCCTTGAATATACTAAGCCCATCTAAAGCAAAACAAAGCAGTCCCTCTTCCAATTGCATTCCTCCCTTGAGCCCCTCTTAAGACCGGGCCTTCTCATTTCCCCTTAAGTTATGTTTGCTTGCTTTCAAAAGCAATAACAACAAACTACAAGTGAGCTCCACTGTTTAGATTTAGAATTCGTGTTGGGATATAAGTAAATTCAGGCACTAATATATGACTACTCTATCTTTAAGTCTTTTACCAAAATCTTTTAAAGAAAACATGGCAGTTCATTAAATCATCTTTCTTTTAAACCAAGATCACCTGAAGAGGTGAAGTTCAAGTTTTAAGCATCTCTTCGGTGCATTTCTCCAAATAATAAGTTGCTATGACTGTTTTTCAGTTTTTAACACTTGTATATTAATTGTTTCTTTATGGATTTATAAATTTTCTTTAGGCAGTTTAATTTATATATGTTAAGTTTTTTTTTTTTTGCTGATGAGTCAAGTTGTAAACACTTTAATATATATACATATTTTTTTTGGAGTTTGTTTTCTTACAACTTATTCTGATCAGGGTTTCCCTCTCCTAGCTCCTCCCAGACCCTTCCCACCTCCCCACCCACCCGACTCCATATTCTTTCTTTTTAGAAAATAAGCAAAGCAATTGAAGAATGACAACAGAAATATGAGAAATATAGACATACGTATATCCACACAAGCAAAATCCATAAAAACACAGAATTGGAAACTGTAATATATAAGCAAAAACTCAGTAAGGCAAAAAATGTCCCCCAAAAGAAATGTGAGATTAAAAGTCTATCAAAATATCATGAGTTTTTTCTTTGTTGGCCATTTCCTACTAGGCATGGGGCCTTAAGTGCTTAATATCCCCAGTGAGACTTCTTTGGAGAACACTAAATTTTCTTTGGCAAGCAGTTGTCAATAGGAGATACCTTCTGGGCTAGGGATAGGAGTTTATTACATCCATTCGCCTTCTCATTGTTGGGACCACACAGACATCCAGTGTGCAGCACACATAGCCAGAGCTAAACAGGACCAAGTACCCAGTCTAAACAAAGCAATGCCAATGTGAAATGTGTATTAAAAGGTATGTAAAATCTCAGTGAGAACCTGAAATCTGACTAATACTAAATTTCATAAATGTAACATTGGAATTTAAGCAATTTTTTAAAGCCTTCAAGGTTTTTAAATTATTTCAAACATATAAATCTCTAGTCATTCATGTTATTATTCAATATATGGTCAAAATGTACTTATCTATAATATTTTCTCATTCCTAAAATACTTCTTTCTCAAAGGAATTAGAAATTAGAACCTTCCCCCACAAAAAAAGAAATTAAAGATAATATAGAAATCAAAATAAAAGAAATTGAACACAAAGGCATTAAAAATGATCTAGATTAGGAAAAAACAGAACTGGCAGGTTATCTAACAAATCTGTTTGTAAGCAACAGCACTGTGACATTACAAGGTGATGTAAGGGGGAACTACTGATCCATACAGAGAAAACTGTGAAACTGGGGCTCTCAGGTTCAAGCCCAACGATCTGAGCTCAGTGCCCAGGATCTACTGGGGACTAGAGATAAAGGACTCCACAGTCTTCTCTTCCACATACATGTACATCCACAGCACATGATACAACACACCACACAGACACACACATACACAGTGAATGACTAACTTCAAGAGTGTTGACTACTCAATCCAATGAGATGCCTTTATTAAACCCTCCCCTTAGAGTTCGGGAAAAGATGTAAAAAGACTGTAAGCGCCAAGGTGATGGAAAACACCAAGGAAACAGAGTCTTCCTGACACAATAGGACTGATGCACATATAAACTCATAGACTGGCAGCATTACAGGGGCCTGCACCTCCTGAGAGTTGAGGTTATAGGCATGTACCACTCTGCCCAGTTAGCTTTTTAAATTCTTTTTTGTGATTGTCTATATTTTTTCTGAGTTTTGCTTTGATTTGCTTTTTATCCCCAGGTTAGATGTTTGCTTTAACTGTATTTTAAATATTGTCTGTCCATTCATATTTAATGGTGAGACACTAAGGGACATTGTATGAGGAATGAATTTATTAGTGCCTGGTTTAGCTGTATACCAAGGTGTCTAGTGACACTGTCCATATTTTTTTTTTTTTTTTTGGTGAGTGCTGTCCAGCACATGATGGAATGTTTTTCTATGTTCCTGATTGCTCACTAGCTAACCAGTAGCACCCTCTCTTCCTAATCGTGAAAATCACTGTATTTCCTGGCATTGTGAAATGCTCTCAGAGGAGAACTGACTGACTTGCTCAGTGTGCTCTTGTCCTCTTCTTTCTCTTGTATGGGTGTACACTGTGATTTTGTTATTGACATAGGACTAGGGTTTAGAGCACCAACATCTGTGGTCAATCTAGAAGTAATATTGAAAATTTTTAATTCCAAAGGTGTTTTCTTTTTAATGTTTTTATATGCTTTCTTCATTTTGTTTTTCCAGGAGAAACTCAAATGAGGACCATAGGAATAAAACTAGAAAACATTATTTTTGAGGTTTTTCAGGTGGGCTTTGTTCTGTCCTGAATCTCAGATGTGTATTTTTATGATTTTATGTGAACTCACTTTCTCTTGGTAGAAGTCAGATGACTAGAAGGGAGAGGGTACATATGATTGAGTTTCAGAGAATTTGAGCCAGCCTGGACTTTTGTCGATTGGAAAAGGGCTTCTTAGCTTTTAACATGTTGTACAACAGTTATACTCTGGCTTTGGGAGAATTACAGCTCTGTGTGCATTTCCCCGCAAGAAGTAAAATGTTTAGTTTTAAAATTTAGATATTTAAAGGTGTCTTGTTTGCTAGCCTTATATATAGTTTTGCAACCTTAAATAATTACAAATAATTATTCCTTGGTTTCACTAGTCACATTTTGAGTCACATGAGTAGTCATGTGACTGTTGACTGTCCTCTGATCGAGGGCCCCCAGGCAGGCACACTTTGTATCACATCGACAGTTCCACGTAGACTGTGGAGTACCTGAGTGTCATTGAGCTTTTTATAGTTGGACTTATTCACCATCATACATCATGAGTCTGTACACTCATTTTCTTTTTAAAGCTTCAAACTGTGGGAAGAATTCTCCTTATGTGGATTAAAGTTCTAATAATTGTGTCTTTTGTTTGACTTCTGTGGGTTTACTTTTAACCTTTTTCCTCCCAGACAGTGCAGTGCTTGCTAGACAGTGGTGCTGATATTAACAGGCCGAATGTATCAGGAGCCACTCCATTGTACTTTGCTTGCAGGTACGATATTTTGTATTTTCAGACATGCTTCCCTTAATGAATGTTGTGTTTCAACTATATATTTGTGTATGTTTTCTCAAACTCTTGTTTTCCTACAAATGCTTTGCTTTTATTTAGTATGATAAATATTCTGTTACTTAATTGCAGGAGAGAAAGCATTTTCTATTTATATAATTATTGCTATTTTGAGATACAGTCTTACTCTGTAGGCCGGGGTTTAGAACTCACAATGTAGCTCATGGCTGGCCTCCAACTTTAGGTTCTCTTCCCCCAGCTTCTGTAATGCTGAGATTATAAATTTGAGCCATTTTGATCAGCATTTCAGTTAATTGCCAGTGCTTTTATTTAATCAGTGGGGCTGTTTTATTTACTTGAATACTTCAGTTTTAGGACAGAATAGTAATCCAGTGAATTCCATATCTTATTAAGTACCTAGGTTTGATCCTTTGGGAAAAACTGTTGAATATGATTGGTATATGTTATGTATTCTGTTTTTTTCGCTACTGTCTTGATTATTTTTCTTGACTTGGTCATTTGTTTTTTCTTAAAGGACTTTTAGAGGACTTGCCTAGCATGCACAAGGCTGTTCTTTCATCCCAGGTATCAGGGCAATGAAAAAGCCAACCAAGACATCAACAACACAAAACAAATGCTGAAGAGTAATATAGTAATTATATACACACACTTGTTCCATACACATATCCCTGTTTATATTTGTAATCTGTCACACAAAAGTAGTTTGCAGTTAGTAGCAGTGCAGAAAACTACTGTAATGGTTCTTTTTGCTCTATAGTCCTATGGTTGTCCCTTGGTATCCTTGGGGATCGGTTCTAGAACGACCTTCTCCCTGATGGATAGCCAAATATAATATAAATTCCCCGATGTAAAATCCCAAAGTATTTATATATAATCATCCTGCAGCTTAATTATCTCTGTATTACTTACATCTACTATAAACACTGTGCAGATAGTGTACCGTGTTGTTTGAGTAGTGATAAGCAATGAAGTATGTACATATTCAGTACAGAGATAAAGTATGTGCATATTTAGTACAGGTACAACAGTTGTATGCCTGACCGTGTTTTCAGTCTGTCAATATGGAACCCATAGGTGTGGATGGCTGATTATATGTTAATTGTAATAATCATTCATTTAGATTTTTATAGCGACTCTAAAAATTTCGTATCCTATTCTTTTATATCATTCATTTAAAAATTATTTTTATTTTGTGTGTATGGATGTTTTGCCTGCATGTACACAACATGCATGCCTGTTGTCTGTGTAGCCTAGAAAAGGGTGTCTGATCTCCTTGAACTGGAGTCACAGATGGTTGCTAGCTGCTACAGGGATGCTGTGAATTGAACCTGCATCCTTTGCAAGAGCAGCAAGCATGCTTATGTGCTGAACCATCTCTTTATCACCATTTTACTACAAGTTTATTTTTAACAGAAAGATGTGCCTTTTCTTGTTTCAATTGGTGTCTCTGATATTATCTTGATCAGACTGATACAGATCATCTATTCATTTTGATTTTATCAATTTTAATTATGTGTGTGTCCATTGTGGGTACATATATGTATTATAGGTGCCTGTGGAGGCCAGAAGAGGGTTTCAGATAGAAACTGAAACTGGAGTTTGAGTTAGAGGCGATTGTCACTGACCTGCTCTCCTGGAAACTGCACTCAGGTCCTCTGTAGGAGCAGTGCATACTTGTGACTGCTGAGCTTCTCTTCATCCCTCTTTATTTGGGGCAGTTTACAAAGCACTGTAGTGATTCTTTCATATATTTTTTTAAATTGTAGTCATATCATTTCTCTCCTTCCCGTTCCTCACTCCACTCTCTCCCATGCACCCTACTTGTCCTCTCTCAAAATTAATGGCTTATTTTTTGATTGTTGTTATACACATATACACAGACACACACACACACACACACTCTCTCTCTCTCTCTCTCTCTCTCTCTCTCTCTCTCTCTCTCACTCTCTCTTTCCCCTAAGTATGTAAGAATGACCTGTATGTGTATGATTTTTTTATTTAAATTATGTGAATTGTAAAACTTAGTGAAGCTGTTAAATTCAAGGGGCTTCTACATACAAGAGCTTTTTGGGTTTTGTTTTCTAGTTCACATCCGAGTTCAGTAGTCTCTTATTCTTATGATTTAACTGATTGACTGATAGCTAATTCCATGATGATATGAATTTATGAAAGATACTAGCTTGAGTTTCTGGAATAATGTTATGCCATTTAATATAAATTAAAATTTTTGAACATTTTGTTTGTTATTTTTATGTGTATGGGTGTTTTGACTGTATGCATGTCTGACTGTATACCATGTACATGCATGGCCAGAAGAGTGTGTTAGATCCTCTGGAACTGGAGTTTCAGACTGTTGTGACACATTGTTGTGGCTGCTAGAAATTGAACCTGGTTCCTCAGGAATAGCAACCAGTGCTTTTAACTGCTGAGTCATTTCTCCAGCACATTTTCTTAAAAATTTTCCCATATTTTATCTTGAATGTTTATTTTTTGACTAGACATTCCTTTGAAGCTCCCAATTTAATTGTTCACAGGCTAATTACATTATTATAAAATCATCAGATGTCCAGCATATAGTATCTTATTTTTTTCTTCATGTCTTTCTTGTGCCCCTTATTCTCCGACTTATTCAGCCCAGAAATTGGGTCATTATTTCTTAGTACTCTCCGACTCTGAACTTGGAACCTATTCTTAACAGCAAGCTCTTTAAAGTCTGCCTTCAAAGCATGTTTTGCATCTCTAGACTCTCGTTAAGCTACTTTCCTGTTGTTACTGAGGAGTCTACCTAGTCTCCTTGACTCCACTTTTACTTCCCTTTAGTAATGTCTTTCTCAGCAAAGCGACCTTGTGGGAGAAAGAAGAGTAAGTTCTTGCCACCTTAGAACTTCTCAGTGCTTCTTTGTTGCATTTCAGAGAAAACCTGCATTCTTTAGGCCCGTGAGACTTAACTCGGCTCTGCCCACTGTGCTTTGGCCATGCTGGTTCTCTTCGGGTTCTCTGAGTGCAAGTGTCCACTGTGTTTTTCTGCATGATGTTTTCCTGTTGTCTTTTGCTAGACATTTTGTGTGGCTTCTTCCTTCATGCTACTGCTTTAGCTGTTACTTGATTCCCCCTTTAGCCTGCCTTTTTGTTTGAGTTAGAAGTGTGATCCAAGCTGGGCTCAACCTTGTGATCCTTTTGTCTGCCTCCCTTGTGCTTGCTTAGACTATAGACATGTATTGCCAAACCTGGTATCTTATTGTGCTTTTTGTTGCTGTGATAAAACACTGACCAAAAGCAATTTGGGAAAGAAAGGGTTTATTTGGCTTACATATGCTGGGTCACAAGTACATTGAGGAAAGCCAAAGCAAGAATTCAAGACAGGAATCTGGAGATTGACGCAGAGAATGTGGAAGAGCATTGCTTACTGGCTTGCTCTTCATGGCTTGCTCAGCCTGCTTTCATATGCCACCTAGGTGAACTGTAGTACAGTTCAGCCTCTCGTATCAATTATTATTTTAAGAAGATGCCCTATAGACTTTCCTACAGCATATTTGATGGAGGCATTTTTCTTGGGGTTCCTCGTCTCCAAGAATTCTAATTTGTGTCAAGTTGACCAAAAAAAAAAAAAAAAAAAATTCCAGGATACCTGACTTTAACTTGCTTTTTAGAAGCATAGTTATGGCTGATTTAAATAGATCCCAAATGATTGCCTGTTACAATCTCATAGTATTGCTTTCATAGCATTTTGTAATTTATGCCTATTTATTTACTGTTTGTAGTCTATCTCAACTTTAGTGAAAGCAAAAAGAGTATTTCTTTTTACCTCTTTCTGTTTGATGCTTGTACAGTATTTTGTGCTTAGATGTTTAGTGGGTGCTTGTGAGTGAATCCCTCTGGTTACATACAAAATGATGAATTTAAAATAGTTAATACAATTTTATATTATTATGTGGAACTGGAATATTCGTATAGCTAGTCTGAATATAAGAACATTGTTAAAAGATTGCTTTAAAAGTATTTATTCTTTTACTGTATTTATATCAAAGATTATTTCTAAAACTCAGTTGTGTGTGGTACTAGGAATTGAACCCAGGCACCTTTTGCCATGCCAACCCATTCTTAATTTTTATTTTAAAGACAGGGTGTTCTTGTAATTGAGGCTGGTTTGGGACTCACTAAACATGGCCAGGTCTGACCTGGAACTCATGAGAGTCCTTCCACCTCAGCCAAATGCTTGGCATTATGGGCATGAACCAAGATGGCTATTAAGTTTTCATTTAGCAAGCATTGGATCTCTTTGAAAAAAGATAAGACATGAAATGAAAAAGGAATTTGTCATTGTAGGAGAATGATACATGAGGCACCAAACTGTATGGTGGCACCTGACTGTGTGTGAGCTACTGTCAGAGGAGAATGTTAAGCATTTAATAAACTCAAGTGATTCTCCTTTCTCTGCTTCTCAAAAAGTCCTAGGGTTATAGGTCTGCATGCCTGGCTGTTTACATAGGTGCTGGGGATTTGAAATCAGTTCCTCATGCTTGCCCAACATGCACTCCTAACTCACTGAGCTGTCTCAGCAGCCGTGAAGGTATGCTTTTAATTGTATTGTGGTTTCTACATTCTCAGGTATTTTCTCTATTTACAGATAACTTTTATTAGGAAAGTTAAGGTAAATTGGAGTATATATAGATAAATAAGGTAGTAAGCTATTGATGGCGTTTTAGAGATCTTTAGAGTTACAAAGGTATAAGCTTCAGAGCATAGAGTGTAACTCCTGTCAACAATTCTTTTTAGTTAGAGAACTCAGAATCAGAATAGTATTTAAAATAACCTTTAAATTTAAATCTAAAAGCTTATGGAATAGTAAACTCTAGTTTCTGTTCATAAGCATTCCCATTATTATACACTCTGGTGGGCATTCTTAGACATTAAGATTGAAAGAGCCCAAAGGTAGAAAGCTGAAGGATTTTGAAAAACAATTGTATTTTCATAAACTACACTGTCATATCCTTGTAAAGAGTATTGTCCCAATCAGTATAAAAATGAGTCTGTCTATGGAGAGAGTGAGAGTACATTAGTTTTCTTTAATGGTGTGGCCCCTGCTTGGTTGACGACTCTGTACTGGACACCCACACCCAGAGGAAATGGGTGACCCATGTCAAAGTCAGTGGGTTATTGACAATTAGAAAAGAAAAGGGCAGGAAATTGCAAGGAAAGCTCTGGAAAGATTTAGGAGGAGGATAAGTATGAAATTATCAGAATTAATAAAAATATTATGTATTTATAAAAGTAGCCATAATTTTTATAAAGAATAATTGCCTATTCAATAAGCTTCCCTAGTTATTTGGATTAAAAATTCTTTGTGGCCCCAAATAATGCCAAAATATAGTCAACTGTTCAAAACATCAGCTTCTAGGATAGAGGGGTGGGTGGGTAACTCAAAATACAGTGTAGTTTCCCCACTGAGGATTGTACTCCATTTGTATCTTAGCTATAAGGCATTACATATCATGTGTGTTTCTGTGTATTTTAGTGTATATAATTATAAAGCTGGGTGGATATAGTTTTTAAGTTGACTATTGAAAACAGTTGACAATTAAAACAAAATCTTAGCTGAGCATGATGGTGCTGGCTTTTAGTTTTGGCAACCAGGAGGCAGAGTCAGGCGGAATTTCAAGGCTATCCTGGTCTACAAAGCATGTTTCAGTCCATGGAGGGTACAATGTGAGACCTTGTGACACTCTTCACAACTCTGTGACTCTGTAGGTTAGTTGTAAACTGCTGCAGTTTTAATAAGTGGTGTTGGGCACTAATTGTGCTCTTCACACTTTGTATGCTGTAAACAACTGAGTCTTGTTTTTAATCTAGTTTTGAAATGGACTGTCCCTTCATTGGAGGTGTGAGCTTCAGGTAGTTTCAGAGAGCCAGCTTTCTCGAAATGTTGTACTGGCATTTTGTTTTCTTTGTGCTAAATATTCTTTTTTTTAATTTATTTTCATAATTTTCTTTGCAAAAAGATGTAAAAAGTGTATTTTGCCTGCATGTGTGTCTTAATATCGTGTGAGTGCCTGGCGCTCACATGGTTCAGAAGAGGGCATCAGATTCTCTGGAACTCGAGTAACAGATAGCTGTGTACTACCCTTTGGGTCTTGGGAACCAAACCTTGGTCTTTTACAAGAGTAGCAAATACTCTTAACTGCTGAGCCATCTCTGCAGCTCCAGGAATTATTATACTTTTAATTTTATGTGTGTGTGTGTATGTCTGTCTGTCTGTCTCTCTCTGTGTATCATCTGAGTGCTAGTACCCACAGGTGCCATAGGCATTGGATAACCCTAGTGTTGGAGTTCCAGGCATTTGTGAACCATCTGATATGGGTGTGCTGGGCGTTGAGCTCAGATACTCTTAACCACTAAGCTGTCTTTCCAGCCCTCATGCTAATAATTGGTTTTGCTGTATGCGACAAAAAATGTTTATGTGGAGGCTTTATGAAATAAACAGATGGATGTATCTACTATTTAACTGTTGGTCTTGAGCAATTGCATTTACTCTTGAAACATTGGGTGAACCTTTTCAAAAGAGACTTTAGACAGATTAGATTAAGCACAGTTGATTTGCACAGAGAGCAAGCACTTCATAAACTGGATAGTACTCAAACCAGAAGTGGTTCAGAGAGCTCTGTGCTAGCAGTGTCTGAACAGTGAGCTCTTGGGCTAAATGTAAATGATGGCCTGAGTGGTGGCAGCAGTGCTTCGGGCTTATTTGAGCATGATTTGATGGATTGGCTGCCTATGATTGGCTGAAACTTAATCTGTGAACATAGGAGTAAAACCCTTAGTTTGTCCCACTCACCACATGGATGAGGAGTTTCCTCCTTACCAGGGAGCCAACACTTGATTATGCAGTGGCCATCAGTTGAACGTCTTCTAAGTCGTTTTTACACCATCTACTGAGTAACAGTGCCTGTTCCTACAAGTTGTGGGCTCGGTTCTAGTTGAATCTCTGCACTTTAGGTACTAGGAGCAAGTCTCATCCTCTGCAGTTTCTGAACGACTGCCAGCTGGGCTTCCTTGGACTCCCTCCTTGGGTCTGACTAATTTGCTAGAGTGGCTCATAGAACTCAGGGAAATACTATGCCATCATTATTAGATTAGGAAGGGTATTTAAGAGTTACAAGTAAGCACCAGACACAGAGACCCGTTGGGCAAGGTCTAGAAGGCTCTCAAATGTAGGCGCTTTTTGTCTTGAAGAATTGAGATGCATTGTCCTGGGGAGCTGGGACGTCTTAGTCACAGTACTTCGAGGCTGGCTCTTCTCAGCTAACCAGAAGTTCTCCAAGACCCAGTTTTGTTTTTTAACTTCATTTTGTTAGCATGATTGAAATGTGGACAATTGTTCAGAATTGTTATTGGGCCAAAAGGGGTGTGACTTAATATATTAGGACAGAGTGTCAAACCCAGCAGGGTGTTTCTGTTCAGAGTCTTCATGGCCTTTTGGGCAGCATTCCTTTCTCTTAGGTAACAGGCAGAGCACCTTCTGAAAAGGGGATCCTCTCTTGGATCCTTACACAGGTAGAGCAAAAACATGTCAGAGAAGTTTCTGTGAGTCACTTAGGGAAGTTTGCTTGAGCGAAACAAGGAATATTGAGGAGGGGCAGGAAAGTACTAGAGAGGTTTTGGTCTCAACATTCTAACAAAAATTGCCTCTGAGTTGATTGTTCCAAAGCTACTTCAAGAATCAAGGCCAGAAAACCTAGTACACTAACCTTACTTTTCTACTTATTTAAGATATAACAAGGAATTATATAAGAACTAGGAAGCGTGGATGAGCACAAATACACACACACACACACACACACACACACACACACACTCTGTCACATCTGAGTATTTGTTATGAGTAGCACACTCTTATTTGCTTATTTATCATTAGGTTGCAGTTCGTTGCCCAGGAGCTCAAGTACAGGGACAGCTTTCAGGCTAATGCTGTCACAGTTACATCCCTGGAGACCGAGGACTAGATAATATTTATCACCTGAGGTATTCTAGGAAGTTGTGTTAGGTTTCTCCTTGTTATTCCCTATCATTCATTCTTTAGTGCTTATTTATCGAGTGTATGAAATACTAAGTTAAAGCTTACAGTATAATTTATAGAATGTGATGTGTACATGCTATAAGCCGACTACCATCTTGGTACTATTGAACAAGCCTACTATTTAGATATTGACGGTTCAGGGGCTGGAGAGATGGTAGAGCAATTAAGAGCACTTGTTCTTGCAGAGGACCAGTGTTCATTTCTCAGCACTCAACCTGGGGACAGATAGCCATCTGTAGCTCCAGTTCCAAGGATCTGACTTCCTCTTGCCTCTGAGGGCACAAGACACATACATAGTGCAAATATATCCATGCAGGGGAAATATACATATAAAATAAATAAATGTAAAAATTAAAAGTTGTCAACTGGAAAGATTGAACACGTGGACATTAAGCAATTGTGAGAGTTCTTGAAATTGGATAGTTTTTTTTTTATAAAACTCAGATTATTCTACAGGTGCCACTCTCTTCTGACATGTATTAAGTTTATCTAGGTTACTTTTTAGTTTTATTTTTGGGCATGGCAAGGAGCAGCCTAGCATAGGACAGTATGAATTAACCACTGTTATAATAGCTGTCTGATATTTTGGCTGGCACCACCAGCTTAATAACCCTGGTGCCTGATGAAGAAAGACTTCTGAGCCTTTTGCTTGAGGCTTGTTATATCACAGCTGGGAAACTGAGACAGAATTGCCCTGAGTTTGGGGCCAGCCTGGACTACAGAGTGAGAGACTACTTTTGTTAAACATTAATAATAAGACTAATTACTATTATTTTCAAAGGACTGATCTACTGTTGTTGTTTTTTTTTCTGGTATAATGTGGATACTATTATTTAAAAACTATTTTTTATGTATGTTGGTGTTTTGCCTGAATGTATGGCTATATCAGTTATGGTTCCCTCTTGAGGAAGAGGCCTGGTCAGTCATCCTCATCAGTTTAGACCACGAGACTCAATATAGAAAAGTTCAACGGAACCGCCATATATGGGCTGACAATGCATGCTTTAGCATTGCCAGGGCATAAATTTCAGTTTTCAAATTTTTCCTCTGGAAGAGTAGCCTACTGCTGAGCCATCTCTCCAGCTCCCTAGATATTATTCTTATGTTAGTTCTGGTCATTTGGTGCACATAGCAAGGAAGGTAGTTACTATTGCCATAAGTTATCAACAGAATGATTAAACCTATTATAATTGTTTTTTTTTGTGGCACTAGATTTGTAGCAGACAGTTTGAATGTTTAATTCAAATTGGTTATAATTTTTTTTTTTACTGTACCATTCATTTGAAATACAATGAGCTTGTTTTAGATTTGTTCCCATTTCTGGAAAATCTGTGTAGTCTTTATTGCTGTGAAGTGATGTGCCTCTAGAGGATACTAGGGATCTAATTTATGGAGAAAAGTTAGATTAAAAATTTAGATTTTTAATTTGGTTCTATTTCTATACAGTCATGGTCAGAGAGATACTGCACAGATTCTTCTGTTACGAGGAGCCAAATATTTACCAGATAAAAATGGAGTAACCCCTCTAGATTTATGTGTACAGGTATGTTTTTAATATACTGAGAAAATTTATCATAGAAATTATAAATTATTAAATTATGTTTTACATAAATGAGAGTACAAATGTTTAGCCTGCAAAAACTATATTATTAAAAAGTCTCTTTGTTTTTAAACCTGAATAATCATTACTCTTGTTTTTAGGGTGGATATGGAGAGACTTGTGAAGTATTAATTCAGTATCACCCGAGGCTTTTCCAGACTATTGTTCAAATGACACAGAATGAAGACCTTCGGGAAAACATGGTAGCATAAGCTTGCTAATAGGTTGTAAATGAATAATAATAATTCTGTTGTCATGATTGTTTTAGTAATTTGAGTTTGTTGTATATTATGAAGCTATGAATTATAGTTAGCCCTTGGTATATGGGGATTCTGCAGCCCCAAATCAACCAATTGTTGATTAAAAATACTATAATTAAACATGGACACACCTTTTGTCATTATTCCCTAAAGAATATAGTATAACTATTTACATAGCACTTACATTTTATTAGGCAGGATAAGTTATGTGAAGCTGATTTTAAGTTTATAAGAGAATATGCATTGAATAGATTCACTTGCTCTGGCTTCTTACATAGAGTCCTTGAGCATCTACAGGTTTTGGGTACTAGGGACAAATTGGAATTGGGTACCAGGAATATTGAGGTGTAACTGTATATAATACTGTATCTTGTCTGATATTTGCCCCTCTGAATCATCTGGCTGTCTCTTTGGTCTCTTCCTCATGGATAGAGGAAAGAAATGTAGTGTCTGGTGACCACTGTTCATTGAGCTCCTTTTCCTGTTGTTTTGTGGTCCCAGGGCGTGAACCCAGGGCCCAACTTCATTGTCCTGCTGAGCTACATCCCCAGCCCCAAGCTCAGTATTTTCAGTAGGAATAGTCTTAGAAAAGTTGGAGAGTTGGAAACCTTCATAAACATTAGAAGTTTAGAATTAAATTTCCACATACATACTTTATTTCCTATGTGTATGTATCTCTTTACCTGGATAATTTTGAAGATATTGTCATCTTTTTCTATATTGACTCTTAAGTTTATGTAAAGCAAAATAACTGTAAAGTTCTTGACTTTAGTTAGCTGGCTTCAAGGCATTTATAAAACTAATATGTGTGTACATTTTGATAGAATTTAATGGATCACTTACTGTGTAATCACCTTTTTTTTTAAATTGATATAAAACCAGTTACGGCAAGTTCTGGAGCATTTGTCTCAGCAGAGTGAAAGCCAGTACCTAAAGATTCTGACAAGCCTTGCTGAAGTGGCTACAACAAATGGTCATAAACTGCTTAGGTGAGCATTTCCGTAAATCAGTACTTAGTAGTGTCTGTCTGTTTCATCTCCTGAATAATTAGATACTGTCTGTCATTGGTGAGGTGTTAAAAATTTTTGCTGACTTACTGTATTAGTTTACTTTTCTAAACTATGATAAAACATCATGTCTTTGGCAACTCAGAGAGGGCTTATTTGGCTTAAGGTTACAGAGTTCATCATGGCAGGAAAGCATGGCAGCCAGCAGCAGATGAGGGCTCACCTCTTGACTGGAAAGCAGGAAGCAGAGGGCAGGCTCTAAATGGTGCACACCCTTAGACTCTCAGATCCCCCTCCAGGGCAGTAACATAACCTCCTCCAACAAGACCACACCTCCTGAGCTTCTCCGAATGTCTCCAATGTCAGACCAAGCATTCCAACACTGAGACTAGGGGGACACCTCATTCATACCACACACATTGACTGGTTTTTGTTTTGTTTAAAAAGTCTGCCTAACTATTCAGCCCTTAGTAGTCAAGAGACTTTTTAAACCTAGAGCATGTTAATGTGAATTTTGGCATATGTGTATGGAATTTAATCCCTATTTTGGGTGTGGTCATACTTCCTTTTGGTCCAGGCAGTTGGGAGCTGGAAATTGGAGGACCAGGAATTCAAGGTAATCCTCAGCTGCATAGTTTGTGACCAGTTTGGGCTACATGAGAAAATAGTTCAGGAAAGTGAATCTCTGACTTATAAAATTGGGTACATCCACTGTTTAACCTTTCAGTATTCCTTCATGATTCATTATCAAGTTTTTTTTTTCCCCCTGTGCTTTCCTTCTCCCTAGTTCAGGTCTTTATTCTTCTTGGAAGATAATATGGTTTTAATAACTCATTGCTTATTGGGAGCTACTGAGTACCACCCTCACCACTCTCTCAGGGTTCAGAATTGGACTTCTACTACAAGCAAAAACTGGCTTGGGAACAGGGTCTGAGGGGTAGAACAAACTGACTGACTTAGGCACGTTTTGCCTGCAAGTTTCCAGGGGGAAGATAAAAGAAGGGAAAAGAAGAAGCATAAGGGTAAGGGCAAAGAAAGCATCATAAGGCAGAAGGGCAAGGCATCAGGCATAAGGGTAAAAAGGGCAAAGCATAAGGTTAAGGGATAGGGCAGTCAGAAGGGTAAGGGATAGGGCAGTCAGAAGGGTAAGGGATAGGGCGGTCAGAAGGGTAAGGGATAGGGCAATCATAAGGGCTAAAAGAGGGCATAAGGACATTAGGCATAAAGGGGTAAGAAAGGTAAAGGTAAGAGGTGATCTCCATAAAACTTTCAGTTTATATAGGCATACAGACAAGTTAGCAATCCCACAGGTGGTAACAATAGTATCAAACATGCATTTTCACAGAGTCACAAGAAACTGGTGAAGGTGGCAAGTAGGCACCTTATGTCCCAGAGGGGGCGTGGATGTGAATTCCCCCTGCGGTTGGGAACATATTGTTGGTAGCTATACTAACTTGTGGGCTTGATTTGCTTTATCATCTAGCTGGTTGAGATAAAAGGAATCTCTTCTAGGGACCCTAGTTTTAACTCCAGCAGGGTACCCAGGTGAGAATTTTTCTCTCTGAAGCTAGTTTTAGCTACTCAGGCCATTTCCCTGTATAAACAGTTTATTTCCTGGGCTATGATCTTATGTTAGTTGAAACCAAGTTGAAAGGTAAATACAGATTTATTAGTAGCCTGTTAAGTCAGAGCAGAAGACCAGTACATTATACCTTTGTGAGTCTGCTGTTAGAGCACACGTTACCTCCTGTATGAGGCTTCTTTCTTTCAGTGACTTCTGTCAATAAAGAAAGTTTGTGAGGGACTGTTTTTATG
The DNA here is from genome assembly GCF_018167655.1 of Microtus oregoni. Lineage (NCBI taxonomy): Eukaryota > Metazoa > Chordata > Mammalia > Rodentia > Cricetidae > Microtus > Microtus oregoni. Next base: position 32,096,354 of record NW_024543065.1, read on the forward strand.
TAGATTTTGGCTATGAGAATGAGGACTTGACTGAATCCTTTTCACACCATGGCTTCATGGTGTGGGGGGAGGTATCCAGTTGCCCTACAGGAAAAGTCGATTTATACACTGTTGGGGTATTATAGAAGGGAGAAATGCTATGATTTCACAAGATTTTTACAGAATTGACAGTGACTTATCCGAAGGACAGACGTTCTCATAGCTCTGCAAAAATGGTTCTCCAGGTAGAGTGTCCTTCTCGTGGATAGTCCAATGGAGCCATCAACTTTACATTTACTGTGTAATAGTTGGGGGCTCACCACAATCGCTACATCTAAGGCATTAAGCTTTATATCGCTTGAATTTTATTTGTAACTTATGTATATGCTGTATTTCTCTGTATGTGATTAGCCAGTCCAGTTAGGAGAATAGGCAGCTATTACCAAGTACTTAGTATGGTTTTTAGCATATGGATTTGACCCTCTTCTAGTTTGGATGTATTTTTCTATGCATTTCACTGTCATTAATCATTTCAACAGTGACAGTTTGTGATAACCTTTCATCTCCATAGTTGCTGCTGAACCTTTCTCTTTCCAGCATCATGCAGAGTCTATAAAAGATATGAATATAAAGCTACATTGTAAGGTTTACTGCTATTCATGTTCCATTCTTCCTGGGGACTTTTTGTATACCTAAGATGAAAGTCTTTCTGCCCTAACGCCTGCCTTCTTCTTCTAGAGAGGGTTTTGCTGTGTAGCCCAGGCTGGCTTTGAACTTGTTATCCTGTTTCATGGTCAGGAGTGGGAATACATTTGGGAGCTACTTATTCCTGGCTACTGCCTGTGTCCCTCTGCTCTTCACTGGAAAGGCCTTCTGCTAATTCATATGACCAGTATCACCATCTCGCTTGTTTGCTTTTCCTCATTGCTTTCCATACTCTTTTGGAATCACATTTAGATTCTTTATCCGTAAGATCCATTGAAGCTAAGACTTCCATAATATACTCCTCTCAATTTTTTTAGTTATTCCCACTAATTCATCTATTTGTTGAAATCTAAGATTTAAGACAGGCTAATTAAAACATAGTACAAAAAAGGTGGAGGGGGATGAATAGGGGCTGTGTTTGATCAAAAAGCTTATTATATGCATATATGAAATTCTGAATAAAAAGCATATATAGTTATTTCCATTCAGATCCTTTATTATAATGAGCTATAATTTATGACTATTAAAATCATATATTTTTTTTAAAAAAAACAACAAAAAAGTCCCCAAAACATGGTCTGTGAGTTTTGAGGTCAGCCGGGTTCAGATATAAGCCCATAAGTTCAGACATACTGTTCCTAATTGTAATCTCAGCAGTGAACTTTTTGGCGCTCCCTTCATTGTTACCAGTACATCTGTTGCATATTTTTGAGTACCTGCTGTTTACCAGGCCAATTGTTAGCTGATTAGAAATAAAACAGATGATCTGTCTCCCTATATTGAATTTATAGTTTAGTTGAAATTTTATTCCATTTTTTAAAAGTCGGTGTTAGAAAGAACTGGACTAAATATACACTGCGAAGACAGTAAACTTGATGAGTAAATTTGTACAAAAGCATTCTCTTCTGCTCAAAAGTTATGTAACGTTTTCCTTTTTTTTTTTTTGCACAGTAGTTATAGAAGATGACTGGTGTTATATATTTCAAAATAAATCCACTTTCAGAACACAGTCTTACTGTGATACTCAGTATGTTTTCATATTAACTGAATTGGTCTTTGATTTTTATGGTGGATGATATTTACAGTGTTTTTATAGTTATAAGACAATTCATTATATAGGTTAGACCCTGATGCAGATGATTGGTAATATTAACATACAATTTGTGAATGTCTCATGTGAATATTTCATTACTGCTATTCTGAAGGAATACAGGGGTGTGGATAGAATGACGGGGCTTCAACCACTGAGTTAAGATGGTTGTATTGTGCATTGACCTAGAATATAGTATTTATACTATTGCTTCTCTTGGAAGTATTTTCAGAGTTGTAAACAATTGGTTGAATTTATAAATATAGTTCTAGAAGTGAACAATTTGCCTTAAAGTTTATATCCAAAGATTCCATCTGCTCTGTGGGGGTCATTTTCTTCATAGTTTATGCTATGATCTTTGGTTATATTCTGGGTGCTAAATGATTAGAAATCTACTTATTTGTAACACTATATTTAATACATATTAATATATTTTTGTTCCGCAAACCCTTCTGTTTTCTAGAATGGTAGGAAATTTTCTTACCACAGACAATTCATGAAACAGATGGTTAGTGGGCTAAATCTGCTTTCAGATATGTATTTGAAGATGATTGTGTTTGATTCCACCTAATCTTTTATGTTTTAACTTTTTCATTTTCAGTTTATCTAGCAATTATGATGCTCAGATGAAGAGCCTTCTAAGGATTGTGAGGATATTTTGTCATGTCTTTCGAATTGGCCCCTCATCTCCCAGTAATGGAATCGATATGGGCTACAATGGGAATAAAACTCCAAGAAGCCAAGTGTTCAAGGTCAGAGAAGTAGTTGTTAGGAAGGGAGATGTAAAAAGAGATGACTCTAACACAGCATGCATTTGTTAATGAAAACCTCAAGGACAGGATGTGTTTGCTTCATAACTTGGTCACATACTTTTCTCATCTCAGTTTAATGAACAGGATTTCATTGGTAAGGTTTTTATATTTTTCTTACACATATATTGATCCTATTAGTGTTTTTAAGGATAGAGATATTTAGTACCAAAGTATGTGTACTGAATTTCAGATTTGCTTTTTCTTTTGTGTGGTATTAGATATTGAAGCAATGACCATCTACGTGTGGTGCAAGCATGTGACTTACTGAGTTAATCCTAGCTTATGTTTTCTTTTGACTTGCAGACAGGACCTCATTCAGTTGATCAGACTAACCAGGTCCTTGTTCTGTAGCTCAGGCAGGTCTTGACCTCTCCATCATATGCCCTCCCAAGTAGCTGGGATTACAAATTATAGCCACCAGATGTAGCTCAAATGAGGAGCTTTAAATGCATAATATAAGCTATCATTTTTAAAGTGTCTTACTAGAAGATAAAATAATCTGGTTTTGTTCAGTTTTATTATGTATATGCTGTGTGTTTGTGTCTGTTATGTGTTTTAGAAGAAATGCTACTTAAAAAAAAAGATTTTTTTATTTATTATGTATACAGTGTTCTGCCTGCATGTGTTCCTGCAGGCCAGAAGAGGGCACCAGACCTCATTATAGATGGTTGTGAGCCACCATGGTTGAACACAACATGGGGAATTGAACTCAGGACCTCTGGAAGAACAGCCAGCCAGCTCTCTTAACCTCTGAGCAATCTCTTTAACTTCACTACTTTTTCTTAATAGTTCTGTTAACAGTTTCGGGGATCACTTTAACAAAGAGTGTTTGGTTTTTTTTTTAATGATTTATTTATTTATGATTGTTTTGCCTGCATGTATGTCTTTTTGAAGGTGTTGGATCTCTTGAAATGGAGTTACAGACAGTTGTGAGTTGCCATGTTGGTGCTGGGAACTAAACCTGGGTCTTCTGGAAGAGCAGTTGGTGGTCTTAACCACTGAACCATCTCTGCAGTTGTATTTGGGATTTTAAAAGAATACTTTACATTACTTTGGCTGCCTTTCCTTTTATTTTTTTTAAAGATTTATTTATTTTATATGAGTGCTTTATTTGTATGTATGCCTTTATGCCAGAAGAGAGCATCAGGTTCCACCGTAGATGGCTGTGAGCCACCATTGTCGTTGTTGGGAATTGAACTGAGGCCCTCTGGAAGAACAGCCAGTGACTTAACTTCTGAGCCATCTCTCCGGCCTCCTAGGCTGTCTATTCTAATTCAAGCATACATGTCATTGTTGTTACCCATGTCAAATTCTAAGTTTATGAATTAACTGCCTATATTGTTATTAATTTCTTATATAAATTTAGAAAAGATCATGGATTTGATCCTCAGCACATCAAAAAAATAAACAAGTAGTAACAACAACAAAAACGCATAAAAAAGCATGTCTTGTGCACAGCAGTGTTCTACCTATGCGTCACACTCCATGCCTTTTATTTATTATGATTTTTAAGGCTAGTCTTCTTTTTTCTTTCTTTTGGTTTTTTTGAAACAGTGTTTCCCTGTAGCTTTAGAGCCTGTCCTGGAACTAGCTCTTGTAAATCAGGCTGGCCTTGAACTCACAGAGATCCGCCTGCCTCTGCCTTCCAAGTTCTGGCATCAAAGGCGTTTGCCACCACCGCCTGGCAGTGGTAATCTTTCTTAAGAGGTTTCTGTGTTATAAAATTTACTTTTGAGGCTCATGAAGACAGCATTTTTGCAATAGTCTTTAGGTTGTTGCTCCAAATAGTAATAATTTTTTTTATGTTGTATAACTACTTGAAAAGGTTTACTGTTTATAAAACAAGTCTGAATTATTGTTATATGTTAAATAATTCTGATCTGTCTTACAAGAAATTTTGACATACTTAGATAAGTGGTTTTCAGGTGTTTTAATACTTCATAAAAATTATTTGTGTATTATTGTTGGATAATGTGTGTATTTGAATGCATCCTTGTGGAAGTCAAAAGGCAACTCTTTTGTTTCCACTTACTTTGCTGTGGGTTCTGGGCATTGAGCTTATGAAGCAAACACTTTACCTCCTGAGCCATCTTGCTGGCCAAATCTGTACTCTTGAGTGCTAAGACTGGGTGTGATAGCCTTTAGAGAGGAATGCCTAAGTGTCGATCTGTACGTTTCCTCCTTCCCACTTTTTAAAATCAAAACAGAAAATATAATTTTGGTCTATACATATTTGTTCCTTTTTACATATTTGTTTTTTTTTCTTTACCCCCTCTCTTGTGCCACCTTCTGGAAGAAGGAAATAAGCATTTTTTCATTCAGACTGACTTTCCATGTGCTGCTTCCTTTAGTTAGGATCGACAGTTTGCTACTTCTGTAACATACCGACCTAAGTGAATGATCTGCTCTTTTGTCAGTGCTGTGTTAAGTGAGTTGCTCCCCATCATATCCTATGGAGTTCCTACTATATTCTGGTATGGCTCACTGTGTTAGGACAATTTCTACCCCTGATTTCTACTCTTGTGTAATGATAAAAAGAAAATCCTAGTAGGTATAGGCAGTGATCATTGTTCTCAGTATTGATTTTTTCATTATTCTTGAAATCTGAGTTTCTCTTGCTAATTGACTCTGTAAGCATACACATAATACTTGGTTTAATGCTAGTTTTCTACATAGTACAGGTTCAGCTGTAAAAAAGTATGCTAAAGATGTTGTTTCCCACCTTGTCTCTTTTCAGTGTTTTAAATGCATGACCTCACATATGCTAGATGACATGGTTTTTTCTTTGTTTAATGAAAGCCAGACTTTGTGTTTTGTCATATTTATGGGCTTTCTTTCCTTTTATTTTTATTTTGCTGTAGTGGGAAATGAACTCAGCACCTTATAGTTTAGGCAAGTGCTCTATCATTGATCTATATACTGATTGTTTAATTTTTAAAATATTTTTTCATACAATGTTTTGATCATGTTGCCTCCCACATCCCCCACCTCCCTAGCCACCAACCTTATGTTACCTTATTTCTTCCTCCGTCTTCTCCCTCTTTCTCAAATGAAAACCAATAAATGAATAAGACAAAACATTATAGAACAAAACCAAAAAGGTCTCCTTCCCTCCAAAAACAAAAGCATAACGAAGTTTGTTGATTGTTGATCAACTCCTCCTGGTCACGGGGCCTGTCCTGAAGTGTGGTTGATAAGTGTCTTAGTTGGGTTTTTATTACTGTAAAGAGACACCATGACCATGGTAACTTTTTATAAAGTAAGACATTTAATTAGAATGGCTCGCTTACAGTTTCAGAGGTCCAGCCAATTATCATCATGCTGGTGATACATATGGTGATTGCAGGCAGAAGTGGTACAGGAAAAATAGCCAAGATTCCTACATTTTAAAGGAAACAGGAAGTCGACTAAAAGTCACAGTGTTAGAAGCCTAAGCAGTCTGTCCCCACAGTGGTAACACTTCCTCCAACAAGGGCACAATTCCTCTACTACCACTCCCCTTGGGTGCCATTTTCCTTCAAACCACCACATACAGAAATTAAGTATTAACTATTAAAGTTTCTCTTAGTCTTTTTACAGCTTTGTGAATGAACTTTGGCATCTTTGAGAGATGGGAAATCATGTAATTTCTTGTGTGTAAAGATAAAGTATAAACTGTATATTGCTATCCAACTTCATATGACATTCATTGTGGGGTTGTCAAGTTGTAACCTCGGAATTGCTGATTCGCTGTAGTATTAGACTGGAAACTAAATTCTGTCTAAGGCAGCAATTGATTCCTACTTGCAGTCTCTTTAATCGTATACCCTGGTATGTCACTTCATTGTTAGGATTAAGCAGTGGCCTTCCGTTAGGACTGAGTGTGTTTCTAGGCCTTTAGTAGTTATCTGATTCATTTTGAAGGCCTTTAAGTTAATCTTAACACTTCACCATTCTTTCAGTGTCTAGCAACTTTGCAATAGTTGAGAGAGAATTTTGTTTTTGTTGTTGGACCAGTGAGCTTAGGGAAGAGAGTTAGGTTTCTTATGTGTTGACTATTCACAACTATGAATAGTAAGTTGTGACTTTTAATAGTTTCATAGAATTGCTACTTAGAAAAAGATTCTCAGAAGCCATTTTTTTGGTTGTAGCATTTGACATTATCTATTTGATAACAGGATTTGAAAGTGCTATGATATTCATTAAGTTAGTTTTCCTGTCAGATTTCGATTTCACTTCAGCCTATCTTGAGATTTAAAAAAAGTTTCCCGTTAAGCTTAGAGTTATGTATATGTCATATATAATGTGTAATATTCTTTGTATATACTTTAAAGTTGTTTGTGAATCACATGATTATGTCATATCACTGTTGTGTGTGTAGAAGTGTAATTTTGTGGTTGTGAATTCTCAGTTTATGAGATGAGCAGTTATTTTGATAATGCTTGATATTCTTGTTATTAATTTTTTTCTTTTAAAATTTTTTTATATGTATGGATGTTTTGTCTGCACATATGTCTGTGTACCACACACATACCTGGCACACACAGAGTGCAGTAGAGGGTGTTGGATCCTCTGGAACTGGGGTTGCAGATGTCTGAGTCACCATGTGGGTGCTGGGAACTGAACCTGAATCCTCTTTACATCTGCCAGTGCTCTTACCTGCTGAGCTAGCTCAATGGCCCCAGCTCAGTTTTCAGTAGTAGCTGGTATATACACTTTGTATCCAGTTTATTTTATTATCCATAAGTAAGTGTTGCAAGCCCCATAGCTATGGGATGCAGTAGTTCACTTACTTCACTATGCTATGAGACAGGTGGTGTACCACAGAGCTTCACTCAGTCCAGTACTTTACTTGTGATTTATTATAGTTGGAGAGTCATTATTTCCACAGTGTTCACTCTTGTGACTAACAAGTGACTTCTCTTTTTAGATAATTCCTTAGGTAAAGTCCTGTCTGGGATGGGATTTGGCTTTATTGTGTGTATGACCTAAATACAGTAAGATGATACAAAGGGGGAAAGAATAACAAAAATAGAAAAACACCAAATTATTTTATTTTTTCTTCCATTTAAAAAAATTCTAGTTTTTTCTTTTAATATTTTTGCCATGATCATTTGATTAGAGGCCAGTTACCCTTTTCTTTTCTTGCAGCACTTGACAGATCCCTGTTTTTCCACTCAGAAGTTCCGTTCTGCAAGAAAATTAAGTAGTTTTCTGACATAATGAAACTATATAGGTAGTTTGATGTTTGATCATGAATAAAAGCTCTTGGATTGTGATGAGAACCCTAAGATATTTTCAGTGACAGTCTCATGTTTGTGTCAGCTGATTCTTTCTAAATCATTGGGGATCCTAAATCTTCCAACTATAAGGCTAAGTGTTGAAAACCCAGCCTTCTAGGTAAGAGGGTACTCACTTCAGCTTTATTGAAGGTAAAATTAATTTCGTTAAAAAGAAGATACTTAGGTTTCTTTCGTACCTGGAGTATAGTATTTATTGAGTCAGTGAATTAGACTTTTGTTCAGTGCAGTTCTTATAACTTAATTTTGATTTTTTTTAATGTACCAAAGTAGGAATGAGTTAATTATTTGCAAATTCAGTAAGTAAAATTCTCGGCTTACAGAAAGCTGAAGAAAAGAAGGAAGTTGTGGTGAGGGTATTGTTATTAATAGATATTGTGAAACATTTCTTGGCAGAACAGGCTGTTTAAACATTTTCTGAGATTGGAAATATGGCTCTTTAGTCTCTTTCCCGAAGTCAAGATGACTTAGTTGTTACTTTTTAGGTGAGGTATTTTAAGGGTAGGTCTTTCTTGAATGCTTGGTCCACTTTGTAATATATGTAATTATTCAGTGTTCAAAGTAAGATTAAATGTTCACTTGGAGAAAGACAGCTAATTGTTTTTTAGACAGGGCTTCTCTGTGTAGTCCTGGCTCTCCTGGAACTCACTCCATAGTTCCTTGCTTGGAACTCACAGAGATCCACCTGCCTCTGCTTCCCGAGTGCTGGGATTAAATGCAGGCATGTGCCACCATCACCTGGCTACAGCTAATTCATAATAGGAGTATTTAACATCATGCATGCTATGACGGGCTGTTACCCTGTACTCCCTTCCAGTAGTTGGGAATATGTATTTTTGTGCACTTTATAAACTAATTGTTATAGGTCATTTATATTTCACCTCTGGTATTTGTTCTGTGATGACATGGTTTAAACAATAAAATGTATATATGATTATCTCAAAGAAAGGCATTCACTCTTCTCAGCAGGAATATTTGGTATTTAGAAGTAAGATTCAGTTTATCTCCAGCTCCTTTTTGCCTTAATCTCACGCACTTGAGAAGTGGATGCAGGAGGATCTGGAGTACAAGGTTGTCTTGGTTACGTTTGTAGATTGAAGCTATCCTAGGACTCTGTTTTAAAATTTAGAAAAAGGAGAACAACAACAATAATAATTTGCTAAGGACTAGGTGGAGATGCAGAATAGTATAGTGTACGCTTAGTGTGCTTGAGGTCCTAGGTTTGATTGCTGACGGTGGGGAAATTCCCACAATATTCTAGTCTGTCCTTTTTCCTTTAATGTTGAACACACATTTTAAAATTTTATTACACTTTTTATTGTATATTCACACATATGTGCATGTATTCGTGTGTGTGTTAAGGTCTGTGTGTAGAGATCAGAAGACAGCCTTCAGAGTCAGTTCTCTCCTTCATATGTGTCCTAGGGATTGCATGCATGTTGTCAGGCTTGGTGGCAAGTGGCTTAATTTGCTGACCCATCTTCCTGTCCTCCTTGATAGTTCAGTCATTATATTTCTTGTCTTAAAAATGACTGGTTATTGGGGCTAGAGAGATGACTCAGCAGTTAAGAGCAGGAGATTCAGGTTCAATTTCCAGCACCCATATGGTGGTTAACAATCATCTATGAGTCCAGTCCCAGGGGATCTGATGACCTCTTCTGGCTTCACTGGGCACTGCATACACATGGTACATACACATACCACACTAAAGTAACAGGATAATTCTAAAAATTACTAATTACTAGAACTGGATATTTTAATATATAGACATCTGTAGTATGTCCCACTTTGTAATTTCATATTATAAATTATAAAAATGTAGGAATACTTTTCAAGAAGCACTGTGAATGGTTCATTAGTTCTTTTAAATTTTCAGGTTTTTAAATTTAAATAATATTTTTGTTTGAGAGTTGTTGACATCATGATAATAAATGTTAAGCGATTATGAAAGTAATAAGTAGCTTAAAATATGTATTTGAAAATGAATGATTGCTTACAAATCTTTGTTAGATCTTATTTTCCTTTTTTTAAAGGAATAATACACATACAAGTTTAATTTATTTAACATATGTGTACTTTTATTACTTTTAAGCTCCCCAAGTCATATAGATGTAGGAATATAAAAGTATCTGAAATAAATTTCTTATCCTCTCTATCTGGATGTGAGGTTTTAGTTTTTGTCTTTAAAACATCATGAACTTAAAAATGATACTTAAAAAGCCCCTTTCTTTTCTTTTTAGCCTTTGGAATTGCTTTGGCACTCATTAGATGAATGGTTAGTTTTAATAGCCACAGAATTAATGAAAAACAAAAAGGACTCAACGGATATCACTTCTATTTTACTGAAACAAAAAGGCCAGGATCAAGGTGCTGCTTCCATTTCACCATTTGAACCTTCAGGCCCTGGGAGCTGTGAACACCTGTCCGTGGGCACAGGGGAGTCCAAGCCAGATGTGCTTGCGGGGAGTCAGGAAGCCAGTGCAGACTGTCAGGATGTTGTTGCTATGACAGCCAACCGGCTAAGCGCTGTCATTCAAGCTTTTTACATGTGCTGCTCCTGTCAGATGCCTCCAGGGTAAGAAAGTTTTGACTTAATACTGTTTTCCTTTGGTAGATGAAGAAAAGCTGCAATAATTTTGTAGTTTCAGTGAAAGCAAATGTAATTTGTTGGTTTTTTAGGCTCTATTCTTATTTTGTTTTAGGATACTCATTGCACTAATACAAGCCTAGTAAAAATATTTAAATTTTTGAAAGTATATACATTTATTTTTATGTAAATTTGTGAATGCTACTATGTAAAGAGCTGCAGAAAATTTTACAGTTTCTAGAAGTCACTTGTTTCTATCATTTGTTAATAACAAGTTTCCTGTGTTATTCCATTGTACATATTGACAGGGTCCTCAGTTGATAAGGAAGATGTGTATCTAGTTCTTACTTTTGGTCTAGGAGCTAGTCCCACTTAATATGTATTTATTGAATTTAGATATTGTATTGCCAACATTGTACATCCTGATTGCTTTTTCCCTTCCACATCCAGAATGACTTCTCCTCGTTTCATTGAATTTGTCTGCAAACATGATGAAGTGCTAAAATGCTTTGTGAATAGGTAAGGCTTTCTGGATTCTTAGACTATCTTGGCAGCCCTTTTCTCTACTTACATATATTCATTTAAACAGAAAAGAAATTAACTTTGTTACTATTTAAAATATGCTCATTAACAAAATTATAGCAAGTAGAAACAAATATGTTCTTTCCTTCTACTTCACCATTTTATATCTGAATTTGCATTTCACTCAGTGATGATTATTGTTCCTTTTTTCTTTTAGAAATCCCAAAATTATATTTGACCATTTTCACTTTCTTCTTGAGTGTCCTGAGTTGATGTCAAGGTTCATGCATATCATAAAAGCACAGGTACAGATTTTCTTTATCTTATTGTTAATATAATGAAATAAAATATTTTTATTTTGTATAATTATTTATAATTTTTTTTAATTTTAGAATTCAGGGTTTTTTTTTGTTTTTTTGTTTTTTTGTTTTTGCTTTTTGCTTTGTCTAGATAGGGTTTCTCTGTGTAATAGTCCCAGCTGTCTCAAAGTTTACTCTGTAGGTCAGGCTGCCTCCCTAGTGGTGAGATTAAAGGTAAACACCACCACTGCCTGGCTAAAATTGTTATTTTTAAAAGAAATGCTATTTCATTATTTTGTGCGTATGGGCATTTTGTGAATTGTGTGGTGCCTGGTCCTGTGGAGAGCAGAAGCAGATATTAGATCCTTTAGACTGGAGTCACAGGCTGCATGTGGGTGCTGGGAATTGAACCCTGTTCCTCTTAACCTCGGAACCATTTCTCTAGCCCTCTGAAATTAATTTTCAGGTTCTGAATTCTGTTTAGTAATTTTACTTTAAGCTTCTTTTGCTTTCAAAGGGACTTTAAAAAAATTTTGGTGAGTGTTTTTGCCTGCGTGTGTGTAGAACACATGAATTCAGCATATCCGGAGGCCAGAGGGAGTCTCTGGGGCTGGAATTAAAGGACAGCATTAGCCAACATGTGGCTAATCAAACTGAGGTCTTATAGAGGAAGAGGAGCCAGTGATCTTAATCACTAAGCTATCTTTTCAGACCCTCAAAGAGAATTGTAACTAAATATAACAGGGAAGATAATAAATGTATCTATTAGTTAGTAATTATCATATTACTAGGCTCTTTTAAGAGATTTCAAAAAAGGAAATAGATTTTTAAGTGGCTCTGAAAAACTTGGACAGTGTGTGAAGTTTTGAGTGAAAAGGGTGAACATTATGGCCACGGTGAGGATCAGTGCATGAAAATAGGGCAGCATTTGAAACCCGGTGCTGACTGCAGCAGAAATTCGTTCTGAAAGGCAGATTTTGATCATATGCTATTGAGCTTTGTTTGGGAGGTTAACCTCTTGTTTGCTGGACTGTTTGTTAATCCCACCAGTCGAGAATAAGACCACTATCACATTGAAAGCCAAATCTGGAGCATGCTTTAATCAGATACTGGCCAGGTGGGTGCTCTGGCCAGGTCCATCTCTAGGCTTCCAGAAGATGGCCCCAAATCAGGGTTTTCAGCAGCTTAAGTAGTTCCCATTAGGGAAATACATCAGATCCAATCAGGGGCAAGCATACATCCTGAAGTTCCTTCAGCCTCCATTCAAATAGGGGCAAGCCTACATCCTGATGTATTTCCTGCAGGTGAACCTCCTGCCCACAGTCGATCAAGCCCATCTGGCGCAGATGAGCCAAACAAATAGGAGTGAAAAACGTGTGGCTTGTTCTCTCCCGTGAACAAAAGCCTCCAGGATTTCAGGAACTGTCTGCCCTTGGACAAGGGGCTTGCAGATAAGAGGCACTTTTTTTTTTTTTTTTTACAACATGGCTCAGGACCTTCTCTCTTCCTCACTGTCAGACTGCATTCTCCAGGACTCTCTCCAGAAATACCCTTTACAGTAAGATGTGACAGAACCCCTTGTGTGAAGCCCTAGCGGCTCCTGGTTTTATTTATTTTTATTTTTTATTTTTTTTAAGGATTTACTTGTTTATTTATACAGTATCCTGCCTGTAGGCCAGAAGAGGGCACCCGATCTCATTATAGATGGTTGTGAGCCACCATGTGGTTGCTGGGAATTGAACTCAGGACCTCTGGAAGAGCAGTCAGAGTTCTTAACCACTGAGCCATCTCTCCAGCCCCGATAAGAGGCACTTTTGTTTCAGAGATCTCTTAGTCATAGTAATTAAAACTTAAAATGTAATTTCGGCTCTCATAGGAGTAACTTTGTACCAGGAAAATAAGATAATCCTGCCAACATATAATATCCTCTCTCTCTCTCTCTCTCTCTCTCTTTCTCTCTCTCTCTCACATACACACACACACACACACACACACACACACACACACACACAGATTTCAGAACCTCTCCTTAGTAGTATTTGCGCAGACTGGGTGGTGGTGGTGCAATCCCAGCACACACGTGAAAGAGGCTGGTGGATCTCTGTGAGTTCAAGGCCAGCCTGATCAACAGAGCTAGTTCCAGGACAGCTATGGCTGTTACACAGAAAAACCCTGTCTCAAAAAACCAAAAAAGGAAGAAAAAATATTTGTACAGAAATATAAAACATATCTTTCCTCTTTAACCACTGGTCACCTGGAAAGCACAAATGGAAGAAGCTGGCTGTCCTTTAGTAAAGGTAATTAGTATTATTAATTGTTACCTTTCCTATTGTTGCAAGAAAATACCCTGACAGGAAGCAACTTAAGAAAGGAAGGGTCTTAGTTAGGGTTGCTTTTGCTGTGATAAAACACCATGACAAAAGCAAGTTGGAGAGGTCAAGAACTTATTTGGCTTAACACTTCCACATCGCTGTTTACCACTGAAGGAAGCCAGGACAGGAATTCAAGCAGCGCAGGAACCTGGAGGCAGCAGCGGATGCAGAGGCCATGGAGGGATATTGCTTACTGTCTTGTTCCTCACGGCTTCCTCAGAATTTCTCTTATAGAATTTAGTACTACTAGCCCGGGGCGGGGAGGGGCGGTGACACGACCCACAACGGGCTGGGCCCTACTCCATCGACACTAATTAAGAAAATGGCAGAGGCAGGTGGATCTCTGTGAGTTCGAGACCAGCCTGGTCTACAAGAGCTAGTTCCAGGACAGGCTCCAAAACCACAGAGAAACCCTGTCTCGAAAAACAAAAAACAAAAAAACAAAACAAAAAAAAAAAAAAAAAAACAAGAAAATGGCCTACAAGCCTCCTACAGCCAGATCTTATTGAGGCATTTTCTCAGTTAAGTCCCTCCTCTGAAGTGACCCTAGCATGTTTCAAGTTGTTAAAAAATATGGAAAAGGAAACTTCAAGTATATTGTACATTTCACTGTTGTTTAATAGTGGTTATATACACAGATGTTCACATAGTAACACACACATACACATAAAATCCATGTGTGTTACCCAAAAAATATTTAGCTCACAAACTAACATTTTAGTTTATCTTGAAACCCAATATTTAGTATAACTGGCATGAAGAGATTTTGTGGTGTCTTGAAACCTGCTGGAAAAATGTCCTTTGGGTATTGTCGGTACTGGATGCACTACGAGTGCACCTGAGTAGAAGTCCATACTGGAGTACACATAGTCCAATCCAGGAGGGATTTTGAGGTGGTTCTGAGGTTTCTTATGCATTGTTTGGAGAGAGGTGTGTGTGCATATTGTGTGCAGATGAAGAACTAGGCTGTCAAGAGCAGGTTCCGAAGGGATATGTGTGCATAGACAGAATGAAATAGGGTTCCAGACTGAAGTATCTCCTGTACTCCATCATCTCACTCCTGCTAATTATCTGCTCAGTTCACTTTCCCATTCCAGGGATGCCGGTACCTCTGCTGCATCTTCCAAAGGGACCCAGTGTCACCTTCTGTGCTTTTCTCTTTGTCTCCCTTAAATTGATATGCCTGTTTTCCTGTGTTCTGAGCAAGTTCTACCCAACTTTAAGTCATAGTTCGAACTGTGATCCTGCAAAGCCTCTGTCCTCATCCTTTGATTAATTTTTGTTGTTAATGGCTTTGCTTGTCCCTGTTGAGAACTTGGTATTGTGTACATATATATTCTGTATTAACTCAATTTTTTAGGTATGTCAAGCAGTTTTTATCTGAAATTAATTTCTACTACTTTTATGTACTCAAATGACCTGCAGCATTTGCATATACTAGATGTTTAATATCAATTTCTTATTAAGCATAAAAATTAGGCATTATTTGAGTTTGTTTTCCATGACGGATGAGTGAGTATAGTAAAATTTTCAAGAGTTCTTTATGTTTTTAAGGTAAAGAAAGGAGAGGCTGAAAGATAATAAATAGAATTGTATCTATTGCCTCAATTCCTAAGAAAAGAAATAAGAATGAACTAGGCATAAAAGATTAGTTTAAAAATAGTTTATTTATGTGTATATGTGTATGTGTTGTCATGCGCATGTGAGTACAGGTTCCTGTGGAAGCCAGAAGAGGACATTGAGTCCCTTAAGGTTTGGAGCAACAAGCAATTGTGAGCTGTCTGGTAGGGATTTTGGGTATCTAACTCAGGTTCTCTACAAGAACTGGATGCTCTTAACTACTGAGCTATATCTCAAGCTCAAAAGTTCAGTATTTAAAAAATTAAATGAAACAGTCAGTATAATTTTTCTGGGTGTGAAAATGCATTCATATAAGCATTATTTGACTTAAAAGATTTAGAGTATGGTACATATCTGATATTAAGTTCTTTGATGTAATTTATGAGTTTTTGTTGAAAACATAGGAATTAAACATACATTAGACAAGGTATTTTAATTAAGATCACTTCTTTGTGATTATTGAAAAGTTAGAACATTAA
Organism: Microtus oregoni; assembly: GCF_018167655.1. Taxonomy (NCBI): domain Eukaryota; kingdom Metazoa; phylum Chordata; class Mammalia; order Rodentia; family Cricetidae; genus Microtus; species Microtus oregoni. The sequence continues at coordinate 32,112,098 of NW_024543065.1, forward strand.
TGATTGCATTTTTTTTTGATCTGGTAATTAGGTGTTTTAAATACTGATAACGTATTTTTACTGTCATTTTTTGGGGTAGCCATTCAAAGATCGCTGTGAATGGTTTTATGAACATTTGCACTCAGGACAGCCAGACTCAGACATGGTGCACAGGCCAGTGAATGAAAACGATATTCTCCTGGTTCACAGAGGTATGTTTCACAAAGAAACTGATAAATGGATAAACCATAGCGTAGTCGTTATTATAAGTTTTAATATGTTAAAATTAACCAATGCTACATATTTAGATTCTATTTTTAGGAGTAGCTGTGAAATTGTATCAAAAGCAAATTGTGCAAAACTAAAGCAGGGGATTGCTGTACGATTTCATGGAGAGGAAGGCATGGTGGGTATATAAAATGTCATAACACACTTACAGAGTTTAATATTGACCTGATAAATACAGTAATTGAATTGAATTTAAATTTTGTTATTATTTATGAGAATATGTCTAAGTGCAATTATTTCTGTTGTTGCTAAATTTTATTTTTTTGAATTTAGGGTCAAGGTGTTGTGCGTGAGTGGTTTGATATTCTGTCTAATGAGATAGTCAATCCTGATTATGCCCTGTTTACCCAGTCAGCAGATGGTAAGTTGTGTAGTCTAGACCTTTCTGTGACTGCATTTTGTCTTTGATTCTTTTAATAGCCCTGTTGTCTTGGTGGATGAGATGCCAGAAGAGAAAGCTGAAGTTTGGAGTTTTGTCCTTACAGAGCTTTCTCCTAAACAGTTTCCAAATGCTTGTCTCAAGGCCCTGAAAACTTCTCTTTAGAACATTAAAATTTACTCAATTTAAGGTTTTTTGTTATGGTATTATTACTTTTAGTTGACATTTTCTTTTATAAAATGATAGTAGATGTACTTTAAAAAGTCTTTATTTGGAATAATAAATTTGGTAACCCTATTTGCATTTCCAAGTTGTAAAGTCTATTGATCATGAAACTCTAGGCCAGTATTTAGGATGTTCCATATTAATTCATTTATTCATACTGCCTTTATTTTTAGTCATTTGAAGAGATCAAAATCAGGCAGCTAAAAAACATTGCACTTGGGCTGAAGAGATGGCTCAGCCATTAAAGGCTAGGCACTAACTAAAAATAAAAAGCATGTACTTAACCATATAATAAGATGAAGCACTGTTTGTGGAGATGGTTCTTGTAACCTATATAAAGATATAATTTAATACTGTAAACTAAATGCTAATGGCTACTAAGTCGTTTTGAGAAGAATATCTGAGAGCAAGCTAACTTAATAAAGACGTATTTGAAGTGAAGATGGGATTTCAGTTTTCAAATGCTTTGTATGTTTGCTTATTTCTCTTGAAAATATTCTTTCCCCAGTATTTGTACTTTTGAAAGAAGAGAATGTCTTACTATTTATAACTTCTTCAACCAAAGTAGCAGCAAGTGCCTGTTTAATGAGAAGAGTTAAGGGAGGCGCCAGGATGGGCTATGGGGAAGGAAGAAGTCTGTAGGCATGTTTCTGTTCAACAGTATCTCTGACACACTTGGAACAATGGAAATTACTTAGGGATGTGGAACTGCCTGCTTCGACTCTGTAACCTGTCTCTGATTGTTTGCTGTGATGTCAGTTTGGTGAATTTGGTGTTGGTGATTTTTATGACGAGTTCAGAAAAACAAGAAGTTTAATTGTGTAGGCCTAGTTTTTAAAGCTAGAGTCAGCAAAGATGTACTTCCAACTGATATGAGAGCAGAGTGTATGTATAATCATACAGACTAAGATTTTAATCTGTTCATTTTGTAATTCATGGAAGTCTTTTGGTCATCATAGTGTTTATATATTCCCTGTTTTTAGGTATGGTTGTTATGAAGGAATTACATTTGGGATTTAAGAATTCTTGATGTAGGGAATGTTTAGATAGACCTAATGTATGTAGTATTGTAAAAAAGAAAATTTATTTTCTTACCAAATTAAGATAGAGACACAGTGTAGTTTAGTAGTTACGAGTTTGGCCTCTGCAATGATAGTAGATGTGAATCCTGACTCGCTCTTTTTCCTGTGAACATTGGGCCAGGAGCATAACCTTTCTGAACCTCAAACATTTTTTTTTAAATCATGATGTTAATCTGTGTTTTAGAATATGAATTTGGTTAGGTGATACATGAAAACACAGGTCAGTCCCCAGCACAAGGAGTGGGAAGTAAATATTAGATGTTCTTACTTTTATTTTTGAAATACTTTCTTATCCAATAGGATTTCTATCTTGAAAAATGTTCACTATTTCTTAAAAATACTTCAATAAACTTATTTGTTTGAAAAAAATAGTCAGATTTTAAATCTTTTTTAGATTTTGTGTTTTGTTTTTGCTTTTTGAGTCAGGTTTTTCTTTTTAGCCCTGGCTATCCTGCAACTCACTCTGTAGACCAGGCTGGCCTCAAACTGGCAGAGATGCTTTTGCCCCTGCCTCTTGAGTGCTGGGATAAAAGGTGTGTTCCACCACCACTCAACTTAAAATTTTCTGGATTTTTAAGAATTATTTTTAATTGTGAATATGTGTGCAAATGCAGATTATCATGGGTGCAAGAGATACCAGATTTCCCTGGAGCTGGAATTCCAGGCAGTTGTGAGCTACCAGGTATGAGTGCTGAGAACTGCACTCTGGTTTTCTGGAAGAGTGCCTTACCACTGAGCATCTCTCCATCCCAGTTAAACAGTTTTTAATACTGAAACTAAGAAGCTGGCAGGGTCACAGATATATTTGGATTTAAGTTTAACACAAGCTTTTAATGTTTTGTTCAAGTAAAAAATTATTTTTTGAAGATTTTTGCCTACATACTATTTTTCTTAATTTTCTTTTAAAGAATCCAGTTTTCTTAGAAACTTGTTAGTGAAGGAATATGCAGAGCTAGGAGAAGAAAGTAGAGTCACCAAAGTCTTTGCTGGTTCATCTATAATCCAAAGCTTTACTACTTAAAAAAGTAAACAGCATGTTTATTTTCAGCATATTTTTTTTAGAATTATGGTTATGTTTATTTTTGAAATCTTTGTGGCTGTTAATCTTGCCTTGCAATAGGTCACCGTGAGAGGCAGTTCAGAGTGAATGATATGTTTCACATGCCTATTGAATCATCACATGTTTGCAAATTTGCTGCTTAGCACCTGTATAGTGGTTACAGCAGTTTCGTCCAGTGTTGCACTGGAAAAATCAAAGATCTATGAAAACTCCAAGTGAACTGTCAAAACAAGTATTTTGAGTGACTAGACATTTCACTTTCTACTACTTGTCCACTTTTCTTTGCTGCTTTTTCATTAGTTTTATCAGCTAGTCTGTTTTAGTCTTGTTACCAGGAATAGTAGTGTAAAGCATCAACTCCGTGTCTATTTTACTAGATGAATGAATGAATTTGTAATCCGTGTTAATGGCCAGAAAATGTATTGAAGGAGAGATAAAGTCAAGATGTGGCTTTAGATTTTGTCGTTGTACTAGTTGTTTGTTGTTGTTGTTGTTTTGGTAAAATACAAAATTCACCATTGAAGCCATTTGAAAGTAGATTGTGTGCTAGCATTAAGTACATTTGCTATGCTATATAGTTATCACCACTCCTAATTCCAGAACTTTCCCATCAACTCAAGGGGAGACTCTGTGTCTTTGATTCAACTCCCTCTAGCCTCAAGTAACACTAATTTATTGTGACTTTTTAAAAATTTGTCTATTCCATATAGTTCATAGAAATAAATAACACTGTTACATAGCTTTTAGCAATAATCATACCCTTGCTGTTTTTACTTTCGCTTATTAGTAGTTGTTTAAACTTATTTGCCTTTTGAAAGAATTGGATGAATTTTAGGTGTAGCAGATTTTCTGATTCCTAAGGCATCACATTCAGTGATTAGGTCTAATACTAAAGAGTGGTTATTTTTGTCATATTTTGTAGCTTACATGCAAACTCTAGTGAGTACTGGGCATGTATAGATGAACGAGGCAATGTCTGCCCGAGTTCATAGCTAAATAACTACTGCCATAGAACCTAGAAAAATGTGTATTGTAAATGTGTATGACCTTTTGTTGTGTTTTACCAGGATCTCTTGATATGTCAGAAGTGTTTTTATAACTTTCTCTCTATACACAGATTATCCTGAGAAGTGTGAATTAATGTTTATCTTTTATACTCCCATTTTACTGTTTGTTTATGTGTTCTACAAAGAACTACATAATGTAACCATGGCCTTTGAGTTACATGTGGATAAATTTTACCTGCATTGAATTGTTCTAGTGCATATACATCTTACTACTTTGTATTTATTTCAATAGGAACGACTTTTCAGCCCAATAGCAACTCCTATGTGAATCCTGATCACTTGAACTATTTCCGGTTTGCTGGACAGATCTTGGGATTAGCTTTAAATCACAGGCAGTTGGTCAATATTTACTTCACACGGTCTTTCTACAAGCACATTCTTGGTATGGGTTTCTTGGTATTTCTGTAGACGTTTACATTGCTCTTTTACAGATTTTAGAGAGAACTGATAATAAGCATACTACCGTTTTTATTGAAATAAATTGCTATTCTGTTTAGAGGCATACATTTCTAAGGTATCTGGGGGCTAGAGGGAGAGAAAAATGTCTTTCTTTTAAGAAGGAGCACCTTTAGACTTTTATGACTACCATTTTAGTGTATATGTGTTTATACAAAGTGTCCATTTTTATGTGCGTGTACCTAAAGTAATTGTTAATTCTGAAGCTTATAACGGTTTCCTAAATAGCTGTCTCAAAGAAAGACTGCATTGTAGAGATGTGGACGGAATAGCAGCTTCATTTAATGGATTCTTAATTTAGAAATGAGCATCCATTTAAAACATGCTGCAGATTTGATTATACTTTGCTGTTTTGCAGAATATCTGTAGAGGGCAGCATTTTACCACTAAATAGGTAAAGGAAAGTCAGAAGCATGTAACTGCTGTTCTTGCAATTTTTTAGGTATTCCTGTAAATTACCAAGATGTAGCATCTATTGATCCAGAATATGCCAAAAATTTGCAGTGGATTTTAGATAATGATATTAGTGACCTAGGTCTAGAGCTGACGTTTTCTGTTGAGACCGACGTGTTTGGAGCAATGGAAGAGGTGCCTTTGAAGCCTGGGGGTGGAAGTATTCTTGTGACGCAAAATAACAAAGTGAGTATTCAGATTTTCACCTCAGTTATTCTTAAAATGGTCCTGACTGTCAGTTTCTCTACATTATTCCAACATTTGCTAGAAAAATGCACTTCGTCATTGCTAGAAGATGAAAGTACGTAAGTTAACCAAACTATCACATTGAAGACTCCAGTTAGATTTGGTCTGGTACTGTGATGGTATGGTTAGCAAGGCAGTCTAGAACACTAGTTAATCGATTGTGGAAGTTAGGCGTCTACATTTTAAAAAATTTGATTGGGTCAGGTGGTAGTGGCTTAAGCCTTTAATCCCAGCACTTGGGAGGCAGAGGCAGGCGGATCTCAAGAGCTAGTTCCAGGACAGACTGCAATGCTACAGAGAAACCTTGTCTCGGAAAACCAAAAAAAAAAAAAAAAAAAAAAAAAAGATTGGAAATATAAACTAAATGATGGTAGTATGTGCAGTAATCACTATTGTATATTTTAAAGGGTGGATATTAAGGCAGTTTTTATTTGAACGTATGTATGTGGTGTAAACATGGCGTGAGCAGGCATGTCTCCAGTGCCGATGCATGTGGAGGGCAGGCGACACTGGGCTGTCCTACTAACAGTTGCTTTTTTACCTTTATGGGTAGGGTATTTAAACAGTATTTATTGACACTTAGTGTAACTATGTACTTTGGTGTGACAATTATTTTAGAGACTTCTACGTGGGGAACACTTGCGTGGGTGCAGCTGCATGTCAAGGGGTTCTCCACAGAAGTGGTGTGATCTGAGAAGCGACTTTCTACACATCAGTTATTATGTGCTGTATGTCTATATAACACTTTCTAGAGTCCATTGTTAAGTGAGAAAAAGAGTGGGTTAATGTGTGAAGTGGACGGTAGGCTCCGTGGGTGTGCATTGACTTCCTCACTTGTTGGCAGACGTCACATGGCAGGTCTGCTGCGACCCATGGGAGATCAGAAAGCAAGGGGTAGCCGAGAGGATATCCACTTTTATTCTCTCTGTGTGTCTGAGTAATTGATTCAACACTGTTTTTGTTTCTTCTGCCTTTTTTTTTGTCTTCCCCACCCCCCTAGCCCCCCCCCCCTGCCTTATTTTTTTGAGACAATATCTCCCAGGAATCTGAAGCCCATCAATTTGGCTACACTGTCAGGCCAGTGATTCCCTGTGAGTCACCCATGGATGTCCCCCCCCCCCCCCCAAGGTTGGGATTACAGAAGCACAGCTCCTTTCTTGGCTTTCACATGGATCTGAGAGATCTGAACTCAGTTTCCTAAACTTGTGTAGCAAACAGTTTACTCACAGAACTATCTCCTGTACCAGATTAAAGTGTTTTAACAGACATCTCAGTGTCTAAACTTTGCACATGTTTTCATGTTCCAGTAAATCCTACCTCTTGATTTTATATATATTAACACATACATACATAATCTAATTGTTTTATTATATCATCTATACATAACATTTGTTTTAAATTTGACTTAAATATTGATTATATTTAGTATAATACAATATTGTATTGTTGTATATTTCTGTCTTAGTGTTTCTATTGCTGCAGTGAAATACCATGACCGAAAAGCAGGTTGGGGAGGAAAGGGTATTTTGGCTTATACTTCCACATTGCTGTTTGTCATTGAAAGAAGTCAGGACAGAAATTCAAACAGGGCAGGAGTTTGAAGCCAGCAGCTGATGCAGGTGCCATGGAGGAGTGCTGCTTACTGGCTTGTTTCCCAAGGCTTGCTCAGCCTGCTTTTCTTATAGAACCCAGGACCAGCAGCCCAGGGATGGCCTCACCTACCATGGGCTGTGCCCTCCCGCATTGATCACTAAGACAGCTGGGTCTCATGGAGGTAGTTCCTCAACTGAGGCTCCTTCCTCTCTGATGACTCTAGTTTGTGTCAAGTTGACACACAATACCAGCAGCACAATGTCTTGAAATTTTGTAGACTGTAGATTTAGTAAAATGTGAAATATTTTTTAAAGGCCCGAAGATGTAGGCACATTTTTTAAAAGTATCTTTACTCTTCGAGGTTTTTATGCAGTGTATTTAGGTCATACCTCCATTCGTATTTCTTCAAGATCCGCTCCACCTCCTTTCCCTCCACAATTTTTTTTTTTTAAATAACCCACTAAGAACAATTTTTTGCCAGCTATTCCCTCCTTCTTCAGGGTGTGGGGCCATCTAGTGGTGTGTGGCGCACCTGTCAGGAGCTGAACCCTTAAAGAAACCCGATTGTTCCCACATTCTCCCATCCCCAGAAGCTGTCAACTTGCTGTAGCTCCTCAGTTAGGGCGGTGACTCACAAACCTCTTCCCATGTGCACTGGACAGCCTTCCTTTGAGTTCCTGACTACAGCAGTCCTATTGTGTTCAGAAGACACAGGGCCCTGACTGCTGGCTCTTACAGCCTTTCTGCGTCCTAGAGAGCCCTGAGCCTTGGGGAGGGGTGGCTGTAGATGTCCCATTTTTGGCTGAGCACTCCATTTACACTGGTTCTCTGCCTTTGACCCGTTGTGAATTTCTTTGTTGACCACCAGCCACTGACCCAGGAAACTTACCTGATGACGGGTAAGAACTGCACAATGGCTAGAGAGTGTTACAAAGTTAGAGGGGAGTGTGATCCTGTGTCCATTTAGCAAAATGATAGTAGTAGGTTCATTCCTGGGGCTTCTGAGCTCCCCAACCATGGGTCCTTTGCTAGACTTACAGCACCAGGCTGTACTGTGGAGTGGACATTGATGAACCGCAGTCAGGAAGTGGTTGGCTACCCCTGACATATGAGCTAGTATTGTACCCGTTAGCAGATCTTGTCATGTTGGTTGTTATTACAGCCCACAGGGTTCAGGGCTGAGAAAGACTATTGATGGCTCTTACCTCCTAGGAGCACCTTCTACTTAGCACCTACTAGTTCTGTGAGCGCTAACCAGCAAGAAGGAAGCTTCCTGGTTAGTACCATGTTGATTTCTCCATGCCCAATGATAAATGTTTGCTTTGTCTTCAGCTGTAGAGCCTTACATCAAATCAAGAGCAATTGCAATAGCCTATACTGAAAACAGGTCTCAACGGTATGCTTGGCAACAACTTGAGGGGAAACATCCCATTCCTTGCATTGAGCAAGGAATTTTTCTTTGTCAATCATGGTCACATTTTAAAACTCATTGACTTTAATATTCTATTCTATTAAATTAGGATAATGATAGAGTATCTTATTAACATTTTTGTTAAGTGAAAAAGGCAAATATTAGTTGCCTTTAGATAGTAGTTTATAAAATATGTTCTTAGTTTTACATAATTGTGAATTGAAAACTTTAGACTTTATATTTTATACTTACACAAAACGATCAAGTTTAGTTACTGGAAATAAAATTGGGAACAGAGATTTTATTCATTCAAACTTATAGATATTTTTAGTCTTCCAAGTGACTTTATACACAGGACATAGAAGCCTAAAGCCATGAACATGGCAGCCCCAGGCAGCCAGTTCTGGGGTGTGTTGCGCGATTGGGTAATTTCAGTCAGTGCTGGGCAAGAGAAGAAGTTTTTTCAGTAGTGTTCGAACCCACGACTCATGCAGCTAGCCCTTGAGTAGAGTGTCTGTCCTGGTGAACTCAGGATTTGGAGACCATGGTTCCAAGCACAGGACTAGGGCAGCTCCAGATCCTCCTCCACTCTTTGATGATATGCGTGGTGGCTATTCCAGCCTACCAGGAGGATACTCAGCCTAGGAGCTGATGTAGTCTTCAGTGTCAACCACGTGCATGGAGACCCAATGGCCGCATGTGGCTGTGCCCTATGGCAGCTCTAGAGCAACTCAAGGAAAGGAGATAGTGTACCAAAGTTACACTGTTTTGTGTCTGTGAACAAACTCTATTTTTTTTTTTTTTTTTTGTTTTTGCTGTGGACACAGCTCATGCAACCAAGAAGCTAAGTTTGTCTCCATCTATACATATCAGAACTGGAAAATGCACTACAGTCTTGATTTTCTGCCCCCACAGAAAGACCTCAATGCTCCTGATTCTATGTCATCACATATGTGCTGTTGGCTGGGATGACACTGGACATTTAGAAAAAGTTTTCTGTTTTTCTGTCAGCTCAGCAGCTGTACATGAATCTACTGCTATTTGAATTATCATCTTCAGGTGGGGCCTGAAGTTAACACCCCACTGGCCACTTAGACTGTAGCTTGGCAGGGCTTTCAGTTCTGCAGCCCCTACTCTGTCATGCTCGCAATATGTAGGTTTAAATTAAGTCTCTTTTGTTCTGTCAATAAGACTTGGGAGTGAAAGACGGGTGAAAATCTGCTACGTAGAGAGATTAAGTAGCAACTAGCTGACCTTGGTTTTTGGCTGGAGATACTACAAGAGACACATCTCTTCCCTCCTCCCAGAGCCAAGAGAGCTCAAACTGTAGTCCCCATCCTTCGCTTCCTGTGTTTTTTCTGTGTCCAAATTGCTGACTTCTCTATGACTAGTTCAGGTCAGCTAATCACAGGCTCTGCGCCCTTGATTCAAGGTGAACTTGATGTAACTTATTGTGTCACAGTGCAATCAAAACATCCCATAGCAGTTATCCTCAGAGGTGTTGGGCCTTTGTGCAAGCATAGTGCTGGTATGGGTGGTACTGGTGGTACTGGTCCTGCTTCTGGACCTCCACCTGGCGACTGTATGCAGTGAACTGAGTACCTCTCATGTCTTGGCCTGTAGTGGTTACATATGGAGGTAATCCTTAGTATGCTTATACTGTTGCTCTTCCACAGCTATGGCTGCTGTGTGGCCCTGGCCTGGACATCGTCTGTGCTTATGTACTTTGTTGTGCATTCTATGTGGACTATACTTGGGTTCTGGATGTCATGGGGGGCCTCGCCCCTCAGCAGTGTCTCCAGCTCTACCTGACCCCGGCAGTGGCTGCCTTTCAGCCCCTCATCATATACTGGCTGACCTTGCCCCTGGTCTGGTGACCGTGGCCTCAGGTGGCACTGAGTTTTCCATATATTGAAGATTTGGTTTCCTTGAAAAAAGAAAAAAAAAAAGGAAGAATGAATGGCAATGTGGTGCCAAAGCCTAGACCTCAGAAGTTCAAGTCCAGTGGCCTTCATCCTGTGTGAAACAGTAATTGAGTTGAAGAACTCAATTTTTTTAAAATATAGTGAGTCAAGTCCTGTTAAACTGTAAATAGAAATATAAAAAAAGAAAATAGTATTCTGCTTATGTTTTTAAATGTATCTGAGCTTAGTGAATGAAAATTAAACTTATTATTGTGTGATGGGGAAGCGTTGTTAACCAATTATCTTTAAGAGGTGGGACCAAGTTAGGGTGTGGCTTTCTGGGACCTGGAGAAAAGGGGTGCACAGGCCAGGTGCTCTCTCTCTGTGGTGCCCTCACTGTACAGTTGAGCTTGGACTTCTCATTCTGGTTTTGTGAGTTTTCCCCTTATAATAAATACAAATGTGATTATTTATATTTTAGCTAGCCTGGTTATTTCCTGAATCGAGTTAACTTTTACAATTGTGTATGTGATGTATCTGTAGGAATATACACCTGCCAGGGGGCATGTGTGGAGGTCAGAGGACAGCTGTGGAGTGGTTCTCTCCTTCCAGCTCTGTGTGGGTTCCCGGATCGAGCTCAGGTTGTCAGGCTTGCACTCCATGTGCCGTCATCCTCTGAGCCCTCTTCTAACTGTGGATTGTCTACCTTGCATGACATTTACTGTTTGAGTTTACCCTGAAGATCTATACTCAATTCAGAGTATTGAAATAATAAACTCTTTGTTAACTCAGTGATTGCATATCAGCAAAAAACTGTAAACATGAAACATGATTCTAAATGAATACTGTATCTGGTGAGTAGACCCCCACTCCTTTCAGACACATGTAACACGACGAAGTGGAAAGAGCCTTTCATCGACTCTGTGCTCTTTTGCTCTGTTTATGTGCCCCTCCTAGCAGCCCCTTCTGAAGGCATAAGTCACAAACAATGCCACACCAGCTTAGAATTATGATTAATAGGGTGGTATTTATTTAAAGGGGAAAAAACTTACAGATCACTGTCCCAGGCAACAGCCCTCTACGCAACCAGGAAGGGAGTCTAGTCACCTGCTGAGCAGGAAGTGAAGAGAGAGAGGAGAGGGAAGTGGTCGCTTTTTTAAAGGGAGAGAGACCACGCCCCAATGGGCTGGTATCTCAGCAGCTATAGGCTGGAGGAGTGGGAGGACCTCCCGCAACACTTCCCCCTTTTGTTTAAATAAGAGAGTTCTAAACCTACTATGAAATTATATACAATAAGTACAAATATCCTATTCTAACTAGCTTGGTCTTGTATAATAAATAACTTGGCCAAGTCATGAGAGAAAGTAACTACATTTATATAGTCTTCAACCCCATCGAAGATCTAAGAAGGGAAATAATGTTACCTGGATAATTAGGAAGTTCAGTAAAACAACTTCCAAAACATGCAACAAATCACAGAGACAACTAGCTACCTGGACAATCACCCAAAGTCACATTAGCAGCGTTGAAGCAACCAACTTTGGCTAAGGCCTAATATAACTGACATACCATTTTCTAAGGCAAGCAACTTTTCAAAACTATCTTACCCTGTCTTGGCAGGATATGACAGTCCTGTTTTATCCATTGATGCACGCTCTGTATCTTTGTCAGTGATTGAGGTATGGGCATTTCTTTGCCCAAAGGCCAGTTCTGCCAAAAAGAAAGGCTCCAGGTGGAGTGTCTTTGGTGCTCAACATTCTCTCGGGAATAGAGTGGTGTTGCCAGGAGCAATTGTGTCTCACTACCACAAAACTCTGAGTTACATTAAAGGCCATTTTCTACAGCTCTTTGAAGAAGTTGAAGATTATCTATCTATACTGAGTATAATCTCTATATATCTAAAGAACCTGATTAGTCTAATTATAAATGACAAACTTAGATGACTATTAATCTATATAATTCTCAATATCTATCTAACTTAAAGACTAAGAAAATAAACGACTGTGAAACAAATGAGGACAATGACCTCCAAATATAAACAATGTACAAATATACATTGCAGTAGGTAAATGTATATCAATACACAAATATTATATAAGTATCTTAATCAGAGGTAGAAATGTACACTGCAATATGGTAAATAAATACAATATATATATCAAAACAATATATGTCAATACATAAAATATGTTTTAAACAGAGGTAGAAACATGCGTGCATACAATAGTCAATATAATTTAACTTTGTATCAATATACAAGAATCTATACCAATATATTTGTCTAAAAACAGTAACTCACAATTACAAATCTATTATCCCATCATCCCTCTTTTTTTTTATTTTCAAAATGATCCCTGAGCTTATAAAATTCCTCCCCCAACCCTCAGTCATATACTAATTATAATCAACCCCTAAATGATGTCCCTAAACCCAAGGGCAAACTTTACTGGGAGAGGGGACGTCGTCCTCTAGAATTACTTCCAGCTGTCATGGGGGCGACGTTCTTTCTGGGGGATCCTGTGAAAGTAAAATGATGGTTAAATTTCAAGATCAATGTCTTTTAAAATTGCCAATAGTCTCTGAGTATTTTGTGCAGGTCTGGCCAAAATGTTGTATAAGATGTGCACCATTTCAGCTAACCAAGTTGGAACTGTCTTGTGCAGCTGGTACCCAAAGCAGGTCTTGTAGTAGCGCTATCAGTATCATGACGTCATATCAACCAGGTGGAGTTGTTGTTGTGGGGCCCCATCTTCTTCCTGGAAACTTCAAATGTCACTTCAGGAAAAACTCATTGTTCATTGTGAAAAACTTAAACATTAATCATATAGACATATATGTATATATTCACTGAAAGGCATGATAGATATATTCAATGAAAAGTATGATAGATATGAAGAAAAGCAAAGATGTTTTCTAAACTCATATTTCTTTCTGTCCCACATCATGGCTCTTGACATGAGACAGAAACTCCAGGAACTCTGGGTTTTTCTCTTACTAACAGGCTTGGAATTGGAGAGGGACTGAGCCAGATTCCTACTTCAAAACCAGCTTTATAAATTTAGAAATATGGTTTAATATTACTTACACAACCCATTCAGTTTTCTTGATATTTCCTATTGGGCAGGTATTTTTCCCTCTGTCAGTATCCAAACATCCAGGGTCCCTTGAATTTTTCAAAGATGAGTGTTTTCCTATGGAGATGGGAACAGAACCCTGCCCCCATTCTATATGTTTTTCTTACCACCTGTATGAATATCATCATTGTGGATGAGTTGTCATTTCTCCTTTCCAAGAGGTTTTTCCTCTTAAAATCGAAACTTTATTAATTTTGATGGTATCCACAATTTTTCTTCTCCTGTGGAAACAAGAGCAAAACCCCTTCCCCAACGTAGCACATCTCCTGGCTTCCATTGAGAGGTCAGCACATCTTTGAAATAAATCGGTTGATTTAGTTCAGCAGACTTTTCCATTATCCAATGTCTTTCTGCTGCTGTCGTTCCTTTCTCATTAGCGTTGAGAAAATTCAAGGTTAATAAAGCATTATGTAATTTATTTCTGGGGGTATTTTTGGTCCCTTTCTGTTTGTTCAGCATATCCTTTATAGTACGATTTGATCTTTCTATAACTGCCTGACCTGTAGGATTATTTGGTGTACCTGTAATGTGTTTTATATTATAATAATCAAAAAAGCGTTTCATTTTCTTAGATACATATGCTGGACCATTATCTGTCTTTATTTGCTTAGGTATACCCATGATGGCCATAGCTTCCAATAAATGTGTCATTACTGAATCAGCCTTTTCTGAGCTCAGGGCAGTAGCCCATTGAAAACCTGAATACGTGTCTGTGGTATGGTGTACATATTTTAATTTACCAAATTCCATAAAGTGGAACACGTCCATCTGCCAGATTTCATTTCTCTTAGTACCATTTGGGTTACTCCCTGCAGGCAACGGTGTTTGATTATAGACCACCTATAGATGGCCTACATCTCTTTATAATGTCCTTAGCTTGTTGCCAAGTAATGGAAAATTCTTTCTTTAGGCCTTTACTATTGACATGATGCTTCTTATGAAATTCTGAGGCCTGCAACACACTTCCAATCAATAATTGATCAATCTCAGCGTTGCCTTGGGCTATAGGATCAGGCAGACCTGTATGGGACCGGATGTGTGTTATGTACATCAGACAAAGCCTGTTCCTAATTATGTCTTGTACCTGGATAAACAATGAAGTCAACTCTGTGTCATCTGGTATAAATTCAGCAGTTTCAATATGCAAGATAACTCTTTCTGCATATTGTGAATCTGTATCTATATTAAGAGGTTCTTTAAAATCCCTTAGCACCATAAGAATGGCATATAATTCTGCCTTCTGGACAGAATTATAAGGGCTTTGTTCCACCTTACTCAATTCATCTGACTTGTAACCTGCTTTCCTTGATTTATTTGCATCAGTATAGAACGTATGGCCTCCAGTTATTGGAGCATCACGTACAATTCTAGGAAGAATCCAAGAAGTTTTTTATGAGGTTAAGTCTACCACTTTTGGGATAGTTGCTATTAATTTCTCCCAAAAAATTAGCACAAGCTCTTTGCCATGTTTCATTGTCTTCCCATAACTTTTTTATTTCTTCAGTAGTAAAAGGCACTATAATTTCTGCTGGGTTTATACCTGCTAGTTGACAAAGTCTCAGCTTACCTTTTATAATTAATTCAGAGACTTTTTCCACATAAGTTTTTAATTTTTTACTTGGTTTATTAGGTATAAATATCCACTCTAAAATAATATTTTCCCTCTGCATTAGAATCCCTGTAGGAGAAATTCTGGAAGGCAATATGACTAGGATGCAGCTAAGATTTGGGTTCACCCTATCCACATGTGCCTCCTGTAATTTTTCCTCAATCATTGTCAGTTCCTTTTCTGCTTCAGCTGTCAGTTTTCTTGGACTATTCAAATCTTTATCACCATCTAAGGTTTTGTTTAAATGAACTATTAGATCAGGTGTTATCCCAACAGCTGGTCGTAGACTGGAAATGTCTCCTAACAATCTTTGGAAGTCATTAAGAGTCTTTAACCGGTCTCTCCTAATTTGTGCCTTTTGTGTTTTAATTTTCTCTTACCCTATTCTGTAACCTAGGTAATTAATAGAATTTCCTCTTTGAATCTTTTCAGGGGCAATTTGTAATCCCCACCTAGGCAAGACTTTCTTTACTTCTTCAAACATCCTTTCTAAAGTATCTTTATTTGAATCAGATAACAAGATGTCATCCATGTAATGATAAATTATGGACTTGGGGAATTGTTTACGAATTATTTCCAATGGCTTACTTACAAAATATTGGCACAATGTAGGACTATTGAGCATACCCTGTGGGAGGACAGTCCATTGCTATCTCCTATTAGGCTGAGAATTATTATAAGTAGGCACTGTGAAAGCAAATTTTTCTCTATCCTTTTCTTGTAACAGTATAGTGAAAAAACAATCTTTCAAATCAATAACTATAAGAGGCCATCCTTTTGGTAACAGAGAAGGCAAAGGAATTCCAGATTGTAATGGCCCATAGGTTGAATTACTTTGTTGACAGGTCTTAGATCTGTCACCATTCTCCATTTACCAGATTTCTTTTTTTGCAACAATGACAGGAGAATCCCAAGCGCTGGTTGATTCTTCAATATGGTGAGCATCTAGTTGCTCCTGCACCAGCTGTTCCAATGCCTGTAGTTTATCTTCAGCTAGAGGCCACTGTTTGATCCATATTGGCTTCTCAGTTTGCCATTTTAAAGGTAGGGTTGTTGGTACCTCTAAAGGTTTGGTATTTGCTGTATGTTCTTGTACAGCCTGAATGGCTGGTGACCGTTTTCCATGATACCTCATCATATCCTTCCCAGAATTATGAGTTCCTGGAAATACAGGAATGTTAATCTGGGTATTCCATTGCTGTAGCAGGTCACGGCCCCATAAATTCATGGCAATATTGGCTATATATGGCCTTATTCTTCCTATTTGTCCTTCGGGCCCTATGCATTCAACCTATCTTGTGCTTTGTTTTACACGAGATAGGGTTCCAATTCCCAGGAACTGAACATCTACCTCTTGAAGAGGCCAATTTGGATGCCAAGATTCTGGGTTAATGATACTTACATCCGCACCTGTGTCTAATAAGCCTTCAATAAAAGTGCCATTTATACAGACTCTTAGCTTTGGTCTTTGATCATTAATAGAAGTCTGCCAAAATATACGTTTACTCTGTCCTACTGGGTTTTTTGACTCATCATCCACACGTAATTCATCATTTAGACCAGTATTACTTTTTACAGGAGAAATTAGAGCTTTTAATTTTCTTGGTGAGGCACGTTCTCCACTGTGACTGGGAATGACTGGGCCACTGTGGCTTGGGGGCCTGCAAGAGGCCCCTCAAGGAGTTTCCCGATGATATCGGATTGCCCCGTCTGTCTGTTGTTGACCTACATTCGTTGGACCAATGCCAGCCTTTACCGCATCTCCTACATATACCTGAAGGCCGAGGTCTCCTATTTTTGTCATTCCCAGAAGAGATATTATTCCTAGAAATTCTTTGCCTGCAATCCCTTTTCAAATGTCCTAATTTACTACAATTAAAACACCTGGCAGTTTGATGTCTCCTCATTGCTTTGGAAATCGCTTCTCCTACCCAAGATTCATCATTATAGCTAAACGTCTCAACATTCATCGTATGCTGAATCCATTCATCCATAGGTGCTGATCTAGACTTTAAAGGCCCAATTATCTTTTTGCATTCTATGTTTGCATTCTCAAAAGCTAGAGATTCAAGAAGTATTCGTCTAGCTTCTGGATCTGTTACCCCTATGTCCAGAGCCTTAATTAATCTTTGCAAAAAGTCAATAAAGGGTTCTCTCTGTCCCTGCCTAATTCTGGTATATGATTCAACCCTTTTTGCTGGATCTTGTATCCTATTCCAAGCATTTAAAGCTGCTTGGTGACATAGACACAGTACTTCATCGTCATAAAGAGCTTGGACCTGTGGATCAGCATATTCTCCTGCACCAAGAATTTGATCTTGGGAAACCTCAACACCTTTTGCTCTTCCTTGCTGTTCCATATGTTTGGATTCTTCTCTGAAATAAATTCCAAACATCAAGGAAGGTCCATTATCTAAAACTGCAGACACTAACTGATGGAAATCATGGGGGGTAGCTCTAGCATTAGAAGCCCAAGTCCTTATCATTTCCTTTACATATGCATTGTGCAAGCCAAAATTAACAACAGCTTGCTTAATTTCTTTCAGATCATTCATTGCTATTGGCGTCCATCTAGCTTCTCTGACTCCCTTTGAGCCTTTAGAAGTTGACGCTTTGTCAGAATTAAGTATAGCGTATGTTGCTAGAACCCTGGGTAAGCCAGTTCTAATAGCTGGTGGAGGCATTGTATCCTGTCCTTGTGCCTCCTTACTCTGTTCACCAGCTGCAATAATTTCTCCAATCTTTTCAAATCTTTTTATCATTGTCTCTCTTAAATCCTGAATCTCCTGACCTGTATATATTTCCAGTGATTTCACTGAGGCATCAATTTTTTGGTCCCCATTCTGCACCTGTGATTCTAAAGCTTTAATTTTTTCCTTCAAAGATAACATGTCCTCCTTAAACTTTTCTTGTATATCATGTAGATTCCCATTTTGGAGGTACATTCTGTCTGTTACCTTATCAAAACTTTGTGATAAAGTCTGAACGTCAAATTCAACAGCCTGAACCCTTTCAGGTAATTTTCTAATACCCTTGGATATGGAGTCAATTTTGTCTGTCATAGTATCCACTTGTTCAGATAACCTCTGATTTTCAATAATTTTAATCCTGTCAATTAGTTGTTCATTATTAATTCGTAAAGATTCTATCGTTCTTAGGAGTGCCATATTCTTCCTTAGTGATAGAATATGGAAAAGAAAACTGAAACCTAGTAACAAGCAAATCAAGGTATCCCCATAATCATATAAACCTTGTATGACGTAATCCATTGTATTAGTAAATATAAATTTACTAATCTATTGTATTAGTGAAAACAAAGCAGTAAAATTTGCGTTAGAAACAAAAACTACCATATTACCTATTATCCAGCAGGTGGCGCTGTTGCCGATTCGCGATGAAAACAGGGTCCTGTTTCAGTGCCTTAGTAGATGTTAAAAACTGGAAAATGCAAGTTTCTCAACAAAGTAAATGTAATTAAATCAATTCCAGAGACAGAACCAGAAACCCAGAATCCAGGGGTAGAGAAGAGCAACCTGGAAGCCGCTTATGCCTCCACATGACAGAGTCACCCTGAGGGGTTGCAGCTTTCAGCAACCGCGTGCTCTGGTTCGTGCCACTTAAGAGCTGTGCTTACAAGGGAGATTTAAAAACGACTCAGAAAAGAGCAAACCAAGCGGGCAGAGACTACGCAGGCCTGTGGAGTTTAAATCCACATGGGGAGTCCAAGGCCGCCGCTGCAAGGCACAGGCGGCGGCTGAGGAAGGGAGGGCTCCCCCCAAGCCGAACTTGCGGCCGGCAGCCAAGCGGGGAAAGGAGAGGTTCTAAAACCAAAGGTTGGGTGCCAAATGAAGGCGTAAGTCACAAACAATGCCATTCCAGCTTGGAATTATGATTAATAGGGTGGTATTTATTTAAAGGGGAAAAAACTTACAGATCACTGTCCCAGGCAACATCCCTCTACGCAACCAGGAAGGGAGTCTAGTCGCCTGCGGAGCAGGAAGTGAAGAGAGAGAGGAGAGGGAAGTGGTCGCTTTTTTAAAGGGAGAGGGACCATGCCCCAATGGGCTGGTACCTCAGCAGCTATAGGCTGGAGGAGTGGGAGGACCTCCTGCAACACCCTTCCATTCTAACATGACTTTTGTTTAGATTTTAAAAATGTTTGTTTTATTAGTGATTTTATTTTTATGTCTTTTGAAAGAGCAAAAGGAAAGTGATAGATAAATAATTATAAGTGATAATATGTTCATTTTGAGGGGGACCACTCATTGTGGTTTCATATAACGTTGGAATACTATGGTAATAAGGATCTCAAAACTTTATTTACTTTGTTGATTACAGAGTTTTGTAATGATCAGGATTGGTAGTAGCTGTTAATAACATTAATCGGCCATTAGTATGTTAATAATTCTCTCCTTGTTTTTGAGATAGTGTCTTAGTTTCTTTTTTGTTGCTATGAAGAGATACATGGCCAAGGCAATTTATAAAAGAAAACATTTAATTGATACCTGGTTTTTAATTTCAAAGGGTTAGAGTCCATGATCATCATTGCAGAGATCATGGCATCAGGCAGGCAGACATTGGACTGGAGTAATAACTAAGAGCTTGCAACCTGATCTGCAGTTGAGGGGGGAGGGAGAAGGAGAGAAAGAGAGAGGGAGAAAGAAAGTGTGTGTGTGTGTGTTTGTGTGCACGCGCTCGTGCATTTGTGTCTCTCTGTGTGTAAGCTGGGAATAGCTTGGACTTTTGAAACTTCAAGGTCTATCCCCAGTGACACACTTCTTCAACAAGACAACACCTCCTAATCCTTTCTAAATAGTCCACCAACTGCAGAACAAACATTGAAATATATGAACCTATGAGAACCATTCTCATTCACTTAGAATCTTCTGATGTATTATAGACTAGCCTTGAACTCTGTGTGGGGACCAGGTTGGTCTCAAACTGTGGTAGTCCTTGTGCCCAGCCTCTCTTCAGTGCTAGCATTGCAGGTGTATGCTGTGACACCTGACTAAGATGTAAAATCTTTAAAATGTAGCACATCTAGTTCCCTTGTCTTAAAATTGATACTAACACTCACAAGGCAAAGACAGGAGGCTCCTGAGTTCCAGCTGGAATGTTAGTGTGCAGTAGTAGTGGGTCTTTGAAGTAATAGTTGTTAAGAAATGTTAATTTTTGCTATTTTGTTTGAAGATGTACTCTTTCTAAAGAGATAAGGAAAAAATTTAGAAGCAGTTGGGGTTTTATAATCAATGCAGTTTCTATTAGTTAAGTCATAAGAATTAGTGGTGCTAGCATCTTATTATTCTACAGAAAAATAATAACCAAAACTCATTTGACTTTAGTGTGAAAATTAGGATATGAAGAAAGCTGATATTCACAAAGCAACATCTGGTAATTATGGTCTGGATACTGAAGTAAATGTGGAAAGCCATATTAGGAGGAATAGAAGAAAATGTAAAGAGAGAGAAGTATAATTGCAAGAATTAATTTAAAGACAGAATATGTGGAGATAGTAGGACTATGTACTATTCTGATAGATGTGGAATACAGCTAAAATAGGTTGAGTTCAGCTGAGCAGTGCAGAATGCTTCCCATTTAAGATTTTTTGTGTATGTGTGGATAGGTATTGTGTATGTACATGTATATGTGTGTGTGGATGTCCCAGTCCCCCGAGACAGGGTCTCCTACTGAACCAGGAGCTAGCCCCAGTGATCCTTCTGTCCGACTTCCCCACAGTACTGTGGGTTACAGACCTGTGTGAGGCCAGGCTCAGCTTCTTCACCTGAGTGCTGGGATCAGGTCTTCATATTTGCACAGCAAGTTCTTTCCCTTTCTGTCTCTCATTAGAAAAGAACAGGCTTCTAAGAAATAACAAAACATAATAGCATGGGATCAAACTGGACCCCCTGAATGTGGGTGACAGTTGGGGCAGACTGAGAAGCCAATGATAATGGCACTGGGATTTGTCTCTACTGCATGTACTGGCTTTTTGGAATCCTATTCTATTTGGATGCATACTTTCCTAAGCCTGGATGGGTACCCTGCCCTCTCTTAGAACTGAAGGGGGAGGAGGGAAGGTAAGTAGGGGAGAGGGAAGGAAGTGGGAAGAGGGGAGGAAGTGCAAATTTTGATTAGTATTATTTATAAAGTAATAAAATCTGCTGAAAAAACATAATAAAATAAGATAAAACAAAAACCATTACATTGAATTTGGACAAGGCAAACCAACAGAAGGAAAAGAGCCCCAAGAATAGCCATAAGAATCAGAGGCCCACTCGTTTTCTCACTCAGGAATCCCATAAATAAACTATACTGAAAGCTAGAATACATACATGGAGAATCTGGTGCAGACCTGCGCAGGCCCTGTGCATGCCGTTTCAGTCTCTGTGAGTTCATCTGAGCTTTGCTCAGTTGATTTAAAGGATCTTGTTCTCCTGGTGTCCTTGGTTCTCTCTGACTCATAGACTTTTTCTACCTCCTTTTCTTCAGCGTTCCTGTACCTTAAGCTCATTAATGGTATACATATTGAATGGGTCCGGAAAGTGTTCATAATTCTGTGAAAAGTTTTAGTGAGAGCAGACATAAACTAAAAGGTGATTGGGTATTTGTAATGAATTGACAGTTCTGTGGTTGTCACTTGCAAATGCTAAGTAGGTATGTGTGTATACATACTTTCCTAGGTCAAATTCTGGAACGTGAGTACATATTGCTGTTTGATTGTCTGGTACACATCTCTCAAATAACTGCCTAAATATAACTGGTAATTACTGATTAGTCCCTATTGTAGGAAAATCCTTCTGAGTAGTGGGCAAGTGGGATTCAGAGATGGGGATAGATTGAAAATAGAAGTATCTGCTTTTCTTGTGCTAAGTTATACAAGTTGCCAAATGAGGTTTGGGGGAATCATGAGGCATCAACTGTGACAGTTCTGTAGTTTTAGAGCTATGGAGAATTCCTAGTTTGCACTTGTATGTAACATTCTGGCTCAGACTAATGCCAGAACAGTAGAAGGAAAGAGAAGCAGGCATCTCAGTTTGCTTGCTACTGCTGAGGGACAAACCAAAGCAACTTGGGGAGGAAAGGGCCATCTTCCTTTCATCGTGGGCTGTTACTGAGGAGAAACAGAACAGGATGCTGGAGGCAGCAGCTGATGTGGAGACCACAGAGGAAGGCTGTTTACTGGTTTCCACCGCTTGCTCAGCCTGCCTCTTCTACAACCCAGGACCAGTAGCCCAGGAGTGACTCCTCTCACAGTTGGCTGGACCTTCCCACATCAATCGCTAATCAAGGAAGTGCCCCTCAGACTTACCTACCTGTTGGAGGCATTCTCAGTTAGGTCCCTCTTCCCAGTGATCCGGGAGTCATCATCATAGGAGGCTTTCCTTATCCTAGTGGGTGAGAAGTATGTAGAGCGTTTATGCTGTCGTTTTTAACTCAATGGAGTCTGACTTAGAAGCATTAAAAAAAAAAAAAAAGATCTAACATTTGATAGGTTTTATGTACACATGATAATTCTGTGCCAAACACATTTTTTATTACGTGCTGGATTTTAAGTGAGCTTGCTTCCTATGAGGGAAAATGTTCCTTAAGATAAAATTCAGTATAATTCTAATGTTTAGGAAATTGAAGCAGGAGGACTCTAAGTGTGAGATATTCCTAGGCTACATGATGAGACTTATTTCAAAAGAAAAGGAAAATGAAAGTTAAAATAATTAAAAAGTAGATAAAGTAAGCTTTTTTGTTTGTTTAATTTTGGTTTTGGTTTTTCAAGACAGGGCTTCTCTGTATAGCCCTGGCTGTCCCGGAACTTGTGCTGTTCACCAAGCTGGTCTTGAACTCAGATGTCTGTTATCCTCTGCCACTGAATTGCTGGAATTAAAGGCATGGGCCACTTACCCAGTTTTAAATAAGCTGTTTTAACTGAGAATTGGATTGGCTACAGTAAAATTAGCCAGATTCAAAGTATGCATAAAATGTATTTGATCGATGTATGCATTTGTTTTTGCCTGTTATTGAACATAAGGTAGCAGCTCCTTTCTTTCTGCATCCTGGAATATGTGCTGGTAAAGAAACCCTTTCCTTTTAGAGATGCAGCAGTCCAGTGAGAGATTTTGCTCCAAAGAACTGGAAGTATAAAGACACTGAGACCTAAGCAGGTTGCCTTTGAGGAATAGCCACAAGGCCAAGAAAACAGGACTGAAATGGGGTGCTGTTAGCACCAAGGTAGAGTCAAGATTGGCCTTAAAAATTAGAAGTATATTTGGATTTTATTTTCAACTTCCAGGAAGTCAGTCAGGAGAAGAGCAATATGACTTTAATATATGTAATCTGTACATCTCAGTCCCCTTGGCTGGGGTGTGGGGAACAGCAGTTCGGGGTGCAGATAGGCACGGGGATGACATATACAATAATCGGTTGTTGTGCTAGCGTGGAGTTGCTACAGCAGAGGCAGACTGAGAGTGCTTATGCATGGGATGCAGGAGGTAGCTGCAAAGGTTTGGGCCTGATGATGGTTAGCGAATGTGTTTCCTGGTTTGCTAAGGGGTGAGTATTGGTGCCAAGTTAGTTCTAAACCTTTGTCTTTTACATGAAAAACAGCTGTATCAGTACTGGCTTAACTGTGAAATTTAAAATGTATTCATTACAAAACCTTTTTTTATAGGCGGAGTATGTCCAGCTTGTTACTGAACTTCGAATGACAAGAGCCATTCAGCCTCAGATCAATGCTTTTTTACAAGGTTTTCATATGTTCATCCCACCGTCCCTCATACAACTGTTTGATGAGTATGAATTGGTAAGGAAGAACATGTTTTTTTCTCGTTATGGTAGAGCATGACTTCATTAATGTAATTCAGAAATACTATGAGGGGTAAGGATGCAGCCTACTGGTAGAACCCTTGCCTAACATACAAGGAAGGAGTTTTATCCCCAAACCAGAGAAAATGAAAGCAGAAGTATTTCAGAGTACTGACTGGGGTTTATTTAATGAAGCATTATTGTTTAGAATATATGCTTAGAAAATCTGTGAGCAGATACGTGGTTCTGCTTCACTTTAGCTGAATAACAGTATTAACAGTTCTTTAATGTGAGTTGTGGTAAGGTAGGATAATGAAGTAAGTTTTTAATGTCTTTGACATGAAAGATGTGGAAGGCCTGTCTTTCCAGAAGCGAAGGAGTCCACATCACTTCTGAAATTGTAAAATTGGACTTTTCTTATTGTATTTGTGTGTCTTCTCTACTTTCTTATTAAAATGTGTGTATTTTGATTTTAATGTTTATGTGTTTACCATTGTCATACATATAATTTTAAAATCCTCCATTTCTGCCCCCTTTTGGTCTCCTTTTTTTGCTCAAGTCCTCAATGGGTATTTTGTTTTGTTCTTTGGTTTGCCTGCCTTCTACTGTGACCTAATAGAATTTACACTTTGTATTATTTATGTCTAAATTGTATCTGTTTTCTTTTGTTGTTAATAAATTACTTTCAAACTCTGAATTGTAGTAGGTGGAATAGGGGGCCACTTCCCGCCACCAGGCTAGCTTTACCTGAAATAATTAAACGGAAACTGTATTCTTTTAATTACTGCTTGGCCCATTAGTTCTAGCCTCTTATTGGCTAATTCTCACATCTTGCTTTAAACCATGTCTAATAATCTGTGTAGTACCACGAGATGATGTCTTACCAGGAAGGATTCTAGCCTACATCGTCTGGGGTCGGAGAATCATGGCGACTGAGTGACTCGGCTTTTTTCTCCCAGCATTCTGTTCTGTTTACTCCGCCTACCTAATTTTCTGTCCTATTAAAGGCCAAGGCAGTTTCTTTATTAACCAATAAACATATGACCCTCCTCCATCACTGAATTGTCTGAAACCGTAAAAAGACACAGTATTTTATGTGTATTCGTGTTTTGCCTACATGCATGTCTGTGTGAGCATGCCAGATACCTTGGAACTGGAGTTCCAAACAGTTGTGAGTGACCACGTGGGTGCTGGGAATTGAACCTAGGTCCTCTGGAAGAGCATCCAGTGCTCTTAACCACTGAACCATCTCTCCAGCCCCGACATAGTATTTTAAAGAGCACATTTGCTGTAGTAGTTACTTCTCTTATTGCTGTGACGAGTGTCTGACAGAGAGAAGCTTAAGGAAGGAAGGGTGTAGGTGTAATTGTTCATGGTTTGAAGATGTGTGTGTGTGTGTGTGTGTGTGTGTGTGTGTGTGTGTGTGTTTCATTATGGTGGGGAAGGCATAGAGCAAGCTCCTGGCTGTGGTAGCAGGGTTGTTACGGATGCTTGTTCACATCTTGGCAGACTAGGAAGGAAAGACATAAAAACAGATTGGGCCGAAATTACGGCCTTTGCAGTGGAATAACTGGACAAGGTGTTAGATCTTTACAACATGGGAGAATTCTGCAGAGAATCCATCTAGGCTTGACATTTTTTTCCTTGGGTGATTTTTAATTATTTTTTCCATATTATTGCTTGCTATAGATTTTTTAAATTCTTTCTCATTTGGTTTAACTTTGGTAAGTCATGTGTCTAGAAATTTCTCTATTTCTTCTAGATTATCCAATTTAGTGTAATATGTTTTTAAGGTATGTCCGTAACTTTAAAAAGAGGTACTCAAGAAAAGACGCCATGTGACAGAGCTTAGGTGGAGAGGTTTTTTACTGGGGGAAAGTGAGTGGGCAAAGGGGGGAGACTGGTCTCTGGCGACAGGAGTAGCAGGAGAGGAGAGAAAAGGGTCAAATGGAGGGAGAGAGAGAGAGAGAGAGAGAGGTGGGAGGTGGGCAGGGCTCTTTTAAAAGGGAACATAGTGAATGTGCATAGGCGGTGCTCTTAGTGGCTACAGCTGAGGATGTGTCCTATCAACCACAAGGTCAGACCAATACAGATGCTTGAATACTAGCAGTGTCTCCCAACTTCTGGATTTTATTGGTAACTGTTATAATGACTTTTATTTCCTCTCTGATTTTATGAGCTTGAATCTTAGTTTTGCCAAAAGTTTCTTAATTTTGTTTATATTTTCCAAGAATCAACTCTTTGTTTCATTGATTCCTTGTATTTTTAAAGTTTCTATTTCGGTAATATCTGCCATGATTTGAGACCTGTTATTTTTTTTATTATTTTTAACTTTAAAAATCATGTGTGTATGTGCCTGCCTGTCTGTGTCTATGAGCTTGCTATGGCATGCATGTGAGTACATGTAGAGCTCAGAAGACAACTTGTGATAGTTGATTCTCTCCTTTGGCCATGTGGGCTTCTGGGATCTAATCAGGTCGTGAGGTGTGATGGCAGGTGCTTTTACCTGCTCAGCTGTCTCTCCAAATTTCTGTTTTAAGTGCAGGTATTTATAGCTGTGAACATCTCATCTTTCATTTTATCCTGTAGGTTTTGGTGTGCTGCCTGTTCATTTTCCTTGAATTCTAGAAAGTTTTTTTTTCTTGATTTCTTTAATGAGTCATTAATTATTTAGTAGTGTATCATTTAATCTCCCTGAATTTGTATAGTTTCCCTTGCTGCTTTATTCTATTGTGTTCAGATAGAACGCAAGAAGTTAATTTAGTTTTGTATGTATTTGTTGCGATTTGCTTTGTGCCCTAATATATGACCTATCTTAGAGACTAAGTTCAGTGGACTGCTGAGGAGAATGTCTGTGTGTCAGTCAGTGTTTGAACATGCGTTCTGTACTCTGTTGATCTGTGATGTCATGCTTCTGGTGTGCTTGTGCTTTATTGACAGGAGAGCTAAGTACTTAGTCCCAAGGGAAGAATTTTCCATCTTCCTTTTCTGCTGTTGCTGTTGCCTTGAGTGTGCCTTCTCTTCTAGCTGTTTGAAATGTCCATTGCTTTTCTGCTACCTCCCAATACCCATTTCCCCTGCTTATTTTCTTGAGACTTTGGCCAAGTGTACCCAAATGTTGCCTGTTATGTTGGGTTTGGCAGGTTTACCTATTTTGAAAATAAATGAAACAAACAAACAAACACCTCAGCCCCCTTTGTTTTGTGAGAATCATACATATTGTTGCACATAATGATAATTCACTGAATAGTATTTTATTATGTCAGTTTCCTTTTGTCTTACACTCTTACATATTGACAGGGTCTTTACAGTTTACTATTTTAACTAGTCATACTATAAATAGTGTAGTTTCTCTTTATGAGAGTATGTGCATATGTTTTGTGTAGATGGAGTTATTATCATAGAACAGGCCTCTGCTACACCAAGAAAGGAAAGTTTTTACACTTTTGTGTACTTACTTAAGGATTCAGGTTTGATTCTAGATTTTAGTGAGGAGAAGGCATATAGTAGCTACAGTATCCTATTGTCAGTCACTGTGGATGGAGGTCCCAGTAAGGAGATGATTGTCAAATTGAAGCATATGTAACACAGTTCTACTTAGAAGATTCATGCCAAATGTCTGAGTGGTTGTCTTCCCATATTGTGCTCCATCTATAATACCAGAATATCCAAACACCAAGTCATGGGAATTCTAGGCAATCTAATTTCTGTAACGCATGTCTTATTAGTGTAGCCTCTATAATTTGTAGATGACATCTAGTTGTAACATTTGTTTGTGCATCTATGAGTATTCACGCACATTTTTAGTTTATTTGTGCTTGAAGACAGGTTTTCATGTAGCCCATGCTGGCCTTGAACTTGCTTTTTGACTGAGGATGTCTTTGAGCTTCTAAGTCATCATGCTGCCACCTCCAAAGAGCTAGGATTACAGGCATAGGCCACTTTGTTGTATCTTAAAATGTTTAATTCTTTTATTGTATTAAAAACACATTATTGCCTAGGTGTGGTGGTACATGCCTTTTAATCCCTACACTCAGGACAGAGGCAAGCAGATCTTAGTGAGTTTAAGATGAGCTCGGACTACACTCTAAGACCCTGTCTCATCCCATCCCCCTTACTCCCTTTCCCACTGCAAAAAAACCTCAAAAAGTCTCAAATTTAAAAAAATAAATTAATTGAAACTTACAGTATTTTTTACTGTATGTACTTTTTCTTGTGAATTTTTATTTATTGTCATGTTAACTTTTTCTTTAGTTGTTTGTTATAAGGAATTAAAAAATAAGTAAATCATTAAATGCCATCGCTATAGAGGTGGTGGGACCTGGGCGAATGGAGACCATAAACAAGGTGGATAAAGTCTCATGCAATTGCCAACTTTATTCAGAGCATCAGGCAATTTGTATTCTGGTTAAGAGGGATCACATGAGTCAAGGGTGCAATCACAGCTCACATGTGGTGGGCAGTTTGCATGGACAAGCCACATGCAGCAAAAAACTTTTCTGTAGAGGCATATAAACAAATCACAATAGCCAGTTGTAACAAACAGTCTGAAGTAAAAATCACTCCTTTCTGCTACACCTGGGAAGGACATGATAATACACGCCAAGAACAAATCTGTGGGCTTGAAGAAATCTCCATACATAGCTCCCTTCTTGGACAGTGTTCTGACAATAAGATAAGAAACCAATGTTTACTAAGTGTGTAAAAAACAAAACAAAACAAAAAACAAACCCCATGCTCCCTTTAATTCTTGCATGGAGACAAGAGGCCAGTGGATTTTTGTGATTTTCAGATCAGTCTGGTATATACAGTGAGATTCTGTCTAAAAAAAAAAGGTGTTTTTCTCTCCTTAAATTATAACAAATGTGATATAAAATATTTCCAATTTTTTAAGAGTACAGTTAGTTGCAGTAATTATTTCATAATTTTATTCATAATTGTTTTGAAATTTTATTCATAATTATGAAAGAATAATGATATTAAAAGCTTATCTTTAGTTTGAAAGGGAAGATGATTAAACTCATGAATTGTAAGAAACATGTAAAATTCATCCCCATGCTCTTTTGCAGATCTGTGTTAGTCTAGCAGGAAACCAAGTTTTCTCAGGTGGTTCAAGTAAAGAAATCTTAATAAAGGGATGGTTGCCGCAGTATTTATACGGCACAAAGTTCTGGCAGTAGTTGGAAGCCTTTGTTCTGGCTACTGTCAAAAGAGGCAGGGGGAAGAATTGTAGCAGAGGGCCCTTTGTAAGAGTGAATTGCCAAGGAGATGCTCTGTGGCACTAGTTACAGTTTAGAGTCGGGGTTACTATAAAACGATCGCGCCGAAGTAAGACAAGAACAGAGATCTCCTTACCTGTGGAGACCTGCTTCTCAGTAGCCAAGCTCTTCACTGAAGATAGTAAGGAAGAGAGCCAGTCTGCAGAGAGGAGCCTAGAGAGTGTGTCAGGAGTGCTAAAAAGAGCCACTCCTGCAGCAAAATAGAGTACTGCAGATACGCACCAACAGTTCGATATCATAGGGTCTTGGGGTGATTGATCTCTTACAGAAGAGCCTTTGTTTATGTGGGCTATTATTCCAGTGGATAGTTGCTGCATTTGAGATTAAATTAGAAGTAAGAAGTGCTTTATTAATTATGTTAACATAAGTAACATTTAGAAATGAAAACTATTCCAAGAATAGTACAAAAATAGTGAGAAAAGTGTCCCTGTTTTTATAAATTTGTGATGCCTGACTAAATAAACCATTAGATTCTCATATTTGCTTATGCTATGATTAGCTGCATGTCATTATTTGGTTGAAGTATATGAAGAAAATCCAGTTTCATACGGAAAGCATGGGAAAAGGGAGACTCTTACTGACCTACTGAATAGAATTCAAAAGTCCTCAAGGTCTCACACATAGCCTTGGGTTAGCTTTGCTAGAGCATATGCTGCCCTAGTTATTGTGAATTGTCACTGTGAAGTCATTCCCTCCCTCACTGTGTGGTTTTGTGCTGTGAAACATGGGCGATTCAGATACACAGATGCTCTCCTAGTTCCCTTTCCCTTTGGAACACTTACTTTCTTGATAGAACTTTAGTTATATGATGTAGATCTGTATGTTTGATGATCTTGGGAAAAAGCCAATCAGATACTTAGGACTGAGGATGTTGCTTCGTGGTTGAGTGCTTGCCTAGTACATACAAGGCCCCTTCGATCCGTGCCTATGATCCACTGCGAACAAAGTCACTAGAAAATACTGATTTTTTTTTTTAATTACCTTGGGGAACATTGACTTCAAACAATCTGAATTACTCCAAAATAGAATTCATATGAGCCTAAATCCTTTAAATAAAAAAGATTGTTTATTGATAAACTTTCCATTTGTTTAATATTCAGGCTTTTGGTGTCACTTACATGTCGAGAAAATGATCTGGTGAAATTTAACATATTTGTAAAGAATACTAAAATAAAAATAAAGTGAACTAGAGGGAATACTTGCCACATTGATGTACACAGAAATTTTGGTTGTATATATTTGCTGTAAATATACAAGCTACCATTCTTTTTATGTTTTAGATCGTATCAAAGTGGATCCATCCCCTCATGTCACTTTTGAAATATCACCATGGAGGATTCTTCCTTATGTAGTGCTTATTATTGATGACATGTAGGAACTGTCACAGAAATAAACCAGCTTTATATGGGATTAGTTTCTAATTAAGGCAAACTTACTATTTAAATGGAATGACTTTTTTTTCCCCTAAAGAAGATTAATGAAATATTTTTTTCTCTTTCCCAAAGGAGCTACTGCTTTCTGGCATGCCAGAAATTGATGTGAATGATTGGATTAAAAATACAGAATACACAAGTGGCTATGAAAGAGAAGATCCAGTCATTCAGGTAACTCCCCTCTGGAGCTTAGAATGAAGTTAAGTTTGCCATTTAATTTTGTAAGCTTTTCAGTTCTATTGGATGGGAATCCACATCCATTAACAAAATAAAGATTTTGCATAAATTCTTCTTTGGGGGATATTGCATATGAAAATCTTGTGTGAAATCATCTTTGATAAATGAGTTTCAGAAAATGAAATGTGCTTTATGAATATTGCATGGTCTCTGTTTCTAATAAGTCTCCATTTGCTCTGAAATGTGAGCTAAATTGTGGTTATTCTTGGCAGTGGTTCTGGGAAGTTGTGGAAGACATCACTCAAGAAGAGCGAGTTCTTCTCTTGCAGTTTGTTACTGGCAGGTAAGAAGTGCTTTTATGATAACACTGAGAAAATTTATTGTATGACCAAGAGAGTAATCACAGAGAAAAACAACCAAACTGAATAATCAGTACTCTGAATTTGTTTCTTGCCTCTCTGTCCATACTTTAGGTATTAAACAAATGATTGTTTATGTATTGAAAATAGAAAACATTTATAGTACTGCTAAATCTTTAATATATTTCAGAAACTTGAATTTTTAATATATTTTATGTTTTTGATTGGTTTGATAATAAAGGCATTCAATTTGTGTGGTCACACATGAATATACACATAATCTCTCTCATATACACTGTCTTAGTTTGGGTTTCTATTGTATTATACTAATTTAATAAAACCTGATTATAAAATGAACTAGATTTCTGTTTATATGTGACAAAATACCATGCCCCGGAAGCAGTTGGGGAGGAAAGGTTTATTTGGCTTATATTTCTACATTGTAGTCCATCACTGAAGGAAGCAAGTACAGGAACTAAAAGAGGGCATGAATCTGGAGACAGGAGCTGATGCAGAGGCTATGGAGGGGTTGCTGCATATTGGCTTACTTCACATGGCTCTCTCAGACTGCTTTCCTGTACAACCCAGTACTGCCGTCCTCTGTCCTCACAGGGGGCTATGCTTCCCATATCAATCATTAATCAAGAAAATATCCCACAGACTTGCCTACAGGCCAGTTTGGTGGAGGCATTTTCTTATTTGTAGTTCCCTCTTTATAGATGATTTAATGTTGTATAAAATTGAAAAAAACCCAAACAACCAGCATAAGTGTGAATCTATATAGTATATATGTATTTTTAAAAAGACCATTATTTTCTTATTTTAAAAGTACTATACAACTATTTTAGACAATTTGAAAAATGGAGAACATGAAAAAAAATGAAGTTCCCACTAGGTAACCTCGCCATCCAAAGGTAGCCACGCTGATCCATCTTTTCCACGCTCTTTTGAAAGTAGTTGGAGTCATTCTGTAATCGGGTTTTATTAAATTAGTAAGACATGACTTTTGATGGATTATAGACTAAAGGTAGGAAAGAAAGCTTTGTTAAATTTTTTTTTGCCTCTTGAGGTGCTAAGAAATATTCAGAGATATGAATAATTAAAACAAGCATTATATTTAAGGTTAGACAATTTATACAGATACCAAAACCAGAAAAAAATAAACAACCTGATCACCTCTAATCTCAGTCCCTAAAGATAACCAGCTAATATTTATGTTAGTATCCTTTATTATCAGTACTTTATATAAGTACGTTATTCTCATTTGTCTGTGTAGTGTAGATATGTGTGTGTGTGTTGTGTGCACTTACTTGTACGGACACCCATCTCACCAGCATGCATCATGCATGTGTGGAGATCAGAAGGCAGCGGCAGCTGTGCCCTGCTGCTATATGAATGCTGGGAATCTGGACTTCGGTCCATGGTTATGCAGCAAGACTTTACCAACTAAGCCACCTTCCCACCCTCATCTACATTTTTTATTAGCTGTTTAATTTTTATATTCCCCCTTTTTAAAAATTTTAATTTTATTAATTATTCTTTTTCAGATTTCTCCCTAGCCCCTAAATGCCCCCTATAAAGACATCTCTTTCATTACTCTCCCATCTTCTCACCCTCACCATCCCAACCGGATCCCGCATGTTCCCATCCTCCCCTCTTTCCACTCCCATCCCCAGTTTACTGAGGAAATCTCTTCTATTTCCCCTTCCCAGGGAAATTCATGCTTCCCTCTTTGGACTCTCCATGTAACCTCTTGGAGCTGTGGATTGTAGCCTGGTTGACCTTTACTTTACACCTAATATTCACTTACAAGTGACTCTATGCCATCTTTGTCTTTCTAGATCTGGGCCACCTTACTCAGGATGGTTTTTAGTGCCATCTGTTTGCCTGAAAATGTCATGATGTTATTGTTTTTACTGCTGAGTGATACTCCATTGTGTAAATGTTTTCTTTATCCATCCCTCTGTTGAGGGCCATGTAGGTTGTTTCCAGGTTCTAGCTATTACAAATAATGCTTTTATGAGCATAGTTGAGCAAGTGTCCCTGTGGAATGATTAAGCATCTTTTGGGTATATGCCCAACCAAGAGTGGTATTGCTCTGGGTCCTGAGGTATATTGACTGATTTTTCTAAGAAGGTACCAAATTGATTTCCAAAGTGGCTGTGCAAGTTTGCACTCTCACTAGGGGAGGTATGTTTCCCTTGTGCTCTACATCCTCTACAACATAGGCTGTCATTTGTTTTGATTTTAGCCATTCTGGCAGGGATGACTTGGTATCTCAAACTCATTTTGATTTGTATTTCCCTGATGGCTAAGAATGTTGAACAATTCTTTAGTTTCATTTTGGTATTTATTTATTTATTCATTCATTCATTCATTCATTCAAGACAGGGTTTCTTTGTGTAACTTTGGCTGTCCTGGAACACACTCTGTAGACCAGGCTGGCCTCAAACTCAAGGAGATCCCCCTGCCTCTGCCTCCCTTTGTGCTGGGATTGAAGGCGTGCACCATCACTGCCCGACAAACAATTCTTTAAGTGATTGACCATTCTGTTGAGAATTCTCTGTTTAGATCTTTACCCCCCCCCCTTTTTTTTTTAAAAAAAAAGAATTATTTTGTGTTTTGATGTCTAGTTTCTTGAGTTCTTTATACATTTTGGAAATCAGCCCTCTGTCATATGTCAGGTGGGTGAAGATCTTTTCCCATTCTGTAGGCTGTTGTTTTGTCTTTTTGACAGTGACCTTTGCCTTACAGAAGCTTTTCAGTTTCAGGAGGTCCCTTTTATTACTTGTCAATCCCAGTGTCTGTGTTACTGATGTTATATTCAGGAAGTTACCTCCTGTGCCAATGCATTCGAAATTACTTCCCCCTTTCTCTTCTATCAGGTTCAGTGTAACTGGATTTATGTTGAACTCTTTGATCCACTTGGACTTGAGATTTGTACAGGGCGATAGATATGGCTCTATCTATTTGCATTCTTCTACATGCTGAAAACCAATTATGCCAGCACCATTTGTTGAAGATGCTTTCTTTTTTCCACTGTATGATTTTGGCTTCTTTTTAAAAAATCAGGTGTTCATAGGTTTGTGGATTAATATCAGGGTCTTCATTTAGAGTCCATTGATACATTTGTCTGTTTTTATGCCAGTACCCTGCTGTTTTTATTACTATAGCTCTATAGGAGAGCTTGAAGTCAGGGGTGGTGATACCTCTGGAAGTTCCTTTATTGTACAGGATAGGTTTTGCCATCCGGGGTTTTTTGTTTTTCCATATGAAGTTGAGTATTTTTCTTTTCAAGGTCTGTGAAGAATTGTGTTGGAATTTTGATGGGGATTGCATTGGTAAGATTACTATTTTTACTGTTAGTCCTACTGAGCCATAACCATAGGAAATCTTTCCATTTTCTGTTATCTTCTTCAGTTTCTTTCTCTTCAAAGACCTGAAGTTCTTGTCATACGTGCCTTTCACTTGTTTGAGTCACCCCAAGATGTTTTATGTTATTTGTGGCTATTGTAAAAGATGTTGTTTTCCTGATTTCTTTCTCAGCCTGTTTATAACTTTTATAGAGGAGGACTACTGATTTATTATTATTATTATTTTTCTTGTAGTTAGTTTTGTATCCAGCCACTTCACTGAAGGTGTTTGTCAACTGCAGGAGTTTCCTGGTAGAATTTTGGGGGTCACTTATATATACTATCGTATCATCTGCAAATAGAAGAAGTTTGACTTTTTTCCTTTTCCTATTTGTATCCTTGTGATCTCCTTTTATTGTCTTACTGCTCTAGCCAGAACTTAAGTACTATATTGTGGTGGACAGTCTTGTATGGAGAGAGTGGAGAATCTTGTCTTGTTCCTAATTTTAGTGCAACCACTTTGATTTTCTCCCGCTTGCTGTATATTGCTTTTATTACGTTTAAGTATGTTACTTTTGTCCTTGATCTCTCCAAGACCTTTATCATGAAGGGGTTTGGAATTTTGTTGAAAGCTTTTCAGCATCTAAAGAGATGATCACGGTTTTTTTTTTCTTTCTTTCAGTTTGTTAATATGGTCGGTTACATTGACAAATTTTTATATGTTGAACCATTCCTGCATCTCTGGTATAAAGCCTAGCTGATCATGGTAGATTTATTTTTTATTTTTTGGATGTGTTCTTGGATTCAGTTTGCCAGTATTTTATTGAGTATTTTTGTATCAATGTTCATGAGGGAGATTGGTCTGTAATTCTCTTTCTTTCTTGCCTCTTTGTGTGGTTTGGGTATCGGTACCTGTAGCCTCATAAAAAGAATTTGTCAATGTTTTTTCTATTGTGTGACAAGTATTGGTATTAGCTCTTTGAAATTCTGGTAGAATTCTGAACTGAAAACCATCTGGTTTGGATAAAGGTTTTGTCTATCTTGTTAATTTTCTCAAAAAAACCCACTCTATTTTTTCATTGACTCTTTTGTTTTCTTTGTTTCTGTTTTATTGATTTTAGCCCTCAATTTGATTAGTACTCCTCGTGGGAAGTCTTCTCATACTCATTTACGCATTTATGCCAATGATTGACCTCAGGACTCACTGCTGAGTGCAAGGCAGCCTTGCACTGAGCTGCATCTTTAGCCTGCTTTTTGTTTAATTTGTCTTTCATAGTTTAGTTGTGTAAAGAACCTTGGAGTTTTTATTCAGATATTGAAATGCCAT
Source organism: Microtus oregoni (assembly GCF_018167655.1). Classification (NCBI taxonomy): domain Eukaryota; kingdom Metazoa; phylum Chordata; class Mammalia; order Rodentia; family Cricetidae; genus Microtus; species Microtus oregoni. Next base: position 32,147,708 of record NW_024543065.1, read on the forward strand.
GGTACAATTTGTGTAAGGATAGTGAGAGCACTTATTTTTTCATTTTGTCTTGCTAAAGTGACATTTTTGTTTGACTTCCTAATTTTTTCCTTTTCACTTTCCCCTCAGTTTGGGTTTTCTTTAGTGATTTTATTTCTACCTTCGTGTCCTGAGCTGTTTTCACCATTTCATTCTGTTTGTGTTATCTTAGACTTCATTAAGGGTTTTTTTAATTTCCCTTTTCAGGTCCTTAAGCATATTCATAATACCTATTTTAAAGTCCTTGTCTTGTGCTTCCTTACAATCCTCAGGTCCAAATGTAGTAGGGTTGCTGGGTTCTGGTTGAGACATACTGCCCTGCCTGTTACTAATTGTGTTTTTATATTGGTGTCTAGGCACCTGGATTTGGGATAATTGTAATCCTAGCTGTTGATATTTGGTCTTGGCTTTTTGGGGGTGGGTGTTTTGGTCCTTGTTTTCTGTTGCCCTCTTTACATTTTAGGATAGTGTGGCGGTTGTGAGTTAGATGGTAGGGAGTCCTTTTGAGTTCCTGCCAGGTGTTGGCACTGAAGGTTCCTGGTAGCATGATTTTTTTAGTCATTGGGGCTGGAGGAAAAGAATGGGCTAGAAGGAGGTGCTAGTCGGGTCCACAGGACTGAGTTCCCCGGGAGTGGAGTCAGAGAGGACAGCCCCTACAGGTGGTCTGCTGTGGGGTTGGGTAAGACTGGGGAATTGGAAATGGGGGCAATAAGGAGAGTGAACATCATCTGCCCGATTGATTCCCAGCCCAGCATGGCCACCGTGGCCAGTCAGTTCCCAACCAGAGAGTCTCTGGTTTTTGTTGTTTTGTTTTTGAGACAGAGTCTCTCTATATAGTCTTGGTTGGTTTAGAACTCACTATGTAGACCAGACTGGCCTTGAACTCACAGAGATCCATCTGCCTCTGCCTCCTGAGTGCTGGGATTAAAGGTGTGTCCCATTTGCCTGGCTGACAGTCTTTAGTTTTTAAAGTAGAGTCTTGCCAAGTTACCCAGGCTGCTCTTGAGCTCCTTCTAGCTCAAGCCTTAGCCTCTAGAGTAACTGTGGTTACAAGCCTGCGACACCAGCCTTGGCCCAGGAGTCTTTCAGTACTTCTTTGTTTAGTAAAGAAGCATAGAGATTTCATCACTATGGCATTTAATAGCAATCGATCTACTTCCCAGCTAGAAATGAAAACTGGAAATGTTTAGGAATTCTTTAATATTAGTAAGCCATTTTCCCTATTGCTGACTTGAAATAGAACATCCTTATGCACATTTTCCATAGTTTGTGTGTGAATTATACACAATAAAAAATGACTATACCAGCTGCTTTTAGGTGTGTACTTTTCTCATTAAGTACATTATTTATACTTATAACTACTGTTCCTCTCCTGGTTCTTTTCTTCTGGTCCTGAACTGAAAGTTTACCTATTAAAAACTGTTGATCCAGTGTATCCAAGGGTGGCGACCATGAAGTCCTGATATTCCTGTCTCTACCTCTTGAGTGCTGTGAATGCAGGCATGCACCTCATGCCTAGTTTTCTGTAGTTGTGGATCTAACTCAGAGCTTTACACATGCTAAACAAGCACCCTACCATCTGAGTTCCATCCCCACCTCTGTGCTGCTGTGTATAATTTTGAGGACTTGTATTATTTCTTACAGGCTCTGAACTGTTGTCACTGGCTAGTTCTCCCCATTTTTATTAATACTTTGTTTTAAATGTAAATGATCACCTTATTGAGTGTGAACTAAGCTTGGATTTCCATCTCCCTAAAGATTAATGATGCTGAACTTCTCTCGTGCTAAACTGGCCATGTGTGTATCTTATCTGGGTTTTGTTGTTAGGCATTCTTTAGGGATTGTGAGTATCAGTCCTTACCTGCTCCTACTCCCAGCAGATGTTCCTCTGTATTTTCTAATCATGTTTTTTTTATAGTCTTTTATCTGTCTTTAGCTAATCTTTCAATGAGGTATAAATAATAGTCTAACTTCAATTAAAATTATTACAGCAAATAATCCAGCTGTCCCAACACACCTTGTTGGGACTTTTTCTCATTGAAGATTTTTGAGGGGTGAGAGGGGATATTGAGATAGGTTTTCAAGGAGACTAGGTTACATTTGAACTCACGGTGTAGGCAATAATAACCTTGGACTTCCTGATTCTGAGAACTGGGATTTTAGCCACTGTACCTGGTTATGTACAGTTCTGAGACTTAAACAATGGTCTCCTGCATGCCTATTGCATGTTCTTGGCATTCTTTTAAAAAATTACTACTTGATAATTGGAGGAGCATATTTCTGGGTTATTTTATTGGTCTATATGTGTGTTATAACTCTTATGACTATACTCCTATGATAAATTTAAAATCAAACTGTGTCTTCATGCTTCTCCCAGGATTGTTTTGGCTATTGCCAATAAACATTTTTTTTTTTTTTTAGATTGTACTGAATTGCATTGGTAACATGTGGCCCAGGCTTATCTTGAACTTAAGTTTCTTTTGCCTTATGTCTTATGCTGCTGAACAGCAAGGACTCGGGCAGCACGCACAGCCACCTGCATGCTATGATTGTGTATCAGAAAACCTTCTAAATTTGGTCATGTTTGGCTCATCCTAGATGTCCATTAAAAATAATTTGAAAAAAAATTGTAAAATAACATTTTATTCAGCTACAAAGAAAGAATAATCAGAGTCAGAAAGGAAATATCACATGGCTTCTCTCATGCAAAACTTAGATTTAAATTATGTATAAGCATGTATGTATGATGGCCATGACAGTAAAGAGGAGCGTGGGAGGGAGCAGAGGTCTGCAAGGAGATGAGAAGGGAAGCAGTAGAAGGTAACGAAGTGTGTATGTGACGTGGAAATGGGAGGAAGCACTATTGGGTGAAAGAAGGGCACCAGCAAGGAGGAGGGGGGCAGAGGGAAAAAGAACTATGGGGAAGGTGAATATGAACAAAATATAATGAGATGTGTATGAAAACATTATAATGAAGCCCATTTACTTTGTATGATAACAATTAGAAGCGAAAAAGTACACATTTAGTATTTATACATTAAATGTGCATCAATATTTTGATTTGTTCTAGGGGTATTATAGCATGTTACTATAATTGAGTAAGTTTTTTTCCAATTATTTTTTTTGTGGTGCTAAGGCTTAACAGTCTTGTATCTTCTGGGCAAGTACACTTCCATTGGCTACATCCCCAGCTTACAGCAATACATTTCCCCTCCAGATAAATTGTTTAATCATGACACATACAGAGTATTTGAAATAATAATTTATTTTGAAATGCATAAAACTTGAAAAGTTGTAATTATACTTTCTATAGCTGTATACCCAGAATTAAAAATTTTAGTTGGTGTATTACACATTAAATTTTAGCCTTCTTGTGGTCCCAAATTTTTACACAGTAGTTAAAAAAATAATATTTGAGGACAGGAAAGATGATTCGTGTAGACTACTTGCTGTACAGGTGTGAGCACCTGAGTATGGATCCTGAGGACCCGTGTGACAGCTGGGTTGGTAGCACACACAGAACCCTAGTACCGGTGGGCAGTGGCAACCATGTAGAGCAAGTGATGAACTTCAGGTTCAGTGAGAGACATTGTCTCAGAACATAAGGTGGCAAAGAATAGAGGAGATGCCCGAATTCACCTCGACACACACATGCCCAGGGTGATCACACGCGTGTACCATAGACATTGTATGCTTGCTCTTCTCCATATCTGGAAAGATGAATGTCAATAGAAAAATGCTTTGTGCCTCAGTGTTTGTCACAAAGAAGAAAATCCCTAGATTACAACATGTAAGGAGAAAGGACTTATCCCACTGTTCCAGGAGGGAGACAATCCATCATGGTGAGGAAGATATGCATGGCAGGAAGCAGAAAAGTTACTGCTACAGGAACAGAAAGTAGGACCTGGTTTCCTAGCAAGGCTCTACCTCCTAAGCAGTGCTTCTCAACCTTCCTATTGCTGTAACCCCTTAATACACTTCCTCATTTATTGGTGACCCCAGCCATATCATTGCTACTTTATAACTGTAATTTTGCTCCTGTTATGAATTGTAATGTAAATAGGCATGTTTTCGGATGGTCTTAGGTGACCCCTGTGACCCATAGGTTTATAACCACTGCCCTAAAGATCCACTGCACTCCAAACAGTCACACCAGCTGGGGACCAAGTATTCAACACATGAGTTTCTGGAGGACATTCACATCCAAACAACCACAGTCCTTTTATTCAGCAAACATTTACAGCTGTGAGTTTCCAGGCAGTTTTAATCCCAAGAATACGAATGCCACTGATACAAACGTAAAATAGGACATGTTTGAGAGTCCTAATTTAATAGGGAGGTACGCAAAGCAGACTTTCTGTCTTAGGGTTTCTGTTGCTGTGATAAATCACCATGTTCTTAAGCAACTTGAGAGGAAAGGGTTTATTTTGCTTCCACTTCCATGTCTATCAGTGAAGAAGTCAGTGCAGGAACCTAGAGGCAGGAGCTGATGTTGAGGCTCTGGAACTGCTTGCTTAGCTTGCCTTCTTACAGCACCCTGTACCTGGAATGCCAAGGGGTAGCACTGCTCACGGTGAGGAGCACCCTCCCACATTAATTACCAGACAAGAAAATTGCACCACAGGCTTGCCTACATATGGTAGGGGCATATGTATGGTGGGGGCATTTCCCTAAGTGAGATTCTTCCTTCCAAAATGACTCTTGTTGTGTGAAATTGACACAAAACTAGCCAGCCCGTTGTCGTAAACATGTCATACAGCCAGTTAAAAGTATAGTTTACCTGATGGAAGCATAGAGAACTTTCTTCTTGGATGATTACTAACTAACCATGAAGCAACAGACAAGAATGAGTTGTAAGTTTTCAGACTAAAAAATGCTGTTCTGTCATTGTTTTAGAGTTCGATATACTCTTGCCCTAATGTCGACCTTAACATGTGTCTGTCAGAAACATTTGCTTTCATGGTCACAGCTGATGTTATATTATAAACTCTTAGTTCCAGGGTCCCGCATGGTGGTTTTGCCAATATTATGGGTGGAAGTGGTTTGCAGAACTTCACAATTGCTGCTGTGCCATATACTCCAAATCTGTTACCAACTTCCAGCACATGGTAAGTTAAACTAACATTTAAATGAATTATAAAATATTTTTTATTAATTTTAAATGATCAAAAGTAATTGCTTTATCTCCTTTCTGGTGGTTCACATATTCAATTTATGTATATTTTACTATAATAGAGGAAAAAGAATTAACTAAAGTCTTCAGTAGTTACATTCCATTGCTTTGTTATGATACCATTATCCTTGAGAAGGTATATTTTTACTTCATTAGAATATAAAATGCATAATTTCCCCCTTCCTCTACATCCTATTCTTTCCATGTACTCTCTCTTCCCTCCCAAATTCATGGAGCGTCTTTAATTTTGTCAGATACACATGTACATGAATAAACAGAAAACTACAGCATACTGGGTCTGTACAGTATTGATTTTATATATGTTTCTAGGGTTGTGGTGGCACATAACTTTAATCCCAGCACTTGGGAGGCAGAGGCAGGTGGATCTCTGTGAGTTCAAGGACAGCCTGGTCTTCAGAGTGAGTTCCAGGACAGCCAAAGATACACAGAGAAACCCTGTCTCAAAAAAATGAAAAATGAAAAATAAAAATAAAAGAAATAGAGTTTAAAATAAAGCTATGTAAAGATGGAAAATGCACAGAGAATCTGGATACTAAATGTTATTGTGTTGTCTTTGAATTGTTTGGTGGCTGAGGAAGGAACAACAACTGCTAAAATAATTTGATTATAAATGCTGCTGGATTAATCCAACATATATTTTGAAAATACCTTGACTTTAAATCAAAAGATATGTTACTTTGGAGAAGAGGTTTTTCTTTTGTTTCCATAGGAAATGAGAGGCTGTGGATTTGTTCTGGGTTAAGAAATACCAGGTTTGATCAAGGAAGACCCCTTGAAAAATTTCTGATTGGAGTGAATGGCCCAGATGATTCAACATTCCAGAGGACCTCTGTTGGAGTTTCCTTTGAGTTCTACTTCCAGAACAGCCTCAAGACTGTTTGCTGAGATGATCAAGCCTTACAGAATATTCCAGTCAGGACTTGACCATAATCCTAAATTTTCTTTAGGTCCCCATAAGACTATCATCATCCCCAATCACTAGGAAATAGCCTAGAAAACTATGCCCACATTCCCCAAAAAAATGGATTATGGAATGTTTGACTTTGTTTAGGGTATTAGTTACAAGTTGTTAATGGATAATGGTCAGGAAAAAAGGTAAACAAAAGAGATTAGAATCAGAGTTCTTGTTTTGAAAAGAAAAAAAGGGGGGGGGGAGTGCTGTGGGACAATGGTCTTGTACCCTGTAAAGATTTGTCATTTGTATTGGTTTAATAAAACACTGATTGGCAAGTAGCCAGCAGGAAGTATAGGCGGGATGACCAGAATAGGAGAATTCTGGGAAGAGGAAAGGCTCAGTCTGTAGTTACTAACCAGATGCAGAGGAAGCAAGATGAGAATGCCTCACTGATAAAAGGTGCCAAGCTATGTGGCTAATACAGATAAGAATTATGGGTTAATTTAAGATGTAAGAATTACTTAATAAGAAGCCTAAGCTATTGGCCAAGCAGTGATGTAATTTCTGTATAATTATTTTGGGTTTGGGTATCTGAGAAATGAACCAGCAGCCGCTATCAACATAGGGTTTCCTAGAAATCCAACCAGGGAGTGCATCCCCAAGGAAGACGAATTCTCCATCTCAGCAGTTGTTATTTGCTTGTAGCTCTTCATCTAGGGGTAGAGATTTCCACCATCTACTTGGGATGCTAACTGTTCTTGAAATTGTTCAGGTCTTGTTTCGGCAGCCATGTTGTTGAGATTCATGACAGGCTTCTTTATTCTTTTTTTTTTTTTTTTTTTTGGTTTTCGAGGCAGGGTTTCTCTGTAGCTTTGGTGCCCGTCCTGGAACTAGCTCTTGTAGACCAGGCTGGCCTTGAACTCCCAGAGATCCGCCTGCCTTTGCCTCCCGAGTGCTGGGATTAAAGGCGTGGGCCACCAGGCTTCTTTATTCTTATAGCTATATGTCACAATCTTTTTTTTTTTTTTTTGATTTTCGAGACAGGGTTTCTCCGTAGCTTTTTGGTTCCTGCCTGGAACTAGCTCTTGTAGACCAGGCTGGCCTCGAATTCACAGAGATCCACCTGCCTCTGCCTTCCAAGTGCTGGGATTAAAGGCGTGCGCCACCACCGCCCGGCTTATGTCACAATCTTTAAGCACATTTCTTGGTTCCCTTGTCTCTTACAATCTTTCTACCCCCTCTTCTTTGATGTTCCCTGAATCTTAGGTGCAGGAATTGTGTAGTCAAATGTACCCCACAGTCAATTGTTCTCTGCATTTTGACTGGTGGCTTTCTGTACTGGTCTCTATCTGCTTTGAAAAGAGGCTTCTTTGATCAGTGGCAAGGTCTATACTTACCTGGGTCTCTGCCACATGTGTTGGCTTTGGTTCCTGGTAGAATGGAGGTCTAGGGTCTTGGTGACTTCCACTGGAAAGGAGATGGGATGAGAGGAGGGTCTGATGCTGGCAACAACGGTGGCAAAACTACGGGAACCCTGGCTGCCTGCCATATGTGGTATGCTGTAATTCTGTAATGAAAGAAAAGTTCACCCATAATCTCTCCTCAGAATTCTGGAACTACAAATGAATCAGTGGTTACGTAGTTTTGCTTCTGTTTTAGAAGGGAACATTTGGGAGGGAGGCACACACCTAAAACTTAACTGAGTTTCACTGAAGTTAAAATGGTGGCTCAGTTGCATCGTCACTTTCATGTATAGTACCCGGTAACTTCTTTTACGCTGGAAGTTTATTTTCATGCCCAACATTTGCATTCTGAGAGGAACTGCACTGCAGCAGTTTTTCCCTTCCTTTTTATATACCACTTCAGGGCTTTCCAATTTCAATGCAAATTTGAGAGAGTGGTTTTATGTTAATTATGAGCAGTGTTTTTACTGCTAGGTAAAACAAGAAATTTCTGAGATTCTGTTTAATGATGGTCTTTTTTTTTTTTTAAAGCATCAATATGCTCAAGTTACCTGAATACCCAAGTAAAGAAATACTCAAGGACAGACTGCTGGTGGCACTACACTGTGGCAGCTATGGTTATACAATGGTGTGATGCCTCCTGGAGAACTCACCTGACTGCTGATGCGGGAGCCAGAGTGGCAGGAGTCATTTGGGGAACTGTCGGCTGAAAAGCAGCCTCAGTGCAGCCACAGGCGGAGCTCCTGTTTAAAATTCATAAAGGATTGGGTTTTCTACTTTAGCTTTCTTTTCCCTGCTTTGTTTTCTCTGTTTGGGTTGCAATTAGAAAATATAAAATCATAGTAGACTTTACTTTTAAACATGACCATTGTAAGTAGAAACCTTTCTTTTAAAGTTTGTTTTAATCTTATCCAAAACTGTGTTAAGGCAAAAATCTTTCTCTACATTCCACTTTTGCTGTGAACCTGTCTCGTTTAAAGGATATTTTCTGTATAATATATGAGGACATCCAGCGGGTATGTTCTAGTGCATGTAAAGAACCATTTATATTTTGGAAAACTATTGTATAGAACCGATTAATATAGATTGTGTAAAGCCACAAATATGTATTTTCCCACACTATACCTATATTGCAATGGGTTTTATTTTTTGTTGTTGATTAGCTTTTTAGTATTTTGATAAATGATGTTGAATTTAGACTGGCTTGACTAACAATCAATAAAGTGACATCTAATTTATATATTAAAGCTTGTACCATATGAATTATTGCATCTTTCCGTGCTCAGTTTCATGTGTATATAGTGTGTGGTCTCAGTTTTTCTTATGCCTTAATTTTTAACGAAAATAAAATTGAAATATATTTATCATATTTCTTTTCATTATTTGATCTAAGCTTGATGAGACATTTGAAGAAATATAATGTGCAGATTGTAATTTAGTTATGTAATATTTTCTTAAATTTGCTTATATGGTTAAAATGCTATGCTTAGGTGGTATCTGTCTGATAGAGAGCATTGAATGGGCATTTTGGACAAGACACACTGGTCCAGTTGGAGCATGAGTAGCCTGACTTGACCAGGGGATTCCAGGAACACACATACAGATATGCTGGCGGAGGTGTTTCTGACATCTAGAACTCTGACACTGGGGGCAAATATCAGACCTGGTGGCATCACAGTTCTCATGTGAGCAGCCAGTGTATTTGGGCAGTGATGTTTGATGGAGAGATACATATTGAAAGTAGCAAATTAAAACCCAAAATACACAAAAAATGTATCATTTGGGGTCCTGTTTTATTTTTTAATATAAGAAAATACACTTAAAAAGAAATTTCTTAAACCTAAAGGAGCTCTAAAATTCAGATTCAAATGCTTTATTTTTTCTAATTACAGAAAAGGCCACTATCTTGTTGAAACAACCTCACAACAGACCTAGCTTTTGAGACTGTAACTGACTTATTTGTGATTCTAGAATCCAGCAGTTCTCAGTACCAGCACATAGTTCAGCAGTTGGAACCAGAAACGATGGAGAAGCACCCTTTCCTTTGCTCCCAATTGCTGTTTAAGCGTCTGGCTGCCCACACTTGACCACAGCTCTCCTGCTGCTCTGCTATGGGGGTGAGCGCTTAAACTGGGATGCTGTTGTCTGTATGGAATTAGGTGCAGATTATGTGGGGTACAAGTTGGATGAAGTCTAATCATTTCTGCCTCTTAGCTCTCTATTTTGAGAGATTGACCAAAATTTGAGACATTGATTTCTTTCTGTCACCATCATAAATGAATTTATTTGATCTTAGTGTGGAATTTACAAGTCAGCATCACAGGAATTGAGTAAGGGAACATCATAATCAGTTGAAGAGTGTTCCTGGTGATGTCGGTGAACTGAGGTCATTCAGCAGTCAGTGAATGCAAACAGCTAAGATGTTGAGAGAGTACAGTTCAGGGGACGAATATAGAGAATAATCCTGAAAGACTAAAGCTTACCTAATGAGTAAGTGAAGCATTCAACATCAACAGAGATAGTTGAATGGTATCTGAATCAATTCAGTGTATACAGGCTATAATGGTGCCATGGTAAAAACAGATCTTACAGAATATTAGAGATGAAATGGTCAGTTTGGGAATGCTATGGAAGTATGTAAGAATGCTTGCAGCTGCATGGGGGAGAGCCTGGATGACTAGGTGAGAGGAAAGAATTGGGCTGTCAGGACAACCAAGCCCTTGGCAGCTTCTAGCTATCTCCCATGAAGCCCCTCTTAAGAAACATAGGGAAGATACTGCCTCTCTCATGCTTCCAACAGTGGGCAGAAATGACTCCTAAAAAGCCTGTACCCATTACAGGAAGGAGACACCTTAGACTGCCCTAGACAGCACTACATACAAAGTAACCAAGAAAAACTGCAGCTCCCTCTTGGTAGTCGTGGTAAGAACAGTGCCCACAAGGGTGGATGATAAATGCCACTTGGCTTCTGGTCTAATTAACAGCCGGCAGACTTGCCAAGGTTGAAGACCAGTAACACTTTGTAAGGCCAGCCACTGCTAACAGCCAGGGTTATCAGCGAAGGGGTGATTTAGACATGGACATGACCCCTCTACTGTGTGAGCAGTGCATGGTCATGTCCCTGGCTAAGCTCAGGGGGACATGTCAGTGCCGTGTGAACCCACATTGGTTTGGCCCATAGTATACCCAGGGAATTAATCAGTCTCTCAGTGGAAGATAGCTGTCCACTTTCTGTAATAAGTCCTATAAAAAGCCTCTAGAAACCCTGTCTTGAAAAACAAAAAAATTAATTTTTATTGGTTGTGTCTATATGAATGATGTGCATGTACATACACATGTGCATATGCAGAGATCAGAAGACAACTTTTGGGACTTGGTTCTGTCTTGTGCAATCTGGGGGGTCAAACTCAGGTTGTCAGCTTTTACAGTGAGCATTTTTAGCCACTGAGCCATCTCAACCCAGAGTCTTGGTTCAGTGTAGATAGGTGTCAACTCATGTTCTCTACAGGGATAGTGTGTGTGTCTGTCTGTCTGTCTCTGTCTCTGTGTTTGTCTCCATTGCCTCTGGTTTGGGCAATCCAGGTATGGTTTGAGTAGGGATGGTTCCCATAGACTTCATATGTTTAAATGCTTGGCCCATAAGGAATGGCACTATTAGAAGATATGGATTTGTCAGAATAAGTGTGCCTCTGTTGGGGAAGGCTTTGAGCTTTGAGGTCTCATATATGCTCAGGCTATGCCCAATGTGACACACAGTTGCTTCTGCTGACTGAGGGTCAAGATGTAGAACTCCCAGCTTCTCCAACACCATGTCTGCCTGCACTCCACCATCATCGAACACCAGCTTTGATGAAACTCTTATGTTCCAGGGTAGGAGTGTGAGGGTTAGAATTATTAAACAAAAGGAACAGAGACTTAAGAGAAATAAGACACAGAAACATAGAACAGCATCAGGAGGAACTTTCAGTGAATTACTGAATCCCTGAATCTGTCTGCATTTATTTTCTACATGCTTGTATACCTTACTCAAAAAGGGGTGGGAGAGGTAACAGAAGTCATTAACATGATATAAGGAATAGACTTGAATTCTCTGATGTTTGGTCCTGGTGGAGCAGATCTACCTCTATACCCAAAATGCTAATTAACCACACTCTAAGTCAGAATCTCTTGTTTGTAGCCACATCTGTTGTCAACAACTTTAAGAGAATAAAAATAAGCTTAAACTTTGACCTCCTCCAGTCAAGGTGGAAAAGGTTCACATCTGGGTCCTCACACACCATGACAATAATGTACTAAACCTCTGAACTGTAAGCTAGCCCCAATCGAATACTTTCCTTTAAAAGAGTTGCCATGGTGATATGCAAGATATTCATCAGTGTGGTTATAGGATAGGGTCATTTCACGTTCCTTATCCTCAGCTGCCCAAGGCACTAACTGGGGACATCCCCCTGGGCACCATAGAACCTTCATCGGGCGATGGATGGAGATAGAGACAGAGACCCATATTGGAGCACTGGAATAAGCTCCCAAGGTCCCAATGAGGAGCAGAAGGAGGGAGAACATGAGCAAGGAAGTCAGGACCGTGAGGGGTGCACCCACCCACTGAGACAGAGGGACTGATCTGTTGGGAGCTCACCAAGGCCAGCTGGACTGGAACTGAAAGAGCATGGGATAAAACCGGACTCTGAACAATGAGGACTGATGAGAAGCCAAAGAATGGCACTGGGGTTTGATCCTACTTCATGTTCTGGCTTTGTGGGAGCCTAGCCTGTTTGGATGCTCACCTTCCTAGACCTAGATGGAGGGGGGAGGACTTTGGACTTTCCACCTGACTGCTCTTCGGTCTGGAGAGGGAGGGGGAAAGGAGTAGGGGGAGGGTAAGTGGAGTGGGAGGAAGGGGAGGGAAATGGGAGGATGGGAGGAGGCAGAAATTTTTTTTTCCAAGAAAAAATAAAAAAAAAAAAGAGTTGCCATGGTCATGGTGTCTCTTCACAGCAATAGAAACCCTAACTAAGACACCAGGTGAGTGAGCATTTCCCAGAGACATTATATCTGTAATAATTAGCTGTGTTATAACAGTGAAATAACTCTATCATGGTTCTCCAAGAATGTCCCCTGAGGATAATTCTAAATAACTCTTCTGCTGCTGTTGCAGCATGAAGCTTCTTGCACACGAAATTTGCTAGATAATCACAAAATGTGCACTAAAGATAAAACAACCTACCAGGGTAGAAATTTACTTAATTATTGTCTGCCCAAGATTATAGGTTCGACAGACCAAGCATTGGCCATTTTAGAAGTCACGCACCAGTATTAATTTTTCCTTGTTTACAGTGTGGACCATTTTATCTCTTCCATGCTGAGTCAAGAGTGAAGAGCTAATGACAGACACTTCCAGGGCGCAGGAAGGGTCAGCCAGTTGTTCTCACTGTCAAGGAGCCTGGATTAATAATCGATGTATATCTTAAATGCAAATGTTATTCAGTTCAGGTGCATGGGATGGTTTATTCAATAGTTTATCTTGGGTAATTTGACTTGGGTTGGTCTTACAGAGTTCATCCAAATTGCATATCTTTTATGATTAAGTTCTTTGACTTCACATGTATTTATTGCAGGACAAAATTTCACAACAAACCCATAGATTTGTAAAAATGCCTTACTTTTATTGCCTGTCAGTTAATTCCCAAATATTTTATTAGAGTTCTTGATAATCTTAACTTATACCAAAAACTTAGGAAGTAATTTTGAAAAATGTAATTTAGTGTGTGGGTGTTTTGCCTGCATATATGTCTATGTACAGTGTGTGTGCCTGGTGCCTACAGTAGCCAAAAGACAGCATTGGATCCCCTGGGTCTCGAGTTACCGGTGGTGGTGAGCCACTATGTAGGTTCTAGTAATTGAGTATGAGTCCTCTAGAAGAGCAGCCAGTGCTCTTAACTACTGAGCTGTCTCTCCACTTCCTTTGGAATTGATTTTTTTAGCTATCTATATGACATGCTATCATTTTGTAAATATATGTTCGGTAATTTATAGGAACAATTAGGATAGGACTTTTTTCCTCATGTGGAGACTTCTATTCTCCTAGTCGAATTCTATTATATTAGTTTTTGTTTGATGGTGATGAGAATCAAACTGGAGCCTCAAACAGTTTAAGTAAGTATAAGATATCTGTGGTTATTTTATTTCCATATGTAACAATGTATTTGCCAATGGACAAAGTATATTTTTGCCTTAAAATATTTATTTTATTTGCTTGCATTTATATCCATGCACCAGTACACTCTAGTGTCCTCACATGCCAGAAAAGAGCATTCAGATTCCCGTGGGACTGGGGTTAGAGATGGTTGTGAGACACCATGTGGGTGCTGGGAATTGAACCCAGGTCCTCTGGAAGAGAAGCCAGCAAGTACTCTTAACTGCTGAGTCATCACTTTTCATGGTTTCAGTTGCCCTGTGGTTAACTCTAGTCCACGATTAAGTGGAATTTGTTTCAGAAGTATGTTATTCATAGGTTTTTAACTGACTGTCCACATTACATGATAAAACATTGCGCCATTCTACTCTGTCTCATCTAGAGGTGAACCCTTTATCCTGTGTATCTATTCTGTATGTGGTACCCATTCATTAATCACTTAGCTATTTCACTTATCAAATTATTACTGAACTTGGGAGTGACAAGTGGACTTCAACAAGCCAATTTCAGCCACCTGCTCCCAACAAGTCCATTGAAATAGCCAAATTTATTAAAAAGGAGATCAAAGAGATGTAATGCCCACTAAGTTCATTTCTGGGGTCTTGATATAAAGGTAGGGTTTAAATAAAAACTAAGAGATGTTAATAACTATGCAGTCTGCCCATCACTGTCTCAGATCTTAAGTCTCTCCTTCAACAGTCTCTTCTTCTGAGTTACCTATCAAGTTGTAAATCTTTCCCCAGGAGACATTTTTTTCCCCTTCTGGAAGTCAAATTGTTTCTCTGGATGTCTCAGCCCCTTCTTCCAACAGGAGATTTCCCAGGGACATTATAATTTCTTGGAGTCTATGTTTAATAATATGGTAGCCAAAGAAGGAGCACAGTGGTGTCTTTAGAACGCACTTCTGCCTGGCAGGCTCTTCAGCCAGCTGATGTAGTGTGGCTACCAGAAGCAGGTGAAAGGCCTGATTACTCTTAGTGTTTTCACTCTTAAAAGGGGAAACAAAAGATAAGATAAATATATGTCTAAGGTAAACTCTCAATTGCCTAGATGCAGAGTTGTGCCTAGGAGTGGACAGATTCACACCAGATTTTACCAAATCTTAAGAAATATCTAACCCAGTGCTTCTCAAACTGCCCCATGAAATAAGAGAAGGAACATTAACAAACGCATTCAATAAACCCAGTATTATCTTGACACGCCAACTAGATAAGGACACCATCATAACAACAACAACAACCATAACAACAAAGAAAATCACAGGCCAGTTTCCCTGATGGATACAGACACAAAACTCTCAATAAAATACATGCAAATTGAATTTTAAAATGTATTTTTTTAAAATATTTATTTATTTATTGTGTATACAGTGTTCAGCCTCCTTGTATGCCTACAGGCCAGAAGAGGGCACCAGACCCCATTACAGGTGGTTGTGAGCCACCATGTGGTTGCTGGGAATTGAACTCAGGACCTTTGGAAGATCAGGCAATGCTCTTAACCTCTGAGCCATCTCTCCAGCCCTTAAAATGTATTTTTAAAAACCAGGCCAAAACATTTTTATTCAGGGTTCAAGGTTGCTTGAAAATATGGCAGTAAATAAATGAAATGAAACAAATAACAGAAAAGGCCATTGATGAAGTATTCCTTCATGATGAAAGTCCTAAAGAAGTTAGAAATGGAAGGGTCATATCTTAACATGATGTAACCTATATGCGACATCCTACAGCCAACGTTATATTAAATGGGGAAAAGTAAAAAAAAAAAAATTCCCTAAAAACAAGACTGAAACAAAGGTGCCTTCTCAGTGCTCTTTAGAAGAGTATTCAAAGTCTCAGCTAGAGTAACAGGAAAGAGAAAATAGGACTTATGTTTAGGAAGGGAGAAAGTAAGTTTCTGGTGTTTGCGTGAAAATGGCCCCAGTAGGCTCATCTACGGACCACTTGGTCCCCAGTTGGTGGAACTCTTTGGGAAGGATCAGGAGGTGTGATTTGTTGGAGGAGCTGTGTAACTGAGGACAGGTTTTGGGCTTTCAAAAGGCTCTGCCATTCCCAGTCTCTCTTTGTCTTGAGGTTGGGGATCACAATGTGAATTCTCAGTTGTTCCTTCATTCTGCCATCATAAACTCCAATGACAAATTAGAAGCCACAAGCCAAATTAAGTGCTATCTTTTATCAGTTGCCTCGATCATGGTGTTTTATCACAACAATCCCTATTTGCAGATGATAGAATAATAAAAATACCCTAACAATTCCAACAGGAAAATCTCAGATATGACACTTTCAGCAAAATGTCAGGATACAAAATAACACAAACAGTCAATAGCCTGTCTTCATAGCAGTAATGGACTATTCAAGAATGAATATGGCTGGGCAGAGAGAGGAATATAAGGCCAGAGCAGACATGAGGTCGGTCCCTTTTTGGCCAAGAAGATAGCAAGATCAGAGTTGGCTGTGGCTTTCTCCTTTCTCATGCTGATCTTTCAGTCTTTGCCCTGATATCTGGCTCTGGGTTTTTATTGTTAAGACCTATAAGAACTCATGCAATAGTTTCTTTAGACAGAATAAAATGTGACAGAAAAAAAGAGAAAAGTGAAAAATACTTTCAGAAAAAAAATGAATGAAACTGGAGATAACTGAGTTAAACCAAATAAGCCAGATTTAGAAAAACAAATACTGCATTTTTCTCATGAGAAAGTTGTACTTTTAACTTTATGTGTATATATATACATGTAATATATATACATATATATGTAATATATATATATATATATACATACTCTTACACACACATATATATGCAGGTGTATGTGGGTCATGAAGAAGGGGGACCATGAGATGGAAGGAAGAGATCTTAAAGGAAGGGGATTGATAGAAAAGATTGTGGAATGCATGTAATATGAAGACAGAAAGAGGTGCAGACCATTTGATGGGAGGAAAAGGGACCAGTCAGAGGGAGTAAGGAGGGAATGTGGAGATCAGTGTGGGAAGGAGCAGAATAAGAACAAAGTATATGAATGTGTATGTATAAGAATACCATAATAAACACATTACTCTGTATACTAACTTAGAAAGTTTATAAAATATTCTGAAAGGTCTTTTGTATGATATAAGCCTATTTGCAGGACTCAGAGTTTTAGTGTTTGCTACATTACGGGCCATTTGTTCTCTTGTGAGCCAAACGTGAAGCCCCACCTCCGTTTATGGTGTTTCCAGAAATGGGTTCTTAAGTTTTTGAAACCCAACATTTTGCCAGTTGGACAGGGTGTATACAATTGTCTTTATCAGCACCCGTTTGCCAATATTAAATGTTTATGTATTTTTGGCATGATTTAAGGCACTCTTGTTTTAATAATGATTTTTTTTCTCATATGAAACACGTTCCTGTCTGTGTGCTTTCACAGCTACTGGGCAACACAGTAGTAAGAGAATTTCCAGTGTTCTGCGGTGGAAGCTGTTTTTAATGTGGGACGATTTCTGTGAGACTGTTACTGGTAATCTTGTCGGCATTAGGATCAGGTTGTGATTGCTGGCCTGCTGTTCTGCTGCTAAATGGGACCACTCCAGTTTATAGTGAGGCCTTTGATTTTAAAAATGAGAAAATTGGAGCCAGACAAGTAGCGACTTGCTTTGGGCTTCAGATACAGTTGCTGCAAGCTGGAGTTTGAAGCCCAGACTTTTAAATTCTTAGTGTAGCAGGTGTTCCCTTGTGCCACGTTGTCTCTTTCTGACAGGGCCGCATTATAAAAGGACTTTTATAAAAGCACCTGCAGCTTGTTAGCAGCTATGTACAACAAGCCTGTTGAGAGGCTGTAACTCCATCAGTGGTAGTTAGGCCTGATTAATAGAACCAGGTTTCTTCCATCCCACTATGCAACAGCACACAGGGTGGGTATTCTATCATCTCCAAATGAGAAGGAACAGATGTATTGTCAGGTCGTATATCATGGCTAGTCATTAGCCTTTATTATCATTATAAAAATGTTCATTTTTAAGCATACCTGGTATTTGGAAGTGTATTGTACCTTCAACACACTTCCAATGTTTCTTTTTCATTTATTTATTTTATTTTTTGAGACAGGGTTTTTCTGTGTAGCCCTGAATGTCCTGGAACTCACCAGGCTGACCTTGAGTCCAGAGATCTGCCTGCTTCTTTCTCCCAAGTGCTGGCATTAAAGGCATGTGCCACCAGTGCCCAGTGACATCCGTTGTTTCAAAGCAACACGACCCTGAACTGAGTATCTGACGACTGTTGGTGTATGCTTGTATGAGAAGACTGAGTCTAGTGGACAGAAATGGAGGGACGGTGGTCCTAGGGGGAATTAAATATAGTTGCTTCTCAAATCAATCCAGTAAATTCTCTTCAGTGCTTCCTGTGTGTTTAACACTGGTTTAGGGACTGTGATTGGTAATTTTCATTTCAAGCAGTGTCTAAAGCTGTGCACCGGGTGTAGACATGTATCACTGTAATAAGACCTACACAATATGGGGCCAGTCAGCATCCCATCTTGGACAGGAGTGGAGCTCATGAGATTCTGCCCCTTCCCGAAGAGCTACCGATACTAATGTTCAATAGCAGAAGGGGAGTCATTTTTATTAAAGGTCATTTTTATTAAGTTTTCCATGCTCTAGTAAGTAAGACTTCATCCGTATCATTTCAGCAACCCTCAACTAGAAAGGGCACAAGAAAGAAAAAAAAATAGAGCAAACACAAGATACAAAACTAGGGGGAATAGAGGAATGTATGAGAGCAGAGAAAGGGTTAGAATAATCCATTGCCCAGGGCAACTAGCCGGCCTAACTGAATTCTTACATTTTTCTCTAAATGTGGAGAAAAATAAATTGATAAGGTTGTTGATTAAACACTAAGTGGAAATGATAAAAATGATAAATGTGCTAAAATAAGACTGTGTGGCAGCTTCGTGGTTCTCAGATTCTTCATTAGCAAATCAATAGCTTTCTCAGTTCTAGGTTCTTGTAATTCCTTGAGAATCCCGATACTCTGGAGTTTTCTTGATTTGGAGATTGTTGTGTGTCTGTGTACACATCTTAACTGATGGCGCATTTTTAACTCAACATTTCTCTCGGAGTTGATTTAACGGGAAGAAGCTTACCACAGAAATGGGGAAGAGCTCTTGGGTGGCATTTGCACAATATCTCTTTATAAAACCTATCTCCTAATGTCCAGTGATAGAGAACAAAGGTCGATATTCCACTCAAATACCCAAATTCTGCCACACTGGCCATCATGATACCATTGCCAAAGTTCACTTGATCAGGATTGCTGGCCCTTCAGCCAGAGGCAGCTCTGCTTCTCCATCACCAATGGCTGCCACTTCCTCCTAATCTGCCCTTGCCCACACAGAGAAGGCATGCTTCATTCTTTCCCTTCTTTTTTCTGATAGCTCTGACTCTGGAGTGTTCAACCCCACAGCTCGGGATAGCTGTGTATGTAGTCCAATGCAAAACTTACTTGAAATATTATGAGAAAATTTTTGCTGTTGTTGCTTCTTATTCTTTTGCAATTTTTTGTCACCCAGTTGTGTTGTTCTTGAGTATGAACAATGATATATAAAATAAAATGAATGTATATGCTCACTATTTGGGCTGGTGTACGGCTTCCATTTCAGGGTGGTGTGCAGCTTCCAATGCGTATCTTCCAAGTTCATACTGTCTAAGTAGCACCATAACATGTAGAGGCTGGAGAAATGGCTCAGTAGTTAAGAGGACTAGCTGCTTCTTCAGAAGACTTTTTTTTTTTTTATTTCCAATACCCACCTGGGGGCTTACAACCAGTTGTCATTTCAGTCCCAGGGGATCCAATGAACTCTTCTGACCTGGATTCCTAGCACCCACATACACTGTGTGGGTCTGGCAGCCTGCTTGGGGAAGGTAGATATAAGCTGAAGAAAGCTGCCTAGCTAGACTAGCTGAATTGGTGAGCTCTGGGTCCAAGTGAGGCAGCACGGAAACCACCTAGCTTCATTCTCTGTCCTATGAACACACACTTGAACCTGCATACATGTGCCTATTACATGTAAACATGTATCCACCTGTACATACAAACCATATGCAAAGAGAGTAAAATTAGCATCAAATTATTCAATAAGCACTTGAGAACCCATTCAGAATTACAACTACTCCTATCAAATCAAAAGGCTCTTGCAACCAAAACCAAACTTGTATTTGATCTGACTCACATGGTGGAAGGAAGAGACTCACTCCTAACCTTCACACACACACATGCAAACACACACACACACACACACACACACACACACTATGGTACATGTGTCCCACCGTCTAAATAAATAAAGTATAATAAACAATTTAAAAATAACTATTGATGCACTAGTTTCTCAAATACTAAATACCCCATCATACAATATACTTTGATTATATCCATCCTTATTCCTCTCCCTAACGTCTCTCAGATTCATGCCTACCTCCATTTTCCTCACTTCATATCTTTGTTGTTGTTGTTGTTATAGACCCACCATGATCATTTGTGCTGTCCATCTATTCCTGGGCGAGGGCCCATCCATAGGAGCATGACATAAAGAAAACTGACTCTTCATTCTATAACCAACCACCAACTATCAATTGCTCCTCAGTTAGGAGTGGGGGCTCTCAAACTCCTTTCCCATCCACGTTAGGATGCTGATTCTCTAGATGGTGTGCAGGAATCCACAGCTGCTGTGAGTTTATGAATGTGGCCGTCCTGCCAGGTCCAGAAGACACTGTCTTACTCCAGTCCTCCCCGACCTGTGTTCCCACAGTCTTCCTACCTCCTCTTCTGTAATGGTCCCTGAAACTAGGGGATGAGGGGTGTGATATAGATCTGCTTTGCCCTTTGACCTGTTGTGAGTTATGGTGTTAGCCACCAGTCACTGCACAAGGAATTTTTCTAATGAGTTGTGAGAACTTCCCTAATCTATGGGTTTAAAGTGATAGAAAGCTAGAGGGCAGTTTGATCCTGTGTCCAATTAGCAAAAATAATAGCAGTAGGTTTGGAAATTCCTGGGGCCTCTGAGCTCCCCAACCATGGGGTCTTGGCCAGACTTACAGCACCAGGCTGTGCTGTGGAGTGGACCTTAGCTGCAATCAGAAAGTGGCTGGTTACCCCTGACATATGTGCTTGTGCTAGTATTGTATTCAGGGTGTGATTTACACATTGATCATGGTTATAGCTGACAAGGTTCTCAGAGGGGGAACTGTTGATGACTTCTTGCCATCCCCAGCAGCCTGCTTACCTACTTAGCATCCTCCAGTACAATAAAAGCTTCCAGGAGGGAGGAAGCATCCTGGTCAGTACCAGTTTCTTCTCCATGACCTGTGACCCATTTTCCTTTATAATAATTTTCATTTTCTTTATTAGTGATATTTGGGACCTGGTCCACAATTTAAAAAGACTCTAACATGGCCCTGTGTAATTAGAATTATTATGTGAAAACTTTTTCTTCTTCTCTGTGTGGTAACTATCACAAAAATTACACACAGATCTTGGTTTGTTTGTTTTTACTCATCAATTTTTGTTGATGTTTATATATTTAATGTGTAGTTCAAGACAATTCTTTTTATTTATTTATCTTAAAAGATGGTGCATTTATTTCTTTTGTATGTATGAGTATTTTGACTGCATGTATCCAGAGGCATGCACGCATGCAGTGCTCAAGCTGGCCAAAAGAGAACATTAGGTCTCCTTGATTATAAACATGCACGAGTTGCCATGTGGAGGCTGAGACTTGAACCCTGTCCTCTGGAAGAGCCGTCAGTGCTTTTAATCCCTGAGCCAACTCTCCAGCCCTATACCAATTCTTTATCCAATGTGGCCAAGAGAAGCTAATAGTTTAGATAACCCCTATCTAGCTCACATCCAATTTTGATTTCCCTGTCCAGCATATAGATAGTTAATTCAGCTTGTGCCTAAGCTGGCGTGATGAGTCCGTAGACGACAACTGACCACAAAGAGCACAGTGTCAAGCCAGTAGTACATATGTAGGTGACTTCAGTACCAGCTTTTATAGTGAGCTGTTGCCAGGATCACAACAGAATCAAGGAAGAAAGCTCAACTATCTGGAGTTAGAGTACCTGACAAAAAAGCTGGAATTAAAGTGTTTAGCTTATAGTCACATACTGGGATGGTATAAGCAAGACACTAAGAGTGGAGGAGATGGCGTTGGCTTCCTCAGTTCCACTTCCCCACTGCAATTGTGCACAGGCAGAGGGTAGATTAATGTAGGCACTAGGATGGACTCACTCTTCTGACGAGCTGCTTGGACCGTTCAGATGCTCGCTGGGGGATTGTACATAGCAGTCCTGCCAATGGTCATTTGTGTTCTTTTGAGCTAAATCAGATGCATAGCCTTCATTCGTGGTGTGTCCAGAAATGGATTTATAAGGGGCGAAGTTTTCAAAGTTTTTCTTTGACTTCTTCATGAGGATGCATTGGCAGATGCACCTGAAGCACTCTGTCCAAGGCCTCAGGTTCTAAGATCAGGGGTGGTGAAATTGCCTAGGCTCGGAAAGACAATGCTTGTACAGCTGGCCAGACTTCCTGGTTTGGGACTGCAGCTCCTTTCAAAATCAGCAGTGCAGCATCCTTCTTACATAAACATTTGAAGGAATAAAACAGATAAAAGCATAAAATATTTTATGCCAACCTTAATGCTTTCTATAATGGGGGAAAACCTGCTATAAAAACATTCAACATAGGACTATCACCAGTTCTAAAAAAGTTAACTAAAAAACAAACAAACAAACAAAAAAACAAAATCAGCAGTGCATTCACAGTGCTCAGACTGCGCTGGGGAGGGCACTTTTTCCAACAGAGACTCCCAGGCAAAGCCTTTGCAGCGGTCAGGCTTACATGCACACACATACACACACACACGCACACACATGAGGCAATTTTTGGTTGGAAGATTTATTTAGGCTTATGGTTTGAGAGATCACTGTCAGTCATGGCGGAGGAGGAGGCTCAGGACAGTGCTGATGTGACTATGAAGCTACCTGCACTCATCCAGGCAGATCAGGAAGTAGAGCTGGGGCAGGAAATAGGCCAAGATATATACTCCATGCCCTGACCTCCAGCTGTCTACTTCTTTTGGTTAAGCACTCCCACCTAGAGTGTATAAAGCACCTTTATACAGCTTAATCAGACCAAGCATTGAAGCATTACTACAGGGTAGGGGAGAATTTGACATTCAAACCATAACAGTAACCCTCTATGCCAGTTTGTAATGGAAATGCAAAACAAGAACTGCATATTACTTGAATTTCTTATTGCAGCAGTAAGAAATCACCATGCATTTAGTAGTTGAAATAAGACACATTCATGATCTCATTGGCTTTGGGGTTCAGAAGTATGAGATGGGGATAACTTGATTAAAATCAAAGAGTCACCAAGACTGTGCTCCTTTAAGGAATGGATTCTTTTCCGTCTTTTTAGCTTATGGAGGTTTCTTGCATTCCTTGGCTCATGGTTCCCTTAGACCCTCAAAACCAACAATAATACCAGTTGATTGTCATATCCATTATTTCTCCTGTCTGTCTCTTCCACATTGACGGAATCTATGATCACATTTGATCTGCTCAGATAATACACTTTCTCCACCTCAAGGTCAGCAGCATATTAGCCACTTTCTGAAAAGTCTAGGTTAGGATGTGAACAAGTCCCTTGTGTGTAGGGTTGGGGGTTTACTCCAATAGTCTACAGTGACGGAAGCATTTTTAATGCATGCTTCTCACTTCCATTTATTTATATTTATTCTCTCTGTGTGTATATGTGTGTATGTATGTGTGTGTGTGTGTGCATGCTTATTCAAGTGTGCACGTGTGTGTCATGTATCATAGCATGCCAGTGGAGATCTGAGGACAACTTGGAGGGAATCAGTTTTCTCCTTCTCTCCTGCTAGTCCCTAGGATGGATCTTCAGGCTTCAAGTCTTCAGGCTTGGCTGGAAACACCTTTACCTGCTGAGTCATCTCGTCTACCTCCCTGCTGGAAATCTTTTATTCTTCCTTTTATTAAAGAGATTTTTTTTCCTCATACAGTATCGTCTAAATACAGTTTCCCCTCCATTTACTCTCCCCAGTTCTTTTCCTTCTCCTCTCCTATCTGGAACTATTTCATTCTGCCTCTCATTACAAAAGAACGGTCTTCTAGGAGATAACAACAAAACACAACAAAATAAAATATAATAAGATAAAATGAAACCTTCACACTGAAGTTAGACAAAGCAAAGCAAAAGGTGGAAATCAACCCAAAGAGAAGGTATAAAAATCAGAGACCCACTCATTCACACACTCAAGAGTCCTGTAACAGCACTAAACTGAAAGCTATAGTATATTTGCAGAGGTCCTGGTGCAGACCTGTGTAGACCCTGTGATTGCTGCCTCAGTCTCTGTGAGTTCTTATGGGTTTTGCTCAGTTGATTTAGGGGGCCTTGTTCTGATGTCCTCCATCTCCTCTGTCTCTCCCACTCATTCTGCCTTTTCTTCTGTAGAATTCCCTGAGCTCTAAGGGGAGGGATTCGATAGAGACATCTCATTTATAGCTGTGTGAATCAAAGTTTAGAAAGGGATGAGATAATGTCTTGCTGTGGTCTCTATTTGTTCCAATCTGCTGCAGGAGGAAGCCTCTCTGATGGCGGCTGAATAAGGCACCAATCTATGAGTACAGCAGAATATCCTTAGAAGTCATAAAAAAAAAAAAAAACACCAAAACGACCAGTTGTTGGGACTGCGGATCACCAGACCCAGAATTTCTTGTAAACAACTTGTTTTCCTCTGCTTTGAGCATCCTGCAGCTGCTCTGAGCTCGAGACCCTGACGGCAGGGGAGTGGGTTCTGATGAGTCTGCAGCTGAAAGATCCTGAGAGCTGGGGCGTGGCCAGAGCCCTATAGAAGCTGCCCCTGAGCACAATAAAGTGGGCCTTCTTGTCTCAAGGATGTCCCCATGGCCCCATCGGTCTGTCTGTCTCTGTGTTTGTATGTTTTTAAATTTTCACCCTTGCTCTCATAGCATGTAGCAAGTAGAGCACGGATGGAACCAGTGTAGTTTTACAATCATTAGTATTTGGTTTTCCCCCTGTTTCTGAGCTATCTAGACTCTGCTTCTTGGTCACCCAGTGGGCTTTAAGTCAAGTCATACATCAGTAGGTTACTCCTACAAGGTTTGTGACACCATAGCCTTAGCACATCTTGCAGACAGGATAGATTGGAGATCAAAGGTTTAATGGTTGTGTTGATGTTTAGTTTTCTCTTTTGGAAGCCTGCAGAGTACTCTCCATGTCATAGACACTAGAACATGGGGTAAAGGTTTGGTGTAGGCACCAGCTCAGCCTCTATCCATATTCAATGAGTTCTGTGGATACTGTCTTCAGCAATGGGGGCGTGTTTTCAGTTTGTGGAGAACAACCTGTTTTCTTGGCAACAGCCTGAGTTGTTTGGGGATTTTCATGGGACCCTTTCAGTCAACAACTCAACTGTATCAAACCCAGTCCCAGCACTGGACACTTTATTTGATGATAACAGAAGGCTAGTAGGGGTTCTGTCTCCCTCCTTATGTGGAGGCTTCATTAGAATCACCTTTATAAATCATAGGAAGTTCTCAGTGCACTAGGTTTCCACACCACCTTTCAAGTGCTCTTCAAATCTGCGTGTCTCTCCCCCTCATTCCTGCCTCTACCCCATCTTCCTTTCACCTTCGCACCTGATCTTCCCATTCTCATTCCCTCTTCCACCCATGAAATATATTCCATTTATGCCTCCCAGGGAGATCCGTGTGTTTTCCCATCATCCCATCCTGTATGCCTAACTTCTCTGGATCTATGGATTGTGGCATGATTATCATTTATTTAATAGTTAGCCTAATAGTTAGCCTCATAATAATAGTTACCTCATTCAGGATGATTTATTTTCTAGCTCCATTTGTTTGACTGCAAATTTAGTGATGTCATTTTAAAAATAGAGCTGCACAATGTTTCATTGTGTAAGTGTAACACATTTTGTTTATCCATTCTTCTGTTGAGGAACTCTACGTTGCTTCTAATAACCAGCTATTTTGAACAAACTAGCAATGAACATGACTGAGTAAGTATCCCTGTGGTAGGATGGTGTGTCCTTTTGGTATATGTCAAAGAGTGGTATAGCTGAATCTTGAGGCAGATTGATTTCTATCTTTCTAAGGGACCATCATACTGATTTCCAGAGTGGCTGTACAAGTTTGTACTTCACCAGCAATGGAGGACTGTTCCCCTTACTCCATATCCTCACCAATTTAAACTGTTACTTGTGTGATTGATCTTAGCCATTTTTATAGGTATAAGATGAAATTTCAAAGTAGTTTTCATTTCCATTCCATAATGGCTAAGGATGGTGACCTCTTGTTTAAGTGTTTCTAGGCCATTTGAGTTTCCTCTATTGAGAATTCTCTGTTTAGATCTATATCACATTTTAAATCGAATCATTTGATTTTTTGATATCTACTTTCTTGGGTTCTTTATATATTTTTAATATTAGCTCTCTATCAGATGTGGAGCTGATAAAATATTTTCCAATTTTATAGCCTGCCACTTTGTTCTATTGATAGTGTCCTTTGCCACGCAGAAGCTTTCAGTTTCATGAGGTTCCATTTATTAATCTTAGTACCTGAGCGGTCTGTGTTCTGTTCAGAAACTCTTGTCCTGTGCCAGTGAGTTCAAGGCTATTTCCCACTTTCTCTTCTGTCAGGGTAAGGGTTGGTTTTATGTTGACGTCTTTGATCCACTTGGAGTTGAGTTTCACGCAAGGTGATAAATATGGATCTATTTGGATTCTTCTACATGCAGACTACCAGTTAGGCCAGCACCAGTTGGTAAAGATGCTTTCTTTTTTCCAGTGTGTATTTCTGCCTTATGTTTTGTAGTGATATTTCATTTGTATTTTAATAAATAAGGCTTTTGTGAAGATCAGAAGGCAAAATGGTCACACTAGTCAGCCATACAGGCCAGGCAGTGGTAGCACACACCTTTAATCCCAGCAGCCACACTAGTTAGCCATAGAGGTGGGGCGGTGGTGGTGCACACCTTTAATACCAGCACTAGAGAGGAATATAAGGTGGGATGAGAGAGGAATAGCTCTCTTTCAGTCTGAAGATTTCATAGAGGTAAGAGGTTCCAGTGGCTTGCTGCTTTGCTTTTCTGATCTTCAGGTTGAACCCTAATATCTCTCTCTCTGGGTTTTTATTATTTGTGCTACACAGTATTAAATATCAGGTGTCCCTGGGTGTGTTGGTTTATGTGACTGACATCTTTTAAACACCCGTATTATAGATAAGAAACTGAGGTACATACTGATCAAATTCATTAAAGCCACACATCAGGGACAAAGCTGAAACTTAAACCCAAAGAGTTTGGCTGAGAAACCCTCTCCAAAGTGTCACACAAAGCTGTTTTTCAAAGGCTGGACATCAGATGGCACCGTGTCTGTCAAGAAATGAGTGTCAATACAGGAGGTGTTGATTCCTTAGGATAACGAGACTCAAGAACAGCCAGTTTCACCAATCCTTAACGAAATGTCACATACTGCTCAATAAATTGGGAACACTTTGGAGCTGATTAATCTTGAAGTAAATGCATTTTAGAATGAAAGGGGGGACATATAGAAATAAAGGTGCCCTGGAGACTTTGAAGAGAACAAGCCAGCATGTTCCGTTCCCCAAAGCAGGCGCCCCTAGTAATTGGGTCTGTTCGTGTCCAGACTTTGTGGATATTCCCTCCTGTGAACTGAGCTGAGAAAGTTTTATGGTTTTGTTTCTGGGCTGTAATTTATCTAGGTGGACTTTACTTTTTAAAAGTATAATTTGCTCTTCCTAAGTTGATAAGCTGGCGCTCCGCAGGGCAGATCATTGTCCAACTCCAGCGTGGGCTCGAAATCAGACCAGGCGCAGCTCCAATAAGGAAACTGAAGTTGGTGGTTGTCCCAAACCGAACAGAATTTGGGTTCCTGCTCTTCGAATGAAATCATTCCTGAAAATCCAAGTCTGCATAGCTTGGACATTGGAGAAAACGTCAGTGGGAAGCTTATGGCCTCTACTGCTTGGAGAAGTCAGTCTTAGCCAGCTCAAACAGCAAAAGCCCCACAAGAAGTTGGCCCTGGTATGTGCACCACGCCATCCTTAAGGACTTGGTTTTCCCAAATAAAACTGTGGCCAAGAGGGTCTTGTGATGTTCCAGGGCTCTAAGGCTTCATTCAGACAGAGCACAGGCAAATTTGCTGTGTATCCCAGGCTGACCTCAAATTCAGGATTCTCATGGCTTGGCCTCCAGGGTGCTGGAATTATGGGTAGTAGCACATCTGTGCCCTGCACACCCTCGGGTGTTTTGTCATAGTGACTGAAAGCTGATGAATACACACGAATTCTAGTTGCTCCCTATTCTCAATATTGTAATTGGCCCTTTTCCCTTTTATTTTTTATGTGTGTGGGTGTTTTGCCTGTAGGTATGTCTGTGCACCATTTAAATAATAACATAGAGTTAACAGTCACACTGAGCAAAGATATCTATAATGTTGAAATGCAGCAATATTGCATTATATTATTATGTTATAATTATATCTTATATTAATATAAACAAAGCCTATGTATCAACAACAAGAAGATAGGAAACCCAACAGCCAAGGGACACAGGATAAAATGAGGCATTCTGTAGAGGGAGATTGCTAACTGGCTAAAGGAATCTATTATAAGATGCAAATAAAAAAAGACAAATTTAAAATTAAAAATTAGATTCCATATCAGAATAGCAAATATTAGAAAACGGAATATACCAAACTGTGATGAGGATGCTTGGCAACTACTATTTTGAGCATTTTCTTGTATGGTTATTATAGAAAGGATCCTAGAAAAAATTGATGAAATCTTTATGTACTATGACATATACAGTGTGTCATTCATTCATATGCTGAATTTCTCAGAGAAATACCACATGTTCATAAAGGAAGCTTATCTTTTGTTAGACATCTAGATTACTTCTGCTTCTCTTATTAAAACAGCATTGCTATGGAGATTATCCAGTTGCATATGAGCTGGGCCATTTGGAGTGAATTTCCTGAGTTATAGGGAAAGTGTAGGTTCAACTTTAAGGATCCCGACTGCTTTTCAAAATGGTGATATCAATCAGTGTTCTTTCTAGCAGTATGCAAAGAAGTGCAGTTCTGGATTCTTTTTCTAGATTCTTAACTAATATTTAAGATCATTGGGTGTTAAAAAGCCTTTCACTATGACTCATATAAAATGGTATCTCTTTATTTTTAATTCTTATTTTTTTCAATGCTAAAAAGTTGAACAGAATTTTTATAATTTAATGACCGTGTTATATAAATTCTACAAATGGCCATATTCTTCATTCTATAAATTACATTTGTTAAAAGATAAAAAAAGGTGTATAAGAAAGTAACCTTTAAAATTAATTTAATCTTGTTTAATAGCCCCAAATGTTTAATTTTAGTAAATGATTCTAAAATGATTTGCGTATGTGTGTGTCTTCATGTGGGTATGTCCACATGCATGTACCTGGAGGGTTAGAAGAGGGTGTTGGATCCCCAACTGCTAAGCCATCTCTCGAGTCCTCCTGAACACTTCTTTATTGCGGCATTGATGTTGTCACCAAGATAGAGACTTCATATTCTCAAAACCTCTTTGTAGGCTATACTTCCCAGCACGATTGCAGCTGAAGACGAAGGGTTAAGTTCTGGAGGTGATAAATGTCCAAGCCACAATCCAGTGGTGGTAATATTAGAGCAAAAGCCCCAATAACACAGCCCAAAGCACCAGGAAGACCAAGCTTGAAGTGGTTGAATCTCTGTTTCTCAGTTTGTCCGTAGATGATGTTACTACCTGCTGACTTCTCTATGCTCGAATAAACAAGATAACACACTTAGAAACTTCTGGTTACTATAAAGTTCTAAATTGGTACAGATGTTACTAAGATGTTGGCGATCCTGGTGTAAATGATTGGAAGTGATTTTAACAGAAAACAACCCCCTGCGCCTATCTAGACTCTCGCTTCTAGAGGAACCGGGAGACCGCAGTCAGCACTTGTGCTGACAGGCCCGTGCAAAGGTGAAGCTTGGTTGCTATAACATCATTGAACGCAAATTGACACCACCACACACAGCAGAGCGCTTCTTCTCCAGCCGACTGCAGTGATCTTTAACTTACGCATGAGAGGCTAGAGAGTGAGTGTCAACACAGAGTTCAGCTGTATGTAGTGACTCCTCTAAGTGCTTGTGACATGCTATGTCAGGAGTTCAGTGGTTGAGTTTCACACGGGGCAGTGAGATTCGTCGGGATCATTAGGATCCTCCTGGAATCACTTCCTTGAGTTGATTGCCTTTGACAGATCAGTTTGCTTAGATTAAAAAGCAATTGCTGCTGTCTAGTCAAATTTAAACACTTTGGCTAGAAGACGCTGAACTCTAACTCTATCCGGTCTGTAGAAACACCTTGATGTGAAAATCACATCGAATGTAGTGGAGAGAAAACTGACTTAGCGAGATCCAGGAGAATGGTTTTGTAATAGCGAGACAGAGGATCTATACTAGAGAAAGGATGGCAAATAAAAGCCAAATGTGGACAGTGCGAAGAGGCAAGAGAATAATGTCATTAATAACAACTTTGCATCCATTGTGCTAAGTTGTTACAACGTTTGTGATATGACTGCTTTTTATTCATGTAACATTGACCATGTTAGTTTGGGGCAGAAAGGATTGGTCTTCTGATATAAACAATGAAATACAGTGAAAGGTTATTGTGGTATGTAAGTATCTTCCCCTTCCTCTTTATGAATGGATTCAGGGATTTAATAAAGAAACAGTAGCACCGACAGAGCTCAAATAGCAGTTTTCAAAATCTAAATCCCCAAGGCCAAGGAGAACATCTGAATTAAGTGAAATTAAACTTGTATTAGTTTCTATTGTTCTGACGAAACACCATGACCAAAAGCAAGTTTCTGGGGGAGGGGGAGCAGTTATTTGACTTACAGTTCTACATCACAGTCCATCATGGAAGGAAATCAGGACAGGAATCCAAATAGGACAGGATCCTGGAGGCAGGAGCTGATGCAGAGGCCATGGAGGAGTGTTGCTTACTGGTTTACTTCCCATGGCTTGCTCAGGCTGCTTTCTTTCTTTTTTTATTAAAACATTTTCTTTTTTTTTTGCCCTTCCTTTTCTTTTTTAAAAGATATTTATTTATTTATTTATTTATTTATTTATTTATTTTATATATAGTGTTCTGCCTGCATATATGCCTGCAGGCCAGAAGAGGACACCAAATCTCATTACAGATGGTTGTGAGCCACCATGTGGTTGCTGGGAATTGAACTCAGGACCTCTGGAAGAACAGTCAGTGCTCTTAACCACTGAGCCATCTCTACAGCCCTCAGGCTGCTTTCTTACAGAACCCAGTCCAGGCATGGCCCTACCCACAATGATCTGGTCCCTCCTCTGTCCATCACTTATCAAGAAAATGCCTAACAGAAGCATCTTGATTGAGGCATTTCTCAACTGAGGTTCCCTCCTCTCCAATGACTCTAGCTTGTGTCAAGTTGACATAAAACTTCCAGCACCAAGCTTAATGACTTAAATTACATGTGCAGACTTTGTGAGCTGGAGGCAGACTGGAAGCTGAGAGACACAAGCTGACATCTACCTGTGACACACAGCAGACAGTACAGACTTGGAACTAGTGTAAGAAATGACATGTTCTCAAAAGTACCCTTAGTTTTGTCCCAGCTTCTCTTTGTATTTAGATTGCTTGATCTTTTGGCAGGGATAATAAAAGTAGAGGATAAAAGCCTGGTCTGATGGGTTTTGCTTTTTCCTTAGGAGTAAAAGGTTTCCTAGGAGCATGCTCCTTAGAGACCCAGGCTACAGAAAGCATGGCTATCTAGTGTTAATTGAGAAGAGTGTGGTACACATTATCCTTACACAGAGAGAAGAGATACCACATCCATCACAGAAGTTTGCAAACATCAAGAGCTCTAATGTTAGAACAGTTTCATCATCCAAAAAAACCTCGGTGCCTATCAGTCATCATTCCTTCTGCTGTAGACAGCCACTAATCCAGTTTATTCCTTTACAGATTATCTTATTCTGAGCACCAGATGAGAATCATATAGTAGATGGTCCTTCAAGACTGATATGTTGACATGTTTTCAAAAGCCATCCGACTGGATCCAATTTCAGTGATTCACTTTTCTTTTTTTTTTTTTTTTTTTTTTTTAATTTTTTTAAATAATTTTTTTTATTAAGAAAAGAAGAAAAAAAAAACATAAACAAAAAACAAGTTTCCACCTCCTCCCAGCCTCCCATTTCCCTCCCCCTCCTCCCACCCTTCTCCCCCTCCTCCCACCCTTCTACCCCTCCCCCCACTCCTCTCCCCCTCCCTCTCCAGTCCACAGAGCAGTCCAGGTTCCCTGCCCTGTGGTAAGTCCTAGGTCCTCCCCCCTCCGTCCATATCTAGGAAGGTGAACATCCAAACTGGCTAGGCTTCCACAAAGCCAGCACATTAAGTAGGATCAAAACCCCGTGCCATTGTCCTTGGCGTCTCATCAGCCCTCATTGTTCGCCATGTTCAGAGAGTCCGGTTTTATCCCATGCTTTTTCGGTCACAGTCCAGCTGGCCTTGGTGAGCTCCCAGTAGATCAGCTCCACTGTCTCAGTGGGTGGGTGCACGCCTCGTGGTCCCGACTTTTTTGCTCATGTTCTCCCTCCTTCTGCTCCTCATTGGGACCTTGGGAGCTCAGTCCAGTGCTCCAGTGTGGGTCTGTCTCTGTCTCCATCCATCACCAGATGAAGGTTCTATGATGATATGCAAGATATTCGTCAGTATTGCTCTCGGATAGGGTCATTTCAGGTTCCCAATCCTCAGCTACCCAAGGAACTAACTGGGAACCTCATGTTGGGCACTTGGGAGCCCCTCTAGGGTCAAATCTCTTGCTCACCCTAAAGTGGTTCCCTTAACTCACTTTTCTTACTGAATAACCATCTATTACTAGGATGTGGCACATTTTATATAGTTACTCACCAGCACTTTTTGGCTTGAGAATAACAGTGTATGAACATTCATGTACAAGTTTTAGTATGGAGAATTTTTTCATTTCTTTCAGACATATGATTTTTTGGTTGTATGCTAACTCTGTGTCTAAATTTTTGAGTAATTTCCTGTTTGCCAATGAGCTACACTAGTTTACATCCCTGACAGAAATGTATGAGGATTCTAATTTGTTCACATTTTTTTTGTGATCACTTGTTATAACCCATCTTTTTAGTCACAGCTATCCAAGTGTTTATAAAATATTATCTTATTGTGCTTTAATTTCATTTCACTCGTGATAACACTTTGATTAAACATTTTCCATATGTGTAGTGGCCCTGTATCTTTGTTTGGAGAAATGTCACTCAAATCTTTAGTTCATTTTTAAATTGTTTTTTTTTTGTCTTTACTGAGTTGAACATGGTCTTCATTTCCTTAAGTCTCTTTATCATATATATATAATCTTAAACTATTTCTTCTTTTCCTGTGGTGTAGGACAGAAAATAATACCTTATGTGGTTCAAGTTGTCTTTGTTTTCCTTTTGTGGCTTACAATTTTATTTTGGTATCGTGTATCAGAGACCACTCTCTGATCCAAGGTAACAAATTTATTGATTTTTTATTACATATACATATATGTTTATGTGTATATGTACATGTATGTGAAGCTATATATGCACGACTCTGTGTGCATGCAGAGGTCAGAGGCCGACCTTGGGTGCTTTCTCCTTATTTTTTGAGACAGCATGTCTCATTGAACCTGGATTTTTCTTTTAGATGGCTAGACTGGCTGGCCAGTGAGCCCTGGGATCCTTCTGTCTTCACCTCTCCAGCCCTGGGATGACAAAATGCATGCTGCCATGCCTCAGCTTTTACTTGGATCCGAGGGCATTGACCTCTGGTCCTGATGCTTGCTTGACAAACACTTTACTGACTGAACTGTCTCCTCAGCACAAAGATTTATACTTATGTGTTCTGAGTTTTATAACATTATGATCCAGGCATGTGACTCAATGGTAGGTGTTGACTATGGTGGCATTTCGTGGCTGTCACCTTGACTACATCTAGAATTAACTAGAATGTAAGTGGCTGGACACATTGTGAGTTTTTTTTTTTAACCGAAATCATGTGTGGTGGGATGACCCATTTTTAATCCATATCTATTGAGATAGGAATATCTGTCTTTAATCTGGGTCACATCTTCTGCTGGTAACCTATATAAAGGATATGGAAGAAGAGAGCTTGCTCTCTTTGCCTGCTTGCTTTCTCTAGCAAGTCCATTCCTTCTTTGACATTAGAGCCTACTTCAGGATTCTGGCATATACTGAAGACCACCTGAGACTCTCAGCATCCTTCAGCAGTCATTGTTGGACAAGTTGGCTCACAGTCTGTCATCAATTCTAATAAAATCCCTATATATACACATACATATATACATGCCATACACACATACATGCACACAGACACACACACACACACACACACACACACACACACACACACACATTCTTTATTGTCTGCTAAACCAGCAGGGACTTTCTCTGAAGGAGATGTCACATAACAATACTTCTGTGGTAGTTTGAATGTAATTGGCCCCCATAAGCTCATAGGGCATTGAACTATTGGGAGATGTGGCTTTGTTGGGGTAGATGTGGCTTTGTTGGGAGAAGTCCATTCTGTGCAGGAGGAGCTTTTGAAATCTCATATATTCTCAACCTATGACCAATATCTCAGACTACTTTCTGTAGCCCCTTTCCACTCTCAGTTCCTTTTTGGCATCTTGTCTGTCTACATGTCCCCATGTCCTGCGATGAAAACAATGCACTAAACCTCTGAACTGTAAGTCACCCAACTAAATGTTTTCTTTATAAGAATTGCTGTCGTCTTGGTGTCTCTTTACAGCAAAAGAAACTCTAACTAAGACAATTTCTATTTCCCGGGGCCACCAATGGTTGTACCCGGACCTATTACTATAAGGCAAAAAAAAGCTCCTAGAGTGGAGGTAAAACATCATAGTCCAGGAGGAGGTGTGCAACACTACTCTTCAGAGCTCAGTGAGTTACTAATCCATCCAAGTAGAAGTCTGGGAAATAACTGTGGGATTGGATTGTTAAGGTTGTGGGATAATAGTGGAAGGAACATAAAACTGGGTCAGGTTGAGTTTATTGATATAGTCCCTCTGAGTGGAAATTCTAGGTTTAACATGGAAGCTTCCACAGTTTGTTTTCTTGATATCTAGTTTCTTGAATTCTTCATATGTTTTAGATATTAGTCTTCTATTGGATATGGAGTGGTAAAAATATTCTTCCCTTCTGTAAGCTGCCACCTTGTCCAAATGACAGTGTTCTGTTGTAAAAATTTTATTTTAAGACCTGTTACATTTGTTTATGCCCTGGAACATTTGTTTAATGGTGTAAAGATGTGTTGCTTTTGCTTATGCTGAATTTGTTTAACTCTTGAAGCTGTGATTCTTTGCCTATCTAAAACACCTGATGTGCTAATAAAGAGCTAAATGGCCAATAGTGAGACAGGGGAAAGAATAGGTGGAGTTAGCAGTCAGAGAGTATAAATAGAAGGAGAAATGAGGAGGAGGGGAAGTAGAAGTGAACAAGGAGAGGAGGACATCAGGGCCAGCCAGTCACCAAGCCTGCCTCCCAATAAGAGTGAAAGTAAGACATATAGAAGTAAGAAAAGGGAAAAACCCAGAGGCAAAAGGTAGTCAGGATAATTTAAATTTAAGAAAACTTGTGAGAAGCAAGCAAAGCTAAGGCCAGACATTCATAACTAAAAATAACTCTTTGTGTACAATTTATTTGGGAGCTGGGTGGCATCCCCCCCCCCCCAAAAAAAAAAAAGTCAAAGTAGTACAAAGACCAAAGAGCCAAAACAAACTCAAAAAAATGTTCTTTACTTTAGGGAAGATTTTCAGTTGCATGAAGTACCATTTATTAATTGTTGCTCTTAGTGCCTGTGCTAATAGTATTCTGTTCATAAAGTCTTTTCCTGTGCCAATGAATTCAAAGTTATTACCTACTTTCTCTTCTATCAGGTTCAGAGTTTCTGGTTTTATGTTGAGATCTTTGATTCATTTTGAACTGGTTTTGTGCAGGATGGGTTCTATTTGCAGACATCCAGTTTGACCAGCCCCATTTGTTGAAGATGCTGTCTTTTTTTCTAGTGTATTTCTGGTTTCTTCATTTAAAAAATCCAGGTGTCCATAGGTATGTGGATTTATGTCTGGGTTTTCAATTACATTTCACTGATAAATATGTCTGTTCTGATGCCAATAAAAACTATGTGGTTTTTGTTACAATAGTTTTGTAGTACAGCTTGAAATTGGGGATGGTGTTAGTTCTTTTATTTTTCAGAATTGCCTTAGTTATCCTGTTATTTTTGTGTTTCCATATGAAGGTGGAAAATGTCCTTTCAAGAATTGTTTTTGGAATTTTGATGGGGATTGTATTAAGTCTGTATATTGCTTTTTGCCATTTTCACTATGCTAATCCTAATGATCCATGAACACTGGAGATCTTTCCAGTTTCTGCTATATTCTTCAATATCTTTCTTCAAAGATTTGAAGTTTTTATTTTTAAGCCTTTCACTTGGCTTGGTTAGAATTGCCCCAAAACATTTTATATTATTTGATGCTCTTGTGAAGGATGCAGTTTTCCTGATTTCTTTCTCAGTCCATTTGCCATTTCTATACAGGAGTGCTACTGATTTTTTTTGAGTTAGTCTTGTATCCAGCTACTTTGCTAAAAGAGTTTATCATCAGCTGTAGGAGTTTTCTGGTGGAATTTTTAGGGGGCACTTATATATACTATCACATCATCTACAAATCATAATTCTTTGACTACTTTCTTTCTAATTTTTATCCCCTTGATATTTTTCAGTTGTCTTATTTCTCTAGCTAAAATTTCAAGAGCTATGTTGAATAGACATAAAAGAGTGGACAATCTCTTCTTTCTGATTTTAGTGGAATTGCTTTGACTTTCTCTTTATTCAACTTGAAGTTGGCTATATCCCCTGTATCACTAATCTCTCTAGGACTTTTATTCATGAAGTGTTGCTGGATTTTGTCTAAGGCTTTTTCCTTATCTAGAGAGATGATCACTCCATTTTTGTCTTTTTTTATATGGTGGATTACATTTATTAAATTTTCATATATTGAACCATCCCCGAACCTGTGAGATGAAGCCTACTTGATCATGTTGGATGATCTTTTTGATGTGTTCTTGAATTCAGCTTGTAAAGTTGTTATGTTCCCCTTTTCATTTCTAATTTTGTTAATGTGGGTATTCTCTCTGCCTTTTAGTTAGTTTGGATAAAAGTTTGTTTTTCTTTGATTTTTTTAAAAGACACAGCTCTTTGTTTTATTGATCTTTCTCTTTGTTTCTATTTTATTGATTTCAGTCTGAGTTTGAAATTTCCATGAAATAGAGAGAAGAAAGTATATGTCTTGTGTGTGTGTGTGTGTGTGTGTGTGTGTGTGAGAGAGAGAGAGAGAGAGAGAGAGAGAGAGAGAGAGAGAGAGAAATGTTCTGTAAATATGTCAGCTCCACATTTCTTCCAGCATTTCTCTGTTTAATTTTTGTCTGTATGATCTTTCAGAGACTGAGATTTGGATGTTTAAGTGGTTCGCTCTCAGTGTTTGAGGGCCAATATGTGATTTAAGCTGTAGTAGTGTGTCTTTTACAAACCTATGTGCCTTTGTGCTTGTGAAGTAGATAGTAAGAATTATAATGTCATTTTGGTGAATTTCTCCTTTGATGAGGATGTAGTGTCCTTTCTTAACTGTTTTAATTAATTTTGGTTTGACCTATTTTTTTGTTAGTTATTAAAAGGGATATACCTTCTTGAGTTTATTTGCTTGGAATATCTTTTTCCAACCCTTTACCTCGAGGTAATACCTATCCTTGATTTTGAGGTGTGTTTTTTTTGGATACAGCAAAAGGATGGATTCTGCTTTCTTATCAATTCTGTTAATCTATGTCTTTTTATTGGAGAATTGAGTACAATGATACTGAAAGGTATCAGTGACCAATGATTGTTGATTTCTGCTATTTTGTGGTAGGTGGTAGTGGTGGTAGTGGTGTGTGTGTGATTCCCTTCTTTTGGTTTTCCTTGTGTGAGATTATTTATTTCCTGTGTTTTATGAGTGTAGTTAACCACCTTAGATTGGAATTTCCTTTCTGGCTCCTTCTGTAGGGATTTATAGATAGACAGATATTGGTTAAATTTTGCTTTATCATGGGCTATATTGTTTTCTCCATTTATGGTGGTTGAAATTTTTGTTGGTATAGTAATCTGGGCTACCATCTGTGGTCTTTTAGAGTCTGCTGGACCTCTGTCCAGGCCTTTCTAGTTTTTAGAGTCTCCATTGAGAGATCAGGTATAATTGTAGTAGGTCTGCTTTTATATGCTACTTGTTCTTTTTCCCTTGCAGCTTTTTTAATATTATTTCTTTGTTCTTTATGTTTAGTGTTTTGATTATTATGTAGCATCAGGACTTTCTCCTCTGGTCCAATCTATTTAGTGTTCTGTTTACTTTTGTACCTTTATAGGTATGTCCTTCTTTAGGTTAAGACAATTTTCTTCTATGATTTTGTTTAAAGTATTTTCTGGGACTTTGAGCAGGGATTCCTTTACTTCTAGATTCCTATTATTCTTAGGTTTGTTCTTGCATAATGTCCCAGATTTCTTGCATGTTTTGTGTTATATTTTTAGATACAACATTTTCATTATCCATTTATTCTATTGTTTATTAAATGCCTAAGATTTTCTCTTCCATGTCTTATATCATGTTGGTGAAGCTTGCATCTGTAGTTCCTGTTTGAATTCCAAAATTGTTATTTTCCAGAATTCCCTCAGTTTATGTGTTCTTTATTGATTCTATTTCCATTTTCAGGTCTAGAACAGGTTTATTCATTTCCTTCATGTGTTTATTTGTGTTT
Source organism: Microtus oregoni (assembly GCF_018167655.1). Classification (NCBI taxonomy): domain Eukaryota; kingdom Metazoa; phylum Chordata; class Mammalia; order Rodentia; family Cricetidae; genus Microtus; species Microtus oregoni. The sequence continues at coordinate 32,186,501 of NW_024543065.1, forward strand.
TTCTGGATTTCTTTAAGAGATTTATTCATTTCCCCTAATTATTTATTTGTATTTTCCTAATTTCTTTAAAGGATTTATTGATTTCCTCTTTAAAGGCCACTGTCATGATTAGAAAGCTGATGGTAAGGTCTTTTTTTTTGTACTTCAGATGTGTTGGAGTATTCAGGGTCTGCTGTGGTAGGATAACTGGACTGTTATGGAAGCATATTATCATGGATATTCTTGATTGCATTTCTATACTGACATCTAGGCACCATGTGTTTGTGATGATTATAGGTCTATGTCCTAATTTTTGGCTCTGTCTTTGTTGGGTGAGTGTTTTGTTCCTTGGGTTCTGTCTCCTCTCTGGATTTTCAGAGTGTGATGGCTGTGTGTTGCTTGATATCAATTTTTCTTTGGACTTAATAATTGTGACCAATGTGGCTTCCAGGTAAAATGTGTTTCTGGGTACTTAGGAGTAGAGTTAGGCTAATGATCTAATGGAGCTCACAGGAGTGAGGAGAGCAGTGTTCAACTAGGATCTGCTTATTTCGTCTCCTCGGAACGGGAGAAGACAGAAAAGAAGGGTCACCATAGAAGATCTTCTGTAGCACTGGATAATTGGATCTAGAGAAAGAGAAGCAGAGGGAATATCTACAGACAGTCTATCTGTTTCTCTGGCAGCAGTGGTCTATAGGTAAACAGAGAATGCCTGCTGGAGTTGGGGCTGGATAAACTAACAAGTGGGAAGAGGAAGGTTAGAAGGAGAAGGTCCATGGGATCCACAAATACGTGGGCAGGAGGAGAACAAGGCTGCAGTAGTTGTTCTGTTCTTCAACAGAACAACCCAGAGCTAAGACTGGGGGGTTGGGATTGGAAGAAGAGAAGGAGTGGTGAAGGTTTTCAGTTAGCTTACCTGTTTTTCTGGACTGTTGGCTGATTTGGGATTCCCCTCTGTATGCTGTGAATATGTTATTTATTACTGTTGGTTAATAAAGAAGCTACTTTGGCCTATGGAAGGGCAAAATATAGCAAGGCAGGAAATCCAAGTAGAGATAGAGGAGGAAAGAAGAAGGAGCCAGGGACATTCTATGTAGCTGCCAAAGGAGAAAGATGTCAGAATCTTACTGGTAAGCCACATTCTTGTGGTGATACATAGATTAATAGAAATCGCTAATTTTGATCAGCTAGTATCTAGCTATAGTCTCTGATTCAAAGCAGTCTTGAGAGTGTCAGAGTGCAATAAAAATATCCCACAACATTTCCCCCTTTTTGCCTAAAAGGTTTTAACTCTAACACAGTAAAACTAAATACAATAAGAACAATTATCAGATAAGAATTATATTCTCAATATTCAGTCCATTTGCATTTAGCAAATTCAGAGAAAAAATTCCATTATCCAGTCTTGGTGATTCTAAAGTTTTGTACACAATTCACTTTCTATCCTAACTTGCATTACCAACCAAAAACTCTTCTTTCTATATCTCAAAACATTTTCCTAGATAAACAATTTAAGTGATTTTATGTCTATCAACCTTACATACTTTATACCACTTCTGTGAGTTTCTTTTCTGAATTCAGTAACAAGGAAAACTATAACTATCTTATCTTCAACCCTATAAGAGACTCAATAAGGATATAATATTACCTGAGTAAACAGGAAATGTAGAGCAAACAACTTCCAACAGCTATAGAAATGAGAAAAACAACTGACTGCTTGAGGAATCACCCAAGGTTCCTCAGCAACAATGGGGCATCCATCGTTGGCTGACATGCCTAGATTATCTGACTTACTTTTCTGTATAGCAGGAACTTTGAAGGGCTGTCCTACCTTGTTTTGACAAAGTTTGACAGTTGCCTTCTTTTGTGTCCTGTTTGTTCAATATAGGCAGCATAATGTCAGCAGTAGAAGTGTTGTCAGGGTTTCTGTCCTGCCCAGTTCCCACAATTGTTAAGTCCCAAAGAAGTCACACAGAGGTCTATATTAGTTACAAACTGATTGGCCTAGTATCTCAGACTCCATATTAACTCTTACAACTTATATTAGCCCCTTATTGTTATCTGTGTTAGCCACATGGCTCAGTATCTTTTTCAGCAAGGGAGTCATATCTTGCTTCTTCTGTGGCAGGGCAAGACTGCATCCTCTTCCCAGAATTCTCCTTTTCTTATTGACCCACCTCTACTTCCTGTCTGGTTGTCCCGCCTATACTTCCTGCCTGGCTACTGGCCAATCAGTATTTATTTAAAATATAATTGAATGCAGAATACAGACCACTGTCCCACACCAGTAGAAGCAAGGGCACTTTCTTGCCCAGTGCCTAAGTTTGCTACAATAAAAGCAAATTCCATATGGAGGTTCTTTGATGCCCATAATGGAAGTAAATTAGTGTTGCCAAGAAGAGACATGTCTCACTGGCATGAAAAGCCTTAGGTTATTAAAACACCTTAAATGCCATATTTTCTAAGTCTCTGAAGTGTTTGAAGAACTATCTATTTCTCTGTTTAAACTTGAAAACATATCTAACATGACTACAAGTTTAATTATTACGGATGACTAACTACTAAGCTGTATTTTTAAATTATGCATTACATTTTAAAATGAGCTACATAGGTGCAATAGCTTAAACAAAAGTAGAAACATACAGTATAACAAAATAACCTTAAATTTGTATCAATATACAAAAATATCTTAAAGAAGAGTTGAAACATATATAGAGTATTTTCTAACAATATAACCCTAACTTTGTGTCAATATACAAAACTCCATATCAATGTAAAATACTTGAGATTAATAGCTGCTTTTTAGTTTAAAGCAGATTCAATAATCTACCCTTTTATGCCATCATTACTATATCCCCCACACAAACTTTTTCTTTTTAGAAAGAGGTTCTTTAATCTAACCTCCCTTGCCTAGTTTCTTCCCTTTCCTTGACCAGTAGCAATTTGCAGGCAACCCCCAAATGATGAAAAACATCCATAACTCACCTAATGACCAAAAACCACCCACCCCACCTCTTGGGATTGTGGGTGTTATGTTCTTAAAATTACTTCCTGTTGACTCAGGATGATGGCATTTTTAGAGGACCCAGAGAAAATTGAAATAATGGTTGATCCTGGAAGAGCTCGCTGTTGTCCAGTCTCAGTGTGGTGGGAAAGTACAGGACTTATCTGTGGTCCTGGTTGGAGTAATCTATGAGAATGCACCATCTTAGCTAAGATGGTGACCCAATATCAGCTGTAAATACCACATATCCATTCATCAATGCACTGTAGAGTTTGTCTTTAGAGACCTGATCACCCTTTTGCATTCTGAATTAGCATTTTCAAAAGCCAAAGGCTCAATTTGTCTAATTTGTGGATCTGATATTATTCTATATATAGCTGAAGTCAATCTTTGCAAAAATCAGTGAAGGCTTCTTTGGGCTTTGTATAACTTTAGTAAATCACTCAGTCTTCTTTCCCGATTCTTCAACCCTGTCCCAAGCATTCAAAGCAGTTATATGATAAGAGTCAAGGTATGATCATTAATTCTGATCTGTCTTTGCTCATCAGCATACTGGCTGTCACTCAGAAGTTGACCTTTAGAAATTTCAATACCTCTAGCCTTACTTCATTGTTCTATGACTCTAGACTTCTCTCTTCACCATGTTTTCCATTGTAACTGAGGATCAGCTTCCAATATTGTTACACCTGAATCTTTCCAGTCTTACGGAATAATTCTGTTCAAAGTTGCCTGTGATTTTAACATCTACTTCACAAAAGGGGAATGCATACTATATGAAACCACTATTTCTTTAAATATCTTCAAATCTAACATTTCTACAGGATCCCAGATAACTTCTGAATAGCCTTGGGAGTGCATATCATCTGGTAATCATTGTTGAATGGTAACTGGATAAATTAAGGTTGGTTTTCTAATAACCTTGGGCCACTCCTCTTCAGTTTCATAATGCAAGGGTGTGGTAGATTCTACCCCAAACTCCTCTGTCTCTGTGTTAATAGTTTTCTTAATTTCACTAGTAGGTCATTGATTTGTGATTACCATTGATTAATAAAGAAACTGCTTTGGGTCTAAATGGCAGAACAGAGATAGTCAGGGAAAACTAAACTAAATGCTGGGAGAAAGAAGAGAAGTCATGTAGCCCTGCCGGAGACAGTCACTAGACAGAACTTCGCCTGGTAAGCCACAGCCAAATGACAATACACAGATTAATAGAAATGGGTTAACCAAAGATATGAGCTAGCTAGCAATGCGCTTAAGTGATTGGCCACGCAGTGATTTAAATAATATAGTTTCTGAGTGGTTATTTTGTGAGTCTGGGCGGCCAGAATTGAACAGCGGCCACTCACAACAGGTTTTTCTAAGGATTGTATCTTATTAGTCATTTTTTTTATTTGGCATCAATAATAAATCATTTTTTTAAATGGATAAAATGTGACTTAACAAACTGATAATGATTACAATCAACATTATGCCAATCCTGGCTAAGTTGATTATTTCTTCATTTAATTTTTCCATTTTCAAAGTATATATTGTAGAACCACACAGAGACCTAATTCTCCTCTTAAGAATCGCCGTATGTCTCACCAGATCTGCTGATGACAACAGTGCGGTGTGAGACTGGCAGTCACTAAGCCATGTGGCTGGGCAGAGAGAGTGAGTGGTGTACAGCCTGGCTGAGGGTAACTGCTTGCTTGTAGCTGGGGGCGGAGAGTACGTGAGTATGGCTGCAGTAGTAAAAGCCCAAATAGGTGTCAAGGCAATCAATCTCGCAAGGCAATGGTCCAAGGAGGGGTGTCCAGGAGAAGCCCATGGTGAGAGTAGCCAGCTGCCTGAAAAGCAGACACAGGGTGATGTGTGGGTGAAGCCCATGTAAAGGGAAACAAGGGCTTGGGGCCACCTCAATGACAGAGCTGACTAGTGGTGGCTAACTACAGCAGTGTTTGGGGCTCAGGAAGGCAGCTGGAGGAGGCTGCTATAGAGAGGTTGTAACAGGAAAACCCAGACTTGCATAGAGGGCCTGGAGGGAGGGAGGGAAAGCCAGCCAAGTGGTTCTGGAGGCTGCAAAGCAATCAGCAAGTGGCTGTCTCGTGATCTTGTTCCCTGCGTTGGACACCAGATGAAGCATTTATCTAATTATTCTGTATCAATGAAAACACAGAAACCTAAATGATCAGAAAAGCGGTGGAGAAGCGATTTCTCTCTCTCTCTCTCTCTCTCTCTCTCTCTCTCTCTCTCTCTCTTCTTCCCTCCCTCTCTCCTCCCTCTCTCTCCTTCCTTGATCAATCTTTCTGAAAATCTTTCTAAGCCCCACACCACTTAGTGTTCAGGACCAGGGAATTAGAAAGAACATGATGGGAAAACAGATGAGAAAGATATCTGGGGAAGAAGTATGTGGATCTCTCTCTCCAAATGGGCAAAGGATATGAAGATACTTGTGTCCCGTGTAAATGATCATAAAATGGTAATTTCAGCAGGGGAAGCAGTCAATAATCAAGTAGATAGAATGAGCCATTCTGTAGACAGCTAGCCCCTCTCCCTAGCCATTCCTGTCATTGCCCAGTGGGCCCATGATCAAAGTGGCCATGGTGTCAGAGATGGAGATTATGTGTGGGCTCAACAACATGGACTTCCACTCACCACGGCTGATTTTGCTACAGCTACTGTTGACTGTCAGATCTGCCAGCAGCAGAGACCAACACTGAGCCCTGGATATGGCATCGTTCACTGGGGTGACCAGCCAGCGAAATGATGGCAAGTAGACCACTTCCTCCATGGAAAGAGCAATGCTTTGTTCTTACTGGAGTTCATACTTACTTTGGTTATGAATTTATTTTCCTACGTGTAATGCTTCTGTCAATTCTACCATCTGTGGACTTATAGAAATTACAGAGTGCACAGAATGCCTTATGCACCATCATGGTATTATTCCACATAGTATGCCTTCTGACCCAGGAACTCCTTTCATGGGCAGAGAAGCACAACAGTGGACCCATGATTGTGGAATCTTATCATGTTCCCCACCATCCTGAGGAAGCTCTCCTGACAGAAAGACAGAATGACCTCTTGAAGATATAGTTCCAGCACCAACAAAGTGTCAGCAGCCTGGAGGGCTACGGCAGGATTCTCCAAAAGGCAGTATATGCTTTGAATCAGGGTCCAATATATAGTATGGTTTCTCCCATCGCCAGGATCCATGGGTCCAGGAATGAAGGGATAGAAAAGGAATAGTTCCACTCATTATCTATCACTCCTAGCAATCCACTAGGAATTTATGATTCATATTCCTGTGATCTTAAATTCTGATGGCCTAGAAGTTTTGATTTCAGAGGGAGGAGTTCTTCTGTCTGGAGCCACAACAAACATTCCATTGAACTGGAAACTCCCATTCCTGCCTACTTGGAGCCTTTGATACCCTTAAGTCAACGAGTTACAAAAGGAATAATGGTGTTGGGGGGATGATCAATCCAGATTACAAAGGGGGAAATTAGATTACTTCCTAAAGTGAAGGTAAGAAGGTTTATGTCTGGAGTGCAGGGAATCCTTTAGGGGTATCTCTTGGCGCTACCATGTCCTGTAATTAAAGTCAATGGAAACTATAAAAACATAATCCAGGCAGGCAGAAATCCTGACAAAGGGGACACACCTTTCAGAAATGAAGGTGTGGGTTTCTCCTCTGGGAAAAAAAGCCAAGTCATGGTAAAGTGATTGCTGAAGGCAGAGGAAATGCAGAATGGTTTCTAGAGAAAGGTAGTTACAAATATCTCCTACGGCCATATGACCAGTCGCAGAAACAAGGATTATAACTGAAATGAGTGAATGTGTTTGTACAGATATTTGTGCTTTCCTTTCCTCATACCATTAATTAAAGTAACATAAACTAAGAGACTATCGGTGGCTTCATATTTGAGACACAAGAAGATGTCTCTTAAGTGATATTGTAGTTGTATAAAGGGTAGTTATATCATGATAGACATAATTATGATTGGCTATTGTTTTATTTAGAAATGGGTAGTTATATCATGATAGACATAATTATGACTGGCTATTATTTTATTTAGAAATTAAGCATGACATACGAAAATATGATTGTGTGCTGAGTTGATAAGGGGGGTGAACTTGTGATAGATATTCTTGGTTGAGTGACTGCATCTGAATTTAACTAAACCCAAGCAGCTGGGCACACCAAATGTTTTTTCTTAATTAACTCATTTGAAGTGGAAGAGCCAGTTTTAATCCTAGTCTTCTGAGGTGGGAAGATTCACCTTTAATCAGGGCCACACTTTCTGCTGTTAGCCTATATAAAGGATACGGAAGAAGGAAGCTTTCTCTCTTTACCTGTTTACTCTCTCTGGCAAGTCTATTCCTGGCCTATTTTTTTTTCAGGATTCGGTATATACCAAAGACCAGCTGAAAGATCCAGCCCTGTGGCCTGAACAACTACTGGATTTTTGGAACTTCCATGGGTAGATAGCCTATCGGGTTTATTGGACCTCAGCTTGTAAGCCATTCTAATAAATCCCTCCCCCCTCACTTTTATCTCTCACCCTCTCTCTAAGTTCTGTTCTTCAAGAGAACACTTCCCTAGCATGCACAACTGGTATAAATTGCCAGTTCTAAAAGTAAAGGTGGGATTGGTGAGTTTTATAGTTTTAGGTCTGACATTTAATTGCTCTTGTATCATTTGTTGAAAGAATTCTTCATTGAATCATTTTGGTACTTTTGTTAAAAGTCACTTGGCTATATTGCTTGAGTTTCTTCCTGGATTCTCCATTCTATTCCATTTATTTATGTGCTTATTTTATGATTGACTCAATTGCTGTAGTGGTTTAGTAAATATGACTGTGTTTGCAAAATCTAAGTCATGTTATTGCTAAGATAGCAATACCCTCTAAACTGACCTTCACACCAATGTACTCTCCACCTTCTTTACTAGCTTTTTTCGTCAAGAACTGACAAAACAGTTATAAAATTAACACAGGAACTTAGCATCACCCAAACTAGCCTCAAAGAGAAAGTAAAATTTTCCAAAAAACTAAAGTAATTGAGAACAACATCTGTCTTCACTGTTCACTGTAGGAATTGCATGTGAGGTGAGAATTCTATTCCTGAGCTGCATCTCTCTGTTTATCTGTTTAGGTTGTTTCTTCTTGTGGTGATGGATTTTTCTATCTACTTTACCTCAGTTATCTAATTTATTAGCATAGTGTCTTCATAGTGTCCTCTACAATCTTTTTTATTTCTGTAACATTGCTAATGATAATCTCCTTTGATTCTTGAATTTGGTAAATATGACTTTCCTTTCTCTTGTTTTTTGTTTTTAATTTTCAACAGTATTATTTCTACAAGACACATATGTTGACCTTGCTTCAACACAGGGTTTAGAAAACAATAACAAACAAATCCAGGAGATGCTTTTCCTTGTTTCATTGTCCCCTTGCATGTGCCTCCCTCTTTCCTTTCTACCATAATTGTAAGATCCTTTGTACATCAGTATGTGTTTTTATCTTATATTCTGAAACCTAATTAGGGGTCAGTTGAGAAATGTTTTCACTGTTCAATCCTGGTGGTTTGTTTGATATCTTTTGTGTATCCCACGAAACTCTACTGCAGTCATTTTAAATATCACAATTCAGGAACTCATTTGGCTTTGAAGAGATATTCTGTTTCTGGTGCAGAAATTCAGATGCTATTTGAGTTCAGAGTTCACAACAGACTCAGTGCAGTTATTTTAGATGCTCAGAATGTTGTTCTGGAAGAGGTTTAGAGTGACCTAACCTATGGATTGGGCAGTACCTAGTCTGTGCCAATCAATTGTGCCAGGAGGGAATGGGGATTTGGTATGGCTGTATCTTCTAGTGCACAAAGAAAAGCAAAACCCACTGCACCTAAAAGAGATTGACACCCGGATATTCGTTTGAAATTTGTGATCTTTTTATATGGCAGAAATAAGTTCAAACACTCAGCTCAGTTAGATCTCAGGACAATGTTTATTTATGTCTTGCTTTGCCTTTATACTGCTTCAGGCTGGCTATAGATGCTGCAGATTAGTTAGTGGGAGTCTAGGAGACTCTAGGTTGGCCTAGATTGGAAGACAAGAAAAAAGGTACTAGATTTGATTGTTAATTTAATTATTAGCTCCTTGTAACCACATGGGTATTAAGAACCTTTGGGAGTAAACTTCCTTTATGATTTTTTTTTCCTGAGAGTAACAGCCCTAGTTATCCTGGAACTCTCTCTGTAGACTGGACTGGCCTTAAACTAATAGAGATTCACCTGCCTCTGCTTCTCTAGCGCTGAGATTAAATGTGTACACCACCACTGCCCAGCCTTCTTTTAGGTTTTTAAATGTGATGAGTCAGTGAGCTATAAGGGCTGAACTTAGATGAATCAGGGGTCTATAGAGTTGAATCTTCAAAGACACTCCGTGTTAGTTTGGTAATTGTTCTTCCTCCTCAGCTAGAAATTGATGAGACACTCTAAAATCAAACCTCAAGTTTATTCATCTCAATTTTATAGATTAGTGCCATTTGAGAATGAGGTTTTCATTAAAGAGCATCCTGGTAATTTGTGCGAAGTTATACTTGGAAATGACTGAAGATCCCACACTTTCAAATCCCAGAATAGCCCCCCCCACTTTTTGGATAAAGATAGTGTTCCTTGTGATCATTTTCTCTTTTTCCTTGGCTGGTCTCAAAATTTTTTTCCTTTGTTAAAAAAAAAAAAGGGAGATGGCTGAACATTTGCTTCCTGAGTATTTTTAGCTCCGTATGTATTACTGGCATGGCCTGCAGTTTTCTAATAATATTCTTATTTAAGATTTCCTTCCTGGGGAAGCTGTCTCACAGCAGAAGAATGAAGCCTCTGCCCTTATCCTGGTGCTCTGGAGTGGGGCGAGCCGCCCATTTCAGACCCAGGGAAAGGCAAAGCAGGGATGGTTCCTAACACTTGTTTTTCATCCGTAGACATTACAGAATGAGAGATATAACTAGATTGAACTAACAAATTTGGTGTATGAACACATTTTACCAACACAGAAACTTCTGTTTAAAAAGTTTGGACTGGAGAGGGAGGGGGAGAGGAGTTTGGGGGAGGGGGAGAAGGGTGGGAGGAGGGGGAGGGAAATGGGAGGCTGGGAGGAGGCGGATACTTTTTTTTCCTTTTCTCAATAAAAAAATAAAAAAATAAAAAAAAGTTTTTTACACACACACATACACACACATACACATTAAAATTAAACAGAAGAAATAAAATTATAATTAATAACCTCAAGGAAAAGTTACTTAAGTACAGATGACATTTCAATATTTTCCTTTTCTCTGAAGTCTTTTTTTCATTGATTTTTTTGCATATTATATTCTGATCACTGTTTTTCTTCCCTGTCTCATCCCAGTTCCTCTTCACCTCCCTACCCATCTTTTCTCACACCTTCTTTATCTCTCTCTTTAGAAAACAAGCTTATCATACTAGAACAGCACAAGGAGAGAGAAAGAGAGAGAGACAGAGAGAGACAGATAGACAGAGAGACAGAGACAGAGAGAGACACAGAGATAGAGAGAGACAGAGGAAGACAGAGAGAAAGAAGAAGAAGCATATACACATGCATAGACAAATATGTCAATGCAGAAAACCCATGGAAACACAAAATTGGAAACTGTCATGGCTAAAATTATGTTTAAAGCTTTAATAACTGTGCTTAAGAGAGCTATAAAACAGAAATGCCTCTAACCTGTAAGCTCTACTTGCTCAAGGACAGATAATTTCCTGGAATACTGGGGCTGTTGTTCATGTACAATAACCTGCCACATATTTTGGTTTCTGTAGACAAACTTGGTTGCACCTGCTCCATGGGATGTGCTTGATCTCACGCAGGTGAGAAGTATGAAAGCAGGAAGTATGGGAGGGTGTGTGCTTGCTCCTAACTGAATGAAGGAGGGAAGTACATACATAACCTTGTGAGGTTTGCCTTTGTAGTCTCTGACTAGTGTCATTTGGCACCATACTTTGAGAATCCAGGATATGGACCTTGCCAATGTCCATTGTCCTGCCAATTATTTATTAAAACTTACTTCAAATTTGGCTCAAAAATTGTGGTATTGGTATTATTTTCACCCAGTGGAATTAATGAAACCATAATATACAAGCCAGTGTAGATGGAAGACACCAAGGAAACCATGCTTTCCAAATGAAAATGAGAACATAACCACTCCTAGGTATGGCTGCTATGGTGGAGGAGAAGGGTTTTATGTAGATAGGAGGGAAGTTACAGCCAGAGGCATCTGGAAGGGTCCAGACTGGAGAGAAGAGAAAGAGAGGAGAAGAGCAAGAGAGAAAAAGGAGAGAGAGAGGAGGAGGGGGCAAGTGGATCAAGAGAGGAACAGAGAATCAAGAGAGTGCATGGTTGAAATAGCAGGTTCATAGAGAAATCAGAAACTATGGGTAGGGAAGCAATGCCCAGTTCCTGGGCTGGAGAGGTTTAGGGTGGGGTGGGTGGGGTGAGAAGTGCTGGGAAGAGCCACAGGTGCTGAGTGAGGTTTCTCCTGGGTTTCCATGGGACCTGACATCTCCCAGACACTATCAGACTGACACACATATGAACTCCTGGAGATGGAGGCTCCATAAACAAGGCCTACACAGAACTAAGCCAGATGTGGTTCCCATGCTGAGATGGGGAGGTGACATGATCTCCCACTCCTAACCAAGAAGCTATTTCCCCTTCACAACAACTCATAAAGTAAAAATTAGTTTCCTCCAATGGAGTCTCTGATTTTACAAACCACATTCAAGGGCAGGCCTCTCGCCCAGCAGCAGCTGGTGGAAGAAACAAACTCAATGGCATTTTTGTTGGTGTGTGTGTGTGTGTGTGTGTGTGTGTGTCTCAGAAGAGCCTTTTCTGAAGGGACCAGACAGTAGTAAACACAAAAACCTTAAAATATGTGGCCTGCAAGATGGCTGAAGATGGAGCTACAGGTAACATCATTTAAAAATCTCAGGATGGATCTCATCAGCCCTCATTGTTCGCCATGTTCAGAGGGTCCAGTTTTATCCCATGCTTTTTCAGTCACAGTCCAGCTGGTCTTGGTGAGCTCTCAATAGATCAGCTCCACTGTCTCAGTGGGTGGGTGCATCCCTCGTGGTCCCGACTTCTTTGCTCATGTTCTCCTCCTTCTGCTCCTCATTGGGACCTTGGGAGCTCAGTCCAGTGCTCCAGTGTGGGTCTCTGTCTCTATCTCCATACATCACCAGATGAATGCTGATGAGATGCAAAGGACAATGGCACGGGGGTTTGATCCTACGTAATGTGATGGCTTTGTGGGAGTCTAGCCAGTTTGGATGTTCACCTTCCTAGATATGGACGGAGGGGGGAGGTCCTAGGTCTTACCATAGGGCAGAAAACCCTGACTGCTCTGTGGACTGGAGAGGGAGGGGGAAAGGAGTGGGGGGAGGGGGTGTAGGGTGGGAGGAGGGGTAGGGAAATGGGAGGCTGGGAGGAGGTGGAAACTTGTTTTTTTTTTCCTTTTCTCAATAAAATAATAATAATAATAAAAAAAATCTCAGGATGGAAGTGCTTTTGCACCTTGTTTATAACTTCCGTTAGGTAATTTAGCATTTTCTCCCTCTTGTTGAGGAACCTCCTTCAGCCAATAGCCTTTAAGAGACCACGCCCAAATGGGCTTCTTCAGCCAATAGCCTTTAAGAGAGCAGCCCAGCCCATTTGGGTTTTTAAACGTGAGGAGCCAGTGAGCTATAAGGAGCTCCCACAGCACCCTCTTAGCCAGCAGCAATTGAGTTCCACGTGTAACACACCAGTAGTTGACTACGAGACAGTTTTGATATTAGTTGCTATAAGTGTAGTTTATATATGGAGCAATGTTGAAGGCAACGCACTCAGCTTTAAACAGAGCCTTGTATGAACCGATTTCAGAACCACAGTTGAATTCCACGTGGGACATCATCGGACCTTCAGGAGGTGAAGAGAGCCTGGCATAAAGCCATAATATGTACGACATACTGGATGAGATGGCTGGTATTTCCTAAAAAAAAAAAAAATGAATCTAGAGGCTAGGCACCTGGTGTCTTGTTTATACAAACTACTTTGTCAAATTGCAACATGAAGGAAAGCGTGATTGACATTCTCTTTTGCTACCATTTCTCCCAGAAGCATTTTGTTGTCTGTTCTCTAGTCAGAACGGTGTTAAAAATAGTCATAAAAAATAAGCCTTTTGGGCAGTGATGGTACACGCCTTTAATTACAACTCTCAGGAGGCACAGGCAGGAGGATCCTTGTGAGTCTGAGGTCAATTTGGTCTATAGAGTGAGATCTAGGATAGCCAGGGCTACAGAGAGAATCCCTGTCTCAGGAAACAAACAAACAAAACAAAAGAAAACAAAACAAAACAACAACAACAAAAAACCCCAAAAGGCCTATAGATTTCAAACGTTATTGATTGGTTGCCCCTAAGACATGTGACCTATAGCCTTTACTCTGGGGTGCAGTAGATTAATGATGAGGTCTTTTTTGCTGTTGGTGGTGGTTTTTCGAGACAGGCTTTCTCTGTCCTTGGACTCACAGAGATCCGCCTGTCTCTGCCTTTTAAGTGCCCAGATTAAAAGCCTGTACCACCACCTCCTGGCTTTTCAAAGGGGTGAGCTGGAGGGTGTAAGCTTGTTCCTGACTTCCTTTCCCACCTACAGTCAGTCATCTCAAGAAGGCACCTTTATCCCCTTCTGAGCATCCCTTACTTTTTTCCACTGTGCTGTACAGTGATAATATTTATTTATTTATTTATTTATTTATTTTTTTAAAGTATTTATTTATTTTGTATACAATATTCTGTCTGTGTGTATGACTGCAGGCCAGAAGAGGGCACCAGATCTCATTCCAGATGGTTGTGAGCCACCATGTGGTTGCTGGGAATTGAACTCAGGACCTTTGGAAGAGCAGGCAATGCTCTTAACCTCTGAGCCATCTCTCCAGCTCCCTTATTTATTTATTTAATTTATTTATTTATCATTTTGAACATCTTCATAAAAATCCATCAAGGTATTAGTTTTATTTTTGTAAATATGACTTCAAATTATTATTATTCTTTTACCCCTTTATAAATATCCTTCAGGAGTCTAATGTACTAGAACTTCAGAGTGCTTAACTTGGTGGCGATGACAGGGTGTAGTTTTCGTCTGCCACTCTAATGCCTGGTCTGGAATGTTTGGAATGTGAAATGAAAGGCTGTGCATTGACCTTTTGGGCAGTGATGGTACACACCTTTAATTACAACTCTCGGGAGGCACCGGTGAAGATCTCAGGTCACAGCAGGGAAGACAACAGCTAAGACTCTAAGCAATAGAGGAAAGGGTTCCTGAACTGGCCCTGTCCTGTGGTCAGACTGATGAATATCTTAAATATCACCATAGAACCTTCATCTAGCAGCTGCTGGAGATGGGGCAGAGACCCGCAGCGGAGGCCTGGACTGAGCTCCCAAAGGTCGGGTTAAAGAGTGGGAGGAGTGAGAATATGAGTAAAGAGGTCAAGACCATGATGGGTTTACCCACTGAAACTGTCTGCTGGAGCTGATGGGAGCTCACCAACACCAGCCCGATTGGGAAGGAACAAGCATGGGTGGAACTAGTCTCTCTGAATGTGGTCGACATTGTATGGCTGGGGCAGACTGAGGGAGCCACGGGAATTGGCACCAGGATTTATTTCTGCTGCTTGTGCTGGTCATTTGGGAACCTGTTCTCATTGGATGGATACCTTTCTCAGCCTAGTTATAGTGGGGGAGGACTTTGGACCTTCCCTAGGGCAGTGTGTCTTGCCCTCTCTGGGTAGTGGATGGGAGGTGGGATGGGTAAGATGGGTGGAGGGGATGGGAGGGGGGAGGGAGTAAGAACTTGGATTGAATATGTATGATAAAAAAGATAGTTTTCTTTAAAATTTTTTTTAAAAGGATTTAAAAATAAAAAAAGAAAACTGTCTTTTGTGCAATGTTTCTCTAAGTAGAAGCTTTAAATGGATGGCAGGGACCCTGCTTTTCAATACACTTTGAAGAGACTTTTTCCACAGTACTAATGTCGGGGAAGCAAGACCTATGTTAAAGGAGGAGAATATAAGAAATTTCATCAATGCAAAAATAAAGCATACTTTATCCAAATCACTAATTGTTTCCCCAACAAAAAAGGGGAGCATTGTTCTGGAGGTGTCTTCCAGAGCCTCAGCTGCCCTTAGCGGAAGAGCTCCGGCCCATGGCACCTGGCTCTCTGCCCATAGATGAAGACTCTTTGTTGCTGTGGTCATACGTTTTTGCTCTTTCGTAGTAAATCTAACCCAAAGACACCTCTTTCCTGTAGAATTGTTTCCTCTGAAGTGCTCGTAAACAGTATCTGCCTCCATTTCCTGCAGCACGGTCATGGTGGAGCATTTTACGCTAAGAATCAATATGTGTTTTATTAGCAGCAGGAGACTCGTCGGATTGATTTTTTTTTCTTTTTACCTTTATGGGAATTTGCTATAAAAAGGTAAATTAAAAAGTTAACCATCTGCTACTCCACTTTTCATTTAAAATCTTTTATTTGATTACTCTTTTCAGGTAATCAATGCTTTCTATTTTGCTATTATGCTGGCTAGTGAATGAAGGTGCCCCAAATTTATAGCTTTTATTTGTGTAACAGCATTGTCGGAGTCACAATCTTTATGTGTCCTATTAGCAGTCTGGAAAATATTTCTTACTACATCGAAACAGAACAAAATTCAATTTAGAAATATAATTTCCTGCCACGGAGACACTTGATAACAGGGTGGAGATTAATGGAGCCCAGTGACAGAGACTTGATATAAAGCAGGAGATTAATACTGCTTTATCAGCCTACCCTGCAAGTGGATTGGCTCCAGAGGGGAAAAAAACCCGCTTGAAGCTGCTGAGTTGTCTGCTCGTCAGCAGGAGAGGTCTCTGGGCATTTCTTTTGTGAGTCCCGAGGCTTCACCGTGTGCACGTCTATTTGACAACACGAGGACCAGCCTGCACACAGAACCACCCTTGCTTATTTTACAGTAGGAGCATGTTTCTTATTATTCCTTTTGATCCCACAGGAAGTTTGAGTGCTGCGGAGGTCAGCTTGGGAGTTAAGGGGATTATGTGCAGTAAATCATGTCAAAATTAATGAATAGGATCATGCTGACACTTTGGTTTGGTTGGGTTTAGGTGAAGTGTTTAAATAGTATTTTTAATTGCAAACCTCCTGTCCTTAAGTCCCATTATAAATACTTTTTCTATCCTTTACAGAAGTCATTAATTTCCTTTCCCAACATAGAAGTGGGCACTTTCAGAGGAACTGGGAGCAAATCTGCAGATTACTTCGGCAGGGCAAACCTCCACAGTCTAGATTCTGAAACAAACTGTAGAGAAGATTGAACTGTTAGAAACACGCTGGATAGAGTCCACATTTTGGTTGGATTTAATTCAGGATATTAAAGTATTATGTTTCTGGAATTGAAGGTTTTTTTTGAACTTGCTCCTGAGCTGTGTGAATGTTTAAACTTTCTAACTGTCTAAGGAAGAGTGTCTTACCCAATGGCCTCACAGCAGTGGCCGGGTGCTTTTAAAAGCTTGAATTATACCATGAATAGGACACAGGCTAATTGCTTGGTTACAGAATTACAGTGGGAAAGAGATATCTTTAACAGCTCTTGCTTCTTTTTAACTGACTGGATTTTTTGCAGAAACGGACTGAAAAAAGTATTTTGCATGGATTCTACTCAGTTCTGTAATTAAGAGCTTTGTCAGTTAGACTACAGGTTGTTGCTCCAGGTCATTTAGCAGCTTTCTGTATTCTCATTATTTCAAAATTGCTTTCTGTTTCTAAATGAACTAAATGGTTATGGAATATGAGCTTTAACATTTCATTGGGTTGTTGAGAAAGATAAGCAACTTTTGCAAAAGGCTTAAATACTGAAAAGGCTCTAGGAACACAGTCAACTTACTTAAAATAATACTAGTATGTACAGACTACTTTAAATATTCTGTGTCTAGGATGTTTTGGGGGAAGAGACAGGATTTCCAAGAAATTTTTCTTAGTTTTATGTTGGTGTAGCTGTCCAGTTACCATAATTCTTAGAAGTGAACCATTGGAGATTGTTTATACTTGAAAAACAAGGAGAAAAAGACCCGTGGTGCACTTCTCTTTGTAACTATCATGAAGTTACTGATGTCAGAGAAATTGAGGCATGATTTGATTTGTTCACCACGGGCTCTCAATATTCTAAAATATGTTGTAAAGACTGACTTTGAAAATCGTTAAGCTGGTGGGCAGTGTCCAGAGTTCTCGGGTGCCTTGGGAGGTTCCGTCCTCCCCCAGCTGACCTCTTACTGTCCCATTATCTTGCTTGCACTCTGCTTGTTTGATGCTACCCACACAAGCCTGTAGGGAATGCTAGGCTCTGGTAAAGCTCTCCTCTTGTCTTAAAGCACACAGCAAACGTCTCTGCCAAACAGCTTTAAGTGGCTGAATGTTCACTCAGAAAGAAAGAGGCTTCAAATGATTTCCACCCCACAGGATTTGGCAGAGAGGAAAACTTGAAAGAGCTATTAATTTCAGTGAGCATGCATCTGATTTTCCTCCCTCTTGCTCCACTGGTCCAGTGGGACCTTTGGCGAATATGCCCCTTTGACCTTTCCCTAGTCATGGAATTACCCTCATCCTGCCTTTTCTCTTTTGCACTTCCTTTCCCAAATGGCCTTTCTTAGGAGATGCAGTTTAAATTGTGCAGTGCCCACTCCAGACAGAGCCTCTTGGATTAATTTTAATCCCCTCCATCCAACTGCCAGAACGTGACCATCAAATGTGCTGCCTTCTTGGAGTTTTGCCTGAGGGGCACAACACCCCTGTACATTTACAAACATTTTGTTTTCCATCCTTGGAGAGATGGCAGATTCTACCCTCCCCCTCCCTTTTTTTTTTCCTTTCTTAACTTTCTGTTCTCTGTGTAAGATTGATAGGGCTGCCATGTGCAGCAGCTCAGCTGTGGTTGTGGATTATGTGCCCTGGTTACACTCAGCACATATAGGCTCTAATCTAACCCTGCTCCCATTGACTTTCTAAAGGTCACAGGCTGCAGCCGCAGCATGGAGACATAACATTATCCCATCATGGGATGACCCTGTAGCTACCCCAGAAATAGCTTGTTTTATCCCCCACCTAAACACGGCCAGGTAGGAGAGCCAAGGTGTGTGGGGGCAACGTTGTGATAGAGAGGCCCCTGTCCATTCCTCATCAGCTTCATGTATGGATTTCGTCAGTTCTGAGGCATGTATGCCAGCTCTCAGATCCCCTAATTCAAGTTTTTGTTTCACACAATAAGGAGCGAGAGAAAACTGTTCCCCATTTGTCTTGCTTCACTGTTTCCAAGGAAACAGGGATAGGGGACGACACAAGGTCATGCTCAGGCAGTCCTGCCTCAGCCAGGGCCTGATGTTAACCCTTTGCTCACACTCATAGCTGCTCTTGCTGCTGCAGCAATGGCACCATTCTCTCTGTGAACAAGAGTTCATAGCATCCATGTGCTAATAGTGTCCTCACTAGCAACTTTGTCTCTTTCTTCAGTAGGGAAATACACAGAAAGAGAGGATAGACTGAATAAACCCTGCCATCACATTCCCCAGGGTCTGACCACCTACTGAGTGTGCACCTCATGCGCCACCAGGTTAGACAGGAGGCAAAAATGAGCAGAGCACAGGTGCCCCAGGAAAGAGCAGGTGTGTACCCTAGAACTGTGGCGCAGGAACTCCGGTGTGAGTTACTCTGACAGACGTCTTCACGTTCTGAACTAAACAGAGTGACAGGAGCTCAGCGTCTTGTCTGCCATGTTTTCTAGCTTACAGAGCTCAGCCAGCCTTTTCTGAAGAAGCCCATAGAGACTAGTAGCCCATATCCATGGTGATTATTGGGAGATGTAACAAGACCCTAAAATGCCCTAAGTCACTAAAAAACAAACAAATAAAAACACGAACACCCTCGTGTGATCTTTATTTTACCGTATTTTAGGTCCAAAGTCATAAGGGCCGTCTTCGATCTCTTTCCAGGACACTTATGTAATGTTAGGTGTCTTGGAAGGCAGATGATAAAGTTTTGTTAAATTAAATCTAGATAACACCACAGCAGCACCTCGAAGTGTTAAAGCTATGGACAAATAAGACGCATTTCATTCAAATCCAAACACAAGGATCTGATGACTTTCAGGGGTTCATACCTGCAGTTCTAGAAGGGGAAGCCCCAGGTCTGACCTAATCCTTCTGACTCCATTACTTAGGGTATTTATTTGGGACAGACAGACAGAAGCATGCATGCATTATTTCTCCATTTCGGCTGGTTTGAATACAATGCTAGTTTAGGGATCTGTGTCATTGTGAGAAGAATCTAGTTTTATTGTTGACTAAGAACACAATCAGTCTTTGAATTTCATTTCAACAAAGATAAAATTGAATAAATCAGTTAGAATGCGGATCAAGAGTTTCCTTAATCCAAGAAGGCAGGAACCCAGGAAAGTGTAAGCAAAACAACCAAGAAGTTTGTGTAACTGTGGCGTGGGACAGAGGGACAACTGCAGGGGACTGCAGGGGTAGTAGTGTTCTCATAACAAGGTGCGCAGCTCCAGTCCACCATTTATAGTGTGTGTGACACGAAGAAGGGACCAGCATTTAGGATCATTTGCTGCTCTTGCAGGGGATGAGCCTGGGTCCCAGCACTCACAGAGTGGATCACAATCTGTAGTTCCAGTTCCAGGGAAGCTGGCACCCTCTTCAGACCTTGACGGGCACCAGGCACACACATGGCACACATACAAATGCAGGTGAGCTATTTATACACACGAAATAAAACCCAAGATAAATTTTAAAAATACATACGCATGTGTAACTGTTCAAACTAAACCCAGTCAGGCAATGGTAGCACACGCTTTTATTTCAGCACTCAGGGAGGCAGAAGCAGGCAGATCTCTGTGAGTTTGAGACCAGCCTCGTCTACAGAGTGAGTTCCAGGACATCCAGGACTACACAGAGAAACCTTGTCTCGAAAAACCAAAAACCAAAACCAAAAGCACAAAACTAAACCCTTCCTTGGAGGGGAGGGGGGAAAAATGTATAGCTCAATAAAAACAATAATAAAATTCTTCAAAATCCCACAAACTAAACCCTTCCTACAAAGCCACCATGCCAGTCCTTTCAACAATGCCATCAAGCCAGTCCTTCCTACAAAGCCACCATGCCAGTCCTTCCTACATAGCCACCATGCCAGTCCCTTCTCTTTTCATAGCAAGAGCCCTCTTGTCACAGAAATGCTTCTAGCTGCCGAAGAGACGTTTTCTTCTGAGCTTTAGAGGACTTTACTTTTTGCAGAGGAGAAAACTACCACTGAAGAGAAATTAAATACTGTCTACCACAACTTGTTTTTCCATGGACCCCTGGCTGTCTTAGAACTCACTCTGTAGACCAGGCTGACCTCAAATAGAGATCTACCTACTTCTGCCTCCCTGAGTGCTGAAATTAAAGGTCTGTGCTACCATGCCTGGTCTAACACAACTTCTGTCTGATTAAGAAGTCTACACATTGCTTTAGTTTTACTTCCCGAGCCGGTGGTCTTGTACCCATTTGGAAATAAATATTTCTTTGTTTTACTTGAAACTGCAGCTTACTTATCTTTGCTGTGGGACATACTTGGGGTAGGGACAGCAATAGTAGGATGCTGTGAATTTGATTACAATAATCAACAAGTTTGTTTGCTTATAGAGGAGTAGGAGCGTCCAGGGGCTTTCCTGGCCATGGCAGTGAGAGCCCGTGGCCGGCAGGGGCCTTCCCAAGAGAAGCGTGTTGCATGGAACTATGAGCGAATGGTAAGTGTCAACACATGAACGCTTCACTGCCCTTTATTCCCCCTTGCTCTCTTATTTGTGAGCTAGTTTTCAGACAGCTGGGTTTTATACAGGGACGTCCGAGTAAACTGGAACTGACAGACAATGAGCTGATAGCTGGGGCTATAGCCGCAGAAATCGATGCATTTCAGAATCCACGGAAAGGAAAGTAGTCAAGGTGGTCTAAGGCCCTTTAGAGTGATAAATGCAATTTACACAATAAGCAAAAAACCATGATTGGGAGTAGATAGCGAAAGATCTCATCTAGGAGGCAGAGGAGAGGTGTCTGAGGGGGCGATGTTGCTAACCTTAGAAGTCAGCAGCAAAATTGGCTCGGAAAGTGGTAAAAGCAACAACACAATAAAGCTTAAGAAACAAAACCCAAAGCAAACCAAACAGAAAGAACGTACGGATGCAAGCCAAAAAGAGTCAAGAAAAGCTTAGGTTCTGTGTTGTTCCACACCAGCTTCATAATGAGATAGGGCTCCATCTGAAATGTGCAGCTGACCAGATTTATTTAGATGGCTCTGATTTGTATGTCCAGTTGAAGTGGACCGAATGACAGTCACATCTGAAGACACATAAAGACATTTCCAGGTAGTCCCAGGAGAAGCCTGTGTCTTTCCAGAGACGTTCAGCCTGGCCACTGCAAAACCTTTTGCTGTGGTTAATCTGAGTGGCACTTCCCGAGGGAACCACTGCAGGCCATAGAACAAACTCACGAAGCTTATGATGACATGGGCTTCCTGCGTCTCCAAACTGTAACGTTAAATATTTCTTCTTTCTCCCTTCCCTTGTTTTTATTTATTTATTTATTTTTAGATTTTAATTGTAGTATTACTCCCTTTCCTTTCTTATCTTCAATCCTCCCACACATCCCTCATTTGTTCTCACCTTTATTGCACGCATATATATATATATATATATATATATATATATATATACTAGTGGTTTTCAATTTATGGGTTGTGACCTCTCTGGGGTTAGAATGACCCTTCCATAGTGCCTAAGAGCACCACAAAACACAAATATTTACACTACAATTCAAAACAACAGAAAATGATAGTTATGAAGTAGCAACCAAAATAATTTTATGTTGGGGGGGGGGTCACCACAACTTGAGAAACTGTATTAAAGGGTCGCAGCATTAGCAAGGCTGAGAACCACTGGCTTTTACATATATACTTCAAAACTGGATGATGGTACTTGAGGGTAAGAATTCTCTTTAAGAAGGCATTGCTTCCCCTGCCTTCTCCTAGAGAGGGAGTTCTCAGAGGAAATGTGTGTTTAGAGGTTCAAAAGCAGGGCTTTGGATTTGTCAGGGTAGAGAGGATCTGTACAGGGTTTTGGACTCCCCTTTCTCCTCTGTGTCTTTGTAACCCAGTTACTGACTTTCCTTAAGAGGAAGTAATGTTTTAAGCAGGGCTGTGATTTCCTCCTTCAGAGCACGGTGGTGAGCATCCTGTGGGATGGTGCCTGTAGCACATGGAGTAGAGGAAAGCCATAGCCAGCCCAAAGCAGATGTTAACTTCACAAAGTCACTGCATTTGCCCAAACTCCTATTGTTACTCCCACTCCATCTGGTGAAGGTAGAACGTCTCACTTGGGAGGACCCCTCCAGCTAAGTGGCCTTGATTCCACAACCCTGCAAACTCCATCAGAGGTTAGACCTGCTGAAGGATTCAGCGGCATGGACATTTGAGAGACAAATGGATGGAGAAGTGTTAGCTAAATAGATAAGGATTTTCTTCACTCTTTTTACTTCTGTGTAGCTCTTTGAGTGGACATAATACTGCTCTATTGGTTCCAGCTTGAGGCTCTACCCCAGAAAGCAACTCATCTGGATTTGCTTGTTTCTTGGGTGCCAGGCCCGGCAGCTCTCTTAAATTAGCCTTTTCTGTTTTAATAGCTAACAGAGAAAATGGAATGCTCCAAGGGAAGGCTTTATATCCATCTTTGCCTGCTCCTGTTTTCTTTACTGAAGTCGTATTATAGGACTTCCTGGTGAAATGGTGGGTTAATAGCTACTTCCATGGAACACAGTGCAGGAGAAGAGACAGGAAAACAAAGAATAGAAGCCAGACAGAGTGGGAGACATGAGGGGCCACGTTGGGAGTCACCGGACAGTGAAAGTGCAAGAAGAGAGAAGGACAACTGGACAACAGAGTTCTAGTCACGTGATTCCACTGCAGGAGAGGGGAAGCAGAAGTCCCTTTTGGGGACTAGAGAGATGGCTCAGGAGTTAAGAGCTCTTGCTACTGCTCCCAGCACCCACACAGTGGTTCGCAACCCTTGGTAATTCCAGTTTTAAGAGACTGGATGTCCTCTTCTGTCCTTCAAGGGGACCAGGTTCAGTTGTTCATGGGCACCAGGTACATACGTGGTGCATAGATATATATGCTGGCAAAACACCCATACACATAAAATAGTTACACATAAAATAGAGTACTATTGAGAAATGAACTCCAGGAAAAATCTCCAAATGAAAATGAAAGATATATCTGCACCAACACATGGACAAATTGCAATATGGAAATTCAAGAAATACAAGAAAGCAAGGCAACAAGCCCCACCCCTCTTTCTTAATTACTGAATTAAAAGTATAAACATGGATAAAGGATAAAGAACCAAAATTTACTTGTAAAAACTAGCAATGATTTCAGAAGAGATACAAACAAGCAAATGGCTTAAATAAAAACAAAATCCAACATCCCTGCCCCCCCCCCCAAAAAAACCCAGAAAACAAAAAACTTAGGACCTGAAGAATAAAGTTGGGGCTGTAAACAAAAAAGTCATAAAAATGGATAGGAAAGAATATGGTAGATGAATGCAGAAACATGGTTGAAAATATTAGGAAAGCAGACGAGAAGCTCAGCAAGACGCATGAGAAAGTCAGGAACATAGATATGTCATAAAGTGTCAGCAACAGAAATGAGATAGCAACATGGATGAGAGAATCAACAATATGGACGAGAGAGTCAGCAACATGGATGAGAGAGAGTCAGCAACATGGATGAGAGAGAGTCAGCAACATGCATGCTAAAACAAGCCACGTGGATGAGAGAGAGCCAGTTCCACAGATGAAAAGGTAGCATGGATGAAGGAGTCAGCATCATGGAAGGAGATTTGGCAACATGAACTTTTACAAGTTAGCAAGAAAATGAAGATTATCTCAGTGTGTGGGTGCACCCCTTGCAGTCCTGAGTTCCTTGCTGGTGCTCTCTCTCCTTCTGCTCTTGATTTGGACCTTGAGATTTCTGTCCGGTGCTCCAATGTGGGTCTCTGTCTCTGTCTCTGTCTCCTTTCATCGCCTGATGAAGGTTAATATTCAGGAGGATGCCTATATGTTTGTCTTTGGATTCACCTTCTTATTTAGCTTCTCTAGATCGCGAATTATAAGCTCAAAAGGGGTGCACCCACACACTGAGACAATGGGGATGTTCTATCGGGAACCCACTAAGGCCAGCTGGCCTGGGTCTGAAAAAGCATGGGATAAAACCGGACTTGCTGAACATAGCGGACAATGAGGAGTACTGAGAACTCAAGAACAATGGCAATGGGTTTTTGATCCTACTGCACGTACTGGCTTTGGGGGAGCCTAGGCAGTTTGGATGCTCACCTTACTAGACCTGGATGGAGGTGGGTGGTCCTTGGACTTCCCACAGGTCAGGGAACCCTGATTGCTCTTCGAGCTGATGAGGGAGGGGGACTTTTTCGGGGGAGGGTGAGGGAAAGGGGAGGCGGTGGCGGGGAGGAGGCAGAAATCTTTAATAAATAAATAAATTAAAAGAAATGAAGATTATATAGGGAAATTCAAACTTAAGTGTTGGAATTTTAAAATTTAATAATTCAAATAAAATCACAGAGAAAATACATCAGAAGAATTAACCATGCAGAAGAAAGACTATCAGGAGGGAAGGACCCATGTTGAGAAAATACTTTACTTAAACATCAGTAAAGAAAAACAGTAAGTAACCTATGACTTGCAAGATCTTTGAGATGTGATTGAGACAAAACCTGAGATTCCGTGTGGTAGTAGAAAGGGCTTTGTACTGATGAGGCAGGATGGCTCAGCAAGTAAAGATGTTTGCTGCCAAGACTGACGATCTGTATTTGACTTGCAGGAGGCGATTTCCATGGTAGCAGGAGAAAACTAACTCTTGTAAATTACCCTCTGACTGGGGCATTTGTGTACCTACATACAGATAAGGAAATGCAAATAAGAAGGGACTGAGATAAATGCTAAAGGCATAGAAACCCTGTTCAATAAAATTACAGCAGAAAATTTCTAAAATCTAGTGAAAGAAATGTATATGCAATAACAAGAGGCATTTATAGCCCCCAAACAGACATGATCAGAGAATTTCTTCATAGCACATTGCAGTTAATGTATAAAACAAGGAAATAATATTAAAAGTTATAAAAGAAAAATGGCAACTCATTTAAAAAGAAGTATGTCAGAACAGCATCAGAACTCTCTAGAGAATCCCTCACGACCAGGAACGCCTGGAATAATATATTTCAAGCCCTGAAAGCAAAGAGCTGCCGACCAAGATTGCTTATCCCCCAAAGTGCCTTTCAAAATCAGTAGAAATAAAGGTAGTTTAAGAAAAGCACAGACGAGGAATTCATGATCACCAACCTGGTATGGAAGAAGCTTAAAGGAATCGTACACACAGAGAAGGAAGGAAAGAAGGAAGGAAGGAAGGAAGGAAAGAAGGAAGGAAGGAAGGAAAGAAGGAAGGAAAGAAGACTATTGATACCAAGAACACAGGAAAGAGTAACATCACGAGAAGACCAGGTAGACAAAGGAGAGCTAAGAAAGATACTCCACAGAAAACCCACAAACTTGCAAATACCAATAGGGGAAAAATGAAAAACAATAATTCTATCAACCAGAAAAACAGCAAAATTACAGGAGTTAACAAATGCCTTTCAATAGTAATACTAAAGGCAAATCATCTCAATGTGCCAATTAAAAAAACATAGACTAGCTGACTATATTAAAAAAAACATTCCTGTTGTCTGTCACCTGCCCCACCTACAACACTGATCTGGGACATATATAAACCACGTTTCTCTGTACACCAAAAACAAACTTGGCATGAAAAATCCCAAGAAAAAAAGTTCTATTCACAATAGCTTCAAACAAACAAATAAAACAGGCAAACAAACAAAGTAAATATAAAACAAAAAACAGAGTGAAACAACCCCTCAAATACCTAAGACTAAATCTAACCAAGGAGATGAAATGCTTCACTTTTGGGCACTGAAGAAAGAAAGAGAAGACACTAGAAGATGGAAAGACCGTCCATGCTTGTGGATTGGCAGAATTACTTTTGGAAAAACAGGTATAAAACAAAAGTGGTCTATAGATTCAATTCAGCTTCTATCTAAATATGAATTCTATTCTTCATAGAATTATAAAAAACTATAAATTTCACATGGCAGTATAAAAAAAAAACCCAATTATCCAAAGCAGTCATAGGTAGAAAGAACCATGCTGATGGCATCAGAGTTACCTGATTTCCAATTATACTAGAGCTGATTAATAAATTCTGCACTGTGCTGGCACAAACACAGAGGTCAGTGCAATAGAACAGTGGACTCAGAAACAAGCCTACATGGCAACACAAACTACTCTTTGACAAGGAAAGAAAAACAAGAAGTAAAAAACCAAAACAAAAACATACCCTTGAGGAAATACAGACTCTTTAGCAAATATTTTTGGGATAACTAGCTGTCCCCGCTGAAGAGTAAAGCTATTCCCTATCTTTACCCTGTAAAAAAGAACAATCCAAAATCGATCAAAAGCCTTAATGTAAGCCCTCACACAAAACTGATAAAGGAAGACATAGGTTATCTGTTGAGTGCATAGGACTTTCTGAAAATAAAATCAATGATCAGTCAATGGAATGACATGAAATTAAAAAGTGGCTACATAGCAAAGGCAGCTGTTACCAGAACTAAGAGACAGTAACACATCTGGAGGGTTAGTTTGTAGAATCTGCAAATAGTTCTTTATGCTAAATACCAAACTCTCAATGGATGATGGCCAAAAGATGAAATGGCTCTCAAACGAAGACATACAAAACATCAACAAACAAATGAGAAAAGCATCCTTAGCCACCAGGGAAGTGCAAATTCAAGCTGTCTTGAGATTTCACCACAACCTTGGCTAGCACCAAGCAAACAAACAAGTATTGGGCATGACGGCACACAGCTGTCACCCCTGCCCTTCAGGAGGCATAAATCCCCAGTGAGCAGGAGCTTTTCGAAGCCAGTTTATACTATGTGAAACCCTGTTTCGAAATATGCTCCCAGCCCACTCCCTAAAGGAAACAAAAGATAGTAACAAATACCAGCCAGTATACCGGGAAAGAGAAAACTCACAACCTTGCTGGTGGAAATGCAAATTGGTATAGCAACTGTGGAAACTGGCACAGAAGTTTCCTCAAAAATGGAAAATGTGGCTACCATTTGGTGCAGTCTTTGAAATTGCTGTGGCTATGTTAGAATTATTAGTCATCTTATTTGGAGGTTTTAAAATCAGTTTTAATTTGAGGCCAAAGTTAGATCTTAGCAACATGTCTTTATGACTTTCAAATTCATTGATGAAATGCTTCCCACTCAGTCTGAAAATAGGTTGTCAGGGCTTCCTCTGCCACTGAACCCTGCTCTCTGACCAGTTTCTTCCAGGTCATGTCCTTTTGTGCTCAGCATCTGCGGGGAGAGGGAGGAGATGAATTCATTAAAGTCTTCAAAGAGAAAGAATTTCTTGATTGGGGTTCAAGTTGAATAGAAAAAAAACCTCTTTTCCCCACCCCCATTTTTTCAGACATGTCTGAACAGTGCCCTCTACATGGGTGCCCTGAGCATCTTTGCATCTGTAGCCAGGGGCTCTAGCAAATCCTCATTGTCATTTGGACTTCATTACAATTTCTCCAATTGTGTTCCTATATGCAGGCTACTGAATATCTAATTTCTTACAAAATATGTAGCAACTAGTTTGTTTATGTCTATTTTGTATTTGCATAGGACTTGTGGTCACATGACTACAAGGGACTCTATGTTGCAATTGTTCTTATTGACAGTAGAAAAATCAGAAGATCAAAACATCAGTGTGTTTTTCAAGATCAAAACTCTTTAAACAGGGAACTGGAAACTAAAAGTAGGTTCTCCAACCCCACAAACTTACTGTTCATTTGATGACACCATGTTCTTCCTGACTGAATTGCAGTACAAAATGTTTCATTATTCCTTGCAGTAGGAATGGCAACTGTAAATCACGTGCGTTCTGCCCCAATATTTTAAGGTTTGTTTGAAAAGAGCCCTGCCTTCAATTTCTGTTGCTTAACTATTATGTAGGCATGCTAAACAACTAAAACATGCTTCCTTTATCCTTTATCTTATTAAGTATCTATAAGATGGACTACCTTCAAAATGTTAGAAAGCCATTTGTATTTCAGCTCCCACAAGTTAATGTTTTTCCTTTGTTATTATTTTCTTAAATTTATTTGTTGAATTTATTATTTTCTTAAATTTATATACATACATATACAAAACATGATTTTAAATCTGTAGCTTTAGTGTAGTTTTTCAAGCATCTTGATCTGCTACTGGGAAAATTTCTCCAGTGTTTTCTTTTAGCACATTCGATGATTTCATTTTGTATGTTGATGCATTTATCTACACATAATTTATTTTATAAGAAGTAGAAAGTAGAAATATTTCTCCCTGGATGGCTTCTTAATTGTCCTGACAACTTTTACTGGGCAGCCATCTCTAACTACCAACTTAGAAAAACAATTTTCTTGAATCTGGATGTGTCTGTGTTGGTTCCAGCCCACGCTGCACTGCTTCTCTCCCCTTTGGTGTGCTACCATGTTTTTGTTTTTTTTTTTTTTTTTTTTTTTTTTTTTACTAGTGAAGCTTTCTAGTTATCCTTTTCATTCTGCTTGGCCTTACCGTCTTATTAAACTTTCTTTGGCTATTCTTGATTATTCTTACATTTTACTTTTCCATATTAACTAGAATTAGCTTATTTGTTTCCAAAACTTTGTTATTGTTGGTGTCTTTTTTGGGCCAGCATCATGGCTTAAAGGGCTATGAAGCATTGGAGGCTTGATCCCCAACTGGTAGCTGCAATTACTAAAAAGCGATTGAATCTCAAGAGCTCTGACCTCATCCCTAGGTCAATCCACAGATGGGGGTCATAATTTGGTGGTATTATTTGGATGTGGTGGAACTAGGAGGTGGGGCTGAAGTGGAAGAAATAAGTAACTGGAGGTGAACCTCTGGCAGTTCTTCTTGTTTCCTTCTTCAGTTCCTGAGATAAACTCGTCTGTTCTGCCATGTGTCCTTGTCATGCTTCTCAGTGTCACTGTGAGTGAGATCAGAAGCAGCAGAGGCAAATGACATGGGTCCAAACCTCAGATACAATGAGACAAACAAATCAGCTCCCTCTTCTCTGCTTCTATCATGTGTTACAGCAACAAAACCAACACAGAAGGAAAGGAATGGATACCCTTATGTAAAATATTGCTAGATAATCAAGGAGATGTTAAACTGAGTTTACTCAAATTCAACTACTGTGTGAGTCAACTTTGAATCCAGTCTTACAGCAGCAATAGCTCAGCTAAGAGGTCATAAACATACTTCATTCTCAAGGCTGACTGGTCTTGGAGATGATGTGACCCCAGTTGTTTTTGAATATATACTTGGTCTTCTATGTCTGTCACTGTCTACAAATAAGGCCAATTTCATCTATGACTTTATGACAGGGAAAGACCTGGATACCAGAGTCACACTTGTGATGGAATGTAATCCTATTAAGAAGTAAAGTGGTGTTAAAATAGCCTAGGCTTTGGTCCTAGAAAGGCCTGTTTCCTGTCTTTGCTGTGAGATTATGATAAAATTTTCAATGCAAAAATTTGGTTAGGGATTCAAAACAGTTGTTAGTCAATAGTTCCCCTGTAGAAAGAGCACTTGATGATGCTTCTGTTTGATACTGGGAGATATCTGAGATCACTTTGTGTGGTCAAGTTTACCATAGAGCAGCCCTATGGAAATCCAAGTGGAGGTTCCAGAAGTAAACCTAAAAACAGCGTACCATATGACCCAGATCCACTGCTCCTGGGGAGACTCCTGCAGTCAGAACCCAACAGAGATGCTTGCACATCCATGCTTACTGGGGCACTGTTCACAATAGCCAAGCTAGGTAATGAGCCTAGATGTTCACCACAAGCAAGTGAATAAAGACAACATTCTGTTCATGCACGATGCAGTTTTATTCGGTTACAATTAGCCACAAAGTCATGTCACTTTCGGGAAGGTGGGAAGAACTGGACACCATCGTGTGAACTGAATACCATACAGACTCGGAAAGACGAGCACCACATGCCTTCTCTCTCATTTAGGAAGATCTAAACCCCGATATCCCTAAAACAAAAGAAGGCAAGGAACAAAAAACTGGGAGAGGATGATTTCGGAGGAAGGACACAAGCCAGCTGCATGAGTCTGACCAAAGTAGGCTATATACATGTATGAAATTGAGTAATAGGGGACCATAAACATGAATGAAAGAATAATAATAAAGGACCACTCATGTATGAAAACTGAATAATAAAGTCAGTCTCTGTGTACAGTGAACACATACATTTCTTTTTTTGTAAAAAGAAGCAGAAGTAAGTTTTCCAGACTGGTGAGTTCCTTCCACAGGTAAAGTTTTGGGTAAAAGGTTCGGTTGTGGGGAACATGTTTGGGCCACACAGGAAAAGGGCTCTATCTAGGGTGGCATGTGCTCTCGCCCTCCCATCTCTGAAAGCTGTGCCTTTACCATCCATTTTGGTCTTTATTGGAGGCTTGCCATCACTCTTCATCTTTTCCTGAGACTATTTTTTTTTTTTTGCCAGAAAATATGCACTGAAAAAGAATTCACTTAGCACAGGGCCAAAGTTTATAGAGAATAATAAAATATTTTTAAGAATTGGTTATTTTTAAAATCAAATCCAGAAGCCAGGACAATAGGATTTTGTTTGGGAATAAATTAACATTATTGCAGAATGAAGATTGAAATGAGTGACTCAATGTCAACTCACTTTTGGTGAAAAGATGTTTGGATACAAATTTGTGATTATACATTTTAAGTTTTCACATTATGAGCAAATCTCTGAGGGAGTCATCATTTTTCCTATGTCCCTAATCAGGTGGAATTTAGATAGCCTTGCCCAGCTGCCATTTTCCATGCAAATTTCCTATCACTTTTGTTACGAAGGGCTCTCCTGCAAGACATGGATTTCACAGTGCCTTTGCCCATAATCCCAGCAGTTCTCAACCATAACATTTGTTGACGATGGATTTGTCAATGTTTTGCAAATCCGGCAGTTTTCCTTTTCAGTCACCTCATTCTTGCATGGATGAACTTTACAAATGAGCGTTTGTGGCATCTGGAAGCACAGTGGAAGGCTGATGATGTGGTATGAGCAAACCCCTGGGTCTCGGGAAGGTTGAGTGGCGAGGGGGACTTTGCATCTGTGACTGAGTTAAGGAACTTGAGATCGTTGTGACCTTATTCTGTGTTATTCAGGTGGGACTGATGTGGCCACAGAAATCCTTATGAAAGGCCGGAGATCAGGGTGGGCACAACTGATACCATAATGGAAAGAGGAAGTCGGATTAATGAAACCACGAGCCAAGGAAAGTCCTTTGTCTCTGGACGTGAAGTGGCAGGGATGTGCTCCCCTCTGAACTTCCAGAAGGAACAAGCTAGGCAAACACCTACATCTTGTCCCCTGAGACTCACTTTAGACTTCTTATCTCCAGAAATGTAAGAATAAATTTATGGTGCAGTCACTACATGGTGAGTGATATGCTTTAGCTGCAGGGTAAGGGGGCTGTACAGAATCCTGACAGCCAGGAGTGAATACACACTATGAGCGGCCTGGGCTAGACAGAATCAGTCCCCCAGAAAGTTCTGAATGACTAGTTTCTCCAGGTAGCTTAGAACTACAATATATGAGTGTCTCTATGTGCACTTGGCAGGTGCCTCTGCGTATGTATGCACATGTATATTCGTGTGTGTGTGTGTGTGTGTGTGTGTGTGTGTGTTTCACAAAGTAAAGCAAGCATTGAGGAGAAGTGTATAGTGGCCTTTTCTCATTTCTTTTTCTTTGCCTGGAGCTGGGTTTCCTCCCAGTTTGGGAAATGGCCAATGACACATACTGAAGAAACCATAGAGGCTAGTTGTGTGAGAAAGAGGCTGAAGGAGAAAGGCACGTGAGCACTATAGCTGCTGAGCTGGGAGTTAGTTACAGCAGAGACAGAGAGTAAGTGCTGCTGGGCCAGCTCCTAGGCATCGGGGAGGCAGAGGTAAGTCGGGCGATCTGTACACAGTTTTAATTTACACCCCTCCCACTCTCGAGCAGCTATCCTTCCTGGAAGTCACCGATCCCCATCCTGGGCTTGGGTTGTATGTTAATTAATTTATTTATTTGGTGTTGGGAGTTGACCCCAGAGCCTTGGGCATGCTGAGCATGTGTTCAAGCATGTAGCTACGCCCCAGGCAGTTTGATGTGCTATTTCTTGTCAGAGGCTTCTCAATTGGACTTTCAGACCTGAGATCTAAGCAGACACCACAGCTGTTTGCTGAGAGTGCTGTTGCTCTTCCCTCAGGAGGCGACTTTGTGGCACCTCATGCTTTTGGAGCCGGGTATTTGGTAGGCATGGCCTTGTTAGCCTTGGCTTTGTGCTTCTCGACATACTCATCTGCCTTTCTGAAGTTGCAATGGCCAAACATCTGTTCTTGGTGATCTCTTTCTCTGGTCAGTCTCTGTGGCCCTTGCTGTGGCCTGGGAGTTCTGCTCTGGAGAGCCTTCTGTCCATGTGGCTGATCAGTGTGTGGGAATTTGAGAGCAAAGTCAATAGAATGCGTGTGTCTGCACATGAAAGCGTACATCCTGGTACCACTTACACGCCAGCAACCCA
Source organism: Microtus oregoni (assembly GCF_018167655.1). NCBI lineage: Eukaryota > Metazoa > Chordata > Mammalia > Rodentia > Cricetidae > Microtus > Microtus oregoni. The sequence continues at coordinate 32,219,365 of NW_024543065.1, forward strand.
AGCCCGATTAATAACAGCTATGATTGCAACCAGATTCGCAGCATGTGGCCCAGAGGAAATGCAGACTATGCAACCAATTTCCACACAGGCTTGGTAGCTGTCAGCGCGAAGCACTGGCTGGAGGCTTCTAGGCACTTTCAATTAAAGTTCTCTTTATTCTGTGTCCCCTGTCCTCTCCCCAGAGATTAAACACTGGTTTCAGCTTTGAAATACCGTCCCTGTGTTATTGGGCTCAGGGATGCTGCCTGCATTTATTTCAGTTTGTGTGGCAAGAGTTGAGGGTCTTTTTTTTGTTATTTTGTGCTCCATTGAGGTTTGGCTGAATGATTGACAGTTGGCCGGTGAGGTCGTTCAAGGGGCACAGCTTGTTGGGATTCCACAGCAGACCCACTTATGGACTGGCTTCCCATTCCCAGCGATGGCTCCCTCCCCTTAGAGACTGACTCTGCCTGAGTATTTCTGACTTGAACTGATAAGTTTGGGAGAGGAACACAGTGGAGTTTTTTTCTTAGGTTCTCAGGTTCTTACAGCGCAGCATCCATGTGGACTTACATTGTCCTGCCAGAGTTACATGAAACTCGGCAGAACGGAAAGTGCCAGGCCTCCCAGTGTGCCCATTGCGCAAGAGCATAGTGGGACAACACTGGATGCCCCTGTTCTGGCTCTAAGGGTATAACTAAGTCCCTGGTGATTAGTGCAGACAAGGACTAGCTCCGGAAGTGCCAAAGAAAGCCGTAATCCTGGTCTGAGTGTGAAGCTAAGATCAGTGTCCGCTATGTGTTGCTGGTGTTTGTCATTTTGTTTCGCACAAAGGTGAAACAGGCATGTCAGAGTCACGTTATATCCCTGTGTGAATTTTGTGTGAGTAGAAAGATTCTCAGATATAAAGTCATTTACTAAACAAAGTTGAAAGTTCTTAGATAAATATCTACATTTTACCTGGTGGCTGACATGCAAGGATTATTTTGACAGAAAGTAAATAGCAAGGCAGTATGAGAGACTTGAGAGGGAAAAAAAATTAGTTCAACTCATGTGTTATTTAGTGAGCAGGACCAATCAATTTTACCCCCCACTGCCAGAGCAGGGAGTTATGTAGCTGTGTTGTTGGGCAAAGCTCGCAAATTACAATCAAGAAGTAAATAATATTGAAACCTTACAAATTGAATTTTTATTAAGAAATTCAACCTGAGAGTTTAGAAAATCTTTTAGTGCTTGTGGAAGAAGGCAGTATATCTCAATATACAATACCAGATTGATTGGGGTGAGTGATTTTCATCTTTTAGGGTCAGAAATATACTTCACCTTTTCAAATAGGCTTAATGAGGAGGAGCTGATGAGCGCCGCTTTAAAAGCCGGTCTGATTCTTCTTGTGCGGTCTTTTATCTGCATTACCATTCCTGTTGCTGATTTCATGTGCTTTGCAAATTGGGATTAATGGCTTTTCTGCATGAGAGTTTCAAGGTCATATTTCATAAATTGAGTAAATAAACAAATCCCTCTCTATCATTGACTCTGTGTACTTAACATCTATATATTTATTACTTTCTGCATTTATAAGATGCCAGTACTGCTATTAATAACTGGTATATATTGTACAAGACTTGTAGCTCAACTAGAAAGTAGAAGTGGAAACTTGAGCCTCACATTTTCAAAGATGAACAAGTGGAGATGATTTTTGCACACCACTGCTCACTGTCAGGGACATGCACTGCTCACTGTCAGGTACACACACTGCTCACTGTCAGGAGCATGCACTGCTCACTGTCAGGTGCACACACTGCTCACTGTCAGGTGCACACACTGCTCATTGTCAGGTGCACACACTGCTCACTGTCAGGTGCACGCACTGCTCACTGTCAGGTGCACACACTTCTTCCTGTCAGGTGCACACACTGCTCACTGTCAGGTGCACGCACTGCTCACTGTCAGGGGCACGCACTGCTCACTGTCAGGGGCATGCACTGCTCACTGTCAGGGGCACGCACTGCTCACTGTCAGGGGCATGCACTGCTCACTGTCAGGGGCACGCACTGCTCACTGTCAGGTGCACGCACTGCTCACTGTCAGGGGCACGCACTGCTCACTGTCAGGGGCATGCACTGCTCACTGTCAGGGGCACGCACTGCTCACTGTCAGGTGCACGCACTGCTCACTGTCAGGGGCACGCACTGCTCACTGTCAGGTGCACGCACTGCTCACTGTCAGGTGCACGCACTGCTCACTGTCAGGTGCACGCACTGCTCACTGTCAGGGGCATGCACTGCTCACTGTCAAGTGCATGGACTTCTTATTTTAAGGCATATTCATTGCTCACTGACTGAAAGTCCATCTCTTTCTATGTCTGTCAGCATTTAAAATGTTTTATTTACTTTGATTTTATGTGTATAGCCTTTTGTTTCATGCATATATCTGACGCCTGGCATCTGAGGAAGCCAAAAGAGGGTGTCGGATCCTCTGGAACTAGAATTACCATGAACTTCTGTGTAGTTGCTGGGAACTGGGCTCAGGTCCTCTGCAAGAGCAGAAAATGCTCTTAAGCACAAGCCATTCTCTAGCCCTGTCTATCAACATCTTCTCGTGAATGATATCCCTTTCTAGGGTAACACCACAGTATTTTCTTTGACCTGTGTCATGGAGTATTGTTGATACAAGAGTTTATGAAGTTCTTCAATGATTTTGTGTGTGTGTGTGTGTGTGTGTGTGTGTGTGTGTGAGAGAGAGAGAGAGAGAGAGAGAGAGAGGTGTTATGCTGTGTCACATCAGTCAGTAGTTCTACATGCCAGCCATGGCAGCAGCATCAATTCATAATTTTCCACTGAAGATTATTCTGTTGGTACACTGCTGAACCCCAAGGTAAGGTGACTTTTTTAAATGTTGGATTTTAATTTTGTTCTTCTTTCAACACAACACAACCTCACACAGGCATACGTCTTTCTTGCAGCACCTGGCTGTGTGCCTGAGAGTCCTGCAAAAGACACTTACCACAGAGTAATATTTTCCTTGAGGTTTCCTGGGGCAAACCAGTTCTGCAATTTTCCAGTAATTGTTTTAGAAAGACAGTTCTAGACTTGGATTTTCTCTTAAATCTTTCCCTGCCTGTGGCTCCAGATTCCTTTTGGCAGGCCTCACTAAAGTGCCTGGATCTGGGTGTAACAGTCAGAAACATTAATTACCTAGTGGAAACCGATACTGCCTGGAATGGACGGCTCTGCTAGAAAGCCCTCTGTCTGGACAGTCCAAAGTCTCTTTCTACAATGTGATAAGCGAAGAGAATTGATGGGCATCGTATCCCACAGTGTGAACTGCTGAGGTGGCTTTTCAGATGAAGAAGTTTCTCTTGTTCACAACTTGGGAATAATGAAGGTTTGTACATATATATTTTTATATATTATTATTTAATTTATTATATTTTTTCCCTTTTACGTGTTGACCTCAGTGAAAATTAGAGAAGTTGAATAGCCACATGCAAGTTGATCTTTTTTTCCTTCTTCTAGCTCACTAGTAAATAAAATGGAGGCTTTGTATGGCTGGTCAGTTCCCCAGTAGAAAAACACTGGAATCTTCCTTCTGAGGGCAAGTTGTATGCTATTGTCTTATGTGGTGCTTGCTGGTACTCTAATCATGAGGTTTGATAACCTGGAAATGGTGTAGCACCTTCACGACTCACAGTAACCTGCACACAGAAACTCATCCCTGAAGCTGTTCTTGCACTTTACTGCCCTCTGCCGGTGAAGCCCTGCAATTCCTTGACTGTTGCTTGCTTCCACCCTCCCTCAAACCCCCATCACAGTGCGGCGCTCTTACATGGAATTGTCCTGGGTGGTGCTTTACTAGGGAAAATGCCAGAATAACAACAAAAAACGTGTTAATTTGTTAATGATCGTGTCTCTATGTGAAAGTGTCCCATTCTCTTGGGGACTTTAGTTTACCTAGTTCCCTGCCTGGTCCTTGCTTTGCAGTTGTCCACGTCCAAAATTCTCCAGGGAGGCAGCTATAGGATGGACTTAGAATACACACAGATGTTTGGGCCCTGGGAGCCAAATATGGAGGACCCATCACCGAAAGCCCCCTTTCAGTGGTGGGCTAAAGTTCTCGATGGGAGGAGGCAGGTCTTCAGGGACTGTTCCAAGGCCAAGTTGAACGAGACTGCAAGACCAGTAGGCAGAGGTTAGAGAGAAATGCTTAAGCCAGGGACTGGTGCCTGACTTGACCAGCACAGATTTGGTTAGTAAGAAAATGACGCTTTCATGGTCACTTGAGACTTTTGCTATCTTGGTAGTCTCTAGAAAGAAAAATATTGATATGGTTGCTATACCACTGTCAAAAGAGGCTGCCAATTTGAATCATCTTACTACACTAACTGGGGATGGTTGGTTACAATTTTCGCTCTAGTAAATGATAAGAGAAGTTATAGAAATTACACTGCCACTTACAACATTATCTAGAGAAAATCTAGAAGGTGCCAAATGGCTTTCTATCAGCAGTTCTCAGTCTATAGCCTTCCCCTCAAAATTTACTAGAAATCTCTATTACTGAAGTCCCTTTGTGATGTGGAATTCCCCTCTTTATGCTGTGAATACCATTGGTTAATAAAGAAACTGTCTTGGGCCTGCTTAGGGCAGAATAGAGGTAGGCGGGGGAAACTAAACTGAATGCTGGGAGAAAGAAGGTGGAGTCAGAGAGAAGCCATGTAGCTACTGCCAGGGACAGATGAGCCCAAACCTTGCTGATAAGCCACAGCCATGTGGTGATATACAGATTAATAGAAACTGGTTAAATTAAGATGTAAGAGCTAGCCAATAAGAAGCTAGAGCTAACAGGTCAAGCAGTGATTTAATTAATATAGTTTCTGTGTGATTATTTCAGGGTTCTGGGCAGTCGGAAACAAACAAGTGGCCTTCTCATAACACCCTCTCTGAACACAGAGTCGGGAACTCTGGAGGCTAGCTCAGCAATATGCATTTAACATAGCCACTTTACCTTGGAGTGTGAATGACAAATACCAGGTCCTTTCCCTGCAGGAAGAAGTATGGAAGCTGTGATGGGGGCAGGTAGGTAGAAGACATGTAGGCAGAGCCAAAAGCCACCTTGGAAAAGCACATGTCTGTGCTGTGTCTCAGGTGGTTGTTAGCATTTCTTGAAGTTTGGCCACTAGATAAATCGAGGTAATAATAACACCACACAGCTGAAAGATGAATAGCCAGGGCCATCAAAGGGCAAGGGAATAATGACGATAGAATTGATCAGGACACTTGATGATTGTTTTAGGAAATTGTCGTGAGGTTGCCCTGAGTCCTGACATGGTGACCCTTCTTTGACACAGAAGCAGCAAAATTTAATATTCTGGGAAAGGTCAAACCAATGTTATTTTATAAAAATAATTTTCTTGGGTAGGGAAAGCAGTAATTGACAATGTCAACTGGAAATTTTATTAAAAAATTATTCAGTTTGGGAGCATAATAAATCATAAAGCATCAGCAAGCTTTCTTTCCAAGTTCTTCCTGAGACTATGATAGATAAACCTTCAATTAGAAAAAAAGGCACAAAAGGGACCCAAGTGTCACTCACCACAGCTATTCCTGTCCTGAGGCACCAGCATTTCTTTGGCCGAGCTTTAGGTAAGAAAATGCTTCTGGAGAGTTTACTCCTTCTGGTTAGAATTCTTTAAATGGCAAAATAAGTCACTGACTGTCATTCTCTGAGAAAGAGAGGAAGCAAAACCTGTTCTTAATTACTGGGCAGCTGCTATGCTTTTAATTGCCTTCTTTTATAAGCAATAAAATAAAAGAGTAGCCGTACGTTCGCTTATGTACTGTTCCTGCACTGCTGTGCTGCACGGCCCTGGGAACGTGCTACAAGGCAGATTGTGCACCCTGGGGGCTCTGATTTAGGAGGGGCATGATTTTTAACAAGCATCCCAATCATTTTAGTGCAGGTGGCTTGAAGACCACACCTTTTGAAACCCTGCCCGTGGCCTACCCATAATTTATGTGCTCACTAGTGTGGGGCATCTACCAGTCACTGGCAATTCATAAGACTTCAGTTTAGCGCTGGTAAAGACTTCACTGTGAGCAGCAGATGATTATTGCAATAGAATCTCTTTTGTTGGCATTTGAAAGAACTAATAATAGTTACAAAATAAGTTCTTATTTAGTGTATTTTTTGGGGGCAGTTTTAGGTTTCTGCTGAGTTGAGCAGACAATAGAGTCCTTGCTCTGCTCACCAACTCAAGAGTTCCCTGCCTTAATGGTGTCCAGAATTACTGAGGAATCTTCATAGCAATTAACCAGTATTGGTGGGTTATGTTACTATTAATGAAATCCATAGAGCGTTTTCCTTACAGCTGTGCTGTGGGCTTTGATCAGTTTGAAGTGCACTATACCACTATCAGAGCACTATCATGGTTAATCTTGATTTCACCTCAATGGGCTGTGGAATCACTATGGAAACCATTTTCTGGGCATGTCTGTGGGGTTATACAGATTAGGTGAGCTGTAATTGGAAGGCCCATCCTGAACGTGGCAGCACCATGCCACAGCAGGCAACATGAGCTGAAGAGAAAGGTGACCAAGAGTTCAAGTTTCGGCCACCAGAACTTCTCCTCTGTTATGGAGTATGTCCTTGAACTCCAAGCCAGAAAAATCCTTCATCCCCAAGTTGCTTTTGTCAGGGTGCTGTCTATAGCAACAAGTAAAGTAACTTACACAAGCACAGTCTGGAATTTTCCTACAGCTTTCCTGGTCCTGTTAATCGCTTCCGCTCTTCCCAACCCCCAGCCCCGTAACCTGACATCGTTGTCACAGTAAGTTCACTTTGTTTTCCAAGTGTCTTATCACTGGACTCATGCAGTATGCAGCTTTCCGCCCTGGTTCCATCTGCTCAGCAATATACATTGAAGATTCTGTTTCCTTTTCAGTGACTTGATAGCTCACTTCTTTTAATTGCTAAATAACATTCCACTCTATGAATATTTTATACTATTTAAAAATCCTTTTGCCTTTTGTAGGACATGTACATTAAAGCTAGGATTATATGATGGCCATAGATGTTGATGAAGTCTGGTAGACATTTTATAAATCTTTGCTAAGTGTCTCTGACATCCATTTCTTTCTTTTTAATTTTCTGTTTTAATCTGTTATGGTTCCAATAAAAACCAGAATATTTTTATTGATTAAAAGAGGTAATAAAAGTTAGCCCTTAGTAAAGTATTGGAGCTCCGTTGTGACTTTTGAAGACATATAGTGATGTGGTCTATTTAAAAACATACAGAAAAGTTGAATACCCTGTGTCTTCATCTAAACAATTAATTTACATCCCTTTATGTATCTTTCTCTGCTTCTGAATATATTAATATATAGAAACATGAGCCGTACTTTGTAAAATTAGTAATCATAACTAAAGTCCTGCTCCACATGCTTCCTGTGAGAATCAATATGATGGGGCTAATTTATCACATGAGAAATTAAGAGTAATTATATAATATTATTTTAGTTAGAAATCCATTCTTTTTGTCATGATTATGATTGGAATGTCTTTCTAGTGACTTATGCCCAATTTCCACATGGCCGCTGGCAGAAGTGCTGTGTTGTCTGACACAGGATGAGTTTGTTGTTCTAACCTTGGCTTTGCCTCTTTCCATTCCTGGCAGTATAGAGTGACCTCTACTATAGTCTTGAGTTCTGAGAATCTCTGAGTTTTCTAATTGTGGCTTACTATTAAGGAGCATAGTAATAGAAATGTTATATAGTAATTTGACAGGAACTGATAAACCAAAACAGAAGCAAAGTATTCAGGTGCAAGTTCAAATACTCATGAAACCTGGACTTCCTCCCATGGAGGTTTTGAATACTTTTTCTATGTGAAACTCAGCTATGGGAAGAGGAAGATCTACCCACAGAGATGATGTCACTGCACTCTCCAGGGACGATGTCATTGTGCTCTATGGGAATGATGTCACTGCACACTACAGGGACGATGTCATTGTGCTCTATGGGAATGATGTCACTGCACACTACAGGGACGATGTCATTGTGCTCTATGGGAATGATGTCACTGCACACTACAGGGACGATGTCACTGAACAGTCCTGGGAACCAGGAAGAGAGCTGAGGCTGTGCATGTGCACAGACTGTTTCCCAGAACAGGCAACTTCTCTGACTAAACTCATAGAGGAAAAAGTCTTAGAACACTTTTTATTCTAAGAATAAAAATTATATAATAGAATATATTATAAGAATAAAAATTATATAATCTATTCTAATAATAAAAATTATTATAGAAATGTCTCAGGTCAAAATAGTGGTAAATTATTAAACAACATTTAAAGAACATTTTATTTAGTGATAATTTCAGAGTTAAAAACTTATAGAAATAAGAACCGCGTGCAGATTCCTCTACACTCAGCTCCACCAGAGGTTTGCTTTTGCATGGCTGAACAAGTAGAGTCAAAAAATGTCAGTAAGACCCTGTTATGGCATGGTTAGCTGCAGACTCCAGAAATAAATGCCGGTATCTTTGCTTTTTCCAAGTTAGATTAAACAACAACAACAATAACAAAACAAATTATATTGCCAAGGTATGCTTAGAAGATTGCAGCTTTTACTTTCCCATTTAAGAACCAAAACACTCTGAAAAGAATTTGCATCCAAACTGCTTATTTTGTCACTTCTGAGATGAACATGGGATGCTGAAACAATGCAGCATAGTCTTTTATTCCTGCGGCAGCTGTAGTATCCTTCCATACGTAAGCATTTCACTTTTTATTTTAATATGTTCCAGATGAAATATGCTTAGCGTTCTCAAGTAAAACATTTATGATCTAATTGTAATTAACCTTGACTCTGTTATGATTTACAATTAACATGGGCCTTCCGGTTACCGCTGCTGATTTGATAGATTCTGACAGCTCTTGATAAGCTAGCTCACAGACAGCCACTTGGAAGTGGGCTTGATGAAAAACATGGCTTTAGAGTCAGGAGTGCTGAAGAAGTTCTACAGATTCAATCAGAGTTCCCACTTTATGTTTCAGAATTCAATAGAATGTATTTACATGAAGCTCAACGTTATGTCTGTCTTCTTTAGAGGCTGAGTGAGACCAGGACAACACTGCTAACACAAAGTAAGAACCGAAACTGTGGACACAAATAAGCTTCAGACAGGAAGTGCTCTTAGGGAAGCTGGGTGGAGGGATTTAAGATAGGAATCAGAAAGTTTTATAAAGTTCTCTTTTCTTTCTTTCTTTTTAAAATTTTGGGACATGGCAAAAGTTTCTTTGGTCAAAATTGGTATGTTTGGCTCTCAGTAAACACCGTGTTCTCAATTTCCTTGACTGTAAAAACATATAGTCTCAGGGGTCCAGGAACTAGATGCCATTGACATGACCACGTTCTTCAGGTGGAATGCTGCAGTAAACACGAGGACTGATTTAAATATGATCTTGATGAATTGATCCTAGAGTTCGATTTATGAACAATGTTAAGACCAGTTAAGTCATGTTATGGATATATGATGCGTTGACTGGATGGGAGAAAAAGAGGTTGCGCAGAAGCCAGTCCCTCTGGGCCGGGTTGGAAGCGATGAGTCAAGTGACAGGAAACCCTGACTCAAAGTGGTCTACACAATGAGATGTCTTAGTGTCTCACCGAAAATCAAGTCCAAATGTGGGCCAGCTCCTGACGGGTTGATTCAGTTGCTCAACCTATGTGTTTGTTTTCCTCTGCTTTATCATCTCGGAACTGTTGACTTAGTTTTTTCTGGTGATTTCAAAAAGGCTACCACAGTGCTGATATCATCACCAGCTCCACAGTAGTTTATTCCCAGACTCCCCTCCTCTCGACCTCTCTCTTCTGTGAAAAGGGAATATTCCCAGGATTTCTTACACACAGTTGTAACTGGAGCTATGTCACACACTTGTGTCCAGAGGTGTCTTGGAAGTAGGAATAGGAAAACAGGATGGGAAGTGGTGGATCCTCCCTCTCTGGGGTATTTGAGCACACAGAGGAGGGGAGCTCCACAGAAACAAGACAGGCTTTACTTTAGAGAGAGAGCAAAAGGAGGAACTTGGGCTAATTATAATGTTTTTTTTTCCCCTAAGGGTAGCATTGTTTTTTTTCTCATGTCTGATTTAACTTAAATATTTTAACTTGGATGTAGGGAGAAGTAGCAAATACATTTGCCACATATAGGTATATAAGTTAATAAGTCAGTGTGTTCAAGTGAACTCCCCTTACAGCCACTGAAGGAAGAGACAGGAGCTGATCCAGTCAATGGTTAAAAGGCAGCCGTGTTCTGAGGCGGAAAGCGTCTTGGTGCTGTGACCCACAAAAGAGCCGTTAACCTTGTTCCTAGCAAATCTTTCTTTAGTTATCTCGGAGAGGAAATTTCTATTTTAAACTACAGAGACTTCCACACAATATCTGACTGCGGAGTTTATGGAAAGGATTCAGAAAAAATAATGTGTTTGGTCTTATCTTAATAATATGTACTATCCTGGGGCCTTTGAAGTTGGTAAACAGAAATGTGGACTTCCGGAGGAGATTTTGGGGTCTATAACTGTGAGAAATGTGGGGAACTTAAAGACTCTTGAAACATAAAAATACAATTTATAACTTACCAAAGCACATTGAGGACAGAGAATGAGATTCATGCTGCCTGTCCTTATTTGAAATGATGTTGCATAGCTTAGCCCATAAACTCTTGACTTTCCACAGTAACATAGACGATCTAATACTTCAGACTACCCAGACAATGTGACGTGATATATTGGCTAATTGTCTGTCCATTCTTATTGGACTCTAAGACCTCATGATAGTTTCTGACTTTTTATAAAGGATGCCTTTGAAGGGAAGGTTGAAATTATAGTTTTCAGTCTTAAAATAACCTCAAAAATTCAAAACCATGGTTGTGAGGGTAGGAATGGTGAGTTTTAGCTAAGATTGGAACTTACAACACACCCAAACCATCCCTCACTTATGGTGAGTTCTTCAGATGCAGATCCCTGTCTGCTCACTGTTGTCTATGGCAGCAATCTGTGACCCTGTCTTCAACATCATGTACAGCTCTCAACAGTGTGATCCAGAAGGATTCTCTAAACTCTACTGAAGGCTGGAAATAGCAGAATCTACCTCTTCATGGTCACCAGAGACCATGGCAAACACTGAGTGCCAGCTCTGTATGCCTGCTTAGAGAGCGACAGCAGACAACCTTCTGTCTGAGGTGTCACTCAGAACGGCTCTTCTTCACTCTTCGTGTGGCTTCTCTGAACATGCTACAAAGGAAGAAACTACCCTCTGCCCCTTTATATCTGAAAATACTCCTATTTATACCAGTGCGTTTGATAGGATTCTTGGGCTTCAACTCCAGAGTAAAAAATGACTTCCTTTCTAAATTTAAAACCATTGTTTTGTTGTTTTCTACGTCACACACACACATGCATACTAAATAAATATGAAATTGTTTAAGTCCAAGGGACCAGTTTTAATTTCAAATGAATTTCTTCTTTCTCTCTGTCACATCTCATATAGTTGTAGGGACAATAGACTTCATGTTGGAAATTCAAAATTACTGGGTCAGTGCAGGCAGTAGCTTGGTGATTGTAAACTTGAAGTTGGAGACAATGTGTTTGAGCCCTAGCCCCTTTGTTTCTCATTAGCTGTAGTATCTTGGGAAGTCATTAGTATCTAAGGTTTTGTTTCCTCCTATGTAAAATGCAGGATGCAAGAGTACTGTCATCACACTTGTGATGATTCAAAGAGAGCACTCGTTTAGTTTTTAGTGCACAGAAAACCTAACTGAAAAATTTGCTATTGTTTGTTATTAATATTTTTATACATTAATAACAATATTTACCTAAACATCTTAACTAGGATTTTGAGGCATCCTAAGTATACAGAAAGCAAATTTATTTTTCAATTCTAAAAGAATAAGAACAGTTAATAAAAATTCAAGCCGAATAAGATATAAGTAGCATAAAAGTGGCATTTGCTACTCTCCGATCTTTACATCACTTTTCAGAACAATCCACTTAAAAAGTTTAAAAGTTAATTTTTCTTGGCGTGGTGCTACATACACCTTTAAGTTTAGAACTCAAGGAAGTAGAGGCAGAAACAGGCTGATTTCTATGTATAAAAGGCCAGTCTGTCTACAGAATAAGTTCTGGGCCAATCAAGGCTACACAGTCTCAAACAAAACAAAACAAAACAAAATGAAACAAAACCCCAATCAAATCAAACTAAAACAAACAAACAAAAAGAGCAAAAATTAATTTTTTATGTAACCTATCTCCTGACATTCATTCAAATAACTTATCAGCTCTGCAAACAGTGCCAGTTGACTGTCATGGGACTGATGAATACATGTTTTCTTTCCAGTCCTGTCAATACTCATTTGGGTTCTTATATTTTAATATGCTGACTGCGCTTCATAACTGAATTATACATGCAATTATAAATGCAAGTTCCATTTCTTGCCATTTCAAACATTAGATGGAATCATAGTTTCCCGTTATGATGTGAGAAAATTAGCCTTCCATCTTCCCGGGTCTCCTACAGCCACCTCTCACCTATCATCAGCCATACTATTCCTGTCACACTGTCAAGATAATTCGCATTAGTGGGTTTTCTTATTCCTTTGACAAAACACCTAAGGGAATCAACGTAAGAGAAGAAAGGTTTATGATTATGAATGGATGCAATCCCTTCTGGATGGACAGAGGCAGCTCAGCCTCATCGCCTCTGCAGGCAGGAAACAGCAACGGACACTGCTGTCGGTCAGGCTATTCTGTTCCTTTCTACTCTTGTGTTAGCCTGGAGCCCCAGAGCATGGGATGGTGCAGCCTGCATTCAACAGTGATTCTTCCTTCCCCAGCTAACGACCTCTGAAGCACATGACCAACCTATCCAGAACTGTGTCTCCTAGATGACTCTAAGTCCAGTCAAGTTTGCAATGGAGAGGAACCATCACAGTATAGGGTATTTACATTCTGTCTGGTAATTGAATCCGAGTTCTAGTAGCCAAATCTCAGCATCATCACATCGACAACAAGCCTTTGTAATAAATATTAGGGCTATGTAAATCTTATTCTCTGAAGACTAAATGATGTGATTAGATCTACAGAGAAGACACAACCTTAAATGTCACAGAGTTTATCTTGTTGGAAGAGAACATTCTAAGTAGAAAACTCAAGTTGATTTAATTTTTTTGTATCTATCACATGGTAAGAAACATTTCAGTGTTTAATTAGGTTGCATACTTTGCATATTTTTGTATGTATTTTGAATTTTCTGTTTTACATGAGAAAGGTGTCTGCTAGAACATAAATGCAGATGTGGAAGAAGAGTAGAGGGAGATGGAGACCAGAGAGAGACTTTAATCTCTTTAGGTTGTCCAGCTGACTAATAAGTTTTAAAACCATAAATAAACCACCTGAGGAGACTAGAGAGAGGCACTTATCTCTTTAGGTTGTCCAGCTGATTAATCATAAGTTTTAAAAACATAAATAAACCACAAGGGTCACACGGAGAAACCTGTGTCTCCTTTGTTACTGAATTTCCAGTTTCAAATTCCTTCTTCCAGATCATTGTTCTGCTATCATTAGTGCAACAGTTAATAAGTGTGAGCCTGGCTCTTAATCCCTTGAAAAGAATCTGTAATTTTGTTGGTTTGCTTTGTATAGAGGAAACCTTTTTTTCCTGAACCTTCCTCTTTTTAAAGTTGTTAAATTTCCTGAGTATTTGTACAAGAGTTTTCTGCAAGGCTGTTATGAAGCTCCTGATATAAATTCCATCTTTCCTTATTCTAGGAGACCTTCCTCCGTTGTTTACATGATTATTTTCGTTTTGATTTGGTTTTGTTTTTGGAAACTTTAAGAGATGAGTGTGAGAACTTGAAGATTTGTTCTCTGTAAACAAGCTTTTTTCTCCCCCATATTTTTTTTGTTTTCAGTTTGATTCTATGATGTATCATCTTTTTGTCTCATTAATCATATTCTCAGTTTCCAGGAGCACTTTGCTGTCTGCTGCCTTGTTTCTAAGTCATTTTAAGTGTCTCTGGAATCATCTGCACTCTCTGTCTGGGCAGTCGTCTCTGTTTGTCTGTCTTTCTGTTCTGGATTGTTGATGCACATTGAACTCTGCAGGAATACATCTTCAGCAGGCCAGAGAAACTGGGAATGAGATGCAGGTGAGAAAAAAAAAAAACCACACACACAGATTGTTTTCCTGAGGGATGAAAGCTTCTTTTTCATTTTATTGTTCTTTCTGTTGCTTGTTAAACTCTATTCTTTTTTCTAGTCTTTTCTACTCTGATATTTCCCTTCTGTTTCCTTTCCTGATGTCTTTCTTCTAACTATTTCATGATGTCTTCCTTTTCCATCCTTCCTTTTTTTTTTTAAATTTTTTTCCTTATAGCTTGTATACTCCTGCAGAATCTTTCAAGGGATATAAAATTTTCAATGTGGTTGCATTCTATTTTTTAAGTGAATGATTACAATAATACAGTAAAAAACATGTTTCTTATTTCTCTACCACGATTAAACATTTACGTATTACAGGTAAAAAGACAAATTATCCTGAAGAACTCACTTACAGCTAAACATTCATCTTTTAGATTTCTCACAGATCAGGAGTCTTTCAGCCATAACTGTTTACACAGGCAGTAGATTTTATAATTGTCAGCTAAAAACGAGTTGCTAGTTTCTCTTTTCGTATTTAGAGTCCATCTAATTATCTAATTATCTTAGCTAGCCATCCAATGTTTTGTTTTCTAGTCACATGAAGTCAATTGTTTAGAACTTTGTTTTAGCTGTGATGCACACCAAATCCCTGAGTACATTTCCCAGTATCAGAAAGAACTTGAGCTAACCTGTGGGACTTGATTGCTTTTTTTTTTTTTTGGTTTTTTGAGACAGGGTTTCTCTGTGGTTTTGGAGCCTGACCTGGAACTAGCTCTTGTAGACCAGGCTGGTCTCGAACTCACAGAGATCCGCCTGCCTCTGCCTCCCAAGTGCTGGGATTAAAGGCGTGCACCACCACCGCCCGGCTTGATTGCTTTTCTTAATCATTAACCTAACCCACAGTCTATGCGGCTCCCCAAGAGAAACTCCAAGTCCTCACCGTGAGACATTTCTTTGTCTTTGTTTTCTATCCTCTGTAGCCTTGCTTTATCAGGGTCGGCTTGCAATGTTTTCCACACTACGGCTTAAGTGGAAATCATTTTCGTGATAACCCATAGGTAAAAATACCCAGTAGAACAGTACAATTCCATGAGATAATCACACTGCATTAAAGGCATTGGGGATCCCTCCACACCCATTCACACCATACTAGATACCAGAGAATGAAGGCAGCTGCAAACAACAGTAGCAAGAGACATTCCAGAACCGAAGCTCCCTGGGCCTTGCCTATCTGGCATTGATCCACCAGTGTCTTGCATTCTGGTGGGCTGAACTCCTAAATTCAAGTGCCACCTGCTGCTGCTCTGATGTGGCCACTGGCAGGGCTCTGTGAGCCCTTTGATTGCTCTGATTAGTGAGTGAGAAGCAAGAATTGTTAAAGTCAGAGTGGATAAGAACTTTTCTTATTCTGTCCTAAGGTGTTGGCTGAGGTTTCTTTCCTGTCAGGTTCCTGCAGTCCTTAAGTCCCAAAGAAATCACACAGAGGTCTACATTAGTTTTAAACTGATTGGCCCATTAGCTTAGGCTTCTTACTAACTAATTCTTATAACTTACATTAGCCCATAATTATTGTCTGAGTTAGCCACGTGGCTTGGTACCTTTTTCTGAGAAGCAGTCACATCTTGCTTCCCCTGAGGCTGGATCACAACTGCAGACTGAAACTTCCCTCTTCCCAGAATTCTCGTTGCCCTGCCTCTACTTCCTGCTGGGTTACCCCGCCTTTACTTCCTGCCTGGCTACTGCCCAATGAGCATTTTATTAAAAATAATACAAGTGACAGGATGAAAGCCCATTGTCCTACAGCTCTAAGGCACGGAGTTTTAAGAAGTATTTTCAGTTAAAAAGTTAATGCATATAAGAACTAAAGATGCAAAAACAAAGCAAAGAATACTATAGAAGAGAAATCTTTGTGCTGCAAATCACCAAAGTCTCAGGAAACACAACTTTCAGCTGCTGTTCCTCATTCCCTATGTCCCCTTCTAAAACCAAGTATGTGCACATGTGTTTACAGGCCTATGTATTCATGTGTCATATGTCCATCTATGCATTATTACAGACACTTAAAAAGTGTGGATGTGTGAGCATTGCCACATGCAGCTCATAAGGCAGTTTGTTGATCTGTCAATTTAGTTGCATGACTATATTCTATTCCTCCATAGAGCCTATGATCTCCATTACATTAGAATTAATTAATTTATTTATTTATTTATAGCCAAGGTTTCCTGTGTAACTGCCCTGGATGTCCTGGAACTCGCTTTATAGACCACATTGGCCTCAAACTCACAGAGATCTTCCAGCCTCTGTCTTCTGGTGCTGAGATTAGAGGAGTGTACCACCACAGCCTGGCTGAATTTTTTTTTAAATCAGCTTTACAATACGAGGCGTGGATCCATTTTTATGAATTGAGTCGTAGGTGTCTTCTTATGAACTGATGGTCAGGGAGGCTCCAGAACTGTTGTGGAATATTAGTTTAAGATGTGTTACATTCTTTTATGCTATGGAATATTTGTTTAATGATGCAAAGATGTATTACATTCTTTTATGTTGCATTTGTTTAATTCTGTGAAGTTGTGTTACTTTGCCTGCCTAAAACACCTAATTGGTTTGATAAAGAGCTGAATGGCAAATAGCTAGGCAGGAGAGGAAAAATAGGCGGGGCTGACAGGGAGAGACTAAAAGGAATAAGAGAGAAAGGGGGGGGAAGCAAGAAAAGTAGATGGCGAGAAGGATGCCAGGGACCAGCTACCCAGCCACCCATCCAGGCACGGAATAAGAAGGTAAGAAAAGATATACAGAAGTAGAGAAAGATAAATGTCTAGAGGCAAAAGGTAGGTGGGATAATTTAAGTTAAGAAAAATTGGCAAGAAAGAAGCCAAGCTAAGTCTGGGTATTCATAAGAAAGAATAAGTCTCTGTGTGACTATTTTGGAACTGGGTGGTGGGACCCCCAAAGAGCAAAGAGTGAAAAACCCACCAATACAGAGCTCCCTAACAGTTCCTCTTGGTTGCTCATCAGGGTTTAGTGTTTTGATTTCTTAGACAAAATCTCACTACATTGCCCTGTTTGGCCTTGAATTTTTGATTATTCTGCCTCACCCTCTCAAGTGTGGGGATTATAGGCATGTGCCAGCATCAATTTTCTCTTTCTATGAATAAGCAATTTTGTTTGTGGAGATTTTTCTCTTTCATAGTGGTAGAGTTTTGCATTGACCATTTCTTATACTGACAAGAAGTTAGAGTCCATCTAATCTTTTGTATTATAAATATTGCCTTGAATATCCCTGTACAGACTTCTGGAGTTTATTTGCAAATATATTCAAATTAAGAATTTCTTGGTGACAGAGGATGTATATATAAAACATGGATTAAAATGATTTTATAATTTACATTGTGTTAGTTTCTTGAAAATCTAATATGCTCACTGGATAAACACTGAAGTTGCAAAATGATACAATAAAAACTAAATCAGTTTCAACTCTTTCTCTGTTAATCCCTCCTACCACCCTTCTCAGCCTCAGCCACTATTCTCCCCTATATGAAGAGAGTGTCTATACACATACACATATGTGTGTGTGAGTGCGCACAGACTTGCACATGCACATATGTGCATGTTGTGTGTGCATGTGCATGCATGTCTCCTTGTGTGTATGCTTGCACATGCATGTGTGTATATGTGTGCAAATTCGTATGTGTGGATATGCACATATGTGTATGTATGTATACATGTGCACAGATGCTTCTCTGTGTATATGTTTGTATGTGTTTGCATGTGTGTATGCATGTACTTGTGTGTATGTTCACACTTCCTCTTTTCAGATAATTTCTTAGAGGGGCCGTAGCTGAGTCAAAGTTCTGGAGGCAAAGTGAGGGAAGTTTTCTCCTATAAAAAGTATTCACATTTGATTTCTTTTAAATTAAACCATTTGAGCTGTCCCTGAAGTGTGTCATGACATATTGCAAGAGTTTGCCCCATTTCTTCTTCCTCTTTTTAACTATTCTTGGCTCCATATTCCATGTGGGTATGGAGGACTTTTCAGGGACATACTTTGTCTTCCTTTGTATGAGAAAAGACAGAGTTGGTGTGGATTTAAAATCCCTGTTTCTTCCTTCTAGTGTCTAAATTCATGACAAATGGTACTGCTGAAGGAAGGAGGAGCAGGAGTTCAGTGGTTAAGAGCACTGACTCTTCTTCCAAGGACTGGGATTCAATTCCCAGCACCCACAGACTGACTTATAACCATCCAGTCCTAGGGGATCTCTCACCGTCTTCTAGGCTACACTGGCACCAGGCATGCATGTGGTGCACAGACACACATGAATACAAAACTTGTATACCTATAAGAATCAATCAATCAAATAGGTAAGTAATTTAATAAGAAAGGCTTCTTGAAGGTTCTGGGTTCTCTTTGGCACTGGACAAGACAAACGGTGCAGTTGAGTTTGGCACCACAACACAGAGGCCAGATTTGATGAGCAGCTTTCTGCACTGAGCAAAGATGAGCTGCTGAGATGCCGTTCATCTACTCTTCTCCCCCTACCACTTTTGCTTGATTCAGTACTATTTTACTAGCTGTCACTCCTCTGTCTGTGGATAGTCTTTGGTATATGAGGTTTATAAAATACTTAACTACAGAGACAAAAGTCCTGGAAGAAAATGGTATTAAGGGAGCACAGCTTTTGCATGAATGTGCTAAAAGTAGGTCATTTATTTTATCAAACTTTACCATGATTTTTGATGATGAATGTGGAGATTTATATTCACAAATGAAGCAAGACCAGGTAATAAAATGCTAATCAGATTTTAAAGTCAGATCTGGGGTTGAGAACCATCTGTACTCCTTATGGACCACATGACCTTAGGAAAGTCAAAGTAATTTTCTTGGGCATCAATTTCTTCATCTACAAATGTTCATAAGATTGTTGTGAGGATTAAGGAGATAATATTAGCAAAGTACTTTGTAAGTGCTATGTGTCATGAAAATTACAGTCATAATGTTAAAGAGAGAAGTGGGCAAGCTTATTAAATTCATCAAAAAATAATTCTTACAATCATGTCCAACACTGCACATCATTCTCAGGGCTCAGACATGTTGTGTTTTAAGATTTAATGATGGGACAATGTGAACCCCCAATTATCTTTTTAGACAGGGAATCTCAGTGACTAAACTTCTTCTCTATATTAGTAAAAATTACAAGCAGCCCACTGTGGCCAGAGTCTCAGGTAGGAACAGAAGTGTAGTGAAGACAAGGCCAGAGGGACTGGGAATGGCCATGAATGACAACTCCAAGGAGTACGGAACTTATTTATTAGCTACTGGAAACCTGTGGGGCAGTCAAGTTGGGAATGAGATACCAAATATAAAAAGTAGCCAAAAGGTTCAATGAGAAAATAAAAAGTTCTTCAGTGCCACTGAATCCAGAAAAATGCTCATGTGGTGGCAACTATATATAACCACGCTCCCAAGGTAGAGAGGCATGGCTTTCCAAGCTCCTAGAGAGGCCATGATCGCTACAGATTCGGCTGGAGCTAGAGGTGTATCTTTTCATTCCTGGGGTTTCCTGACTGTGCAGTAGATCCTGAGTCAAAGGAAATAAGAAACCGTGGCAGAAGAAATGTTCAGCCTACCCCTGAGCTTCTATTGAAGAGACTGAGTGAAAGAGAGACGTGTTTCAACCGATCAGGTCTTTCAGTCTGCCTGTCCCTGTAGCATGCAAGGAAGCGTTCTAGGAATAGGAGACACATCAGAGGCTGTGAGGAAGAGGAAGAAACAGAAACAGAGAGGTTGCCACAGGGCAAGGACGAAGCAGCAAGATGTTAGGCCCAGGCACGTGTATTTAGAAAGGGGAAGCACAAGCAGCGGCAGAAAGTGTGAACCAAGAATCAGCATTAGTTACAAAGAAGAAGCTAGAAGGGTGGACCAAGGAGAAGGATAAATTTTACACCACAGTAGGTGGAGGATGGAAATATCATAACAAAAAATTAGGAGAAGGACAAGATCTGGGCAGCAAGCAGAAGAGAAGCGGCGGTGTCTCATGGGACACTAGAAATACAGAATAAAGGCACGAACTTTGAGAAATGGTAAACAAGCTTGAAGGTTTACATGTGGAAGGAAAAACTAAAGCTTTGGTGTTACCAACTACACAACAAGGGCAAAGTAGTTGATGAAGGAATGGACAGAGGGAGGATGAGAACTTGGAAAACACCAACAGTGAAAAACCCACTTTCAGGCCTGTGAGTCTGCCATTACTGTCAGCCACTGTGTCAGATGGCATGGTGGTTCAGGGCTTCTAAGCAGAGGGAAGAGATCAAATTTTCGCACTGAGGTCCATTCCTTCTTGAACTTGTGGTTGCAGAGCTAGGAGTTGGACACGGAGCACGGGGAGACATCAGGAGCAGACAGGTGCAAGGCTGTCTCCTGCCTCCCACAGGTACTTTGATAGATCAACACATCATCTCACAAAGTGTTCAAAGTTGAAGAGCTTAATTTCCAACACCCAAAAGTTGAAAAGTTAATATAAATCTTATTTATCTTAAAATAAACCAGAGGTGATAATAGCAGGTTTTCCTGGCCATCTATTTTAGGAGTAACGTGGATTATCTATCACAGTTCACGTCCACAGTGGTTGGCTTTTTATTCATTTGCCTGACTTCCCTGGCCTCTGTAGGCACAGGATTGGGGGCTTTGGTTTGATCTAAATGTTGATCTGATGTATTTCACTAAAAGAAAATGCAGACCCTCTGATCATCTTTGTAGGAGGGAAGAGACAGGCAGAGGGGAAGATGGACAAAAAGAAGGAATTTCAGAATTAGTCTGGGATCAGAAAGACTCAACATGAAGGGTAAATGCACGAAGTTAAGATTTGGGGGAGCAGAGAAAGGGACGAGAGAGGCTGTTAACCTCAGTAAAATAGACGTTGCATTGTGAATCAGAAGACACAATACTGGGTCTGAGCAATGTGGGGAGATTCAGGACAGTTGTACAGGACCCACTAAAAAGAAAACCAGCTCTGGTGGAAGATAAGACAGGGCCCCTTGAAAGTACTGATAAGCAAGAATGCCCGATGGTTTATGTAGAAACTGCTTTCCCCTACTTACTTGGAACAGCCGATTAAAGTGGAACATTATATTTCAGAGTTTTAAAAGCCATCTTATGTTATGTTTAAATCAGTCTTTTTCAAGTATTTCATGTCAACAGCTGAAGGCGTCAGCCCTGTAAAGGCCATAGCCAGAGCAGCAGCTTTCCTTCCATTTGGCTGCCTCTTCCAAAGTTTCCAGTTTGGTTATTTATCCAACTGTAGCACCATTTCTATTAAACCACACAAAGGGACAGCTTAAAGTATTTATGCAAAAGTGTGCGTATGCTGTGTTTCAATGCCAATATTTGTGTTTGATTGAACCTCTTCAGATAACACAAAAGCAATTTGTTTTATTGAATGGAACAAATGTTTGTTTCTTTCTTAGGGAAATTTTTGTTTGTTTGTTCAGGTCTGCTTATTTTTAGGGATGGGAGGCATGTGAGCTGAAATGATGGTGCATTAAAATTATTCCTCATCAATTTGTTTTACACCACTTATTTTTAATTGATGCCAGCAAGCCCTGAGCTGCTCATGGGTAAATTTGTTTTGCTGATTTATGTATTCCGAGACTGCTACAGGGCATTTCGAGAGCATTATAAGTACAGAATCTATAGTTGAGAAGGCCAAGGCTTGTAAAAAAATGGGAGGGTGAAAAAAACACACTGTTTTATTGAGGATTTTTTGAGTTGGGGAGAACACTGACATTCATGGTAAAAATCTACACACTTATTTTTTCTGTTTCTGTGAACTGGCACTAACTGTACCACTTTTTTCACAAAGAGGGAATTTTTTAATGATTTATAAGGTAATCTCACAAATGATAACTAAATAATGTAATTCAAGGGGATGCTAGGTATTGGGATCTGAAGGGGCTAATTAATTTCATCTCACCGTGAGTTCTGAACCAACTGAGAAGTAAATATAAAATAGATATTGAGAACATAGCAGAAACAGCCATAGAAAATTCTATTATTGATAAAACTAGAGAATGTGGCTCTGATGTGGTACCAAAATGGGTCTCCCAGTCCTCTCCACACTTGTCACTGTAGGACTTATGGGCTTTATGGTATATGAGCTGAGCTTCAGAAAGGTAGCATCCTAGCCATGCTCTGGAATGACTTGGTTCAACCCACTGGACTCAGAGTGAGAGGTCACTCCAACAACAGCTCCTCAGGAAGCTGGTATAGTAACTTGTGTGAAAGCTGGTCCTCTGGGTGGAGGCTTTCAGGTCAGATCCAACTCAGTCCTCCAGGTCTTATGTCTTCAGAAATAGGGCCTTACTTTTAATCTCAAAGACGCAGTCAATGGCAATAGCAATGACCTACTATCAACAATTATAGTTTCAATAAAGGGGTCATATACAAAATATATAAAGAATCCAAAAATCAGGAAAAAACTGACCTAATTTAAAAATATGGTACATAACCCAATAGACAGTTCTCAAAAGATGGAACAGAAATTGCTGAGAAACACTTAAAGCAATGTTCAGTATTCCAAGTCATCAAGGAAATGGAGCTAGGGGAAACTCAAATGCTACTACTGTTCTGCTAAAGGAACATAGCAATAAAGTGACTCCTGATGACATTCTGCTGTGCTCATAGACCAGTGACTTATTCAGCCACCATCAGAGAAAGCTCCCTCCTGCCATAGATGGGAACAAATACAGAGACTCACAGCTAGACAAAAGCCAAGAGTGACAGACCTTAGAACACATAGTTTTAAATGTTTTCATCAAACCTTCCCTTCAGGGTTCAGGGAAATGTGTGGAAGAGGAAACAGAAAGAGTGTGTTGTTGAACAATCTTTTGGTACTCTGTAAATATGTATCACACTCATTGGTTAATAAAGAGCTGACTGGCCAATAGCTAGGCAAGGAGAAGATAGGCAGGACTTGTGGACAAACAAAGAGGACAGGAAGAAGACTGGAGTCATGAGAGTTGCCAGGGACACAGACGGAAACATGATGAGCATGCTGAACAGAGAAAGGCTCCGAGCCATGTGGTAGGGCATAGATAAAAAATATGTGTTAATTTCAGTTGTAAGAGCTAGTTGGTAACAAGCCTAAACAACTGACCAAGCATTTATAGCTAATATTAAGTCTCAGTATGGTTATTTGGAAGCTGACTGGCAGGACACAGAAAATGCCTACATGTAGGAATCAAAGGGGATGGATAACAAATAACCAGAAAATGGTGTCTTTCAGGCACAACATGGGGACTGTACAGGTCCAAGCCAGATGGGGTTCTAGCTCAGAGAGGAAGAAGTAGACATGAACTCCCATCCCTAATCAAGAAGCTATCTCCAGTTAACAGCCACTCACAAGGGAAAAATTAGTTTTCTTCAAGAGGGCCTTAATGAGTATACAGACCATACATAAGGGCGGGCCCCATGCCCAGCACTAGCTTGCCAGTACAGAATGAACATTTTTGTCTCATATAGCATTGTTTGGACATCTTAAAATAATTTTCTTTATTGTTTTATTTGTTCATTCTGTTTTGTCTTCCTTTGTTTGTCCTTTTTCTTTGTTTGTTTTATTTTTTCTCGCTAGTTTATTTAAAATTTTATTTAGTAATAAATTTCAAGAGTTTAATCGAGTTTTCAGATCACATCTCTTAATCTTTATTCCGTTAAAGAAATGAATTAAATGTCCTCATTTTTTAAGTAGCTGGTGCCTAACTATAAAGAAAGGAGCAGTAAATCCCAATCCAAAGTACACAATCATCATAGCCAATAACTGCCTCTTGTTTTCTCCTGAAAATGGCACATTCTTCCTGGGCCCTTCTCCTACTGGCTGCAAGGGACCATTGTTTTCTTAAGAATGAGTGGAGTTAGAAGGGTAGGGGTGGGGAGGACTGGGAGGAGACGAGGGAAGAGAAACTATGGTCAAAATATATTATACTAAATAACTTTATTTACTATAAAAATTAATTTAAAAAAAGAAAAAAAGGCGAACATGAAGGAAATCGTATCTGGTACTGGAAACCTAGCCAATCACCAGTGTCGGTGAGGTCTTAGAGAACTTATTTCTGCCAGTTTACTAAACAGTACAGTTCCTAGTTGAAATGTAAACATCCTATAAAGGGGCTCTCACCCCTCATTAAATACACTTCTCTTTGCAATAGTCAGAGACCATTACAGAAAATTCAAACAGGCCGAAACACAGTGACGTAGTGGCAGTGGCTATATTCATCCTTAGTTGGTACGTCTAAAACATAACTCCTGCAACTAAGGCTTACAGAACCCTGTGAAAGAAGAAGGAGTGGAAAGACTGCTGGAGTCAGAGGCCCAGCGAATCTGCTGTAAGACTGTGTCTTCTCAAAACGACACAGAGGCTACACCCACGGTGCGTCAACAGTTTAACTGCGTGAACAAGACCTGGACAGGGCTGGGGAGACGGTGCAACAGTTAAGAACATTTGTTGTCCTGGTTCAATTCCCAGGAGACAAGTGGAGATTTATAACTGTCTACAGTTCCAGATCTAAAGGATCTGAGACCCTATTCTGATCTTCCTTGACCCCAGGGCAGGTATGCACATGGTAGAGACATACATGTGAGCAAAGTACTCGTGCACATTAAACAAGTAAATAAACACATAAAAACATACATACCAACGACCTGAATAAGTATAACAGCAATACAAGTGCTAATGAAGAAGAGGGAAATCTCATGGGGCCCCACCAATAAACAAGAAGTACAGACAACTAAGAAACACACAGTGGGAGAAATAGTCTTTCCCAGGAATGAGCCCCCTAGTTGGTTATCCCGTACCAAGTGATTGGCCCTGAACTCACATGTGTACAAGTAACATTAGATGAACAGAACAGGTCATATTTATATATTGTTCTTTCTGCTGCATTGTGTGCTCTAGGCCAGCTGATTAAATCTATATTATATATGTGTATGTATATATACACATATATGTATATATATGACAACCAGAGAAAAAGACTATGATTCCGAGAGGAAGAAAGGGGGCAGGTTCACGGCAGGGACTGGACGGGGGTTATGGGAAGGAGAAATGATGTAAATATATCTTAGTTTAAAAACACAAAAGGGGAAGAAGAGCATCCATGAACCCTCTGCTACACTAAACAGAGAATAGTGGACCACTGGCCATTTGGCGGCTAGCACAGCAAGGACAGCCAATGGATACGGTGTGGAGGCTCACAATATAAGCAGGATTTCTGTTAGATGTTTTTATTTCTCTAAACTTGTATTTATTATTGTGTGTGAGTGTTGGCATCGACATGTCATCATAGAGGTCAGAAGACAACTTTCAGGGGCACTTTTTTGCTTTCACCCCATTGAGGTGGGAAATCTCTCTTGCTCTTTCTGATGCACCACATACTCTAGGCCAGCTGGCCTCGTGTTTCTGGATGGCGCTGTTCCTGCTTCTAATCTTTTTACAGAGACAGGTCTGCCAGTGGTTCCCGGGGTTTAGCTCACCAGGGTTGTGTTGTTAGTGCTTTACCCACTGACCCATCTTGCTGGTCAGCTCTTATTTTAAGACATGAAGGTGTAAACCGAAGCTTGCTTACACGCACGTGTGTGCGTGCTCACACACATACAACTAGTGATATACCACATGAATATCTGTAATTAGGGATTGATTGGTATGGGCCAAATAGCTTCATTTGTTCCTAAAGTTCATTTAAAATAATTTTGGTGAAGGAAGATAGTCATATATGTGGTCTGAGGCACTGTCCACTGTGCCAAATAGCTTTTGTGCATATTGGGAAGAAGCAAGGTAGCATGGCACATGGTTTGTGTCCCCTCCTTCTGCTAGCTGTCTCTTTCTCTGTCCCTGTGGCTATTACGGCTGAGGCAGGAGCAAATCCAAATCCACTATTTGATGGCTTTTAACGCATGCCCGAGGCTCATCTTCGTGCTTTAACAGGGGGATCATGTTACATCATCTTTTTACTCTTGCTCTGAGTAATTTAAATCTAAACAGAAACAAAAAAATTATTTCTATTTGTGGAGAAGAATATCATTTTACAAGTTTATCTTTTAGCAGAATCTTACTTTCCAGAATGTGATCTGGTGGGTACACAAATTACCCCCTAGAAATGACCAGTGGGATCAGACTTCTCCTTTCCTGTTCTCAGAGCTGCCCCAGACTCTTCTTTACAGTTAGTAAAGGTACTAAATTAGGGGCTGGGAAGACGGCTCAGTGGTTGGTTGCTCTTCCAGAGGTCCCAGGTTCAATTCCCAGCACCTATGTGATAGTCACAACTGTCTGTAAATTCAGTGGGATCTGCCACCTTCACACAGATATAAATACAGACAAGACACCAATGCCCATAAAGAAAAAATCATTAAAAAATTAAAAAAAAGATTTATAAAAAAAGGCAAAGAAAACCAGCCCACAAATCACAATCAAAGAGAACCTATACAACAGTGAGGACCCTAAGAGAGACATACATAGAGCTAATCTACATGGGAAGTAGAAAAAGACAAGATCTCCTGAGTAAATTGGGAGCATGGGGACCTTAGGAGAAGGTTGGAGGGGAGGGGAAAGGCAGGGAAGGGAGCAGAGAAAAATGTTAGAGTTCGATAAAAATCAATAAAAATAAAGAAAAATCATAAAATATTACTAAATTAGAAAAAAACGGAGGCAAGGCAGGAGCAGTGTTCAGGGCAGTGGTTCCTTTGGGGTGAGGGTGAAGATTGGCAGGGTTAGAATCTGGGATGCTTTTCCGGGGGCACAGTGCTGCAGGTGTCTTAAAACCGTGATGTGGACACACGTTCACTACAACAACGTTCTTTCTTCCACAAACATTCTAAAATAAAATAAATATCTTATACATGGAAAATATAAAGATAAATTTCAGAAATACAGGTCCCCTTCCTGTTGCCCTCTCACGTGTTTGTCCCGCCTCTGGGGCTGTGACGTCAGCACACACACGGCCCAGCTGGTAAGACGGTTTGGAGGATAATGGTACTTGTTGGATGCCTGACAACCTGAGCCCAATCCCTGGGACACACATGGGGGAGGAGAGGACTGAGTCCCCTCTCATAGTGTTCCCCGATTTCTATATGTATGCTTTGGAACTCATGTGTCCCACTCCTGGATAAACAAATGTAGTAAAACTCCACCATCAGTCTTTATATACTTGGTACACAGGCTGTGCTAGCCGACTCTCCCATGGCAAGAGGCAGGGATCCAACTCAAACTGTTTAAGTCTTCTTTCCCTGAAAAGGGAAAGAGAAAAGAGGAATCTGTCCACTTGTGTAGCAAGGAGGGACAGGTGTGCAATTAATTTGGGCCCCACCACACCAGAGAGCACACACACTAATACCAGGCCTGTTTTAAGTATGGGCTTTCTCTGTATTTTGGGTTCTGTTTCTCTTGCAATAGATAATTTCATCCATTTGGCCAGGGAAGACTGTCACATGCAACCAGATGACATTTCCCTACAATCCTCAGGACAAATAGAAGAAAATCAAGCATGTCTTCTGGTAGTCTGGGCAGCTGTAGAATTCATAGGGTTCCTTGTTCATAAGGAAGGAAAAAGTTCTAAAGGTACTGAAACAGAATTTATTTTGTGTTCTTTCTCTTTTACTTGTCATGTTTATTAAAAATATTTATTTTTGTGTGTATGAGTGCTGACTTGAATGTATGCATGTGTACCATGACCATGTCTGCTGCCTGAAGAGGCCAGAAGGGGATGTTGAATCCCCTGAAGCCAGAGTGATGGACAGTTGTGAGCTGCCACGTGCATGCTGGGAACTGAGTTCTGGCCGTTGGTGAGAGCATTCCACTGCGGGGCTATGATCCCTAGGCT
The DNA here is from genome assembly GCF_018167655.1 of Microtus oregoni. Lineage (NCBI taxonomy): Eukaryota > Metazoa > Chordata > Mammalia > Rodentia > Cricetidae > Microtus > Microtus oregoni. The sequence continues at coordinate 32,247,398 of NW_024543065.1, forward strand.
TGTGAGACCGGGATGTCCAAGAAAAGAAGCTGAGCAAGCCAGAAGAAGCAAGCCAGTATACAAAGCTATTCCATGGTGTCAGCTTCAGTATCTGCCTGTAGTTCCTACCCTGGTTTCCCTCAAGGTTAAACTGTATTGTAGGTTGGAAGCTAAAATAAACCCTTTTCTCCCTAAATTCCTTCTGGTCAGCAACAGAAACCTAATTAGGACAAATAGGAAGCATGACCTCCTGGGGCTCTGGTGTCCAGGGTTAAGGCACAGCTGACTCTATTTTCTTTATAATTAAGCAATGTTAGATTTTGATTTGTATTTTTTCCCCTCTGTAATCATGTCCTTAGCTAGAGGTCAACTTCTTTTTTTGACTTATTCTTCCTCGATAACCTTGTGATTTATACATTGTAAATTGTATAAATCCATTGTCTCATGATATGTTCTGAGAATTGACTGATCATAAAATGTTTCATGGAATGTTAACTGTCTGACCATAAATCCGCGACATGTGCCTTTTCCCATAATCATAAAAATAACTACAGAATTCCACGTACGTAATCACTTGCTCATTTGCTATAAAAAGGCCCTTGGCTTTTGTATATGGTCTTGGCTGCTTCATTCTCCTACCAAGGGAGGCTGTAAGTTTGGCCTGGCCATAAATAAATTTTTACCTTTCAATATCTCAGTGTTAGCACCTGGCGTTTGACACCATAACGCCCAGCTTCCATGTAACAGATTTCTTCATTCTTATTCTGAATCTCCTGAAACTGCCACAAGGAGTGTATCCACTGGGATGCTGCAGGCGAGCTGCATGGCAGATGGGATGTGCTCGTTGCTTACCTTGCCTTCCCACTGGATTTTGTTTAAAAACAAACAAATAAAACTCTCAGGGAAAAATTAATAAGAATTTCAAAGCAGCAATAGAGGAATGTGGAAACAAGTGCAAAACCTTCCTAAACACATGGATGATATAACCAAGGCATCTTATACATGATGTTTAAGTGCAAGGCCTGTCTAAACACAGGGGTGGTATAACCAACAGGTCATATATGCGATGCTTAGTTGGTGACTAATTTTATGGAGATTATGATTGTCCTGGGTTGGGCCATCCATTTGTCTTTGAACTTATCATGTGACTTAGGTATATGGAACATTCTGATAGGGCAACCCTGGGTTCTACATTCACAGTTGACACTGGTCAGCTGGGAGAAGGGTCCCTCCAAAGAATCAGTAATGCATAGACACATTACACTTAATGTGGAGACTCTTGCTCTGCCTGCTTCCTGCCCTTCTTTATTTCCTGCTAGCATTTTAATCTCTTGACACTCCACAGAATTTCTGGACACTCCTCCATCTCCAGTATTCACCCTGTTGCTTCAACATGTGGCTTCTTGCTGGACCAAACATCTACTTCCCTCTGCCTTGAAATACATTTCCTCTTCTGGAAACTTCCAATCTGTCAGCACACAGTTCGAACTCAGGTCCCTAGACAGAAAGTTTGCTTGAATGTTAGCCAGTTCATTTGGTTCTGAGCCCAGCACTTCCTGATCCTGCTCTGATTCATCTGAGTTGCTCACTGGACTCTGGACCCTTGAGAGGAGGGCTGTCTCTGACCCATTTCAGCGCTCAATGGAAAGCAGATCTTGTTTCGTAACAGGTCCTAGATAAGGCCTGTTGGATAAAGAAATGAAAGCTGGTATTAGAAAACAGTGTTTACAAAATACCTTATCTAACATCAATCCTGGGCCCAACAGGAGGCATTCACAAATGAATCCCTCATTTAGGGGAGCACCAGGTTCTGTTTTCTCGAGGATCATTCCGTCTCCTGAGTAAAATGAAGCTGGTTTTTTTTTTTTTTTTGGCTAAAACTGTGAAAGAATCTAACCAATTAAATGCACAACACAGTAAAGTGTTATTTCTAACTCAAATAAATTTGTGAGTCTTTTTCCTAAAATGGAGCTTATTGCCTGGGGTCTGTCCTTGGACTCTAGACAAGGTCAAGTGCTGTCTGTGGAGTGGAATAGATGGTTTCTCACCTTGCCTCTGGGCAGATCAGTTCTGACAATGTGAGATCCAAGAGCTACAAGTGTCAGGAATAAGGGATTGGCCATTTATCAGCTTTTGCCTTAAAACATTTTCAAAACATCCTCTTCTAAGTTTTTTTTTTTTTTTTTAACTTCTGCTGAGGGAAAGCAAACACAAACAATGTGACCTTGCGTTTACCTCAAGATCCTTTACCCAGCACCCAGTAGTTAAAAGCTTCGTTCCAGCACTCAGATTAAAACACTGCCTCTCAAAACACAGCCTTGCCAACTGTGCTCCGGGGAAGGAGCAGCCACTGGAACAATGTGGGCAATTTAATCACGCTGGGGAGAGGAGGACGCCAGTCTGGAGGCTCTTCTGTAATGGAATGCAATGCCTACATCCCAACAGGGAGAATGAGAAATGGGACGAAGGTGGACAGCGACAGGCAAAGTCCAAACTGGCATACAAATCAACCACCCCACTCAATGAGTTACCCACAAGATAGTGGTATAAACGTGCGTGAATTAGACACTATAGAAGGAAATAATTCAGAAGCGTGGAATGAAACCCTTTTACTGCACCAGAGCTGTTCTGTGTAGCAAAACCTCCATCTATTTCTTTCCATTTTCACTTAAGTTCAGCTTTTAAAACGTGCTTATTCTCCATGGAATTGAAGCATGTACAGACCATTGCGCATAGCTATATCTAAAGTTCTGTTTTCTCTGTTAGAGCTCATACTCCTAGCTGTTTTCAGTTAAACCTGAGATTAAAGAGCAGAAATAGCTTTATGCTTTAATTCAAAATTATTTTCCATTATTTTATAGAGATAAAAATGAGCTGATAAGAACCTTTATATATGAGCCAAACTAGAGTTTATAACTAATATTACCAGAATGAAAAAAAAATGTCATGTGTCCACTCCCATATTTGCCATCTTAAATATGTGTTTTTGGTTAGTTTATTTAAACATAAAATGTCCACTGTCCATCATATCTATGGTATAGTAAACAATGATTAATGTAACCTTCCATTTGATTGGTTAGAATGTGGTATGCTGGGTTGATGGCTAGATGGTTAAGAGCCCCTGCCACTCTTCCAGAGGACCTGAGTTCATGTCTCAGCATCCATGCCAGGAGATTACAACCAACTGAGACTCCAGTTCCAGGGGACCCAATGTACTCTTTTGGCACCTCCAAACTTGAGGTATGCTACAGCGATATTTTATCTATGTTTTAATAAATAAAGCTTGCCTGAAAAATCAGACGGCAAAACTAAGCTATAAGAGGCCAGGCAGTGGTGGCACACACCTTTAATTCCAGGATTTGGGAGACAGAGGCAGACGGATCTCTGTGAGTTCAAGGCCACCCTGGGCCACACAGATCAATGTAGAAACAGATTCAGGTGGTGGTGGCTCACGCCTCTAAGGCCAGTTCTAAGGAGTCATATGCTTTCAATCCCAGAACTAGAGGGGAACATAAGACAGGAGGAGACCGAGGCTCTGGGCTCAGTCTGTAGTCACCCAGCCTTGGTGGAGGTAAGACTTCTCTAGTGGTTTGGTTGTTTTACTTTTATGATCTTCAGCTTGACCTCCAATATCTATCTCTGGGTTTTTATTATTCGTGCTACAGCATACAACACACAAGACACACACATACATGCAACTAAATTTTTTTTTTAAAAAAATATCTTTTAAAAAGAAAAATCAATGGCTGATACTTTGAATTTTGATATATAGTTAGAATATTTAAAAACTCTGTCTCTAATCATCCTTGGTGATTTAATTAAGTCTTGAAAGAAGACGAATGTTGTATTAGCTAGTGACATCTGACTTGAAAGAAGACGAATATTGTATTAGCTAGAGACATCTGACTTGCATCATCTGGGGACTAACAGTCACCAGGGAGAGAAAGAGTCCACTAAAGGAGGCAATGGGATGAATGTGACAAATAAGACATTCCAGAAAAGCCAGGCTGTAAGGAGATGACATGGATATGATATTTTTCTTTTACATAGCAATCATAGTCCTCCCTATATCCGTCACAGATGAAAAACCTGATTGGCCTTGGAGAGAGTATCTTACTCAGTGTTGTGTCAGAAGAGCAGGTGGTTAGAAATGTGCTAAACAGCATACTAATTAAATTAATGTCCATGCAGTTTCAAATATTCAACACTTATCATTAAATGATTTCATAAATGAAGAAACTTGTGACTTTATTTGCAAAGGGGAGACATTTTAAACTCATATATCTGAAAACTCGCATTGACTTATTTAATTTTGGAATCAAGTAAAACTCACTTTTGTTCTTATAATATTGTGTAATCAGAAAGAGAAGAGATTCTTGATGGGAGATAGAGTTAGGGTGGACAACTGAGTGTTCAAAACCAGAGTCTATCTCTAGCCATAGCCTATCCATAGTCTTGAATTCCTGTGCATGTGGAGCATCCATAATCAAACAAACACCACTGTGCTGTTCCTGGTACTAAATGCATTTGCATGGCACCAATTGTGCAGCAATGGGTTTCTTCTTCGATAACTACTCAGAATTTATCTGGGCTTTATGTTTCATATTTCTGCAGTTCAAGTCATTCCTCTAGGTATACAGTCATGCCCACGTACTTGCTGTTGCTCAGAGTTGATCAGAACATATGTTTGAGAAGGAGGGAAAGTCCCTAACACCACTTGTTTCTGAATACGGCATGCTGATCATTCCTGCATGGATGGTGATAGGGCCAGTGGGTCTCTGGTCACCGACATTTAAAAAAAATACGTGGCAAGGCAGTTAAAGACACTTTCTTACCAGGCAGCTTCTTCTTTTTTTTAATATTTATTTATTTATTATATTATGTGTATAGCATTCCTTCCATGTGTGGCTACAAGCCAGAAGGGAGCTCCAGTTCTCATTATAGATGGCTGTAAGCCACCATGTGGTTGCTGGGAATTGAACTCAGGACCTCTGGAAGAGCAGTCAGTACTCTTAACCTCTGAGCTATCTCTCCAGCCCCACCAGGCAGCTTCTTATAGCGTGTGGTGTGCTGTGTTCCTCCCTAAGAGGGGAGTCTGTGCATGGAATTTCTTCCAAGAACTCTTTGACCACAAGGTGGAGGAATGCATCACCCTAAACCACTTTTCTTGATGGTCAGAACTGAACTAGGAGTGAGAAAAGGAACTCCTGCTTTCTAATGTAGGCCATGGTAACTCTCAACTCAGGTCCAAAATGTTTGCTGTACACATGGGATGGGCGCTGACAGAACAGACAACCCAGAGTAGAAATGGAGGCCGCATGCCAAAAATGGAGGAAACTGGAGCATGCTTGGAGATGCCTCTTCCATGTTACACTGACCCCCCCATATAGTATCTTTATAGCTTCACAGATCTTCCTATAATTTTTATATTAATTTTATTTTTAGATCCTATAGTTAGTAAGAGGTGAAGGCAAAGCCAGGACTGGACACTGATGGAGGCTGAAGGACAGTTTCTTTGTCCCGAAAGCGCTGAGAGCTATGTCCAGAGTGGTCTTTTGTTCTGTGTCCTTGTCTTGTGGCTTGCATGATCCCTTCCCGACATGTCACCTTGTGATACTTTGAACTGTTTAAGAACCATCAGTAACCATTTTATAACCTTTCCTAAGATCTCAGACCTTGCGTTTCTAGATCCCAGTTTTACCCACAGTAAGACTATTTGTGGCAACGATGGGTGTCAGTGGTGGGTCTTTAAGTACTTGGCCGTTGGAAGTGACCATCAAGGACAGCTGATGTGGTAGCTGTTATCTCGGGTGTAGTTGGCTGGGGCTTTCATTGTCTGTAGAGAACTTAAAAGCAATAACAAAAGCAGCTTGGTTTGTCATTTGTTTTTTAAAAATCAATGTCATACTCTAGTCATGTAAAATGATGATCTTAATGAAAACACTTCTTTCAGGCAGCCGCCTTCCCCTAAATGTCTGTCTAAGGTGAACTTATGCAAAGGCAAATAAGTATACTTTAGGTTTTGTGTTTTCTATTCCCTTATTCTAGTCTGTCAACTTATTTCCTCTTATTTTATTAGAAAGGATCATTTAAAATTAGGAATTTTATCCACAAAGGTCTAAACCTAGTTTTCACTATGCTGTTTGTCCTAATTACTTTGGTGAAGAAAAGCCATCAACATTAACAGCACTGGGCTTAAAGTATCCATTCTGTCTTGGGTCTTCCTTCATTTCAGTTGGAAAAGCAATGCATAGGAGGATCTGCTCTTGAGTGCAAAGACCAATTATGTTGGTGCCCTGAAGCTGTGTGGCTTTGGTAGGATCTAGATTGCTGGGCCTCTGCTTTCCTCCTTTGCAGCTAGGCTGATATCCTTGAAAAATAGAAATGAAGGAACTGGCTAGAATCATTAAAAACAAAGTTAGAATCATTAATAAACAAAGTTAGTATGGCTGATTATGCCCAGTTAAGATGCTTAAAATCTTTTTCTTTTTCTGAGGGAGAGAGGGAGGAGAAGGGGGATGAGGAGGTGGAAGAGGAGGGAAGGAGGGTTTGTAAAGGCCCGAGGTTAACACTGGTTGTGTTTCTTAGTTGCTCTCCATCTTACCTTTGAAACATGGGTTAGCACTGATCCAGGACCTTGCCCAGGTGACCAGTCAGCTCCAGGAGTCATCCCCAGAACAAGGATTACAGGTGTGTGCCAGCATTCTTGCTATTATTTTTATTTTTTAAACATGTGTTCTGGGGACCAGACTCAGTAGGGTCCTCATGTTTGTGTGTTAAACAATTTATTCACTAAACCATCTCCCCAGCTCCAATGTTAAAATTTTGCTTGAAGAAATATAAATAGATCTTTATAACTTTCATAATCTTGTGCATCTTAGGGACACAAAAATGTAAAGCCGACTAGCTCTCAAAGCTTAAACAGTAAACATTTAATGATGCTGACTCTCATATGCCTAGAACTCTAAAATGAGTTTCTTTTTGGCTCAGAAATATTGTGGGCATTAATAGGTAAAATCTGAAGAAATCCATCATGCTGACATGGTAGAAACTGAAGTTAGGTCATCACAAGGATTTTCTATACTGCTGTCTCTGGACTTTGCCTTGTATTTTGAAAGGGTTCTCCACCTTATCCTGGAACTTTCCAGAGTACATAGAAGTCTTCAGAATTGTGCTGCACGTAACTGAATCATTCAAGTTTTTGCCCATGCAGTGCAATGGGTAGTATAGATATGTCTCTAAAAGATGTGTCATGTCAGATTTTCTTTTCAGTGATCAAGAAGACTGACTTTAATCCATTGATTTCTTCATCATTAAAACAACGTATTGATAGTTTAGCCTGTGCTAACATCTCTGCAGGTCTTGAGATTTAACAGGGGGCAGTTCTAAACCTCCAAGGAACCTGCTTTTCCTAATGGGTTCAAGAGAGTAGAAAACAGATGGAGTCAAGATGTGCAGATGTAGCTTGAAGATTCATTTAGAATCTTGACACAATAACCTTTTTATTCTAAATGTTGAACACAGCAGTGTAAAGGTAATGTACCTCTGGGGGTCAACAGGTTCATTCATCGTAAGAGCAATACTTTTTTTCAGGGGTTAAAAGTTCCTGTAAATGTTTCCAGATGTCAGCTAGATCTTACACTTTTGAGTTAACTTAGCAGCCTGCCGTTCAGTTTAGACCATGGTAAGTCAAGCCGGTGTGGCCCTCACCATTTCCTCTAAGTGAATAGAATACTTTTAGGGACTCTATTTCTTCTTCTTTATCAATTCTTTTCTATGTAGTTAGGCGTTGGAGTCATCTTGGAAATAACATGCCAGTATTTTAGCAAATTATATGTATGGTATATATGCATATAAAATATATGTGGACCTATTTATTTTCTTAAATATACTGAATTGAATTTTCTAGGGATGAAAGACTTGGGACACGTGTTGTTCACTGTGCTTCATGTGATTTTGATTAAGTTGCATGGCTTCAATTTTCAAGTCAGGTATTAGGAGATATTCGTTACCAGCTTACTCTCTTTAATGTAAGAATGTTTTCAGTCTTCTCCTCACATGCTTAAGACTTTACAGAGCAAGGCACATGGATTTGAGGAGTCAGACCTCCTTTCCCGTCCCAGCTTTCATTGCCCCACTCTGGATACCCTCTGCTTCAGCTGAATCCACTGGCGAACTTCTCTCGGGTACAGTGTGTATTCCTGCATCGGTAACTTTTTGTGCTTTTTCTCAGGGTCCTATTTCTTCTTTTTCTGGTCTGTGTCCTTTTAAGAGCTATTTAACTCTAATCTGTGATATCAGAATCTTGGCCCACTTGGTCCTTTCTGACCTTTCCAGCCTTCACTGTGTGTATCACCAACTTGCAATCTGCAGTATAGTCTCTTGTGACCAATAGGTCTGTTTCAAGTCTGGGAAAGCCTTTTAAGTGACTGGCATATATGACATACCACTTATAACATTTCCTGACCAAAAATGCATGAGAGTATCTAACACTGCTCCCTGTAGTGTCTTTCAGACGTTTGGAACTTCAGTGGATCCCCATGTAACACCTGTCTTGTTGCCGAGAACAGAACTCAGGTCTCACATAGGCCAATGACCATTTGTATACTCAAATTAGGAAAAAAAACCATTTAATCATCTCAAAACCATTGGCTTCTGTGTGGTGCTTTCTCAGCTTCTGCTGAGAAGGAATCTGAAGCTTTCATTTGTACCCTTGCATTCTTTCTCTTTGCTTTTTCTCGCACAGCAGTAACTGTAACCTGCCCCTTGACCTAGCATGTAGTTTTGCCTCAGAAGGAAGCCATTTATTATAACTTCAGAAGGTAAGTAGAGTAACTCAAATCACTCTGTGCTTAAAGTAATGCATAAAGTTTCGGGTTACTGCACAGGGAACATCCCATAAGCCCCTGAAACTCATTGCTGTTGACTGACTGGCCTTGCTTGCTCTCATGGGATTGAGGGCTACTCTGCAGCTCTGATCCTGATTACTAGAGAAATTCTGGGATCTGGTCAGAGTGCTCAGAGGGTAAAGGCAGTCACTGCCAAGCCTGACAACTTGAATTTGATCCTTAGGACTTAAGGTGGAGGGAGGGAACCAAGTCCCAAAACGGTCTGTCCTTTGACAGTCACGTGCAGCTGTGACGTGTGCAGGATAATATTACAATTCAGTTGCTAGAAGGTTTGCACTTTATGCATGAGTCCTGAAGTTTCATGCATAGCATCACAACCAGCAGAGAAGAAAGAGAGAGAGAGAGAGAGAGAGAGAGGGAGAGAGAGAGAAAGACTGTTTTATGCCAGTAAAGCACACTGACTTAAATCCTGCTTTTAATTTTGTTCATGCAGTGTGACAGACTCTGTATCCATTTGATATGATTTTTGCGATGAATATTAGAAATAACCTGTTTGTGTTCGAAAGTCAACGTTCTGTCAACTCATACATGAAATTGCATAAGACAGAAATAGCTGTCACATATCTGAATCTAGAAAATATTTTCTGCTGCCAACTTGTCCTTCTAAGTATCCTTTGGGAGGAATCACACCTTGTGTCAATGGCACCTAAACTTTGCTCATCTGGAGTGAATATTTACAAGATGGAAAGTGCCTTCTCCTTGTGCATTAGACCACATGACCACGACACTTTCATTCTAATGTACCCTTGAGATCTAGGAATTTTTTTTTCCAGAGCTGAATGCAGAGATCCTAATAGTTCAGCTGGCAGCAACCAAAGGCACTATTTACAATATATGCACTAATACTTTTTAAATATCATTCCTCAGTCAGAAGACATGAGAGGTCCTGGTGTACAAAGATGAAATGACAGCTATTTCTTTGTGCCTAGGGAGATGTGGTTTATCCAGATGGACCTCTATGGTTGTGGCAGTTACAACAGTGATAGAGTCCAATGAAAGCCTATCATACAGTGAGAGGATGTAAAAGGCTTCAGCCTCAGATGGTGAGTGGTGGGGAGCAGTGGGGTGGGAAGTGTTCAGCAAGGCACTTCTTAGGGGTCTTACTCACTCTAAAGTTAAAATACAAGAGGTGGAGAGAAGAGCTACCAGCTCTACTAATACAATAATACAGAAAGACCTCAGAAACCACATCTTACAGCAACTCAGTCATGCTTGCTTAATCCTACTTTCTAGAGCTTTGGCACTGATAAGAGACAAGGACTGTAGAGGTTGTAAAAACACCACGTATATATCTAATTTATGAAGAATTGACAATGAAAACTCCAAGGTTAGGATTGGTGGCAGAGATGCAGATGTTTGTGGGGAGAAAGGCACCTGAGAATGTGGCTGATAGGGAATCTCATCATTCCTACATCCGTAAACCAAGGGAAGAACATTTTCCTTGACATGTTCCTTGACATAGTGACGTAGTTTGACATGTTATGGATCAAATCATGTCCAATGTGTCTTCCAGCTGTACAATAATGATTAGCATTTTCTGTGTCCATTAGATTAGCTTGCCATCCCCAGACATCCAAATACTACAGGACAGAAGCATAGGAAAAAGGGAAATCAGATGAAAAGAGAATCAGACAGAAAGAAAACAGGCAAGGGAGTGACTGTAGCAGATTATGAAAAATGAATTTAAAATTCTTCATTCTCTTTAGAGAGTCAAGTGTTCCTTAAGAACCAGAATTATTTTATTTTGGCAAGAAAGGTCAAGAAATGCTGGTTTGGAAGTGCTCCTCTTATCTCTCAGTTCAGAATCACTAGCTATTCAGTGCATCAGCAATGAGGTTCCTGTGTGTTCCCTGTCACCTATAGGTGCTGTATCAGACTGAAGAGACACAAAGGGTGCAGGGAACTCACATGGTGGTAGTCAGATGGTTGGGGCTGCCATCTCCTGAGCTGGTTGACTTTGGCTTTCACACTTGGGAAGAGCAAGGCTCACAAAGGTTAATTTGCTGAGGTATTTATTTCAGCCAGGACTTCCAAGTGTAGTCTAAACCAATTTTATTATTTCTTTTAAATGAAATACAATTGTTTCCCCTTTAAGAAAGAGTGCCTACTTTTCTTTATTGTTCTGGATTAGTGGCTGTCTATAACAGTCTAGAAGGTCTCATAAAGGTAAGCTTACACCTGGCATGTGCCTCAAAGAGTTTTCTTAGCCAGTTGGTAAATTGTTCCTTCAAAGAGCTGAGTGTAGAGACAAAACCTGGGTTACTAAGGATTTTCTTGTGTTGATATAATAATTTTAAAGATTACACTTTTCATTACAGTGATAGTTTATTTTTCTAGATAATTGGGGATACATAGAAGCACAAAGGGGAAAAAAACTGCATGTCACTATCTGAAGCAATGGTTTATTAAAAAATGTTTACATTTTCTCCTAGCCTCTTTACTTTGAATATTTATTCCTTAAAATGTATTCATAGTACATCTCATTTTGTGTTATTCCATTGTGTAATGTAGAAATCAACTTGTGAAATAGTTCCTATAATTATCATCATGTTTAGGATTATTAGCAGAACTAGAACGTATTGTAGGATGACAAGCTTTCTTTTGTGAAAAATCTCCTCTGAAAGTAATTTGCTTCAGGTCGAGCCATTTGCTAAATGGGATGAACTCAGAGCAAATTTTCAGGATCACGTTCATGCGTCTTCTAGGTTGACTTTCAGAGAAAAATTTTCTGTGATTTGGGATGATGCGTTTTCTGCTGCTTCCACCCCTTAAAATGGGTTTTTGTAGAAAAGGTTTTGTTTTTCAGTTGACTGGAACAAATCAGTGATTTTGGAAACGAATAAGCTTATATCTTTTTATGTCCAGGCATGTACTCTACTGCTGAGCGACATCCCAGCTGTACTTCTTCACTTTTAATCAATAAGTATTTTATCCTGGACCACCCGAAGCACTAAAATTCACTTCCTGTTTATAGAACAACTTGTAGTCTGACATTCCCTAACCTGTCTACTGAGTTTGGAGCATGTGTTCTAGATTTAGGCAGCATAAGGCCAAATTTTGATTCAACTACTTAGGTATTATGCAAGCTTGAGCAAGTTATTCCAATTCAGACCAGATTTCCTCATCTGCATGTGCATGGAAACATCCCCTGTTTCAGGCGTTCTGTGAAGATTAAGTGAATTACAGTTATTCGGTGGCTTTTATGGGTGCTCAAGGTTCCAAGAACCTCTGTGGACACTGAAATCTGTGTGTGAGGTTACTTATTGTAAATACCTAAAAATTATAAATTTTATGTTTTTTTAAATGATTTATTTATTTTTATTTTATATGCACTGGTGTTTTGTTTGCATGTGTGTCTGTCTGTATGAGGCATGAGAACCCATGGAACTGGAGTTGCAGACAATTATGAGTTGCCTTCTGGGTGCTGGGAATTGAACCTGGGTCCTCCGGAAGTGCAACCAGGGCTCCTAATCTCTGAACTATCTCTCTAGCTGTAAATGTTGTTAATAGATTTTATACTGTACTATTCAGGTAATAACGACAAAAATGTCTCTACATGTTTAGGGCAGGTGTAGTGTTTTCTTCGAATACTTTTGGTCAGCAGTTGGTTGAACTCAAAGACAAAGAGCCCACTGATATGGAGGGCTGTATGCCTACAGATATAACGGACTCTATGGAAAGCCTTTTCAGATATCATTCTCACTAAACCTTTATCTTTAATCTAAAAGCTGAAATTTTGTTAGCCAGATCTTTAGTTAAAATATGTCATTTTCAATTAAAACTTGATCTATTTGACAACACCTTGAAGTCTTAGAATCTAAAACATTCTGGGGGCTCTGCTTGTTTTTAGTTCATTATTGAGTGTCAGGGTGTTTACTTTTTCAATTTAACTTTTATTTTTCTCTCATACATTACATCCTGGCTACAGTTTTCTCTCCCTCCACCACTCCCCCAGACCTTCTTCCCTTTTCCCCTCTCCCCAAGATCAACTCCTCTTCTGAGGGTTTCCTTTGGCTTGCCTAATATTTGTCTGGGGTTCTTTTCATCTGCTTCCATGGTTGCTGGATGATACTCCTCTGATGACATCTGGACTAAGCATGAATATATAGTATAGCAATGTATCTTTAGGGATCATTTCATTGACCACCCCCAGTTGTGTTGGGTTCTATTTGGATCCCTGTGCCTGTAGAGGCAGAGCTTCCAGGCAAGGAGAGTAAGGAAGAGGAGAAATTTAGGCTTGAAAAAAGAAAGAAAAGTAGATGACAGGGAGAAGCCAGGGACCAGTCAGCCAGACAAAGAGGAAGAAGGACAATAAGGCATACTGAATGAGAGAAAGGTAAAAAGCTCTGAGGTAGAGTGTAGATGAAGAGATGAATGATGTCATTCTCTCAGTTGGGACACTTAAGCAGGGGCTCATCCCTCCCTGATAAGAAGCAAGTAGCCTGGTCACCAAAGAAGATACTCCTTCCAAACAGGCAGGTCACGGGATCTAATGTAGATACATAAGTAACCCCTTCAGACAGCTAACTCTTTTGTTTTCATAGTGTTGACCCTGCCTCTGAAGAGTTTTATAGGGCTGTTGTATTCTTTGAGAGCTCAAAAAATTGATTTGACATGACAGGCATGATTATACACATTATCTTTCACCCCTTGGCTACAGTGGACTCTCATGAAGAGCCATTTGCTGGGTTTTATGTAGTGCATAGACATACAAAATAGATAGAGGTTGTATCTTTTCTAAGTGATCAGAATTCCTGAGATTTGTGCCCAGCATAAGCGGTTGCCTCAATGTAAAAGGTCAATCATTTTATCTGCTAAAGAGGTTCCCAAGCATCCCCTGGAGCAGAAATGTCTATGACAACATTTCTGGATAATGAGAGGAAACATTTCCATAATAAGTGAGTGCAGAACTGGGAGGCAAGCGGTGAGGTGAAGAGGTAAAAAGCCAGCCTCGGAAGAAGGTAGCTAATGAAAAGGCTATCTAATTTTTACTGTGCTTTGCGATAAACTCTGTGGAGACTTGGTGTGTCACCTTAAACAGAAAATGGCAGAAATTAATTATAAACAGCTCTGCATTTCCACAATTTGTTCATGTCTGCATTTCAGCAATTATAGCCCATTGTGTTTAATCCAGGTCACATCTGTCTCCACCTTGCTGGCTTGCTGGCACTGGCCACCGCTCTTCTGGCCCCCAGTGTCTGACACGGGCATGCCATGTAGTACAAACTTAGAAAATGTTGGAGTCTCGTGGAGTGAGATTGTGTGTTTATCGAAGTCACTGTGATATTGTAGATGGCCACTATCAGATTCAAAGAAAGCAATCATGATGATGGAGAGTAAGACTCAGCAATAAACGTCCTAGGCAGTGACAGGGGCTGGAGCTGACCCGTAATCTATTCTATGACCTAGAGGTAGATTTACTAATACCCACAAAAGGTGCCATGCAGCAGTTTGGGGTGTAAAGCAGACACAAACAGCATGAAGATGGATGGATGGATGGATGGATGGATGGATGGATGCTCTGTCAGGGGATCTGTGAGTAAGTACTACAGGGCTGCTCCTCCCATAGAGACAGGTTTCCTTCACCAGGTGGAAAGGAGGCAGCAGCTATAAAAGAACTCAGTTGTGGTTTTGTCCCTTGGGTGACAGAGTGGCTTCCTGCTCTGGCGAGGTGGGAGTGGGTCTGAGAAGCCCATAGGAAAGCTTGGCCTCTAGCCTCACTCCTGTCTTACACACTCTGTCTCTGGCCTAGGTTCTCCTTAGGGTCATAGTCCACTTTGTGGCACAACTCTGCATGTCCAGCCTAACCACTGACTTAGATTTCGCACAGAAGTGCTGGCAACCACAGACAGAGGGGCGAGAACAGATAGCATGTTCTAGCAGGGCGTAAGTTAGATTCCCTTCCATCTGTCTACCTGCCTCCACCTCTCCACCAGCGGCCCTTACCCTGTCATCAGCATATGCACAGTCATAAGTGCTCACTTGGTGTCCAGGCCCTGTGATGTCATTTAAGGGAGCTGTCTTACAGAAGCTTGACAAGGACCCTGAGAAGGAGCACACCCCACCTTCATTCAGTGCCTGTCGAAGTTACATAAAATTGGTCAGTATGAGTTCAGGGAGCAAGTATTTCCCCAGAGAATCACAAGGTAAGCAGCTGGAATGGTCTGCTATTTGCATGACTGGATGCTGGCAGCAGAACTGTCTGGAGCTCATGCCGGGTTAGAGAACAAAATCCCCGTAAGGACCTGTAAGCAGGAGGAAAAAGCCTATGATTTATGTGCTTTCCTCTTCCCATTTACATGGTGCCAATGCTGATCTGGACAGACCCCATGAAGGGAGGCCCTGGGCTGAAATGGCATTTCCTCCCCGTCTCTTTAGCATTCTACCGTTTGGTTGCAAGACACACGGAAATGGAAATGTAATGCTGCTGGATTCTGAGAAGTAGTCACAGGTGTTTTGCAGTCCGGGCATGCATGCTCTGTTTACTATGAAATAACTCCATATTCGTCATTGATTCAATCAAAGATGGATGCACTGACATTGAGAAGCAATGATTATATCTCTGAGTAAGGCACGCAGGCCAGGAAATGGAAATAGAAATAAATTCGAGTGCCTGTGAACAGGGAAGCAATTTTCAGTTTGCTTCACATGGTCTTTTTTTTTTTTTTTAAAGAGCTTGCATGTTTATATTGGTGTGCATTATTTGTCACTACAAATCTAGGAATGCTTGCTTAACACCTTCATATAAAGGCGATGTTTTACTGAGGACCCGACTCTGCAGAAAAGCAAAAATAACGATGACAACAACAATTCCAACCAACCAACCAACCAAACAAACAAAAAACAATCAAGACAAAAAGAAAAATAAATAACAATGCATTAAATTGCTCTTTGCACCAATTGCCAAGCCTTTCCCTTCCAAAAAAAATTAAGAAAAGATTTCTGTTTGTTGCAGTCCTCTTGTCAAATGAGCAAAGAGCTCAGTGCAGTCATGTGAGGTGTATGTGACCTCCAAATTATAGACTAGAGTCGTCATTCGTGTCCCTTGTGTGACATGAAACCTGCCTACAGACTCGCCCCTCCTCCCTCATTCTCTTCTTTTGCTTTAAAATGACCAGCAAAGAAATGAGATGCAACTGCTTTTATATAAAAAAAATCATATTGTTATTATTACAAGTTGAAACATTTCTTTTTCAAGCAGAAATATCTGCTACTACCTGTGAATTTAGGCTTTGGATAGCTGATAAACAGCTCAGGATTACACAAAAAGAACTGCCATTTCATTACCAACTGCTCACAAATTCCAGTCGGCAGAGTTGCGGCGGCAGAAAGCAGGCAGCCAGTTTCAAACTGTCTTCTTTTCTTAAGCTTTTAAAACAAGGCCATGATTCTTCATATTCAGTTGAAATGGAAATCACTCAGGCTCAGTGCACACCAGGAAATTGCAGCATCGTTTCCCCCTCCCTGCTCCCTTTCCTTTCCTGAGAGCAGCGAGATGCATGGTGTCTGGAAGCTCCCAGAACTGCCGGCTGGGTGGAACCGCACCTCCACCCAGCCACCTCTTTGACAGTCAAGCCAGAGTCTTGCCTCGGGTCATCGTTTACATTGTGTTTTGATTTAATAACACGGACACATTGTTGAGATGAACGTGTCGTGACAACTTAATGAGAAGGAAAGAAGAGCCCAAAGGTTTTTACTTACCGACCAGTTCCATTTAATACTGCACTTTGAAAAACGTGGTTGGACAAAGAAAAATTCACATTTCAGTGATGATAGTGAATAGAAGTGGATTTGGCCTGATTAATTTGTTTTTTTTTTCCTTGAAGAAAATATTTAATAAACGAAAGATTGTGATAGCTATTTTTTTCCTCTCAATATTTTTATTAAGGAAATAGCAGATCTTGAAATAAGTTTTACCTGGTTTCTTTGACAATGTACTTTAGTGAGACACTCTTCTATTTGGCTTGGGTTTCTAGAACAGCAGAGTGGGTTTCTAGGTTATCGAAAAAGGGGGTGTGCTTAGTCTCTTGGGGTCCACCCCCTGCACCCATGTAATTTATCCTGCAAGCCTTCGTCCAAGCGGAAAGGGTGGCTACAATGCCTTGAGTCCACTCAGTGGGAGGCTAGTTAAAGAAGGAAAATTGCCCACGGCTTAGAACCTTGAGAGTCTTTCCTGTCAGAGTTTCTGTTTTCTAGCTTGAATAGTTAATGCTACTATAAACTAGTCCTTCTGTGAAAGTGTTTCTGTGGAAAGTAGATGCCATGATGCACATTACTACGGACAAGTCGTCTCTTTCAGGGCAGGATCACTCGCTTTTTGCTGTCTTGACTGCTGTTACTTCAGGAAATGGCTTGCCTTTCCTTACTTGCCTTTCTTCCTACATTGAGTGTGTGGGCTCCACCCTCCCCCAATCTCCTCAGTAGCTCTCAGAAGGGTAAACCAAATACTTAGCTAGTTGTGGGTGTCTCCTAGGAGGTGTGGTTCTGGGAAGGAAAGTGGCTCGTGGTTTTGCCCAGCTTTGTCCTGGCCACCCAGTGTCAGGCACCAATTGACCACTTTGTGTGTGCGTAGTGTTGAGAGACCTGGAGGCTCACAGAACCTCTGTGTGTACCACTGCATCCCCAAATCTTGATGTCGCCTTCCTGGAAGGGTTATTTTTTTCTAGGGACTGTAAAGAATTGCAGATATTTGTTCAAGGATAAGTTTTAGTCTGGAACAGCCTAAGGAGCTTATGATCTACTAAAAACGTCCCAGTTCCTCTACAATTTGTTTTCTTAGAGCCTACTCTTCTCTTTGAAAAGCAGGTCAAATTTCTCAACTAAACCATTTAATTAAAAAAAAATTGCTTCAATGACTTCATATGCATTCACCAAACAAACCTCTAGCTAAAAGCATTTGCTTGTGTCATTTTGGACTCTCATTTGAAGCCAGTTAAGTGAAACCTAGCCTGTTCTTGGAAGGTTACAATTAACCTCGGGTCAGAAATGTGAAGAGAAAATGAACGAAATGCTCATCTGATTTTCGTGCCTGCTCAGAACTTCTGGAGACCTGTGTAATGGGCTGCGGGCAGAGATTGTGGAACCTATCTGACTTGATGGCCTTAAGAAAATAATGGTTTACATGAATGCTTTAATTTATGTGGCAGTTTTCAAAAACATGGGACTTTATTACTGCAAAAACCTAGTCCTCATTTTGTCCTTCATCAACTAGGTACAGTCTTTGTGATTTTTGCATAGGGAATTTTAAAGTTAATATGTAATCTCTTTTTGAAGGATTGCAGAAGGAAAATGAGATTATAGCAATTTACAACTCTGTTTTAAATGTCAGCCTAAAGAAGTGATGCTCGGTGTGTAACACCTGCAAACATGGCTGGGTGGGGGAACCTTCAGCCTTGGAGGAGGCATGGCAGAGTGAGACTGAAGTCAAGGATTGCACAAGGAGAGAAGTGTTCATAGATGTTTACTTCTGTTCTTATGTCTAAGCTTTTACCAAGCAAAGCTGCACTCACTCCAAAAGAAACAACCCTGTGAATAACCCATCAAGGTTCCTGTTGAGTGGGTCACCTGGGTGGCCCTGAAGATCTATAGTAGAGGGTTACTTGGACTCAACTTAAGGCAATAAAGGTATCAACTGAAAATGATGAACTCAATACTATGGAATGTGAATTATTATAATTTTGGTTGAAGTGAGATAATATTCATAAAAAAATAACAGAGGTTATGTCAACCATCCCCAATACATTCTGGCCCTTTCTGATAGGGGTGGATGCTTCTCTTTTCTGACCATTCATCATGAACTGGTCTACGTTCTAGCTCTGCTTGCTCCCTTTTGGTGGCTGCTTGGTGTCTCCATGCCTTCCTATTATCTGTGCTATTTTATTCTGGTCCAATTCATTTGTGTAGGAATCAGGCACTTTTCGTTATTAGAACTCTTTTTGGTTAATTGGATTGTGTCAGCAGTTACTCAAGGTTCAGACTTGCTCTCATGCAATCCTCTTGGGTTATCTCTAGCACACAAGATGTGTGTACCCATCAGTACTTAGCTATGCTTTCTGTTGGCTTTCCTTCTTCTGCCTCCCCTGCACCACTTGATTTCCATCTGAGTCATTTTCATTTACCTCTGTGCTGAAGATCAGAGCTAGTCCTGGACTCCTGAGGCTCTGTGTTAGGAAGATCATTTTCTATTTTAGATTTGAGCTGCCTGGAGTTCGTCGTCGGGCAGACGTGGAAATATCACTGCATTTTGGGATAATGGGATTTCAGTGTTTACTCAGAGAATATATAAAATGTTTGCCAAACATGGAGGCTCCAAAATTCTTGTGGATCATCTACCTATACACATATATGTGCACACACATATCCTGATTCTGTACATAATATTTTCAAGTAAGTAGTGAATATGAACAAGTGAAATCGGTATCTGCTTTGTTTCCTCAATATGGGTTTTTACAGTATGTTGTGTTTAAAACTACTTTCTAGCTGGGAGAACTTATTCTAGAAATAACTGTTTAGCCTGTTTTCCTGCCACTGAAAAGGCATTGATTTTGGAGATACAAGAAGACTATGATCTCACTGAGATACAAATATGCTGGACTCAAGCTGGTGGTACCCTTGTCCCTTTCCCTCAGTGTGGTCTGTAGAACTATGAAACAGGCTTGATGTCAGAAGTCAATTGAGAACACCTGCTCTCCGTTAATTGCGTTTATCAAGATTTCCCCTGTAAACATAAATTTGCACACTGTAGAAAATACCGCTCATATTGACGAAAGCTTAAGTCTCTCTGTGTGTGTGTCTTAAGACAGTATAAGCAGAGCAGGCAGCCATCTCTTAGACAATTAAGGCAATTGCACAAGAGTGTGACGGCAGGTGATTGAATTGCATTGCCTTATGAGAGGATATGCTGTGGCTTCTTGTGCTTGTTCACTTTAGACAACAGCTTAGCAGCATGAATGCAGTTGGAAAGGCCACCACTCTGTCCTGCTCCTCTCTTTTGTTCTCACTTGGGCTTCGTGTAGTTGTGACACCTTGAGATGACGGACGGATGTTTCACATGTTCACCCAGGCTCGAGGTTCAGTGGAACACTGCACTATCATGTGTGATGCTAAGAACAAAAGGAGTCCTACCTTTTTAAAGCTCTTATTGACTAAGGACTCTAGAGAGGGAGAAGGTTTAGTTGTTGAAGCTTCCAATAAGATACAAGGTGTCACGTGCATCTTTTATCTACAAAGCAAATGTTATATACTTGTATTGATATTAAAATGGAATTAAGTATATGTTATTTATAAATATCTCCCTGGGAGACATGCTGTGGTTTTCAATATGAATGAGTAATATAAAATGTTAATCTTGAAAGGATTCTCAGAAAGGTAAAAGTGAAGATACCAGTGAGCCATAGATTAAAAGTAGATGCCTGAACTGTTATTGAAACTGGCAAAGGGGACTTTAAATTGTAATTAGATTTCACCAATTGTGGATGAGGCATATGAAAGAGAGATTTACAGGAAAAGTATGCTCATCCATTGCTTCTGATAAAACTCATTTGTGGAGGTAAATTGCAGATGCTGGCAAGGGTGATGGTGGATTGTTAGGGCCAGAGTCTAATTTAAGCATCCTTACTTGGCATTCGGCAGTGTCCCAGCAGAGAGTTTGGCCTTAAATCTATAGCTATTCCCGGAATGGAGACCTATTTAGGAGAACTGTTGATGAGAGGTTAGCTCCTGCATTGATTTTTTTTTTTTTTTGTAGGCCAGTGTTGGGGGAAGAAAAGAGGTAGAGGCAGGAGAATTCTTGTAGGTTTTCCTTATTTGACTTGGCTTCAGGTTTAAGGCTGGGGGTGAGGAAAGAAAACTTTCCGAAGTCTTTTAATGCGTGTGTGTGTGTGTGTGTGTGTGTGTGTGGCTGTGTGTGTGTGTGTGCACACACGTGCATGCATGACTCTGTCTTTTTATCTTGGGTTCGTCTCTAGTATTGAGCTGCCTCATTGAATTTACAAAGCCTGATCTCACTACAGCTGCTGTGGTGGAGACCTACTGTGTCCCTCGTTGCTGAGAGCCAGTGACAGGTGCTATATAAGGACTGTCTCTTTTGATTAGCATTGCATATAGAAGCAACCTTGTATGGGGTTTCGAGAAGTTTCTTAGGTTTTCAAAGATAAGCAAAGATTGAAGTTTGATGATAGCTCCTCCTTGGCACACCTAAACAAGCTTTGAATTTATATTAGAGAAATGATGTTTAATATAATAGGAATTCAATTTGAATTAGAAAATATTAATGATGTTAACTGGTTTAATTTTATTTGCTGGTATTAGCTGGGAGTTTGTCATATTTTGTTTGCCTCTGTGACCGTTGACATCATTAGAACCCTCATGGGATCAAGCAGAACGGGTTGTGGTTGTAATACTCCTGGTCATTGGGATATTGGGGATGTGCTTCTCTTTTCTATGGGGAGAGGGTATGGTGGATCCTTCGGTTCCCTGAGCTTAGCAATACCCCAAACTAAAAAAAATCACCAAGGTGTAACTGGCAGAGCAATTAATTAAAATCATATACAACAGATACTTTCCTGGGTATGTTAATTTCCCATGTGATATTATGAGATTGTAACTAAGAATGCAATGAAATTTAATGGCCAACTGCTAATATCCTCAGGATAGTTGTATGCAATTTCTCTCATGATGCCGTAATCAAAGCGCTGGCTGGAAATGCAGTCTTTTCCGAAGGCTTCTGGGGAGGACCCTCTTCCATACTTACATGTGTTTGCTCACAGGGTAAAGTTCTCCCCTCATGTCTTGCCTCAGTTTCTTGGCTTCTCCACAGGCTCAAAGGGTAAAATCTGAATTCTTTTGGACTGACCATAGAAGCGATTACGAGAGGGGATGTGAGATGGAAGTCGCCATCTTTTTGTACTTTAATCTCAGAAATGACCGTGCTCTTTCTACATTGTGCTAATGGAATCTGTCTCCAGGTCCAGGCCACATTCAGGAGGGGGCGTTGCATAGGATTTCAGGAGATGAGGATTACCAACAGTCACCCTAGAGGCTGATCACCGGTATATTAGCTTTTACCACTGTAAGAGAAGTAAGAGAAAATAAAACAGCTAGTTGATAGAAGGTTTCCATAGAAGACATTAGTTAAGAAAATACCACATCTGAAGTGCGAGTACTGGAGAAGTCAGACAGAGTACTGGAGAAGTCAGACTGAGTCCAGGGGATCTTTCTATCCCTTTCTGTATAGATTTCCATTGCTTTTCCTTTGCTAAGGCCTACGCCTGCTCTTTACTGTCTCAGACATCTCGTATTCTTTCTCCACAGTAGATGTAACCTGTCTTTATTTACAAAGTTCTAAGAAGCGGTTGGGTAAGATTTTTACAAAAATCAATTCTGAATGATATCTTAAAAATTCCCTTGAATTTATCTATGTTACGGTCACATATTGGTGTGGGACTTACGGCCTGGCCTGGCTATCTATCATTCACACGCAGAAGTGCCAAGGTGCTGCCTCCTCGGTGTGCTCTTTCTGCACTAACTTGTGCCCCTGGAAGCTTTCTCTCTAGAGCCCCTTTTATCATCTTTCTAGCGCTTTCTGTTATTTGAGATCACCACTTCATGTCTGTTTTTATTTGGTGCCTTTCTGCTCACGAGAGTTTCAGCTCTGGGAGACCAGAAACAACAAGGCCAGGGGTTCTGTCTTTGTGTTTTGTGAACAAATACGAAATTAAAACAGAATTATAGAGATCAGTTTGGGCCAAAATAGCCCACAGGTGCTCCTGTCACACCTGTCTGCTGATGGACTGACCTCGGTTGTTTGCCTTAGATGAGTCTATGGTGGGTGCCAATGTGCTTGGCTAACATGTGGCTACTCCGTGCTCAAAAACTTCAGAGTATCCTGGAAACCACTGCTCTCTCTATAATCCTCTGAAATTGTGAAGATGCGTTAGAATGTCTTCAGCCTTCAAACTACACATAAAATGTGTGGCTATGGAAGAAGGAACCAACCAAATTTTGCAATTGAAGTGTCTTCAATTTTTCCAATTTTTCATGGCCACATTTTGGGGCCCCTTGAGAGAGTATCAACAAAGCTTAAGAAGGCACTTTACAATATGTTTCTAGATGACAATTGTCCGTGGTTCAGGTTTAAAAGCAGAACAGAGGGCTGAGAGTCCAGAACAGAGTCAAAGGTCACACTGAAAAAGAGAAGGAAAGAAACGCCCCCTCCCCCTTTTCTTTCCTTGCTGTGACTTCATTCCACACAGTGAGAAGCGTGACTTGATTGTTGTTTATTGTGGCTTAATACAACTCATCAAGTTTCTTCTCCCTTGCAACAAAATGGGCTGAAACTTGAGGGATTTCTTCTGCAATAATTCCCCAGACCCCATTCCCAGCCAACACCGTGCAGCTCATTTCTATTAGGCAGATAGCCTTCCTTTCTCTTTTGCTTCCAGACTCATAATTCTGTGCTTATCTGAACCGAACTTCATTTGCATTTATTAGCTGGGTAGGTACTTGAAATATCTAAACCCCTTTTTTATCTGCCTGCTTTGTTTCTCATTATTTGCTGTCTCTTCCAATTTAGTATTAACTGCAAGCTTGAAATGTTTCTTCTGAAGCTGTTGTTCTGATTCTTTGCATACCAATGCGGTCCCTTGCACAGCTGTCTGCCGGGATCTGAGGCGGTAACCTGTTTCTGCCTCGCACGACTATAATGCTCACATTTTGCTTGTCTCACTTGACTGGCTGAGTGTGAGCTGTTCATGCGGGTTCAGCTAGTTCTGCTGAAAACTGGGGTACTGTTCCTCTCCGCAGTGGTAGACAGTGTGCCAAGGAATAAGAGAGGAGCTTCTTGCCCTCATGGAAAATATACCTGTATTGTGGATTTGAGGGTTGTGTCTACCACCCATTTTCCCAAATTTTCTTTAAATTACACTTAAAAATGCTTTAGGTCTTTATTGAAAGATATGCAAAATGACATTGTGAAACTAGGATTAATTAAAAAGTCTTTGATTTTTTTTCTATTTTACCTTTTTTTTTTTCTTCAGGCATCCAGGTGAGTTGCTTTTATTTTTATTTTTATGCATTCTGGTGTAGGGCTGCTTCTCTTGAACACCACTGGTTTTATTTTGTGCTGTTTCAGTAAGACACCCTGCTTACTTCTGCGCTTGTTGCCAAGTAGTTTATAGGTAGATTTGTAACTGACTCCCAGGAAATTCCCTGGTCTTCTCACAGTGCTTTAAGTGCCCCCGAGGATTTCAGCTTGCCTCTTTGGCTTTCCTGCTTCAATTGTAACCCACAGCTCATATATCTCAACCTTGTAGGATTCCTTATTGACTCTGAAAATTTGTCTTCTTTTCATTCAAGTGTTCTCCAAGCTACCCTGAACCCCTTCTTAGTTAGAATGCCAGGACATCATTTGTGTGACGCTGTGGGGCTGATGTCCAGGTTCAGATTATAAGGCTCCCAAACTGAGGCGCCGCGATGAACCTGGTTGCTATGAACAGCTAAATAGATTCCATGAGGCACCTATTCACTCTTGGCTCTATGATTCTTGCATGCAAATGGAAAGGATTTATTGGTTAACCCTGTAATTTTGTCCTCAGCATTAAAATTTTACTATTGTATACCGATTTGTAACAGCATCATTAGCATGCCTGCTTCTCATCTTACAACATAGTTCACTTTCTGAATTCTTGAGGCCTGGGGCAGAGTAGAGACTCACTTTAGGAATCTGAGGTGTGGCAACTGAGGCCTAGCAGAGAATCGAGAGACTCCTTTGTCTAGCGACTGAGGTCGAGGCCTGAACAAGCTGGGAGGGCCACCCACAGGAGTCAGGCTCAGGCCTCAGGAGCGAGAGGAGACCAAAAGGGGACTGAGGACCAGTAGGAAATCAGGAAAGAGTTAACCGCAACTGTGTTACTGGCTCATGGGAGGTGCAGAACAGACTGGTTTGTGTTTCGGCAGCAGCACTTTTGTTCCTGTGGAAAATGGAGGAAATGCTCGGTGACATTGGAGATTTAACTAAGATCAGGTATTGAAAGGTCGAGTGTGTCTTTGGGTACAGGAGCAGCTTTGGAGAACGAGAAGGAGAGAACTACGAGTTTGAGGCTAGCTTGGGCTACATAGCAAGTGTGAGGCTAGGCTAGTATTTAAGTGAGACCTTGTCCAGTCCAAGTGCCAAACAAGCCCTCCAAGCAAAGTCCTTCCCAACAATCAGTTGGGTGTACTCTGCTGAGATCTTTGGGCTTCATGTGAAGACCAAGGTTGTTGAATGAAGGGTTCTAAATGAGGTGAAGAAAGTGAGCTGATGGGAAAGGAGCTCCTTCTATACAAGTATGCATGATAGACTATAGATATTATCCAACAAGCAAACAACAGACAAACTAATGGGCCAGTTTGTCTTCTAACCCCTGGGAAAGTGAGCGTATTAGAGGCAGAAGTTGCCTAGGTTTCTTATCTAGTGTGGGCAGCGTATGTGTGATAATTGATGTCAGAGAGAAGAGGAAGAAAGGAAGCCTCTGATGCAGGCAGGCTGAGTCTGAGGGTTACTAGGATACACACATTGGGATGACCCACTATTTGAAATTAATAGAAACTAGTACTGATTGATATTCAGTACCAATAACTTCATATATTCTATCTTAAGACTCCTTTCAGTAATTTTGATTTTACTCACAGATGGGAAAATTCAAGTTTAGAAAGTTTAAGTGTCTCGGCTAAGGAAGACAGTCAAGCAAGGAGGTAACAAGTAATGTTTTTGAATATTGGTGTCACCAGGCACTGGCTGAGTCATTCGTGGTGATATTTCTGTTTTTCTTTTCTTTTTTTTTTTTTTTTTTTTTTTTTTTTTTTTGGTTTTTCGAGACAGGGTTTCTCTGCGGCTTTGGAGCCTGTCCTGGAACTAGCTCTTGTAGACCAGGCTGGTCTCGAACTCACAGAGATCCACCTGCCTCTGCCTCCCAAGTGCTGGGTCTGTTTTTCTTTTAAAACGATAGTATGACTTTGAAAGCTCTTCTTGAGTACTAATCAAGACAGTGTCTGTCATCCCTCTCCATGGCTACCAACCCATGCTCAGTCAATAGTAACTGCTATTCTACTTCCAAGTTTTAAACAGGCGGTGAAGAGCCACGACTTTAAAATACAACAGAGAGTAAGATGGGCAAGGGAGGCAGCATAGCACGTTGGTTAGCAACACAAAGAGACGAATCCAGGAGTTTAATAACTATGGAAACAGCAGAAAAAATTTTCTCCCAGCCATGCATCTGCTATTAATTTTTCATTACAGAGAACAAATATCCATGGTATTAGTTTTCTTCACAATCAATCTCAGGGAAGTCTGTGAATGATGAATGCCAATACGATTGAAATGAAGCGCCGATCATTTATAATTACTCAGAAATAACATTGCCTTGAAAAAGCCTTAACAGTTTCGTCTCGGAGAGCAGGAAAGCCTGTTGATCACTGACGACCAATGAGGGAATCTGACTTGTGACAAAGGGGAGTGTCTCAAGCATTGCATTTCCCTTTGTTACCCTTTGCTCCCCTTGCCCCATCTCACATGGTCCCTTCTCAGAAGTAGAGTTCTTTAGGAACTCCTAAATCAAAAGAAACCATTGGATTTAAGCGGCCATGCTTCTTTTGGTGGAGTCCTTGGCATTGGGCAGTTGCCTTGCCTTCTCCTTAACAAATGTTCTCATCTGTAAAATAGAAACATGTCTCTTTTTTTTAAAAAAATATTTATTCTTTGTGTGTTTAACATCATGTCTCCAGATCCCACCTGTCTCCCTCTCACTTGAAAAGAAACAAAATAAAATTTAAGAGAAAAACAGAGAAAGAAAAGAAAGAAAGAAAAAAGAGAAAAGGAAGAAGAGGAAAAATCTTGTCCTGGAAGCTGCAGTGTGACACAATGAGTCACACAGTAAACCCCTTTTATATATTTTTACATGTAGTCATTCATTGCAAAGAATCTTTTTTTTCCTTTTTTTAAGATTTATTTTTCCATTCAAAAAAATTTACACTTCCTCCCCTCCTCCCATTTTCCTCCAGCTTCCCCATCACCCTCCTTTCTCCCCCGGATTTAGACTTCCCTGGTCTCTACTGCACCATAGATGCTAGAACCCTTCCTGAACATCCTGTTGCTACTCCGTGTTGTGGGTATCCTGTAACCATGGGTCCACAGGACTGCACCCCTGTGCTCCAGCAGGTTACAGATGGGTTGGATGTTGGGGTGGGCAAACATATAACCCTGGTTCCAGGATTGGTCATCTTGCCAGCTCTCCCCAGTCTTTGCTACCAGGGTGGGCTCTCTAGCCTTGCCCTGGCTAGTAAACCCTTACAGCTATGAGCAAGGGGTGGGGCCAAGTTTCTGACTTTCACTTACTCAGGGTCAGTTCTCCTGCGCACACACCTTCAAGGCCACTTCTACTGTGTTGCCTAGGTGAGGTATAGGGGCTACACTCCCAAGTGCTATAGTTGATGAAGGACAGGGACAGCTCTCCTCCTCTTATGACCTCAAAACCAGCTTTCCTACCAGCCTCAGGTGTTGATGGGGGCATCTCTACTCTGCCTACGCCACTACAAGACAGATGAGTGGTGGGGGCAGCTCTTCCAAGATCACAATATCTGAACTGGCTTACCCACAATTTCACCTTTTGTTTTTATATGAGAACCTTCTAGCTCAAAATCATGGCAACTAGCGAATAAAAATCTACTGTGGAATGAAGCCCCTGGGAAAGCAGAATTTGATTTTCATTAACACCACCTTGCAATTGCTGTCTTTCACAGATCTTCAATTGATGGCACTCATTGTGTGTTCAGCCAGGCAACCCAAAAGCCAAGGACATTTGGGGCACAGTTTTTGGTCCCAACCGAGTATGTGAGCTTGAGCTTGTACACATGTGTGTATTTGGACATATGTGTGTAACTCAGCATTTCAGGGATTGAGAGACTATTTAATCCAAAATACTCCTTGTTTTGTTTTATGTTTTTTTTTGTTGTTGTTGTTTTTTGCGACTGGGTTTCTGTGTAGCTTTGAAGCCTGTTCTGGAACTAGGTCTTGTAGACAAGGCTGGCCTTGAACTCATAGAGATCCGCCTGCTTCTGCCCACCCCACCCCAAGTGCTGGGGTTAAAGGCATGCACCCCCACCACCCAGCTCCAAGTACTCCCTTTTAAAAGTAAGAGATTTAAACTTACAAAGAGCCAAATGTGCAGGGCAGTGAGTGATACAGATGGTTCTAGAAGAGTCTAATCAAGGTCTTGCCTCACCCTGCCTGATGTGGGAGTGTCATATATCAATCTGTTGATGTCATTGGTTAAGCAATAAAGAAACTGCTTGGCCCTGATAGGTTAAAACGTAGGTGGGAGGAGTAAACAGAACAGAATGCTGGGAGGAAGAGGAAGTGAGCTCAGAGACACCATACTCCCCTCTCCAGATGCGATAGCTCTGCTCTCTGAGACACATGCGATGAAGCTCCGACCCAGGATGGACGTAGGCTAGAATCTTCCCGGTAAGCGCACCTAGCTGTGCTACACAGATGATTAGAAATGGTCTAAATTAATATGTGAGAATTAGCCTAGAAGAGGCTAGATAGAAATGGGCCAAGCAGTGTTTAAAAGAATACAGTTTGTGTGTTGTTATTTTGGTGCATAAGCTAGCCAGGCGGCCAGGGTGCTGGGGACGCAGTCCCACGGCTCCTATTACAACACCTGTCCCTCGAGTGCCTGAGTCCGGAGGTTTCTACGGTGATAGCACTATTGAGTTTAGAGGATGAGAGAACAGTGAGCTAACAGCATTCATGGTATGTGCTTATTCACCTGTGTACTCTGGACAAAGCTCTTGGGTGAGCAGATGGACCCAAAACATTGATTTTAAGAGAAAAGCTCTTCCTCAGGAGCCGATTGAGAATGGTAGTGATGAATGAAGTCTTGAAGCGCTAGACAGTTTTGACAGCAGAAAGGCATGGCCAGGACTATGAGGTAAACTTCATGACAACCCACTCCCATCATTCTGCATGCCAGCATGGAGCTTTCTCTGTCAGCTTTCACAGGGAAAATCATGCCCTATTCACACTAGCATATAACAAAGTGGCATATAACAAAGCATAAATAAATGTTAAGCAGCTCTTCTTATATGATACTTTATGAAACATAAACCCTGTGACATAGCCCATGCTGTGTTTCTGTCCAGGTAAGACTATTCTCTCTACAGTTAATGGATGCTCACTGTTGCTATCACATATTGACTGGCCTGTGGGAATAATCTTTCTATAGTTAATACATACTCACTGCTGGCATCCCAGATTTGATTGACTGCAATGCCATGCAGGTATCACCAGCATGTCATGTAACAGTAAGATCTTGCTGTTCCCTTTCTCTGTACTAAACCACCGAATATTAGAGATTTATGAAATATAAAATAAAACAGGTTTTTTTTTTTCCTCATGGTATCTGCTGGTGCCCTTGGGTCATTGGCCATGCTCCCATGTTTTTTGCTCTGGCCCAGACTGGAGATCACCTTTGGTGTTTTCCTCACAGTGAGAGTTCTAGGTTTTGAAGCAAAGGGTCTATGAAACAGAGTCATTCTTGTGACATGGGAGCCTGTCATGACCAAACTATGCCACCAAGATCATTCCCTCCAAATCCCACTGGGTTAGTAGCTGTCCCTCTGGTCAAAGTAGTTCCAAGAGCAGGGAAGTATATTCCTTCGATGGAAGTTTCAGCCAGTGAACTTTTAAACTCAAGAAGAGCATCTTCTAGAGCCTTTATGTTGGCGATTTTATGGATCAGCTCACCTAGGTTCCTGCTCAGTTCTCTCTGGAGCAGGGGTCTGGATACTGCTGTGCAAGTGCTTGTAGGTTCAGCTACATCATAATGAGTCCGCTTTCACAGTAAAGGAGAGTCTTAGATAAAATGCTTGTGTCTCACCAGACCAGTTGGAGGTCTTAGGAATAAAAATTGGAGTCTACTATAGAAGGTGAATTCTGTCCTAGGACTATAACCAAAAATCCTGTCTCTATTTCTAGCCCAGTAGTTTCTCAACCTTCCTAATGGTGTGACCCTTTAAATGGTTCCTCATTTGTGGTGACACCCAACATTATTTTCACTGCTGTTTCATAACTGTAATTTTGCTACTCTTATGAATTGTGATGCATATATGCAGGATATCGGATATGCAACCCCTGTGAAAGTGTTGTTTGACCCTCAGAGGTGGTCTCAATGCACAGGCTGAAACCCACCATTCTAGATTTACAGCCTTCCCAATAGTTTGTGGGATTTTCAGTTCCTTCTGAATCTCTATGTCTATATATCTATTTGTATAGTTATGTATATCTGTCTGTATTATATAATTTAAAAAGGATGCATAATATGGTACATATTTATGAGGTACCAAGTCATATTTTAATATAGGTACACACTGTATAATTTTTAAGTCAGGGAAGGCAGCTCTATTTCCTCAAACATTTACCACTTTTCATCATGTAAACATTCAAACTTCTTTTTTGAAACATACTGCATTACTATTATTTATTAGTGCATTACTGTTATAAACAGAACATGAGCAATTATTTTTCCTAATTGAAATTTATCATCAGCCTCTGTTCATTCTGTTTGTATTTTCTCTATTCTCCAGTAACAGGCATTCCATTCTGTGCTTAGATCTAACAAACATTTTAAAGTTCTGCATCAGCGAGATAAAATAGTTGTTACTCTTATTTTCTTTGATTATTTTTTCTAAAATATTGCTTCAATTTCTATTGCTGTTGTCACAAAGAACATCTCATCTTTTTAAGTCACTGGGAAGTATTCCCCTGTGCATGCACATTTTCTTCCACCTTTCCTCCAGCTGCTGGGTAGGCACTGGTTTCATTTCATTGTTATAGTGGGTTTGTGAGAACAGAAATCTTCACCATCCATCCCATTGCTTTTGGCCATATACCCAGTAGTGGGATTGCTGGCCGTATGTTGGTATTCTCTTATTTTACATTATTTTTTAAGAAGCCCCATTATTTGTCGTTTGTTGACTGTTTTTTTTTCTGGAAAGCCTTGGCTACAGTCTTCTTGTTTGTGGTGTGCTATTTCTCCTGTGGTCCTTTTTCCCCCGCTATAAAGCAGTAGTCAAGCATAATAAAGGATACTTCTCTTGTAGCAGTCACCTGTAGAGGAGGTCACTTTCCAGATCCCCAGGCAGACTCCTATATTAACAGCAGAACATAGAGCCATTAGTTAATACATGGAAGAACTAAGTGAAACAACAACAGCAGCAGCAGCAGCAGCAGCAGCAACAACAACACATGTCTGAGCTCCAACCTAGTAGTGGGAACACAGAACAAACTGAAAACCCAAATACTTAAACTCTCTAGTAGGGTTCTGAGAACGCTGCCATGACCGGTAACTGTGAAGCTGGACTCAGCCCTCATATTACAAAATAAACAGCCATATAGACAACCCTCCTAAAATCTAAATTCAGATTGAATAAACAAATTTTAACATATTTGACATATTGGTGCCCTAGCCTCCTTGTTCACCTTTCTTAGCACGTGACACAGTGTATGAAAACTAGGCTGAGTTGATACATTTATGCATTTCACCATTTTGCAGTCTTAATAATCTTTCAAGAGACCCAGAGCTTTGGTACAGAACTGGAGGAGTGTTGGAGTGAGACCCCTGAGACAGAGCAAGATAGGCTTTAGCTCATTGCTACTGTTTTAGGTAAGCTCTCACTCTGAAATTCAGGGCGGCCTTGCAATCAATCCTTCTGCCTCAGCTTTCTGAGCATGGGCAATCTAGGTGTGAGCCACAATACCAAGTGAAATGAATTTTTAAATTATTATTATTATTATTTTTGTCTTTTGAGACAAGGTCTCTCTACATAGCCCTGGCTGTCCTGGAACACACAATGTACACCATGCTGGCCTCAAGCTCGAAGATTCTCCTGCCTCTGCCTCCCAACTGCTGGCACTAAAGGCATGTGACACCACACACATTCAGTTTTGAGGCAGCAAAAGGTCAAGAGTTGCTGAAGTTCAGAGCATAGAGCAGAGGTGTGGCCTGAGGATAGGGGAGGGGTGGCAAATCTGTCACATTCTGGAGGTTCAACAGGTACTTGTGTGTACCCAGTGGCAGCTGGAGAGATGAGACAGTAATGGGTGTTAGGAGGGGGTGGGAAGTATTTGTGAAGGGATGAATTAGTGTGTAGAGACCTGCATGTGTTAAAGATTTGAAAACTGTGCTAGTACAGGGAGAGCTGAGGTTTTGATGATTCCATACAATCGTCATTAGATTTAGAAAGTAATTTCTTTTCCAGTACAGAGTGTACTGTGTGTGTGTGTGTGTGAATGTGTATATGTGTGTGTGTGAATGTGTGTATGTGTGTGTGTGTGTGGTTTGTGTGTGTCCACATGAAGATATCTCCCTATAGAGGTAATTCTTTGTTCATTTTGATCCATTTCCTTTACTTGTTTTGTGATGAAACAAGTGATCATATGATTTATATGAAAAAAGAAAATACCACTAGTTACAAAAAAACTACTTACTAAGCATAATAAAAATACAAGAGCAAGCACAATAAAAAGTTAAGAAAGTTCGGTAAATGAGAAAAGATTTTCCAGGGTGATGATATGATTTTAATTGATGAAAATATAATAAAAGTTCATGGAAGTATAACCGACTAATAAAATGGTATATTTTAAAGGTAAACATTGGGAAATGATCACGACAGTCAAGTTCATCAACATGACCTGTATTGTGTAAGGGTTCTTGGTTTCATCAACACTTTCAGTTTCATAAATACAATAAAGCAAAATATTGTACCTGTTTATGATGGATGTTGCATCATACACCGTTACGGCCAATCAATATCCATTACACATGTATTTACTCTCTTTGAATGTTTTCATATTTCATACAAATGCCTGATTGAACATTTCCACATCCATTATAGTATTATATTCCCACTCAATTTACTATTAAGATTTCTTAAATATAGTTGCAACTGTACATTATAAGCATCCCATCACCTCTCTGTAGCAATACATTTCTCATTTGCTTGCTAAGAGTTATGCAGTGCTTATTAAACATTGATTAATACTATAGCACATATCTGAAATACTGTTTTCTTGCCTGGAAGTTGGCGATACTTTAATCTGCATTATCTTGTCTTCACAATTCATTATATGCAATGCATATTGCTATGTCACCGGATGGGGAGAATAAATTATTTCCAGGGAAAGCTTGTTATGTGGAATGAGGTGTTCCAGGGTGAGTAGCGGGTCAGGGTTCTTTTCCATTTAGAAACTCATGGACTCAGGGAGTCTTTAGCCTTCCTTTGCCATACTTTCCCTACACGTCTTCTGTATCATGAGTCTGTCTTTTGTCCGGGTGGTACCATCCTCGTCAGTGTTTCCAGTCAGTAGCATATATCATTCTACTGTGAACGAAGCATCCACTGTAGCAACTCCTTGACAAGTTAGTGTAAAGCTGTTGGAACTACTTAATGTGTGATTACAAATGTACATTACAGGGTCCGTCATGGTAGGCACCGCTAATTACGTAGTTCTTTCCCGTTTAGCATGGACTCAACCTGAGAACTGAAGCCCCGCCTCTCAGGTAATCATTCCTTGTTTACTATCAGTGGGACTTTGTTTACTGCCTGTAACCACACCTAGAATGTTGGAAGTGAAATCACCTGACCAGAGTTGTCCTGGGTAGGACCAGGACTGCGTCTGCCCAGGCTGACATTTGCCCTGCCACCCTTTCCCTTCTAAGTGACAAGTTTTATTCTCTTGTGCAGTGTTGTCTCCTGAACTCGCTGTATTAACTGTGCTGTCACCTCCGTCTTTTCTTTCTGAACTGATACATCTCAGAACAGGCTGTCAATGTAGTGTGGGCGTGTGCCACATAGTGGAAAATCAAGTTTCAAATGCATGCGTATCTGATATGAGATTATTTATATGCGATTCTTACACCACAATTACTTATCTTAATTCAAAGATCAAATTTATTTATAATGAGCAACTAAATGATGGATTTTACTTCAATTAGTGGAATATTTTTAGTAAAGCAAACAACCGTCTTATTTATTTATAAAAAGGCCTGAAGAGGTATACATAATTTCCTGAGACAAATCCGAGGCTACAGGGAGACAGGTATCACCTTTTCTTCAGAGAAGGATAATGAAGGAACATTCTGATTATGTTTAAATGGATTCTCAATTTTATAGGTCCTGAAAATAGTAATGGCCCCCCAATTAAAAGTCACATTAACCCTCTATTGACTATAATGACTTCTGTCTCCTGGAAGTAGGGATTATTTCTTTATACCATATGGGACTTATTACCCTGAGGGAAGGTTAATAAGCCCTCTTCCAGACCCACTTTGCCATAAAGTCTTGTTAAATTTTAAGACTAATAGGAAGTGGATTGAGCTAATAAAAAAACACCTTAATAGTTAAAACATCTTGAGGAAGAACTTTTAAAAGCATCTAAAGAACAACTGTAACCATTAACTGTGGAATTCATAAAGGTCTTAATTTTAAATATGTAATTTATTTGTGCTGTTGATTTGCATATGCTCCCGACTCATCTGAATTAGCCTCATGATGAACTGTTTGGAACAGTGTGCATGGTAACCAGCAGAACCAGCAGTTATGAAATTGCTTGTCAGTGAGTGCCAAGTGCAGGCAATTAACTTTGTAAGACACTCCTATTGTTGGGTGAAAATAGACTGGATAAATTTATACCGTGTCACACAGTATGACAGATGCTCACTCGGCTTCTGATTTCAAACATGATACTAGAAGAGGCAGAGTTTCTTGACAAATATAACCCCAAAGTGACATTTACATAAGACCAATTCATTTCATAACAGTGATGACTCACTTTGAGCAAGGATGTATTCTAACAAAGTTAAGGAGGATTTGGAGAGCTGACTAGGGCTGCAAACTCAGGTAGTTTGACACTGTTTTCAGGGACACTTGGGAAAGTGCAATCTAAGGCACAAGAAGCCTATGCACTTTCTGAGGCCATTTGTGGAAGCCCGGGGAGCTGAGAGAGGAGAAACATCATTTCTACAACTCACTCATGGTGGGTTGGTGGGTCGAAGCAGAATGATAGGAATGTAAGGAAAATGGGAAAAAGAGTTTCTTGTTTTTTTTTTTAAATGAAAATAAAAAATATCAGATGTGTTTCATTAAAAGGTTAACAAAATTAACCTTGCAAAGATCCCATGCCCATCTCTTCGCAGAGTGATAAATTTTTTTTTAAATTTACTTTATTGTTTAATATGTATGAGTGTTCTATCTGCATGTATGCCTGCATGCAGAAGAGGGCATCAGATTCCATTACAAATGGTTGTGAGCCACCACGTGGCTGTTAGGAATTGAAATAAGGACCTCTGGAAGAGCAGCCAGTGCTTTTAACTCCTGAGCCATCTCTTCATACCGAGTGACAAATTTTTAAAATTAGATAATTGAATCAAATAGTGTTCTTCTTAATAACGTCATTAGTTTAGTTGTGTGGAAACTAAGTCTCTTCATTTTCTTCTTGAAATGAATGTTTATTTTGTGTGTATGTGTGTTAAGCCTGCACGCATGTATGCATGTGCACCGTGTGCATATGGTGCCCACAGTGCCAGAAGAGATCACCGGATTCCCTGAAACGCATTGTGGGTGCTGGGAGATGGACCCAGACTCTCTGCAAGAGGAGCAAGTGCTTTTTATTCTTATGTGTATGGGTGCTTCGTCTGCATATATCCTGTGTACACTTGTGGGCCTGGTTCCAGTAAAAGCCCAGACAAGGCATCAGATTGAGCTCTTTCTTAGTGGCCGAGTCATCTCCCCAGCTCCCCTAGAGCTATTGCTTGAGCTACTACAGCAGTGGTTAAAGGTTGGTGCTGTGTATGGTTCAGCACGGAGCTATCTTTGGGCAGGTTCAGTTTTTCTTTTTTTTTTTTTTTTTTTTTTTTTTTTTTTTTTTTTTTTTTTTTTTTTTGGTTTTTCGAGACAGGGTTTCTCTGTGGTTTTGGAGCCTGTCCTGGAACTAGCTCTTGTAGACCAGGCTGGTCTCGAACTCACAGAGATCCGCCTGCCTCTGCCTCCCGAGTGCTGGGATTAAAGGCGTGCGCCACCACTGCCCGGCTAGGTTCAGTTTTTCTTATCTTTATAATGCAGCCAACAGCACCTGCTCAACCTTTGCTCCAGGGCTGGTATGTCAAATGTGTTGAGATCTATATACAGAACTGGTGATCAATGATGGACTGGAAAATCCTAATCAGAATTTCACTGAACCTGATTTTAGCCTGAAAGATTGCAGTGAATTTTTCCGTATATTCCCTTTTTCCCCTGACACTCATCGTGCTCACCAAATATGGCCTCAAAGAAGGGCTTAGCAATTATGACATCCGAGAAGCTAATGATCTCGCGTCCGTGGTGTGTTCTTCAGTCTTCCCTGTTCTATGGTATTTCTCTGTTTATTGTTGTTTGCCACACACTATAAAACACCTTTGAGGCGAATTTACAAACAGAAAAAAAATCAATAGCTCAATATTTATAGAGAAGTGGTTGGGATTCAACAATGTGGCCTGTGTGACAGCGGAGTCATTGTGGCAGGAGAAAGGAACCTGGCCACCTTTTGTCCTGTCTTTCTTACTGGTTCTTGAGTCATTCCCAGGACAGCAGCATGGAGTGGCAAGTGGCCCTGAGAGCAGCGTCATGGGAGCGCTGCCAAGGGCGCCTTAGGTGCCGGGCCCAGGGCAGCCCCCATTTGCTGTCCTCACAGTTCTGTCATTCACTCCTGCTTTACAGACCAGGGAGCAAGGCGTGGGGAGATGAAACGACCTCTCAAAAAATATGTTGTTGGTAAGTAGAGCTGGCAGGAATATGCGGCTAGGCTGGTCTGCTTCCAAAAACTCAGGCAATTCAGAGCTCTCTGCTGCATCGTCAGCCCCTGAAAGCTGTTAGGGCCTTCTTATTTATAGCGCAAGATACTAACTTCTGTGCAGCTCAGTGGGGTCCAAGTTCCATACATCATTTCAGATTTATTTCCTTTTATTTTTCCTATGGGAATAACAAAAAGGAAGAAAAAAAAAAGGAAGGAAGAAAAGGGGGAAGGAAGGAAAAAGGAGGGAAAGGGGAATGAATGAAACATTCACTAAGTGGAGTTAGGTCTTGAGGGTCTCACACCTTATTTATCAACAAGACTATCACAGTTTTGTCTCAAAAACTTGTCTGTTTTACTTTCTGAAACCATCTCTAGATGGCGTTTTGGTGACCGCCTTTTGGCACATTTCCCAGAGACTTTAAGGCCACTCCTAATGAGTGCTAACAAGCCTGTATGCAGACATAGCCTGTTATTATTCGTGGACAGCGTTACATAGAGTTAAACTTTTGGAAACTGCACCAAACGCGCAGAGTTGGGCCTGAAAGTAGCTGAATTTCCATTTCGTTTGCTTCTTGCTGAGCCTTCAAATTATAAAGTGAAGCAAAGCCAAAAGATTAATACAATGAAAACAAAGATTGGAAATTAAATGACACGATGCAATTTTCTGCCTCATCGGGCTGGCACCAATAATATGCAGAGGAAAGCCTGCTTAGCGTCGGCGAGCTGCTGTATAAATGCAGGCCTATCACTCTCCTTCTCGAGGGAGACTATTTTCTTGAATCATACAGCCATTGACTCTTCCAATTACCAGAGCCCCCACGCGCACTCCAGCTTTATCTGTTTGTTTGTTTTTTTTTTTTAACTCGCTACTCTGCACTGCATTGCATTATTATTAGCATTTACACAGGTACACACGCGTTCATGCTATCTGAAATATTTTAGTGATAGCTTCGGGGCATACATAAAATCCTGGAGCCTGCTGCCATGTTCATAATTAAATAACAATAATATTTTAGAAAATGGATCTTTATGGGTGGTTGAAGACCACGATGGGTTACCTTTAAATCACACCTATTGGAAGGGCATTTGCTCATGGTTGATGCCTGGCTTCTGTGCTTCTATTGACACGCCACCCAGCATGTATCACGGCTGGTCATTGTCAAGGTTCATTCAAAAGTGATTTGGGGGATAAGAAGTGGCTCTAAGCCACTCCTAATGCTATTTGAAATTGCTTCTCTCACAGTTGTCGTCAAAGACTGTCACATCTATAGTACCCAAATTTTCTAGGTGAGTCTGAAGTCCTCTGGAGAATTAAATTGTGCATTAACTTTCAATTGTCTCTCTAAATCTTCTAGACAACCTGACGCAGTCCATACCAATTGATCTCCTGTGGAGTGTGGAGTGGCATGCTTGAGCTGAAGGTGGCAGGGAAGAGACTGCTACAGGTCCCCAGGTTCCAGTAGCACAATGGGTCTCTCTGATATCCCTTCTGGGTCACTTGACTCTGAACAGGAACCGGGAGAACGGTCATGGAATTAACCAGCTTTCTGTCACTGTAACAAGTGCGTGAGGTGTGTTTTAAGGACATTTGGCTCACAGTTCGGGTGCTTTCAGCCCTTATCGAGAAGACCTGTTACTTTTCTCCTCTGGTGGTGGGCAGGACACCACTGCAAGAATGCTAGGTGTAGCCAAGCTGGCCATCTCGAAGCTGTAAGTGGAAACAGAAAGGAAGAGAAAAGGTCAGAGTTCTACAATCAATGTCTAAGGCGCACTCCCAATGACATAACCTCCCCCAATAAGCCCAAGCCCTTAAAGCTTCTGTGTCCTCTCAATAGCAGCATAGGGATGATGTTCCAGATGCAAACTGCAGTGGTCACAGGTGCGCCTTCTCTAAGACTTGCAGCCTTCAGGAGAATGTTAGCTCATTGCTTTGAAGACAACTGTTTTGTAAGGGGAAGTATGCACCATTATTTACTTTTGTTCACTCTGGAATAATTGAAGTCAATTTGTGCAAAGGAAATATCTACTACAGAGGCTGCAATCAGCTCTTCAGACTGGGACTAGGGGACTCCATCCACCTTGTTCTGCTCTGCAGCTTTCTACATAAGCTGAGTTTTAAAAATCAATTTCAGTGTCTGGCCTGGTGGTGCATGCCTCTAACCCCAGCACTCAGGGGCTGAATCAGGAGACTTGCCAGTTGGAAGCCAGGCTAAGATTTATTAAGTTCCAGTGGTCAGCATAGACTGGAGAGAGAGACCCTGTCTTAGAAAACAACAAGAAAATAAGAAACCAGTCAGATTTTGTTTTTCTCTTCTATGATTGGTCAAGTATCTCTGAAGATAATTAAATTTTGGATTTCTCATTTAACAAAAATTGTGTAAAATGCTTAGGTTGGTCTCTCTTTTGAGGTATTTTCTTATTTTTTCTTTAATTATTTAATTAATCTCCAACCCAGTCATATTTTCTCCTCCCTCCTCTCTTCCGGGTCCCTCCCCTCTCCATGCTCTTTTCCCCACCTGCCATCCACTCCCCCTCTTTCTATTCAGAAAGGGCAGGCCTGCCATGAATATCAGCCAGCCATGGTGGTACGTCCTTTTCACTGAGGTTGGACAAGGCAACCCAGAAGGAGGAAAGGATCCAAAGAGCAGATTAGTTGGCTCTGTGGGTTTAGTTTAAGAAAAAAAATAAAATTGGGAGCTCACCAAGGACAGCTGGACTGTGACTGAAAAAGCATGGGATAAAACCGGACTCTCTGAATATGGCGGACAATGAGGGCTGCTGAGAAGTCAAGGACAATGGCACTGGGTTTTGATCCTACGTAATGTGATGGCTTTGTGGGAGCCTAGCCAGTTTGGATGTTCACCTTCCTAGACCAGGATGGAGGGGGGAGGACTTTGGACTTTCCACAGGGCAGGGAACGCTGACTGCTCTTCAGACTGGAGAGGGAGGGGGAGAGGAGTGGGGGGAGGGGGAGAGGAATGGGAGGAGGGGGAGGGAAATGGGAGGCGGGGAGGAGGTGGAAAATTTTTTTTCTTCAATAAAAAAAAATAAAAAAAACTTAAAAAAAATGACATCCCTCCTGATAATTAGACACAGGTTTTCTGGCCTATGAATGGGCCTTCCTATTTTCTCTACTTAATATTTTAGAGATTCTTGATGCTTTCATTATTTTTTGGTGGAAGAAAAGAGGAAAGATATGCAGAGCCACAATAGGCAGATTAAATGCATGTCTTCTCAGGAGAAGAGCATCACTAATGTTCGAGTCTTCACATAGTCTGTGGTTGCTGAACTGAATTATAAAATATATTATGAAGGATAAAAGAGTCTATAAGATTCCAGAAAACTAAAGGTTTCTACAGGGGCAAGTTTGCTCACATAAAAAAAAAATGATATTGTGAAGAGAAAGAAAACAGAATATTTCATAACTTCCTAGAACATCTCTACTTATGTTCTCTGACTCTTTCTAAAATGGTTTTATGGGTCTAATGGTAGAAATTGTTCCAATTCCCTTGGTTACCATCTAAGTTTTTGCTAGGTTATTTGTCTCTGAGGCCTATAAGCTGACATGGCTATGTCTATTCTCAGCCATGCACCAGTGACTTCCACTGCGATATTTTTCTATAATACGTGGGCTTTTCCATTTCTATGACAGTGGTGACATTATCAGAACTCTTCTGTTTGAACATGTAGAGCTACTGGTAGAACCTAAAATTTGCAGGAGTAATATTTATGGAAATGAGAATGTATTTTGATAACGACTTTGCAAATGACCCCGTGAAATCAACACCTGCTTTTAGTGTGTAATATAAGTGGCGGAGCAAGGTAGGATGGGTTTCTTCTACTTCATACTCAGTCGCAGACATGGGGCTGACTCTGCCAGAGGCCAGACTCTGCAAGTCTGTAACTCTAGGAACCCCAAGGCCCGACTCCCCTAAGAAGGTTAGATAGTTTGTAAAGTTTCCACTTCTACATCAGGCAGGCCATCAATCACCAAAGGGTTAAAGATGCTCTTAGGACAAGGAAGAGGGGGCATTTGGAGGCCATTTCCCCCACTGTCAGCAGTCCTGCCTGGCAGATTGAGTCACACCAGCCTTTATTAGATGATGCATAATTTGGTGATAAATCGGTTTAGCTCTGCCTGTTATAAGTCAGGCCTGAGCCTTCACAGGGGTCAGTGTGCAGGCACCGTGGCTGTCTCATGTCATTAGTTTTCAGCCTGCTGCCATGTGTAAAACCACCCCAGCACATGTCTTTCATTAGGGCCCACAATGCATGCTTTGTGTGTGACCATCCTTAGATGGTAAAGGCTGAATAAGACCACTCCCACCTTGCTTTTAGACCAGCAGACCCCATCAGACCCACATGTGTGTGCAACGCTAGGCTTCTGTGCTGGTGCCAGACTTATTTCCCATTTGTGTCATGTCCTGCCCTGTGTATCCAAGCTATGGGTTCTCTCTCTGAAGTTAATGGGTTCTGAGCATTGGGTAAAGCCCTTCCTCCCTACTGGACAGCAGAAAGCTGTTACAATCCCACTTCCTTTATTAATCTTTGTTTTGCTAAGTGGAAGACAGTGAGTTGTAATGTAATACAAAACTGTAAGTAAACTAACAAGGTAATTAAGGTTTGGTAGTGTTATTGTGTTTATCAGGAGCTCCTTTTGTTTAATCGGGTTCCCGAGGGCACATCCTGCAGCTACTACTGTAAAACTCACTTTGTGGTTTGATGGAGGAAGGTCATTGGTTAATTATAATAAAGAAACTGCTTGGCCCTCATAGGTTAAAACATAGGTGGGAGGAGTAAATAGAACAGAATGCTGGGAGGAAGAGGAAGTGAGCTCAGAGGCCATGCTCCCCTCTCCCTGGTAGACGCAATGGAGCAAGCCGCCAGGTCAGACATGCTGAATCTTTCCTGGTAAGACCGGTGCTACACAGTTTATTAGAGATGGGTTGATGGGGATATCAGAATTAGCCAGTAAGGGCTAGAGCTAATGGGCCAAGCAGTGTTTAAATGAATACAGTTTGTATGTTGTTATTTCGGGGTATAAGCTAGCCAAGCGGCCAGGAGCTAGGCTGTGGGAAGAGGCCCGCAGCTTCTACTACAGTGGTTTGAGTCCAGTAATAAGCACACAGGTGTTACCCAACGAGGGTCAAGATCATGCTTTCTGTTTTACTCTTTGCACCTCATTCTTCAAATTGTCTCTTCAGTGAGGATTAGATTTACTTGGATAACAGAGTAGTGTAAGTGCTGCTGGGGAGGCTAGTGGGAATATGGTTCTGAGTTTGGAACCATGGGGTTACATCTGGCCTCTATTATTCCTTTGATGTGAAATGGTCTCTGTTTTCACGGCTAAAAAGCCGATATCGTAATTCTCTCCTCCAGTTGTTGGAGTGTTAAATGAGGTATTGTATATAAATGTGCTTGATGGTACTTGGCACACACTTCGTTACTAATTCATTTGTTTCTGAAGACCTAATATGTAATATTCTAAGCATAGAGGATGAAATGGACAAAATAGATGTGTTCGAGTGGTATGAGAAAGATGATATGCACAGTAGGTGAGCACGGAAGAGATTAGACAAGTGCAAGGCAGAAAAGCATGACGGAAGATGGAGCGAGAGAGAACAGAGTAGTTTGTTCTCAGAAGGTGGCTGCTAACTATTGCAAGAACCCATGAAGGAAATGACAGTGGCTTGGAACAATGCAGGGACATGAAGGCAGAGAAAAGATGTGGAATTCTGAGTACATTCTAAGGGGAAAGGAAGAAGACTATTCTAAAACAAATGGAGTTGAGAGGCTCGGAGGCAGATGAGCAAGGAAACTGTGTGTGTATTTGGGAAAAGAGCATTTG
This sequence comes from Microtus oregoni, assembly GCF_018167655.1. NCBI lineage: Eukaryota > Metazoa > Chordata > Mammalia > Rodentia > Cricetidae > Microtus > Microtus oregoni. The sequence goes on from NW_024543065.1 coordinate 32,289,999, forward strand.
AAAAAGAAGGATCTGGATGTATGCTTGGCTTGAGTGGTGGAGCAGCAGTAGATGATATACCAGGAGCCATATCATGTAAGGACCCTCAGGCATAGCGATAATGTAACCTTTTGTATAAATTGGAGTGTCCCTGGAAGAGTTTGGACAGAGGAATCAAATGATCTGATTTAGTGTCTGAACATTACCTTGTCCTGGAAACAGACTCCAAGATGTGTAGTTGCACGAAATGTACTTATCTTAGTCACATTTTTAGTTGAAGCACCTCCGAGGAGGTGTCAGCAGGACTGGGCAAAGGGACAAGCTGAACTGGGACACATTTGCAACAAAGGTCTCTGCCCTTCACACAGCAAGTTCCAAATGAAGGGGTGGAGCTTTTGCATGCTCGCATTAACCAGGGGAAGGCTCAATCTACAGGAGACGGTCCTCCTGGAGTGAGACTCAAATATAAGGCATTGCTATCCAGTGTTTCCAACTTCTGGGGCAGCAAGTGCCTGTGTTCTAATAGGGGCCTGGGCGAGGCTCTATTCACACTCCCCACACAACATCTTCTTCAGTTGGGTTTTATGAGAACCAGCCTGGATGTTCTTCTGAGAACATGCTAGAGGAGGGTAGGTGGAAGGCAGATGGTCAGTTAGTGGACTATCACAAGATTCCAGGAGTGGGATGATGGTAGCTCAGCCAGGACATTGTGGAGATGATGAGTTGCAGGATTCTGGTTCCATTAAATGGAATTCTAGCGGGATTTGCTAATGAACTGACAGCTCCAGTGTTCTTGGCATGAATAACTCTAAAGATGCCATTGCTGTTTCTGCTGTTAAAGACATCGGGAAAGACTTCAAGATATGCAGGTTTGGATGAGGGGCCTGAAAATGGTTCCAATATACCTAGTGGACACCCCTGGAGTATATCAGTAGGCATTGCACATATGAGCTTGATCTGGAGAAGTATTTTTAGAATTCGTGTTTACAATGGAATTTTAACATCATGACTATTTCAAGTCGTCAAATGTGGTAAGCAGGAAAAGGTAGTAAAGCTGCTCACAAGTTCCAGCCACCTATGGTGACATGTTTCCTTTGAGGGAAATTACTTTTCTAACAAGACCTGGTCATTTCTAAAGACAGCTTGTGCTGGACAAAATAATGATCTCACAAAAATGTTCATGTCCTAATGTAGAGAACGTCTGAATGTGTCGTTGTTCATGGTAAAAGCAGCTTTGCAGAGAAGACTTAAGAATCTCAAGGTGGGGAGATCATTCTAGATTTTCAGTATATCATGAAACTCCATAAAACATGGAGACAGAAAAGGAGGTGATCAGGAAACAGAGGCAAAAGTCAAGTGTTCTGATGATTACATTACAGAGTAGGAATGCTGGCAGCTATTGAACACCATGGAAACACAGAGGTCTCTACACAGAACACAGTTTTACCTAGATTTTAGCTTATAAAACATCTCAAATCTCTGATATCCGGAACTGTAAGATAATAAATCCATACTTTTTAATGTAGCAGCTTGTCATGGTGGTTGTCTTAGGGTTTCTGTAGCTGTGAAGAGACACCATGACCATGGCAACTCTTATGAAGGAAACAAAATTAATTGGGGCTAGCTTACATCTGAAGTTTAGTCCATTATCATGGCAGGAAGTGCTGTAGGAAATCCTAAAGCCAGTAGCCTTTAAGTTAATCTGCCCACTTGGGCGTGGGCTCTTATACTATAAATGCTGATGTAAAGCACGATTGCTCTCTCTCCTCTGCTAGATTCAATTCCTGTTCCCCGTTTGTGCAGAAGACTGTGATCTGTGAGTCTACCCCTAAATAAATAACCCTTTATTATACTCAATTCTGAGCTAGTGTGGGATTTCTTTTTAGCATCCCTCTTCAAGGAAGCATGGTGGCTTGTAGGGAGGCATGGTGTGGGAAAAGTAAGTGAGAGTCCTATATCTTGATCTGCAGGACTCTACACTCAGAGAAGCTTGAGCAACAGAAGCCTCAATGCCCACCCGCACAGTGACACACTTCCCCCAAAAAGGCCATGCCTCCTAATAAAACCACTGCCTGTGAGTTTATGGGGGCCAATTCAAACTTGTTTCTTTTAGCTGAATATAGTCCATCTTGTCCAGTAATAACTAAATTTTTTGGGGTGTGGAAACTATGAATAGATAGCTTTTAGGAGTTAGAAATACTAAAGTTTGCTTGAAAATTGCAAATTTGTTCAAATGTCTGTTTTGTCTACTCTGCCTATCTAAGCTGCTGTCCTATCAAAAGGGCCAAGGCAGTTTCTTTATTAACCAATAGACATACAACCCTCCTCTATAATTTCCCCTTTTTGTCGCTCCTCATAACAAGGTCTCATTTATTAATTGTTGATCTTAGTGCCTGTGCTAAAGTTGTTCTCTTCAGAAACACTTCCTGTACCAATGACTTGAAGGTTACTCCTTATTTTCTCTTTTATCAGGTTTAGTTTTTTTTCTTTTTTTTTCTTTTTTTTTTTTGAGGTCTTTGATCCACTGGATTTGAGTTTTGTGCAGGGTGATTAGTATGAATCTATTTGCATTTTCTACATGCAGAAATCCAATTTGACTAAGGCCATTGTTGAAGATACTTTTTTTTCCCACTGTATTTCTGGCTTTATAAAAAAAATCAGGTATTGATAAGTGTTTTAATTTATGACTGGGTCTTACACTTTATCCCATTGATCAACATGTCTGTTTTTCTGCCAATTCAAAGCTCATTTTAAAACTGCAGTTATTTTCTTATTCATTAATAATTCTTTATTATTATTTTAGTTTTTTGTTTCCATATTAATCTGAAAATTATTTTTTTAAGATCTGTGAAGAATTGTCCTGTGATTTTGGGAAAGATGGCATTGAATCTGTAGATTACTTTAGGCAGGATTACTGTTTTTACTCTGTTAATTCTATCAATCCATGAGTATGGGAGAGGTTTCCATCTTTTGATATGTTCTTCAATGACTTCAAATTATCACACAAGTCTTTCACTTGTTTGGTTAGTGTTACTCCAAGTAAGATACTTTATTAAAAAGGTGTCATATCCCTGATAATTTTCTCAGACAATTTGTATATAAGAAGGCTATTGATTTTCATGAGTTAATTTTGTATCTAGATACTTTGTTGAAAGTGTTAATAAGCTATAGGAGTTTCCTGATGGAATTTTTAGGGTTTCTTATGCATACAATGACATCATCTGCAAATAAAGATACTTTGATTCTTTCCTTACCAATTTGTATTACTTGGATCTCCTTCAGATGTTTATTGCTCTAGCTAAGACTTCAAGTACTATATTGACTAGATATGGAGAGAGTGGACAACCTTGTCTTATTCCTGATTTTAATCCAACTGCTTTGGGTTTCTCTCAGTTTTGGATGTTAGCTATGGGCTTGCTGTACATTGCCTTTATTGTGCTTAAGTATGTCCCTTCTATCTCTTGTCTCTCCAAGTCTTTTATTATGAAGGGTGTTAGATTTTGTAAAAGGCCTTTTTTTTTGCATCTAATGAGGTAACCATGTGTTTTCTGTCTTTAAGTTTATATACGGGGTGTCAAATCATCCCTGCCTCTCTGTATGAAGCCGGCTTGATCATGGTGGATGATCTTTTTAATGTTTTTTGTTCAATTTGCAAGTATTTTATTGAGTAGTTTTTGTATATATGATCTTAAGAAAATTAATCTGTAATTTTCTCTTTTTTTTGAGTCTTTATGTGGCTACCCGCTTTTTAATGTAACATGGCAATTCAAAACTGAAAGCACAGGTGGGTAAAAACAATATCTATAAACAGAAAGTTTCTGATAATTCTACCTTCTGTTCCAGTACACGTGTTTATGCTTCCTTATATTAATATGTGCAAAAGCATCTGTCTTGATTCTCAACCAGTCAATTTTTTGATGTGAGAAGTCCTTCTGTATATGTGATGCTTTCATTGATTAAGGAATAAAGAAACTGATTTGGCTTATAATAGGACAGGGTTGAGCTAGGCAGAAAAACTAAACTGAATGCTGAAAGAAGGCAGAGTCAGTGAGAAGCCATGTGTGCTCTAGAACCCACCAAAATATTATCAGTAGGCCACCACCTCATGGTGATGCACAGATCAATGGAGATGGGTTAGTTTAGGATATAAGAATAATCCAGAAATACCTTTGAGCTATTGGTCAAACACTATTGCAAGTAATATAGTTTATGTGCGTTTATTGTGGGATGACGTGGGACGGAAACCTCCACCAACAAATTGGCATGCCAACGTGGTCTGAAGCATTTGGGGATGATGCCTGCTACCCACTTTGGGTCCAGATGCTTTTGTGCTCACTCGGGGTAAGAAGAAAGTAGCTGAGACTATGCCCCTGGCTCTGCCTGGGCAGGCAGCAGAATCTAGTCTGCTAGAAGTGCACAGGGGAGCATCGTGGATTCCTGACACCATACACAGAGATAGTTTAAGGCCATGTAGTGCACTTCATGGCAGATTTAGCTTTTACTCAGATAGAAAAGGTTTATATGCTGCACATTGCTTCCCAGAATTGAGGTTGTGAGGATAGCTTCCATTCAGCAATCTTGGGGCTGTGAACATACCTCCACCATGTTGGACTGGGTGGAACAACAGGCAGGGCCCAGTTGGTCCTTGCCATGCCCACTTAGCATTAAAAAAAAAGAAAGATGCTTCTGGTCAGAAAATAATTACAGATACACAATAAAGACAGATTCAGATTTTAAAAAGACCTCTAAATGAGACACATGTTAAAAATGTATGCAGGCTTGGGAGAGAGAAGGAAAAGAGTATATAGAATTATAAAAAGGAGTAAATGTTTTTTTAAAAAATAAAACAAAGTCTTTAAAGAGACAGAGTAATCTTGTAGAAAAGTGCTAGAGTAAAAAAAATGAGCCACATAAGGATGGGATATCCATAGAGAGTCTGGATTATGTATACCATTCTGTTTTCTTTGAATTTTTTGACTGCAGAGAGATATTTGATTCTGGGGACTGCCAAGTTAAACCAACATATGTACTTTAAAGGTATCTTGATTTCAAAATATGGGTTTAAGAATATGTTGCATTGGAAAAGAGGTTCTACTTTTGTTTCCACAAAAAATGAGAGCCTATTGAGCCCTTCCAGACTAACGTGGTTTAATGGACCAAGAGCCCCTAAAAGGTTGCCATGAACACCCCCCAAAATTACTTCACCCAACAAAAAGCAGGAAGCAGTCTGGAAAGAACTACACCCAAATTCCTAAATACTATTTATAAATTTTTGTTTATATTTAAACAGGGATATGCTATAGAAATTTGCTTTGGTATGGGTCTCAGTTTATTGATACAAATTTAAGGCCAATTTTGTTATATGTATATTTCTGCTTTTGATTAAGGTATTGTGTTTGTGTAGCTCATTTAAAAATGTAAAGCATCATTAAGAAATATAGGTTAATAGATAATCATCTATAATAGTCAAGCTTGTAGTCATGTTAATTTGTTAGATATCTAGAGATATATTTCAGTTAGATGGATATTTTTCAAATCTTTCAGAGACATTTAGAATACGCCATTTAAAATGTTTTAAAAACTGAGGATTTTTCATGACAGTGAGACTCATCTGCTTCTGGTGGCACCAATCAAGAGGAAGCTCTGCTTCGAGGAGGCTCCTTATGGAGTTTGTTAGCCATTTGGGCAAGAAACTTCTCTTGCTTGGACTGCTTGATGTTATACTGTTTGAACTGGACATGCAGGGCCCACAGAAAAATGACTGCTGAAATTGCCTAAAGAAAGTGAGACAGTCCTTTGGGGTTCCTGCTTCATGAAAGAGTCTGCCAGACACTCTGCAGGGCACAGAAGAAAGCAACCGATGGTCTTTGCTATAACAAGGCAGAACAGATCTTCAGATTTACTGCTTCATGGAAAAGTCTGCCAGATACTATGGGCCTATTGCCTGAAGATAGATACTCCAATGTTACAGAAGAACTTTGGGTGACTGTCCAGACAGTGAGATGTCTCTGTCAATTCTCGAGTTCTGGAAGTTTTTTAAAATGCACTTTCTATTATTTACTTAGGAAATATTATATCCTTCTGTGGTGTTTGATGGAGTTGAAGAATAGATAGTTATAATTATAGTTTTTCTTGGATATGATCAAAGATAAAGTAGATATAAATATTGTAACGGTAATTCTTGCTTGATACCTGTTTTGTTATATGTAATTTTACTATGTTAAAGTTAAAACCTTCCTTTTAATTTAGACAGAAAAGGGGAGATGATGTGGGAAGTCCTTCCATATCTGTGTTGCTTTTATTGGTTAATGAATAAAGAAACTGCTTTGGCTTGTGAGAGGGCAGAGTAGAGCTAGACAGGAAAAATAAACTGAATGCTGGGAAAAAGTAGATGGAGTCAGTGAGAAGCATTGTAGCCACTAGGGACAGACCCCTGATCTGGAACCTGCCAAAACTTTGCTGGTAGGCCACCACCTCATGGTGATGTACAAATCAATGGAAATAGGTTAGTTTAGGAAATAAGAGTAAGCCAGAAAAACGCTTAAACTATTGGCCAAACAGTATTGCAAATAATACAGTTTCAATGTGTTTATTGTGAAACTAGGTGGGATGGAAACTTCGGGCAACAATTTTTAAAAATGTTTAATATATTAAAGATACTAAAAGTATAAAGTGAGGTTCACAAAAATAATTTTGGCTGTCATTTTACTTCATATTAGTGAGAGTCAGTCCAGTGATAGAACTTGGGAAGGCCATGTGAATAAACATAGAAACAAGTGCTCCCTGTTTTTGAAAATAAACCCTCACCTTAAAAAGCATCAATATAGGAAATCATAACTTGCATTCTAGAAGAACTGAAATTCTTATTCTATAGGATGCTCTGAATAGCAGACTCCATATAGAGCAAAGTGGTTAAGAATATGAATTTTAAATTGAAGACAGCTGAGTTAAATTTATGGTCTAGTCCTTACATGTTAGGCGAGTTGTTTCTCTGTTCTGAAATTCAATTTCTTTGCTGTAGAAATGATAACAATAACTTCGTCACAGGAATATGTATCATATATTGAAGAAGAATGTTAATGATTACAGGGTCTGGGACACAGTATACACTCAAGACACACAGCTTCAATGCTGCCTTCATCACCTCTCCATAGTGGTTGAGTTAGAAGAGAAGCCTTTAACATCTAACTGAATCTTTTTCATGTACGTCCCTTGTTCTTTTTTATTTAATAACCCACTTTTCAAACCATTACTATTCTGCTACCAAAACAATTTATAAGACAATTAACCCTGGTGGCTGCATACTTCTCACAGTATAATGCATCATACATGTCACAGACAGCACAGGGGAAGCAGAGTCCATGGCCTCTGATGGCTCTCTATTCACCAGCTTCTCTGCCATAAGTCTGCTCATCTATGATATACCCCCATGGTTATATTTGTTATGCTATAGCACCAACACTGACAATTTTGCAAAACTCATAACGTTCCCCTTATCACCTCATCTTTTCTGTCACTTGGAAACATAGCTGAATTGATTATTCCAGTCACAATTTACAGGACAGATATAGTCAAAGTTTTGGTCATAACAGTGAACCATGCTATAGTACCCAGCACTGTAAAAGATATCAGTTTATATTTTGAAATATGTATTAGGCTGTGTTTGCTATTTTCTGGACAAAAAAAAAAAAACATCTGAAATATGTTCAGATTGTTCCCAGAAGATAAAGTACCTTTGACTTCATTTTAAAAGTGGGCCTTTGTGTGCAACTCCAGCCATGTGCACCTTTAATTCATGCTCTGGGTTAAAGAGGGCATTTTATAGGTTGGAAACGTGGCATGCATATGTACACATGTGCCTAGTAGCTTGGTGGTGGCATATTACACTATGACCCTTTTCCACCTTTAATGCTTCCATCCTGAGAACAACTTATTAGTATCATGAAATGATTTTCATTCTTCCTAAACCTTTCCCTTTCAAATGCTTTTCAAGGTTCAACATCATGATGATGAACATTAAAGCTCACTCCCACAATTATTGTACAAAGCAAAGACCTAAAGGGATAAGGGCTTCACTGTCCTTGAGTTGGCAATGTGGTACAGGGAGAGCAAAACAGCTTGTTATTGAGGGTGAGAGGGTAACGTTTTTTTTTTTCTCAAATTTCTGCATCTTGACTTTTTAGAAGGGATCTAAAAACCTGCTACAGCGGGTAGCTTCAACTCCCTGCCCAACCTCCATTATCTCTTACTCCAATTTACTCTTAGCTGCTTGTGTGGGATACCATGCTGGTCACTGATGCGGCTGATAGAAGCCATCTGGCTTGCAATATTGCTACATGAGAGCTGTTGTTTTATGAATAACATTTAAATCATCTTTAAGTCCGTTCTGTTGATAAATTATATTTTTCCAGTATTCTTAATCCCTTTCACTCCATACTCCCAATTCTATGCCTTCCCTAGGGTTTCCTAACAGAAATCCACCCCTATCTCCCTGCTGGAGCTCACTGCCCTCCTTTGTGTTTCTGATCACATTTGAAGGCTTTGGAACCATGAGTTAGGTTTGGAGCAACACAAGTCTTTAAGTGTGATGGTTTTCACTGTCCCTTAGTTGAGGTGTGGTACAGGTACATAGTTTCTCACTGTCAAGGCAAAGGATAGTGACTTCACTCTCATGACAACATTTGCTTACAAATTACATTCACTGCCATCTGAAGGCTGTGGTGCAGCTGCCATGGGCAATGAGGCTGGCATTCCCCAGGGACAAGACATTATGACTGTATTTGTCAGTTGAATGAATAGATTTTTCATCTGCTCCAAGCAGGCTGAGATGTGTTTCTAAGGATTTGCACACACGATTCTTATGGTGATAAAATAGCAGCAGAAATGGGAGTTTTGGAAAATCCTAATTATTTCCTCATGCTGCAAAGCCTTGGGTGACCATTCAGCTGTCTGCTTAAATTCTAGACTTGTGAAAGCTTTAAGGGAGCTTTTGTTCAGATGCGAATATAATTAGACTTTGGGCTAGCAATCAACATATAAACAACTCACTTTGAACATTTCATAATTAGTTGAGACACAGATAGTGTATCAAGAGTTTCGGCGAGATTTTTCATTGTTTTTTTTTTTTTTTGCCCTTCACTCTTTTCATATGGAAGTGTATGCACACATGTAAACCCAAGTGCTCATACAAGCAAGGGTATAATGTGCTGTGTCCAACCTCAAAAAAAGGCTAAAAATTTAATGAACAGAGCAGCCCTGTCGTGGATTCTAACTGTTTCCCGATGAGATAAACAAAGACTCTTAATTAGAAGCTAAAATTTTTAATTAAGATGATTCTGCAGTAATTATCCTCATTGTCTGCTTCACTGGATTTTAATGAAAAAGATTGATTACTTATAAAACTAGAAGCATAATTTAACATTCAGGGTTGCACTGGTCACTGGGGTGAAAGTAATGTGATTAAATCCTAAAGTACGCTCTTTAATAAAGTGCTGCACACTGTCAGATCGGGAGTAGTGTCTGTAAGCCTCCGTTCTGTGAGCCATCTCAGTGTCTTCAGGTAAACACAGGTACTTCTACAGTTGGTTGATCCATGCAAAAGTGTTTGCTAAGCATTTCACTATGTACTAAAGCAATACAGCAGTCTGTGATATGAACTGTGGAATGAGATGTACCTGTTCAAAGCTTCAGCTCGTTATATAGCAGATGTAAAAATAATTTTTAAGCCACAATATTTATATCATATGTGAATGGAATGGGTAACACTTTGGTTGGTGAGCTGGTAAATGATCAGCACGTATTCTTACTGAAGTTCCTGGCACTCAATACATGCTTAATTGAGTAGCAACTATCTTTACTATTGATTTTATTTTTAAAAAAAATTGTAAAATTTTCTTGTAAATAGTGTAGTTATAGATTCTATTCATTTACAAAATCTTAAACAAAGGACCCACAAATGTTGACAGGTATACTGACGGTTTAAAACCATAGCAAAATTTATTTCAATAGTAGTGAACAGATTATTAGATGCTCAGTAATGACTAAACTTTTGAAAGCTAACTCTATCTTACTGTCTCTGTCTCCTCTCTCTCTTTCTCTCACTTGCTCTCTCTTTTGCTCACTCTCTCTCCCTTCATTCCTCCCTCCCTCACTCTCCTATAAGTAACTTCCCGGAAATGCATAAAATTGATTTGCGACATATGTTCATTTTATTTGGCTTAGATGGAATGTAGAACAAATTTCTGTATCTGCCACCATCAATTCATATTATCACTCAGTGGGATTTTTGTTGAACATAGTTGTAGACAGAAATTTCTGTCCTTCCTGGTCCCATAGCCATTTAGTCTTAAATAAACACACAGAGACTTATATTAATGATAAACGGTTTGGCCTATTGTCCAGGCTTATTAATAATCAGCTCTTACCAGTTAAACTGACCCATAATTCTTATCTATGTAGTCATGTGGCTTGGTACCTTTTCTCAAGAGGAGAAATTTGCAAAATTCAGGTTTTGTGAGGTCAATTATTAAATACTTTTTAGAACACAGAGGAAGTTAAAGACAATCTAGACCATATTCTACTTTATTTGGCAATGAAGACACCCTTGAAGATAACTATTGTGCCCTGCATTTAAAGCCAGATTCATTAGAATCATAGTCTTAGGCAAGATATTTATCAAATGTAATATATCTGTAAAATTAATAAACACATGATGCAAAACATATATTCCCATTCTTATAGTTGCCAGTTTATTGTGTACGTGTGTGTCTGATGCACACAAGTGTGTATGTGTGTGTGTGTGTGTGTGTGTGCCCAGCAGTAGAAACTGGGATGTAAGTGAGATATACTAACCCCTTCAAGGAGATTTCCATTGACAAATGAGTAAGTCAACAGAAACTTGCACCTTGGAATGAGGGATGCGTGGCCTAACAGCATGCCTTGAATGTTTTGAAAGCCAAGGAAAGCATCTAACCGAGATGTAAATGGCAAGGACTATTTTCTGTAGAGAGCTGAAATATGAAGAATAAATGGATTAGTTCAGAGACTGAGCAAGGGCATTCTTGTGGGAGAGAACTGTCAGATAAAGGCTTGGCTATGTATATGACAGACACAGTTGCTAGGGGACTGCTGTGGTAGAGAAGAAGCAAGCTAAGATTTCCCTTGGGGCAAGGAGAATTACAAAAGACAAGACAGAAGGGGACAACATAAGCATTTGAACATTGTATTGATGTTTGCATTAGTGTTTTGAAAATTTTGTACAGTGTATTTGCTCATATTCACCTCCCGGTCAACTCCTTCCAAATCCACTCCCTAATTCCCTGCCTGTTGCCGATTACAATAAAATAGTCCCACACTATCACAGAATGAAGTATAAAGTTTTTTTATTTAAAGGTAGATCCACAGATCAGCAGTCCTCTGCATGAGCAGAGAACAGGAACCGAATACAACAGTGAAGGGGCTTGCCCACGCTCCATGACTACATATATACTACCCAAGATCATGCCTAAAGTGGGCCAGCACCTAAAGGCCACTGACTGAAGGAGTTCCCATGGGCACGGGTATTTGCTTCATGCCCTCCCACATGGTAGTTCGTGCTCCACCCTGCTCCACTGCCACATTGGGCACCAGATTTTGCAGATTATAATAAAACAGTCCCATGCTAGCCCAGAATGGTGTATAATAAAGGTTTCTTTACTTAGGGGTAGACTCACAGATCAGCTGTCCTCTGCCTGAGTGGGGAACAGGAACTGAATCCAGCTGCCAAGGGGCTTGCTCACTCCCCTCTACCTCTGCATATATAGCACCTAAGACCACACCCAAAGTGGGGCAGCATCTCAAAGGCTGAAGAAGTTCCCGCAGTACCTGCCCACCCAATTGTGTGTTATTTAAAAAACGGCCATCAAGTCCAGTCTGTGCTGCAATATATTCTTGGATGCATGGCCATCCACTGGACTCTGGTCAACTTTACAGGGGCTACATCATTAAAGAAAACCGACTCTTCCTCTCCTAGCAGCTATAAATTGCCAAAAGTTTTTCAGCTTTTGCCCACCTCCCTCTCCATGCTCTGATTTGGTCTGGCTTGAGCTTGCACAGGTCTTGTGCATGGTGTCACGTTAACCCTGAGTTCCAGATGCAGCTTCCCTGCTGTGTATGGAGGACACATTTGCAGTCACCCGCCACTCTTACACTCTTTCTAACCCATGTTTTGCAATGGTACCTGAATCGTGGGAGGAGCAGGATGTGAAATGAATGTCCCGTTTAGGGTTGAACACTTCACAGTCTCTTACTTTCTCTACCTTGACCAGTTGTTGGTTCCTGTGTTAATAAGTACCATGTGTAATGTAGGAGCTTTTCTGATGAACATTAAAAGATACATTGAATTATGAGAAGGATGTTTAGATTTTGGGTGTTACTTTAATGCTATGCCAATGACTTTTAGGGATTATAAAATGGTACCTAAAGGTATGGTGATATTTATTTCTTTAAAAGCATGTGGGTAAAAAAAAAAAACCTTGATCTTTAAAAAACATGTAGCCTAGACATCATATAAAAATTGCTACTGAAAACAAAACAGAAGATTTGCTGATGGTAGTGGGAAACATGTATATTTTTCTACATTTTGACAAATGATTCCCATAGACCTTCACTGAGCTACCAAGATACAATGAAATATGTGTTTCAAGAACCACTTGTGAGAGGTTTAAATGACTCCAGGATTTTCAGAAATGTTAACAGAATATCAGTTTGTGGAAGAATCTTCCATGTTGTAAAGCTCAGGATGACTTGGGACTAATTTTAGTTACTTTTTTTCACAAAGAAATAAAATAAGCCTTTGTGAAGCACCTCATCGTGGGACTCAAAGGGAGTGATAATCATGAGTATATTGATCTACAGTCACCATAGTAATTACACCAATCTGAGTAAGATATCTCCTTACCAGATTTCCATCTACTGGCCCATCAGATCTACCTAGTATAAAATGTTTTGGAACAATAGAAGCAATGATTGAACTAGAACTTAAATAAGCATCTAGCATCTGGGAAAGTTGCTCTTTTCATTTTCAACATTGGACAATAACAACACTATCAGACACATCACCTAGTGAAACAAATGTTTGCTATTTCATCCATTACTTATTTAATGAATATTGCCTTTTTCTTGGGTGTTTTTATTAATGCTGGATCATATGATGGCTCAGGTTCTGTCACTCATGAAGCACCCCCTTTCTTGGAAAGCAATTGGGGACAATCAATTGTAAAAAGAATTATTATTTCCTAAGGAAAAGTCCAAGGAGTACCTGGTAGCTTCACATGACACAAAAGAAAGTGACTTTGGTATAAATGAAGTACACTGCATATTAACATTGCATATATACAACATTTACTATCATTAGAACTGGTTCTGTGTTGGCTGAGCAGGTCATCCCTCTAGATAGAAAGGTAGGAGACCAAGAGAAGAAAGGGTAAGAAAAATAATCCTCCACTTAAAACTAGTCTACAAACAAAAATTTTAAAACTCATAAAAGATTCAATGTTATGGAAGATGTCAAAATAGAAATGGACATAAATCAGATAGTCAGAACATGGATCACTGAGTCACGTGACCAGCTTATGTTTAGATCTTAGAGAAAGTCTGAAAAACCCTTAAAATGATTGTGACAATAATGAAAGATTTACACACCCACACTGCAATAAAATATACTGGTAGATATAAAACGATATAGTCAAGTATTTTAAAAATAAAAACATGGAACATGAAATAAAACTGCAGCACACTAGACAGATTTTAGAATAGTTAACAGGAAACAAAATTGAATGGTCTTGATTATTTAGCACGGACAGGAGAATATATTTGAAAGGGCACTTATGAAGCGTGAGAGACTAAGGTAGGTGCTCCAACATTCAATGTAGGTGTTACCAAGGGAGGCAGAGAGGATGGAAGAAATATCAGAGAACACATACAAGGGTGTCTTCATTTCAGCTCTACTGCTGTGAAGAGAGACCACAACCACAGCAACTCTTAGAAGGGAAAACATTTAACTTGGGGCTTGCTTACAGTTTTAGAGGGTTAGTCCACGATTACAATGGTAGGAAGCAGACAGGCATGGCACTGCGGCAGTAGAGAGCTTTATATCCCAGTCCTTAGATGGCAGGCAGAGAGGGGGTGGGGGCTGAGGGGTTGTTTGACCCAGTGACACATGTCTTCCAAAGAGGCTACACATCCTAATCATTTCCAGATGTTTCCCTCCCTGGTGACAAACCATTCAAACACATGATTACATGGGGGTCATTTTCATTCAAACCACCATAATGGGAGATAATTGTTACTAACATTTCTCCAATTTAAGATTATCAACCATAGAATAGATGAAAACTCAATATAAAACTGTATAAATAAAAATAAATTCTCTTTTGGAAAATTTAGAACTATGTAAATAGGAATAAATGAAACATTTAAAAGTTATCAAGGAAAATGCACAAATTAGTTGTAAAGAGATAATTAGGCCAACAGCATCCTTACAATCTAGGGAAATGATATCTCTTAAAAGGACTGAGAAAAAATAAATCAATTATATGTAAAATAAGCATGGATGGAAGCAAGTTAAAAGAAATTAAGAAATACATAATTGTAACAAGGGGATGCTTGTTTTTCCCAGCCACCCAGCTAGCTTACACCCAAAATAATCATACAGAAAACTGTATTAATTATATCACTGCTTGGCCCATTAGCTCTAGCATCTTATTGGATAACTCTTACATCTTAATTTAACTTATTTCTAGTAATCTGTGTATCGCCACGTGGCAGTGGCTTACCAGGTAAAATTCCCAGCATCTGTCGCTGGAGGCTCCAAGGTGTTCCTTCGACTCCACCCTACTTTTTCCCAGCATTGAGTCCATTCCTCTTTGCCTATCTAAGTTTTGCCCTATCACCAGGCCAAGGCAGTGCCACACCTCCTCCAAAAAGGCCACACCTCCTAATAGGTCCACCAACTGGAGGGACTAAGTATTTAAACATATAAGACTATAGAAGCTATTTTCAAAGTACCACAGAGTGATTATAAAGCACAATTATTTTTATCCTGGAAAGAGAAATATCAAAGCAAAAGGACATATAATAGTTGAAATTATAGGGAGCTTCTGGACTTGGCCTACCATCACACAGAGACACATGCAATGGATGGACCTATTCAGTTTTAACTGACATCATGCCAGCGTTGGGGTGTATCTGGGACATCCTTCCATATAAACAGTGTAGATTTTGTAAATGTGAGACTCAGGTGTGACCAAGCTTAGCAACAGCCATGCTGGCCAAGTGATTATCATCAGCACTGTCCCAACCTTGAATAGCCTATCATGGATTAATATTTCATTTACTGAGTGTAATTAGCACAGGTCTTTACTTTGGACTTACTGTTGGGTATTGAACCCCTTCCCCATGCACATACACATACCCCACACATATAAATACAGCCTACCTAGTCTTGAGGGATACATCTACATCACAGCTCCTGCATCTCTGACTTTGGGAACATTATTGCAGATATGGAAGAAAGACTATAAGAGCCAGAATGCAAGGATGTCTGCTATGAAACAGTCTCTCCTAGAAATGGCTGTTTCAACAAGGCTGGAAGAATATATCATTAAAGTCCTAACATGGAAGGGAGAAAATTTTATGAGATCCCATCCCTAGACAAGACACTACTTTTAACTACTGACTGCTGGGAGAAGGAAATTTAGCCTCACCCAGGGATGAGGCCCCTTCTAAAGCAAAGTGGTCAGCCCTGAAACCAACCATATATACACATGGTGTGGGAGAATTGTCTATATCTGTCAATTACATTTTAAATAAACGTTGATTGGTTGATAGCCAGACAGGAAGGATAGGTGGGAAAACCAGACAGGAAGTAGAGGTGGGGCAATAAGAACAGGAGAATGCTGGGAAGAAGAAAGCTCATTCCTCCCAGTCCTGCCCACACCATGGAAGAAGCAAGATATGACCTGCACTGCTGAAAAAAGGTACAGAGCCATGTGGCTAACATATACTAGAATAATGGGCTAATATAAGTCATAAGAGCTAATACGAAGCCTGAGCTAATGGGCCAATCAGTTTATATCCTAATGTATATTCTCTGTGTGATTTTCTTTGGGGGATTACTGGCTGTGGGTACTGGGCAGGACATAAACCCCAACAAGCTGGCCCTCATGCTACACACACAAACAACAAAATCAGATTCAACATTTTAGATTACTTCCTTGGGTCATTCTTGGGTTGGGTAGCTTTATGTCAAGTTGACACAACTAGAGTCATTTGGGAAAAGGACTCTCAATTGAAAAAATTCCTCATAAGATTTTCCTGTAGGTTCTTCTCACAACTTAATGGTAAGTCACTGTTGCTTAAGACAACACTTACATATCTCACTGAACAGAGAGAAGGCAAGCTGGTGTCTAACAAGCAACTTCACACCTATGACTAGTGTTTGTGGTACTGGAAGGTACTCTACATGCTACTGGAGGAGAAAGGTCATCATTGATATCCCCCAAACTACAAACACTGTGACCTGCCTCTAAGATATGCTGGTGTAATAGTTGCACAAATGTTATAGGAGCAATCAACCACTTTTTAATTGGATTTAAGGCCCATTCCATGAGACGGAACCTGGCAGTGTTAAAGTAGCAAGAACATGAGACTAGACAGGCGATGATCCCATGGGCAAAACTAACATTAATATTCTACAAAGGAACATAGCAGCAAAATAACTTCTGCTATACTCAGGAGTGCCTCACTTAACCCTCATCAGAGCAGCTTATTCTTGCTGTGGATGACGACTAACACAGAGACCTATAACTGGACACTGTTTGGAGCACTCAATCCTAAACAGGGTCTCTTCATCAAAGCCTTCTCATCTAGCCTCAGGGATCTATGTGGAAGAGAAGGCAGAAAGATTGGAAGAACCAAAGGTGACGTATGACTCTAAGGAGACACAGTTTTCCAGACACAACAACATTGATGGACACGTGAGTTCACAGACACTGGGAGTATGCACAAGGCCTGAAAGGTTCAATCTAGACAGGGTCTCAGTATTAAGACAGGAAAATAGACATGAACTCATATCTATAATCAAGCAGATATCTGCAATTTATGCTAACTGACAAAGGAAAGTTGTCTTTTTTCCCTAATGAAGTCTCACTTTGTATATTGACTGCACTTCAGGGTAGGCCTCTTTCCAAGGAATTTTTTTCCTTATTTTCTTTGTTTGGACATTTTTTTGTCTTATTGATATTTTGCTTCTTTATTTTAATTTCCATTTGTGCTTGTGTTTATTTTTTATCTGGTTGGTTTTTATTTTTATTTGCTCCATTTTTTTTAAGATGGAGGAAGAACATAAAGTTTGGTGGGGAGGAATGTGAGGAGGATTTGGGAGGAATTAATTCAGGGAGGGGGAATATTATCAAAATATATTGAATGAAATATTTTCAATAGATTTGCCTATAGACAAGTATATAGTGCATTTGTATTTCATTTTATTTTTATTAATGATTGATCTGGGTAGGACCGGCTCACTGAGGGTGGTGCCACTTCTGGGCAGATGTTCCTGGGCTCTATAAGAAAGCAGGCAGAGCAAGCTATGAGGAGCAAGCCAGTAAACAGCATTCCTCCATGGTCTCTCCTTCAGTACTTGCCTCCAGTTCCTGCCTTGAGTTCCTGCCCTGACTTCTCTCAGTGATGGAGTGTGACTTAAAACTTTAAGATAAATTAAACCATTTTTCTTCAAGCTGCTTTGGGTCATGGTGTTTTATTACAGCAATAAAATCCTAATTAAGACAATTTTGAACAGCCCAACAACTGGGATTTAGGACAAAGCTAGACTTGATTGCCATCTACTGCTTAAACACTGATAAAGCATTAACAAGGGGCTGATTAAAAACCTGGACTCTGGGCACCATCTAGTGCTGAGATTTTAGAAGTAACTGCAGTTGTAGAGCAAAGCAGCCTGCTTACATCTTCTGGAAAGCAAGGCACAGAGTCAGATTGTAAGGACTGGAATAAATATATTAGATTTATTAATATCCAGGCAATGTCACTTACACAAGCATTGGGAATTTTCAGGAAACCAAGAATTCACACAATAGAAACAATGAAGTGAAAAAACCAATGAGCTTTTCACCACTGTGGGTGAGTCTTACAGTGAGACCAATATAGATGAGTTCTCCATTGTTATGAGCCTTCCCCACCAGAAAAAAATCAAAATAGTGGTTTTAGGAAAATTTAACAAGTTTTAAGAAAACATAGAGTAGCAATTCGGTTCTGTACCACAGAAACTTAAGCAAAATGATAGAGGGATTAGACAAATATCAAACAGAAAATGTTAAGCTGAAAAATATGCTAAAGAAAATTAAAGTATAATAGAAATCATCAGTGGGAGGATCAGTCAAACAGAAGAAAAATATAGGATATTTAAAAAAAACAGAGAGAGAGAGAGAGAGAGAGAGAGAGAGGAGAGATTGCATCATAGTCCAAATTGACCTCTTGGTAGCTATAGATTCTATCCAACAGCTGCAGAATGCCCATTCTTTTCATCTACACACTGAAAATTCTGCAGGATAGATCATATGACAGGTCTCAATACGAATGTCAACTATTTAATAATTGGGCCACATTAGCATCTTTTTAACCATGGTACAATAATACTTTCTAGATCAACAGCAAGAAAACCACTGGACACTATACAATTACAGGAATGTGTAAAAACTTACTTTTGAATAACAAATGAAATAAGAATTTATGAAGAAAATCTAAACATTTTGTTGGAGGAGGCTGCTTGTTTGTTCCTGGCTGATTAGCCCCAAAATAATAACACAGAAACTGTATTAATTAAAACACCATCTCTAGCTTCTTATTGGCTAACTCTTCCACATTAATTTAACCCATTTCTATTGATCTGTGTATTGCCACGTGGCAGTGGCTTACCAGCATGTGTGACTCTGGCCGTGGCTCCATCGATTCTCCCTGACTCCCCCTTCTTTCTTCCAGCATTCAGCTTAGTTTTCTCTGCCTAGCTAAATTCTACCCTGCTATAGGTCCAAAGAGGTTTCTTTATTTATTAGTGGTAATCACAACACACTGAGGGGACTCCCACATCAATGTTTATTGGAAAAATGCAAATCAAGACATAACATATAAAGCATGTGTACTTCTGTGGTGCTTTGAGGGAGAATGCCCACCATAGGCTCATCTGCTTTAATTCTAGGTCCTCAGTCAGTAGACCTGTTTGAGAAGGACTAGGAGATGTGGCTTTATTAGAGGGGGTGTGGCCTTGCAGGAGGAGGTTTGTCACTTGGGGTGGGTTTTGAGATTCCAAAAGATTCTTGCCATTCCCAGAGTGCTTAAGGATCAAGATGTAAACTCTCACCTGCAGCTGCAGTTAGCTGCTGCAATTCCTTTCTTCTGTTCATCATTGCCAGTGACCCTCTGCAACCATAAACCCAATGAAACTTTTTTCTTTTGCAAGTTGCTTTGGTCATGGTGTCTTATCACAGCTTTAGAAAAGCATCTAACACAGTTCATAATAGGAAAGGTTTATAGCAACCAACACCCATGTCAAACTCAACAAAAAAACAAAACAAAATATCCTGCAAGATCTCCAATAAGCAACCTATCACTGCACTGCAAGCAAAGAGAGACAAAAGAACAAATAAATCCAAAGTTATTAGAAAGAAAGAAATGTAGAGCAGATCAAAAACAGATGAAATTGAGATTAGGTCCAGAAGCAAAAAGCTTCTTATTTATTTATTTATTTATTTATTTATTTATTGAGATAACTCAGGCTTGCAACAAACCTCCTGTGTAGCCTGGGATGACCTAGACCTTTTCATCCTCTTGCCTCTACCTCACCAGTGCTGGGATTATAGGAGCATAGTGCTATGCCTGGTTTAATGCAGGACTGACAATCTAATTAAATGTGGCCTAATTATAAAACATAAAAAATTCTATTCACTGTGATCAAGGAGAAGTCATTCCATGAATTAAAAGAGGGCTGAATATATACAAATAATAAATGTAATATTGCCTGCCTAGCATTCACAAAGTCTTCTGCCATATCCCCAGCACTGCATAAAACTGGGTGTGGGAGCACATGACTGAAATCCCAGCACTTGGGATACAGGTAGCAGGATCAGAAGTTTAATGTCATCTTCAGCTACACAGTGCACTCAAGGTCAGCCTAGGGTACATAGGAACCTACCTAGGATAAACAAACAAAATTAAAACAAACTATGATATTCCACACTAACAGTATCAGAGACAGAATCTCACGATTATTTCTACAGTTGCAGAAGAATCATTTGATAAATTTCAACATCCTTTTGCTGTTTCAACACTGAACAACCTGGGTATAAGGGGAAACACATTATCATAATAAAAGCAATACATAATAAACACTTAATATTACATTAAATTGGGGAACCCGAAAGCTTTTACCCAAAACTTGGTCCAAGTTTGCCTATTTCCACAGTTTTTATTTTATGTAGTGGTGGAAGTCTTAGCCAAAGTCATCTGGGGAGAGAAATAAGTAAAAGATATTTATCAGGGAAAAGGAAGTTAAGTTATTACTGTTTCTGTTTATATATAACATGATTGTAGAAAACCCCAAAGATGTCACTAAACACAGGATGAGAACTGACCACTTGAAAACTACAGAATCAGTGTTGTTACTGCACATTTGTCATAAATCATCTGAAACAGAAATCAAGAAAATAGCCCAACTTACAATAGCTCTGATGACAAACATCAGAAAGATGCTGTATAAAGAGGTAAAATAACTCTACAATGAATACTACAAACAGTGAATGAAGGAAATCAAAGAACACACACAAGAAAACACAAAACAAAACATCTTATGTGTGAGGATTGGGAGAATCAGACTGTTAAAATGTTTTCACTATCAAAGTGATCTGTATATTTAATGCAGTCCTTCTCAAAATACCAGTGACAACAGAACTACAAAAAAAAATCTAAAATTATTTGGAAATTGAAAAATCCCTGAATAGCCAAAACCATCATAAGCAAAAAGTTGAAAGCAGCAAGCAATACACTACCTACATTCAAAGTCTATTAGAAAGCTATAGCTATCAAAACAGCATGGTGTGGCAAAAAAAGACCTAACATATGTAATTCTTTTTCTTTGTAATGTCTTTATGTGGTTTGGGTATCAGGGTAATTATAGCCTCATAATAGAGTTTGACAGTGTTCCTTCTGTTTCTATTTTGCGGAACAATTTGAGAAGTATTAGTGGATAATTTTCAATAATTCCTTGACCAATACATGAGACATTCATTAAGTGTTTTTTTCTGTAATTTTCATAGTTTCATGTTTTATATTTAAATATTTAATACATTTTGTGTTATTTTTGTGACTCTTGTGTCTAATAATTTCATTTTTGTATGCATATTCCTAATTTGTACCGCAATCTTTACTAAGAGTTTCTATGATACATGTACTTAGCTCTTTTATCAAAAATTAGTTGTCCATATCTGTGTGCATTTTAATTTATAGGCTTCCTATTCCATTCCATTACTTCATGTTTTTATTATTGATTTTACTGAGCTATAAATTTTTCTCTGCTCACCTTCCTTCCTCTCCCCTCCAACCCTCTCCCATGGTCCCCATGCTCCAAATTTACTCAGGAGATCTTGTCTTTTTCTGCTTCTCATGTAGATTAAATCCATGTATGTCTTTCTTAGGGTCTTCATTGTCATCTCAGTTCTCTGGGATTGTGAATTGTAGGTTGTTTTTTCTTTGCTTTATGTCTAAAAGCTACTTATGAGTGAGTACGTATGATATTTGTTTTTCTGGGTCTGGGTTGCCTCACTCATTATGATATTTTCTAGATCCAGCCAATTGCCCAAAAACTTCCAGATGTCATTATTTTTTGCTGTAAAAATTAGGTCTACACATACAAAAAATGAAATTATTAGACACAAGAGTCACAAAATAACATAAAATGTATTAAATATTTGAATGTAAAACATGGAACTATGAAAATTACAGAGACAACACCCAATAAATGCTTCATGGAACTGTATCGGCCAAGGAATTTTTGAAATAAAGCAAAAAACGAGAAAAAAGGATTCTATAAATAAAAATATTCTGCCCTGCAAAGGAAACAACCAACAGATTTAGAAACAATCTATAAAATCAGAGAAATGCATGTAAACTATAAACCTAACAATAATCTCTATCCATGAAACAAGGAACACCATAAATAAATAAATAAAATTAAAAAATAGTAAAAAAAATCCTCCATTTAAAATTGGGCAGTAGAGCTACATAGACATCTCTCAAAAGAAGAATACAAGCAGCCAGCACATACATGAAAAAATTTTATCATCCCAAATCATCAGGATGATGTCAACCAAAACACTGATGAGGATTGGTGAGATGGCTCAGTAAGAGGACATGAGGCCAAGTCTAATGACTTGAGTTTGATCCCTGGGACCCACGTTAGGAAGAGAAAAAAGTTAATCTCTGGGTTGCCAATTACAGGTAGATGGTGGTAAGGTCTGGTCTGCTATTTTGATGTAGAGTGAGAATAGAAAACACCTAAGTACTGTGTATTTCAGAAAGTTTTGAGAAGAAATTGAAAACTTTTGCCTAAAATAAATAATCCATGTTCAAAGAGATAGGTGTGTTTAAGCTAGGATGAAAAAGCCTGAGTCAGAAAATCACATGCCGCATGCTTTTACCTATGCTTTCAATGTAGAAAAAAATTGACATGAAAGTAGGAGAAGAGACTGCTAGGAGGGAGAGAAGGGAGAGGAGGGGGAGGAAGGAGAAGTGGGAGGAGCAAGGAGAGATGATGATGAAGAACAAATATGAGCAAGGTACATTATATACATGTAGGAAAATCTCACAGTAAAACCTAGTATGTTTTACAATTAATATATTATAACAAAAATTACAGATTGTATTAATGTACCCCCAAATTACTTTGTATCCTATTAATATGTTCAATTCTTATATTTTATGAATCACTTAAAAATTAAGTAAAAATTAAATCTCAAAACTATTGGGAGGCAGTTTAAATCAGTATTTGAGTTAAAAAATCAAATTAACATAAAAATTCTGAAAACAAGTGAGTCATGCACCATCCTAAAAAAAAAAAAACAGATACATGAAAACAAAGACATCAAATATAAAATCTAGAATAAATATGGAAACAAAATTGCTGAAGCTCTAGAAACTTCTAAAGACAGATGTTTAACCCAAAATGAGTGATTTGAAAGAACTAATTGAATAAGCAAACCCTTATCAAGATTGATTAAAAAAGAAGAAACAAGACATAAATACTTGGAATTTTTTTTAAAAGAAGACGCTGGCAGAAATGTATAGAAGAAGCCTTGTAGTAAGAAGAGTGGTGGGTTGCCTCCTGCCACCCAGCTAGCTTAGCCCGCAAAATAATCACATGGAGATCTGTATTAATTAAATTGCTGCCTGGTCCATTAGCTCTAGCCTCTTATTGGCTAACTCTCACATCTTGATTCAACCCATTTCTAATAATCTGTATGTCACCACGAGGCTGTGGCTTCCCAGGAAAGATTCAGCATGTCTGACTTGGCAGCTTCATGGTGGGCAGCTCTCTGCCTGCCTTCTTCCTCCCAGAATTCTGTTCTTTCTACTCCACTCACCTAAGGGCTGCCCTATCAAAAGGCCAAGGCAGCTTCTTTATTCAACCAATGAAAGCAACACAAATAGAGAAGAACCTTCTACACCATTTCCCCTTTTTCTGTTTAAACAAAAAAGAAAGGCTTTCATTTTAACATAGTAAAATTACATATAACAAAACAGTTATCAAGGAAGAATTACAGTTAGAATATTTATATCTATTTTATCTTTTATCATAACAAAGAAAAATGGTTAGTTATAACTATAACTAACCATTCTTCAACTCCATCAAAGACTCCAGAAGGATATAATATTACCTAAGTAAACAAAAAGTAAGCAACTTCCAAAACTCTAGAAATGACAAGGACATCTCACTGCCTGGACAGTCACCCAAAGTTCTTCTGTACCGTTGAGGCATCCATTTTCAGTCTACAGGCCCATAGTATCCAGAAGACTTTTCCATGAAGCAGGAAATTTCAAAGACAGTTAAGTTATTTTCTTTTGTGTTCTGCAGAATGTCTCGCAGACTCTTTCATGAATCAGGAACCCCAAAGGTTCATCTCACCTTTAGGCAAGTTCAGCAGTCCTCTCTCTGTGAGTTCTTTGTGTCCAGTTTATGCAACAGTTCAGGAAAGAGCAGTTTCTTGCCCAAATGGCTAACCAACTCCATAAAGAGCCTCTTCGATATCCATCTTCCTCTTGAAGTAGATTGGTGCTGCCAGGAACAGACGAGTCTCATTGTCATGAAAAGTCCTAAATTCTTAAAACATTTTAAATGCCATATTCTTTAGTCTTTGAAAGATATGAATACATATCTAACTGAAATATATCTCTATATATCTAGAAAATCTAAATAACATGACTACAAGCTTGACTATTATTGATGATTATCTGTTAACAATCTATATTTTCTATTTATACATTACATTTTAAATGAGCTACACAATCACAATACCTTAATCAAGAGCAGAAATACATATACATATAACAAGATTGGCCTTAAATTAGTATCAGTAAACCAAAATTCATATCAATGCAAATTATTCATATCTATATCAAAGCCTGATGACCCAGATTGGATACCTAGAGCCCATAAGGTAGAAGGAGAAAACTGAGTTCTCTAAGTTTTACTCTGACCTCCATACATGGACTGTGGCACTTGCAGACCCCACACATGCTATACACACATATGCCCATCCGTGAAGTAAAGAAATGTAAAAGGTTTTGTTCTTTAAAAGAACAGAAATTCTTTTTTTATATATATAAACTCATTTAATAGCTAGAAGAATAAAGGTTATCTAACTTGTCTTTATGAGATAGAGCTATAATGTCAAACTTGGACAAACAATATAAAATATAAATTATATATATTGTTTTCATCATAGATACAAAACACAAAATAAAAATCATAAACTTTCCATCATAATAAGATAGAATTATCCAAAGAGTTTCCAACTACTGAAAATTTATTGATGTTATGTACCTGTTGAACATGAACTTTTAAGGCTCAATTTTAATTTCTGTGTGTCCCGCAAGTAGAGTCAATGATTGACATTTGCTCATGCCTATCTTCTCAAGTTGTTTTTATGGTAGAGAGTCTTGCACAATGAAGACAAAGTCTCTACCTGAAGACAAAGGCACGTTCACATGTGCTACAGTGAAGAGAGTATCTCCTGGAACAGAAGGCACACTTGCTCCTTCTCCATGATAGGATTTGTGTTCTCTAATCCCAGGACTCCTTTCTTGTAATGCAACTGATCACCTCAGCAGGCAATTTGTTTGTTCTCTTTGGGACTTGTAGACAAGAAAGACTGCCAACTATGTTCATGGCAGCATTGTTTGTAATAGCCAGAACCTGGAAACAACCTAGATGCCCTTCAACGGAAGAATGGATGAAGAAAGTATGGAATATATACATATTAGAGTATTACTCAGCAGTAAAAAACAAGGACTTCTTGAATTTTGCATACAAATGGATGGAAATAGAAAACACTATCCTGAGTGAGGTAAGCCAGACCCAAAAAGAGGAACATGGGATGTACTCACTCATATTTGGTTTCTAGCCATAAATAAAGGACATTGAGCCTATAATTCATGTTCCTAGAGAAGCTAAATAAGGTGAATCCAAAGACAAACACATAGGCATCCTCAGGAATATTAACCTTCATCAGGCGATGAAAGGAGACAGAGACAGAGACCCACACGGGAGCACCGGACAGAAATCTCAAGGTCCAAATCAGGAGCAGAAGGAGACGGAGCACGAGCAAGGAACTCAGGACCACGAGGGGTGCACCCACACACTAAGACAATGGGGATGTTCTATTGGGATCTCACCAAGGCCAGCTGGCCTAGGTCTGAAAAAGCATGGGATAAATCCGGACTAGCTGAACATAGCGGACAATGAGGAATACTGAGAATTCAAGAACAATTGCAGTGGGTTTTTGATCCTACTGCACGTACTGGCTTTGTGGGAGCCTAGGCAGTTTGAATGCTCACCTTACGAGACCTGGATAGAGGTGGGCAGTCCTTGGGCTTCGCACAGGTCAGGGAACCCTGATTGCTCTTCGAGCAGATGAGGGGGGGGGGGACTTGATCGGGGGAGGGGGAGGGAAATGGGAAGCGGTTGTGGGGACAAGGCAGAAATCCTTAATAAATAAATAAATTAAAAAAAAAAGACTGTACAAATGTATTACTTTCAATCTGCTTTGCTGGGCAAGGGAAATTAATCTCTTCACTCTGACCTCAGAATCTCACATCTTCTGCCAACATCCCTGAAACAGTGGGAGGCCGACTAGACATGCTGCAGGTAGAATGAAATGTCACACCCTTCATAGTTCCTGACTATGATCAATAATTGCAAAAATAAAATTTGGCTTTCGAAAACTCATTAATGATAAAACGTTTTAGTGAATAGGAATCAAAGGGTTTAGTCTTAAAGAAAGGAATGACCTTGATCTGCTGAAGAATATGCATATCAAAATCCTATAGCCATTATTCATACTGGTTAGATTTTTAGAAGTATTTCTATTTAGATTTGGATCTAGGTAGAAATTCTGCTGTCATTACTTGTATCAAGCTTTATTGGGATTCTCAGAGAAGGACATTACACAACACACACACACACAGCAATTAGAGTATAAGTGTTGAAAAAAGACACTATTGTGATTAAGGAGAAAAAGTTTAAGGCCATCTAAAGGCAGATTAATAAAATGAATGAATTTTTTGTAAGTCACTCAGGCTTCAGAGATAACTCGGGAAAAGGAGAGGATGGGAAGCAGTTTTTCTTTGAATGATAGCATCCACTACAAGGTCATCCCAGCCTGCTGTTAATATCACTTGCCTAAAACACATTCTAGTTTGGTAGGAAATCTTAGCATAGGTCTTTTGAATCTCAGAGGTGCACTTAGGTGACTCTAGTAACATTTTAGAATTTGACTATAAGTGAACGATGATTTGTGAATTCATTGCTCAGGGTATTGGGGTCCCAATGGATAAGTGAGGAAGTTGGAAAGATAAGTACTCCCTTTTCAAGAACAGTGGTTGAGAACTCCAGTAGGCACCAATGAGACAGCTACAACACATTTGATCTTCAGTACAAACATTTTTTTCTCAAGAAAACAAATTCTGAATAAGGTAAAAATATGAACAGCCTCTATATGTGTGATGGGTTTTAGTAAGGTTTTGAACTGTCACTGCCTTCGTGGTTTGTATGAGAGTCTGCCACGTCTTCATTCTCTGAGGTGAGAAATTCCTTTGTAAAACAATTTCAGTGTGATGTTACAAAGGTGTCCAGACCTTTCACCTGGCTCCTGATAATATTTGGCTGTATTTTATGGGCTGTAAATAGAGAAAGATGTTTCCTCTGAAATGTTGACAGTAACATGCAGATGGGCCTCCTAAAAGTCTTTTCTTGTGAAATGGCCAGGTACCACGCCTGACACAGCCATCTGTGAGCTGTCTCGTTCATCTTAAGGGCTGCCAACTCTTCTGTCTGAGAGTTCTTTCAACCTTTGCAAAAGGTATGAATCAGTCCTAGCACTGGATAGAGGCCCCGTGAAAGACCGGCCTTAATTTCTCTTCATCACTAGTCCATTGGTGGAGGTGGGGAGAGTGAGTGGTTATGTTCTGATTATGATCTTGTTTTCCCATCCTCTTCTCAAATTATTTTTAAGTTAGGCTTTTCATTTGAGCTTCAGGAGGGAAATGCCCAGAGTAGGAGCTTTCGTTTTAGCAGATACCTGATTATTTATATGAGATGAACACAGTTATGTTTTCTTTTATAAAGTTCCTGATGCCTCATGATCAATTGAGAGTTCAAAACTCAGTACATTTTATCAGAAGTAGTATGATTACATTCTTTTAGAAACTTTCCCATTTTTAAAAATGGGAGCTGTGGCAGCTTGCATTGCTCTTGTCACCTAGGGTTTCCTCTTGATTTCCTACTCAGAGGACTCTGTTATATGGTTATTTCTCTTGGAGTGTCACTATTAATGAGTTTCCTGAATATACACTTTCCTTCAGTTCTTAAACATTTTCTATGGTCTTCCAATTTCTTGATTTAAAAATTCTTAAAATATACTCCCAGATCTATTTGCCCATGTTATCTTCTTATACTTTATAATTCTTTTTTTAAAATTGAGCAATATATTTTTCTCCACTCCCCTCTTTTCCTTTCCCCTCCCCTTCTACTCTCTCCCATGCTCCCAATTTATTCAGGAGATATTGTCTTTATCTACTTCCTATGTATGTCTCCCTTAGGCTCCTCACTATTGTCTAGGTTCCCTGGGATTATGAATTAGGCTGTTTTTTCTTTATATCTAAAAGTCACTAATGAGTGAGTAAATATGGTATTTGTCTTTCTGGGTCTGGGTTACCTCACTCAAAAAGATGTTTCCTTGATTCATCCATTTGCCTGCAAATTTCCAGATGTCATTATTTTTTTTTCTACTGTTGTAGTATGTTATTGTGTAAATGTATCACCCTTTCCTTAGCTATACTCTGGTCAAGGGGCATTAAGGTTGTTTTCAGATTCTGGCTATGACAAACAATGCAGCTACAAACATAGCTGAGTACATGTCCTTGTGGTAAAAATGAACATTCTTTGGATATATACCCAAGAGTGGTATTGTTGGGTCGTGAGGTAGGTTGTTTCCTAAATTTTTGAGAAAACGCCACACTGATATCCAAAGTGGCTGTACCACTTTGTACCCCCACCCGCCACAGAGGAATATTTCCTTTAGCCCACAACCTCTACAGCATAAGTTTCCATCAGTGTTTTTGATCTTGGCCATTCATACAAGTATAAGATGGAATCTCAGAGTTGTTTTGATTTGTATTTCTCTGATGACTAAGGACACTGTGCATTTCCTTAAGTGTCTTTCAGTCATTTTAGATTTTTATGTAGAAAGCTCTCTGTTTAGGTCTGTACCTCATTTTAAAAATTAGATTATTTGTTCTTTTGATGACTGATGGAGGAAGGTCATTGGCTAATAAAGGAACTGCCTTGGCCCATTTTATTGGTTAGAGGATAGGTGGGAGGAGTAAACAGAACAGAACGCTGGGAGGAAGAGGAAGTGAGCTCAGACTCACAGCTCTCCTCTCGGGAGCAGATGCCTGAGAGAGACGCCATGCCCTGCTCCCTGGTAGACACACAGGATGAAGCTCCGACCCAGGAGGGACATAGGCTAGAATCTTCCTGGTAAGCGCACCTTGGGGTGCCATACACAGATGATTGGAAATGGGCTAAATTAATATGTGAGAATTAGCCTAGAAGAGAATGGGCCAAGCAGTGTTTAAAAGAATACAGTGTCCGTGTAATTATTTCGGGGCATAAGCTAGCCGGGCAGGCGGCTGGGGTGTTGGGGACGCAGCCCCGCCGCCACCCTTAATACTACAGATGACCAATTTCTTGATTTCTTTGTATATTTTGGGGATCAGACCTCTGTCTGATGTGGGGTTGATGAAGCTCTTTTCTCATTCTGTAGGCTGCCATTTTCTCCATATCCTTTGCTTTATAGAAGCTTCTCAGGTTTAGGAGGTCACATTTATTAATTGTTTCTCTTAGTCTCTGTGATACTGGGAGTATATTTAGGAAGTGGTCTCCTGTGTCAATGTGTTCAAGTATACATCCTGACTTTTCTTCTATGAGGTTCAGTATTGTAATTTTTATGTTGAGGTCTTTGATCCATTTGGACTTGAATTTTCTGCATGGTGATAGATATGGATATATTTTCATTCTTCTACATGTTGATATCCAGTTATGCCAGCATCATTTGTTGAATATGCTTCCTTTTTCCCATTTTATATTTTTTGCCTTTTTTTTTTGTTGAAAATCAGGTGTTTGCAGGTGTTTGGACTGATAACTGGGTCTTTTAATTTGGTTCCATTGGTCCTCCTGTCTGTTCTTATGCCAATATCAGGCTGTTTTCAGTACTGTTGCTCTGTAGTAGAGTTTGAAATCAGGGTTTGTGATGCCTCCAAAAGTTCCTTTATTATACAGGATTGTTTTGACTATCCTGGGTTTTTGGCTTTTTCATATGAAGTTGAGTGTTGTTCTTTCAAGGTCTGCAAAGAATATTGCTGGGCATTGCACTGAATCTGTAGATTGTTTTTGTTAAGATTGCCATTTTGCTATGTTAATTCTACCTATCCAAGAGCACAGAGATCTTTCCATTTGTTTGGTTAGAGTTACTTTGAGATATTTATGCTATTTGTGGCTATTGTGAAGGGTGATGTTTCTTATTTCTTTCTTAGTCCATTTATCATCTGTAAAAGAGAGCTACTGAATTTTTTGAGTTAATCTTGCATCCTGCTTTTTTACTGAAAGTGTTTATGAGTTGTAGATGTTCCTTGGTAGAATTTTTGGGGTCACTTATATAAACTATCATATCATCAGCAAATAGTGAGAGTTTGACTTCTTCTTTTCTGATTTGTATCTCCTTAATCTCCTTTTGTTGTCTTTTAGCTCTAGCTAGAACTTCAAGAACTATATTGAATAGATATGGAGAGAGTGGACAACCTTGTTTCTGGTTTTAGTGAGATCACTGTAGTTTTTTTCCATTTAGTTTGATGTTGGCTGTTGGCTTGCTGTATATTGCCTTTAATATGTTTAGCTATTTTCTTGTATTCCTGCTCTCTCCAAGATGTTTATTATGAAGGGATGTTGTATTTTGTCGAAGGCTTTTCCAGTGTCTAATGAGAAGATCATATGTTTTTTTTCTTTCAGTTTATTTATGTGGTGGATTACATTGATTGATTTTCACATGTTGTACCATCCCTGCATTTCTGGACTGAAGCCTACTTGATCATGGTAAATGATTTTTCTGACTTGCTCTTGGATTCAGTTTGCCAGTATTTTGAGTATTTTTGCATCAATGTTCACAAGTAAGACTGGTCTGTAATTCTCTTTCTTTTTTTTTTTTCTGTTTTTTTTTTCGAGACAGGGTTTCTCTGTGGTTTTGGAGCCTGTCCTGGAACTAGCTCTTGTAGACCAGGCTGGTCTCGAACTCACAGAGATCCGCCTGCCTCTGCCTCCCGAGTGCTGGGATTAAAGGCATGTGCCACCACCGCCTGGCTGTAATTCTCTTTCTTAGTAATGTCTTTGTGTGGTAATTTTAGCCTCATAAAGAGTTTGGCAATGTTCCTTATGTTTCTATTGTGTGGAACAATTTGAGGAGTATTGGTATTATTTCTTCTTTGAAAATCTTGTAGAATTCTGCACTGAAACCATCCAGTCCTGGCTTTCTTTGGTTGGGAGACTTTTGATGACTGTTTCTATTTCTTTAACAATTATAGGGCTATTTAATTTGCATATCTTGTCTTGATTTAATTTTGGTAAGTGATATTTATTCAGAAAATTGTCCATTTCTTTTAAGTTTTCCTATCTTGTTTAGTATAGGTTTTTGAAATATGACCTAATGAATTCATTGATTTGCTCCCTGATATGAGACAGAAAAAAATTAAAAAAAAATCTTTACTTTTCTTTATATTTATTTCTGTCTTTATCATACATTTCATTGAATATATATGTCTATATGTGTCTCTATAAATAATAATTAAATTTTCCACAATTAACAATAAGTTTTCCTAAAATAATCTTTAAAGTTTCTAGAAAAAAGGTGGGGCCCCACAACAACAGCTCCACCCAGTTAATATGACATCATGATACTGATAGTGCTACTACAAGACCTGTTTTGGGTATCAGCTACACAAAATAGTTCCAACTTGATTAGCTGAAATAATGCACATCTTTTACAATATTCTGGCAAGACCTCCACAAAATACTCAGAGACTATTTTCAATCTTACCAGACATTACCTTAAAACTTAACCATCATTTTACTTTTACAGGATCCCCTAGAAAGAACGTCGCCCCCATGACAGCTAAAAGTAATTCTAGAAAACAACATCCCCGAAGCTTCTGTAAAGCAAAGGACACTGTCACCAAGACAAAAAGGCAACCTACTGACTGGGAGAAGATCTTCACCAACCCCGCAACAGACAAAGGTCTGATCTCCAAAATATATAGAGAACTCAGGAAACTAGACTTTAAAATGCTAATTAACCCAATTAAAAAATGGGGCACTGGGATTAAAGGCGTGCAGGCGCATCTCTGTGAGTTCGAGACCAGCCTGGTCTACAGAGCTAGTTCCAGGACAGGCTCCAAAGCCACAGAGAAACCCTGTCTCAAAAAACCAAAAAACCAAAAAAAAAAAAAAAAAAAAATGGGGCACTGAACTGAACAGAGAATTCTCAGCAGAGGAAGTTCAAATGGCCAAAAGACACTCAAGGTCATGCTCAACCTCCTTAGTGATCAGGGAAATGCAAATCAAAACAACTTTGAGATATCATCTTACACCTGTCAGAATGGCTAAAATAAAAAACTCCAATGATGGCCTTTGCTGGAGAGGCTGTGGAGGAAGGGGTACCCTCATCCATTGCTGGTGGGAATGCAATCTTGTGAAACCACTTTGGATATCTGTGTTTCGGTTTCTCAGGAAATTCGGGATCAACCTACCCCTGGACTCAGCCATACCACTCTTGGGAATATACCCAAGAGATGCCCTATCATATGACAAGAGCATTTGTTCAACTATGTTCATAGCAGTATTATTTGTAATAGCCAGAACCTGGAAACAACCTAGATGCCCTTCAATGGAAGAATGGATGAAGAAAGTGTGGAATATCTACACATTTTAGAGTACTATGCTGCGGTAAAAAACAACGACTTCTTAAATTTTGCATGCAAATGGATGGAAATAGAAAACACTATCCTGAGTGAGGTAACCCAGACCCAAAAAGATGAATATGGGATGTACTCACTCATAATTGGTTTCTAGCCATACACAAGGGTCACGGAGTCTACAATTGGTGATTCTAAAGAAGCTAAGTAAGAAGGTGAACCAAAGGAAAAACATATAGTTATCCTCTTGGCTATGGGAAGTAGACAAAATTGCCGGGGAGAAAATTGGGATCTTGGGGGTGGGGTGGGATGGGGGTAAGGGGAGATGGGGAGAGAAAAGGGAGAAGGGGAGGATGGGGGGAACTTGGGGAAAAAGGAGGATTGGGATAAAGGAAGGTTGGATAGGGGAGCATGGAAGCACAATTCTTAGTTAAGGGAGCCACCTTAGGGTTGGCAAGAGACTTGAACCTAGAGTGGCTCCCAGGTGCCCAAGCCGAGGTCCCCAGTTAGTTCCTTGGGCAGCTGAGGATAGGGAACTTGAAATGACCCTATCCTATAGCAATACTGACGAATATCTTGCATATCATCATAGAACCTTCATCTGGTGATGGATGGAGACAGAGACACAGACCCACACTGGAGCACTGAACTGAGCTCCCAAGGTCCCAATGAGGAGCAGAAGGAGGGAGATCATGAGCAAAGAAGTCAGGACCACGAGGGGTGCACCCACCCACTGAGACAGTGGAGCTGATCTATTGGGAGCTCACCAAGGCCAGTTGGACTGTGACTGAAAAAGCATGGGATAAAACTGGTTTCTCTGAACATGGCGAACAATGAGGGCTGATGAGAAGCCAAGGAAAATGGCACGGGGTTTTGTTCCTACTTAATGTTCTGGCTTTGTGGGAGCTTAGCCAGTTTGGATGGACGGAGGGGGGAGGACCTAGGACTTACCACAGGGCAGGGAACCCTGACTGGAGAGGGAGGGGGAGAGCAGTGGAGGGAGAGGGAGAAGGGTGGGAGGAGAGGGAGAAGGGTGGGAGGAGGGGGAGGGAAATGGGAGGCTGGGAGGAGGTGGAAACTTGTTTTTTTTCTCCTTTTCTCAATAAAATAAAATTGAAAAAAAAAAAGAAAACATACTGCAGGAGATACAAAGTCCCACCCCAATTGATAACCTGCTGGGAGAGGGGAAATCATCCACTGGGGAGAAAACTGATCCCAATTTTTATACTTACTTTTTAATATATATATATATTTCATTTTTATATATTTATATTCATTATAAGTATGTTTATATTTATTCCCCAGAATTGGTATAAAGGCAAATATAAAACATACCAATAAAAAAAAAGAAAGCAACGTCCCCTCTCCCAGCAGTTTGTTCTCAAGGTTAGGGACATCATTTAGGGGTTGATTATAATTGGTATACGGTTGAGATTTGGGGGAGAAATTTTATAAGCTCAAGGTTCTTTTTTGTAAAGAAAGGGGGAAAATTGGAGGGGATAATAGATTGGTTTACGAGTTATTATTCATAGACAATTACATTGGTATAGATTCTTGTATAGTGATACATAGTTAAATAATATTGAATATTGTATGGATGCATGCTCTACCTCTGTTTAAAACATTTTTATATATTGATCTATATATATTTACCATATTGAATTGTACATTTCTACCTATGATCAAGACACTTATACATTGTTTACATTTGGAGGTCATTGTCCTCATTTATTGCACAGTTGCTTATTACCTTAGTCTTTAAGTTATATAGGTATTAAGAATTATAGATCAGTGGAGCTGATCTACTGGGAGCTCACCAAGGCCAGCTGGACTGTGACCGAAAAAGCATGGGATAAAACCGGACTCTCTGAACATGGCGAACAATGAGGGCTGATGAGACGCCAAGGACAATGGCACGGGGTTTTGATCCTACTTAATGTGCTGGCTTTGTGGAAGCCTAGCCAGTTTGGATGTTCACCTTCCTAGATATGGACGGAGGGGGGAGGACCTAGGACTTACCACAGGGCAGGGAACCTGGACTGCTCTGTGGACTGGAGAGGGAGGGGGAGAGGAGTGGGGGGAGGGGTAGAAGGGTGGGAGGAGGGGGAGAAGGGTGGGAGGAGGGGGAGGGAAATGGGAGGCTGGGAGGAGGTGGAAACTTGTTTTTTGTTTATGTTTTTTTTCTTCTTTTCTTAATAAAAAAATTATAAAAAAAAAAGAATTATAGATCAATAGTCATCTATGTTTGTCATACTTATAGTTAAACTAATCAGGTTCTTTAGATACATAGAGATTATATTCTGCATAGGTAGATAATCTTCAACCACTTCAAAGAGCTGTAAAAAATTGCATTTAATAACTTAGAGTTTGGTTAAAATGAGACACAATTGCTCCTGGCAACACTGATTTATTCCCAAGAGAATGTTGAGCACCGAAGACACTCCACTGGAGCTTGTTTTCTTCTTGGCAAAACTGGCCTTTGGGTAAGAAACTGCTCATTCCTCAATTACTGACAAAATACATAGTATCTGGAAATGGATAAACAGGACTGTCAAATCTTGCCAAGACAGGGTAAAACAGTTTTGAAAAAATTCTTGCTTTTGAAAATAGTCTGTCAGTTATTCTAGGCCTTAGCCAAAGTCGGTTGTCTCAATATTGTAAATGAGACTTTGCAGGATTGACCAGGTAGCCAGTTGTCTCTGTCATTTGTTGCATGTTTTGGAAGTTGCTGGACTGCACTTCCTACTCACTCAAATAACATTATTTCTCTTCTCAGATCTTCAACAGGGCAAAAGACTAGATAAATGTAGTTACTTTCCTCTCATGACTTGGCCAAGTTATTTATTATACAAGACGTAAGCTAGTTAAAATAGGATATTTGTTCTTATTGTATATAATTTTGTATTAGGTTTAGAACTCTCTTATTTAAACAAAAAGGGGAGGTGCTGCAGGAAGGTTTACCCACCTACTGGGATGTGGCCTCATGGACTATTTACCTGGATGCTGGAGCAGGTCAGGCCCCTTCTCTCCTCCCCCCTGGTTCCCATTTTGATTGTTCGGATTGTTTGGATGTCATCTCCATTCACCGTTCAAGCAGAGAATCCTGATTTGTAAGTTTTTCTCCCTAAATAAATAACTGTCTGTCTCTCACTTCTGAGTCAATGTGAGATTTCTTTAAAGTGCCCGATATCTCTGCCTTCACAGCTGTGGAGTAGGGCTTTCATTATCAAAAACTCACCTTTCATAGTATAAAGATAAATGATTTGGTGTGTTGCTTGCACTGTAAAAGGAAAGCTAGGCTCCTAAAGACATCTGCCACACTAGACTGACTATTCCTTTCTAAAAATGCATCGTGCCTTTCAGGGCAAAGTCCTCTCTTCACAGGTGATTTGATAGTATATTATCTGGTACGGAACCTCAGAGTGCTTTGGTGGGTCATGCAAGGACATACGCTAGGAAAATGACACAAATTTGATTTACAACCAGAACTATGGTACTCTAGTTCTTTATTATATGTAATCTACCATATACTTGTGATGATAGTCACAGTGCTGTGTAAATATCACTAATATGTTTTTTTTTCCTGCTAAACTCAGGACAAGATGTCTTAGATATACTTAATATCCAGCCAATAATATTGATAATAATACTGCACTTAGTAGGCACTTATTAAATTCTTAAATAAAATGAATGTACTGGACACACACACATATGTGTGTATGTGTTTGTATTCTTATAGTTTGAATTTATAGATGAGGATTCTAAAACTCAGGCTGGTTTTGTCATCTTTATCTAGTCTGTTTATCAGTAGGGTCAGGTATTTAGAATCATCTGTCCTTTCTCTTGCTAATACTGGCTCCATTTGATGCCTTTATTTGTAAACCAGAGAAAATAATATACTGTTTTTAGTCAATAAAATAAAACTTTCTTTGGGAAACCTACTTTTAGGGTTGTTCTTCTTTCTTCTTTATCTTTTCTTAGATGTTATATTTTAATAGACCTTGTATCTCAATTTATTACTATATATTATATATCTATTACAGTAGAGCTATGTGCTCATCCATGTTTATTAATGATTTAGCCACAATAGCCAGGAAATGGAAACAACTTAGATGTCAATAACTAATGACTGGGTAATGAAAATGTGGAACACTTTCACAATGGAATACTACTCAGCCATTCAGAAAGATGAGATTTTTAGGTAAAAGGATAGAAATTAAAGCAATCATTCTTAGTGAGGTAGGCCAGACCCAGGAAGACAATGTCTTATGCTTTGTCCCTTTGGTAGATAGCCTTGCACATTCAGATATTTGCATTTCATTTGGTATGCACAAAAGTGAGAAAATTAGTAAGGGGCTATGAGAGGGAGAATTCAAGGGAGGGGAAAAAGAATGCACTGATATAAAAGATTAGAGGAAAATAACTTTTAATGGGGTGGGAGAGGGGACAGCAGGGCAAATGAGGAACTAGAGAGAGGAATAATGAATGGTAAAGAGATTTTCGAAAAACAATTTGGAAATCTACTACTTCAGAAACTTCTTCAAACACACAGTCCTCCCCTTCTGATGTGGGAATGTCATATATCAATCTGTTGCTTTCATTGGTTAATTAATAAAGAAACTGCTTGGCCTGATAGGTTAGAACATAGGTGAGTGGAGTAAACAGAACAGAATGCTGGGAGGAAGAGGAAGTGAGGCAGACGCCATGCCTCTCCTCTCCGGGGCAGATGCGATGAAGCTCCGACCGAAGATGGACGTAGGCTAGAATCTTCCTGTTAAGTCCCCACCTCGTGGTGCTACACACATTAATAGAAATGGGCCAAGCAGTGCTTATATGAATACAGTTTGTGTGTTGTTATTTTGGGGCATAAGCTAGCCAGGCGGCTGGGAGCTGGGGGCAGCAAAGCAGCCCGCAGCTCCTTCTACACCCTTCCACCTCTGTTGTTGAAAAAAACTAAATTCATAGATAAAAGGATGGGACTGAAAGATTATAAATGGAATTACCTGCTATGTGGTAACAATGCCCACATTTGACACCATAGGGTAGCATTTAAAATCCCAGTGCCAGGAATGGGTTACTTCTTTTGGAGTTGTTGGCTGGGATGTCCCATTGATCCACAAATATTGCTGGCTATTGCCAATGCTATTGGTTACCATTCAGAACTTGACAGTAAGAGTCTACAGATGTAGAGAACACACACTTAAGTTACAGAACATAAAGAAATGAAGATGGTGCCAACCTAGAAGCTTCGTTCTTACTTGTTAGGAATGTAAAAGAATGTCATTAATTAGGCACTGTGTCTTGATCATTGTTAGAGGATACATACTGTGTTGAATGTTTTGTCAGATCAGCTTGTTCTTGTTCAGTTCACTCCAAGTAATTAGTCCTATAGAAAGCTGCCTGGGTGACACATTCACCCCCAGCTCCTCCTTCCTAGCACTTCCAGGAATGCTTGCCACATGGGATAAACACATCTAGGAAATAATTCCTTTAGTGCAATACTAGAAATGCTGAGTAAAACCTCTGACCAACATTGGATCTACATTTCTGGTCCATGGAATATACAGCAGTCCACGTGATGACTAATGACGACAAAGGCATCAGCTCAGAGTTCCCAGCTATACTGTGTCAACACACTCTTCTGCCTTTGGTTTTCAATGAGCTGGACCAATGTCCCTTGTCCTGCTTTCACTCCATCAGGAGACTGAGACCTTCCATGTCCCTATGCTGTCCATAACAGTAGTCACCCAGCACCTATGGCTACTTAGGCATAACAACTCCAAATTGAGAAGTTCTTTAACTACTAAATATGCAGTGTAAGGACTTGATACAAGAAAGGATGCAATTTTCTACATTAATACATTTTTTTCTATATTGACATAGTAAATTGGATTAAAAGAAATATTAAAATTTATTTTTCTATCTATTTTAAAATGTGTCTATGAGAAAAAAACAAATGGTACTTGTGGGCTAATTGCATTTATGTGAGCAGCACTGATTATCAATTCTTCCTATGTCCCTCACAACCTCACTAATCCCATCCTCTTTGGTCCCATGTACATGAAATGCAGGAAGCAAGCAGAGGGTCTCAGTGATACCACACCAGTTGAGTGAACAGTCCAAGGCCACTGCAACCATCCGATGCCAACATTGGAATGTTTCCCACATGCCATGTAATTGCTTATTTTGTAAAAGGCAGGCTGAGGCATACAAAGCAGTGTCCATATCCAGCCAGACCCATTTCCTTTTAAAAGGACATAGTGCCTTCCCTGCCAAAGCCCTCTCTTGGAACAGGTATCTCTTATGCAAATGCAAAACCTCCGAGGCCTCTGGATAGCATTTTGAGATATCAAAGAACTCCATGGACTCCACAGGGCCTTGGAGATCTTTTCCAATCAGTGATGGTTGGAGACAAGGGTCTGCATGTCCTATGAGCAGCGGTAGTACTTGTTTGTACACACTTAAAGTGAAAAGATCCAGTGCTCAAGACTGCCATAGCTAACTTCTAATGGGCACACTCTGCTCTCTACCAGATTTTATATTCTATCTCATCATCTTTGTAGGAAGGAAAATGACAGCAAACTCTCATGGCAGTCAGCACTTACTTTTAAAATATGAAGAAAATCTGGGAATACGTCATCACTGTGGCCATGCCTGATTCCAACAGCAGAAAGTTTCCCATGTCACCCACTAACATAGAGAGAGCAAGTTGTATTAATTCGAGGTGACAAGGAAACTCTAGCCAGATGGAATGCTCCCTGCTGTTTGGGAATGGCCCATCTTCAATCACACAAAACACCAGTAGAAGCAAAAGGCCCTGAAAAACAAGCTGTGAGGAGAAACTGGGGTAGAGAGAATGAGAGAGCAGTGATATGGGGGAGGAGAACTGGAAATTTCCAGAGTTTTGAGTCTGTGTTGGCACTCCAAGAACACAGCGCTTGTCTCTCCTCATCTTTGTGTTCAGTGCCAGTGTGCTGACGCATGATATTGGCTCTGTGGGAACATTTGTGCAACAGAAGTACGGTAGCCTTTGACTCTGGTAAGAATCTTAATGCAGTGGAACTGGGAAAAGCTTCAAATTAGCCTCACCCCTTGAACCCAATATTGAAAGTCCAATAGTATATCACTGTGCAGAGCACTGAGTAGCCAGTGTCGGGGGCCCTTAGAGGAACGCCATTGGTCCTCCAGCGGGGTGGTTTCACAGTGGGACCTACATCTCTGTGACCTGTGCAGGGAACGAATGGCAGGTTCTAAGTGGATATCATCTCGCTTATTCCAAATCCTCCACTTAATGCCACCCAAGTAGCCTTGTGTTTGCTTCATGCTGACAAGCAGCTGATGCCTTCGATATTCCCACCTCTACTGGCTGCCCTGGCATCGTTTTACACTGAAGTTCTGAACTTTAGTAAGATCCAGTTAGGAAACTCCTGGCATTTCCCTCGTTAAGTGTGAAAGCCAGCAGAACTTTGTTCTGAAAGATCCATGTTAGTGAGGTTATTACCGAGTTTACTTGTAGCCTGCAAAGTAGCCTTCAGGATGGCAATGTGTCTGTTGGGTGTGTTTCTGACTATTGTTACAATAGAAAAAAAGATGAAGCTGTGTTGGTGGTGTTGAGCATTGCATTTTTTTTTTATTAAAAAAGCCATGCCTATTCCAAGTCTAATCATAGACAGTAGTAAGCAGGACATGGGGGCCAGAAAGCCCCCCAGCAATCAAGAGCTGCCCCAAAGGAAGCTCCAGCCTTGTGTGCTCCCTGGGACAATCTGTCACAATTACTGGACTCATCTGGAAAAATCTGAAGGCTAAGCCAGTCAACTGGGGTCACTCACGACTGACAAAGAACAGCAAGCGCTTCAGTGTAAAGAGAGGAGAAGGGAATTAAGCCAGGGCCTCTTCCTGAAGTGTGTGCTTTCCTTTACTCTCACAATTTAATATCTCTATTTAATGACAAAATGAATTATCCTCCAAAATAGCAAATGTTCACTACCTTGCTAAATAATAAAATACATTTTCCCAGCAAAAAAAAAAAAAAAAAAAAAAAAAAAAAAAAAAAAAAAAGCCATGCCTATCATTTGTAAACTGATGTGAAGATCCAGGCCTTCTGGGATGGAGGGTTCCTTTGTTCTCTGCCGTTCACCTCTCAGTCCTTGATGAGTCACATCTGAGTAAAAAATCCCTCTGCGCTTGGAAAACCTCCCAATATGTTTAAATCCAGCAGTCCTTAAGCATCCTCTCCCTGCCTTCTTAAAACATTTCCATTCACCTTCCTGCTTAGAAGCCCTCATGTGTTATTCATAGCTATGTTTTTCCCAGTTGCATGAAAAATTCTTTATTAAGAAAAACTGCTATTCCTTTTTTCTTTTTCGTGATCTCTATACTTAATGCCCAATGCACAGTTAGTAAGTAATTAGAAGAAAAATATTTATAACACCTTTTAGCATTTTCATTGCCTCCTGTAAACAAGATACACACCCACATTAGTTCACTGTATCTTTACAGCGGCTCTTGGAGGCATATATTATCATCTCCATTTGCACACGAGGATTTTGAAATTCATGGTAATTGAACACCTGCTTAAGCATATAGCAATGCAATGGGGAATATGTCACCATGGAGAAAAATCAGCTTTCTTCAGCTTCTCCAGGGACATACTTTCCCCTCCACACACCAACCCATGTGAACAAGGAATGGGTAGGAATGATGTCTGCAAAGTAGGATGCCAAGGGTCTTTATTGCCCCTCTTTTTCCAGACTGGATAATACCTTGATGGCTCTTATATGGGACAAATAAGATTCTGCCTACAGCCAGTGCTTCAGTCCGCCTGCTATGCTTTGGCTGATTTCCCTGGAAATCCAAGTCTTATTGTGCCATCCTGGCCCATTCAGGGTTGTCAGTGACATCTGAATGGAGTCACCCTGTGGATAGACTGGACCAAGGGTCCCTGATCCTAAGTCCCTTTGGGGGTATTTCTTTGCTTTATCTGCTGCACATGGGTTCATGGCAGCTCTGGATGTTTGCCTGTGAAGTTGCGTAGGTCTTCATTGATCAATCACTGTACTTCATATGGATCTATGAATTGTATATTATCATTTAAAGCTGCAATTTGATATGGGCAGAGCAAGTAAAAAGTATTTGCCCATGGGCCTGTCTACTCTATGAACAGACTTGTTCTTCAGAAAAGAGTCACCTAGCTTTCCTTTTACTCTCAATGGAAGCTAGGCTTCCATCTATGTCTGTTACTTCCTTCTAACCTGCCATTTTGAATTCCAAATGTGTGACTTTCAAAAATTTAAAGTTTTGACTTTAAAGAACATGGTTTCTGGAGCAGAGAATAGAGAGTTAGAGAAAGGGACGCTGGACATCAAAAAGCCGAATAGTGACCTATTGTAGTATACGAGGAGTACTGCAGTGTTACAGTGTTGTACGGCCTCATTCCCACAGCACAACTCACCTTGCCCTTGCATTCCAGGACTCCCAGGAGTAGAGTGCGATTATGAAGCTTGTGTTCCATCCTGGCTGCTCACATCTGTAATTCTTGTCCTTGGGAGCTGATGCAGGATTGTGGATTCAGTGTCATCCTGTGTTATAGGGAGAGATTCTGTTTCACTCCACTCCTTTTCCTTCTTATGGGAAAGCTTACTGTGTCTCAGGATATACTTTACTGTGGAGCCTTGAAAAAACACATTGCTGGTCATTACAATATGCTAAAGCTGTTGAAATAACTGCATGAGTAGGAATAGATTATGTGAAGGCTTATACAAGTTAGCCAAGAAGTGCTCAGTATTTCTGTCATTGCGTCTGTAGCAGACAATTATCAAGAGTAAGGTAGGGTTAAGACAGGCCATGGCAGGGCAGGGCCAGGCAGGAGAGTGAAGAACAGCTCACCCTGGTAGCCAGGGATGTGTACACAGAAGGATGCATGTTCAATTCCTGTACCAAGGTTGATGTGAGATACAGTCCAGCAAATTAAAGACCATCGCTAAACCCATATCTTCTCCCATGGAATACAGTTTACAATAGAGTCCTGTGTCCTTCATGGGGAATGTAAGGGTTTATTCAGACAAAGCTATCCAAGCATGACTAGATACCTAATTGTCTTACTTTGCATTTGTGAAAGGAAGTTTTGATCAACATTCTGCAAGCACAGGTCCACAGTGTACAATTATTCTTGGATCTGTCTGAATGGTGAGCATACAGCAAGTAGTCACAAAGGTCTCACTGGAAACTTTATGGTTTGTTTAACAAATGCACTTCAAGAAGGAAAAATAGAGTATAAATCTGAATTAAAGTGATGTTATCAACTAGCCACAGTGTGTAGAACCTCCTGGAATCTTATTTTTGCTTTTATTTTATTTAATTAAAATTTCATCTAGTTTTAACACACAC
Organism: Microtus oregoni; assembly: GCF_018167655.1. Lineage (NCBI taxonomy): Eukaryota > Metazoa > Chordata > Mammalia > Rodentia > Cricetidae > Microtus > Microtus oregoni. Next base: position 32,333,205 of record NW_024543065.1, read on the forward strand.
ACACTTACCACATATTGCATGTTTTGAGATGCATTCGATGTATAATGGCAGAATCAAATTAGTTAACTCATATATTATACTTAAGCAAACTGAAAACATAGTAGCTAGTTGAAAGAGTTACTAGATATTAGTGGACATTAAGTAATTACTGTGAAGTTTTAAGGTAATACTAGCGAGTATTAAGCAAATATGTTAGGGAGATTTGAGTAAACTTGTAGCAAAATTTAGAATTATATTAATAGCCTGAGACTTAAAACATTTGAGTAGGTTATGGGAAAACATTGCTGGCAGAGATTATTATGGGAGAATGGGTTTTTGTGGTGATTTACTATGCTTATTTCTTATCTTTTATGTATCTTTGAAAATGTTCATAGTAAAAAGGAAACATTTTAAGTAAAAAGAAAAGCAAGAAAACAATTAAATGTTCTTTTAACTTACTAATCCCCAAATTCTTGGAAAATACTATTTTAAGGCATCTTAACATTTCAAACGGAGCAACTCTGCGCTTATTCTTGGATTTACTTATTCTTTTCTAATGTAATCTGCCAATGAATTTCTTACTTCTCAAGCTGGTATCTTAATATGTCTCACAAGAAAATGATTGGGACTCTTCAAGTTAACACATGTACGTGTCTGGCTTTCACAGAAGTGATGGGGATCCAAACTCAAGCACTTTACCACTTCGCCATCTCCCTAGCCGTTGACTTGCTTCTTATCTTGTTTCATATATATGAATACTATATATGAATATATATAGGAATATACACACATATCTCTGTCTCTATATCGTAAAGGAGATAACATGAGATAATGTTCTGCACAGAAGCAGAAGACTCTAAGGAGGAAAAACTCCTTTCCTCCTATTAGGTTCTTCCTCTCCTGTTGCTAAAAGGCAGATGTAAGCTTCTCCACGAATGACCTTCCTCACCAACCAGACCAGGTCCAGTGTCTCTGCTGTGACTAGGGAGCTGCTGGTTGTGGCATGGAGGCCAGGTGGTGAGGACCCTGGTCTTTGCTCCTATGTTTGTGAGCACAGACTCACATCTGAGCCACTTGTACAGCTTCCAGGTGACCACCGTGAATGTCTAGATGGTTTCCTGGCACCCTGTTTACTGACTGCAGTTATACCAGATCAGCCTGTGATGCCACTTGTAATCTTCTCGGAGTCACACGAAACCTACCTGATAACAGAACAGGTTGAGCTAAGTCACTTGATTGTTGACTTCAGTGTCTTGTGATGAAATCCAGTGTAAAAATAAAAATGGTTGCTGTAGGGTATAACGACATAACCAATATAAAAGTTGAAAAGTGGTAGGGTACAATTCATATCTTATATGCTGTTATAAAGTGTTCAAATGAATATTGAATAAAATTCATTTTATATTTCTTTATGTTTATGACTCAAGTATCTGCATCAGTATAGGGTCTTAACCATCACGTTTTGGAGGCAGCAATGGCAATAGCCTATAATGCTTGGGATCTATGGGACATCACTGGCTCAAAAAGAAATAACCACTATCTTGCTTTGGAGTTTTTATTTGGTAGTGTGTGGTATTTAGTCGGGGTATTCTCTCCCCATTATTGGATAAGCACTCTTAAGCTTTACTGTTTGTATATAGGCATATGTTTTAGGAATCCTATGCAGTAGTAGTATCTATGCGGCTTTTTAAAAAGATTTTTAGTGTTAAATAATCCTTTCCAGCGTTCCCTCCTCTATGGTGGCATCCGCTTCCCCTCTCCATTTTATCCTTCCCATTCTAATTGTCCTCCATCCTCCTCCACAACACTATATTCTATTTCCCCTTGCACGAAAGATCTTGTGGAGGTTTGAATGAGAATGGCTCCCGTAGGCTCATAGATTTGAATGTTTAGTCACTAGGGCGTGGTGGTACTTGAGAAGGATTAGGAAATGTGGCCTCATTGGAGTACGTATGGCCTTTTTGGAGGAAGTGTGTCGCTGGGCTTCAGGTTTGAGGTTTCAAAGGCCCAATCCAGGGCACGTGGCGGTCTCTTCTTGCTGCCTGTGGCACGTGGATGTAGAACTCACTGCTACTTCTCCAGCTCCAAACTTGCGGCCGCCATGTTCTCTGCCATGATACTAAGCTCTGAATCCTTACGCCTTTTATAAGAGTTGCCTAGGTCATGGTGTCTCCTCACAGCAATAGAATAGTGTCTAAGATAGAGCCCCTCCTTTACTGTGGCCCCTTATTTCCAAACTGCTTTAGGTATTCCAAATAAAACACATTTCTAATGCTATAAAGCTAACAGCCACACATGAGAAGTATGTAATATTTGTTTTTATTTGCTGGGTTACCTTGTTTCAGAATGATTTTTTTCCATTTCTGTACATTTACCCCCAAATTTAACTTTTATTAACAATTAAATAATATTCCATGCTGTAAATATACCATGTTTTCATTATCTGTTTTTCCACTGATGGACATACATCTAGGTTGTTGCCATTTACTAGACTAGCTGTTGCAAACAGGGAAACAATAAATGCAGAAGAGCAAGTATGTCCTTTGGGACAGCATGCACACCCGTGAAAGCTCAGGTCAGACAAAAATCTCAGCATAGAGTGAAGACAGACACAATTCTGTCCTTATCTGAAAAGCTATTGGCATTTTACAGCTTTGGAAATTGCAGGCTCCGTTTTATTTAATGAGTGGCCTCTGGCATATCAACCACATTCTAGGGTAAACCCAATCTCATACCCAAGAGCAGTTGGTCATGTCAAACTGTGGAGAGAATGAGAGAGAGAGGGGGGAGGAGAGATCCTAAAGTTGGGTGAAAAAGGAGGTAGGGTGGATCTAAGAGGAGTTAAGGAATGGGATATATGAAAAATGCATCGAAATTCTTACAGAAATAACCAACAAATAAGTTTTAAAAGAATACATTTAAATATTTTCTAAACTTCTGAAGAAAACAGAACAACTTCCTATCTTAATGGTCACCCTGAGATACACTACAGATCTTCCAAGTAGAAGATTCTACCTGTACCCTCTCAAAAAGACAATCTGTGCCCTTAATATTTGATTCATAATTAAAACTGAATTTTACTTGAGGATTCTCATAGAATGTTAGTCTGTTAGAAATAATTTTTCCCCCAAAATCTTAAAATGTAATAAATATAGGTGGGAATAAGAAATTTTAAATAGTTAATTTACGGTCTTTTGTAATTTCAAGACAGTAACTGTTTTGGTTACATCTAACTTTTCATAGTAATAGCAAAATTTTATTTGATTACTGATAGATTTTGATTACTCAATCATATTTTAAAGCAATATCATATTCCTTATTTCATAGTTTACTGGAGAAAATCTAAAACTATGTCAATTTTAAATAGCGATTTAAAAATTTAACAAAATCCTCTTCACACAATGATCCTAAGCTCTATAGGTCTTACGTTGATATTTATAGGTCTGAAAGTATTTGTAGTGTCAAAATTCTTGAAATTGTTTTATTTTCTGCTGAAATATTGTATCATAAGAAACAGGGGGAAATATACAGAGAATACCCTTCTGTTACCTTTTCGTTGGTAGGGATCAAACAATAAAAGCCCATCTTCTGCTATGGTTTGCTGAAATGTTTTCCCCAAAGCTAATGTTTTGAAAGTTTGCTTGCCAGTTGGTGAGGAAATTGAGGTGACTGAATGCTGAAAACTTTCCATAAAGTAATGCACTGGTGACTTTGTGGCTGAATAGGCTACTAGTGGTTACGGAATAATTCATAGAGTTAAGTCTCTGAAGGGTATATTCTGTCTCTGGAATATACCCTTACTCCTTGGCTTCCTGGCCACTAGGGGTGATCAGCTCTGCCTCACTCTGCCCTTTCCAGTGTGATGCTTTGCCTTTCAGAAAGCCTGCCAGGTATGGACTCAAATGACAAAGGACTGAAATTTCTATCTGTCAGTAAGATCTCTTTTTCTTTAAGTATTTTTTTTTCAGGCATTTTTTATCACAGTGCTGAAATCTGGTGAACACATCTGTCATTTCCTCAGGAGTCCATTCCAGGAGCTCTAGCGGCTCACCTGAAACTGCAGATGATCCTAGCACCTATACATGCCATGACTTTCCAATAATACATATATAGGATAAAGTTTAGTTTATGGATTAAGTTCTGTAAAAGATAAATAGTGACTAGCAATGAAATCAAGAAAGTATAAAAATGTGAATGTAGCATTTCTCAAAATATCTTACTACACTGTAGATCTTATTAACATTAGTATATAGTTTTCTTATAAGCTGAGAGCTTTCAGTTTTTCCCTTAGAGAAGCACCTGATAGCTATTCTTAGGCCTTCCTGACCTGCCAACATCATAGGGTTTAGCCATGCTTCTAAGAAAGACACTTTCCTAACCTGTTTTTTATACTTTAAAATTTTTCTATATAATATTTTTGAACAATAGTTGGCCTCAGATAACTCAACCTGTAGAAGCTAACCCCATCGATAATGGAAAAGCACTGTTATTTCAGAAGTTCTCACATCTGCTGTTGATACTTTCTTGCACGAGCTTCTCTGACGGCCTCTGGGACTATATTAGCTTCCTCTGTAAGCCAAGGTCAGTGAGAGTGAATGAATAGTTGCCATAAACTTAAGGTTTCATCTAGGGAGAAATCAGATCTCAGGTTGAGACTAGAATACAAGAGGAGGACTGTCACCAGGTGGCAATGGAATAGCATCATGCTGCCCACTGACTGTGTTCTGTGATTGGGCAGGATGTAGCTGGGAACGGGCTTCTGTGAAATGAATGAGAGGGCTGCGAGGCAATAACAGATCTGTGATAAGACATTCTGGATATCTCACTTTTACAGAATGTTTCTTAAGGAAGTGGTGTTGGTCAAAATCTTGGGAATCTGTCACGGGCAGTCACAATGCCACCGCCACTGAAAACCAGCTTTCTTCTTGTTCTTTCTGGAGTCATTGTTTACATGTCTATTTTCTTCTTCTTATAAGGCAAGCTCTAAGAAATCAGGGATTTTGATGCCTAAAATAGGACCTGTCTCAACAAACAGCTGTTGGCTTACTGCTACTACGGGTGACCCTAGTTTCAATTAAACCAAAAGGGAGGTAGCTTGCTCAGGAATGAGAGACATGAAGAAGGTTAACTCAAAAAATATCTTTTCATGCTTTCTATCAAATTTAAAAGTCCTGAAGAACCATAAGGGTATACTCATGGAAGTTTATTGGTGAGGTTCTTTGTCAGGAAATGTATTTGAAATATGTAAGTTTAGAGACAGAGAGTTTGAAAAGAGAAATTTGGAAGGAAGTGCCTTTTGAGCTGAGTACAGAGAGGGCTCAAGGGAGGGTCTAAGAAGAAGGAAATAACTGACAAGTAGAAGGAGCGGGACAGGCTAAATGTGAGCTGCAAAAACTATGGGGCCCAGTTCCCCATAGAAACACGCCATATGGTATTGACCAATCAGGCAAGACCCTTCATTTTGACTTTCAAGGCACTATGGAGTCAAAGGAGAGCTTTCAATGTATAAAATCATTTGCAGTGGGGATTACATTGTAGGCAATATTTGGAACTGATTTTAAAAGCAAGGGAGGATAGCATGATTGTCATTATAGAAAATATGTTTTTATATCTAAGGTCAACATTAACCTGTATTGCAAAGCTAGGTTATTATTTCAATCCTACTCTATCACCAGAAGTTGAAAAAATTTGCTTCTACAACAAATATGAAATGGCTGTGTTGGGCAAACCACAAGTATTAAGTCCAGGAAACAGAAATTGGCTTGCAATATTTGTAACAAAAATAGAACTATTTCTTTACTTTCCTCCAATCCTAATAAATCTTAAACTTTTCTTTAAGATTTCTTTTTATCCACTTTCCTCTCTAAATTTTCAAGCCCTGCATAAGACCAAATTATTTGAATGAAGTTTCTCTGGGGAGTGATTAGAAAAAAGAAATCAAATATAACTGTTCCTTTGTGATTCACTGCTTCAGGCCTCTGACAGCTCCGCATTATCCCTCTTTATATGGAACTCCTTCTGGCCAGTGACTGAGTGTAAAATTTAAATGAAGCAAAAGAAACCCAGAGCATTTGAGCATACGCCTTGCAAACGTAATTAGTTACTGCTAGTCAAGACAATGTTTTAAAATTACTAACATTTTACAGTACACACCAGTGGCCCAAGAGCCATTTAATGGGTGCCAAGGTATGAGAGTTTTGTATAGATCATTCACAGTCTTCCAGCAGTTTAAAGAAGGGAGTCAGCCTCTGGACTTTCCCTCTCTTCTCCCCTTCACCTATCTTCTAGGATCTGGCTAGATTGTGGTCCTATCAACACTTCTGTAATAATTATTTTGAAATATAAAAATTTAGTGTGGCATCTGTGCCTGGAACTATTTTCCTATAAATATGAAATATTTACTGGGTTATGACTTATTTAGTACTGGTTACGGATGACTTATTAGCTGAAAGTGAGGTGCTAAGTGTTTGACATAATTGCCTATGGAATCCTCCCTCCTAATCCGCAGTATATAAGATCCCATAACTTCCATATGGTGATGAGTTCTGCAGTATATAAAAAAGAGCCCATTTTTTTCACATAATGATGAGAGATCTTTTCCAGATCATCAAGCTGGCCCTCACCTCAGACTTCAGATCCATGCATTCAGCACTCAGATAGATTGTTCCTGTAATAGCTACTGTTTAACTTGGTTGTTTGGTAAAGGGTCTTTCCATCTAGAACAGTAGTTCTCAACCTGTGGGTCACGATTCCTTTGGGAGCCAAACAACCCTTCCACAGGAATCATTTATCAGAGATCCTGTATATCAGATATTTATATTATGATCTGTAACAGTAGCAAATTTATAGTTACAGAACAGCAACAAAATAATGTTAGGGTTGGGGATCACCACAGTATGAGGAGCTGTATTAAAAGGGTACAGCATTAAGAAGTCTAAGAACCACTGTTCTAGAATCTTGTAGTAAGGGGTGAGTCATCCTGTGTGAGCTTGTCACATAAATGACTGTGGTCTAGAGGGGTTAAGTGACCAGTGAGATATCACCTGGAGATAGCTCTGGGAATGAAACAAAAGCTCCCTCCCTCCCTGCCCCAGGTTCTTCTGTAAAGCATTTTAGAATCATTATTTTTCTCATTAAATAATGAATCGGTGTGACACTTACATGTGACTAGTCTTGTTTGAAGGCTAAATGGGGCCAATATGCTCCAATTCCAACAACATAGGCGTAGTCTTAATGCTGAGCCCAAGGCCAGACATTTGGCCTCTACAACAGCTCTCAAAGGGCGAAAGTGAAGGGAGTACTGCAACATCAGAAAATATGGTCAATATTTCATTGACTTGAACATATAGCAAGCTTAGGAGTTATTTTCAATTTCTGTATTGCTTCCCACTGAAGTAATTATTTCTGAATGCAGCAAACACTGAATGAAGCATTTTGACGAGAGTGGCCATACTACCAAAGCTGAATTATGGATAGGGAGATAATCACTAGTTATGGAGATATGGGAAGTACTGGACACATGAGGGCATTTACTGATATGACCTCGGTATAATTTTACAAAAGCATACCATCCTGGTTTAGAGGTCCAAAAATAAAGGTAAGAAAAAACTGCATGCATATTTCATGTAGACCTAGCAAATATCCTTTTTATATTGAACAGAGTTGTTTATTCAATGCCAACATGAAAGAAAGCTTTAAAGATAGAATTCATGCAGGAAGCAACTAGTTTGATAAAATGATATTTGCTAGTAACTCATAAAAGGTGTCTGTTCCTCCACATCTTGGTTTGTCATAGTTAAAACTGGTTATGGATCTGACAGTATCTAGACTCACCGAGGACAAACCTCTGTGCATGTCTGTGAGGCGTTACTTTAGCTTAGCTTCTGAGGCTGACTATGAAGGATTGGTTGAGATTGGAAAACCCATCCTGAATGTGGGCAGCACTATTGCATGATCTGGGGTCCTGGACTTACTGCAAAGGAGAATGACAGCTAAGCACAGGCATTATTTTCTCTGCTTCTCATTGGCGATGCAATGTGATCAGGTGTATCAAGTTCCTATTGCCATGAAGGATTGCACCCTCAGACGGTGAGCTAAATCCTTTCTTCCTTAGATTGCTTCTCATCAGGAATTTTCTTACAGCAACAAGGAAGATAGCTAACACAAAAATTTCAAGAGGACATGTTTTCTCATTTTGCTTAAGTGTTATGAAAAGATCCTTCCAGTAGCTGAGTACACACAAAACCCAGAAAGATCTAGCGGACAGGACATTGTGGTCTCTCAGTATTTCTGGGTGAAAAAAATGAAGCCAGTGGTATTTCCTAGAGTTCTCTGCTTTTTAGAAACCAATGCAGTGGCAGGTACCTGGCCAGCATTCAAGAGGAGCTGTAACAGAGAGAAGAACTCATTATCAGTACATGCATAGTACGTGATACACAGAGGAACTCAGCCAAGACAACGAGAAAGGAAGCTAACACAATACTCAAGGAGAGATTTTTCTTGGCTAAGCTTAAAGAATTTTTTAAAAAAACTTTTTACTGAGATAGGCACGGTAGGAAATTGGTATCAAGCAGCCACTGTGAATATTTTGTTTCTTTTCTTGTGGGGGAATGTATTAATTATCATTTGGGTAAGCTAAGATATAAAGGAGTATTTTACTCTGAGTTCAATTGTCTTCAGTAAAGATTTTTAGTAGCCCGAAGTAAGGGTAAGAGGTAGGCGTCTGGTGTTTAAGATTTTGAGTTCTTTATATATTCTATATATTAATCCCCTGCAAGATGGGTGTAAACTGAGACCACGCTTCTGTTTCCCAGATACCTAGACCTGAATAAACACACAAATTATATAAATTACAACACTGTTTGGCCAATGGCTCAGGTCTATTCCTAATTAGCTCCTACATCTTAAATCATCCCATTTCTATTAATCTATGTATTGCCATGGGGCTGTGGTTTACCTGTAAGTTTCTGACATCTTTCTTCTTCGGAAGCTACATGGCATCTCTCTGACTTGGTCTTCTTTCCTTCTCTGTCTCTGCTTGGATTTTCCATCTTGCTCTCTTCTTCTCTGTCATGGGCCAGAACAGATTCTTCCTTAACTTTATTCACAGCATACTGAGGGGAACCCCACATCATACGGGCAGAGACTTTGTCCATTCTCACTGTTGACCATTCTCTTTGTACTCTGCTTGTCAGTTCTTTATAACCTTTCCATTTTGTAAAGAAATTTTTGTTTATTCCTAGAATTTGACACATTTTTTTTTCTGCTTTTTGACTCTAATATCAAGCTTCAGGTCTTTGATCCACACTGAGTTCTATTTCCACCACCACAAGTTTAGAGTCAGGAATCTAGTTTCATTCTTCCATAAAATAACCAAGAGCTTATCCCTACTTTAGGCCATGGTTTTAATGCCAAACCATCAACCTGAGAATGTCAGTGGCCTTCTTGTGATTTATTTCTGTCTGAATCCACTACACATTACAGATACAGACATTTAAAATATAAATAGCTTAATATATCTGGAAATTCTTTTCATTATTCTAGAGGACTATCTTTTATTAATATTGCCCTGTGTTTCTCTAGTTTTCTTATTATTGTCTTTATATCAGTATGCACATTATTTATCTCTTTGGTATTACAGTCATGATCTTGATACTACCTGTACCTAAATATTTTATGTGTTCAAAAATATGAATTATTTTGCTCCTCAAGCTCACTTGCTCCCTCAATTTTTTACTGTGTTTAAAGACAAAGAAACAGCTTGTCCTGCTGTATATTTAAGAACATAATATTTGATTGTATAAAAACTTATTGCTACTTTAACTTCCTTTCTTAAGGTCTGAAACATTCATTTATTTTCATACTTTTGGTATTAGTTTCTTTTATGGCTTCTTTTAATAACTTAATATTTTTATAGAGAATATATTTAGACAAAAGGGGGAGGTAATGGGGAACCTCCTTCCGTCAATAGCCTTTGAGAGGCTGGACCAGGTTGGGTGTGGCTTTGGGTACCAAAGGTGCATGCCTGCTGTTCTCATGTTCTCTCTCTCTGCTCTCACACTTGGATGCTGGATTCCATTCCTGTTCCCCATTGTGATCTATGAGTTTCCCTTTAAGTAAAAACCACCTATTATGCCCTAGTTGGAGATAATGTGGGATTACTTTATTCACATTCCCCTTCATCTGGTGTATTCCCCTTCAATCAATCCCACCACGATATAAACCCTGTGAACTACAACAATGACCTTTCTGGCAAGACATGATCACTGGTGCAATAATGGCATGAATGTTATGTGAGTAACCAATCATTTTTTGGTTGTACTTTAAGACCCATTCCACAAGGTATGAAACCCATCCCTGACACTGTCAACAAGGCCAGGTCCCTATGGGAAAACCTATTATTATTATTGTGCCAAATGGACATAGTATTAAAACATCCCTTAGTAGCATATTGTGATACCCATAGACCAGTTCATTACTCAAGTCTCATCAGAGAAATATTTTCTAGCAGTAAATAACTACTTAATCTTATTTTTGAGGAGATCATGTGTATTCAGAAATGTGACCATATGGGTAACTTACTTTTGAAAGAAAGAACTTAAGTATATAACACTAGATATTGTAGGAAACTTCTGTATCTTCACCTCTACCCTTCCTCTCTTGCTAGGCTCACTGCAGCCTAGCTCGAGGTAGTGTGAGTAACAGCTAGACCAAGTTTTGTCTTAAATAATATTGAGAGATGAGTACGTGTGCGATTTCTATTCTGTGTGGTTCAAAGAAATTGCTTTTCTTGACTATTTTATCTTCCCCCTTATTGCCAAGCTATAATCTGGGGGCAGTAACCTATCTACTTCAACTAGGAAGTGTGGACCATAGATGATGTTTTCAATTTTCCCATGGATGTTAATGATCCTGATGCAGGATGAGAAGTTATGTCAGAAATTCCTGTAATTCTGTATCTTAATTATTATTGTATTTTTAAAATTATTGAACCAGAATTCTGTGTGCTATGTGTGTGTTTCTGTGTGTGAGTATGTGTCCATGCGTGAGTGAGCCACGAAGCACATATGGAGGACAAAGGACAACCTTGGGTGTTGGGCATTCCCTTCCACTTTGTTTATTAGGACAGATTCCCTTGTTTGTGTCTATGTGTGCCAGGCTTGCTGGCCCATGAACTTCCAAGTGTTCTCCTATCTAATTCCTACCCTGCAACAGAAGCACTGGGATTAGCCACAGATGCTCCTATGCAGAGCTTTACAGGGGTTTAAAGATCCAAACCCAGGTCTGTGTGATTGCATAGCAAGTACTTTACCCACTTAACTAACCCTATGCTGTAGTTAAAAAGAAATCACATTTTACGTATCATTAAGTATCTTTAATGACTGTCTTAGTCAGTATTCTGTTTCTGTGAAGGGACCCCATGATCATAGCAACTCTTAATAAGGAAAGCATTTAATTGGGACTTGCCTATAGGTTCTAAGGTTTAGTCCATTGTCAGCATGATGTGGTTTTGAAGAGATGGTTGAGAGTTCTACATCTGGATTGGCAGACAGTGGGAAAAAACAGGCATGGGCCTGGTTTGATCATTTGAAACTGTAAAGCCCAGCCTAGCAAAACACTTCCTCCAACAAGGCCACACCTCCTAACAGTGCCACTCCCTGGTGACCAAGCATTTAAATCTTAGTCAAATTACCACATTCCACTCCCTGGCCTTCATATCAAAATGGAACATGCATTCAGTCCAATTTCAAAAGTCCTCATGGTCTATTATAGTCTCAAACTTATTTAAAAGTCCAATGTTCAAAGACTCTTCTTAGACTAATAACAATCTCTTAACTGTAATCTTCTGTAAAATCCAAATAGAAAAGCATATTACTTCCAACATATAATGGCACAGGATGTACATTACCATTCCAAAGGAAGCATAGTGAGGAAATATTGGACCAAAGCAAGTCTGTAAACCAGCTGGGCAAACTCCAAATTCTTCATCTAGATGTCTGATGTAGAAGAGCTCTTCAGATCTCCAAATGGTTTCAGCTTTGCTTACTGCAACACACTTCTTTCTCTTGGGCTTATTTCACTCCCTGTTAGCAGCTCTACTTGGCAGGTATCTCATGATTCTTGTATCTCCAGCATCTTGGGTTCTCCAGGGAAATCCGGGCTTCACTTTCAGTTTCACACAAAGGCCTCTCTGAACGTTCATGCAGGGACACCCCTGACACATGCCTGACTTCAGCAACTTTCCTTAGTTGTGAAGGGAGAGTCCACAATCCCTTTCTTCTATTCTTTATTCTAAAATCAGAACCACATGGTTGAAGTTACAAAGTTCTTCTGTTTGCTAGGGCTAGAACATGGGCCCTTCATTTGAATACATTCTTTTTTTTTTTAACTAGGTTTTTTTTTTTTTTTTTTTTTTTTTTTTTTTTTTTTTTTTTTTAGTTTCCTCCACTATCTAAGCATGGCTGTGCTGAAATTCAATCTCTAGACCTGGCTGACCCTGAACTCTGATATCTGCCAGGCTATGCCCTCCTTGGTACTGGGATTAAAGGTGTGCTCCACCACACCTGGCTCTCAGCTTTTCCTTTGTTCCTGCTCACAAGTTGGAAGCTTGCACTGAGGTCACCACTTCCTTTATTCCATTTAGCATCAGGCTTTTCTTTAATCTGATTATCTCTTTAAACACAGGATTTAGCTCTATTACACTTCCTAGTGCCCTTTATCCTCTACAAACTGTACATTTTGTATATTTCCTTGCTCAGCTTACTCTTTTTCATTATAGATGTACACAATACCATCCATTAATAACTACTTGATATAGTCAATACTAGGCTGTGTTGAATCTCCTCTGACAATGTTTATATTCAGAACTCTTCAATTTAGACCCAGGCAGATTATTTTTTTGAAAAGGGAAGAAAACAGTCATATTCTTCACCAATATATCACAAGTTTGATCTGTAGGCCACTTACTAATATTCTTCTCCTCTGAAACTGGTTGAGCCAGGACCTCATACTTTAAGTTACCCTTAGAAACACTGTCTTCCATGCTCCTAATAGGATTATCCATTAAGCCCAACTTAAAATGTACAATCTCTTTTCTAGGCCTAAGTTCCAAAATATTCCATATTCTTCCAAACAAAAGCATTAGCCAAGCCAATCACAGCAATAACCTGCTTCCTGGAACTAATTTCTGTGTTTGTCAGTGTCCTGTTGCTGTGAAGGGACACCATGATCATGACAACTATTAATAAGGAAGGCATTGAATTGGGGCTGACTTACAATTTCAAAGGCTTAATCCATTATCAGCATAGCAGGAATCATGGTAACACAGAAGAAGACATGGTGCTGGAGGGGTAGCCAAGGGTTCTACATCCAGATCTGTAGGCAACAGAGAGAGAGGGATACTGGTTCTGGCTTGAGCTTATTATTCCTGAGTCAAGACACAAAGGCAAAAATTATAAATTTCAGTGACACATAAAATACAAATTCAGTGGCATATAAGCATAACTTTCTAGTTATGTAGTTATGTACAATAGGTAACATACAACAGTAAGAGACAGAAACATACAAGCTTGGGAGATGGCCTAGCAGTTAAGCCCTTGTTCCACAAGTGTGAGAACTGGGGTTGAGATCTTCAGAGATCAACATCAAGGCTGGCTGAGCATGACAACCTGCTTATAAATCCTGAAAAGTGAAGATAGGGTGTCTTAGTTAAATTTCTATTGCTGTGAAGAGACATTATGACTAAGGCAACTTACAAAAGAAAGCATTTAATTGGGGGTTTGCTCACAGTTTCAGAGGATGAGTCCATGCACAGCAGGAAGCAGAGCAGCAGGCAGGCAGGCGGTGGAGCAGTAGCTGAGAGCTACATCTTCATTCTTTTTTTTTATTGTAGGCTTTTAAAATGATTTTATTTTATTTTTTTAATTTTTTTCCGTTTATTTATTTATTAAAGATTTCTGTCTCTTTCCCGCCACCGCCTCCCATTTCCCTCCCCCTCCCCCAATCAAGTCCCCCTCCCTCGTCAGCCCAAAGAGCTATCAGGGTTCCCTGCCCTGTGGGAAGTCCAAGAACAACCCACCTCCATCCAGGTCTAGTAAGGTGAGCATCCAAACTGTTCTAGGCTCCCACAAAGCCAGTATGTGCAGTAGGATCAAAAACCCATTGCCATTGTTCTTGGGGTCTGCTATGTTTAGCAAGTCCGGTTTTATCCCAGGCTTTTTCAGACCCAGGCCAGCTGGCCTTGGTGAGTTCTCGATAGAACATCCCCAAAAGACACTTAAGGTCATGCTCAACTTCCTTAGCGATCAGGGAAATGCAAATCAAGACAACTTTAAGATACCATCTTACACCTGTCAGAATGGCTAAAATCAAAAACACCAATGATAGCCTTTGCTGGAGAGGTTGTGGAGAAAGGGGTACACTCATCCATTGCTGGTGGGAATGCAAACTTGTGCAACCACTTTGGAAAGCAGTGTGGCGGTTTCTCAGGAAATTCGGGATCAACCTACCCCTGGACCCAGCAATACCACTCTTGGGAATATAACCAGGAGAGGCCCTATCATACAACAAAAGTATATGCTCTACTATGGTCATAGCAGCATTGTTTGTAATAGCCAGAACCTGGAAACAACCTAGATGCCCTTCAGTGGAGGAATGGATGAAGAAAGTATGGAATGTATACATATTAGAGTACTACTCAGCAGTAAAAAACAAGGACTTCTTGAATTTTGCATACAAATGGATGGAAATAGAAAACACATCTTCATTCTTAAACTGGAGGCAGAGAGAAGAGATTTGCTCTAGTTTGGATTTTGGAAACCTCAAAGCCCATCCCCAGAGACATTCCTCTTTCAGTAAGGCCACCCCTCCTAATCCTTTCTTCTCAGTCTTTTTACTGGGAACAGAACATTCAAATACATGAGCTTATGAGGGACTTCTCATTCACACCATCACTCAGGGGATCCCCAGAGCAAGCCCTACTGGGGAACTCTTGGTTTAACTGAGAACTCCTGCCTTAATGAAGATGGTAGAGAGTTATAGATTCCCAACACTAACCTTGATTCTCCTCTCTCAGGCTCACACCCATGATAATATATGCACATTCACCAACACCGTATAAAAATACAAAATGGTAAAAAGAGAAAAGATAGGACCATGATTCCCCAAATCAAATTATTAAAAAGCAAGTGATGTGGTCACAAATATCTAAAATTAAAAAGATGGCCATCAGAAAGGGTGTTAATATTCAGACCTTATTACATGCCTCATGCGGTTATTTTGCTCTTTAGTTTCCTGACAAGTAATGAAGCCTAGAAACTTTGCCTCTCAGGAGTGTTGACCTTGGCTTCTCAAAGTGTTTTCAGAAGTGCTGGTTGATTGGTTATTGGATGGTATGGTTTCACCTAAGCTCAGCTTATTTTTCAGAGATGAAAATATTCGGCCTCTTTGCCCTGGTTTTGGGTTTTTCATGAAAACGGAATTGCTTTTTCCAATTTAGATTTTAGATCATATTTTTTAATTTTGTGTTGAGGCATCCCACAACATTCCTACATTTTTCTCTTTGCATTTCATTTCTCAAAATATTTATAAAGAGCTTTAGCCTGTAAGGAGTATTCAAATATGGAAAATGGTACCCAACATGATTTGAGTAGTTTTCAAATAATGTAACATTCAGCTCCCCCAGCAAGGTTAACAGCCTCTATTAAAGCATGAATTGAAATTGCCAATTTAAAAGCTTGTTTAGTGTCCAAAACTTATTTTCTGTAATATCGTTCATAAGACTTGTTTAAAGTATATTGGATATATAATGTTTTCTTTTCAGAAATAACTCACAAGCAGGCAGATCCAGAAACATATAGTCACCACAGGCAATGACAAATTAATAGCTACTGCTTTTCCTTTTTAGCCTTTTATTCCCATGGAAAAATTACGACATTTTTCATTGTTTTCTTTTTAGCCATTTTTATCTCAGGATTTGGAAAAGCATGAATTTCCGCAGAAAATGTGAGGAGAGAGCTCATCTTAGAAGCAGAGTCACAGGGGCTGGCAGAGAACAAACACATAGCTGCTGCTTGTCTCTGAGCCAAAGCAGACTCTTAGAGCCTGGAGGAGCTGGACAGTCCCTGAAGAGAGAAAAGAACTTTTGAATCTTATTCAAGTCATTATATTTCGGGCATCTTGTTCCAGCAACCTAGCTATCCCTATAGCAAATCAGCAACACATTAAATAGTTTTGGTTGAGGACTAGAGGGCATTTCCTGCATAGCTTGTTCTGAAATTCTGTGTTACTGAAATTTTGAATTGAAACACACAATCTAGTTCAACTATTTCATTCCATAGATAAGTTGAGTCCAAGGGATAGAAAACGGACTGTCTGGAGACACTTGACATTTCATTTCAGATTAATGAAATTTATTCATCCATCTCCGTACTAGGTATATTTCCAAGGAAACTGAATCAGATTGTCAAGGAGACACTTGCACCCTTACACTCACTGATGCACTATTTATAGTAGACAAGATATGGAAATGATCGGAGGCTCCATCAAATGGTGAGTGGGTAAAAATGTGGCATATATGCATAGTGGAATGCTACTTAGCCAGGAGATAATGAAATCTTGTTAATTTTAACAGCATGGAGGAAACAAGTCAGAAAACATAGTATTATTCAATCATAAAATGACTGCAATCCTGCTATTTTAGTTATTATTCTGTGGCTGTGATAACAATACCACAACTAAGGCAACTTATAGAAGGAAGGGTTTATTTGGACGTAGAGTTGCAGAGGAGTAAGAGTCCATCACCACCCCAGTGGCAAGCATGCACAGCGACAGAGCAGAAAGTAGCAACTCACATTTTGAACTTCAAGCACCAAACATAGAGAGCAAAGTCTGCTAGGATGAGATCTTAAGCTCTCAAAGTCCACCAACTGTGACTTACTTCCTCTAGCACGGCTGAAGCAGTGCCACCAACTGAGGTCCAAGTGTTCAAATACCCAAGACAACGGAGGGAGTTCCACACTGTCATTTGTGACATGGGTTCACCTGTTTATCATTATGGTGTGAACCAGGCAGAGAATGGCAAGGACTGCAGGATCTTACTTATAAGTGGATCTGAAAAAGATGATGTCATAGATGTTGAGAATAGAGAGTAATTACTAAGAGACTTAAGAGAGTAGTGGGGATGCCGGGGATCGAACCCGGGGCCTCATACATGCAAAGCATGCGCTCTACCACTGAGCTACATCCCCCACAGGTTGGATGGGGGGGGCACGGAAGCACGGTTCTTAGTTAAGGGAGCCACCTTAGGGTTGGCAAGAGACTTGAACCTAGAGTGGCTCCCAGATACCCAAGCCGAGGTCCCCAGTTAGTTCCTTGGGCAGCTGAGGATGGGGAACCTGAAATGACCCTATCCTATAGCAATACTGACGAATATCTTGCATATCATCATAGAACCTTCATCTGGTGATGGTTGGAGACAGAGACAGAGACCCACACTGGAGCATTGGACTGAGCTCCCAAGGTCCCGATGAGGAGCAGAAGGAGGGAGAACATGAGCAAAGAAGTCGGGACCACGAGGGGAGCACCCACCCACTGAGACAGTGGAGCTGATCTATTGGGAGCTCACCAAGGCCAGCTGGACTGTGACTGAAAAAGCATGGGATAAAACTGGACTCTCTGAGCATGGCCAACAATGAGGGCTGATGAGACGCAAAGGACAATGGCACGGGGGTTTGATCCTACGTAATGTGATGGCTTTGTGGGAGCCTAGCCAGTTTGGATGTTCACCTTCCTAGAAATGCACGGAGGGGGGAGGACCTAGGACTTACCACAGGGCAGGGAAATCTGACTGCTCTTTGGGCTGGAGAGGGAGGGGGAGAGGAGTGGGGGGAGGGGGAGAAGGGTGGGAGGAGGGGGAGGGAAATGGGAGGCTGGGAGGAGGAGGAAATTTGTTTTTTTTTCTCTTTTCTCAATAAAAAAAAAAGTTAAAAAAAAAAGAGAGTAGTGGGGAGGGAGAGCCAGTGAAGTAGGTTATTGTAACAAGTTCTAGTTTACCATTGCATAGAAAGTTGACTATAGATAAAGATAATATACTGTATATTCAAAAAGCTACGATACATTATTTTTAATGTATTCACTATAAAATGATAACTATTTGAGATGTATTTAACCTAAATTAAACATTATACATGTTAAAACATCACAATAACCATGAATATGCTTAGCTTTTATGTTTTCAGGTATTAAAAATTAAAGAAAAATGGGGAGTGTGGCAATGACTCAGTGGTGAGGAGTAGGTATCGCACTTGCAGAAGACCTGTTTTCCCAGCATCCGCTGACACCTCTTCTGGACTGCAGATACCAGGCTCACACATAGTACAGAGGCATACAAACGTGCAGAACACTGCTGCACATAAAAATAAATTAATAAATACATTCTCAAAATGGTTAATATGGAAAACAATTCTAAACTAGTTAATGTATAGGGATAGACAATGTCTTTAAGTATAAAGGATGAAACTGTAATTTCTTTTGTAATATTTATACTAATATAAAGTAAATGTGCTAATGTTCTTTCCTCCATTATTACATTACACGATCTTATTATTTTATCTTGATCTTGTGGATAGAGATACTTGTAAGTGAATTAACTCTATATTAAGCATTTTATATGTGGTACTTTATTTACCTAAGCAAGTCATCATGAAGACTTCAGTGTCATTAGCCTCAGTTTACAGATTGGAAGCTGAGAACTGGGTAGTTAAGAAAACTTCCTGAACCACTGAGATGGCTCAGTGATTAAAATACTTATTACTGAGCCTGATGCCCGGAATTTGAGACCCAGAACCTACACAGTGGAAGGAAAGAACCTCCCACAAGCCATCCTCTGCCTGCCACAGGTGCTCTGTGGCATGTGTAGGTGTCCCCTCACCCCGCTAACACCCACACCCCCTCACCCCGGCTAACACCCACACCCCCACACCCACTCACACCCACCCACACGCACACACCACTCTCACACACATATGCTCTCTCACACACAAATTTGAAAATACAAAAAAAAAAGATAGGAAAGCTGGGGTTTTGGAGATCTGGCACAAGCTATGTCTTTTGCTAAGCAAGCTTATTAAGAACAGCTTTTAATGTGCTATTCCCAGGAGAAAAATGGGACAAAGTCAGCAGAAACTATCATACAATGGCACACAGTCAGCAGGAGGCTAATCAAATGTTGCACCAGGGGAACACAGGGAATCTCAAGGGCATCAGGAGTCTTGGGACTGATAAACACAGCCCCTTAGGGTCGAGGAGTTGGGTTCTCAGGACCCAGTACCCAACCCCCATGACCATGTCCTGATCAGGAACCAGCTCTGGCTCTGCAAACATATCCTGGTTTTAGACAGGGAGCTACACTACTTCTCTATATATCAGAGCCTCAGGGAAAGCCTTGGGTCAACCCAGCCCTCAACAGCAAGTCTTGATACTTAACAGATATTTTTCCAGGATACTATCTTCTCGTCATGCTGGCTGATTGTGTACAGTGATCCTTCGCTCACTGTGGACGTTCTGAACAAACTAGAAACTGGGTGACTGTTTTTTTTTTTTTGGTATTTTATGTAATTCATTGTCATTCCCCTTTGAGTCCCATGCAATTCACAAATACACTGTTAGCAAAGAAATAAAAACTCTTCTGTACAATCTAAGTTCAAGGTGGCTTAGATGAAACCAGAAAATAGAAATATGACAAACTACAAGCGAATTTAAATGACTGTGAGGCCATTATGAAGCAATATTGAGATCCTGAACTCTAAGTTTCATATTAAGGTCACAATAATTGCTTAGTGTTTTATGAGCCTGTATGTTATTAGTGACATCATCTCTTTAATCTTAACATTGCCCCAAGCAGAATAGATCTTAATGTGGTAAAAAAGCTGTCTTATTCAGTAGAGACTGTTTGTTCTCCTACATGTCACTAATACTGTTCTTGTGGCTCCTCCAAAAAGTAAAAGAGAGAAAGAGATATGCTGTTGCTTTGTGCTGAAGTATTTAACATTCCTGTGGTTGTAGAATGACTTATGTATAGAAGACTTTTCAGTTTTGTTTGTACATTGAGTTATTGTGTACTGGTGCATAAGCAACCAGGCTGAGTGAGGCAGGCACGTCTAGGTCATTTAGTCTCCAAATTGCTAGTGAATGTTTGCATGTTATGTTTCTATAATTTTATAGAGGAAGCAGGCACAAGAGGAAGGCCAGAACAAAATGCTCCACATTTCATTAAGAATGTCAAGGCTAGAGGAATGAGCAGGTCCTTGGACAGGACTGGAGAAATGAGCAGGCCCCTACTAGGGTCTTGGTTTACAGAGAATCAGGCAGTTCCTCTAATGGAATGCAAGATAATCTTCAATAGTTAGGATGCAGTAATGCCTCAGGAGATAAGCGGTCCTTTTAACTACACAAAGCAAAGCAAATATTAAGAAAGTAGAATTTACTGAAGAGATGGTTCTCAACTTGTATTAGAACTATTTCATAATCCTGCAGTATAAATGACATGATCCATACGCATAAATGCATGTGTTATGTTGTAAGCAAGAAGTTATGTAAGAGAAACTCAGCTACATGAATTCTAAAATGTCCCCCCAGTTCTTTGTACATGCCTGAATAATGTATGCCTTAACATTTTTGGGTTTGGAGAGATGTCTCAGCTAAGAACTAAGGCTCACAGACAAAAGGACAAGTTTAAGCTTTTTTGTGAACAGACTTAATTCACTGAGCAATAATTACTGAAACAGCAGGTATAGGCAAAATTCCTCTTCCAACTAGGCAAGTGCTTTTCTCTCTGTGGGCTCTATTTGTGAAGCAAATATCTTCCTAGTCTTGGTGCTTAATCACCAGGATTTTTCTTTTTACTTCAACCTCTGCCAGAAAAAGGCTTATTTCATTTGCTTTTGAATGAGTTATTCAGGCTTTATGCTCTTGATTGTATTATGTATGAAAAATTTCATCATTCTTTTAAAACCTAAAAGAAAATATTAATAATTTGGTCTCAAACTAACAAAATATGTATTACTTTTAAAGTAACCAGTTGCCTGTGACAGCAAACTCATGAGTTTAGATATACAAGTGGAGTTAGGAAACAGCTAGCGTAGAATAATATGTGAAATATTAAAAAGTCAAACCTGGTGGAATGATTCAGCATTAGAAAAGTAAGATATTGCAAACAAGTCTGGGATAGAGAAGGAGGCCTGCAAAGATTAAAGGGAGGGGAGTCCCCACCTGTGTGGAGAAATATACTGAACTGGTTCAGAGACAGAGAAATAAGGACTACAGTATTTACGGGGGAAACATATTAGAGACATTGTTTAGTGGGGCCCTGGTTATTTCTATTGTCTTAGAGTGGTTATGTGTCTCTGATGTGGGAAGTTCTTATGTACATGTATACTTTTGTTGGTTAATGAATAAAGAAGCTGATTTTGCCTGTGATAGGGCGGATTAGAGCTAGGCAGGAAACTAAACTAAATGCTAGGAAAAAGAAGGAAGAGCCAGGGAGAAGCCATGTAGCTGCTAGAGGAGACAGATGTTGAAACTTTTCCTGGTAAGCCACAGCCATGTGGCTTAATAACAAATTAATAGAAATGGGTTAATTTAAGATATAAGAGATAGCTAGTAATATGTTTAAGTGATTGGTCAAGCAGTGATTTAATTATTATAGTCTCTGAGTAATTATTTCTGGTCTGGGCAGCCGGGAATGAAAAAATAGCCTCTGCTTACATGTCTCTTGAGATTAGTCACCTTCTTTTGTCTGCCAGTCAGGATACTAATAGATATAGATGGCACATTCAAATAAGGATCAGTCAAGGAGATGCATTTTTTAGAGTTCAATTTTGAAGGTATGAGCAGGGTATTAAAATGATGTAGAACTGAGGAGATGTCTAAGTTGAAGTTTTCATCACACAACTTAAAGAGCCCAAGGGCTGAACAGGTTATCAGAATCTGGAATGGGGGTCATGTGTATAAGAGCCATGGACATGTGTAGAGTCTTAGCCAGCTGGAGGCAATTTCAGAGGGGGGAAAGAAGAGAAGAGAATAATACCTAGCCAAATTGATCTCTTACTTGAGTTTCCTAAGCTAGGGGTCAAGACTCTACTGGTATTATCTGTAGATGCTAAACTCTATTAGCAGGCCAAAGGCAGGAAATACCTCAAGTGTTACAAATAGAGGGCCACTCTATCCTGGTCAGTGGAATGGATGCTTGTGAATGCTTGCCGTTGGATAAGCATTCATTTATTTGTGAGTTTGAGAGTATGAGTCACCTGAGCAGTTCTCAGTTTTGCAAACATAATGAAGGTAAGGTCAGATTCCATATTGCTAGGGCTTTTGAGATCTCCTGGGAGACAAGCTACTGAATCCTCTTTTATGCATGCATATCTGAACGCGGATCCTTCTAGACTACAACAGGAGAAACATGGTAGACCTTGCCTCATATTTCTTCTCAAAGCATTTCAACCTAGTTATATTTTTGAATTGCTAGTACTTGATCCAGTAAAGCAAGTGTACCAATATAAAGCTAATTAATAATGTTTTTGAACTATAATGTCTGGGGTTTATAAAATAAAATATGAAATTACATCACAGATATTTCTACTGTGACTTAAAAATTTTGAAATGTGAACTGATATTTATTATTATTTTTTGGACATCCAGACTACAGTATACCTTCCTCTCCTCCCAGTCCCCCCCCCCCTCCATGTTCCCCCATCCTTCCCTCTTCCATTTTATTCAGAAAAAGGAAGACTTCCCATGGATATCAATAAAGCATGACATATCAAGTTGCAGTAGGAATAAGCACCTCCCCTTATATTAATGCTGGGCAAGGCAATTCAATATGAGGAATAAGGGCCTTAAAGTCAGTAAAAGAGTTGGAGATATCCCTTGCTCCCACTGTTAGAAGTTCCACAAGAAGACCAAACTGTCAAATGTATGCAAATGGTCAGGTCAGGCTTCCCTGTTGTCAGTTCAGTCTCTGTGAGCTCCTATGAGCCCAGGGTTGATTCTGTGGGTTTTCTTGTGATGTCATTATCCCATATTCTCCTGCAATCCTTTCTCCCTCTGTTCAGCAAGATCCCCTGAGCTTAGCCTAATGTTTGACTGTGTGTCTCTTTGTCTGTTTCCATCAGTTGCTGGATGAATCTTCTTTGATGGCAATTGGGCTATGCACCTATCTATGAGTATAGCAGAATATCACTAGGCATTATTTCAATGACTTTTTCCATCATGTTTGGTTCTATCCTAGGTCTTTGGGTCATTCGGCCTCTGATCCTGGTGCTCCAAGCAGTGTCTTGGGTGAGATCATTCTCAAAGCATGGGTCTGAAGCTGGAACAATTATTGGTTGGCCACTACCACAATTTTTGTGCTACCTTAACTGCAACACATCCCATAGGCAGTCAGACTGTAGGACAAAGGTTATGTGGCCAATTTGGTGTACCACTCCCTCCACTGGAAGTCTGATCTGGCTTCAGGAGATGGCCAGTTTGGGTTACATATTGCTCCAAGTCTTAGCTGGGTCATCCTTGTAGGTTTCTCAGAATTTCCCTTTCATCAGTTTTATACTTTACCCCCAGATGTACCCCACTTTCCAGTTGTCTCTTTAGTACTCTCCTGTTCCATCCCTCCCCACCCAATTCTCATGTTCTGTTCCTCACCAGCTCCCAATTAACCCAGGAAATCTTCGATTTCCCCTTCCTAGGAAGATCTGAGCATCCCCCTTGAACCGTTGTTATCTAGCCTCTCTGGGTCTGTGGATTATAGCATGGTTATCCTTTAGTTTTTAGCTCATATCCACTTATAAGTTACTACATAACATGGTTATATTTCTGGGTCTGTGTTACCTCTGTCAGGATGATGTTTTTCTAGTTCCATCCATTCGCCTGCAAATTTCATAATGTCGTTGTTTTTAACAGCTGAGTAACCCTCCAATGTGTAAATGTATACATTTTCTTTATCCATTCTTCTCTAGAGGCATATCCGGGTTGTTTTCAGGTTCTGACTATTTTGAATAAAGCTGCTATGAACACAGTTTAGCAAATGTCCTTGTTGGTATGATTGAGTATCCTTTGGGTACATGCTCAAGAGTGGGATAGCTGAGTCTTGAGGTAGTTCATTTCCAAATTTTCTGAGAAACTGTAGCCACATTGATTTCCAAAGTAGTCACTCCTACTAGCAATGGAGCAGGGTTCCCTTTGTTTCACATCCTCTCCAACATGAACTGTCATTTGTGTTTTTGATCTTAGGCATTCTGACAGGTAAATTGTAAAATGGAATATCAGAGTCCTTCTGATTTGTGTTTCCCTAATGGCTAAGGATATTGAACATTTCTTTAAGTGTTTCTTGGTCATTTGTTGAAAATTCCCTGTTTAGATCTGGACCCCATTTTTTTAATTGAATGATTTGGTTTGTTAATATCTAGTTTCTTGAGTTCTTTATAAATTTTGGCAATGAGTCCTCTGTCAGATGTAGTGTTGGTAAAGATCTTTTCCTTTTGTAGGCTTCTGTTCTGTCCTATTGACAGTGTCATTTGCCTTACAGAAGCTTTTCAGGTTCATGAAGTCCGATTTACTCACTGTTGATCTAAGTGTCTTCATGATTGATGTTCTATTCAGGAAGTCTCTTGTATTCTGTTGGTGATACTTGTATCTGTGGTTCCTCTTCACTTACTAGATTTTCCATTTCTGGAATTTCCTCAGTTAATGTTTACTTTATTGCTTTTCTTTCAATTTTTGGGTAATGAGCAGTTTTATTCATTTCTATTGACCTTTTTTGGCTTACTTGACATTATTTAAGAGATTTATTGATTTCCTCAATTTTTTGATTGCTTTTTTCCTCAATTTCTTTAAGGTATTTAGTTATTTCCTCTTTAACGACTTCTATCATCTTCATAAAGTTGGTTTTCAGATTGCTTTCTTATGCTCCTGCTGTGTTATAATATTCAGGGTTTGCTGTAGTGGGATGGCTAGCCTCTAGTGTTGTCATATTGATCTGGATGTTATTGTTTTTGTTCTCACACTTAGATTTTGGCATCTGGATTTGGAGTGATCATAGGTTTAGTTACCAATTTCTGGATTTGTCATTTGTTGTTGGACTGGTGTTTTCTTCCTTGGCTAACATTTCCTTTCTGGACTTCTGGATATCCAGGCCTATGGTAAAGTAGAGAGTCTCTAACCACATTGGGCACTAGACTTCTGATCACCTAGATGGCCTCTGGTCTAGCAGGAGGTTGCTTCCCGAATGAGACTGGAGTTCTGGCTATATTCACGGTCTCTGATCTGGCAGAGACTGTTGTAATATGAGTGGCAGGGCTGCGTCCCCAGCACCCAGGCCGCCTGCTAGCTTACGCCCCAAAATAACAACACATAAACTGTATTATTTTAAACACTGCTTGGCCCATTATATCTAGCCTCTTCTCGGCTAACTCTCGCACCTGGACTAGCCCATTTCTAATAATCTGTGTAGCCCACGAGGTAGCTTACCAGGGAGATTCTAGCCTACGTCCCTCCTGGGTCGGAGCTTCATCGTGTGTCTGCCCAGGAGAGGGGAGCATGACGTCTCTGAGCTCACTTCCTCTTCCTCCCAGCATTCTGTTCTGTTTACTCCACCCACCTATGTTCTAACCTATCAGGGCAAGGAGTTTCTTTATTTAATTAACCAATGACCTTCCTCCATCATTTCCCCCTTTTCTGTTTAAACAAAAAAGGAAGGCTTTAACTTTAACATAGCAAAATTACATATAACAAAACAGTTATCAAGTAAAAATTACAATATTTACATCTATTTTATCTTTATCATAACAAAGGAAAACAACTTAACTATCTATCTATTTTTCAACTGCATCAAAGACTCCAGAAGGATATAATATTACCTAAGTAAACAAGAAATAAACAACTTTCAAAACTCTAGAAATGACAGAGACATTTTGCTGCCTGAACAGTCACCCAAAGTTCCTCTGTACCATCAGGGCATCCATCTTCGGCCTACAGGCCCATAGTATCCAGAGACGTTTCCATGAAGCAGGAAATTTCAAAGGCAGTTCAGTCACTATCTGCTGTGTCCTGCAGAATGTCTCGCAGACTCCTTCATGAACCAGGAACCCCAAAAGATCATATCACCTTTAGGCAAGTTCAGTAGTCCTCTCTCTGCAGGTTCTCTGTGTCCAGTTTATGCAATAGTCCAGGCAAGAGCAGTTTCTTGCCCAAATGGCTATCAAACTCCATAAAGAGCCTCTTCGATGCCCAGCTTCCTTTTGAAGTAGATTGGTGCTGCCAGGAGCAGACATGTCTCATTGTCATGAAAAACCCTAAGTTATTAAAACATTTAAAATGCCATATTCTATAATCTTTTAAAAATATGAAGAATGCCTAACTAAAATATATCTATGTACATCTAGAAAATCTTAACTAACATGACTACAAACTTGACTATTACGATTATCTATTAACACCCTATATACATTACATTTTAAGTGAACTACACAATCACAATACCTTAATCAAGATCAGAAATACATAAACACATAACAAAAATTGACCTTAAATCTCTGTCAATAAAACAAAATCTATATCAATGCAAATTATTCATACCTATATTATATCCTCCTTTAAATGTAAAAGAACATTTATAAACCATATTTGGGAACATGGGCACAGTGTTTAAAAGAATACAGTTTGTGTGTTGTTATTTTGGGGCATAAGCTAGCAGGCGGCCGGGGTGCTGGGGACACAGTCCCACCGCTGATATTACAACAAAATAGCGCCCAGACATGTGGACAACTGTATCCACTGAAAGCCTGAGAAAAGCTTGGGAAAGAGTAAAGCATGTTTTCTTGGTAGCTGCAATTTCTCGGTTCTACTCTGCTTACTAGAGGCAAGCAAGCGCTCTCATCTAAGAGAGGCTTCCTGACTCAGCTTCAGCTGCAAAAAGAGACCAGCAACTGGTCAAAGTATAGGTAGTAAGAGATGGCAGAGTACTCATCCCTAAATGGGACATCCATACCATAGGCTCTTTCTTCCAATGCTCAGGAGTTGCCACAAAGGAGGGGCCAGAAAAATAGATGGTAAGAACCAGAGATGGTGGATGATTTTAAGGAGACAGTATTTTCTGGACACAACAGGGAAGCTGTGCAGATGAACTCAGGGATTGAGATAGCAGCACAAGACTTGTGAAAGCTCAGTACAGACAAAATCCCACCATGGAGCGGGTAGGTGGGCATGAAGTCTCACTCTTAGCTTAGTAGTGTTTGGCAATTGATAGCAGATGGAAAAAGGAGAGTCAAAGTTTTTTTATTTTTTTTCATATGGTCCCTGCTGTGTTGAGCATGCTCCAGTTGATAGTCCTGCTCCCAACAATGTATGGGCAACACAATTTTGACTTTATAGGTTTAAAACAAATGAGGACACAAAGTTGGGTGGATAGAAAAGGAGGGAGTGGAGGTATTGGGGAGGAGGATGAATAAGATCAAAATATGTTACATGGAATTCTCAAAGAATTACTAACAATAAAAAAGTCTACTATTTCAGCATGTTTCAATATGTGGTTACAGTTCTGTACAGTAGATTTCTTGAATTTATTTCCCCTGCCTAACACAAATGTGCCTTGACCCACAACTCTCATCACTCCTAATCTCTGATAGCCACCGTTCTACTCATACTTTTATGGCGTTAGCTTTGTTAGATTCCGTATATATGTGAGAACATATGCTTTTTTTAATTTAAAATTATTATTGTTATTATTATTGTTCTCTCTCTCTCTCTCTCTCTCTCTCTCTCTCTCTCTCTCTGTGTGTGTGTGTGTGTGTGTGTGTGTACCATGCCATAGTAATCACAGAAATCATTCAAGGAACAAAGTTGTGAAGGTGGTTTTCTGCTTCTGTCCTTGTGTGGATTCTGGATCTTGAACCTGGTCATTGCCTGTGTAGTAAGCAGCTTTACTTACTGATCGACCTTATTGGCCCTTTTTTATCATTTTCTATTTTACTTAACATGATGTTGTCCAAACTCAGCTGCATTGTCTTTTCTTTTTTTTTTCTTTTGAGGTGTAATACTATTTCATTGTGTATGTATACCACACTTTCTTTATCCATCCATCAGTTACTGGTTGGGTTTGTTCTCTTCTGGGTTATTGGGAATCATACTGAAGTGAAATTTGTGGTTCAGGTGCCTCTTGGATATACATTCAGTAGTGGAATCGCCGGTAGTTCTCTTTTTAGTTTTCAGAGAATCACCAACACTGCTTTTCACAACAGTGTTAATTAATTCCCAGCCACAAAGTACAAGGATTCTTCTTCCTTCTACCTTCTCCCACACTTACTCTATTTCTGTAATTCTAGCTGTTGTGATTTCTGTGAGCTAACTCTTCATTGTGCTTTGGTGTGCATTTCTTTGATGACTATAATTAATGATAAATAATTTCCCAATATATCTGATGGCCACTGCTACGTTTCCATGGAGAATTAGCTTTTCAAGTCCTTTGCCTGATTTTAAAGTTGACATTTTTCCTTGCTATTGAATGGTGTGTTTTCCTTACATGTTTTTGGATATTAACAAAATGTATGGTTCACAAATATTTTCTTTTCCACGTTTTTACTTGATAGTGCATTGTGTCTGTTGACTTTCAGGAGTGAAGCAATCCTATTTGTTTAGTTTTGTTTTTGTGTCCTGTATTTTGGTGGTCATACACAAAAGATTATTGCAGTGACCAACATCAGTGACCTTTTTTGCCTATTCTGTCTTTTGTAGCTTTACTATTTTTAGGTGTGACTTTTGTAGAAAATGTAAGGCAACGGTTAATTTTATTCTTCTACATGTGAATATCCAACTATTTATTGAAAAAAAAACTCCTTTTTCTTGTTATGTGTTCAGGGAACTTT
This sequence comes from Microtus oregoni, assembly GCF_018167655.1. NCBI lineage: Eukaryota > Metazoa > Chordata > Mammalia > Rodentia > Cricetidae > Microtus > Microtus oregoni. The sequence continues at coordinate 32,362,094 of NW_024543065.1, forward strand.
TGCAGACAATAAAAGGACTATAAATGCATGGATTTATTTCTGGGCTCCATTTTTTATGTCACATTTGAAATAAGTTTAGTGACATTTAGTTTAGTGACACATTTGAAATAAATTTAAATATCTAATCAATAAAATTATATGTGAATATACAGTGCTTAAGAAAAAAAACCTTAGGTTTAAATATACAAAATAGGTTTATTGTGAATGTATTCTTTTAACATATAAAACACATGTGACATTTTATGTTTTAATTTGTTAAAACAAAAAATGCATCCAATCTGCATCTCAGAATAGTATAATATGTGGCCATGGCAACTGAAGTGGGAAAAACAGGATGGAAGGTGATGTCCTTCACTCTTGAAGTGTATTCTTCCCACTCCCTTGTCTGGGAAGCACAGCATTTTCCCTTCTTATCAGGCAGGGTCTTAGAGGGTCTCGAGTGCTTTCTGTGCGTGATTTCATTGACCATTATTATTTTTTTTTGCCTGCTACAATCCACACAGGTGGAATTTTAAAAGGGAAGATTGCTTTGCACATCAGCTTTTTCTTATTTTAAAAACACATTAAACAAAATATTCTAGCATATTCCATAGGGCTGAATTTGTGGATAGATATTATTTAAATTGGACTTTACCATGGAATATCTTTTTTTTTCTATCTATGGTGGTTGAAAGTTTTACTGAGTATAGTAGTCTGGATTGGCATCTGTGGTCTCTTTAGAGTATGCAACACATATGTCCAGGCCCTCCTTGTTTTAGAGTCTCTATTGAGTTGGGAGCAATTCTGATAGGTCTGCCTTTAAATGTTATTTGGCCTTTTTCCCTTGCAGCTTTTACTACTCTTCCTTTGTTCTGTATATTTAGTGTTTTTCTTATTAGGTACCAAGGGGGCTCTCTTTTCTTATCCAGTCCATTTGTTATTCTATAAGCTTTATGTATCTTTATAGGCTTGTCTTTCTATAGGTTAGGTTAGGAAATTTTTCTTCTATGATTTTGCTGAAAATATTTTCTGGGCCTCTGAGCTGTTTTTTTTTTTTCCTTTCCCTATTCCTATCATTCTTAGGGTTTTTTTTTTCAGATTTTCTGAATATTTTGCGCCAGGAGGTTTTAGATTTAAAATTTTATTTTCCTAGCGCAGCCATTACTTCTGTTTTACCTTCAAACCTAAAATTCTTTCTTCCATCTCTTGTTATTCTGTTGGTGAGGCTTGCCTCTGTAGATCTTGTATGAATTCCCAAATTTTTCATTTTCAGCATTCCCTCAGTTTGTGTTTTCTTTATCAATTCTGCTTTCATCTTTAGGTCTTGAACACTTTTATTCATTTTCTTGCACTGTTTGTGTTTTCCTGGATCTCTTTAAAAGATTTACTCAGTTCATCTTTAAAGACTGTTGGTGGCCATGTTGGAGGAGCTGCACTCAGCCATGGATCTTATAGAGAGCTACTGAATAGCAAAGCTATGGTTAGTGCACTCCAAAGAGGCAAAGCCCTTGGGAGTTGCCTCCAGAATGCCTCTTGCTTCTCCTATTTCTTATCTTGTTTGCTGCTATGGTGTTCTTACTGTATTTCTCACGGTGTGATCATGATGTGGAAGAATTTAACTGTATCTAGTATTATGTGATTATTTCATAGGAAATTCCACTCCTCACTAGGCAGTATACATGCAGATGATAATGAAGATGACGTTTTACAGAGCAATGATGCTTAGAGATGGGAGATTTACAGAGGACGGAAAACGAAAACATGAAGTTTCTTGCAGTATAGACCTATGAATTCTGCCTGTGGGAAAACATACTGATGATCAAAGAAACAATTATGAACCCACACCCAGAGTTAGATCTGAGCTCCTTGGTTATGTTACTTACAGAATTATTCACAGGTTTCAGTGTATGCTTTGAAGAAACAAAATTGTGAAAAGGAAAAATGGCCCTATTGTGTGTAAAGAGAAAAGAAAAATAGATGGTTAGCCTAGCACTTGAGTAAGGTTTTGTAGAGTAGAAATAGGCTAGGAATCTGCTACACTGAGACACCAAACAGTGGCCTGCCAGTACAAAGGAACTGGCAGGAATAGACTTGACTTGCTTGAATCTGTGTTAGTCAATAATAAAAAAAAATCATTGCTCTGGGGCAAATATGTTATGGTAGAAAAATTAATATAGAGGAAAATATTTACACATGTGCTTCTAATAAAAACGTGATTATAATGTGATTTCTTTCAGTATAAAGATGTTAACTTGTGGTTGTGAGCAGATTTCCTTCTTGCATAGAGATTTTTGTCTTGAGTGGTTTAAAAGGGTTAAGAGAAAAGTTAAAAAAAAAAGGAAAGTCAAGTTTCGTCCCTCAAATAAGTCTCCTCCCTTTTTGTGTAGCCATCGACTCAACATCTCCTGTCCAGTTTCTCTGACCTGCTGGAGCTGACTCCAGCAAAGACTCTCTATCATCTCCACTCAGGCTGTTTTTAAGGTCTCTTGTTTGGGCTTCAGATATGGTGGAATATTCAGCTATGGGCTTTCTGTGGTAGAATTGCTGGACTCTAGTGGAAATATTGTCCAGGCTAGTATTAATTTTGTTTTTATGCTGGAATCTAGGCATCTGGGATTGGGGTGATTTTAGGTCTAGGTGTTGACATCTGGTTTTGTGTCTGTTGGTTGAGTGTTTTCTTTCTTGGTATTTGCCTCCTTCCTGGACTATAGGAGAGTGTGAGGTCTGTGTATTGCCTAGTAGGAAATTTTCTGTGGAGGCTTTTCCCTGGTGTGCTTGGCTGATATGCTTCCAGGGTATGATACCTGGGAGGCTTAGGTAATTGGATGAATTGTGGGCAAGAAGGTTGGAGGAGAAGATCATTACATTTGAAGATGAAATGATAGTATATATAAGTGACCATAAAATTTACACCAGGGAACTCCTACATTAAATAAACACATTCAGCAAAGAAGTTGTATACAAAAATTAACTCACAAAAATCAGTAGCCCTCTTACATACAAATGACAACTGGGTTGAGAAAGAAATCAGGGAAACAACATTTTCACAATAGCCTGAAATAATATGTTGGAGTAACTCTAACCAAGAAAGTAAAAGACTTGTAAGGTTAAAAACTTCAAGTATTTGAAGAAAGAAATTAAAGAAAATATCATAAGAAGGAAAGATCTCTTAGGCTCATGGAACGGTAGGTTTAATATAGTAAAAATGGCCATCCTACTGAAAACAATCAACAGATTCAATGCAATTCCCACCAAAATTCCAACACAATTCTTTACAGATCTTGAAAGGAAAATCTTTAGCTTCACATGGAAACACAGCAAACCATAATAGCTAAAACAATAATAAGTAACAAGGAACTGCTGGAGGTCTCACCACCTCCAGTTTCAGTTTGTACTTAGAAGGTATGGGAATAAAAGCCACATGGGATTGGCACAAAAACAGACACATTGATCAATGGAATTGAATTGAAGACCCAGACATAAATGCACATACCTATGAACACTGTATTTTTGATAAATAAACCAGAAATACATACTGGGAAAAAAGACACCATCTTCAACAAATGGTTTTGATAAACTGGATGTCTACATGTAGAAGAATGCAAATACATCAGTACTTATTACTCTGAACAAACTCAACTCCAAGTGGATCAAAGATCTCAATGTAAGACCAGATATATTGATCCTGATAGAAAAAAAAGTGGGAAGTAGCCTTGAACTCATTGGCACAGTAGGTGACTTTCTAAACAGAATACCATTAGTACACACAGTAAGGTCAACAACAATTAACATTTTTTTTTGTTGTTTGTTTTTAGTCTTTTGAGACAGAGTCTCTCTGTAGCTTTGGAGCCTGTTTTGGAACTCACTCTGTGGACCATGCTGGCCTCTAATTGACAGAGATCTGCCTGCCTCTGCTTCCTGAGTGCTGGGATTAAAGGTGTGTTCCACCACTGCCCGGGAACATTTGGAACCTCATGACACTGAAAAGATTCTGTAAGGCAAAGGACCCACCAGTTAAGCAATGTAGCAGCCTACAGAATGGCAAAATATCTGTACCAACTCCATATTTGATTGAGAACTCATATATAAAAAAATCAAGAGACTAGGATTCAAAAACCAAATAATCCAATTAAAAATGGGGTAGAAATCTAAACAGAATTCTCAACAGAAGAAACTTAAATGGCTGAGTAACACTTAAAATGTTCAACTTCCTTAGCCATCATAGAAATGCAAATCAAAAAAAAACTTGCTTTGAGGTTTAATCTAACACCTGTCTAAGTGGCTGAGATCAACACTCAACTCTGGTAAAGATGTGGATCAAGGGGAACACTCTTTCATTGCTGGTGAGAGCACAAACTTGTACAACCACTATGGAAATCAGTGTGACATTTCCTCAGAAAGACAGAAATCAATCTACTTCAAGATCTAGCTATACCACTCTTGGGCATATATTCAAAGGATGCTCCATCCTACAACAAAGGAAAATTACTTAGTCTTATTTATTGTTGGTCTATTGAAAATAGCCAGAAATTGGAAACAACCTAGATGTCCCTCAACAGAAGAATGAATAAAGAAAATGTGGTACATTTGCACAATGGATTCTTTTACTAAGCCACTTGAGAAAAGAACTCATGAAATATGCAGGCAATGGTGCTGAGAGTCTCTCTTTATGAGTGTGGTCGTATATTGGCATGTGCATATGGTTAAGACTAAGTAGATTTAGTGGGCTACTATTACAAAGGAGAAAGGCATGAAGTTAGGAGATGGATGTGTATAGAGGAACCTAGGAGGATTAGAGGTGGTAAATGAGGTTTAATATGATCATACTTCAATGAATACATATATGAAATTAAAAAATAATGCATATGTATCTATAATCTCTCTATATGAAATATAAAATTGTGTTAAGTATGGTAAACAATAATTTTCGCAAAGAAGTCGGGACCACGAGGGATGCACCCACCCACTGAGACATTGGAGCTGATCTATTGAGAGCTCACCAAGACCAGCTGGACTGTGACTGAAAAAGCATGGGATAAAACTGGACTCTCTGAACATGGTGAACAATGAGGGCTGATGAGACGCAAAGGACAATGGCACGGGGGTTTGATCCTACGTAATGTGATGGCTTTGTGGGAGCCTAGCCAGTTTGGATGTTCACCTTTCTAGATATGGACGGAGGTGGCAGGTCCTAGTCTTACCCTGACAGCTCTTTGGACTGGAGAGGGAGGGGGAAAGGAGTGGGGGGAGGGGGAGAAGGGTGGGAGGAGGGGGCGTAGGGTGGGAGGAGGGGGAGGGAAATGGGAGGCTGGGAGGAGGTGGAAACTTGTTTTTTTTTTCTCCTTTTCTCAATAAAAAAAGAAAAAAAATTAAAATAAAAACATAAATGTGAAAGAAGAAACATACAGGCAAATGGTTGACTATTTAAAGGAATCATCCTGACTGAGGTAAGCCAGACCCAGAAAGAAAGATATGGTATATATTTACTTACATGTGGATATTAGGTATTGACTGAATGATAATCAAGCTACAATCTGTACACCCAGTGGAGTTAGGCATAGAAAAAGGGAATAAGTGGGAACACATAGGTCTCCCTTGGAGGGGGAAATAGAATAGAGTTTATGGGTAGACAGAGGCTGGCAGAGGGGAGGAAATGGGAGGATCAGGTGAGGAAGGGAAAGGAGATTGTGTTAGGGAAGGTTTTGAAAGGGTGGAACTTTTGAGGGAAGGAGAGAGGGAAGGGGGGAGGGAGGAAGGGAGGAAGGGAGGGAGGGACTTTGGAACACACAGCTCTAAATGAGATGTCTTTATCAAATACCTCCCCTCAGAGTTTAGCTAATCCTGTAGAAGAGGAGCTGGGAAAAGAGTGGGAGTCAGAGTGGATGGGGGAGACCAGAACCACAAAGCCCTTCGAACCAACAGAGCAAATCTCACATGAACTCACAGAGACTGAAGCAGCATGCACCAGGCCTACACAGGTCTGTACCAGGTCCTCTGTGTATATGTTATAGCTTTCAGTTTGGTACTTTTATGGAACTCCTGAGTGTATGAGTGAGTAGGTATGTCATTTCTGTCTTCTCTTGGGCTTCTTCCCTTCTGTTTGTTTGCCTTGTCCTACATTGATGTGATGGTTTTTGTTTATCTTATTTTATTTTATTTTATTTTATTTTATTTAAAGAACACTATTGAAAGAGACTGGCAGACAGACAGACAAACAAACAAAAACAAAACAACAACATTAGCAATAAAAACCAAACCTCATCTGTCTATGGTTAGTTTTCTCTAAACCTTGACTCTCTCTCCTTCCCTGTCTGTCCCCCACGGCATCCTGTCTGGGTGTGTGTGGCATGCACATGTGCATATGTAGCCAGGGGTTGATGTTGGATGGCTTTCCACTGTAGATATCTACATTATTTCTTGAGACAGGCTGCGTGTGCATTGCACCGACTCAGCTAGGGTGACTGCCCAGAAAGCCGCAGAGACCTTCCTGTCCTCCCCGTCCCAGCACTGGGCTGATAGGCACAAGCTTAAAGGCACATACCAGACTTTCTACATGAGTGCTAGATATCCTGGTTTAGGTGGAGGTGGTACAGCAAACTCTTTCTGTGCTAGTCATCTCTCTAGCCACCAGGCTCCAGATATCTGTTTGATTGGTTTATGCGTTTTCTCACCAGTGATGGTGCCCTGACTAGAGACCTCCTACCCTGGACACAGTCTACTGGTGCCAGCCTTCAGTTAGTTTACTTGTTGGTTTTCTTTCACATGTGATAAAATTCTGAGGGTCTAAATTACTTGGTTGTACTCTGGGCTTTCTTTAACCATGGGATCCACGGTCATTATATCACAAGTCAAGTCACGGAGTTGGGAGATGGCATAGTCTCAACCCAGAGCCACTCAGAGGTGATGAATGACAAGCCGTCAAGCCTGTGCTGTACCATGACTCCAATAAAACCATATAGCAAAATGGGAAAGAAACAGAGTACAAAGGTAAATCAGCTAAAGGGTCAGAGCCCAGCGTCTGTGCTGGGAAAAGCAGCAAACTGATGAGAAATTAATTCGTGGGGAGGTGGAGTATTTCTTGAAGCAGAAAGATTTACAGATTTGATTCTTGGGAACCCGAAGAAACATCAGATTGTCCAGGGTAAATTGGAGCCTTTCTTAATTCACACAAAGCTGGTAAGGGAGAAACTGGCACAGAAAAGGAATTTTTACCTGATGGTGTGTATGCGCTGGTGAGCCAGAGAAGTGGAGAGCAGCAGGTGATGAGGCAGAGACTTTGCCAGAGCCCATAGTCCTCAGTGACCAGCAGCTCCACAGGACTGTGTAGGGGGTTAAGTTCTCCCCTGAAATGAGGACACTCAGAAGAAGTGGGCTCAGTGCTGCTGAAGAACAATAGAAAAGACCAATTTGCCATTCTTGTCTAGAAGATGAAGCAGAGTAATTGCTTTCAAGAACATCTCCCCTCCACATCCCAAGTCCTGGTTTTCATTTTTTGATGTGAAGAAACTATTTCCTGACAACATTGTTGCTGTGTTAGGACTGAAGTAGTATTGAGCAGGCTGTTGGTTTGTTTTTCATCAATACACACGCTATTTTGAGCAAATGGATAAAAGCTTTTGGTATTGAAGAACAAAGTAGCAATGGTGGACAGCAAAAGGCACTATCTTAGTAGGATAGAATCTAAGTTTGCTAACACTTGCGACACGTGAGACAGAGCCAGGGGAAGTCCCTGTCTTTCTTTGTGCCTCGGTTTCTGCTGCTGTAAGTTTGCGGGTGGCCTCCTTGCCGCTTATAAGGTTCACATCCACTCTCAAAATTTCTATGCTAGAAGAAAGTGGGGCAAAGCATTTTACACTTTGTTTCTCACTTAATTCAGGGTAAAATATCAGAAAATTAAGGCTGACATTATTTATCACTATGTACATTCACTTGGAATGCAAGAAAAGGTTCTTATAGTGCTAATACAATGGAAGGTGACATTTTCCTACAAACTGGCAGAATGATCAGAGTAAAGAAAATATGTGTGCAGGAAGTATCTCAGCCATCTTAGGTCTGGACTGTGCAGTGATGGCAGATGAAGGTTAAGGACTGCCAAATTCTTTGCTCTTTGAGTCAAAGTTTAGAAAAATTATGCCAGAGACAATGTTCATTTAAATAATGTATTGCAGAAAAGAAAATGATCCAGACAGATATATTTCTAATGATATAATTATCCACAGCCTCAAATAATGGCTTCAAAACAAGAGTAACGTTTTTCTTTACTTTCAGACGGCATTTTGAATGTTCTCATCGGTATCATGTACTTCTTAGTGGTTTAGGCGTTTGTCACATAGACTGAATATGCACTCAGTACACAGAGAGAAAGGCTGTGAAGGCTTCTGGAGAGCATGGTCTCCTCCTTTCTCTGGGCAGAGTCAGGTGAGGCGAAGATGAGAGTTTTGCCTGTCTACACAGCATTCCCACATTCTGGATCAGCCGGGGCATAATCATGAAAGTCAGGATTGAGTCCCACCTCAGGGAATGTGGTTTTGAAATTAAAAGAGAAAGTGTTCAGTTATATTTAAGCTGAGAAGAAGGTTACAAAGCTCGTGAAATTTGAGGTGAACAGAGCAGGCTTGCAACGAATTGGGCAGTGTTGAAACCATCACTGCTGCAGACAGCGCAGCCTGTCCTACTTTCTAAATTCATTTGGTTTTTACAGGAAGGAACTAATCTCTGAGTTAAGGAGACACGGCAAGAGTTTAAATTAAGTTAAGCTAAGCCTGGGCAGTTGTTGTATCCATCAGCAGCTTGCTCTGTTTACGTGGGTGCTGCTTCCAGTCTGGCTGGCCTGATGCTCACTTCAGTTACAGAAGGCTGGAAACTCACCCATCTCTTCTCTGCCTGGTTAACAAGCTGCCATTCAAGGCTGAATACTTCTGTCTCAGTTTGTTCCTCAGTTCTAAAAGAGTGCTGCAGTAAAATAAATGTGTTTGTCCAGAAGAGTTAAAAACAACCCAATTATTTCACTTTTTGGCCTTTAAAAATAAAATGGGCTTTTACAGCAATTTACTGGTCTGAGCAGACATGTAAATGTGTTGGCTAATGCAGTGACAATTTACATTTTAAGTTATTTTCTTCCTTACAATTACGGTTTTGAGTGGCAAGATTGCTCTCATCACAGCTGGTAGTATTAGTTTTAATGTTGCCAGCTTTAGGAGAGGCACAATAGACAAGTGTTCTAAAATGTAGTAGGTGCCTTTCAGCTTTATTAGAATGGGTGCCGTCTGATACATTTTATCGTTTGTTATCCTTACAGAGAGTGGAGTTGTGTTTGAGCAAGACACATATGGCTGGGGACTCCAGATGAATCAAATATGAGTTTCTTCTGTTGGAACACTGTTCTTTCTGCATAGATGAAGTCACAAACACAGGGCCATCATCTTCTCACTGCCTTGCTTATGACTCACATGTCTTATATGTATGTCACTTCTGTCAAATGTCATTAGTGCACGAGAAACTGCATCAAAGACAAAGTCTAGAGCTAGCAAGGATTTGAGGTTAGTGAACTGTGTGTGTGGTATAAGTTTGTGTGTTTCTGTGTAGGCAGGCCCAGCACCTATGCGTGCATGCAGAGGTCAGAGGGTACCTTCAGGTGTCCTGTGGTCATTCTCTACTCTATTCCCCAAGACAGGCTCTGTCACTGAATTGGAAGCAGCCGGTGAGCCCTGGTGATCTTCTTTCTCCAACCCCATCCCTATGGCTGGGGCTATGGGCATGCCTATCCATGCTTAACTTTTCATATCCATAGTGAGGATCCAAACACAGAGGCTCATACTTTTGAGGCAAGTGCTCTTCCCCATGCTACCAACTCTGATTACTATCTTTTTAAATCTTGGGTTACTGTACTAGTCAGGGTTCTCTAGAGTTATAGAACTTGTGGGATGAACCTCTTTCTCTCTCTCTCTATATATATATAAAAGAAATGTATTGGAATGACTTACATGCTGCAGTCCAACTAATCTTGCAATGGCTGGCTGTGAACAGAAAGTTCAAGAATCTAATAGTTGTTTAGACAAGACTGGGTGTCTCATCTGGTTCTCTGTATATGCTGGAATCCTGAAGAAGCAGAAGTAGAAGTAGGTGCCAATGCCAGGGAAGAAATGGATGTGCTAGCAAGGTGAGGGAAAGTGGGCCAAAAGCAAAAGCAGAACCATCCTTCCACGTCCTTATATAGGGGTCCAGCAGAAGGTATGGCCCAGACTAAAGGTGTGCCTGACTGATTCAAGATCTGTATCAGAGGTGTATCTCCTGCTTCAAGATCTGAACTAGCTGTGGATTCTCCCACGTCAAACCAAGGAGAAAACCTTTCTCAGGTGTGTCCTTCATTTCTGGGTTGTAGTTCATTCCAGATAGAGTCAAGCTGCAGCCCCCACAGTTTCTGTAACGGAATGAAGTAAATAGTGTGTGGAGAAACAAACGTTGTAAGGCTAGGTGGTCCTGTGCTGTAGAAGAAACAGGCTGAATAAGCTATGGAGAGTGAATCAATAGGCAGAATTCCTCTAGATGCTGCTTCAGTTCCTGCCTCCAGGTTCCTGGCCTGCTTGAGTTCACCTAGGTTGCCTTTATTGGCAGATTGTAAATTGCAAGATTAAATAAGTCTTTTCCTCCTCAAGTCATTATTCAATCAATATCTTATCACAAAGGTGCAAACTATCACAGAGACAAACAAGCGGCCCGCTCCTCATGTAACAGATTTTATTGAATTCTAATTATGTAATGTTTTGTAATTTATGCCTGTCTCTTCCCATATAGTAACCACATAAAAACAGTGCACATTTGATTTTCATCATAAAATTGAGAGTCTAACATAGGAATTAAAACTCCTACTACAGGGATTAGGGACCAAATCAAAGACATTGATGATAACATTTTATTTAGATACAGATGCTCTCTGTGTAGTCCTGACTGGCCTGGAATCTGTAATGTATAACAGGTTGGCCTCACATTTACAGCGCTCTGTTTTTGCCTCCAAAATTCTGGGATTAAAGATGCCACAATGCCTTGCTTTGATGCTAATGTTTTATAGAATAAAAATGCTGTGAATATTTTCCTTTTAGCTCTAATGAGAATAAATAGCAGATGAGCCTGACCTTAGCAGAGAGCAAGCAAAAGTCAAGGCTTGACTTCAGGGAGGTGGGCAGCAAGTGCTTGGTTCTACAAGTGACATTAGGAAGATACGGCCAATGTTTTGAGCTCTTAATTTTTCAAGAAGGTTCATGAATTGAGATTTTTATGTAAAACATCTAATACTGGGAATATAAAATGGATTTAAAATACTTCTGAACACTGCATGCAAGAGACCACATTCACACAAACGAACACACCATGCTTCCAATTTGATCCATTTCTGACAATTTACAACTTAAGGCTTATTCGGCAATTGCTCTATAATTTTTTCTCCTGTGCCAGGTTGCTGTGCATGCTGCAAATCTTCTGTCTGGACATTTTGCCCATACAGCCTTTGAATTAACACGCTCAGGGCAGCATGTGTGAGTCTCCTGACTCTTGGCCAAGGCTGCTTCACTCCCTGACTCTGAAGCTCACTGTTTTGTTCAAAGCCAATGATGTATCTGTGACATTGCTGGATCAGGCCATCCTGCCGTTGTCTCCTCCAGGCAGTTACCAGCTTCTCCTGAGTCTTCTTAAGTATTTCTGTACCCTGGCTTCTTTTCAACCTCAGATTCTGCTTATCTGCTTCTGCAATTGCAGAGATCACTTCCTAATATTTTCTACCTTGTCAGAGTGGCTTATTGAAAATGCTAATATAACCTTGTCACCTCATTTTTAGAACAAGCCAAACCTCCTTAGGGCAGTATAGCCCTGAAACCATACTTCTGCCTCTGACTCCCATACCATGACTATCAACTATCATCTTTCCTTCTGTTAATTGAAAATATCTTGCTTTTCTGTGCCCCAGATGCTCTTTCCTGACCCTGCTCCTGTGCTCATGCTGTTTGCACTCCATTCTCTGAGTGACTCACACCATCTGCTCATCAGAGTCCGTGTTAGGCAGTGAGTCCTGCAGACAGCTTCCTCCCAACTCAGAACAGTGTACATGCCTTTTTGGGTAATTATTATATTAACATGACCTGCTTATCGCTAGGCTGAATTTGAATAATGGCCTCTATTTATCTTCATTTGTAACTAATTTCTAGCAGATCTCCTGGCCAAAAAACCACAAGCAAAACATGTTGGTCAAACTGAAATGCACAGAGAGCCATTTAGTATTGGTCACAGACATACACAAACACACAGACACACACACACAGAGCTCATATGCAAAGATCAGGGAATTGGCTTGGCTAAAACATATTACCTTTTATTTTATTTTTTTTGCAAAACAGGTTTTTTTTTCCTCCAAGATTTTATGCTTTCCCTGAAAAGACGCAAACAATTGATTCTTCTGGCTTCCACACAGCTTTTATTGAAACTCAGAGACAACGATGCTTAAGTTTTAAAAACTTCCTTTCAAAGGACTCATAAGGGGTTTTTCTCCATGTCTCTAAGATATCTTTCCACACTTGCTCTTTGTGCATGAGAGGTGACCAGAAGATGTCCCATATGACTAGTAAATGGTATTTATCCCACTGGCCAATACTTATTGGATTGTAGTTGCCATAGTGGAGCAGAGGAAGTGCAAATTTTTGTCCATAAAGAGTCTACAGGTTAACGACAGAGACAAAAATATGAACAGCCCAAGAAGTTACCTGAGAGGAAGGTAGGCGGATAAGATGGAATGCTACTGGAATGGTACAGGAACTAAAGAATAAATACCAGAAAGCAGATCAGTACAGTTTCTTCCATCTGGAAAGTCTTGTCACAAATAGTGTCAATGGACTTAAATGGTGTTTGTAATCAATTTGTAGTTAGTCAAGTTTCTTAGCTCCAGGCACATGGCAGGCTCTTTAGACAGTATTGTTTTAGAAAGTCCCAGAAAGAAAACAAAATCACAAAATGAGATTTGGTTGGAAAGATAAATATGATGGCTAATTTTATAATAACTTGGTGATGCAAAGGGATTCATAGATAGCTGGTAAGCCGTGTCGGAGTGTATCTGTGAGGGTGTGTCCAGAAGACTGAGTTAAGAAGATGCGATCTGGTCTTCTTAGTGTTGGTGACCATCATCCAGTCCACTGAAAGCTGGGACAGAAGAGCCAAGAGATTCAGAAAAAGCCAACAGTCCTCTGTTCTCAGGTCTGCCTTGGACCGAATTATAGCAATGGCTTTGCTGTCCTCCAGTTTTCAGACAGCAGATCATGGGACTTCTTGGCCTCTATTATTAAGGGAAACAATTATCAAAGTAAATCTCATATGCTTGTATATTCTTTTAGTTCTATATCGATACCAATCCCCATGCTTAGGGAACATTTCAAAGAGGAGACAGAAAGGGTGTAAGAGCAGGGGATGGAGATGACTGCTATGGATTACTGTCACCTGGACGTAGCACGGTTGTTGCACACATGGATTCACTTGTCCTGGTTCATCGTGTAAGAATTGCACACAATCACACCAGTTAAGAATTCCACCTGGGAGTGGGAGGGATTCCTGAGACCGCACTGGTAGCTGAGAATCTGTTGGCAGTTGCTGACTGATGGGGGATGAAGCATCATTTTTGGGAATATGGGCTCTAGTGGGCACTAATCGAACACAATGAATTAAGAAAGGGAGACAGAAAACTGGCATGAAGATGGGTACGTAAGGCGCACAGAGTACTAGCCTTTTCTGTCAAACATCGTCAAACTTGTATTTATAAGGAATTAAAATCTCTATATCCCCCATCTTGAAAACCTTTCTACAGTTGTTTTAACATCCACGTTTACCCAAAGTCCCAGCTGCTTCCTCAGAACTCAAGAGGCTTCAGTGGCTCCTTCACTTTCCTCCATTGCCCTCACACAGATTCTTTTAAAATCCCATAGTCACAGACACTGTGAGGTCACACTTCAGCCAGTGGGGGGAAAGGCAGTCACAGATACTGTGAGGTCACACTTCAGCCAGTAGGGGGAAAGGCACACACCTGTGATCCCTTTAAACCATGTGACCTTCCTGTCCAGGTGATTGCTAGCTGGGTTTGGGCCTCAGAGCACCCCACCCACCTCCTTTTGTTAACAAAGCCTTGCTGAGCTGTTTTTGCTTTGTGCCTTGGTTCTTCTGAGTGACAATACGATTATTCTTTATTTCTAACAAGGGGGCCTGGGTAAGTTCTACAGAGGTAGTGATGGTGGACAAGATGAAGACACACTGTATTTGTGTATATATTTTTCAAAAAATAAATAAATAACTGAAGCCCAATAAGAATAAAAAAGTATTTTGTAATGTAATGCTGTTGGCCAAGAACACTAATCCAATGTGTGTATTTACGTATGTGAGTATGTGTGTATGTATGTTTCCTCTATTGATGGATTATACCCTCTGTCTTCTGGAATTTGGGATAGCCCAATGGAGCCATAATTCCGTAACAACAAATCTTAACTCCAGTGGACCCCAAAGAATGTAACCAGTCACACATAGGTACTATCACTTCTGTTAGGTCCTCAGTCTGCACCTGTATTCTAGGAAAAGGGTAAAGATTTAGCATTCCTCAGGCATAGAGGTACAGCAGTAACTTAATAAGATTTTCTTTAATTAATATTCATTCTTAGGTTCAGAGTTATGGAAAAATCAGTTTAAGTCCTATAAAAAGATGTTTATTCTAGTAACAGAACTGTCAGTTCTATTTGCATGTGCAATAATTCCTTCAACAAAATAATTTTTCTTATTTCTAAAATAATTTTCAATCCCATAATTAAAGTAAATATGGAATGGAAAATAAATCTACCTACACTTAATATGTTTGATGTGAAATATTAACAGTAACTAAAGCAGGCTGTTCATTCTGAGTTATATTTTCCTTTTTATGTATTAACTGAAAAATCTCTGCCATGTTAGAGAGGAACAAAGACAAAGAAAAAGGCAGTAATAGTTATTGAGTGCCTGTTATTTGCCAGGAAATTCGTGTCAGTTGATTTCATTTTCCTGATCAATCTGGAAGGCTGATTTAACCCTTCAATTAAAAAAAATGAAGAGCTTCAAAGCCAACAAATTAAAATACCAAGGTAATTGTTTAGTAAAGAGGCGTATGAAGATGACAGTCCTTTGTTTAAACCATCTGTGTCCATGAGACCTGCCTACAGAAAGAAGCCAATGTGCTGTTTGAAGTGCCTGCTGATGGCATTCAAGCCTCACCAAATGCTTGCTCTAAGAAAGACATGAAACCAGGTGCTGCAGGATGCGTGATGCTCGCTTCAGGGGTTTGGCAAAAATGCGGTAGATGCAGCCATCAGATGCTGCTAAGGACCTGGGAATTAATTACCTATTCATTTGGTAGTGTTCATTTTCATATCATAGATATAATCACTAATGAGAGCAATTATTTTGGTGTCATTATTGGTGGAATGGAGATACTGTGCTGTTGACTATTCAAATTCACTGTCCTAAGCACCTTCTCTAGCAACAGGACCATAGCCTGTCAAAGTGCATTACTTTGTGGATGATGAGGCCTAGAGGTGGGATCATGTTTCATTCCCCTGTACTGTCTGGACACTGTGTAGACTATCATCGGACAGATACCAAATAAATGTTTGTTGAATGAGTTGAGGTGAGCAAGAAAAATTAAAATTAAACTATAATTACTAACCAGACTCTATTAAAAAAATTGCTTTTGCCTGATTACATATACATTTTTATTGTCAGCAACGTGTAACATTGATATAGTCTTTGACAATTAAAAATGCTATTTTTCTGTCTAAAAGTTTATTAATTTTTACAAGAGTATTATTAGAAATGTATTCCTCTTCTCATTTTTGTTATAAAAAGTAATTCAACTTCATAATTTTTAACCTTGTGTTGAGAGGCAACCAAAGGCTGCCCACTGAATTTAAAAGAAAGCTTTTTTTGTTTTGTTCTTTGTTGTTGCTGTTTTCTTTGAGGCAGGATTTCTCTGTGTAGCTTTGGAGCCTGTCCTGGAACTTGCTCTGTAGACCAGGCTGTGTTGTAATAGGAGTGGCAGGGCTGCGTCCCCAGCATCCAGGCCGCCTGGCTTGCTTATGCCCCGAAATAACAACACACAAATTGTATTCTTTTAAAAACTGCTTGGCCCATTAGTTTCAGCCTCTTAACCCATTTCTAATAATCTATGTAGCATTATGAGGTGCGCTTATCAGGAAAGATTCAGCATGTCTGACCTGGTGGCTGGCTGCATCGCCATCTGACTCAGAGAGCAGAGCTATAGCGTCTGCCCGGGAGAGGGGAGCATGGCATCTCTGAGCTCACTTCCTCTTCCTCCCAGCATTCTGTTGTTTACTCCACCCACCTATGTTTTAACCTATCAGGGCCAAGCAGTTTCTTTATTGCTTAACCAATGAAATCAACAGATTGATATATGACACTCCCACATCAAGGCTGGATCTCACAGAAATTGACCTGCCTCTGCCTCCAAAATGCTGGGATTAAAGGCATGTACCACCACTGCCTGGTTTAAGAGGAAACTCTTATTTAGCCTTTCTGAGTGAACTAGAACTCAGGCCCCTTAATTTGTGTGTTTCACATACTAAATTATGGTTATATATAGCAGGCTTCAGGTGCACTATAAACTATTTTCATGAGGAATTATATAACCTGTAAACAAAACCAGCATACTATTATCTGAATGTCCCTTGTTTAATTAAGTTTGTTTGTGCTAGTAAAAATCTACCTGGAGTGTCATGACACAGAGGCTGGATGGCCCAGAGACCTAAGATAGAACCAAACACAACTGGAGAAAAAAAAGTTAATGTAGTAATTGTCTATTGGTAATCTGTTATACTCATAGATTGGTGCCTAGTCCAATAGTCATCAGAGAGGCTTCATCCAGCAACTGGTAGAAAGAGATACAGAGATCCTCAGTCAAACACTACACCTAGCTCTGGGAATCCTGTTGAAGAGAGGGAGGAAGGATTGTTGAAGCCAGAGGAGTCAAGGACATCACAAGAAAACCCACAAAATTAACTAACT
The DNA here is from genome assembly GCF_018167655.1 of Microtus oregoni. NCBI lineage: Eukaryota > Metazoa > Chordata > Mammalia > Rodentia > Cricetidae > Microtus > Microtus oregoni. Next base: position 32,379,143 of record NW_024543065.1, read on the forward strand.
TGGGCTCGTAGAAGCTCACAGACTGGACCAATATCCAGAGAGCCTTCATGGGGCCAACCTAGGCCCTCTATACATGCCATAGCTATGTAGTTTGGTCTTCTGTGGAATTCCTAACAGTGGGTACAGGGGCTGTCTCTGACTCTTTTGAGACACTATTCCTCTTACTGGATTATCTTGCTCAGCCTTAACACAATGCAAGTTACTTAGTCTTACTATATGTCATGTTTTGTATCCATGGGCAGCCTGCCCCCTTCTGAATAGAAATAGAGGAGTGGATGGGGTGGGCAAAGGGAAAGAAGGAGGAGGGACTGGGAATAGAGGAGAAGGGCTGGGAGACTGTGGTTGGGATATAAAATAAAAAACAAAAAATAAAGAGAACATCATCATCATCATCATCACAATAATGTAGCACCTTACTTCATTCAGAGTGTCAGCAGTCAAGAAAACAGAGGACAATGTATTCTGTTGAGGATGTAGACAAAATGGCACCCTTATATACTATTGGTGGGGATGTAAACCAGCCCAATATCTACATAAATTAATGTGGCTGATTCTGAAATTTGATCTACTAGACAATCCAGATCTAGTTTACCTTTGGGTCAGTCCCCAAGTCAGCACATGACGGAGACACTTGCACATGATTTATAGGTTGCTAGCTTTTTTTTTTTAATAAATTGAAAATCTAGACTCATTTCTTTGTATTATTAGTCTTTGCATTCTTCATATATATATATTGGTGCAATGTTTTTGAAGTGTTATTATGTGCTGTGGAGTCAGGGGACAAATTTGCTCACCATTCTAGTGTTGCCCAGAAAAGAAAGTGCTGAACTGAAGTGAAGCTAAAGCTTGGGGGGATTTTGCTGTTTCTCTAAATTATGTAACCAGAAAGAGGCAGACCATCACTCATATCATGAACTCCTGAAATGCAGACCCATGGTTTTTATCACCATGTGGTTTGTGCATGTGAATTTGTTCTGCGAATGGATGCCTGGTGTGGAAAGTCCTTCTGTATATGTGTTGATTAAGAAGCTGGCTTGGCCTTTGATAGGGCAGAGTAGAGCTAGGTAGGGAAAGCTAAACTGAATCCTGGGAGAAAGAAGGCGGAGTCAGGAAAAACCATGTAGCTACTGCAGGGGACAGACACCAGAAGTAATCTTGCTGGTAAGCCACAGACACGTGGTGATACACAAGTTAACAGAAATAGGTAAAATTAAAATGTAAGAAGCCAGCAATACACTTAAGCTAATAGGTTAAGCAGTGATTTAATTCATCACAGTTTCTGTGTGGTTATTTTAGGAGTCTGGGCAGCCGGGGACAAACAAGCAGCCTGCTACAACAGATACTTACTATAGATGCACAGGACACAGGCTGGTGTTCTCATAGATCATTGCAAGGACAAGCATAATTATCAGCTTTAGCCAGGAAGCAAGGGTGCGAGTGTATTCTTCTTGGTTCAGCTTGTGCTTTCGTTTCTTTTACACGGTGTAGGTCATTTTGTCCTCCAGGAACGTGGTGTTTGAGGAAGACACTGAGTGGAGGACCTTGTCTACAGATAAGATGCTTTCAGCAAATAATCGCTCAAAGAACAATGATGTTTATTACCTCCCTTAAGTGGAAGACTTGAGATCAAGTGGTTTCAAGGTCAGACAACCAAGTCGTTCAATAAAGATGTTAGGAGTGCAGATCTTGACAACTGTCTGACCTTCCACCCTCAAAGCACTGGCCCTTGATTTTGTTCTTCACCTTCACTGTTGAAAGTGGCTGCAGTGGCTCCCAGAACCATAAGAAACTCTAAACACAGAGAACATTTTCTCAGCTGCATCTTGATTTCTAAGTAGAGAAGGACTCTCCAGCTCCACCCAGTGTAGTCTCTTCATGTTATCTTGCCTAGTGTTTTGTCATAGGCAGCTAAGAGTTAGCACTAATAAAGGGGATTATTGTCAGCAACACAACCATTGTGTCAACTTTAACAATCAAATAGACTATTTTTTCTCCCACTGTCCAGTTAAGTAGATTTTAACAACTGTAATGCATTGATTATTAAAAAATATAATGGTGCAGGACAACTCTGCATTCTGTTAATTATGTTTTAAATAAACACTGATTGGCCAGTAACCAGGCAGGAAGTATAGGCAGGACAACCAGACAGGAAGTAGAGGTGGGGCAATGAGAACAGGAGAATTCAGGGAAGAGGAAAGTCCATTCCTCTACAGTCCTGCCAAGAAGGAAGATGTGACCTACCCTGCTGGAAAAGGTACCGAGCCATGTGGCTAACATAGATAAGTATAATGGGTTAATATAAGTTATAAGAGTTAATAAGAAGCCTGAGCTTATGGGCTAATCAGTTTATCATTAATATGAGTACTGTGTGATTTTTTTGGGGGGTCAAATGGCTGTGGGACCTGGTGAAAGGACAGAAACCCCAACAAGCAGGACCTCATGTTACAATATAATCCTTTTATGTCTCATTTTGTTTTATAGGTTACTTTGATTTCATAATATTTTGTGAGTCAACCAGGGCTATATTGAGAGTGTTAAGTGGAAACTCTTCCTTTATCCTCTGTTTTGAATAAAATCATCGCTACTGTTTTAGATGAATGAAATTCTCCTGTCTCTGCACCTACCACCAATACCTAGACCTGTCAAATGCTCCTACAGCCTATAGCTACCAGAATGTGAACTAAACCACTATTATTCACAAAGACCTGTGCTTGTGTGTTTATGTATTAGAGCTACTGGCTTGAACTACTCCCAAGTAACAATTAACACCTAAAATAACTATTTTCCCTCAGAAGAATTAACCAAACGAAAATTTTACCCTAAGAGAAAATTGTTACTTATATTGAAGTCTACATGACTGGGAAACAACACTAACATGGAGGTAGGAATCTAAATAGGTCTCCCTGACAATGAGGATCTAGAGACAATTGCTGTAAAAAGACTCAGGCTGTTAACTGCTGACAATGGCAAGCACCTTCTAAGTAAAGTCCCCTGCTTTCATCTTCATCCTGGCAGATGCATGGCCACTGGAGGTTCTGGTGGATGCATCTCTTTGCAGGTCTTGGAGAAAGTGATGAGTGGAGGACCTACAAATGTGCTGTTCTGTTCACAAAAGCAGTGAGGAAGGAAGGAGAAATGGTTACTCTCTCTGTGTACTAGTATTGAGAGTTTGACATGATAAATCAAAAGAAAAAAAACAACTCAAGAGAAACCCTTTAGACAGAGTGATTTTCCACCCCAAGGATATATATATCATCAAACTCTACAGATAATATTATCTGCAGCTTGCAGAGAGGGATACTGGATGAGAGAAATGTAGCTTTTGCTCCTGAAAACTCATTATTGTCAGCAACAATCAATTCCTTTTTACAAATGCACATATGGGAATAATGGATTATGTACTTAGAGTTTTTTAAAAAAATCCCAATTACTATAGAACACTCCCAAATAATTTTAAACGTGCTTCTGATTTAAATTGCATATTAATTGGTTTGTCCACTAAGTCAGAGTGTGTAGCATTAATAATAAAGCTGGTGAGCCATCTGATAATGAAAATAGCAGGACAGAAGCCTCAGGAATGGTATTTGTCTAGGAGCTCTAGTTCCCGTGATTTATTAGGGAAAACTCTTTTATGTAGATTGTAAGTGTATATTCATTTATCTCAATATATTGACAACTTGTTCAAAAATATTCTTTAGGAACACATTTAAAAATAATTGAAAAAAATTATATTAAAAATTGGAACCTGATATTAAAAAATAGAACTAAGGATGGTAAAAAGGAAGATGAGTTGCTTGGTGATGTTGCAAGGCCCCAGACCTTAGCACATCTGGTATCATGGTAGAACTACCATTTAGGCTTTGGAACCCATGATGCAGGCAGCAATGTCTGCCAGGACAAGAATAATGACCTAATCCACCAGGAGTTCATAGTTCTGGCAAAGTACTAACCTTGCTTTCTGGCTTCTGTCAGAGTTCATCTTCTGTTGAAGCGTGTCAACCAAGGATGTGGTTTTGTGCTTAAAAGACCATCCTGGGAAAGACTCAGGATGGAGATACTGAGATCCGGAACCAAGATCCTGAACAACCAATGTAATTGCCAGCTGGCCAATAAAGACTTTCAGTTGTCTTGAACCTGTGTCCAAGTAGTCTTCACTCTTGAATGTCACACACAATGGCATGGACATTTGTATTTAAAAATTGGATCCAATTACAAAGGAACATTTTTTTTAACTGGCTAAATCATTGTATAGAACATTAAAATGTTGGAAAATACTCTGTTGGTTTTTTTTTTTTTATATCCAAAATGTGTTTATTGGGATGGTTCCCACTCATCTCGAATCCGGTGCTTTTCAGTGCTGCTTCCTCCTGAAGGAGCATCCTTCTGCCAGTCTTGCTTTCCCGCATGTAGGCTGACAGAGGACAGGGGAGCAGCCGACACACAGGACTACCGTCTGTGCATGGCTAAAGACCGTGGTGATTCTATAGCATCCTGGGCACTTTGTATCCATAAAGTAGGAATTGGGGCTCTGCACCAGGCGCTTTTTCTTGTGTTTCCTTTTTTCCTCCTCTGGTGAGGGATGAAGGAGATCCTTTGCGAGAGGCATGTTCTCGTAGGGAGGTCGTCACCACTGGAAAGGCTCTGTTTTTTTTTTTTTTTTAAAACTAAGCTAAGTCATGATTTTATGCATGAATGAGTTTGTTAAGAAAAGGAGAAAATTCAGGGATGATTAGAAAATGTCCAAACAGACAGAATTGGATGGAAATGCTTATGTAGTTGTTGCTTAATAATATAAACGTGTGTAGTTTTTCATGCAAACACTTTGAAAAGGTTTTCCTGTCCCCTCCAGTTGCTTGTTACCATCCCCCTTAGGACTTAAAAATCTGCTTCCATTGTGACTAGAGAATGACTTCAATACAGACTTGTTTATAATAATTTTTCAGTTTATTTCAGGGTCTGGATCAAGTGGAAGAATTAGTAAAAGTAGTGGAGGCAGGAGTTAGTGTGCCTGGTAGCACTGCAGCAGCCACACCATGGCACATTCTCCACCCTCTTACTTTCCATGTTCTCTCTCTTTAGTTTGCTTCTTTCGTTGTTCTGGACATTGTAATGTTCACTGAAGTACTGAGCATTCCTGTTCTGTTTCTTGACATATGATAGGATTAAGTCACCTAGGCTCTGCTCTGGAAACAAAAGCCTAGCTACTAGTTTCAATCATCATCATCTTTTTGTAGGGAGGTATATACAATTACTTTCCAGGAAGAGCTAGCAAGAACCCCCATGAAGCGTGTAAAGTCCTTGTTCAAAGGAAGACTACATTGCAGAAGATCATCTCATGGAGGCACAGATCAGAGGTCTAACAAAAAAGAAATTTCTAAGACATTTTGAGTTAGGAGTAAGACAAATTAGGTAGTGAGGTTGATGTAGCTATAGGTGGTGAGATGAAAAAGACAGATGGCTGGAAAGCAGTTTGGAAGATTGACAGATGAAAATAGTTCAGCCATGCCTGTTCTGTTTGAATTTTTATCACTCTAATGTCAATCTTTTAGCAGAAGATCTATATATTATGGTGTCCATGGAGTTTGCTTATTTTAATATGTATTTAAGTGAGAACCCCAATATGTCTAGTTGAGGTAATGATCATCAGTACTCAGGTGAGTGGAGCACATCTCTGAAGAGAATGGAGGCCAGAGTCAGCACCTGTGATCCTTACGATTCTGGGAGAACAGGGAGCCCCAGAACCAACCCTGCCCCCACTACCCTCTCTTCCCCTCCCCTTCTCTCCTCTCCTCTTCTCCCCTCTCCTCTCTTCTCCTCCCCTCTCTCTTCTTTTTTCATTTTTCTCTTCTCCCCTTCCCTCTTCTCCAATTATTTCCTCTTCCATCCCTTCCCATCTTTTCCACTCCTTTTTCCTCCTCTCCCCTCTTCTGCTCTCCTCTCCTCTCCCTCCCCTCTTCTCTCTCTCCTTCTCTCCTTTCCTCTCCTCCTTCCTCCATTACTCAGCATACATTTCATTATGACATTTTTATACCTATGTGTCATTATTCTTTGTTCTAATTCATTCCTCACCTTCATCACTGCTCTTTGCTTTTCCCACCTCCCTCTTGTTGGTACCTTTCTACCACACAAATGGTTTTTCCTTGTACTTTTATGCCTCGTGTATTTCATTATCTTCTCTTTCCTCCATTGTTTATCTTAACCCTTAAGGTATTTTCCCCTTCTCATGTCTTCATGTCTCCTTACTTCACACACACACACACACACACACACACACACACACACACACACACTTTAGTTTCCACATGAGAGAAAACCATATTTGTTTTTCAGAATCTGGTTTATTTTGCTTACACAGAATAATTTGCAGTTCTATCATTTTTCATGAAGATATCATGATTTTCATTTTCATTATGGCTGAATAAAATTCCATTATGTATATGTTTCACATTCTCATTATCCATTCATCTGTTGATGTACATCTAGGCTCCTTTTATCTTCTGATTATTGTGAATAATAAAGCTATAAATACGAACATGAAAGTGACCCTGTAATGTGTAGACTTGGGGCATATAGCTTAGGGAGCCAAACATTATATCGTACAGACTTTCATTTCTAATTTTGAGAAACTTCCATACTGCCCATAGTGGATGCACAAGTTTACTTTTCCTACAGCAGTGAATAAGAGCTCCTCTTTCTCTGCATCTTCCCCAAGAGTTGTTACTATTTGTTCTCGTGATGATAGTCATTCTGCCAGAGGCAGCATCTTTCTGACACTGAGCATTTAAAAACTTGACCATTTATCTTTCTTCTTTTAAGAGCTGTCTTTTAATCATTTGTCATTTTTAAACTGGATTATTTGTTTTATGCTGTTTAAGTTTTGCAGTTCTTCATATATACTAGATATTTGGCTATGATATCATCAGTGCATATACATAGATTTTATCTTTATCCTAGCTCAATTGAATTATTGACTGAATAGTAGCCTTGTTTAATAGCACTATATATTTCTTGAGTTCGTTTCATGTTCTCTCTCCATTATTAGAATAATTTAATTTGTAATACATTATTAGAAAGGAAGTTGGGATCTGAAATCTATTTTGACTACATTGAACATATTCACTTCAATTTAGGTGTTAACCTTTGTTTTCCATCAATAAATGAATCATCTAATTCTTAACATTCTGCTAGCAAAAAATGAGAAATAAAAATGTTTTAAGACAGAAGGAAACTCTTCTTACCTCTCTGTTTTATAAATACAGAAACCTAACAGGACATAGCAAATGGGGGAGATCCAAGTATGCCCTTGACGTTAAAGAGTGCTTTCCATCCTCCTGTGCAGTTTGTTGTTTGTGAAGTGGACAAGGGGCTTGTTCTTGATGAGACTGTAGAACTAAAGAAGCATATCAATCAAACAGCTTTGGATTCAGACTCCTCCTACTAACCTGATGAATCCACAATAATGAATTACAAGAACTGCTAGTGTAACCGTGTGTGTGTGTGTGTGTGTGTGTGTGTGTGTGTGAGAGAGAGAGAGAGAGAGAGAGAGAGATTGAGAGAGACCCTCAGAGAGAGAGAGACAAAGGAGGAGGAGACTGAGAGATAGAGGAAGACATATGGAGGAAGATAGTGAGATAAAGACTGATGCACTCACTGAGAGAGAGAGAGAGAGAGAGAGAGAGAGAGAGAGAGAGAAAGAGAAAGAGGCAGAGAGAAATAAAGAAGAAAATGAGTGGATGATGTTTCCTTCTGGAAATGACTTTTGTTGGTGACAGATTCAAAGAAAGCAGCTCTTTGGAACGAAAACGGTTTTGCAGATCAAATGCAGAGCTCATTGATTTAAATTGTGTGAAGAAACCAAAAAGCATGTATGTGTGTAGTTCTGAGGCTTAGCAGAAGGGCTGAGGAAGAAAAGAACTTGGGGAAAGAACTGAAGGTGTACTTCGGCCAGAATTCAGGAAGCAATCCAGCGTGTGAGGAATGTCATGGTACAGGCCGTGGGACAGGCTTTCCAAAGCAGTAGTTGCTGATTGTCCTTTGGGATCATCTCTTTGGAGGATGAAGATGCCCAGGCTGCTCCCATGGGCAGTGAGGGTAAGAACAGAGAGTAGCCATCCTGGCTTAGACTGCACTGTGGTTGAATGGTTGATAGAATCCTGTTTATCTGTTTGAAGATCCTTGCTTTTCAGAGCCCAGCATCTCCTGTTCCACGCTAATGCTTGGCTGGCAGCTTAGGAGAGAGCTGTGGGGTAATTGTTAAGAAGACAGACTCCAGACAATTTAAATGGGACAAATTTCATTCTGATATTGGGAAATCATCCCAAAGCAGTGCACATTTAAGGAATTAAAAATAAATACCATTGATTTCAGCCCAAGTCAGTGCTGAGTTTTCAGTCCCACTTTGGGTGCATAGAAATAATAGGCTGTAGAAAAACAGTGTCAAAGCATCTCAAAGATGAAGCATATCCTAAAAAGCCAACAGAGTGTAATCTGAAAACTTTGCTCAGAAGAATTTTCTTTGCTTGTGGTGTTTTACAAACAAGCATCCAAACAAAGTGGTACTAGGAACAGTTACTTCTTTGACTACTGGTGTCTTTCTAGTAAAGAGTCTTCCTATATGTCACAAGGTTTCAAAGAGGAATGAAAAGCTATCGGAGTGGTATCTTTGCATCATGACAACTGTCTGAGCCTCAGATGGCTCTCTAAACCCAGATCCTGCTCAAATGGCCCTTCTGCAAGGTTATTGCAGTCGGGTGAGGTCTGCTTTTGGCCTTTGCCTTCGGGTGGTAATACTTCCTCTGGGAAAAAGAAATAACTCATAATATAATCTGCCAGGGCCACAACTTCTTCAGTATTTCAGGTTGTCCTTTCTAAAGTATAAGGTCAAGGAATAAATCTTCACTGCAGAATGTCATGAACGACATCAGCCAGAGCCTTTGTGAAAAAGAATTTGGTGTTGCACAGATATACAAAGGAAGGCATAAAATCCAGTCACAGCCTGTATATTAGCCTTGTCAGAAAGGAAAAAGTAAGGCACTCGAGAACCAAAGGGGTTTGCTTTCGAGTGGCCTTTGCATCACTTCTGTTCTTTATAGTAGATAACGCCCAGGTAAATGAGAATAACCTTGGTTTGTAGCATATTCAAAGTCTGAAGGAGACTTCATTTATGTGTGGTTCTTGTTCCTTTAATTTCTTGATCAGAAAGTGTTAGGATTTCTCCATTTTCTAATTTTTCTTTTATAATTTATTTTTTTTAAAAAAGAAAACAAACTATCTTTTCCCATTTTACATACCAATCCCACTTCCCACTCCCTCCTCTTCTCACAATCACCCACCCCCCACCTCCATACACTCCTCAGAGAGGGTTAGGCACATTGCTCTGAGGAAGGACCAAGGCCCTCCTACTATATCTAGGCCGAGCAAGGTGTCCCTCTACAAAAAGCCAATATAAGCAGTAGGGGTAAATCCTGGCCCAATTGCCAGTGACCGCACAGTCTGCCCCAGTCATTCAACTGTCACCCACATTCAGAGGGCCTAGTTTGGTCCTGTGCTTGTTCCTTCCCAGTCTGGCTAAAGTTGGTGAGCTCCCATTAGCTCAGGTAGACTGTTTCAGTGGCTATCTCCAGCATGGTCTTGACCTCTTTGCTCATATTCTCACTCCTCCCACTCTTCAACTGAACTTTGCGAGCTCAGTCCAGTGCTCTGCTGTGGGTCTTTGCCTCTGCTTCCATCAGTTGCTGGATGAAGGTTCTATGGTGCCATTTAGATATGCATCAATCTAACTACAGGGCAAGGCCAGTTTAGGCATCCTCTCCACTGTTGCTTAGGGTCTTAGCTGGGGTCATCCTTGTGGGTTCCTGGGAATTTCTCTAGTGCCAGGTTTCTTGCTAGCCCCATTATGGCTCACTCAATAAAGATATCTCTTTCCTTGCTTTCTGTCTCTGTCCTTCCTTCATCTCAAATATTCTGTTCCCTCAAGTTCTCCTCCCTTCTCCCTTCTCCCCTCCTCCCCCATGATTTCCCTTTTCCTCCCACTCTCATGCTCCCAATTCTGTCAGGAAATCTTGTTTATTTCCCCTTCCCAAGTGGATTTATATGTTTCTCTTAGGGTTCACCTTGTTATTTAGCTTCTCTAGGGTTATTGACAATAGGCTGGTTATCTTTTGCTTTACAGCTAGTATCCACTTATGAGTGAGTGCATATCATATTCATCTTTCTGGGACTGGGTTTCTTTACTCAGGATGACTGTTCCTGATAGAAGAGAAAGTAGAAAGTACCTTCAATGCGTGGGCACAGGGGACCACTTCCTAAATACAACACCAGTAGCACACACACTGAGAGTAACAATAAATAAATCGGATCTCCTGAAACTGACAAGCTTCTGTAAAGCAAAGGGCATAGTCTATAAGACAAAAAGGCAGCCTACTGAATGGGAAAAGATCTTCACCAACCCCATCAGACAGAAGACTGTAGCAATGAGGAGGCCTGTTTGTTGGGGTTTCTGTCCTGCCTGGTACCCCACAGCTGGAAAGCCCCAAAGAAAATCACACAGAGTCTGTATTACTTATTAACTGATTGGCCCATTAGCTCAGGCTACTTATTAGCTCTTGTAGCTTATATTAACCCATTATTCTGATCTATGTTCACCATATGGCTCAGTATTTTTCACAGCCAGAGCAGATCACATGTTGCTTCTTGAGAGTCTGGGCAGGAGTGGGAGGAATGGGCTTCCTCCTTTCCAGCATTCTCCTGTTCTCATCACCCCGCTTCTACTTCCTGTCTGGTTGATCCACCTATACTTCCTGCCTGGCCAATCAGCGTTTTATTAAAATACATGATTAACAGAATACAGACAATTCTCCTGCACCAGAAGACTTATCTCCAAAATATATAACGAACTCAAGAAATTAGACACCAAAATTCCAAATAATCCAATTAAAAATCGGGTACAGATCTAAACAGAGAATTCTAAACAGAAGAATCTCAAATGGCAGAAAGACACTTAAGGAAATGTTCAACATCCTTAGCCATCAGGGAAACGAAAATCAAATGACTCTGAGATTTCATCTTACACCTGCCAGAAAGACTAAGATCAAAAACACCAACAATAGTTTATTCTGGAGAGGATGTGGAGTAAGAAAATACTCTTCCATTGCTGGTGGGAATGCAAACTTGTACAACCACTCTGGAAATCAGTATGGTGGTTTCTCAGAAAACATACCTCAGGACCCAGAAATAGCACTCTTGGGCATATACTCAAAGGATGCTCAATCAAATGAATAAGGACAGTTGTTAAACTATGTTTGCAGTAGCATTATTTGTAATAGCCAGAATCTGGAAACAACCTAGGTGCCCCTCAACCAAAGAATGGACAGAGAAAATGTGGTATATTTACACAATGGAGTACTACTCAGTGATAAAAAAAAATGACATCTTGAAATTTGCATGCATTGTGGATGGAACTAAGGTTTCTTCATTTTCAATTTTACTGAAAGTTTCTCAGTCTGCATGTTGTGACTTATTTATCCATTAGGAATTTGCACCCATTTGGCATCAAGACACCCTATAACCAGTGAATTTTGGCCTTGAGCTTATTCGCCAGAACCACTTGGATTTTATGTAGTTCCTCTAACTTTTGGTAAGTGAAAACAAATGGGAAAAACTGGCAATACAGATACAACACAGTACAATACAATACAATACAAAACAATACACCTTGAGTGGCCGTATGTTAGGAAACTTGCTGCAGTGGATACAAAGAAGACAGAAAGCTAACTAAGCCCAGTTCAGTGTGACATTCAGGAAGAAAGAGTTCCAGAAATAAAGCTCAATTTACTTATTCCAGAAAGGCCTACCTCAGGAGCCAGGTCACAAGGGCAAGCCTGTTTCGGCACAGGGATGAACTATTTCTAGTATCAAAGAAAGTCTCTGGCAGTCTGTCTTTACAGTTTAGTGTCTCTTCCTCAGCGTAGGGCTTTGGTTGCTGGTGAGAAAATGGGTGACTGAATCACGGTGAAGTTCTTCAGCTAAGTCCATCTATGAATTTAAGTAGTTTTCACGTGTATTTCAATAAAATGAGAAGACTTCTCTAAGCTCTTTGTTAGGCTGGGCTCTGCTTTCATTATAATGGTCAGCTCCCTCAGTAGCAGTGATTCTCAACCTGTAGGTCCTGACCCCTCTGGGGGACAAATGACCCTTTCACAGGGATCATTAAAACCTTGGAAAAACACAGATATTTGCATTAAAATTCATAACCGCAGCAATATAACAGTTATAAAGCAGCAACAAACGTAGTTTTATGTTTGGGGGTCACGACAACACGAGGAGCCGTGTTAAAGGACTGGCACATTAGGAAAGTTGAGAACCACTGCTTTGTACCTTGTTTGTCTGACTAATGATTTCCATTTGAGTTTAATTTTTTTAGCATACGTATGTGTGAATGACAAGAAGAGGACCCTTCATAAAAAGAAGTGTATCACTTTTATAAGACACCATGGGTGAAAACGGAACCTTCTGAGATTATGCTGTCTCTATATAGCAGCAGAGAAAAGCCATTCCTTCTCCTAATTGAGCAACTTCTTGGATGCCACTCTGTGATACAAACTGCTTGGAGCTTAAGCGAGCCTCCAGCAGCTTCAGTCAGTATTGCCAAACGAATGTACAAATGAATAACAATATAACCAAATCATGAAATGCTTTTTTTTCTTGGCCTTTAATTCAAATATACTATAGCACACATGTGCTATTTGGATTCTTTTCACATGTAATTAAACTGCACAGAGAAAAAGCCTGGCAAAGGGAAGGTGAGGGAAGGGCCGATAAAAGAACGTGCAATTTCTTAGAGCATTTTATCAGCTTCCCACTATCCCCTCTGTGTTTTGATAAGATGAAACAAGACTAGCATTTAAAGGTCTGGAGAAAGGATTCATATAACCCAATAAATGTGCTGTTAATTGGAGAAGCAGCATCTTGTTTTCAAACTATAGCTTATAGTCATAAAAACACACTAATAATTTCTAACACTATGCCGACAATCACCTGCGGAGCTTTTCTGGTGGCTTTTGACCTGCCCTACATTGTTACTAGAGCCAATCTTACTAACAGGGTTGATGTCATACCAGCTTCTTCTTTTTCTTTGCTGAATCTTTTCACAAAATTATTTAAAGACGCGTCTTTAACCACCCACACAGTGCCAAGCTGTTCTGTGAATGCCAGTCCTCTGCCATTAGGAGAATTGTCTTAGATAACGTCACACGACCTTTTGAGATGTTAATCTTTGTACTTTCTTATATGTGACCCTTCGTTTGTTCAGGTGCACGTATTCCCACTGCCCCGAGGGGACCGAGATTTAGAGCAAAGAGGGAAGCTACAGTAGGAACAGACTTTTGAAAGTTCGGTCTTTTGATAGTTTACATTTTGTTGAGAAAAGGATCACAGAAAATCTGAAGCGGAACTGATGTCCTCCAGTGCCCTGAATTCACTGAGCTCTGTCTGGGCTACCCTTACGGATGTGTCTTTATTAATGTCTTCAGGGCCTCAGAATGATCCTGACACAGTGGGTCAGTCTCTGGCTTCCCCGAAGGACAGTGATGGCTACAAAGCAAAACGTCTCCAGCTTCATTCTTTGAAGCGTAGAAAGTGTATCCACGTTGTGTAAGCTCCACATATTAGCCTTCCAAGGGCAGAGAGAAAAAATCAGTCTCAACAGTGACTCTTTCTTTAATTGGCAAAGACGATATCTTAAAATAAGAGCAAAAAGAGTCCATTCTGGAAATAAGACTTCAAATGTACAGGAACTGTTCTTTCTAGATTATTATCAACATTCACCATCCAAAGAGAAGCTATCATAGACCTAGGAAGGACTTTAGATTGGTTTCTGACATATTCTACTCACAAAGGAATTCTGCTTCCACCTGGTCCCCCAGCACTCATCCTCTACTCTACCCTACCCTTGAACAGCTTCACCAAGATGCTGGTCTTTTCTGTTGTTAACACCTCTTTGTTAAGACCTTTTGTTCTATCAACAACCCTCCATCAGCTTGCTTGATATATTTTCTCTATAATAATTCCAATGCATTATGGAACTGAAGGCCCTGTTTGGTAGTCTGAATAAGAATGGCCCTCATATATTCATACATGGAACTCTTTGAGAAGGATTGGGAAGTATGGCCTTCTTGGAGGATGTATGTCATAAAGTATATAGCCAGCACCAGCTTCTTCCTCTCTCCTCCTATCCCCATCTCCATCTCCCAACTCTCTGGTGCACCTTAAGGATTAGGCATGAGCTCTCAAGTACTGCTCCAGCACCATGCTTGCCTTCCTGCCACTCTGCTGTGTTCCCTAGCATGCTGATCATCACTAGCCCTCTGAAGTTGTAAGCAAGCCCCAGTTAAATGCTTTCTTCTACAAGTTGCCTTGGTCATGGTGTCTCTTCACAGCAATAAGAAACTCAGAGAAACCTTTTTGTAAATAATATGTAAACTAAAGTAATAAAATTTTAGAGATTTAGTGGCCATTCTAACTACATTTATTGCACTTTAATACACTTGTTAACTAAGACAAACAAATCGAAGGCCAGACAAGAATACAGCAGTGACAACAGCAACTACAACCTAAATTTAAAATACTATTGTATTCTCGGGAGATGTGGAAGCTGAAGTAGGAAGAAATAAGTTTCACTGAATAGCACTGTCACTATCAGAGCTGGAAGAAGGCAGCAATTGGCATGCCAGTGGTATGGAGGCTAGGAGTGATATTACGGGAAGGTAATATCTCTTCTAGAGTCAGGTTAAGGACATCACTAAATGATTCCACCTTGGGAACAGAGAACATGCCTTACTCAGAATATCAGAAGGAATACCTAATCAAAAGAATCTTTGAATGAATAAACTTTTGTACCAGGTCAAAACCATCAATGAAGAACAGCTTGCTATGCAATTGGAGCTTCTTGAAGGAACAGGCACCTTTTCCCTTTGGCACAAAGGTATTCCACAGAGTGCAATGGTGGATAGCATGTCAAAAAGGCACACTATATGCAGAGCTGGAGGGACTAAAGTGGGTAGAGAGTGAACAGTCTCTGGTACCTCCAGAGAGCCTCCATTTCAGCACATGTGGGGGACTAGGGAAAGGGTTGCCTCATTGCCCTATCCACTTAGCAGGAGGAAGGGGAACACAGATTTCCTAGCCTAGGTGATTCTCAGGAATACAGAGAACACTGCTTTGTTATTTTTGGAGGAACAGTTATTTGGGTATTATTTCAATTTTTGGAATTCAGTGTTTCAGCTAGTTGCCAGATTTCCTGTACTTGGAGGGGATCCTGGAACAGGCTGTTGCTGGCTTCCCAGTGGGCAGAGCTGTGCCCTGGAGAAAGACTCAAGGCTCAGGCTAATGTGGGAGTGATTTCTTATTAATAAAGATACTGCCTAGACCCATTTGATAGGCCAACCCTTAGGTAGGCGGAGTAAACAGAACAGAATGCTGGGAGAAAGAAGCTGAATCAGGAGTCGCCATGATTCTCCCACTCCAGACAGACGCAGGTTAAGATCTTCCCTGGTAAGCCACCTCATGGGCTACACAGATTATTAGAAATGGGCTAGTTCAGGTGCAAGAGTTAGCCGAGAAAAGACTAGATATAATGGACCAAGTGGTGTTTAAAAGAATACAGTTTCTGTGTAATTATTTCGGGGCATAAGCTAGCCATGTGGGCGGCCGAGGTGCCGAGGACACAGCCCTGCTGCTCCTACTACATCAGGCAGAAAGGTGCTGATCTGGATTTGCCCACAGTGCATTGCACTGTGAACAAAAGTGGAGTTAGATGTAAAATACGGTGTAGGATGCTGAGGTCAGCCATCAGACACCAAATGGAGAGCAGGCAGAGATGCACAGTCCAAATTCGGGAGGGCTCTCGGGGTTTTGCTTTTAATTTAGCTACTGGCCATGAAATATGCTTTAAATAGTGGCTTTCTACTGGAGCTCTTGCACCAAGAGACACGCTCAGATGTTGGGAGACAATTGGAAGTGAGCAGCGTGCAGCTAACACCGAGTGGGAAGAGGCTAGAGATGCTGCTACAGATCTTTCTTTACATGCTATGTTTGAGGACCAGCACCATGCTCTTTGAGGCTACTGCTCAACCTCTTTCTAGGCTGAATTGCAGGAAAAATTCCTGACGCTACAGATGGACCTGACTCAGGTTGGATTGGTTGGATGTTATCTGTAGTAATAAGGGCTAGTAAAAAATGTCAGCTTGCTACATACTTTTTTTATAAGATATCAATAGCTGAAAAGTGGATAGGTGAACCTTATTGGATAAGCTTTTCCTTGATCACTGTTCTTTCAAACCATCAGTTTATCTACAGTATGAAACAACACCATATCATTAGCAAGAGAATCAACATATGTTTTGCTTATTGACAATATGGCTATCTCTAGTTGTAGTAATAAGGGTGGCGGCGGGGCTGCGTCCCCAACACCCCAGCCACCTGCCCGGCTAGCTTATGCCCCGAAATAACAACACACAAACTGTATTCATTTAATCACTGCTTGGCCCATTCTCTTCTAGGCTAATTCTCACATATTAATTTAGCCCATTTCTAATCATCTGTGTGTAGCACCCCAAGGTGCGCTTACCGGGGAGATTCTAGCCTAGTTCATCCTGGGTCGGAGCTTCATCCCGGGAGCGGGGCATGGCGTCTCTCTCTGAGGCGTCTGCTCCCGAGCGAGCTGTGGAGTCTCTGACCTCACTTCCTCTTCCTCCCAGCGTTCTGTTCTGTTTACTCCTCCCACCTATCCTCTAACCAATAAAATGGGCCAGGGCAGTTCCTTTATTAGCCAATGACCTTCCTCCATCAATGTTACATAAAGACGTTGGCAACAGTGTTGGGGTGGCTAGAGATGATCTTCATGGCTGTTTCTGTGTCACATGGCTCCAAGAGTGCCGTGATTTATTCACTGTAAACTCTTGTATGTCTGATCCCTTCTAGCTCTCAGCAGCTGGCCACAGGCTTGCTTCTTGGACATGGGTGTCACCCTCATTTGAAGATGACTATTCACCTTACCATGTCAGAGTTAGCCTGATTCTGGTTGAAAGTGCATCTCTTCAGTCTCGGATGTCGACGTCCCACCCCCCTTTGGTCATCTACAGTGAGTGGAAATGGATGCATGGGGCTCTGAGGTTTGTATTCCCTTACCCACATGTAGTAACTGTATGCACAAGGTATCTCTTGTGATCATCTTCTCCCTGCAAGTTCCCTAAACTTTATTTGCTTGATGACTAATGAAATGTCTCTATTTGGACCACGCTGTAAAAACAGATATATATTTAAAAGCCTTATTGAAAATCACTTGGAAGATCAAGATTTCTTGTGGCATGAAAAGACTCCTTCTTCTATGAGAAAGGGAGGAAGCATCTCAAAGAGTGTGGCAGGTGTTTGTGGTTGTTTACATCTGGATGCAGACCCAGAGAAGTCGAGGGCTGTCCTTACCGCATGGTGCCCATCCATCCAGACTGAGTCCTGTGAACATGGCCAATACACATTCATTTTTTTTTTAGTCCAATTCTTTTCTTTGGAGGAAGAAGGGGTACAGAGATGGAAACAGTTCACCAGGGCTCTGAGGCTGGGGAGACTTTTGGGGTAAGGGTAAGGTAGAATAATAAATAAATCCCAGTTTTACTATTCCAACACATTTATGGCTAGAGATAGAGTAAGGGGTACGTTTCTGTACTTTGCACATTTTCCTCACGTGTGTGTGTGGGAGTATGAGGAAGAGAGGGAGAGGTACCGGGAGAGGGAGATTGATAACTTTGGAAATATCCCAGTGTCTTCAAGTATAGGGAAGATATTTTCTCTCTATATATATATATATTTAATCACAAAACTGGGTTCTTTGCATGGCTGAAGGCTGGAGCCTGGGACAGACAGCATTTATCCAGGATTCTGACCAGATTGACATCTTGAGCATATCAGCTTCTTGCATGGAATTATGTATCTCATTCATTCTAAGAGATTTGAGGAAGCTTTGTGTGTGTGTGTGTGTGTGTGTGATTACTAATTGGCAAAATACGAACTTTTTTTTTTCCAGGAGCAACATAATTATATTATTTCCACTGCCCCTTTCTTCCTTTCGACACCCCTCCCCATATATTGCTCCTATCTCTCTTTTAAATTCAGTTTCCTTAATCGAAAAAGTAGATGTGGAGCTCTCCTAATGTCCACACATCCTGCTCTGCCCATTCTGGGTGTGCTAGCTTGTGAGTATACTGTCTTCCCGAAATCCCATTCAGATCAGGGCTCCTCCTCAGAAGCATGGTAATAGGCTTCCGAGGAGCAGTGAAATCCTTTGTGTGTGGAGAAAATTTGAACCTATCTGTGAATGTGTATTTAATGTCGAAGGAGTCCATAGCTTACATGGATTTGCGTAGGGACCTCAGACTCTCTGATGGCAGAATATTGATAATCTGCTATTTGGAGCTTTTAACACACGAGTCCCGAAAGGGAGATAAGACATGGAAATAAACGGCTTTCAAGTTTGAGAGCATGTTCCGGGCATTTTGAGACAGGGAGATGACCTTGGGTGGTGCACAGCTTACTGTGCCTAAAGATTGGGCGAGATTTGCACAGGAAAGCAAATGAAAGAAGTGAGTTCATAATAGTTAAGGAAAGCCAGCTCTAAAGTTACACACAACAACCTAGCTATTTGTAAACCTTTACGTAAGCATTATGAAGATTTCCAAGTGATATTAATGACTAACCCACATTTTGTTCATCATCTATCCTCAAAACAGAACGGAGCTGTGTGGATCCCCAGCCTCCTCCATTAGGCTGCATTGTCTCATCTGACAAGCACACACTGGCCATCACTGCCTCACGCCGTGACTACGCCGTGACTACGGGCTGTCAGCTGTCATAAGCCTTATCTAGAGAACGAGCCGGGTGAGTTTTGCTGCAGTGCACTTAGAGACTGGCTTTGTAGTCCTCCTGTGCAGTCTTGTTCGAAGTGTCACACACTGGCCACTAGATGGCAGTCCTACACAGGCCAGCCCAGCCTCCCTTCTCTGCATCACCACAGTCGGCCAGGGATCCTCCACAGCCCTGGAGAGTGAGTGATGTCTGAGATTGATGTCTGAGCTGATGGAAGGGCCGGAATGTCAAACAGAGTTGTCTAAAGACACTTTCAAGAAATCAAATCGATGATATCCGAGGTGACAAAAAGCAGAACTGCCTGTCTGTTTTTCACATTTACATTTTTTAAAAATTGAGAAGCCTCAGGCATGACTGTTACTGGGCCACAGATACGGCAGATAATTAATATACAGCCTGAGTCCTTCCCTCCAAAACGGGTTTCTCTCATTTCTGCTTTCCTTAGTCGGCCTCCTGGTTTCCAGGCTCCTGGACTAGGAGCGCTCTGGCTCTCGCCTTTGACTTGTTAGCCTCCTTCCTGGCTTTACAGGCACATCCTACTGCTCCTTTATGTCTGCCTTCCTAATGTGGCTCCCCTTTGTCCCAACGCCATCATGCCTGGTTACTACAATGATAATTACATAAAAGGTTTTTAGTGCGATATGAAATTGATAAACAAATAAAAAATATAATGGCAGTTACATAAAGATCAATGCAATAGCTCTCTATATTTGGTTTATCTGAAATTTTTTCTCTTTCCAATAAAGAAAACTGACATAATTTGTAAATTATAGTGTACTGACAGTCACTTACCCATTGACTCATTTTATTCCTTCCTTCAGTAAGGTTTTCTCTGGGCTCCACTTCGGCTCCTATTGCCAGAGGCTGTGGGACCAGGAAGGATGCTCAATGATCCTTGTGCACAGGACACCATCTCCTAGACCGTCGCAAGCTGTTTCTCTGCCCAGGACTGTAAGCCTCTAAGGGCCTCAAGCAGAGAGAGCAGCAGCTTGCTGTGTCTTGAATTGCCTTGAGAAAACTGGAAGTTTGAGAGCTGGCTTTCTGGTTGATCTTTCTACATTTTTTCTTTTTGGACTAACAAGTTGTTTTTCTCGAACTTGGTCTGCATTCTCTACACAACAGTCACACAGTAAATAAATGTTGAAGGGAGGGATGAATAAGGCAAAACTCCACGTCCGTTATGATTTTCAGTGCTATAATTCCAAATGCCCCGACAACCTGGAGACTATATAAACAGCCTTTAAGATCTGATGATGGTTCCTTGGGTATTTCTAATTCAATCTTCACAGCCGAGCTTGAATGTTATACCACACCACCTTTGCTCTCTGCTTTGCCAAATCATGATGTTTGCCAATTGTTCCAGAGTCATTGAAAAATTGCATTTTAGTCCAATCCTGTGTGTATAGCAAATGCATTCCTCACCTACCTTTTTTTATTTATTGGTCTCCAGAGGCAAGTGGTTTTTAATATTTTGATATTTATTGAACCTACAATGCTTCAGTTCTGACTCGGCTGTGGAGCATGAGGGTGTAGCTTTTCCCTCCACCCCCAACTATTTGACATTCACGATGTATCTCCATACAAATGTGTAGCTGTTTATCTGAAATTCATGTTTAACTGGGTTTCTTGTATTTTTATATGCTAACCCTCAACCATACAGGAACAATCCCAACATCTAGTTTAGTTTCTCTTCATTTTGGCTTGATCACTTTTCAACACTTGTGTTCTGAGGACCACGTATGTGCAGTCACATACCCACTGCTTTAACTGTTCTGGGCTTTGTTTCCTTAGGCTGGAGTGTGCTGGGTTTCAGTTGCTGCATCTGTCACCATGTCACCTTCAAACATTCTCAGTGGGGGGTAGCTGATTTTAGGTCTCTGGACCTGATGCTAGCCAGCTGATTTGTTCCCCTCCTCCTGCATCCTGCATCTGGATTCCTGCACTCTCAGTTCCTAGGGTGAGCTCTTTGAGGCTTTAGTGTCTTTGTTTTTGTTTTGTCCACATTTTGGTCTGAACTCTGGGAGGAAGCTTGCCTTTATGAAAAATAAAGAATGCACATACATGAGAATTAAATTTGCTTTGCACTCACACGTGGTGGTAAGTTTGAGCCAGAATGAGATCACGTGTTAGAAATGAGTGACCAGGATTACATGGAGATAGTGAAATGCCACTTTCAAGTCGCTTTTTCCCATCCTAGGCATTCCCAAGTTTACAGTGGCATATGGCCCAGTGTACGTCGTTGATATTTGTTGATCTGGGTGATACTGAGGAATAATGAAGTCTCTGGTGCCTATGTTAGGAGGAAATGTCCAAACCCAATCAACCGATACTGACGTTCCAACTAGATGTTTGCCTTCATGATGGGACTGTAAGAGGAGCAAATTATGCCTTTCTCAAATATTTGTTAACACTATGCATAAGTTTGTTGTTTTAAAAACAAATTACTAAAAATATCAATCTGAAAACATCAGAAGACAAGTCATACTTTTTTCCCTATTGTTGCATCCACATCCTGAAACTGTTTTTACATTTGATCCTCTTTTTACATTTAACATCTGAAGTTCAAACCAGGCTTGGAGCTTGATGCTTGATGCTTATATTCTCAGGACTGGGGAGGCAAAGGAAGGAAGACTGCTGTGAGCTTGAGGGTAGTCTGGGCTGCAGAGTGAGGCCTTGTCAAACAAACAAACAAGAAACTCAAGTAATACAGATAAATTGATTAATAGAAAATATAAAGAAAAATATCAAAATCACAAAAGGCAACAAAATGTTTGTCTTGGCTATGTGCATAAAACAGTTTCTTTAGAGCAATTGTCCAGTCCTTAGTGTTCAAGTCTATTATTGTTAGTAAGGCTCAAATTAAGAATTTGTCTAAGTAGTTTTTATCAGGAAAAGAAAAGTGAGGACTGAAGGGCAGCCTTGGAATTCAGCTCAATATTGGTTTGAATCTTAGTTCCTCCAACAACTGCACTTAATCTCATGAAGTGTTTTCCCTCAAATGAAATCTTGGAGGAACAGTGGATAAACAGAATGGTCTGAAAGTGCTTTAAGTTAGCCATTTAGAATAGTTTCAGGGAAGGTGAGTGTCCCTGGGGCTGTGTCTCTCACTGATACTCTGTTTGCTGATGGAGAGAGCAGGCAGAGACATTCAGAGGAATGGTGCACATCGTATCCACCAAGTATCTCATCACCATGTTTGAGCCCAAAAGATGTTTAAATAGTAAAAGAAACATTTAGAAACATCAACCATACGTTATTTTTCTGAAAATTGTTTTAGTTGTTCCCAGTTGATGGAAATGAACACCACCCTTTCCAAGATGGATGGGGTTTTTAGTTCTTCTTTTCTTTCCCTCAATAACATCCTCTAAGGGAACTCAGGCAACTGTTTCCTTAGTGGTGTAAATCCGACGCGAATGGTAGTCGCTATTACCATGAACAACCTATGTGGCTGGTTGCACCGTTTAGGTTCACATGCTGCTTGCATATCAGGTTCTTAGGGTTTCTTCCCAGAAACAGTTAGGCATTTTCTCATTGCTGTGTATCTGAGCTGAGCAGATAATTACATAATTACATGACTGCACAATGGTGTGGCTATAAGCACGTGAAGAAGTCTCATTTAGCAAATAGCGGTCTAGGCTATTTTTTTTTTTTATCAAACTAGATAATGTAAACCAATTCTAACTACCCCCACCTTTCCTCTCTGTTCCAGTACTTTGACATGTCTGCTGGCATTTAGCATTGACTAGGAAATTCATGAGGAGTCTATTTTCGGTAGGATTATCAAAGGAAAATGTAGAAATCATGGATAACATGGATAATAATAAATATCTGGGTTTTGACTTATGGAATAAAAATGAAGAAGATGTACTATCTTTTTGGGTTTTCTTGGGCATATTTTGGTTTGTTTCCTTTTCTGAAACTGGATTTTATTTGAAGGCTTCCTCTTACTTTTAAAAGCAGCCAGCAGAAATTGCTGGAGTGGATGCGAGCTTCTTTCACGTCAGCGCCTGGAATATTTTCCATGCCACTAATCCCCAGTGGGTGCATTTACCTACATTAAATGGAATATTTCTAAACATTACTGTTTCCACCAAAGTTATTTGATAGATCACTATTATTTATTGATACTGTATGAGTCTTTCTGCCAACATAATCTTAATAAGTCATTACAGGTCCACCGGGTAAGCTGTTTTTTCCATTTCCCAGGCTTTAGCGCCTGTGCTGTATAGATTTGGCATTTAATAAATCACTGGAGGGCCAGCAAACACATTATAGTCCTGCAGTCGAGGCTGTCTAGACAAAAGTGCATGGAGAGATCTTTCCACTCTAAGTAGCGGGAGAGCATTTGTTTGCCACAAATTGGTTCTGAATCAATTGCTCAGAAAACTTGGCATCTCCAGGCTTGCTTGGATGCAGGGGGAGGGCAAGACTAAGTGCTGCATGGGGTGCTGTTCTGCCTTCTAGTTTAATTGAATAACCGAGCAGCAATGTCTAAGAAACAACACTCCTGTGGGAAAGTGGCCTCAAATTTTCTCCTTTTCAAAATCAAGAAATATCATAGCAGCCTTTCTGTTCCATGGCCGTTATTTATGAAAACATGCGAAGGGATTTTAAAGCTGGGCAAACGATACTATTAAAGGGTGTGTAGAAGAGAAAACAGGACAGTTTCCCCGATAGGCGTGAAATACATATGCATGTATGTTTCTCTTGTTCCCCACTGTGAAGTGTTGCGGTTTGAAAGAGGGTGAGGGAGAGGGAGGTGCCAGGGAGATGGGGAGGACATTTCATTAGTGAGGCACTTGAAGCATAGCTAATTGCATTTTGAGAGAAACTTCCTTTAGAAATGGTGTGTTTGTGTTTGATTGTGCTCTTTCAAGTAGACTATGACTGGCCTTTTTAACTATTGCTATTGTATTCTTAGACTAACACGTGGTTCAGCATAACCCCTGGAACAACCACATTCTGTTGCTTATTCTAAAAAGTTATTTTTAACATATCTGTACCCCTATCCTGGTTTTGCAGCAGCCAACACTCTATTAGTGCATTGCATTTACTAGATAGCTGCAAATTTAAGATGATTTTCACCAAAAAATTAATAGGAACAAATCATGGTCACTCTGGTTTTAAGGGCACCAATAACAGCATTTGGATTACATAACTCATTAACATGATCTCTGGCCCCTTCAACAGGTTTGAATCTCATTGGTTTCATATGTGCATAAAAAGAACAGCCACCATGGATGCTCCTTAAACAGTCCCCAGCCTGCAGCTGGTTCTGCCAAGTGCAGGTTTGTTTTATAAATGAAAAAAAATTTTTAATCTGTGGTATCCACTTCTGAATGTTATTGCATTTGGCCTTGAAATCTAATTTTTTTATTTAAAGACGACTGAAGGCTGAAGAAACCGTCAGACAGGTGAATAAATGAACATAATTGGAGGATAGGGCTGGGCAGTCCTCCATCACTGGAGAGTGGAAGCAGTGTTTCTCATCATGAGCCCTGAGGTGCTCTTGACATTTAGGTCAATGCAGATGCTTGGTTCCACATGCTGGATGGATGCTGGTTTTCAGTAGCAAGAGTAGGATAATTCGTCCTCAGGTTTCTAGACTCCCGTGCCATTCTTTCTTGAAATCATTGTGCAGTGTCACCCCTGAGGCTTTGTGCTTCTGGTCTTTGATTTAAAAGAACAAGAACTTGTTCAACTCAAAGTTATGAATGTTTAAACCATGACATCTAGTAAGGTATTATACCAATAGTTGTCTGCTCTCTATGTGTGATCAAGTACTGATGTGACCGTCTGGCAGCACAGTTGATTGATGTTTCTGGGGTGGATTGGCTAATTTATATAGTTATTTCCTCTGAGTTGAAATATTCCTGCAACATTCAGGAAGGAAACAAAACTCCCAAGACTCAAGAATCCCCTGAAACTTACTGTATTTACAATGTTAATTGATGAGGAGCTACCTTCAAGAAATACTGGGAGCCCTATGAATGCAGCAGCTTTTATGAGTCAACACTCATGGTAAGATGATGTTTTTCATGACAGATCCTGCCAGTAACACTTTACCCATACTCCTGTATGTAACCCTAATGAACTCAGTGGTCCACTAAACTAGACGTGAAATGAAAAACAGAATCTGAGGCCAAATTTGAACAGTTCCTTTAGTCTGAGTGATGCCTTGCCTGGGGTGGAGAGACGTTTGTGCAGGTCTTCCAGTAGAAGTCATACAACAGGCACATGTCTAGTGGAGGGAAGGGTCTAAAGTCTCCACGTCTATCCAAGTGAGTACATGATAAATCCTTCCCCAAAATAAAAACAAACATTCTAAAATTAAGCTTGATTGACTAATTTCTGCAATTTATATGACGTTGGTCCTTAAAATGTCACCTAAGACTTCAGAAAGCAGAATGAAGAAATAGAAAGCTATTTATGAAAGAATTTGTTGGGGCTAGAGAAGGCAATAAAAGGTATAAAGGTTCTCAGGGAAAACTGTATATTAACCTGTTGCATAATTTATTTGCTTAAAACTGCTTCTTGACTTGTTTCAGTTCTCTATTTCCAATTCTCTAAGTACAAATATTTAATATTTAACTATATACGTGCTACAAGCAGATGTTGAGTTTTCAGACTTCATAGTTAATGGTTGAGAGTAGTCTCTTTTATCACTAATAGTGATTTCATACATTTATATTTTTTCTTTTGGTGTAGAAAAGAAAAAAAAACTGGGAGAATATTCCATGCTAAGAAAATATTTCTCTTAGAAGTAAAATTCAAGACTACTTTGGAAAACATTTTCCTTTTTTCTATTTTCCATATGTCTCAGACATAAGGATGCCCAGAATAAATTCAACCTAGGGGCCATGCTATAAAGGAAGCAGAACCAAAGAACTTTTATGCATGATTGGCAAATCTCAAGAGTGCTAATTTAAAAGAACGCTAATAAGCAAAGATGTATCTGTGAGTTTGGAATGCTTACTTAAATCTTGCAGCTGCCAGTTGGAACTGTGAACTTTGGTCTAGCTCTGCTGGCATCTCACTTCCTCTTCTTTGGTCCAGATGTACCAGTGCTGGGAACACAGGTGCTAAGACTTGGTGATCCTGGATTATATGGGCATAGATACTTTGGAGAAATGGGGACATGTCACAGCCTTATTTTTGCATATCTCAGACTCTTACTGATACTAATTCCATGACAGGCTGTTGTGTGAGGTAGGTGCCAAGAATCACTGAAGTTACATCTTATAACGGCAGTCAGATGTTTTGGGCTGTGCTAATGGTATTTTAAGAGTGGGTGGCAGTCTCTTAGTTCTTATGACATATGAACAGATAAATTATGGGCATTATTCCTAGTTTATACTGGAAGAAACTGAGGCAAACAAAAGAATTTGTCCAAAATTGTACAGGACCAGGCTTCTAATCAATTCATTTGGCTCTATCTGTCTTAAACTACCATACTGTAACACTGGAATCTGTTAAAGGGGACAGCGGGTAAGGTGAAGTGGGTCTTACATACTGTGTGGTAGAGAGTGCTTTTAAAAAATGGAGTTCAGAGAGGTTTCAAGATATATAGAGTTGAAAATGTAGCCTGAACACCCCCAGGGATCAAAGTGGCCACATCTCATCTCTCTGTCCTGATCCATTCAATGTCACTTCTAGACATCTTATATTCACTTCAATCTCTACATTTTTCTTATTCATATGGCTGAAAATGGCCACCGAAGCCCAATTCTACATTAGAATCAAGAAAGTCACTCCTGTCTGTCTGACCTCTAATGGGTTCCACCAGGCTCAGTTTTCTTTTCTTTTCTTTTTTTTTATTTAAATCACTGCTCGGCCTATTAGCTTTAACTTCTTATCGGCCAGCTCTTACATCTTAATTCAGCCCATTTCAAGTAATCTGTGCCTCACCATGAGGTTGTGGTCTACCAGCAAACTTCAGCTCGTCTGTCTCTGGCAATTCCATGGATTTTCTCTGACTCTGCCCTTCTTCTCCCAGCATTCTCTGCCTACCTAAGTTCTGCCTTGCTATAGATCCAAAGCCAGGCTCAGTTTTCTGAAAGGAAGACAGAGGATGTGAGTGTCAAGGAGAATAGCATTCTTAAAGAAGAAGGCAACAAAATGTCTACTGCCAAAAGGCATACTGAAAATTTTAAGGGCAGCAATACTTTTTATTAGACCTTGGTAATCAAACACTTTTGATAGTGGTGTTGCTCCTGTTGAGATGATCTATGTATATCCTTTACAACTTTTCATAAAGATTTTAAATTCCATTCCTATTGATTCAGTTGAAGTCATGTGACTTAATTTGGAGGGTGAGATGCCAGTTGAAGTATTGTGTATCACTGACAAGCTCAGGTAAACATTGGACTGTGGTTCTTCATTTGGTCTTCCGCAGCCTTTGCTGTGGTCCTTGATTACCAAAGTCCCGACAGACAGAATAAATACAGGCTAAAGCAGGTCTTCACATTCCAATTGATAAGGGAAACAGGCATTGCCCTTTAAACCCATTGAGATCTTAGGGCAATTTCTTTCCACATCTTGACAAGCAAACATGTCACAAGCTAAATTACATAAAATTGTGGTGATAACAGACAGAAATGAAGAAATTTTCTCTTACTTGAAAACCCTATTCCAGTAGAGATTCTATTGAACATACGAATTCTTTTTAAAAATAAAATAAAATATAATGAGACAAAACAAAAGTTAACACATCAGAATTTGACTAAACAAGTAGAAGTAAAAAAGCTCATGAGAAGGCACAAGAAACAGAGTCAGTGGTTAGCAAACTCAGAATCTCATACAAACACTAAACTGAAAGCTATAGTATATATGTATATATACAAAGGGCCTGCAGTATAAAAAAAGACAGGAAAATATACAAATAAAATGAAAATTAAAAATGATAAGACAAATTTTAAAAAGAAAAAAAGCCTACACATGACATCATGAGACAAGGAAACTCCAAGAATGTGTTGGGTTCATTTTCTACTGGTTATCTACTGATGGGCATGCAGCCTACCCTTAAAAGTAATTTGCTTCCCCAGGAGACTCTCTTGGAGTAAACACATGGTGGTTATTATTTGGTTGCTTTTTGCACGTGGTGATTATTATTTGAAGATAACTTCTGAGTTAGGGATGGCGGTAGATGTTCACTTCTTTGTGAGACCACGTCTGGTGCAACCCGCACAGGCCCTATGCATGCTTCCTCAGTCTCTGTAAGTCCATATATACATCTATCATGTTGACTTGAAGGGCCTTATTTTTCTGCTGTTCTCCATCCCTTCTGGCTTTTACACTCTTTCTACCTCCTATTCACAAGAATCCCTGAGACCTGAAGGGAGGGATTTGATGGAGATATCCCATTTAGGCCTGAGTGTTTCAGGGTCTCTTAGTCTCTCTGTAATGTCTGGCTGTGGGTCTCTGCATTTTTTTTTTCATTTGCTGCAGGAGGAAGCTTCTCTCAAGTTGGCTGAGCAAGGCACTGATCTGTGACTGTAATAGAATGCCATCAGGAGTTATTTTATTGTTAGGTTATATATTTATCTAGAACAGTATTATATGTCTTTACCCTAAGTATTTGGGGTATCTAGTTCTGGTACTTGGTACCCAAACAGTATTGAGTTTGGGTTCCATCTCATGGAGAGGGTCTTAAGCAAATCAGATATCAGTTGAATACTCACATAAAATTTTTGGACCATTGCATTAGCTCGCATTAGCATATCTTGTAGACCACAGGGTTTGTGGCTGGGTTTGTGTTTATGTCTGCAGAGTGCCTTCCTATACCAAAGACACTAGAAAAATATAGGGATGTAGGCTCTAAGCAAGCACTAGGCTGACCTTTCCATGTTCAACCAGAGTTGTGTAGATGTTGTCCTCAGCTACGGGGCCTTTCTATCAGTTTGTGAAAAACAATCTGTAGTCTTGGCAACAGACTGGATTGTTTGGGTGTTTCCATGGAACCCCCTTGGCCAACCACTCAGTTAGATGTAACAAAATCCCAGTTCTGGAATCTTAATTTTGGGAGAAAAGGTGTCTGTCCAGTTGTGGATCTGTCTCCTCCATTATTTGTCAATTTTATTTGGATCATATTTGTATATGTATATATTTCAGGATGCTTCTACTATATTATGTTCCCATACTACCCCTCAACTGGCCCTTAATTTTATCTGTCTCTGCCTGTATTCCTTCTCTTGTCCCCCTCTTATCTTCCCACTTCCACTTGATCCTCCCATTACAGTCTTCCTGCCCCCATCCCCACAATTATCTATTCTATTCCTTTTTATATAAAGGCTTATCTGATCCCCATCCCCAACTGCAGTCCCCTATTCTATATGTAAACCCTGTGGTTTAATGGATTGTAACTTGGTTATTATTGACTTAACAGCTAATATCCACATATAAGTGAATACATACCATATTTTTCTTTCTTGGTCTGAGTTATGTAACTCAGGATGATTTGTTTTCTAGTTCCATACATTTACCTATGAATTTTATGATGTAATTTCTTTTAATGACTAAAACTTCATTGTGTAAATGTACCATATTTTTTTTATTCACTCTTCTGTTGAGAGACATCTAGGTTGTTTCCAGTTTCTGCCTATTATGAAAAGAGCAGTGATAAACATGGTTCAACAAGTGTCTCTGTAGTAGGATGAAGCTTCCTTTGGGTACATGCCTAAGAATGGTATAACTGGATCTTGAGGTAAATAAATTCTTATCTTTCTGAGGAACCATCACACTGATTCCCATAGTGGCTGTTTGAATTCACACTCCTACTGGCAATGAATTAGTTTTTCTATTATTCTACACCCTTGTCAGTATGAGCTGTCATTTGTATTATTGATCTTAGCCATTCTGACAGGTGTAAGATGAAATCCTTAAGCAGTTTTGATTTGCATTTTCCTGATGGCTAAATATGTTAAAAATTGCTCATATTCTCACTCCTCCCACTCTTCAATTGAACTTTGGGAGCTCAGTCCTGTGCTTTGATGTGGGTCTCTGCCTTTGTTTTTATCAGTTGCAGGAGGAAGGTTCTATGGTGATAATTTAATATATTCATCAGTCTGACTACAGGGCCAGTTTGGGCCCTCTCTCCTCTATTGCTTAGGGTCTTAGCTAGGGTCATCCCTGTGGATTCCTGGGAATTTTTCTAGAGTCAGGTTTCTTGCTAGCCCCTAAATGAC
The DNA here is from genome assembly GCF_018167655.1 of Microtus oregoni. Classification (NCBI taxonomy): domain Eukaryota; kingdom Metazoa; phylum Chordata; class Mammalia; order Rodentia; family Cricetidae; genus Microtus; species Microtus oregoni. Next base: position 32,409,241 of record NW_024543065.1, read on the forward strand.
TCTCAATCAAGATATTCCTTTCCTTGCTCTCATCTCTATCCTTCCTCCATCTTGACTATCTTATTCCCTCAAGCTCTCCTTGCCTTCCCTTTCTTCCCTCCTATTCCCCTTCTACCCTCTCTTCTCCCCCACCCCCTGCTCCCAATTTTGTCATGTGATCTTGCCTACTTCAACTTTCTAGGTTAATCTATATATGCTTTTCTTAGTGTTCACCTTATTATTGAGCAAAGAGGTCAAGACCACGATGGGTATGCCCATTGAAACAGTCTACCTGAGCTAATGGGAGCTTGCCAACACAAGCTAGACTGGGAAGGAACAAGCATAGGACCAAACTAGTCTCTCTGAATATGGTTGAAGGTGGCTAGAGCAAACTGAGGGGCCACTGACAGTGGTGCCAGGATTTATCCCTACTGTTTGTACTGGCTTTTTGGGAACCCATTCTCTTTGTATGGATACATTGGTCAGCATAGATATATCAGGGAGGGCCTTGGACCTTACCCAAAGCAAGGTGCCTTACCTTCTTTGAGGAGTGGATGGGGGTGGGGTGGGAGGTATGTGGAGGGAATGAGAGGAGAGGACGGAGTAGAAACTTAGATTGGTATGTATAATAAAACACATAGCTTGTTCTCTTTTTTATAAAAATAAACAATAAAGATGTTTAACATTTCTTTGTTTCTCATCCATTTGAATTTATGTTATTGAGAATTCTCTATTTAGGTTTGTATCCCATTTTTCAATTGGGCTATATGTTTTCTGGATTTCTGGTTTCTTAAATTCTTTATTTATTTTGGAAATTAGTCCTCTGTCAGATGTGGAGTTGGTTCAATGAAATCACAATTTCCTTCTGTAAATTGTGATTTTTGTCCTATTAATGATATCCTTTGCCTTATAGCAACTTTTTATTTCATGAAGTCCCATTTTTTTAATTGTCAATCTTAGTGTCTGTACTATTTGTCTTCTGTGCCAATGAATTCAAGGCTATTTTCCATTTTCTCTTCCATCAGGTTCTGGACTTATGTTTATTTTTGACCCATTTGGAGTTGAGTTTTGTGCAGGGTAAAAAGCATGGATCTATTTGCATTCTTCTAACATGCAGCCATCCAGTTTGTCTAGCACCATTTACTGAATACGCTGTATTTTCCCCACTGTGTCTTGATGTGGGATTGTCATATATCAATCTGTTGATTTCTTTTTTTTTTATTTTTTTTCAATCTGTTGATTTCATTGGCTAAGTAATAAACAAACTGCTTGGGCTCATAGCTTAGAACATAGGTGGGTGGAGTAAACAGAACAGAATGCTGGGAGGAAGAGGAAGTGAGCTCAGAGACTCGACAGCTCTCCTCTTGGGGGCAGACGCCTCAGAGAGATGCCATGCTCCCGGCTCCTGGGCAGACACATGTGATGAAGCTCTGACCCAGGATGTACATAGGCTAGAATCTTCCCGGTAAGCGCACCTAGCCGTGCTACATAGAATATTAGAAATGGGCTAGTCCAGGTGCGAGAGTTAGCCTAGAAGAGGCTAGATAGAAATGGGCCAAGCACTGTTTAAATTAATACAGTTTGTGTGTTGTTATTTTGGGCATAAGCTAGCAGGTGGCTGGGGTGTTGGGGACACAGCCCCGCCACCGCTCCTATCACTACAGTGTCTTTCTGGCTTCTTAATAAAAAATACATTGTCCATGTCTGTGTGGATTTATGTGTGGGTCTCTAATTCATTCCCACTGATCATTGTCTGCTTTGGGGCCAATCCTGTGATGTTTTTCTTACTATAGTTCTGTAGTACAACTGGAAGTTGGGGATGGTGATACCACTAGAAGTTCTTTTATTATTCAGGATTGTTTTAGCTATCTTGTGTTTTGTTTTTGTGTTCTATATAACTGAAAATTATTCTTTCAAGATCTATGAAGAATTATAACACATGGATTCAAATATTAATGTGTTGGGATACAGTTGGACTGCTTACTGCTGGGTTCTACATTTGTTGATTTAACCAATTATGGGTCATAAGTATTTAAAGTGGAATTTGTCCTAAATATGTACAAACTTTCTGTCATTAATCTCCAGGCAATACTTCAAAAATAGCACTTTACTTAGTATTTACAGTGTTAGATGTTAAATGTTATAAAAAAATCTAGAGACAACTTAAAAAATATAGAAGATTAAATAAACACATACATGTAAATGGAATACTGGTTTATATTTGGGACCTAAACTTTTTTGGATTTTCATATTTTTAGTGGATCATGGAAGAAGTTCTGCAGACACTAATAGTTAACTATGTATCTAATACTATATCCTAAGGCTGCTTTTAGGCAAACCAATAGGGATGTCAAGGTGATTCTTTAGTTCTCAATAGCTCCCTTGTCTGTATGATCTCTTCCACAGTGCCCTATACTATTAAGAAGGCACATTATTCTAATGTGGATGCCTTAAGTCTTGGAACTCACCTTGCTATATCCCTCTCTGGTATCATCTCTCAGGCTCATAGTTTAGATGCTAAGATAGCAATTTGCTGAGATTCTACTATAGCAGCATACCATAGGAATACAATGTATGTTGTGCTGTTTAATTTAAATGTTTCTAAATTTAATAGAAGAAAGTAAATATGGAAATTTTAATGATAAAATATACCAAATTCAACAAATCCCACACTGAGTTTATAGATACACTTACTATAAGAAGTATTATTTTGTTTGTTTGTTTTGAGATGGGCTTTCTCTGCTGACTGCAACCTAGTGTGGCCTTGAGCTCACAATTCTCCATCTCATGCCTGTTGGACTACAGGAGTGCTCCACAGTACTCATCAATAAGCATTACTGGCCAAATGGTGGTGGCACACGTCTTTAATGGTTGTGGTGCGCGCCTTTAATCCCAGCACTCGGGAGGCAGAAGCAGGCAGATCTCTGTGAGTTTGAGGCCAGTCTGGTCTACAAGAGCTAGCTCCAGGACAGGCTCAAAAGCTACAGAGAAACCCTGTCTCGAAAAACAAAATAAAATAAAACAAAATAAGAGCATTACTGAGGATCATTTTTTTATTCTTTTGTTTTAAAACAGCTCTTTGAAATTGTGTTTTATACTTATTATATTTCTCACTTTGAAACAATAGTGTGGCCACCACTGAGACACCCATGCTCTTTTAAGGAATCCCTCACCCACGTACATGTAAACAACTCAAGAAGCCCTGGATTACACACAAGAAAAGACATGAAGATTGATGGCGGTCTTGTAGGAAAGAAGAAAGGGACAAGCAGGAGCAGTGGCAGATGGGAGAAAGAACATAATGGGGAAATACAACCAAAATACTTTCTACAAATATAGGAAAGTGTCAAATTAAAACCATTTTGTATAACTAATATGTACTAGTATAAAAGACAAGAATAATGAAAAAAGAAAATTACTAATACAGCAATTGTATATCCATGGAGTGTATGGCCCTATATGTCTCCGCATCTGTCTGAGGACACTCTTTGCTCTTTTCTTCATCTAGTATACTAATGTGGCCCGAGCTCCCCTGCACTTAGATAGACTTGGGAACCTTGCTTTAGCTGAAAGAGAACGGATGTATTGGCTTGAGGGTTACTGATGCTGTGATTTTATAAAATGTATGAGATAGTCCTGATCATGCTTGGCCCGAATGGCTCAAAACATTTGGACTGATGGTCCAAGTCTTGGAGGAAGGTGGCCTTATAGGACTATTGCTTGGGGTGCAGGAAGAGTGGGCAGTCTCTTTTCAACTGTTTGCCTTTTCATACCCTCTACCTCTTCAGGTGTGGTGGTTTGAATGTAATTGTCCCCATAATCTCATAGGGAATGGCTCTATTAGAAGGTGTGACATTGTTGGAGTGGGTATGGCCTTGTTGAAGGAAGTGTGCCACTGTGGGAGCTGTCTTTGAGCATCCCTATGCTCAGGATAACACCCAGTGTTTCAGGCAACTTGCCTGTAGGTCTCTCAGCTCTCGCCTGCATGCCACCATGCTCCCCGCCAGGATGATAATGGACTGAACCTCTACAACTGGCGAGCCCCCTCAGTTAAATATTTTCTTTATAAGAGTTGATGAGATCATGGTGTCTCTTCACAGCATTAGAAACCTTAACGAAAACAGTAGGTAGAATTTTATTCAACAGCGTGAAAGGGGAAGGGCAATTAAAAACAAACAAGAGAGGAAGAGCCTGGTAAGAAAGTGAGACCAAAACTAAAACATCACAAACAAAACAAAACAGAAAAGTGTTTAAAATAGTCCTCTAATGGCTTCTCCAAACCAAATTTAAATCCTTATACAAAAGAGTAATTTAAATGATACATAGGAAAAGTCAAGTGAATTTATCCAATCATCAGTCAGTATACCAAATGACGGTGTTAGAAGAATTGCACATCAAAGGGGAAAATCAAGTTATTTCACATAGCAACCGGGTTGTTATCCAAATTGAATAACCCAAATGAGGAAAAGTTATGTCCTCCACAGCCATAAATCAACAATAGTGGGCTCTACTGCATTTTTAATTGGCAGCATCTTTCCCTTCATATGCCCAAATATGGATCCAGGAAATGTCTCTTTAGCTGCCTGGGCATTTTTATAATGCTCATCATTATAAAACGGCAGAATTGAGGGAGGTAAGGATGGGACCACAAGAGACAAAAGCTTTTGTGAGGATTGTAAATTATATGCATTAACGTCATTAAGCCATTACAAAATTCAATTTCTACGTGGGTTTGGAGCCAATTTTTAAAGTCAACTACCTACCAATTAATGCAAAAATAAATGTGTCTGTTATGAAACTTTGTCTTCAGCTTTGAGGAAGATTTGTGTTAAATGTCAAGGGTTTGTCCTAATGAATACTGGGTCAACAAATGTTTCGCAGTAGAAAAGCAGGTATTTGTGAAAATAACTAAAACACATGGTCTTTATAGAAGGCAGCTTCTTTGTGGCATATAGAATATGTTTTGATCCTTGCTTTGACATCGGGATGAAATCTATCCTACTGATAAAAAGAATTCTCTTGACTCTACCAGGGTTGTATCCTGCAGTAACAGTTGTTTATTTCCAGAAGACTCTGAGTTCCCTCAGGAAGCCAGGGCATTCCTGTGGGTTGTCCAGAAAGCCTCCCATTGCTGCCACTCTTGGCCTTGGAGGAGTTCTGCCTTCACCTGTACCCTGTGGGCCGAGGTACTCAGAGGAGTACTCAGAGGAGGTACTGGGAGGAAGAGGTAAAATGGAAAGTTCCTGCTACTATCCTGGCTCCTAGACAAGAAGCTATCACCAGTTGTTGTGTTTACCACCTAAAGATCTCATATGAGGCCTTATCTTAGTGTAAAATGAAAAGACAGGTCATTCTGCGTTGCAATTATAAGACTATTCAATAAACAGCAGAAAGTGAAGGGCTATTTTCCTGTAGTGTGCATCACTGTTAACTCTTCAGGGGTCAGGTCAAGGGAGCTAGTGAGAAGCTGGGAGAGGCTGTGGAATATCTAATGCAGTGGTTCTCAACCTTCCTAATGCTGGGACCCTCTAATACAGCTCCTCATGTTGTACTGACCCCAAATATAAAATTAGTTGCTTGTCTGTAACTATAATTTTGCTACTATTATGAATCATAATATAAATATCTGATATGCAGAATGTCTGATTTTCATTCGACACAGACCATAGATTGAGAACTGCTGATCAAGAGGCTTCCATGGTTTGGGTGGAACTGACTGGTCTATGTCAGACTCCACATTTTTTTTTTTTATGAGAAACTGTCTGATTCTCAAATATTGGCAACAAATATAACTTAGCTTACAAAAGAGAAAATAAGCAGCAAAAAAATAAAAAAAAAACAGAAAACTTGAGTTGTGCAATGAAACCAGGATGTAAAGCAGGAATAGAAAGGCTTGGATTGAATTATTTGGTTTAGAACTTTAAAAAGTCTTCACGTTAAAGAGATAGAAAATTCCACGATCACAGTTTCTTCTTTAGAAAAGCATTTTCTTGGCTTTTTAAGGAGAACTTAGTTACTCATCTGTCTTTTTCTTTATACATCCCGACCCAGGTCCATCTTACTTTGGATGGAGCATTTTCTCAGGGTGAAATAGTCTCCTGAATCTTTAGTCATTTAAATTCTGAATGTAGATTTTATTGTAAAGCTACCTCTAATTCCTTTTCCCGAAGCCATCTCCCACATATTCTTAAAGATCATCAATATAAATGCTCATGTCTATCTCATTTGTTTTTCTTGTTTAGAAGGGGAAGAGGGAGATTGATTGCAAGGGTCATAAAAGTAATGATGCATTTAATGAAAGCATGTATTTTATAGATAAAATAAACTTTAAAAAATAACTTGAAGCCAGTACCAAAATTAATGGAATAAAATGACCTCCAGAAAGCAATTTCTTTAAACTGAGATCATTTGGACCTTTTGCATGTTTTTATTTATTTATTTGAAAATTTGTTTCTCAAATTTTTCTTCTGATGACTTTATCTTAGTTACTTCAGATCTCATGTAGAACGTTAAAAAAATTCAGATAAGCTTTTTCTCATCCTAAGATTTATCATATTTATGTTTCGAGCAGCACAACATCCTGTTACTTCAGAGAAAAACATTTTCTTATGCTAATATATTTATTGCATTCCTTGTGTGTTATAAGCACTGATCTTCCTGTTTTTGTGTATATTGCAGCGAAGAAAAGACCCTAAGACAATCAAGATGCCTTTAGTTCAGGCCTTACTTGGACTCTGGGGCTTATTAGACTCTTGAACATTGGCAATTCCACATGGGGAGATGGTAGCGCAACTGTTGAAAGAGCTGAGGAGCTGACTACACTGGCAGTTTTTTTTTACACACACAAGGGCTGAGTGGATAACAGGAGGGTGTGGATCCAGAAGAAGCAGAGGCTCTCCAGTGAGAAATGGAGCCCTGCGTTCCAGCCTGTTGTTATCTGCCATTGGTCAATTCTATCGAAGCCAAGAGAGTCTGGGAAAGTTAGGAGGCTGTGGAAGTAATGAAAAGAGAAATGGTAGCTTCCATGGAAACACACATAGGGCATTTTTGTGCATAGAATAAACAAGGTTTGCTAATTCATTAGCTGTTCAGTGCAATGGAAAATGTGGAGTTAAGGATGGTTTCCAGGTTTGGCTTCTGTGGATTTGGGTGGACGGTGTTGCCATTTACTGAGTGGATAAAACCCCATAGAGGGGGAAGGTGTGACCCAGAAAACCAGATTTCAGTTTAGACATTGCAAACTTAAGATGTTCATTGCAGTTTATGGCGTAGATATTGAAGAGGCAGTTGATGATGTGGGACAAGATATTATGGCCAGAGCTATCAGCAGATGAGACTCAGCCCCTATGTTGCTCATGTTTCCGGTTGCTCCAATAAAGTACAATATAAGAAACAATTTAAAGGAGAAAGGATTTATTCTGACTCACAGTTCATGACAGTGACATCATGGCAACAGGAACTTGAGTCTGTCTGTCACATTGCATCTGCACTCAAGAGTCAGAGAGCAATGGATGCCCTCATTCAACTAGCTTCCTTAATCTTATACAGTCTGGGACCAGGTTCTGGTAAAGACCTCTTTTGGGGTGAGTCCTCCTACCTCACTTAACCTAAGAAACCTAGTCCCCCATAGATGTGGTCAGAGGATGAGATAATTTAAATAATCCTTCCCAGGTGTTCTGCAAGGCTCATCTCCTAGGTGCCGCCAGGTCCTGTCAAGCTGACAACAGGGACAATCATTCCACTTGAGAAAAGACAAAGGAAAGAAGTTGAGTCCAGTCGATCATCACAGTTACAGGAAAGGGGGTAAAGAGGGATTGAGAGGGAGGGCTAGTCAATTGAGAGGTAAACACATAAATTTTTTTTTCTCAAAAGTGCAAAATGTTCTAAAGGAATTAGAGCATCTGGCAGCAGTTAAGAAGTGGTTGGGCTATTAAGATTAAGATTATTTTACAGTTGACAGAAAACAGTATTGGATTAGACCATGATTTATTGCAGTGGTGGTAAAGGATGTCCCATTGAATGACCTAATGACAAATACAGGAAAAGAGACAGTGGTTCTGAATAACTTATATGGCGTTTTGAGTAGAAGGAGTGTTCTGGATTATGGTCATAGTCACAGTTTGTTTTTCTGTGTATATGATGTGTGTATATGATGTGTCCCCGTGGTGCCTGCTTGAGGAGGCTCAAGAGGATCTGGGGTAGCCTGCTCTGTCATTATCTGTCTTATGCCCTTTAGACGGGGTCTTTCATGGAAGCTGGAGTTCAGCCAGAAGCTCCAACATCTGAGAGACCATCCTTGATCTGCCCACAACAGTCACAATATTTTACTTCCCAGGTTGTTCTAGGACCATTATTTCATAGCTGTTGCTGCAGGTGGATGTTAGGTCCAGGCCATGCCTGACCTTTGTACATTGGCACCAGTGGTCCAAACTCAGGTTCCTATCCACTGAGCTGCCTCTCCTGTCCTGCGTTGATATTTTAACCCTCATGATGGGTTGGTGGATCATGATAAATTCCTCTGAAATTATGAGCATAAACAATTTCCAGTTTCAATTTTACATACAAAACAATAACAATTAGGCACAGGGTAAAATGACAATATTATCATATGTCTCTAGACTCTAAACATGTGCCCCTGATTCCTTGGTCTGTAAACTATTGGAGGCTATTTTTTCACAAGAGTCCCAAGGAAAGAAGACCCTGGATCCAGAAAAAAAACAGCAAGAAGTTAGGAACAGGTAAACAAGTCCTAGGCTATATGCTGGCTTCAGGAGGAACTACACAGTTAGGAACAGGAAGATGAAGACCAAGGTGTTTAAAGGGCAGGGCTGGGAGAGATCTGAGACTGGGAGGGGAGAATGACACGGCTATACAGTCTAACATGAGTGACCAAATAGAGTAACAAAACTTTAGATGAGGCAAATATAATCCATATATATTGTTTACATGAACAAAACCATTGCTTTGTATAATCAACACATTCTAATAAAAGCTCATGGACAATAAAGCTCAGAGGCCTTGAGAAGATACATTGGAGCATTTGGGGAGAGCTAGCTACCCTGAAAACCTAATGAAAAATGAGGTAATTTTGTAACTGGGAAAGTATACCATACAAGAAAGCAACGATAACTAGTACATCTGGCTTATGCTCTGCAATGAATATTAATGATTGATTCAATGAAAAACTTTGAAATAGCTGTCTTGGGACCATTTGGAAGTGAAATATTGTAAAGAGGTAGAGAAAACACTCATTTTTAATAAAAGCAATAAACGGATGTTGTCTAAAATTGATAAACCAGGGCATAGTTTAACATTATTTAGAAAAATCACGGTCAGCATTACAATTTATCATAAAGGACTAAAAGTTGTTCCCTGTAATGTAAGAACACAGGATGGAGGAAGGCATATTTCAAGTCTTTATCAACTTTGTAACTATTTTTACTTCTTAATAAATATTAATATTTATTTTTCTTTAATCTTTTAAAACATCATGAATATCCCTCGAAGATACTTGGTGAAATATTGAGCTGAGACTTACTTCTATTTTTGACAATTACTGTATTTTTACCCCATTTCAATGTTTCTGAGAGTCATTGTCTCTCACTGTCCCCTCAAATGTTGGCTTTCGTCTGCACTCACACAAAGATAGTTCTTTGGCGTTGTTTAATCTGGGATGGAGAGTCTCCATTGCTTCATCTCTACAGCACCTAATGGTCACTCACTTGTTTTACTTTGTCAAATTAGTTAAATACTGAATTATTTTAAGTTGTATCTAGGATTTAGAGAGAAATTTTTCCTTTAATCGACTGTCTCATATTTTACTAAGCCAGGAGATGTACATGATCATTTAGATTTTTCTGGCCACTTCTTTCTCGGTTTTTGGATAAGTAACTCTAAGGCAATCTGAACAAATTACCTCACTTCACAAGTGGAATGATTTAGTGATCAGGGGTGCATTTGGTGGATAAACGTCCAGGGGATCATAAATGTTCATAGTGAGCTGTGTGCTGGTTGCTTTATAGTTGAAACAAATGGTTGAGAATGCCTAGCCTCAACTTCCTAGGAAAAGGCAATATTTTCATGTGTTATGTTGTCACCCTCTAGGGCTTTCATGACAAATTTGTCTATAAGTCCAAACTGCTCATATGTCTCTTTCCAAGGGCGTTTGATGTTGTTAGCGGGTACGTTCACAGCTCTTCATTAGAACAAGACTGTGCTGAACTAAACAGTCTCCATATTGTCCCGGGAATCTACAGGCTCTGTGACTGGAGATCGTATATTTATTCATTCACTATGTAATTATTTATTGACTGCCATTTCTGTGCTTGCCCCTGTCTTTGTTGGGGTTATAGGAAATGAGGCAAAATATGTTCTATTCTAGAAAAGAAAAAAGTCATAAAGCCATATACCAGAAGTACCAAAATTGAACTGCCAAAAGGACAGCAAAAGGAGAACAAGATTTCTCTCCCAACACAATAAATCTCCTGTAGCAGAGCATCATGTTTTAGGTAGCTCATAACTGAGCAGGTGACATTTTCTGTTAAGGATGCCTTCAAATCACACCTCCATTTTGGTTGCCTGTTATCTAAAGCAAATAGATAATCCAATAATTTAAAATATTTGAATTGTTTTTTAAAAAAGCACATTGATATCAATCCTGAGAACTATCTTTGGTGGCTTTGAACATCTATTTCTTCTTTCTCAACTCTAGCACTGGTCCAGTCAGAATTCTGGGGACCTCCATGTCTGTATCCACAAAGTGTTAGCTCTGGGGGGAAATGCCTTCACAGAATCAAGATTAAACTGTCGTTAACATTTTTCAAAATTGGTGCAAGGAATACTACATACCTTGGTTTTTAATACACCTACAATTGAAGGATAATTATTAACAGCTTGCTTTTTCTTCTCTAAAAGTCCAGGTGACAAACATTACAATTTCAAATTCTTACTTAACACCACGCCTACAGTAAGTGCTGTGTAAGATTTTGTTAAATGAATGGATGGACTAATAGAAAATAATAAATATTGCTACACAGTATTGGTTGGTGGTTTGTTATGGCACATGTTCTCTAATTGATAATCCAACTTCAGTATGCAAAAGATTTTAACAACAGAACTCTTAATTTTTTTTTACATTTATTTGCTTACTTTCTCTCTCTTTATATGGTGTGTGTGTATGTGTGTGTATGTGTGTGTGTGTGTGTGTGTGTGCATTCACATGCATGCATGTACACATGCTATGGCACCAGTCTGGAGGTCAGGGGACAACTTGTTGGTCCTCTCTTTGTGGATGCAGGGGCTAGGACTCAGGACATCAAGTTTCACGGCCAGAACGTTACCCTCTGAGCCTTCTTAGCAGTCCAGTAAAATGAAAGCTTTACAAATCATTGCAGTTTTCTTTTTGCTTTCTTCTCATTATGCTCAGTGCACAAACCCAGCTATCTCTATTTCTCTTTCTACCCGTATGTGCGCTTATACACAGAAGTGGCCATATTTCCTGTGGGAAGTAGAGTGATAATAAAAGAGACTACAGGAACTCAGGTGGTGCCTGCCTGATGTGCACCTTTAATATTTATGTTCATCTATTTGTTGTGCTAAGAGACCAGTGTAGAAATGCTTTCATCTGCTTTAAGTATTTAGTATGTGTCATTGAAACTTACAAACAGTTCTGAGACTAATACTAATTTGCTCTTCTTTATATGTAGGAAATTCTATTATTGGCCATATAAGTGTTATGCAGGTTATTTGTTCTTATTTCAGCAATAAAAATGGCAGAATATATTCCATGATGCTGTATTTTCAGCCAGTATTTAATTGATTTTCCCTGCCTGTATCATAAATAGAAACACCCAGGCCAATAATAAAATATGTAGATATCTTGAGTATGGAGATAGCAGCCATATTCCCAGTTAAAGCCCTAGCAATTAAAGCTTTTACCTTCTTGCTCATGTACTGTGTGCCAAGGCTGTTTTCATATACATAGCAACTTACATGTACTGTGTGCAAAGGCTGTTCTCACACACATTAGAAACTTTAAATTCTTGTTTCTTACTGTCTATGCTCCCATCATCAATTATGAATTATTTCAGTTTTATTAATCTAGATTTTGGTCATTTTAGTTCCAGAATTCTTGAAGTTCTTCCAGTTGAGCCAATGGCTTTCTTAAAGTAAATGGCTTGACATCTGTTAACAACCCCAGTAAGTTTACAAGGGTGTTGCTATAAGGCAAAGTTATCAAATGAATACAAGATCTTAAAGCATCCTTGTCCATGATCTGTAAGATGGATTTTCAGAGCTATAGGTACATACACCCTTTTAGAATTCTGGGATTTTGAATTTGCAGGTTCAAACACTTTGTTCTCAACTTCAACCCTGTTAACTGATGAGTTTTAATTGAAAGCTTTATTTTTAGTCTTGAAGAATCTTGACCTATGTTTTGGAAGGATAGGCAGGTAGAAACTTCAGGGTAAAAAAAAGCCTTTTCCATAGATTGATTTAGAAGTTTGAAGTTCACAAATGAAAGATTTTGCTCCCCATGCTTCATACATCTTTGAAGTATGAATGACTTCAGAGTTAAATAAGCCAGTAAGGGAGATCACTTAGTTTATCTTTGTCCAGCTCACCCTCTGGGAGAATCACGATAACTGCCTTTCCTTACTTTATTGGGTTCAGGCAATCGTGTGAAAAGCTGTATAATCACCGAGTAAATATTGACCATGCAATTAGAGACAAAATATTATGTTTTGACAAAGTAGCAAATATTATTTCTGCTTCCTGAACTACTATCTCCTGGTTATGTGCCAGCATTGAAAATCAAATAGTGATTATAATGTCTTTCAATAATATTTCTGATTATTATACTTTTTACAAGGGTTATATAGCAAGTAATGTTTTCTAAATCACTGTTATTTTATGTGTCAGCTTAATTTGGTGTTCCATGTAATTTCTTACATGGATAAGCAAAATAGTACTCTCGATAATACCTTCGAGCTTTAAAAAGAATTTTGCATTTACTTCATATCAGGAGGTAACAAAAAGAATATTTTTACAGGTTTAAAAGCCTAAAATTGAGAGCTAGTTCCAGGTAGTTTTTACAGCTTATGGGGTTGGACCTACCAGGTAGAGGTCCATGCACCAATTTCTGACATTTGACTAGTTATATTTCAACTTGTTCATCTGTACTTGTAGCAAATGTGTGCAGACTAGTTAGTCTGTGTCAGGATTTGTGTTAATGGGCAGGAGATCTGCTCGAGCTTCAGACAAAGTCTTCTTTATGAAGAGGAAGCAGAAGAACTAGCAGGTTAATTGTAAACCTGTTCTGAAGATCCAAAAGAGTACAGTCTCGGCTAAGCTCCTGGAAAAGAAAGGCAGCAGTGTTGTGAAGAATATTTCATAAGAGGACTTCTAGTTATTCATCTTTGTTATTGTCTCTTTCTCATCAGAACTATTAATTATGTATAAAGGTAGTGCTAGCCGAATAGGAGCTTACTGATCTCAGACAATGAAAGGTGTGCAAGTCTGGAGATACCTCCACAGTATAAGTGCAGTCAGGGCTCTCCTCATGTCTATTTCTATCAACTTTTCTGATATTGGAGGACAACTTGGGGCTATTGGCCTATGCCTTACTACTTCCTGGCCCATCCAAGCCATTGTTTTTGCAAATAGGCTGGAACCTAAGAGGAAGCTGCTTGTTCATCCAGGCTGCCCAGAACCAAATAACCACACAGAAACTATATTAATCAAAACACTGCTTGGCCCATTAGCTCTAGTTTCTTATTGGTTAACTCTTACATCTTAATTTAACCCATTTCTAGTAATCTGTAGATAGTCACCTGGCAGTGAATTACTGGCATGTCTTACTCTGGCAGCTCCATGGTGTCTCTCTCCCACTCTGCCATCTTCCTCCCAGCATTCCATTTAGTTTTCCCCACTTACCTAAGTTTTGCCCTATCAACAGGCCCAAAGCAGTTTCTTTATTCATTAATGATAATCACAGCCTACAGAGGGAAATCAAACATCAGGAATCCATATTTTAGAACTCAGTGAAGCTAGGTTATCAGGGTTTGGGAAGCCATAATTTAACAATGTAGTCTTTCACTCTGTTCCTTTTGGGATTCTCGTAGATGTACTTTGCCTCACCCCTCTCTTAAGGACATAGTTGAAAGTAGCAAGAAGGAAGTAATAATTGCCAACTTTATGGAGAACTGCTTTTTTATATCTTGGGGCACCAGAATAGTGGGTGCTGTTTGCTTCATATTCTGTATCCAGTAGGTGGCTAATATGACTCCAGAGTTATTAGAGATAGCATCCAGGACTCAACATTCCTGAAGTGCATGTGCAAATGGGGAAATACGATAGTGGCAGAGTTGGAGGCCGTGTGGGTCCAACATAGATAATTATCTTCCCTAACTGGGACTGGAACAGAGTCGCAAGGAATAAACTGACACAGTTTACATGGGCATCATGGAAGGGCCAGATCTTTTGAAGCTCTCCCGTTTATTCTCCAAACACCTTATATATCACCACATAAATTGAGTGGGAAAACACATTAGGCTGTCTCCTAGGCAACCAGGTGAATGGGCTTTTAGTCACGTCCGTATCTATCTGTATGCTAGCAGTCACGTAGGCTATGAATTAGCATCTCTATAAGCCTTCCTCCAAATTACCAAGAAATAAGCACCAAACATCCTGACCAGCTTCAGCCAACACCTCTTCTCAGGAGATCTACATTTATAACAAAAGAAAGGAGCTGTACATCCTGGCTATTCTTAAACAGAGATGGCTTGTCTGCAGAGTTCGTGACCACCTCAGACCAGGCTTATGGCTCTTGTGCCATACAGAAATATGGGCCTACATGACAGTTGAATCTGGAGAGAATTATGGCCTTTTTTTGGTGCACTAATCACATATTTTGGCCTTCTCAGTCTTCCTTGAAGTTATTGGTCATTGTTGACTCAAAATAGCCAGTTAATTGAGCTTCCTTCAGTTTAGCATTATGATTGAGTCAGGAGGATTTGTGTATTTGGTGACTGGCTGAACAAAAAAAGAGAGAAGCAAAATACAACTCTGTTGTAAGGCCAGGTAACAGAAGTAAACAGAAAAATGACAGTATCTCTAAGGCCTAGTAGAGTTTAACATGGAGCCAAAGTTAGCAAGCTGAACATGAAGTATTCTGCAATATTCCAGGGAAACATCTAGAAGACCAGTAATGAGAGAATCAGAAGCCTACAAGAGAAGTTATGGCTAAGAATACAAGAGACCAGAGCTAGGCAAAATCCAAGAGATTTGAACTGGATTGGATGCTTAAGGAGAATGATAAGAGTGTTCAGTGTAGTAAATTTCCACCTCATTAAAAGACAAACAGGAGAAGATGCTTGAGATGTAGATAAGTGAATTCCTTCTACACACTGGCATTTTCTCCTTTCATTTTGGAGCTGAGTCTACAAGTCAATGGTCAGCATTGCTCTCATAGAAAGAGAAATTCTCCAAGTTAAAGAAGGCCGGAACTGCATCCTTCCTATTTCTATGCTGGTAGACTGACAGAGATTTCATTCTATGTGCTAGGGTCTATACACCCTCATCCAAGACAACCCTGAGTGTGTCACACTAATATACTGCCACGTTCTGTTTTGAAGCCATCACCAAGCTTACAGCAAGTCTGGTTCTGGTCCATCAGAGGAGTCTGAGCATTCTGTTCGGCTGAAGTAAACAGATATCCTGACACTAGCAGATAAGGCTGCAGTAATCTGCTTAGGACTTTGTTGGAGCATTAAAGTTCAATTAATTACGAAGACCACAAGAGCCAGAGCAAAGAGCATCTCTATTAAGCTGGCTTGGGCAGCACAAAAGAGAGAGTTGCAGTGACCCCAGAGTTTATTTGTTGGGGATCATAGTTTTTCACTTTGATTCACGAGTGGCAGATCTACCAGCCTGCTACAATTTTCTCAAAGTGATAACTTCTGAGACTAGATATAATGCCAGGTGTAAAATATGAAATCAGGCAGCTAAGAGTATATTCTAAGCTGGCCGGGGGTGCAGGGGTGAGGGGGGTCAGTAGATACATCACAAGATTTTTAGGTGAAATACCTAGACTTTGTATAGTAAGATTTCGTCTTTGTATAATGCTAGTATCCTGTCTAGGGATGTTTCCTGATTTAATTCCCTGGAGAGCTGCTTGCAGGTTTCCTATCAGCAGAGTGAATTTGAATTAGGTTTCACATTTTGACAACAAGTATGAAAGAGTTTGGATATGTATTTATAGTCTGAACTCACTTCTAGAATGCATTTCCCAGACTTCTTTGCGATTTTGTGGGGAAATGATGTAGAGCATTTCTATTCAAGGCCTTGGGACCTCTCATGCATGCATCTTTGTGTTTATGGAAGGATGCTGGTTTCTAAATACTGGGAATGACTACTCACTTAACAAGAATATCTGCACTGCTCTATTTTATAGGGGAGAGATAAATTTCTTTTGTGTTAAGCCATGGAGATATTTGTGCTTAAGAGTCATCTTAAATGGAGCAGACTTCTGTAAAAATAACAACAATTTAAGGTTTTGTATTTACCTCACCTCTGTGAAGTACATTTAGCATTTGGTAAATCGCAACACTCTGGTGACAAATCTAATTACCCACCTCAAGCTCCTCTGGTCAGAACTGTTTACCATCTTGGCTGATTGTTGAGCTCCATGTCTCTGCAAAGTCTTTTCTTTATCTTCAGATTCTTCAGTCACTTGGACTCAATTTCATTGTATGCGAGAAATAAGAACTAGAAGTTTAATTGGGAGATTTAACTACCTGTGTAAGGCTTTTGAAATACAAGTTTATTCAAGGGTTGCACACAAAACAAAAGGACATACATTGATCGCCTGACTGAAGTAGAGGTTGTCAGGGCATAACCTCACATAGTTCTACAAGGTTATCATTCAATCGTGCAGTATGATTAAACTAACAAAGTAGCTTTCTGAAGATAGTCCCCATGAACATGACTTTGAACTCAGATTTCCAAACTTAGTTTTAGAAGACTTTTGTTACCAGTTCACACATCCATTAAACAGAGATTGACAACCATTTTCTGTAATGGTCCATGTTGTAAGTGTTTTTAATATTATGGACCTTAGTGAAATCTGTTTCATTTTGTCCTACTCAGAAAAGCCATAGACAGGAAGTAAACAAATAGGTGTGACTATGGTAAAAACATTTTATTTTTTAAAGTAGGTGGTGAAGTTAGTGTGTGAAGACATACAGTAGATTTATGTGTGGACTGAGCCAAACAATACAAAGGCCTGTACCAAAGTGTATTTCGTTTTATCCCTTTGGTATCTAGTTTATTAGACGGTGCTTGGATAGTATGTAACTCAGATTGCCTGGAGGGTTATATTTTGAAGATATATAATTTGTATCTATGTATTGACCCTCAGTAAAGCTGTTGGTAGAGGAGTTACATCTGGGTTGATAGGTGATGGAGTTACTGTCTGGATTGATGTCATCTTTCTTTCCTCTATTAGAAGGAGCTAAACTACCATATTATATAGTATGATCTACAGAAGAGGTGTAATGACTTCTCTGAGTGCCTGGAAGTTCTTTCATATAGACAAACTAAACCTAATTCAACATAATGATGTCTTGCTTTTGTGGCAAAGTGATGTGGGAGTGTCATATGAGTCTGTTGATTTCATTGGTTAAGCAATAAAGAAACTGCTTGGCCCTCATAGGTTAAAACATAGGTGGGAGGAGTAAACAGAACAGAATGCTGGGAGGAAGAGGAAGTGAGCTCAGAGATGCCATGCTCCCTGCTCCCGGGCAGACACATGTGATGAAGCTCCGACCCAGGATGGACATAGGTTAAGATCTTCCCTGGTAAGCCACCTCGTGGGCTACATAGATTATTAGAAATGGGCTAGTCCAGGTGCGAGAGTTAGCCGAGAAGAGGCTAGATAGAAATGGGCCAAGCAGTGTTTAAAAGAATACAATTTGTGTGTTGTTATTTCAGGGCAAAAGCTAGCCAGGCAGCTGGGGTGCCAGGGATGCAGCCCCACCACCCTTATTACTACAGCAAAGTAGCTCAATGGGTGTCAGTCTTCCAGCAGTCACATGTGCGACCTGTACATGAGGCTTTCCTTGCCTTTATCTTGAGGGTTTACTACCTTCACTGTATTGGGAGCAGGTGTGCAGTGGAGACAAACAGCATTCTTTCTCTTGTCTTTGCAGAGCATATGTTCTTTGATTTTTGTTTGCATTCCCCTTTAAAACATATACTCATTTTCAAAAGCACTCTATTGGATTGGACATGTTTATGTGAGCTACATGAATCCTTATTTGGAATGAGGTTGGGGATTTAGAAAGAGATAAGGATGTGTTTTATACACCACAGGATGCAACGGGCTTTAGTCTTCTATGTTCTATTTGCAGGGGTAATTTATCTAGCATTATTGATCAATCGCTTTTCATGTCAGCTCTTCTTTTATAAACAGCAGGTCTAGTTTCCCTGTATTATAAAATATACAAAAGGATAACTAGGTCATTATCAATTCCACTATTATTACTAGTTGATTGTTTCTTTTCTTCTGAAAAAAACTTAAAACATCTCAAAAGATCCTGACAGCACTCACTCAGTAGGTCCCGTGTTTAGTTTTGAGCCCAGTAATGATTTTGAGCATGGTAATTCTTGCTGTGGGTCTTGAGATTTTAATAGTGAACCAAAGCCTTTATTATAATAATCAAACAGAGGAGAATATTGACAAGGCAGTTCCAGGCCTTGTCACCTTGAATTAAAGGCTCTGAATTTGGAACTTCTAAAACCTGAGATGGACTGTAAATGAGCTTTAGAGAATATAAGAGCTATTGTATTACAAGTATTATTTCAAACCATTTGCCATACATAGATTGTTTTAAAAAGTGTGTCTGTTGCTTCCTTCAGCATTTTCAAAAGATATCAGGTTAAGTAGGCTTAATGTTTTGTGTCAGTGCTTTTCAAGTTATTTCTATGCTGAGGAAATAGTTTCTTTTTATTTGTAATCTAGGAAGATCATCACTTAATGTATAGTAGGAATGAATTACTAGAAAAAGAAAATGCTAGGTGTAGCAGCAGTGTCAAATTGCTGTATAACCTTCTAAATGCCCACCCTGAGATTGGGTATTCAACTAAGAAATTAATCATCTGAATAGGATTTTGGTTAGAAATTGTGTAGATAATGTATCCAACTATAGAATTCTGCCCTACAAAATAGGAAGACAATGTGACAATGTTTTAAAGAAACATCTTTCAGGAGTGGTTCTTAGAATCATCTGAGGGTTGGTGAATGATGGTCACAGCATACTCCAGAATCAGCCATTTTCAAACCCATGGTCTATGAAGACATGCCTTGGTATTAATATGTACAATATGATGCTACAGAGAACCTTCACTAATATGATGTAGTTGACTAGAAATCTATCTCTCTTTTGGTAAACTTTACTTCTGTGGGACAATGGTCTTGTACCCTGAAAAGATTTATCACTTGTTTAATAATATGCTGATTGACCAGGAGCCATGCAGGAAGTATAGGTGGGCAACCAGAATAGGAGAATTCTGGGAAGAGGAAAGGCTCAATCTGCAGTCATCACCCAGACACAGAGGACACAAGATGAGAATGCCTTACTGATAATATTTACCAAGACACATGACTAACAAAGATTAAATTTATGGGTTAATGTAAGATATAAGAGTTAATTAATAAGTAGCCTGAGCTAATAGGCTAACCATCTTATAATTAATGTAAGTCTCTATGCCTTTGGTACTGAATAGCTATGGGACCAGGCAGGACAGAAACCTCTGTCAACAATTGGTGCCAATGTGGCCAACTGAATCTACTTATTTCTTTCTATTAAAAACAAATGAGTTTTCTTAATCAGTCATACATAAAATATAATTCAGGGGCTATTTGATGACTTTAGTTTTGGGCAGCCACCAGCTCTATGGTCAAAGCAATACTAAATTGAAATTTAGGAAGCAAATAGAGTGAATACATTGTCACCTCTCTTTTAGGCTTCTCCTGAATTTTCTCTTTTGAAGCATAGAAAACATGGGTGTGGAACTAATGGAAGCATTCTAGAAGCTGAACTTGGGAGTTATGGCAGGTGCAGTCATGACAGCTTCAGAGCTAGGCACCAAAGGAAATTCTAAAATTTAAATCTGGGATGAGGCAGTGTGATGGTTAATTTTGATTGTTAAGTTGATCAGGTTGAGAAACACTGAGAAGACTAAAACATGCAGTTCAGGGAGACAATTTCTAGAGAGAGTTATTTAGGAGCAGCACACGTCTTAAATGTGGTCACCAAGCAAGGCTGGAGCTGAGAAGAAATATGAGGATATCAGAGTCCTTTAGCTGTTATTCTTTGTCTCAGAGTCTCTCTATGGGTCTTTGTACATCTCTGTCTCTCTCTGTCCTGGCCTTCATGATGTCAGCTGCCCTACTTTATTGAGTCACTACTACGGTGCTCTAAAATCTTTGAAAATGTGAATCAAAATAAATCTTTTTTCCCTTAAGTTATTTTGCCTTGGTAATTTGTGACAGCAATGTAAAGTCTGGCTATCACTGGCAAACAGTGATGAATAGAGATTGAAGTTAAGGGCTGGGCATACTCTCTAAGATTGATAGTAAAGTCACCATGTAGTAATAAGGAGCGGTGGGGCTGCGTTCCCAGCACCCCGGCCGCCTACCCGGCTTATGCCCAGAAATAAATAAAAGGACTGTATTCATTTAATCACTGCTTGGCCCATTTCTATCTAGCCTCTTCTAGGCTAATTCTCACATATTAATTTAGCCCATTTCTAATCATCTGTGTTGTGCCCCTAGGTGCGCTTACCGGGAAGATTCTAGCCTATGCCCATCCTGGGTTGGAGCTTCATAGCGTGCGTCTGCCCAGGAGCCAGGAGCATGGCGTCTCTCTCAGGCGTCTGCTCCCGAGAGCAGAGCTGTCGAGTCTCTGAGCTCACTTCCTCTTCCTCCCAGTATCCTGTTCTGTTTACTCCACCCACATATCTTCTAACCAATAAAATGGGCCAAGGCAGTTCCTTTATTAGCCAATGACCTTCCTCCATCATCACCAGATCTTATTAAAGCATTTATACATCCTTTTCTATATGAAGACTGGCATCTGGGAAGGACACTCGGCTAGCCTGAATACTCTTTTAAAGATCCAGGCTATGAGACATCTCTACACGTGAAGTACATCACTTCTACACAATAAATAAATGGCAATAGGGATTATGAGTCATGAAAGTCTTGGATGTTTAAAAGGCTTGGTGTGAAAACAAATGAACAGTGGCTACCGCATAAATGCACAATGTCTACTGAGCACACATATTTGAATTAAAAAGGAAGACATATCTTTGGTGCTTAACTAGAGTTTCTAAAATTTGGCATCAATGACAAAGAAGGAATTATGCTTCTGTCCCCACTTTAAAACTTTGGAAACTTGCAGGGCAATGCTCGAGTTCTACTTTCTGTTTCAGAGCATCGGAATTTCTAGAGAGGTCTTTCAGCCTATCTTAGCTGCCATGATCTAAGCACAGTGTTGATGTCACGGTGGGTGAGCAGGTGAATTAAACAAGGTCCTTGAATCTCACGAAAGAGATAAAGTAAGAATGGGTTATCTGTAGTGTAAGAGTAAGAGAAGAATTTACAAACCTGTAATTTTAACTGTGTGGGAGGCTGAGGTGGGGATACAGGCACTTAAGTCTAGCCTGGACGACACAGCCAGACCATGTTTTAAAACCAAACTAAACCAAACAAAAACATAACAAACAATACCCTAAATTGATCATACAGTGGTCACCAGGAAGGTTGAAGGGTTATAGACAAGATACCATATTTGAGCTAAACCTGATACATTTGAGTGTTTCAAGTTAAGTTGGGAGAGAGATATTCTAGGTACAGGGATACCTTACTTGAGCTTGAGCATAAGAAAAGCAACATGAGAATGTGTGTTACAACAGGAAATAGATAGGGGTCAGTATGGAGAACCACATCTGGAAGTATCTGAGGGGTGTGTACCCAGAGGTTTTGTGTGAATGCGTACTTGGTATTGGCTGCAATTCCTTGGCTTGATATTAGTAATTTAATGCTACTTCACTGTCCAGGGTTTCCTCATGTGTCGAATGTGCTCTGGCCTGGGGCGTTACAGTAATTAGAAGTTCTCAGAGCTGGATCATAGGTAGCCACATTATAATTCATTAAATTTCTGTTTTCTAGATGGATCATCTTGTGTCCCATCTTCATTATAAATTCCCCAGAACCCACTGCCGGAGAAGGTTCGAGGAAGAGAGGTACATGGTACATGGCTGGAGATCTGAATCTTTTCAGTGCTGAGACTTGGTGCAATCCACATGAATTTGTGACACTCTGGGTAATTAGAAAGTGATTATTTTCAAAATAAAATTGATTTGTCACTTTCATAGCTGAATACAGAAGCAGGCACAGCAGTGGCGATGGCAAGATCCATCAAGTTGTTCCTTGTGATAATACATGGCCCTTTGGTTTCGGAGAACATTGTATAATTATTTTCTGTATGACTAATTTTCTGGGCACTTTTCATTCTTGTTAATTTATTTTCATCCCCTTGAAGTCCAACAGAAATAATTGTTCCTATTTTAGGTATCTTAGCAACTGGCACCCAGTTTAGTCAAATGCATTCTTTAAGATCTGAGACATTAAATGTCCCCGGGGGAAACAGTGGGGTGAGGCCATGGAGCAAGGGCAGTGCTGCCTGGTGTTGCTCACTCGGCACTACTCTTGGCTGCTGATCGATGGCATCTGCAGAGGCCAGGCTTGGCTAGGCTCAGAGCCGAGGCTGCTTTTAGGCCCTGGCTGAAACACAAACTTTAAATCACACTCCAAAGCACAATTACCCACAACAGTTTTATACATCATAATAGTAAAGAAAAATCAGGAAATGACTGTGGAAAGATAGAGTGATCTTTTGAGACCATAGTGCAGTCTTAGGAAAACTCTGATAGCGTCACCTTGGGAAGCTCCCTACCTCAGCAAACCACCACCGTCGCTTCACCTCATTGACTCGAGCTCGAGAAAGCATACTTTTTACTGTGACTATTCCTCAGAGAGTCAAAATATGACTTTTTATTTCCTTGAGCCCTGTAGGGTCGAGCTTTGGGACAAACCCAATAAGCCTATTTTCCAAAGAACATTCTGGTTTCTCTGTATTTCGAAACCTATTTGATTATAATCACAAAGGAAAAGATTTTGAGGCCCCTGTGTTGGTTCCAAGGAAAACATTGACCGGACAGAAAGCCTGCCCCACAGCCAAACGGAGCCATAATGACTGCGCTTTTTATTTCTCCCAGGAAAGGGTAGTATAATTGGTCCCTGTAATACAGTAACCAGTTTGTTCAATCTTTGCTCAGTAGAGGATGTTTATTTGGGAGACATGCTGCACAGAATCAACTGGCTTCAGGATAAAGGCTGGGAATAGATTTGTTCCTAAATAAACTTCAGTGATAAACTGAACTTAGCAGGAGGAATAAGAAATTAAGAACACCTTACATATATTTGCATGCAACAATTTATGGGTTATCATTATATTGGAACATGTCATGTGCTGACTTTCTCAAGGGCATTTGTGCAAAAGAAAGAAAAGAGAGAATATTTCTGAATTCCATTTCTGTCATGGAATAGAAACAAGAGGTATCAACCTGCTACCGAATATGCAGTAGAGAGATCACTCGCTCCTCTGGGTACCTGACACTAATATTCATCTTAGTGCATAAAAGAGAAAACACAGAGGATGGGACTAGCATGGGCAGGGGCTGCAACAGCAGCTGCAGAGCCTACTGTAATTCTAACAATGAGCCATCAGCACACTGCTGAATTTGGCGGGAAGGCAATGCCCAGCATTAAGGCAGCAACAATAGGGCTGTACTCTCTCATTAGAAAGCATTAACAGCTCACCGAGGGCTGAAAAATTTAGGCATTTTGTTTTTCACGAAGCCACTGCTGCGGTTGCAAAAGCAACATCACCAAAATGGAATGCAGAAGAGAGCATAAGCAGCCCAGGTTGATACATTAGCATGACTCATTCAGCCAGTCGTGAAAAGGCTAATATCTTGGTTGAATGACAAGCAGAGGAATCTGAAAGGATGATAGTGGCTATTTTTGTTTTTGTCATTGTAGTCGTTGCATATTTGTTGTGTTGCAAAATTATTTGTGAAGCTCAGAGGCTTTTGAAAAATTCTACTTTGAGTATCATTTCAAACCACTGGTAAATCCTCACCATTCCATTTGTGATTTCTTAACGGCTGGATTTTGCACGTTGGGTACCCTGGTGAAAGCAAGGAAAAAATTTTAACTAGCAAGTCTGTTGTAACAAATCTTTGTACATTAAAACAGAAAAAAAACCCAGAAAAAAACACAAATAACCCTTGATAAAATAGTAAGAATTTGTATTTAAATTTAATTTTCTCTGCAAGTGCAGTTAGCATTTTTTTTCCTACTGATCTCTGACATACTATTTTTGAGGGAGAAAAATGTTTTTGCTGCCATGGCAACAGTATCCTTCTCTTGCTTTCCATCACAAGCCATAGTTTCTGAGCATAACTAGGAAAATTGAAATGTGGGGAGCTGGAAATGATAAGGCCAAGCATGGTCAGCATTCATCTAAATGAATATTTGTGTCATTGTTCTTGCTCGCACGGGAAGCCAGGAACTTCAAGGTCAACATATTTGCTCATGGCGCTCACAGCAGCCCTCATAAAAGATTATTACTACTTACTGAGCGACTACTCTTTTGACTAAATGTCTTATTAGCATGATTTCCCAAAGACGATAGCAAATTAAAACACTCCATAGTACGGTTTATTTTATGGTGTTGAGGAAATGTAATACAAAGAATGGCTACATGTTCTAGGCAGTTTGAGGAAAGAAATGATCCACTACTTGACCTGGAGTGTGTGCTGAGGAGTGAACATAGAGCAGGCTGCAGGAGAAACCGATTAAGCTCATTCCATTTGTTTCGGGTGATTCCAAACGGAGTATCTCTCTATGATGCCCTTGCAATAACAATATTATTCTTATTTTGTTTGATCCTTCACAGGCTGTGGATATTACAGCTTGCAGGGTAAAATGGTATTTTGCTCTGTGGTGAGCTTTTAATATCTCCCCTGCTTTGCTGTGATTCCGGACTAAAAAACAAACAAAACAAATCAACAAAAACACACACCATGCTTTGTTTGTTTGTTTGTTTTTGTTTTTGTCTATTGGCTCTGAGTACAGTCTCACCCTTTCCATTCCTTTAACGATTCTATATATTTATTTTGGGTCTGAACCTCTTTGCTTAACCCAATTTGGATGAGCAATCGAAGTCCAAACTGACTAGCTAGGGCTTACTTGCCTTAAGCAATTGAGATTTGAAGCCACATCACAGGTGAAGCAGGGGCAAGCATGGCTGCCTATAGAATGCTGTTCAGACGTGTGAGATGTCACCTTGCTGAGGTCTGCTGCACTTTCTCAGTCTAGCTTGTCCACACAGGTGCACAGAGAAATGTTCTATGGACTACAAGCTGCCCGAATCCCTCCTCCTAAGAAGACTTGCTTTCTACATTTGGCTCTGCTTTGCCAATAGCACACCTCCTGACATGTGGGAAATTCAGGTATGCCTCAACCGACAGAACTGATGAACGTGGAGTTTGTTTTCTTGCCCTTTACAACAGGATTCAAAATAATCATTTAATTCCACATAAGTACAACGACATATCAAGGGGAGATATTTGTTGTTGGTCTTGAACTTGCTCTGAATGTCAGAAATAAATGGCACAGAACACTGTTTATAAAGTTTTGTCATCTGGCAGCAGGAATTGGCTCTTCATATGGTTGTTTTGGTGGACCTGATCATATTTACAGTGATCCCTGTACTACATCAAACACTCTTGGCTTTGGGTCCATACTAAGGATCTCCCTGACAACTCTCATGTCCTTCAGGCGTCACTTTGGGAAAACTATTAAGCTAACTTAAGATAGTTATTGTAATGATTATTCTAAAGCCAATCTGAGATGCAAAGGGCACAGTTACAAGACATGCCCAGTGCATTGCTCTCTTCTCTCTAAAAGGGCTAGGACGGGGTTTGAGAAGTGTGCAGAGTGACTGTATTGTCATTCTTCTCTTCCTGTCACATTGTTTTCCATATTACATTCTTCAAAAAAATACTATGAATGGGATACTCAAATATTTGTTTGATATCAGAAGTACTTAAATAATTTGCTTCTAAATTTTCACATCAAAACTACTTAAGCACTTGTGGAAATTCAGGCCATATGTGGTATTCAGGATTGTTAAAATGAATGAGGTGGTAACCTTGGTTTCTTCTTCCCTGACACAGTAACTCTTGAGGGCATGTTGAGGATGTGAAATAACTGGCCTATTGCGTGGCCTAGCCATTCCTCTCAGCCTTTGAAGAATTCATTTGAGTTGCAGCCAGATCGATTTGGCTGTGGCAATTGGTATTGATTGTGTTGATGGGCAAAACAATAGATTTGCCATGTCACAGAGTAGTTCATTGTAGACACTCTAGTAGGTCAGGGGAAATTACACAGTGGTTAGAATCAGAAGAGGAACCATCTTTTTCTGACCCTTCATCCTCCTCCTCTTGTCTAATGAGATCATTAGCTATACAGTAACATGTAGGTGCCGCATGGGTCATTTCAATATGATCCCGACTTCACCTTCTCCCCAAAAGGTCTCCTATTATCCAAATATTATTACCCAAGCTTCAGTGTTCAATATCTTCTTTGTCTGTCTGCTTCCCACCCTTACTCCCATTCTACTTTTGTACTAATTAATTGATAGGGTTCTAGCTCAGCCAGGATTTTCCATTCCTTCTGTACTAACTTCATTGTGTACTTAGGATTCTAGCTCAACTTGGGTTTTGCATTCCCTCTGCCAGATCTCTTATCTGAAAAGTATGTCTTCTACCCCAGATCCTGCTGGACACCACCGTACATTCTCATTTTACAGTGCCCATTTGGTTGCTTTATTCCATGATTAGAACCTTCCCACATCCTTACAATGTAGCCAGTAGCACCTTTAAGGATCTTCTTTACCCAGGATAACTCTATATATGATGACTCAAGTTTCTGTTCTTTTTGGGTATGGCAGAGATAGAGAGAAGACCATACAAATCATGGTTCTATTTCAGAACCCAGACTTACCAGTGCTGAATCAGTGTGAGCAGTGGTGTATCTGCCAAGATGCTCTAAATCTGAGTGCATCTTTGTTAGACTCTTCTCTCTTCTGTTGGGTAGGTGAACAGAGTATGACGCTCAAGGAAAAGAGAAACTTTCTGATGGGATGGAATGACCACACTGAGAAAATATACCAAGCATGAGTATACATGCTGCATAAACAGAAACACAGCTGATGGTTTTACATCACTGAAACTTTGGAGGCCCCCATTACCAGGCCACTTTTTGTCTTTTTATCTTCCCAGGAAACTGTTCATCTTTCTCAAGTTATCTCAGATTTCTCATATTTATAGATTTGGTTCAAGCTTCACTGCTAATTAACCTTTCTTAATTACCCAAAACCAATTTGTTGTATCTAGACTTTGAATTTCTTCACTACTGGTTTTCTGTATCACTATTCAATTCTTTGATGGTAATTATCTTTCTGTGCCAACAAATATAGAAGTAAAAGTCTGCTTGGCTTCTGATTACTACCAGACAAACTTGAAAGACATAGATGTTCTATTGCCTTGACCAGAGCATGGACCTATTGAAGGAAAAGAGAGTCTACTCCTTTATTGCATGCTCCAAATTGCTTTACAGGCAGGGTATTACAACATGGTATTCTTTGATTTTATTTCTCGGAGTTGGGATTTTTCCAAGAGTAAATGTGCTATTTAAATTAAGTGGATTTAATATCTTAATAAAAGTTCCACAATGACTCCAAGACACTAATGATCAATGAAAGGGCCACCTGCTGAATTGTAGAGGGGAAACATTCATAGGACTCATGGGAAGCAAGTTTGGTAAGATTCTTCCAAACTGGCTGGCATTAGTTGTAGGTTGAATGTAAACACAGCTTGAAAGCAAGAGATGGCATTCCCAGTCTTCACAGAACAGATCTTTTAAAACCAGAATAGTTTATTGTTTCATAAAATCACAGGAGATCCACATTTCTCTATCTAAGATGAAATTGTCACTAAACACAGAGAAAAGTTGGATTTTAACTTAGACTTTTAAAGGATCAGATTACTTCCTCTCATTAAAAAAAATGAAGTAGGCGGTAAGGAACTTTAGAATATGGAAAACTAATGCTTTCTTTATTTCCCTGTCTTATGATATTTGGATACCAGTGCTCTCCCAGAAAATGATTAGATAATGACTCAAATTGCCTTTTTATCTTTAACAATATCAGTACTTTTCTTTTTTTATAAGTTTTTCATTTTTACTTTTGTTGTTGTCTGACATTGAAGACTAATTTCGTTTTCTTAAAAAGAACAATTGGAACTTTAGTGGCACAAATGCTGTTAGAAAAAATGCAGTTTAATAATGTAGAGCCTGTAACCGAGTCGTGTAAGACTGAACAATGGAAACTCTTGTTTGAATTTGGAGAAACTCCATTTTTAAGTGTAGTATAAAGAGGTACAGAAATGTCAGAAAACCCTCTTTACAATAAAACTGAATAATGATGAAGATGGAATAAAAAGGCAAATCTAGCGTCAGCCTGACCCTGCTGCTCTGAAATTATAGGAAAATTGGCTAAAAAGTCAATCTTGATTGATTGTTGAGTCATTAGGATAAAAAGTAAACACCAATTCCTACTATTTTATTAGGCCAATGAGAACATTATGTATGGCATGGACAGAGCAATTGAGTGAGTTGAGTGACAGAATAAAGAGATAGAGAGACAGCTAGACGTCTGCCTGGGAACGGGACTCAGCCCATGGTGAGTTTTAGCTATTTTCAAAAAAGATGTTTCCCAAACATAAAAGGAAAATTCGGTGTGGTGTGGAGGGCATTATTTTTCTCTGAAATATACCGTGACTCGTTTTAGTTTATGGCATGCCTTAATCAGAATGTTAAGGTACTTTTTGTACAGAATTTATGTGGCTGATGCTATTTTGAGTAAAACTGCTTTCCTGTCTAGCTTATGTAAACTTAAAGTTAACAAGTTTAATTTTTGAAAATAAGTGCCGAGACAGTTGCAGATTAATAGCCACTGAGAGTGCAAAGCACACAGCCAGCAGCACTGTCAGCTCAAACTCTTGCTCTAAAGAGAGGCGTGGAGAGCCACAGTTGCAGCTGAGACAGTAGTGTCTTTGGGACATAAGCAATAGTCATCATTCGGGAGGGATCATGTCAGTTCCTAACTGATTCTCATAAAAATGAACCCATCTGCTGCGTTTGAAGAAATAATGATAGCCATTCAGACCCACAGTCATGTGACTGTATCACTGTGCACGTTTTCTAGAGGTTTCTATTTGCTCTACATTTTGTGGCAATATCTATGCATGAGCATAAAAAGTTCAAAAGAAAAGAGTCAACTGCCATAGTCCCTTCTTAAAAATCTCCACTGCCATGAAAGGTAGATACACCATTCACTCCTGATCACCACTGTTCTCATAAAGGTAATTTTATGCTTTGGAAATGCTCCAGAGTCTCTTATTCTTTTTTTAAAAATCACACATTTTCAAACACTGCTACTGTGCTTTTTGGGTCTCATCTCTAACACCTCCTGGGATTTCCCGTAGTGCAGTAAGAACTAGACTGGAAGTTCCCAGGGTACCTCCGTTTATCTTGAACATGACATTATTCCAAGAGTTAAACACCACTAAAATACTGAGTAACAAATCTTTATCTTCAGGTAAGGGCTTTTGAATGCTTTTCCAAAACCCTGGACCACATTATTCCTCAAGTCAGGGTTTAATCACAACAATAATGTATATGCAACACATGTGTGTACATGCATAAACAATGCATTTTATTGTTTTTTGTATTGTTGCCAACTGTTTTCTCGGTGTGACTGAAAGCACCACACTCATGGAACAGAAGCTAGGAAGGGGAGACCATGAGCACTTTGGAACCTACGGCATGAGCTGAAGTCATAAGGTTGGATGCTGTGGGTTTTATTGCCATTGCCTCTGACCTCATTTAGAGGAGTGTCCTGCAGGAGCTGCAGCCCTGGCTCATGGAGTTAAATCAGACACCCAGACCAGGCTGCAAGGAAGCTGAATGAGGAAGCAAGGAAAGTCCAGAGTTCATGAGTCTAGCAGCTCCTTTCCTAGATGAGTCACCGTCGGCCGCCAAAGGCAATATCATGCTAGGAACACAAGGGACTGCAGCTGTGTTTGGTTAAAGTCTTAGTGCAGCTCTGGCAGATCACGAAGGGGCTCTTGGTATTCAATGTGGGACTTCAGTTGCTCACATGGAGGTTGACCTGCTCACTGCTGCCTCGCCAGTTGTTCTGGGTCTTCACCCATATGCTTCACCAGTGGCCAAGCATGTGGATTCAAGCACATACCCACATCTTCTTGGTGAGTGTGTTTGGAAATAGCTGACAGAAATTTTAAGTCAATAGAAGAAACAGATTAATGACAATAAAATGTTGTGGTTGTCCTTTGTAATGCAGCTTAAATTTAGTGGCTAATTTTCAGAGAGAGAGAAAATGGAATTAGGAAAAGTAGATGAAATTGATTTTTTTTAATCATAAGGAATTGTGAAGAAAGGCATGGCCCTACTGCTATAAATGCCACTTCCAGCAAATCTCATTTCTCTTAGCTATAATTATGAAAATCCTCTTGAGCGTTTGTCTGTTGTAAGCTGCTTCGCTGTTTTTCACAACAGAGACAATTTCAGTTATCTCAGAAATCTGAGGCTGCCTTTAGCCTTATGCCCAGAAGAACCTGCAAGTACTGTGCTCAGGGTCAATTGTTGCTTAAACTACTTTTAGAGTCTATTCAACATGACAAGCAGATCAATCTTTTCAATTCAGAACTGATGAAATTCTACATTTTAGAAAGCATCGCCTGGAGAGTAGGAATTCAATAGATGCTTTTTAGGACCATTTGGTGTTTCTGTCGGCTCTCTTACTAGGACTTCTCTGGATGCAGAAAGATAAACTCACCTGGGGCTTTAAGCAGGCATCCTTCTCTCAACATTTACATACTACTATGGAGCACAAAGAGCCATTTTAGTGTATCATCATGCAGTGCAGTTAAGTATTGAAACTGATTTACAGTGGGGTGTGTAGAAATGGAAATTGACATTGTAGGTGTGTATATACTTTATTTTAAAATGTATTTTACACTGAGCCATGCATAAAATAAAATGTGACGGTGACATCACTCTTTTCAGGCATGCCATGTAGGAGGAAAGCCCATACCACTCAAATTTTTATTACAATCAAAATGCATTTATATTCTAGTCACACCAAATACATCCGGAAATGTGGGAGTGATGGTTTAATGAGTAATGCCCCTCAGAAGCTGAGAGAGTTGAACACTTGGTCTCCAATCGATGGTGCTGTTTGGTGGGTGCTGTAGCCCTCCAGGAGTAAGTACTTTACTGCGGGGCGGATTCGAGTGTTTGTAGCCCCACTCTGCATCAAGTTTTCTCACTGCTTTTTGCATGTGTTTGAGGATGTGATCTCACAGTGAGGAAAATGGGTATAACAGCAGACCTATGTTAGGTAAAGAATTGAAGAGAAAGAAACCACTGTAAGAAAAACAATTTCAGTAATGTAATAACTATAAAACCCAGCTTAGAATTAAGATGTAGATCAATGGTAGGACACTTGTATAACATGCATCAGTTCCTGGCTGGGTTTGGTCCTCAGTCCTCTCTCTCTCTCTCTCTCTCTCTCTCTCTCTCTCTCTCTCTCTCACACACACACACACACACACACACACACAAACACACACACACCTTTATTTTTATGAATATGTAGCATAACTACAATTTATCCTAACTTGTGATTTATTTGATTTAATAAAAGAATTTGAATTCAATAAAATTGGATTTTTGGTGTGCCTCCTTAGATAATTTTTTAATTGACGCATAAACAGATTTCTCTTTTTGTAGCTTGGACTGAGCTGTGATGCCACTAAATATGAAGTAGAGCTAAGTACGAAGCCAGAGCCATTTCGTTTAACACAACTCCTTCTGTGTCATAGGAAATGGAAAATATTTCCACCATTTTTATCACTGCATAACATTTTTTATATGAATGCGTATGATACTTTTCTTGTCTGTTCAGTTGTTAGCGCACACAGATCTTGGCTATTGAGAACAGTGACGGAAGATTGCAGGCGTCTCCTCATGCTGAACTCACTTACTTTGACTGTACACATATTGTTGGGATGGCGGGCATGTTAGCTCTATTTAGTTTCTTGAGGAGCCTCCATGTTGCCCTCCATTGTCAGGGCTGTACGAGAATTCCCCTTTCCTCGCATGAATGGGCTAATTTTGGTAATAGCTGTTGTGAATGGGGTGAGATAGCGTTTCATTGTAGCTTTGATTTGAGTTCTCTAATTCTTAGTGACGTTAAACATTTTTTCTGTGTTCTCTTCTGAGAAAGGTCTATTCTGGTCATTTGCCCATTTTTAGAAAAGCAGCTGACTGACTCGTGCAGAGCGGGACAGCTTTCTGAATTTAATGTCAGATATTAAAAAGTTTTAATGTCTTTTGAAAAAGGTGCCTTGGTTGTTTGCTTCCCATTGTGTTTTAAACGTCAGTGGGAAATCTTCAAGTGTGTGCTGAGCACCCCTGCCTGTGGGGAGATCAAGATGGAAAACTGGTCTGCAGCAGGAGAGGGTGCCCAACATTCTGTTCTCTGCACTGTGATTGGCCGATGATCTGGCCGCCTTGGGCTGCTGAGCTTGCAAAAGCAGTGCAAGAAGTAACCAGACACTGCGTTTTGAAACATGGAGGAGGTCAGGGAAGCCGAGTTATTACCGTCTCTCCGCAAGCACATAAAGCATTAAACTTTCTCAGTCTCATTTTTTGCGACAGGGATTTTGACAAGCACATAAAATAAGATCCTCACAAATTCATACTGGTGACAATGATTATAACAGGACTGGAGAACGGTATAAATGTCAACATTTCTTCAATCAATTTGAAGATTGCGATCTTGCAGACCTCTGCAGACACTGTAAATGATTAGTGCAGAATTTCCCCACTTATGATTGTCTTACTGGGAGAAGTGAAAGGATTTCAATAATAGTTCCTGGCAAAAAGGAATGTAAAACCAATGATTGGGAAGAACAATGTCCCAGGCGCTTGAGACTTGCTTCTGAGTCCCATTTTGGGGACAGAAAACAATGGCAACTGTTTTTCCAAAATTCTCTAAACAACGACTCAAATTCATTCCATGATTCTTGTTGATTGAAATGTATTTTGTTCAATTCTTATGTAGTAGTGGCATGCGTTATTAAATATTGACATTTAGCTTTTCCCTACAGGTAACTCTGTTTTGAATCATGTTGGTTGTATAATAACAATGTTCTTGTATAATAGCCACACTTTTGTTTGGGTATGGTGATGAAGTCAATTCTCTTTAATCCTGTGAGAGAATCAGCAGATTAGTAGAAACCAGTGTTTTGGATAAATATTGCATCAAATGGAAATTTAAATATTAAATAAGCGTGAAAGAGCCGAGAGCAAACACTATCCTAAACACTGACTTCTTATTTCAGATTTCTTAGGAGAAAGCAGTTTTGAAAATGACTTCTTTGGGACCCTGAGTCAAAGGAACCACTAGGTGTCGCTGTAACACAGTGTCCTATACATCTAGCAGGAAAGGACTTTATGGTCTTGAGATTTCATCGGTCATTATAATTTCCTTAAAAACGCTAAGATTAAATCTGAGGCTTAGAAAATTAGCCCTAAATAGTATCATGATCATCTATTAAAATATGAATTTCCCCGACACGTGAGCCCCTCCTCCTCATCACTGAGATGCCTTGTAAGAAAAAGTCAAATATCAAACCCTACGCAATACCAATGCTAACATTTATTTAATCCCAAATAGCCAGGCTGAATTTGACCACTACAACTGCTCGTCTTTGTGTGCTTAATTGTGCCCCAGTAGGTGATTTGCTTGTTAATTACTGTCGTTCCTAAGCTGAGGTATTCTAGCGTCAGAAGAGTGGAATCTTTCTTGCAGCCGGGGATTTTATAATAATAATAAAAGCAATCTTACAGGACAGAGTCCTCTACTGGACTTTTGGATCTAGGTAGTGTGATACAAATTCTCACTTCTCTCCTAATATTCCAGCAACCCATCTGGTACTCTGTGACACTTGGCGTACACACAAAATGACTTTTCTTGGTTCATTGATGTTTCTCCCTGGTTGGAAATGACTCTGTGCTGTAGCCTGGCAAATTTAGACTGATATTTGCAAAAGACAGGATGAGGCTATTAGAAATGCTGTAGTACAGAAGTGGAATGAGCTAGGCCAGCTTTGGGGAAGACAGTGTTAAGGCCCGAATCTGGAGAGGAGCCTCTGTGGTTCTGCATCACATCCAGCTCTCAGGTTCTGTGCGGGAGAGAAAAACAGAAGAGAGATTTTGGGAAACCAAAAATGGAAATAATATTTAATATGACCAGTAGCTGTGTCTTTGGACCAAATGACTCAGTTTCATATCTTTTAATTAATTATGAAAGAATAGAAAATTAAATTAGAAAGGAGCATAATGTCATTTCATTACATTTCATCCCTGGAAAAAACGGTTTAACAAAAGGGGTAGTGAAGGTTTTCACTATCATCTTTGGTTAAGGTCAACTCTTGAGTCAGGACATCAAGGTTTTAATCTTGCTTCACTGACAAGAAGCTTGTTGTTCCAATCCTTCTTTTGATAGCACTGACAGCTGTGGCATGGCATCCGTTAATACAGTGTTCTTGAAGAATTGTAAAATGGGAAGTTACAACATGAAAAGACTGAATTTCTAAACCATGCCACGTTTGGGCTCCTTTGTTGTTTGTGTATATCAACCTCATTAATATATTTGGGGTAAAAATATACAGAACTGCAGTTCTGTGTTCATCTTCGAAATTGCTTTTTCTAAGGCCTCTTTGCAGACAGGATGCTCACCACAGTCACGTAGTTTGGAAGGAAGCAGCCTCCAAAATAACAGATCTTGAGCCAAACTTCTAAGTGCCATTTCCCAGCAAGTTAGCCCCTTTAATACATCAGGGTGTCAGCTCTTAAACCTGGAAACTGACAGTAGCAGTTTCAAGATACTGTTACAAGAGCTACAAGAAATGAAACATCAGTTTTGAGCTTAGTGTCCACCAGATGGAATATGCCCAGCACACATGCTCTGGGCGCTTCATTCTGTGGGCCTGCGTGCTTGCTCTCTGGGTCCTCAGAGCTCCGCAGAAGTGATAGTTGCCAGTAACTAAAACTTATCTCTTTGATGGCACAAAACACAGGCTCTGCTTCGCTCCTGAATATCGAAACTCTTGAGAATGCAGTCAGGTGTGGCAGATTTCCTGTCAGTCACTGCAGCCCTTCCAGATACCCCAGGCTAGTGGAATGGATACAAGTCATCATACTTTTTGCTTTAGTAAGATTCTGGTTCACGCATGACTGACAACAGTAAATCTTTGCTCTTGCACCAGGCAGGGCACACCGAGCTGATGTTCTTTAGGAGCTCTTAGATTTGTTTTGGGATTTTTTTTCTATAATTTTCCCTATGTGAAAATCAGAGGCAAAGAAGAGAAACAAGACAGTGTGTAGAAACTCAGGCGTGGGAGGCAGAGAATGAGGTGTGGTGTAAGGGAGCTGGGTCTGAAAGTACCATGCTTGCTTCTGGTGTTTTCTGAAAGATCTTATCACCGGCAGAAGTAGGGCTTTATGCTTCTAGGGAGAAACAGATTGGAGCGTCTGGAGGTTTGTACCCACAGTGTAGAAGGTTGATGGTTGGTGCTCAAAGGCTTTCAACTCAGTGGACCACAGCATCTTTGGAGTCGCAGACATCATAACAAAATGGGCTCTCGAGAGCAGCATCCTTTATAAGCTTCATTCCCTCTATCCTACTCGATTTCCGGGAGGCTAGACACATCTCTTGGTCAGAATATTCGCTTAAAATACGAAGAAGGAAAATAAGGAGGCATGATAGGTAATGGTTGCTTTGAAACCACTCAGAGAAGCAGCAATAGTTTGACACCTGTATTCTCACTGATCTCACCCGTGCTCAAAGCAGTTTCTGCTCTTGTTTAAGATGCTGGCTGCGTTTGGGATGTCAGGATGAAGGAGGTCTGGCAAGGGATACCTCTGAGACAGTGAGCTGTTACCTTCTTGTCTTGTTAGACGAGGCCTGAGACTTTTGAAATTCTGTGGATTAAGTGTGAAGACACTGCTGTTGTCTAAAGAGGATGGACCTCTGTCTTAGAGCCTGGCATGGAGCCCTACCACCATAATCCGCCCTCCTCTCTCTCCTTAAGCCTTGGTGAAACTACTAGGGTGTGGATCCTTCATTTTTTTTTTATAGCACAGTTCTCCCTTGAAAGTTTTTCCTTCTTTAGTTTAAATATATTCCTGTATCTCTTTTCACCATTGCACTGTTAAAAAGAAGTGCTTGCGCAGAC
Organism: Microtus oregoni; assembly: GCF_018167655.1. Classification (NCBI taxonomy): domain Eukaryota; kingdom Metazoa; phylum Chordata; class Mammalia; order Rodentia; family Cricetidae; genus Microtus; species Microtus oregoni. The sequence goes on from NW_024543065.1 coordinate 32,445,805, forward strand.
AAAAATTACTAGATGCCAGGCCTTATGACTTGAGTTTGATTATCAGGACCCACATCTAGAAAGAAAAGATGGAGGCCTTACATTGTCCTTTGATCCCAACATGCTCCCAGATAAATAAATAATAAATAAATAAATCTAAAAATATTTACCATGTTGTCATACTTAAACATGTTCAATTTGGAGCTGGTGAGAGAGCTCTGTGGTTAAGAGCACTGGCTGCTTTTCTAAAGGACTGAGGTTCAATTCCCAGCAACCACACATCAATTCGCAATTGTCTGTAACTCCAGTTCCAGGGAATCTGACATCCTCACACAGACGTACACACAGGCAAAGGAATCTGACACCCTCATACAGACACACACAGGCAAAACCCCAAGGTACATGAAAACATCTTTAAAAGAGTTTTAGCTATGTAACAACAGAATTGGTACACTTGATGTTGAACTATGTGGAGAGGTGAGGTTAGAGGGCAGTGAACCAACTTATTTCAACTCTACAGCTGAGGCAGGGGAGATAGGTCCTCTGTGAAGATCAAGGTTTTTGGATAGGGGCATTTGACCCTATCCTAGAGCAATACTGACGAATATCTTGCATATCATCATAGAACCTTCATCTGGTGATGGATGGAGACAGAGACAGAGACCCACACTGGAGCACTGGACTGAGCTCCCAAGGTCCCGATGAGGAGCAGAAGGAGGGAGAACATGAGCAAAGAAGTCGGGACCACGAGGGGAGCACCCACCCATTGAGACAGTGGAGCTGATCTATTGGGAGCTCACCAAGGCCAGCTGGACTGTGACTGAAAAAGCATGGGATAAAACTGGACTCTCTGAGCATGGCCAACAATGAGGGCTGATGAGAACCCAAGGACAAAGGCACGGGGTTTTGAACCTACGTAATGTGCTGGCTTTGTGGGAGCCTAGCCAGTTTGGATGTTCACCTTCCTAGAAATGCACGGAGGGGGGAGGACCTAGGACTTACCACAGGGCAGGGAAATCTGACTGCTCTTTGGGCTGGAGAGGGAGGGGGAGAGGAGTGGGGGGAGGGGGAGAAGGGTGGGAGGAGGGGGAGGGAAATGGGAGGCTGGGAGGAGGAGGAAATTTTTTTTTCTTTTCTCAATAAAAAAAAAGTTAAAAAAATAAAAAAAAATCAAGGTTTTATGCGATTCTAAGCACCTGCCATCCACTGTCATGGCACGGCCACAGAAACTGCTACTTCTTTCATCTGTATTCATGTCCTTCATCACTTTTCACTCCCAGGAAACTATCTGACACCCCGATTCTCAGAAATGCCACAATCCCTAGAGTTCTGTTCTGCCTAAACTCTTCCATCTTCCTTCTTTTCAGTTGAATGGACAGAGTGGTCTCTTCCTTTCTTGGGTCATTTTCCCCAGCCTTTATTCTATGTACCATTCCCTTTCTTCTCTGTTGCACTTGAATCTGGCCCTGAAGGTGCACAAGTTAGAAACTTAATCCCCAAGTCACTAGAGTTGGGAGAAGCGAGCTTTCAGGGGTGAGTGGGCATGTTCCACATGCATGAGTAGACTAATGACGTTATTTGGGGAGTGGGTTAGGTATTCTGAGAGGTTGCTAACAGAGTGAGTTTAGCCCCTTCTCTCTCTCGTTGCTTTTGCCCTGTGACGTTTCCCTTTTGTTGTGATGCAGTATGAAGTCTCAGCCAGATGCAGCTTCATGACTTTGGACTGTCAATCTCTTGAGCACAAACCAGACTCACCACTGTCTTCAGTCATTCTCTACTGAATCCTTTATAAACCTGCTTTTGTCTGGATTCCAGTGGCCAAATCTGGGCCAGTTTAGGAGTCAAACTGTGAGATTAACCTATAGAATAAAGTAAGATTAGCCTATGGAATGAAATGCAAATTCCTGAGTACTAAGTGATCTAAATAAATATATGAGAAATTAACTAGTATAGAAAAAATCCATTTATTAACTATTAGAATGCTAAATATAATTAAAAATCAGAATTTAACAGATAACTTAGTATTTAGATTAAATAACGATTTCATATGTGGATACAAAAACTAGAATTTATATCGTGGTTTTTTTGAAACCCTCTTCTGGAGTTGGGGTACTATAGAGCCCAGCTTTCTTGAGAATTTATATGGCGAAATGGTTGATGGGCAAAGCAGAGGTATTGCCTTCAGTGGTGTAGACACAGGAAAGGTGCATGTGCTTCTCAAAACCAGCTTCCTCTCTTGCTCCTGAAAATGTCTTGATGATACTCATTGGGTCACATACTTACACACCCAGACACATATACACACTCATATATAGAGACCTGGAAGAAGGCTAGTTGGAAAAAGGAATAAATTAACAGGAGTAAATATGATTTAGGTAAATTATGCATATGTATGAAAATGTTCTATTGGAGCCATTATTTTATATATATATATATATATACACATATACATATATATGCTGATAAAAGCATTAAAGTAAAAATGTGAAAAATAGTAGAATAATATTTTTATGAATAGTAGCATACTGAAAATTATCTAGGAGTTTTCATACAAGGCATGAAGAGGAACTTAGAAACTTTACAGCAAAGTACATGGGCTAACACACCCTCACCAAATGACCCCAGTTGGCATTAATATAGATGATGTCTGTGTCCGCTGACACAAGGCATCAGAGAGCACCTACTTCACCTTTGTTGTGTTTGTTTGTATCAGTGCATAAACTCAACCTACTGAAGGGGAAACCTCAGGTAAATTTAACCATTGTGGAATATTTGTTTAAACTGTGAAACTGTGTCTTTGACAAAGCACCTTATTATTGATCTAATAAAGAGCTAAATGACCAATAGCTAGACAGGAAGAGATTAGGTGGGACTTCTGGGGACAGAGAGGACTCTGAAAAAAAATAGGCAGAGAGGCCAGGACATGTAGAGCAAGCAAGACATGCAGAGGAGAGGTAGCAGGCACAAGCCACGTGGAAGATCGTAGATTAATATCAATAGGTTAATTTAAGTTATAAGAGCTAGTTAGATACAAGCCTAATAGATAGGCTGAGCTTTCATAATTAATTAGAAGTCTCTGTGTCATTTCGTTATATTTAATATAAGGTACAATCTCGGGAGATAAATGACCTGCGTTCTTTAAAACCTGTCACAGCTGGGAAAGAGAAAGAAAGTAAGCCATGTAGATCTTCCCATGAACTATGAGTTTATGCAATTCTGAGACGGAGATTGAGATTGAGCTTGGAATCATTTTTAAAAACAATTTTATTAACAGTTCATCAGTAGATAACAGAAAATATGTTTTTGGTACAATATTGTTATCCATGCCACATACCTCATGCAAATAGTTTTAGTCTGTCTACATGCTACCTACCCATGTATTCTGCTGTAACGTACTTGCCACCTTGATGTAAAATTACTAACTTCGAGGTGACCAATAATTTTGCGGTTAATAAAAATTTGTCAATATACATCTTTCATTTATTTCCTTTTATTTTTGTTTGAAAGTGCCTGCACGCATGTCTGTGTACTAGCTGCATGTCCAGAGCCCATGGAGGGAGAAAGCTCATAGTGAATGAACGTGGATTATTAATGGGAACCAATGATGCAGATCCACAGGCATTGGCAAATCCTTCCACCTAGTGAGGCCCAGAGGCCTGGCAAAGCCTTATTCCTGGTGAGGCTCGGCAGCCAGTCAAAGCCTTCCTCCTGGTGAGGCTTGGCTGCATGGCAAAGCCTTTGCCTGGTCCAAATACAGAGTTTAGGAAAGACTGATCCATGTGTGTAAAAGCTGGCAACTTCATCCTTTTCCTCCAGGATGGCTCTAACTTGAGACCCGCACAGGTAGGCCTCTTGCTGAGACTAGCTGAACTTCAGGATTGCTAGTTGCTGCAGCTCCATCCCATCTGATTCCAGCTTTTTGTATATATGTTTGTTATCTGTCCTTTATTTATTCCCTTGTTGCCTCAGTCAGGTTTCCACCAGGCTATACTGCACATGACAATGGAGGAATACAGAAATGGGTGCTGGAACTCCTGGAATTGGAGTTACAGATTATATAAGTTGTCACGTGGATGCTGGGAATCTAACCTGGGTCCCCTGGAAGAGCAGCAAGTGTTCTTAGCCACCGAACCACTTCTCCAGCCCCCTCAAGACAAATCTTGCTCACTCCATGCGAATAATGTACTAATATTTTTTTCTGTGTAAAATTCTAATTCTGCATGTTTTATCATTTTTTTTCTTTCCCTGTCTGCCCAGACAATCTCTCCTCTACAGGTTGGGAAATGATCCTATAGTCTGTCCGCTTACCTGAATCAGAAACCACTGTGACCCTGTTCCACTTCAAGAAAGACACAGTCCCTGCGGTTCTGTAAATCTCTCTCATGTCTGTCCTTTTTATCATTAGTTTCATTTCTATGTCTATTGCTTATTTGGGTTGCTTAGCTCTGCTGTGGGATTTGGATTACAGATCTGTAAAATTAAGAAGTTTGTTGAATAGTTGTGGCACTGCATTTTTATATGCTGAAGCTGTTGGGGGAATGTTTTCGGAATAAGCATCCTGACATCAATGAGAGTGGAAGAGAAGAGATGCTGTCAGTGGAGCAAAGCCAGGGTAGCTCCTGGCCTCAGTATTGGGTCCAGCTTGCATTCTCATTTTACACTCCAATACCAAAAGCTGGGTTAGGAGGCAAGCAAGATTTTAAGCCCACATGGTAGTCAGCAGGTTATTAAGAAAAATAGCCTAATTGTTTCAACTATTTCTTTAGCTAATTCTTCTCCAGGTAGCAAGTTAAGTCCTGTTTGGTAAATAGGCAGTACAAGCAGAGCTTTGAGTAAATCATTAACTAAATCAATACACAGTGTCAGTTAATAGATCTTTACTATCTTACTGTACTTCAAACCTCATCCCCAGAATGATGGTTTCAGGAGGTAGGGAACTGGGGAGGTGATCAAGTCATAAGGGGAGAGCTTCAATGGGCAGAATTAACAACCTTTCCCCTTCCACTGCATGAGAACACAGAAAGAAGATACCATCACTCCTGTGGACCTACCAAGTTTCAATGGATGGTCCCACACATGTGAACGTATGGGCAACAAGGGTTGGACTTGGTGGGCTATTAAAAAATCAAGACAAAACCATCACAAAAGCAACCAAAAAAAAAAAATTCCCTAATCAGTAAAACAGAAAATGCACTCCCACTAGATGGCCAATCCCTTGGCATTTTCTTCTTGGGGAGTTAAAGTGTAAAAGGCACGCTGTGTGGTTCATAAACAACCCAGTATAAAGTGCTCTATATAGTGGCCTAAACGGTCTGAGAGTCATCACATCCCTAAGATTCAATTTCCTAATTTGCCAAAACAAGAATGTTAATGTATACCCAAAGATTTTTGTGACTATCTGATGAGGCAAGCAATCAATGGTCGCCGTGGGTGTTCTGTCAATATTGATGTCCTTCCTACAGCTGATCCGCTCCGCAGCAGTGCCCTCGTAATGCTGGACTTTTGCTTCCACGGAGTGCATCCTGCAGGTGCGTTGGGAAAGAGTGGGAGTGTGCCCAGAAAAAAGGAGTCAGGACATCTGTCGGGTTGGATAACTGGTCTTTCTGTGAGCACCGAGTCTCCACATGTATTGCCCATGTCTACCGGCATTAAGCAGTGGATAACTATGTCAACCGCAACCTTTATTTACAATGATATACAACACACCACAAGATCTCCCACAGCTCCTTCTTGTATGAAAGTAGCTCTTTGGCTTCTCAGCTCCTCCCCCAGAAGTGCCTTTTGGGAGAAACAGTGAGAGCAATTGATTCGGTATCCCCTTGAGCCACTGTGGAGGTGGGAGGAAGGAGCTGTGCTAGGGCCTCGTCTCGGGCAAGACAATGCTCTGCCCTTGCTCACCTTCTAAAAGTGCAGTCATAGCTTGGTGCTATGTTTGCTGAAAGTCTGAGTGGTTATTTTGCTGAATGGATGCTGCAGCTCTCGTGTCAGGTTTTATATAGCTAATTTCATTGTTGCCAGTGGCAACAGTGGGGGGGGCATGTTGGCTGCTGATGCCGTTTATGCTGCTGAAGCAAAGTCTGTGCCAGAATTCCCTTTAGAAATCTCTGCTCAAAGGAATACTGATTGAATAAAGAAGCAAGTGGCATGGAATCCTGCACATACATGACACTTGTTAAAGTATTTATCGAGTATTTGCTAAACCCATACAATGTCCAAGCCTACAAATCATTAACAGTAATGGTGTTAGATCTCCATGGAAGTTGAAGCATAGAGAACCTGGAAGACAAATGGCCTGTGTACAACAAACAAGCAACATGATTCCTAATTGGGATCAAGGGCCATGGAGGAAACAAGCAGCGGAAGGAGGAAGTTTAGCTGAAGGAGGAAACTACAGCAACACAGAGTTTGGTTCAGAGATTCTCAGGTTGGGGCATTCAAACTGAACTCCAGGGAAAGAAAGTGGGATGGCATGGCGTATGAGTCCTAGGTGCACGGAAGACGGTTTGATGTCCTCAGAGAGGCACCAAGCTATCTCGCTCGGCAGCTTTGCTCGCTCGTTTGTATTCACAAATTTAGAGTGAAATCAGTGTGTCCACCTCTACCATTTTCTCCAGCATAGTTTAGAGAAAGCGGGGAGACTGTGGACAAAACAGGTCATTAGGTTCACGCAGACTAGCGAACATAGGTGAGGGTGATGCCTAAGGGGGCGGGAGGGGGAGGGGCGTTGAGGGAAGTGCAAGGAAGAGCTTAGTTTTGTGAATCTGTCTTAGAATGTAAAACGGACGGGCTGTTCATGCTGAAGGGATGCTATGAATGGAGTGCAAGAAGCCAGGGAAATGCACCGAGGCTGTGGCTAGAGTAATAATGGCAACAGGCAAATGGTGGCTATGCGAATGAGCACATAGGATAGTCAGGAAGAAACCCTTCTCATCGGTTTTGTTCATGGCAAGATATAAATAAAGGTGTTAGAAGTGGGCATTAGAAAAGAGTCTACTACTGCCACTTGGCTGGACCAGAATAATTTCTTACTTCGTTTAAATCTTCTCCTTATTCCCACAGATAGGTGTAGCGCCACCCCTCATCAAAGAGGTTTCTCTTTATAGCAAATGACTAGATACCTAACAGATGCTGAACACTTTGAAAATAGTTACTTTCCATTTGTGTTTCTCCTCCTGAAAAGTGCTCATTTACTTAGCTCATTTATTGGTGGGCAGTTTTATTTCTTGGTGTGTAGTTTCTTGGCAAGTTCTGGATAGTGTGTCTGCTGTCTGAAGAACCGCTGGGGAATATCTCCTCCCGCACTGTGTGCTCTTCGTACTTCTGCTTGGAGTCTCTTTTGCTGTGCAGAACTGCTTTAATTTCTGTGGTCCCATCTGCTATAGGCAGGCTTAGTTTCTGTGTTGTTGAAGCTCTGTTCTGAACATTCCAGCCTATGCCAGTGTCTTGAAGAGTATTCCCCTTGCAGTTTCAGCATTTCACGTTTTAAATTAAAGCCTTTGATTCGCTTCAAATAGATTTTTATGCAAGGTGAAAGATATGGATCTAATTTCATTCTTCTGCAGGTGGATAGCCAGCTTTGCCGGCACAACCTGCTTTGTCTGTAAAGAATAACGTTAAGATAGTATTTTTTATTGAATAAAGAACTATAAAATATAATGCATGTAGATTAAGCAAGGTGACCCAAACTAAGACACTGACTGCCTCCACATTCACCTCATCTGTGATCCTAGCCTATTAATGTGTGTGTGTGTGTGTGTGTGTGTGTGTGTATGCAAACAGGTGTAAGTGTGGGTGGAGTCTAAGTATAGAAAGGAGATCTAGAGAGGATAACACAAGGTGACAAAAAAGGATGGAATGGCAAAAAAGGGTGAAAAAGCACGTGGGTCATGAAAGAAGATAGCAGCTAAGTTTCTTCCAGCTTCAACTCTGTGATAATCTTGTGTATATGTTAGATACATGAATGAAAGGTAATTGATAGTTATGCTGTAGCCCCGAGGAAGTTCCATAGCTTTAGAACGGCCCCTAGTTGTGGAGAAGCTCACTGGGCTATATGGTTTGGCACTGGGTGAGGGTTTGAATGGTTTCCCTAATGTAGTTGTGTGATTTGATTTGTGGAGTTAATTATAACACATTGATTTTATTTAACTAAAATAAGAAGTTGGAAGCACTGAAAGTATGTTATATCTCTAGATATGTGGGTAGTTTTCTTTCCTCCGAGTTTGCTTCACACAACTCTTGTGCCCTTGCAGTTTGCCATTATGCGTCTTGGCTCCCTCAGTCCCGATCAGTTGCACCAGAGTCTGCCCTTTCAAACCCTACGAATCTTTTATAAAACCAATTCCCATTAAAATTCGTTTCTTTGCTCTCTTCCCTGATCCTAGTAACCAGCTGATATGTTAGTTAACAAGATAAACAAATTCAGTTCAATATTAATTTGGGACAATAGTTTAATTTATTATTCCCAAAAACACACTTGCATTTTGGCAAAGGCTTTTATTAACGAAGAATTTCATGTAGAAATTCAAGCCAGAGGGAGAAATATTTCCGTGTGGAATAGTGTTTATATGGCCTAGATGTCAAACCCTGTTGTTGGTGACTCAATTTACTTATGTGTCACCTCGTCTTGAAGGTGACCAGATGGTAGAGTGACTCGTTTCAGTGTCACAGACCCACAGACACAGTAGAAGCTCCGTCTTGTTTCTGAATTCTGGCAGGCGTGCAACTAGGCTAAGAAAACAAGATGAGTGGCCTCGGTTAACTCATGCTTGAACTGGTCAGCGACTCCAGTCCCAGTATGATGCAGAGAGTGAACCCCATTTCTCATGCACCAAAGGTGCTCAAATTAAACCCTCATAAGTTGGTAAAACTTTGTCTTACTGCAGAAGACACTCCGAGACTAGAAGTCCTCGAAGTAGCCCATTGAGAGCTTACTCATCTTTAGGGCTAGGGAATGGCCCACTACAGTTCGGGGTTGGGTTGTGGAAAGAGAACTGAGTTTGGTATGTTTCCAACCATGCGAGGCAGCAGCCTGTTAGATGGCCCCCGGTGACCTTCACTTCCTCATATTCATACCTGTGAGTCGGCCCTGTTGTGGAGTATAGGATGGGACTAGTAATTTTCTTCTAATAAAATTACAGAAATTGCAGAGGCATATTGATTATGCTATTAGTTTATAAAAAGGCAGTGACTACCATCTGGGCAATCCCTTTCTCTCTCTTAGATTGCTTCCTCCATGGAAGCAATGGCTATTTTGTGTGGGAGCATCTGGGAGACTCTCTCTGGTGAATGGCCAAAGCTTGCCAGTGGATGAGCTTCAGCTGGATTGCTCCTCCTGTTTTCTACTCCTAACTTGTTCTCTTTAGTCTTCAAATGAGGTTGCAGCCCAAGTTGAAAGTTCAGGTTCATCAGTTCCTTCTGAGAGACCTGGAGCCAGAGACACCCAGCTATTTCCCTGATCCCAGTAGAAATAGGAGATACAGGTATTTATAGTTTTGTGAATGGTGAATTTGTGGTTTTGTGTGAGTCTTTGTCTTTCTGTGCCCTGGCTTGTGCTTTTGCTTTTCACTTGTTCACTGGTTGTAGAAGACCACTTTTGAGGCCACTAACAAATGTATAATCATCTAAAATCCTCATGTATTAGCATAAGCAAACTTTACCAATTCTGAACTTCAATAATGAATAGTCTAAATTATTCAAAAAATTAACTTTAAATATACTAAAAGACAAGAATGCCTACTACTTCCACCCCAATCTATTGTGTGAGTATGTGGAAGACAGCATGGAGCTTTTGGTGTCTAAGAATTTCTGTTATATTATTTACTAATGCTACATTTGTTTGCCTTTTAAACAATAACATTACATTCTTAAATTCTGTTTGCTTAAACATTATTTACAAAATTCTATAAGAAAAAAAGTGTAGATACATTTTTTGATTATACAATTTAAACATGTCTTTAATTTTAAGGAAATGCTAAATAGGTCAGTCACACAGACTGAGCCAACCCCAGGTAAATTAAGAGTCCTGAAGACAATTGCAGGATCTTGTCCACTTTACCTGCATTTTCTTTGTATACTCAAGCAAGGCATTTCTGACCTGGGAATGGCCAAGTTCTCACAAAGATTCCCTCTGAGCTCTCATCAGAGGTCTTTCTGCGAACACCCATTCGATGGCCAATATGTTCTGATTGATTCATTGATCTTGGTCCCAGCATCTGTTTTCTGAGCAGAACAGAAACTACTTGGTGGGCATGATGGAGGAGGAAAGCCAATTAGCCCTGGGAGAATTCTGGCTTCATTCTGTTGCTTCGTTCTATACAGCAACTCATTAAAAATAACACGAGTGCCATGTAAAACCTTCTCGGGGTATTGATTTTGGCTTCTCAATATGTTATATTTGAATTGGAGCCCTTATTTCCTCCACATAGAGTGTTGCCATTTCATCTGTGAAGCCAAAGAAATGTGTTTGTTTGGGGTGTGTGTATGTGTGTGTGTGTGAGCGCGCGCACTCTGTCTGTGTGGCACAGTGACTAATTTCCAAAGGAAGGATTGTGGCATGTCATATTAACTCTGCTATTTCTTAAAACAGCCGAAGTTAGCCAGGGATCACATTATAAACAAATGTTTATAATCATTAACACCAAATTGGTCTCAAAACAGATACTTCAAAGCCAACAACTACAAATATAGTCAGCTATAGAGCTGTACGTTCTTTATTTTCCAGCCTTATTTTCCATTTCTCTGAAACCTTTTAAAGATGCTGGGCTGTAGCCACCCAGGTGCCACACTTCTGTTATTCTAGACTGAGATTTCTTTCTGTGAGCTGCAGAGAGGCATATGCCTGGCTGGTCGGCTTCGCCCTCTGTGCTGTGTGCACCAACTTTGGTGCGAGCTCCAGCTGGCTCGTCCTTGACAGAGGCCATGGACCCAGAATGCTAACTACTTGCTGTGATGGCTTGGTCAGTGCCAAGGTCACCTATGGCTCAAGGCTCAGGGAAGACCCCCAACTGCTCTCAGAGAGGTCAGCAACCAGCTGTCAGCTGGGAAGAGAGTCTTGTCAATGCCAGCTTCGGGGTGCTTCTGAGTGCTGACCCGAGGGGAAAGAGCAGAGCTGCTCCAGGCTCGCCTTCTTTGTATCCTAAAGACAGAGTGCAGGCGGTTTGGGGAAACTGCCCTTGCCCCTAGATCAACCCCCAAAGAAGCAGATGTACACAAGGGGGTGCTGACCTGATACGGCAGAATTTCCCCCTTGTTGACTCTCTGCTAATGCCTCTCTAAGTACAGCAGCTTTCTTTTATTAGGAAGTGTGGCCTGGGCTTAATTCGGCACTTCTTTGATTTCTTATCCTGACTTGGTCTCATGAATCCTTCAGCCTGGTAGGTAATTTGAAACTAAGAAAATAAATAACTTGGGCTTCTTTGCTGAGATAAAGAGTGGCTTTTAATCTCATAATGTTTTCGTTGGCCGTCACCGAGCTTAGAGAAGAGAAGAGCCTTAAACATGGAAAGCTCTGCTGCGATTCTGCGGCGGGTGTCTGACGAAGAGGCTGGAGCATCTTAAACAGCAGGGAGAGGCGCCGCCATAAATATGTGGGTAGTTATTTATTACAAAATAAATTATGTATTGACATGAAGAATTACACCATAATTTTCTGTTTGAGATGGTACCAAAGTAAATTGGTTTCTATCGAAAAGGTCACATGGAATACTGGCTTTGTGTTCCTGTCATGACATGGGCCTTATTGGCATTCAGGTGCACTCCCTCCGTGCAATCACTGTCTCCTTTCACTGTGTTTACAGATAATCCAGCAACTTTGCAGGCCAAATGGCTTTCTGAATATGAGCCCACAAAGCATCGAATCAGACAAGCTCCTGCTTAGAGAGTGCTCTGCCCAGTTCAGCCATAAGGCAAACATCAATAATTGCTTTAGAAGGGAAAGTGACAGGAAATTGTTCATAATTTGCCATCACAATAATTAAGAGTGGCTAGGACTGTTGCAACCACCATTTAATTTCCCCTTCTTTAAAATTAACTCTGTTATTGTCACCAACTGCTCTGTGGTAAGACCCATTAACACTGTTTATCTGAGGGCTTCTGTTCCTAGGGACAAATCACTCACCCACCTCCGTGTCGAATCAACGATGCAGTTTGATCTAAGCTATTTTACATTTACAGTAGGGACGTGTGTGAGTGCTAAAAGAGTAGCCCAAATGCTAAGCTGTTTCTGAGCTCTGCAGGCCTCTCCCGAAACATACTGTACCGCATATGGCTTTAGAACAAACAGCTAAGAACAAGAACGTTAAAGTCAGGGGGAAATGGGAAAGAGAAAGCGTTTTAACCATTGTTCAGTGGTTTTCATGCCTGATTTGGTAGGTAAAGGTTATCAGAAAAGTCAGCTCAAGTGTGCTTAGAAAGCTTAATGACGTTGCTTAGCTCCATGGGCAGGCATCTGGTGATGGGAAGCAGACGATCAGAGGACAAAAATGCCATCTTTGGTATTTGGACCGCTTAGTGTCATCCTGTGTCCTCAGTGCGCTTAGCCAGTGAGGCTGGACATTTTGTTCTAGATGCCCAGCTTGAAGCATGCTGTGGGTCTAAAACCGCATTGCTTCCTGCATGCTTCTCACAGGGCAGTGTATTGTACCACCTCCTGAATCAATTTATGTTCTGAACTCATCCCTTTTGTTAGAACTGGAGTAATCAAAGTTAAAATGTGACTGGCCATGGTATCTTCCAGGTAGCCTTAACGATAGGTGCCAAATCAACATCTGTTGACTAGCTCAGTCAGCTAGTGGTTGGGTGACTGGCAGTATTCCCATAGCTCTTTCTTATAGGTCAGTGTGCTATGATTAACGGCCCCCAAATTAAGAACACACTGGCTGTAGAACAGAAAATTCGATCCCTTTAATAATCTATGGAAGCCTGTCATTGCTAAATGAATTATTTTCCAATCTCCTCATTATTAATTAAGCATCATTTGTTGAGTGTCTAGCATCTGCTAGGTAGTATCTTTCAGGCATTGAGATTTATCAGTAGACAAAACAGTTCATGCAACCACGGACCTAAATGTTAGTACAGGCAGCCAGACAATGAATGAAGAGGCACAAGCGAATCTCATAGTATGCTGCAACAGATGCATGCTTCAGGAACAACAGGACAGACGAGGTGTGAGTGGAGGGCTAAGCAAGGCAAGGCGGTTGGGTGCCATTTCTCCTCATAGTATTTGCAAGATGGACCCAGCTGGGATGACAGCAGGTGGGGAAAATCTTTCTGGCAGAGTAGGAGAGTAATGCTATATGCTGTTATAGTGAGAAAACTCAAGTTGGAATTGCTTGAGCAAAGGACCATAAGTTGGGAGCAAGCGTGGAGTGTTCCAGCAACATGTGGGGCATCTGACTCAGGTTAAATGATGGGTGCAGTAGGAGACAGGGTCATCGAGGTAATGGAGCACCTGATCAAGGTCTTGGTAAACCATTGTAAGGCCTTTGGCTTTTTACTCTGAGTGACAGAATTAATTTATCTCACTCCCTACTTTATGCTTGGAACTCCCGTAGCACATCTGTGCTTATATCTTTTTCAGCCAAGTAACACATCTGTGTTAAACTGTTTGTGTCTTAGTCTCTTGCTAGACACTCTGGTCCTAAATGTTGTTTTCCAATCTCCTTCTTCTCTGTACCTGGCCCAGAGAATTGAGCACACATTTCAAACACTCCATGACTGTTTGCTGAATTGAATTACAACTATAGCCAAGTCACAGTTGCAGGAATCATACAATATTGTAAAATGAACTTAATTTAGACTGTAGATGAAATGTGGGGTAAATGCCTTGGTGCCGGAGAGCTGCAGGAGAGCTGCAAACTCAGCTACGGGCTGGTGCTTTTCTCCTAAGGATACCACTCATTTCTTAGCCCTGTCTTTGTTCCTACAAGTTAGCTGCAATGTTCTGTTGACTGTACTCTTCTCTTTAGGGAACTTCTGGTAGTTAAGCTGCTGGTTTCATTAGTTACGGCTATGGATCTCAACCAGAGCTGTCTGGTGAAACCATTTGGTATCTTTAAAACGTTACCTCATCATGTAACAGCTGAGCCAGAAGTTGTGATTATGGGACACTCAATTTAGGCAAACTATATTATTTAATTGTACTTGGCATGATTTGCTTTATGTGGTAATCTTCATCTTCAATGACAGCACAGGTGTGGTTCTGTCTACATGTTCACATGACATTTTTTTTTTTTTGAGTCAGAGCTTTGGAGCTTCTCTTGGAACTAGCTCTTTAGACCAGGTTGAGCTCAAATTCACAGAGATCTGCCTGCCTCTCTCTCATGAGTGCTGGAATTAAAGGTATGTGCCATCAACACCCGGCTTTCCTCACAAAATTTTAACTCAGACTTTATAATATACTTGGCAAAATATGTGGTTTCCTCTTACCTTTTCTTTTTTCTTCTTTTTAGACAGTGTCTCACTCTGTGGCTCAGGCTGATCTGGAATTCACCATCTAGCCAGAGATAGTCTTCAACTAATAGAGAGTCTTCTGCCGTTGTTAGCTTGGCTCTTTCCCTCCACCATGCGAATTCCAGGGATTGAACTCAGGTCATAAGGCTTAATTAGAAGCTCCCAGGTATTAGAATTAGAAGCAAAAGCCTCTACACTTGGTGGTTTTCTTTCTTAATATTTAGTTTTCAAGACAAAGTTCTTGCTTGAGTTGGGTCACACATTATAAGGCTATATGAATAAATGATTAATTTAATTCTTTCATATCTGATTTTTCTTTCACTTATTTGTCATTAAACATGTTCAGAATTTTACCCATGTACTTTTCTACATCCTAGGACTATAAAGCAAAATAGACATCCTCTTTAAGCTTGCCTACAACATGAGGAGATGGACATATAAACAGATAATCAAAATATAATTTGTAAGCTCACCAGATAGGGAGAGGCTTGGGGAGTAGAGGAAGGGACATTCAGAATATATGGACCATGATGTGAAGAGATGAAGGAAAAAGGGTGAAAAAAATATATAGGAGTGTGAAACACAAGAAATGGGTGATCATAGAGATAGGGTTGCAGACATAGACTAGAATTAGGTTATACAACTTCATGGCACACTAGAAAGTGTGAGTTTGGTCTAGAGAGGTAGGTGGTGTGAAAAAAAGATAAAAGAAAAAGAAAATTTGAATTGAAAAGTGGCTTTTCCATCTATTACTTCTTTAGTATTGTGCTGATAATGAGACATAGCTTTGTCTTTGCTGTTCATATGCTAAAATGAACAGGAAAACATTTCACTTTCATAACTAGCATGACATATACACAAGACCATGGCAGGTTCTAGAGTTGTCATACAGTACAGCAGCTACTGTATGACACTGACTGATGTGGGAAGGTCATTGGTTAATCAATACAGAAACTTCTTGGCCTCATAGGCTAGAACCAAGGTGGGTGGAGTAAACAGAACAGAATGCTGGGAGGAAGAGGAAGTGAGGTAAGACACCTCAGACAGATGCCATGCTTCTCTTCTCTAGGGCAGATGTGATGAAGCAAGCCGCCAGGTCAGACATGCTGAATCTTTCCCGGTAAGACTGGTGCTACACAGATTATTAGAGATGGGTTGATCGGGATATGAGAATTAGCCAGTAAGGGCTAGAGCTAATGGGCTAAGCAGTGTTTAAAAGAATACAGTTTCCGTGTAATTATTTCGGGGAATAAACTAGCCAGGTGGCCGGGAGCTGGGGTGGCAGGAACGCAGCCAGCTCCTTCAACAACTGACAGTTAATTAAAATTCAAATAATGGTACAAATACTGATTTCTGAGATATGCTAGTTACATTTTCAGGGTGCAATAGCTGGATTTGGTTGATGTGTGCTATATATAGGAAAGAACCCCAAAGGACACTTGTATTTTTAGAGAATTACACTGGGTACTGCTGCTTGAGAAAAGTGTTTCCCTTGCTTTCTTGAACTCATAAGCATTCTGAACCAAGTAGCTCATGTGTTGATAACGTACATTGACAAAGTTTGTAAAACAAAGTTTGGAATGCACTTAGCTACAAATGGGGGTTTCCTTTGGGATGTCAGTCAAGCTCACAGCAGCTGTGTGCTGCCCTGCCCTGGCCATCCCGGCTTGCTGTTGCAGCCTTGCTGCCTATCCCGACTGTCAGCTTGGAATTATACCTAGCTCCCTTGGAAATGACTAGCATGATAAGAAAACTGCTCCTAAGATGAGATGAATGATTCTCTGGGGAACTTACCCTGGTATCTGAACCTCATTCTCTGAGGGATTGCCCAGAGCTCTGCCTCATGCCATTTCAAATAACAGCTTAATACATCCTGTTCCCTTTACTAAGGTTTTGTAACCCAGAGCATCAGGGATGATGGCCATTTCTGGTGACAGGCAAACACCTGCGCTGAATTCTCAATTCACTTCAAGTTAGATCACTTGCCCAAGAAGAGTGCATTGACTTCCACTTTCTATTTAACTTTATTTTTCTCAGGGAGTAAGCTAAAGTTTCCAATCAGTCCTTTCCCACATGAAACTGTGTTTTCAGGCTTAGAAAATTTAGAAAGCTTGTTCAAAGTATTGCAAACATAAAGCTTGGTTGGTAAATTAAAATAAATAAATAAAGATTCCATCGGTAATTATAGAAAGAAGGGTTCTTTCTGGCAACTGCAGGCTGCTACTCAATTACCATTTAGCTCGTTTGTGTATATAATTGATTTTTATTTGGGAAGCAAGAAAGCCATGTGGAAATATTAAAAAAAAGTCAAGAGAGAGATCATCTGGAAAAAAATAAATTCTCCATTGTTCAAATACAAGAAGGGAAAGGACCTGCATGAATTACAGGGTGTATGCAGATGTAAGAAATTTCTAGAAGCAGGTTTCTTTGCACTGGCAGTGATAGAAGGAACGCTGAAGAATTAGAGCTCACCTGGCTATCGGTGGTAACCGGAATCAAGGCAAAAATTTGGGAGTGGTTTTGGACAGAGTAAAGGAGTATTAGCTAGCAAAACACCTGTCCTCTATTGTGGGAAGTAAATCTAGCATCTTTATTTAGACAAGCCTATAGGCTGTGGGTGAGAAATATAGACAAGTAAGTTTAGATGTTCAGTTCAGACTAGGAAAAAGGAACAGGCCTTGAGTGATGATGTAATAATTAAATTCCAGTTGACTCACTGCATACTCCGTCGGGGCAATAGACTAAAACATTAAAAAACACACTATTTAGCTTAATTTCCCCAACAACCCAATGAGGCAGGCATTGCTAATCATGTTTTATGGGCCAGGAAACTTAGATCTATTAACTCATAGCCATCTTACAGTTCTTTGTACTAGATTTCAGGTTTTGTGAGTGCTTGATTGGTAAACGTCTTTGAAATACAATAATTGGGTTTCACTTGGAGGTGTCAGTCAAGACTTCCTAATAACCCCATACCGGTAGCCCTGTGCTGTCCATCCCTGGCTGTCTTGCATTCATGCTGCCTATTCTGATATGAGGCTTGGCATTTATTTGGTTCTTTGGAAACGGTCAGTGTGACAAGCAACCATTCCTAAGTTGAGCTACAGATTTATTTGATGAACTTACCCTGGGATCTGAATTATATTCTTCTAAAGAAACAGACAGACATATGTATTGTTTGACATCATAAGATGAGGTGTGTTTCTGACTTGATGTCTACTGTAAAAGATTCAGTTTTCCCTTCTGGGATGTGACCTATTGCATTTTTAGGAGTCATCTGACTTATCAGCCATCTGGAATCGAGGCTGCAGGGTCAGGATGACTGGTGACACATTGGTTCCTTGCTGCTGCTGCTGAAGCCTAAGCACTTGGTTTCTAGAGCAGGGGTCTTCCATCTTTTCTTCATTATCATGGACCTGGGACTAACTTGCAAGGAAGATAGTTTCTCACAGTGCTGTGGTAACTTTGTAACCAAGGTCATTTCTCAGACCATTCAGAGTTTTGGATAATTATAATGTGATAATACAACCTTAAAATAGCCTTAAAAGTTAACAGTTAAATTAAGAGAGCTCATACTAGAGAGGCTTGAGAGGACAAAATGGATGCTGTAAGTGGAAAAGGAAATATAAAGAAACAAGATTGGGGCAGGTATTTTGGGAGTAAAATAAATGGTAAGAAGCAATAAAATGTTATAAAATGTTCAAAGAGTTATTAAGATTCTGTCATTGAGCAGATGAAAGTAGAAACTAAAGAAGTGAGCAGCTGGAACAAGCTCTTGGAAGAAAAGGTAGAGGTTTGTTTTGTGCAGTTTAACATTTTACTTCTTTGAATTTAAAAAGCAAAATTTCTTTTTCTTCTTTGAAGGGGGTGTGGGTTTCTGAGATAGGGTTTCTCTGTGTAGCTCTGGCTGTCCTGGAACTCAATTTGTAGACCAGGCTGGCCTCAAACTCACAGAGATCTGCCTGCTTCAGTCTCCCCAGTCCTGGGACTGAATGTGTACGCTACCACACCTGGCAAAAAGCTGAATTTATAAAAATTTGTTGCATAAAATATTTCAGAAGAAGCATATACAAAATAGGTACAAAGGGTCTTTTCTCTCACATCCTCTCAGATTTGGGTGGGTAGTGTTGATGACAGGACTTGGGAAGCTTGTGGGCTTGCAGACGAGAGGGTGGGGGAAGGCTAGAATCATAGCCTTGCTCCTGGAGAAAAGGGGTTGGATCCTAATCACTGCAAATGCTGTTTGGTCAAAATGTCATTAAATCTACTGGAGGAGTGTTTTCAGTTTTTACTATTGTCATGGATGAACCTTTCTTTTTTTTAATAACAAAAGCACAGAATGGCCTCTAGTACTGACTGTGCCACAGAGCCACTTGTGAAGGCAATGATTTAAATACTCGTTTTTCCTTATACACATAGACAATAAAGACGAAAATATTTATTTCCCCAGAAGCAATGAAAAAATAAATTAAAAGAGAGGCAAATAACCACCATTTGAATACCGTCATCTCCAAGACGCCCTGCTCTAATCAGTTGTCAGCACTGAATATCACATCAGGTTATATTAAAAATAATAATTAATCCCTCAAGAGAATTCAAGTCAATGGAAACTGAGTGACACCGCTTCAAGCTCAGCATATTGAGATCCTTAAGGGAACAGAAAATTGCTTCGTGTTTTGTGTTCAGAATCATTTGCTGATGCATGCGGACCTCATCTACTGTAACGCTTTTCTTTAGTAAGTGGCAAATTATACAGTAGCAAGATTCTGTCCCTCCTCTACCCAGGAAGCCGGTGGAAGCCACATTTGATGCATATCTGTCTGAAGCCCAGGTAACTTGAAACAGAAGAGTTCCAGCCAGTGTTGGAATGATTTTAATACTTAAAAATGTGGCCTGGCCTTTATAGATTGCCCAGTCCTGCATGCACAGTGTAAGGTGTGAGCCGGGCTTTCCTTCTTTCTTTCCTTGTATGTATCATTTTTAACATCTCTTGTATCTATGGATAACAGGTTCTCAGGTGAAGCGCGGAGGATGTCAGTGAAAGCCCAATGGAGTTAAGTGTGAAAAGTCAGTCTGAACATACGCTGTAATGGATTTGACCTCAAAGAGCACTACAGAGGGAGAGTGCAGATAACCATGTGAGCTGACTTCTGAAGCTTGCCATTCTGACTCCTGAGACACAGAGGGAAGACAGGACCAAATGCATTGGAGAGAACAGCCCAAAGGTCGCAGAGTAAAGACGAGCCTGATTTTCAAAGTAAATCGAGTCAAACAGGGAAAGATCTGCTCTCTGTCCCTTTCCCATGCTCTTTCTTTGAGACCCTAAAGGCCCTTGACATATGAAAAGCAATTTGCAGAACATGTCAGACTTTCTGCAATGATTTTAGTGTTTGATAAGTTCAGGGTAAACACGTAGACACGTCTATGAAGTGCTTGTCTCTGACACCTTGCACTCTAAGCAGGTGGCATACTGCAGAGGTGAGGTAGTCTTATCCATTACCCAGGACAACGAGTCTAGTCAGCTATGGCTTAGGCATAAGACTTGGGTGCTTGCTGCAGCTACTTGTGGCTGATTCTCAGTTTATCAATGGAGTGTTTAGGTACGGCAAAAGAACCTAAAATTGAAGGTATTTGAAAATATTTATATTGGTTACTTTCCTTGGTGTTGCAACTAAATGCCTTGCTTAAATAATGGAAGGGCCCCTTGGTTCAGTTTGAGGGGAAGACATGGTGGCAAAACCCCGAGGAAGCTGGACACATTCGTCCTCTGTCAGGAAGCGGAGAGGGGGGGCTGCTGGTGTGTAGTGGCGTAAACGAATGCAGACAGATTGTAAAAATATATATAGTTTTAATGTAGAAATAGACTTACAGAACCACCGTTCCCGCGGAGACAAGGAAAGCAGAAGAGACAGCTCGGAGCACCCTTGCCAAATTTATAGGCAGACATTAGCCCGAGGCGAACACGCCCCCTAAGGGGCGGGACTTATCCCTACATCTCCCCTTTTTGTCTAAATAAGACAGAACTAAACCAAATACAACTACATACAATAACAACAAATAATAAATATAAAAAACAATATTGAGAACAAAAGCTTTGCTAAACATTCCATCTCAAGGAGTCCAAATAATGTAAAGAGTAACTACAATTACATAATCTTCAACTCAGTCAAAGATCTAAGAAGGGAATAAACACTACTCAACAAACGAGATATATCCAAAATGTGCAACAATTGACAGAGACAACTGACTACCTGGGCAATCACCCAAAGTCTCGTTTGCAATGTTGAGTCAACCAATTTTGGCTAAGGCCTAACATAACTGACATACCATTATTAAAGGCAAGGAACTTTTCAAAACTATCTTACCCTGTCTTGGCAGGATATGACAGTCCTGTTTTATCCATTGATGCACGCTCTGTATCTGTGTCAGTGGTTGAGGTATGGGCATTTCTTTGCCCAAAGGCCAGTTCTGCCAAATAGAAAGGCTCCAGGTGGAGTGTCTTTGGTGCTCAACATTCTCTCGGGAATAGAGCGGTGTTGCCAGGAGCAATTGTGTCTCACTATCACGAAACTCTGAGTTAGATTAAAGGCCATTTTCTACAGCTCTTTGAAGAGGTTGAAGATTATGTATCTATACTGAGTATAATCTCTATATATCTAAAGAACCTGATTAGTCTGATTATAAATGACAAACTTAGATGACTATTTATCTATATAAATCTCAATATCTATCTAACTTAAAGACTAAGACAATAAACGACTGTGTAACAAATGAGGATAATGACCTCCAAATATAAACACTGTACAAATATACATTGCAATATGGTAAATATATATCAATACACAAACATTATATAAGTATCTTAAGCAGAGGTAGCAATGTACATTGCAATATGGTAAATATATACAATATATATACAATATATATATATATATCAATACAATATATGTCAATACATAAAAATGTTTTAAACAGAGATAGAAACATGCATGCATACACTAGTCAATATAATTTAACTTTGTTTCAATATACAAGAATCGATACCAATATATTTGTCTAAAAGAAGTAACTCACAATTATAAATCTATTATCCCATCATTCCCTCTTTTTTTTTTCAAAATGATCCCTGAGCTTATAAAATTCCTCCCCCAACCTCCCAACCCCTAAATGATGTCCCTAAACCCAGGGGTAAACTTTACTGGGAGAGGGGACGTCGTCCTCTAGAATTACTTCCAGCTGTCATGGGGGCGACGTTCTTTCTGGGGGATCCTGTGAAAGTAAAATGATGGCTATATTTCAAGATCAATGTCTTTTAAAATTGCAAATAGTCTCTGAGTATTTTGTGGAGGTCTGGCCAGAATGTTGTACAAGATGTGCACCATTTCAGCTAACCAAGTTGGGATTGTCTTGTGCAGCTGGAATCCAAAACAGGTCTTGTAGTAGCGCTATCAGTATCATGACATCATATCAACCAAGTAGAGTTGTTGTTGTGGGGCCCCATCTTCTTCCTGGAAACTTCAAATGTCACTTCAGGAAAAACTCATTGTTCATTGTGAAAAACTTTAACATTAATCATATAGACATATATAGACATACATATATATATATATTCAATGAAAGGCATGATAGATATAATCAATAAAAAGTATGATAGATATGAAGAAAAGCAAAGATGTTTTCTAAACTCATATTTCTTTCTGTCCCATATCATGGCTCTTGACATGAGTCAGAAACTCCAGAAACTCTGGGTTTTTCTCTTACTAACAGGCTTGGAATTGGAGAGGGACTGAGCCAGAGTCCAACTTCAAAACCAGCTCTATATATTTATAAAGAAATGTTTAATAAGACATATATATATATATATATATATATAATTAATACTTAAAAAATGTGTCCATCCATCAGTAATTAAATATTCAGGGTCCCTCAATTTCTTTGAAGATGAGTATTTTCCTGTGGAGATAAGAAAAGAACCCTGCCTCCAACCTATATGTATTTCTTACCATCAGTATGCTCGCCATCCTTATGAAAGAATTGTTATTTATCTTTTCCAAGTGGCTTCTCTTCTTCAAACCGAACCTTTATTAATTTTGATGGTATCCACAATTTTTCCTCACCTGTGGAGATAAGAGCAAAACCCCTTCCCCACCTTAGCACATATCCTGGCTTCCATTGTGAGGTCAGCACATCCTTGAAATAAACTGGTTGATTTAGTTCAGTAGAGTTTTCCATTATCCAATGTCTTTCTGCAGCCGTTGTTCCCTTCTCATTAGCGTTGAGAAAATTCAAGGTTAACAAAGCATTATGTAGCGTATTTCTGGGGGTGTTTTCCACCCCTTTCTGTTTGTTCAACATATCTTTTATAGTTCGATTTGATCTTTCTATGACTGCTTGACCTGTAGGATTGTATGGTATACCTGTAACATGCTTGATATTGTAATAATCAAAAAACCGTTTCATTTTCCTAGAAACATAAGCAGGACCATTGTCCATTTTTATTTGTGTAGGTATACCCATGATAGCCATGACTTCTAATAAATGAGTGATTACTGAATCAGCTTTTTCTGAACTTAAAGCAGTTGCCCACTGAAAGCCTGAATAAGTGTCAATGGTGTGATGAACATATTTTAATTTGCCAAATTCTGCAAAGTGGAACACATCCATCTGCCAGATTTCATTCCTTTGGGTGCCCTTTAGATTAGCCCCTGCAGGCAGTGGCGTTTGGTTATAGAAAGAGCAAGTAGGGCATTTCTTTACAATCTCCTTAGCTTGTTGCCATGTAATTGAAAACTCTTTCTTCAAACCTTTGCTATTAACATTATGTTTTTTATGAAATTCAGAGGCTTGTAGCACACTACCAATCAATAATTGATCAATTTCTGCATTACCTTGTGCTAGAGGACCTGGCAGACCTGTATGGGATCGGATGTGTGTTATGTACATAGGGCAAAGCCTGTTCCTGATCAAATCTTGAACCTGGAGGAACAA
Source organism: Microtus oregoni (assembly GCF_018167655.1). Taxonomy (NCBI): domain Eukaryota; kingdom Metazoa; phylum Chordata; class Mammalia; order Rodentia; family Cricetidae; genus Microtus; species Microtus oregoni. The sequence goes on from NW_024543065.1 coordinate 32,469,220, forward strand.
TGAGGTTTGTTCAGTATCATCAGGTATAAATTCAGCAGTTTCAATATGTAAAATAACTCTTTCTGTGTATTGTGAATCTGTAACTATATTAATAGGTTCTTTAAAATCCCTTAGCACCATAAGAATGGCAAATAATTCCGCCTTCTGGACAGAATTATATGGACTTTGTTCCACCTTATCCAAGTATTCTGATTTGTAACCTGCCTTCCCTGATTTATTGGCATCAGTATAGAATGTACGGGCTCCAGTTATTGGAGCATCACGGACGATTCGAGGAAGAATCCAAGAAGTTCTGTTTATGAAGTTAAGCCACTTGCTTTTTGGATAATTGTTATTAATGTCTCCCAAAAAATTAGCACAAGCTCTTTGCCATGGTTCATTATCTTCCCATAATTTCTTTAGTTCATCAGCAGTGAAAGGCACTATAATTTCTGCTGGGTCTATGCCTGCTAGTTGACGAAGTCTCAGCTTGCCTTTTATAATTAACTCAGAGACTTTTTCCACATAAGTTTTCAGTTTCTTACTTGGTTTATGTGGTAAAAAGATCCATTCCAAAATAATATCATCTCTCTGCATTAAAATTCCTGTAGGAGAAATTTTTGATGGTAGTATGACGAGAATACAATCGAGCTCTGGATTCACCCTGTCCACATGTGCCTGTTGTAATTTTTCCTCAGTCATTGTCAGTTCCTTTTCTGCTTCAGCTGTTAATTCTCTGGGACTGTTTAAATCTTTATCACCATCCAAGGTTTTGTTCAAATGAATTATTAGATCAGGTGTTATTCCAATAGCTGGTCATAGACTGGAAATGTCTCCTAACAGTCTTTGAAAGTCATTAAGAGTCCGTAGGCGATCTCTCATAATTTGTGCTTTTTGTGTCTTAATTTTTTGCAAACCTATTTTATAACCTAAATAATTAACAGAATCTCCCTTCTGAATCTTTTCAGGAGCGATTTGCAATCCCCATTTAGGTAAAAGTATCTTTATTTCTTCAAACAGTCTGTTCAAGGTATCCATGTTTGAATCGGATAACAAGATGTCGTCCATGTAATGGTATACTATAGATTTGGGAAATTTCTTGGGTATTATTTGCAATGGTTGGTTCACAAAATATTGGCACAGGGAGGGGCTATTTAACATACCCTGGGGGAGAACGGTCCAGTGGTACCTCCTCAAATGTTGAGAATTGTTATAAGTAGGCACTGTGAAGGCAAATTTTTCTCTATCTTCTTTTTGCAAAGGTATAGTGAAAAAACAATCCTTTAAATCAATAACTATGAGAGGCCATCCCTTTGGTAATAAAGAGGGCAAAGGAATTCCAGATTGCAGAGGGCCCATAGGTTGAATAACCTTGTTGATGGCCCTGAGATCTGTCACCATTCTCCATTTACCTGATTTTTTCTTAACCACAAATACAGGAGAATTCCAAGGGCTGGTAGATTCTTCTATATGTCCAGCATCTAATTGTTCTTGTACCAGCTGTTCTAAAGCCTGTAACTTTTCCTCAGCTAAAGGCCATTTCTTTGTCCATATTGGATTCTCAGTCAACCATTTTAGAGGCAAGGCTGTTGGTATCTCTGAAGGGACATCAATTGCTTGTTCTTTTACAGCCTGAATGGCCGGTTTTCTCCGTTTGTAATATCTTTTAATATTATTCTCAGAAATATAGGCTCTAGATTTAGCAGGAATGTTAATTTCGGTATTCCATTGTTGTAATAGGTCACGACCCCATAAATTCATTGCAACATTGGCTACATATGGCTTTAATTTTCCTATTTGTCCCTCTAGCCCTATACATTCAACCCATCTCGTGCTCTGCCTTACTCGAGATAGGGTTCCAATTCCCAGGAGCTGAACATTTACATTCTGAAGAGGCCAATACGGATGCCAAGATTCTGGGGTAATGATACTTACATCAGCACCTGTGTCCAGCAGGCCAGTAATAAAAATGCCATTTACACACACTCTCAGTTTAGGTCTTTGATCATTTATAGAAGTTTGCCAAAACACATGTAACTTATCTTTCTGATCATTATTGCTTGTAACAGTAGGCATGGGGCTTCCTAATTGTCCTGATGAGGCACATTCTCTGCAGAAACTGGAAATGACTGAACCATGTTTGCCATGGGGGCCTGTGAGGCCTCCCCCTCACGTTTCCCGGCTGTATCAGGTTGCCTTGTCTATCTCTTGTAGACCTGCATTCATTCGTCCAATGTCTGCCCTTTCCACATCTTCTACATAAACCTGAAGGCTGAGTCCTCCTATTTCTGTTATTTCTAGAAGATGCATTATTATTATTATTTCTGAAAGATGCATTATTATTATTATTTCTGAAAATCCGTTGTCTACAATTCCTTTTCATATGACCCATTTTGCCACAATTAAAACATTTGGTATTCTGGTGTCTCCTTTTACCATTGGAAATTGCTTCTTCTACCCATGCTTCAGTTCCATAATCAAATGTATCAACATTGAGTGTATGCAAGACCCATTCTTCCAAAGGCGCTGATCTGAGCTTTAAAGGACCCAAAATCCTTTTGCATTCCACATTTGCATTTTCATAAGCCAAAGACTCAATCATTATACGTCTTGCTTCTGGGTCAGATATCCCTATTTGTACAGCCTTAGTTAATCTTTGTAAAAAGTCACTAAAGGGTTCTCTCTGACCCTGTTTAACTCTGACAAATGATTCCATTCTCTGTCCTGGGTCTTTTACCCTGTCCCAAGCCCTTAAGGCTGCTGTAGTACACATGGAGAGTGTGTTTTCATCCAAATTAGCTTGTTCCTGAGGATCGGAAAAGAGCCCTTCACCTAGAATTTGATCTATGGAAATGTCAATTCCCTTTGCTTTTTCCTGCTGTTCTAAGAGTCTAGCCTCTTGCCTGAATAAGCATTGCCATTTCAGTTGCGGTCCACTCTCAAGTACTGCAGAGCTCAGCTGGAGCCAGTCCGAGGGGGTTGCTCTGCTTGTCGTGGCCCAAGATCTTAGCATCTCTTTAACAAAAGAGGCTTGCATCCCAAAAGTCATGACAGCCTGTTTAATTTCCTTGAGTTCATTCATACGGACAGGCTCCCATGTATCCTCCTTGATGACCCTAGGGTTTTTGGAACCAATCACCTTCTCTGTTGTTATTACTGGAAAGGCAGGTAGAGCTGTAGGTAGAGCTTTGTGGAAATTGTCCCGCAGAGTTTTACCCACAGATGTAGTTAAAATTTGCCTTTCTACCCTTTGCTCTTCTTCATCAGAATTTAGAAATTCCTCAATCTTTTCAATTCTATTCACCATTGCCTTCTGCAATGTCTGAATCTCCTGTCCAGAATTATGTTCCAAAGCCTTAATTGAGGATTCTAAAGTATGAAGTTTGTCCGTTAGAGATAACATCTCATCTTTGGACATAATTTTTATGGCATAAACCGTGCCTTCTCGTATTGACAATCTTTCCGTCAATCTGTCATAAGCTTTAGACAAAATCCGATTGTCACATTCAGCAGTTTTGATTCTCTCAGTTAATGTTTCATTTCCTACAGAAAGGGACTGAATCTTATGGTCCAGATCAGCTGTTCCCGCTTCCATAGTAATGAATTTCTCCTTAATATCAGCCACTAATGTTTCAGTTCCTACAGAAAGGGACTGAACCTTATGATCCAGATCAGCTGTTCCCTCTTCCATAGTAATGAATTTCTCCTTAACATCAGCCTGGAGAACTTCAAACTGATTCTTGAGAAGATTGTTATCAGCCTGGAGAATTTCAAACTGATTCTTGAGAAGATTGTTATCATTCTCAATTGTTTTTAAGCGTTCAATCTCTGCCTTAAGAATCCTGGATTCGTCTCGTAAAGACTTTATCATATTTCTATTATCAAACCATTTGGTGCCAATGAAAACTATGAATCCCAGAAGGATCCATAGATGTGGGGTGATAGACACCTCTTGTAAAATCTCCCACATGCTACAATTAAAAAAACTGTTAAATTCTTGAACAGTAATGTGTTCAGACATTTTATTTATAAAAGAAAAATTTTTTACCTGCAATGATCGGTTCCTGCCAGTGGTGGTTTCTGTGTTTTTGGAGCCTGTCCTAGAACTAGCTCTTGTAGACCAGGCTGGCCTCGAACTCACAGAGATCTGCCTGTCTCTGCCTCCCAAGTGCTGGGATTAAAGGCGTGCACTACCACGGCCTGGCAGACCTCAAACTCACAGAGATCCGCCTGCCTCTGCTTCCCAAGTGCTGGGATTAAAGGTGTGCACTACGACTGCCTGGCCAGCCTCAAACTCACAGAGTTCTGCCTGCCCTTGCCTCCCAAGTGCTGGTATCAAAAGCGTGCGCCACCATTGCCAGGCCAAGTCACTTTGTATCATACCAAATCTGATGCTGTGGCAGCGTTTGTTGCAAAACCGCAGGTACTTGAGCTTCTGCTAATTCAGGCAGTGGGGTTCCGCTGCAAAACTTAGCCAAGGCAGGCAGAATGGGCCTGTGTGCCCAGTATGTCTCGGACTCGGCACTGGGGCCGGAGTCATGAACTGAAAAACAGCACCCGGGAGGGTGCTGTGTTAGCTAGCGGGCTACCCGCTTGAGTCGGGGGCAAAATAGCCTGACGTTGGACGCCAAAATGTAGCGGCGTAAACGAATGCAGACAGATTGTAAAAATATATATAGTTTTAATGTAGAAATAGACTTACAGAACCACCGTTCCCGCGGAGACCAGGAAAGCAGAAGAGACAGCTAGGAGCACACTTGCCAAATTTATAGGCAGACATTAGCCCGAGGCGAACACGCCCCCTAAGGGGCGGGACTTATCCCTACACTGGTGTGTCTCTTGATTGCTCCGTTTTATTCAGTCATCTAATCTTATGAAAGCATCACTTACATCCAGGGTGGCACTTCCTGCTGAGGTGGGGCTTCCTGCTGAGCTTAACCTCTTTGATGCACTAAGTGGTTTGTTTCCTAAGTGATTCCAAATCCAGTTACATTGATAGTGAGTGTTAGTCATCCCAGGTTTCTAATAATTATCTAAAAAGGCAGATCCTGTGAAGTATTATAGCACTATTTTCACAATTTTACCAACATTATACCACTGATAGTACACAACTCTATTGCCGAGATTAGACTGATTTTTTTTTTGCGGGCTTTGTTTTATAGTGCCATTTGCAAATAATAATTAATATTCACAATACAGTCAGTTGGGCTTCAGATTGAAGCATATTGTCATGAAATAGCCCCGGGCTATGTGAAATATATGGAGTCCAGGTCCGTGACCCTGATTACCCGGGCTTACAAACAGCATTCTCTAATCAGGTAGGTCATTGGAAGTACTTTCATTCAGCTAAACACAAGACGCAAAGACTTCTCTATTTGGATAGCTATGCAAATGGTGTTGAGAATGGACTATAGAAATCATGATTTTTACTATAGTATCTGTACAATCACAAATGTATACTTCATATTAAGGAAGATGTAAATATTAGAGTCAAAATTCCATATACCACAGAAAACAGGATTTCCTAGAGAAAGCAGTGATAATGTTAATTACACTGAATTTGAGGTAACAATGAACTTTGTTATTTCCCTTTGTTTCATTTGGTAGTGGAGTGCCTATTAATTCCATAAGAAAATGTTTTGAAAGCATTTATACATTTTTGTCAGCTCAGACAATATGCTAGTTGTTACAGCTGCTACATTGAACAGTTATTCCTAAACAATGCTGGCTAAGTAGTCCACTGTGCACTTCGTTGGTATAGTTACAAAGCTACTAGGATGGCGGCTATTCTTGATTGTGAGCTTGGCTACATCTGGAATTGACTGAAACTCAAGAGGCACGGTATACTTGCAAGGGATTTTGTATTTTTTCTAAATTAAATCATTTGACCTGAGAAGACCCATTTTAATCAAGATCCTTTGATATGGAAGATCCATCTCTAGCCTGGACCACATCTTCTATAGGCAGGCTGTATAAAGGGCATGCAAGAAGGAAGCTTGTTCTCACTGCCAAATCCATTGCCTCACTGGTGTTAGAGCCTACTCCTTCAGAATTCTGGCATATACTGAAGACCAGCGAGGCATCTAGCCTTGTGGACTTAACAATTACTGGATTTTTGAACATTATATTGGTAGACAGCAATTGTTGAGTGGTATGGACCACAGCCTGTAAGACACTCTAATAAATCCATATATATATTTTAATCCATACACTTATATATGAATATATATGTATTAATTTTATACCTACCTATGACATTCTTTAGAAAAACATTTATTCACAATTAGTTCCCCTGGTGAAGATGGATCAAACAAAACGATTTTTAAATTCGCTTAAATCATGATTTCCCCATCATTTTTTGACTTCCCCTTCCTGTTCTGTAGAATCAGAGAAGAGCACAGAAAAATGATCGTGCCAAAAGTGTCGTGAATGTCATCAGGCCCAGTTTCACCTGTAAGGGATGTCCAGCCCCAAGCCATCAGTTTTGTATTTTGGTTTATAAATGATCACAGGCAAAATGCTGAGCATGCTATTGTTAACCTGAATTTGCTCTTGCTAAAATAAACCATTAAATGTGTTAACCCGGAAAAAAGGAATGTTTTGTATGCTAGCCAGCAGAAATCTCCAATGTTATATAAAACAACATCATGAAAGCAAATGTATATATGGCTAGCAAATGTGCACATGTGTGAGTGTATGTGTGTGTGTTTAGTTTTTAGAGACTTGGGGCAAACTATAAGCAGTATGTATACATACATTTAAAACTGATCAAGTTTTTTTGTTTGTTTTTTTTGTTAGTTTTGTTAGTTGAAAGTTCCAATAATTATAATTTTGCTAAGTTTTAAACCTGCTTTCCCGTGTTTTATGGAACACACCAAACTGAGTGCACCAGTGTGAAACATACTATCCGTGGGGTAGGAAGCTGAAACCATTGAACACTCTGAATTTTCCCAGTGTGTTTCAGTAATAGACGCTCTTGTGCTAAGTGTATGTGTGCTTTTCCACTGAGAAAATGCAGCATGCAATAGCTCTCTGCATTTCTCATTTTCCTCCCACGGAGAAGAGGCTCTGATGTTGCTATTGCTCTCTGCTGTGAAACAGATACAGATGGTCTCGTTCAAGGTTCTTTAAAAGGCACAGAGGGAAGATATTTTGTTTCTGCTTATTTTTCTTGTTTTGTGTACAACTTTTCCTTCTAAAATGTTTAGTATGCACATTTAGCCTGATACATTTTTGCTCTAATTTTAATGTAAGGAGAATCTAAAAATTCTAATAATTCTTTGAAAGGATTCTATAGAAAGGGGCTGGAGATATGTCTCAGATTCAGTATGAGATTGAGCCAATCCTTTGAATGTGTGAAGAATAAGATTTTTTTTATAGTCTCTTCTTGTTAGTGCTGAGTTTTGTTTACAGTTAAGACTATAATGATGCTATTAGACAACTGAGCGAGACAATAAGTTGAACTTACATTGTGACTTTCTGGAAATGAGCTGGCTGTCTACTCTTTTGAAAACAGTGTCAATGAAGGACATTGCTAGTGTACTAAAGTAAATGGACCCCAGAAAGATCTCACAACACTTTTAAATACTTTAAAACATTCGGAAGAATCTTTGATCCCTGTTTTCAAGGATTCTTGGACATGTTGTTTTTATTTCATAGTGCATTTGGTAAATGGCAGACCACTAAATGAAAAAAAAATCTACTTACTATTTTATAAAGAGATTTTGACAAATAATTTATTTTCCCATCTTTAGTTCAATATTCAGACTTATTACTGACACTGGACATAGCCTTCAGCAAGTAAAGTGAACTCTGTTTACCTTTAAGTGAAAAAGGTCTTCTACTAGAAGAAGAGAAATTGTATGCAGATAGCTTCCATTTGTCGGCCAGAGAAGATCGAAAGTGCATGACAATCCCATCAAGGATATCTACGTAGGGTGGAGGCCCACATGTGTCTCTATGTTACTACATCTTGAACTACTTCCAATTGCTGGAGAGGAGAGTGATGACTAGCAAAATGGCAAAGGAAACGTGAGTACTGGGTCCATTGAGAGAATCATGTGATTTCTGTCATTGAGTACATTTTACTGCTATATTAAATTTGTTGGTGTAACATATGTTGAAGCATCTCCACAGCTCTGGAGTAGAGCCAACTGGATCATGATGAATACACAATCAAAATCCCAGAGAGACTAGAGATAGAGGGAGCTTACCAAAGCCAAACTTACAGTCAGTGTCGTCTTTATCTGCTCTCCTCACTGCTGTTTAGTATAGTGCTTGAAGTCTCAGCTAGAGCAATAAGATAAGGAAATAAAAGGGATAAAAGAGAAGCCACGTATCCCTAATCGCAGATGATATGGCTCGACACAGGAGACCCTAAGAATGCCACCAAGAACACTTAGAGCTGATATATTCAGTAAAAGGTCAGGGTACAAAATTACGCATGGAAATCAGTGTCCTTGTCAGATAGCAATGAGAAACACTGAAAAAGGAACTCAGGGAAATAATAACATTCACAAAAATTAGATATGTAGAAATAAATTTGGCCAAGTATGTGACAGAACTCTATGATGAACACTTTAAGTCATTGAAGAAAGAAATTGAGCAATGTACCAAAAGTTGAAATGAACTTCCATGTTCATGGATTGGAAAAATTACCATCGTGAAAAGGTACACCTTACTAAAAGCTGCCTACAGATTCAACCCAATCTCAACAAAAAATTCAGGGATATCCTATTCATATATAGAAAAATAATTTTAAAATTTGTAAAGAAGAAAAAACAAAAGTAAAAAACCAATACCCTTGTAGAGTTAAACCAAGCCTTACGGAAAAGAAACTTCAGGAGATATTACCACCCCTGATGTTAAATTATACTTTAGAACCATCGCAATAAAAACAGCATGGTACTTGAGCAAAAATAGACATACAGAACAGTGGAACAGAGTAAGGAAGTTAGAAAGCAACTCCATATATCTGACTTTTTACAAAGATGCCAAAAAATACTCATTGTGGAAAGAACAGAATCCTCAACAAATGGAACTAATATGATTTCAACATGCATAAAATGAAAACATTATATTAATATTCTTACCTTGCACAAAATTCAACTCCAAATAGACCAAGGACTTGAAGATAAAATATAATTTATTTTTAGATATTTTGATATTATGATAAAATGTTTAATATTAGAAAGCCATAATTAGTATTTTCTTGTTAGTGTTTTAAATTCTCACTGGTGTATAGACACCCATTAACAAATCTTTGTTTGGTAACTCTAAGGAAAAGTCTAACCCTTCTATGTGGTGTGAGGGTAGAGCCCCCTCTACCCTTCTATGTGGTTCCAGGGTAGAGCCCCCTCTTCCACAGAGGATGCATGAAGCCATCCACCCCTCCTCCCAGTTCCTAAACTGCTCAGCATGGAATCACAAGGCACACAATCAACCTCTTCTTCATAGCTTTGGAGGAGACGTTCACAAATGACACTTCACGTCATAAGAAAGTAAATTTTACTTTAATAGAAAATATAGAGGAGTTGTTTAGCAAAGTGCTTGGCTGGATTTTGAAGATATATCACAAATATAAGATAGTCTCCCTATTTTTGGAGAAAAGCATCCCCAAGCTTAAAAATATCATTAGAATGAGATCCTTATTTTTTCCTCTATTTGTACTTTCTTTTTTGGTTATTTTTTACTTATTTTTTGTTTGGTCACTGTTTTTACATCTAAACTGAAATTTCCTTTCCCTCCTCTAAGTCCCTCCCTCCAACTCCCCTCTCCCTCATATTCTTCTCTTTCTCTGTTTCTCTTCAGAAAAGGGCAGATTTCTCATGACATGTCATATAAAGTTGTTGTGAGATGAGGCACTTTCCTCTTCTGTTAAGACTGGATTCAGCAATTCAGTATGAGGACTAGATTCCCAAAGCAGGCAACAGTCAGACAGCCCCTGCTTCCACCCTTAGGAGTCCAACAAGACCAAGCTGCACAACTGTAACATATATGCAGAAGGCAGGCTTCTGGATTATTGGTTCAGTCTTCGTGAGCCTAGAATGAAATTCATATGTCTAAGAAATTGATTTGAATCTTTGCATTAATGTGCAGTTGAGATTTGAGTGCATTTATATAGAAATGATTAGTTGTAGACTTTGAAACCATTCCAACAATCATTTATGAAGTTCATAGGTGTACACTAGTGGACTGTTTTTTAAACAAAATTGCTAATAAAGAAAGAGCTAATACTTGTGATTAATGGCAGTTATTAACAAGAATCCACAGACAAAGCATGACATTTGTTGAAGAAAAGTAAGTGGAGACGTGGTGCTGGAGAGATGCTAAGTGGTTTACGGCATTTCCTACTTGTAGAGGACCTGGGTTCAGTTGCCAACACCCACACTGAGCATCTAACAATTGCTGACAACTCCACTTTCAGAGGTTTGAATGCCTTCTTCTCACCACCTTGGGTACCTCTATGAACATGAGAACACACACGTTGATGCCCACACACACACAAATTAAAACTAAATAAATCTTAAAAGAAAGGAATAAAGATAAAAAGTTAAAAATAAAGTACAAGCCGGGCGGTGGTGGCGCACGCCTTTAATCCCAGCACTTGGGAGGCAGAGGCAGGAGGATCTCTGGGAGTTCGAGGCCAGTCTGGTCTACAAGAGCTAGTTCCGGGACAGGCACCAAAGCTACCGAGAAACCCTGTCTCGAAAAACCAAAGGAAAAAAAAATAAATAAAGTACAGTAAATCCTTTTAGGAGTGAGAAGTACAGAAAAATGAGTACCATAGCTGGAGTAAAAATGATTGACACATAGATGTGGTATATGATATGCACACACACAGAGTGAGCGAGTGAGTGAGTTAGGAGGAAGTGTGTTTAGAGTTTCTTTATTATTAAGTCAAATAAATAGGCTTGTTTGTGTAATTGTAGATTATTGTGACAAAACATTGTCAGTATATTTCTAGGATTTTTAAAGAACAAATGTGAATGGGGTGGGCCAGAAGAAGAAATTTTCATATAAGTCATAAAATTAGACTCTCCTATTCCATTTCCTTTTTATTCTTTTGAGGTTATGTAGGTGAAGAAGATAAATTTGTAAAAGTATTTCATAGACACTTAAGTTTGAAATAAGGTCAAGCCTATTGAAAATGTAAGTGTTATAAGGTTTTTATGTGGAAAGTGTATGGAAATAGTTTCTGATAACCATAAGCTAAAGGACTCATTAGTTAATAGGCATTTGTAGAAGCCAAACACATTGGTACTTTGCAAGACAGTGTATGGGTTGCAGAAACGTGTAAGTAGCAATGTCCTATGAAGAGATTGCAATCTCTTATAGATGATCCACGTAGCACACATTACATAATTCAAAATTAAATTAGTTGTTGGTACTTACTCAGAGATCAGAAGACTTTAGGAGAAGTTTTAGTGTGAATGGATGGATGCAGTTTCTTGCAAACTATAATTTACTTGGGTTTTCAAAGTGAGCAAGTACAGACCAAATAGAAGTTACGGAATGTTCTGATGGGCGAGGCAAGGAAGGAAGAAAATGCTTTTAGGTGGAGAGGGATCAGGTTTCTGCTGCTCTCAGGATGGTTTAAAATGGTTTTTATTTCAGAAGCTTTTGCATTTGGGGGAGATAAAACATTGTACAGACAACACATAAAAATGTTTCACGTTGTTAAAGTATACATGAAAAAGTAAATCCTGAATGCAGCATTTTAGAATTAGAAATGAAATTAAATGTATGTCACCTTCTCAATTTAAATGTGAAATTTGGATAGATTGGATTGATGAAAATGATCTACCTTGCTCTTCATTGCATGAAGACTAAATGCCAGAGCTTTCGGTTCCTAGCTGGGGCTCATTGTGCAAAGGCTGCTAGATTCCCATATATGAAATAAAAGGCAATTTTGACTGAATGTTTTCAGGATCCTTGGGTAACTTCTGTGCAAAGTGAGAGTTTGTGGTTACCAACTTTTGAGAAACATTCTGATAAAATTTGCAAGTAGTTGCCGATTGTAAGTGTTATGTCCTTAATCCACTGAGATCACTCAGGGCAAAAAGTTCCCTGTGTCGTTAGTTAGACTCTTAATCAAGCATCCTAAGGTTGTCATTAGAGCAAAGAAAAATGAGTTTTAGATTTCTTTTTATTGATGCACATTGACCTTTTAGCTCTACTGATTGACGAAGTCACCAAAGACGTACTCTTTGTTGTGTGATTTCAGCCTTGGCTGGGTTCCAGAATTGCTCCAAAGGTGCTTCCATTCTGCTGCAGCTGCCCCGTTTTCACCAGCTGGCAATATGCTTGCTTGTCTGTTAATGTTTCAGAAGATGATTAATACGTTATCTGACCCCATACTGAAAAAGTGTCTCCAAATGATTCGCAAATGCAAAGCAATGAATTTATGAGCAGTAGGCAGTGACCCCCTGTGCTCCTGTGACCACAGAGCACCCACTTTTACCTGAAATAGATGATGATAATGCAAAAACATACAAGTGTAAAAGTAAATACAGACTGATATCACCTATTCGTGTCGTGTGCACTTACACTTTCAGTGACTTTAAGGGTTTTCAATGACTTCAGGTTTTTGTTTTTATTAATGTCAAGTACTAGACTCAAGTACTAGACTAAGGAACATTTTCTCCTGAGCCTGTTCATGAATTATGTGGCCAGAATGACCTTTTTGTTTCTTCCTCACTGATAGACACCTTTTCCTTTGGTTTAATTAGAGAAAGTATTATTGCATGTCCTAAAGTAGGATGTATTTTAAAGAAAGTTTCATAGGCTGCAGAGAAAACTATGCATTCCATAGATACTGGATAGAATAGTCTCTAGATTTCTGATAATTCCATTTGATCTATGATTCAATTAAACTCTTAAGTTCACTTGCGTAAATCCATTATTTGTTCACTTAATATACCCTACTTTTAAAAAAAGCGAAAGAGAAAATGCTGAAAAACAATGTACAAATTGATCCCTTTAATTTAAAGCATCTAATAGGAACTTCAGTTCTCTCTACAGAGGTGACAATGGTTCTTACGTGCCACATCATATCCTTGAGTGATACTAGAGGTCACTTATATATTGAAAAGTATATAATTTAATGAACTAAAAGTGTATAGTAAAAATGATACAAAATGTGGTCAAGAGCAATGTCATAGATAATTTAAAACTATTTGCAAACCTTATGAGACCAGAATGTTATATTTTAAAAATGTTGGGAGCTGGGGTGGTGTAGTTAATCAAAGTTTCCCTGCAAGCATGAGGACCAGAATAGGATGTCCAGAACCCACATAAAAGCTAGACAGGTAGGTATTGCCTATATGTGATCCCAGAACTTGGGAGGCAGATACAAGGGATCCTGAGGGCCATCTGGACAGCAGGAATAGCCAGAATTGGTGAGCCACAGGATTAGCACGTGAGATTTGCCTAAATAACAAGAGGAGACAAATTGATAAAGCCACAAAGCATCAACTCCAGGCCTTTATATATGTGGGCACACACGTCTTCACTCATACATGCACCATAGATGTGTACATGACACACACATGTAACAAACATACACACATAAAATTTTCTATTAGATTAAGTACTTTGAAATGTTTGCTACTGAGTAAATTGAAGAACTACTGTATTTATTTTAATTTATCTCAGCTGACAAAAATCATTTAGCTGTTTTATAGTCCACAGTGGACTGACTGTTTGGTTCACTGAGAAATGAACTATGTGAAGTGCATGGAATGAGTCATCCTTACAGACTACATGGCTGAATACTTCACTTTGGAATTTATTGCTATAGTTTTCTTTTTAGTATGTATTCAGCACATTTGTTTTTGGATTTAGTTTATAGTAAATAAAGACATGCCTTGGGAACACATTCTCACTCTTGTCCCAGGGACACTGCCATAGAGAAAAGTATTTAATGTTTAATATTTAGTTTTTAAATAGTAAATTTTCTTAAAAAGAAAAAGTATTCCAATTCAAAAGGCAAGGGAAACAAAAATACTCTGGAAATGTTACAGCTTCTGTAAAACAAAATTAAATAATCTAGTGAATTTTGTTTTCTGAAGCTAACATAAACACAAATGAAATAACTGCTTATATAAAGACCAATTTAAATATATTTAAATACCTAATGCATTAAATAAGTCTTACTTTTTAAGTAATGTAGTAACTGTATGTATTATTGGAGTATCGTGTGAAGTGGGAGGTAATGTATGTATTATTTTATTGCAATTGGTTAATAAAGAAACTGCTTTCAGCCAATGGCTTAACAGAGTAAAGCCAGGCTGGAGGAGATAAATAGAGTAGGCAGAGTCAAAGAGAAGCCATATAACTGCCACAGGAGACAAATGCCTCCTCTGGAGTCCACCGAAACCTTACCAGTAGGCTACAACCACATGGCGATACAGAGATCAATAGAAATAGGTTAATTTAAGATATAAGAGCTACCTTATAATACACTTAAGCTATTGGCCAGACAGTATTGTAAATAATATAGTTTCTGTGTGATTATTTTGGGTGTGAGCATTCAGGAATGAACAAGCAGTCCTGATAACAATCATGTGATATTTAGCATAAGTAAACACATTATTTTTTTTTGGTAATGATAATCTAGAATAGAAGAAATGTATTCTCTAATATTTTCTTTTTAAAAAGGTTTAGTCATTTGTGTGCGCAATGCAGAGGCCAGAAGAGGGTGTTGGAACTTTGAATACAGAGTTACAGGGAGATTTGGCTGTAGGAGGAGGACCTGCTTCTTTGTCCCAGCTGCTCAGAACCAAAATAATCACACAGAAACTGTATTAATTAAATCACTCCTTGGCCCATTAGCTCTAGCTTCTTTTTGGCTAACTCTTATATTAATTTAACCCATTTCTATTGATCTGTATATCACCATGTGGCAGTGGCTTACCGGTAAAGATTCCAATCGGTGTCTGTCTCAGGCAGAGCATCCATGGCTTCTCTCACTCCGCACTTCTTCCTCCTAGCATTCAGTTCCGTCTTCCCCACCTACCTAAGTTCTGCCCTGTCAACAGGCCAAGGCAATTTCTTTATTCATTAAAAATAATCACAGCACACAGAGGGGACTCCTACATCACTTGGCTTTTCATGTGGGCACTGGGTTCTAAATTCTTGTCCTTATGACTGTGTTGTGAGTGTTCTTTACCCCTGAGCCATCTTTCCAGAGCCTTTGTTTAGTTTTCATCTAGAATTTAGCTAATTTCCAATATATCAACTTTCTTACCTGTAAAATAATAACAGAAAGATATTTACAATGAAAGCCACACATAGTTGATACTTTGAAGATTAAAATGCAGACAGTTTACTCAGTGATATTACAGAAATTTGGATTTGAAATGTCAGAATATATTTTTTGGTCTTTTTGGGGAAGGTGAATGTGAAAGGTTAATGTCAGGGCTCTGTGCATGCCAGAGAAAGTACTCTCTACTGAGATATACATCAAGTCTAGGGTATTTTCAATAATTAGTTTTCATATATTTCTGTGGCTTGAATTTGATGTCAGAAGCTGTGGGGAACTCCTTTTCTAGGGATGCTTCATTGCCTGTGGACCTTTGCCTTCCTCATTGACTTAGGGTGGGTTTTTTTTTTGTTTGTTTGTTTCCTATCCTATTGCTGTGATACAATACTCTGATTAAATCAATCTAGGGAAGAAAGGGCTTAGTTGTCTTATAGTTCCATGTTACAGTCCATAGATGTACATGAAATCAAAATGCTAAGAACTTGAAGCAGCTAGAGACATTTTAACCACAGTCAAGAGCAGCGAGCAATGAGATAATACCTTTGTGTTAGTGTTTGCCTTTCCCTCTTTTCCTTTGCATAGCTCAAGATACCATGATAGGAAAGGGCCTCCTTACAATTAGGATTTGTCTCTCCACATCAATTACCTGATCATGACAATCGCTCACAGACATTCTCAGAGGCTGACGCTAATCCAGATGATCTCTCAAACATGCGTCAGGAGGCTTTGGTGTTAGGCTGATAGCACTCACCATCACAGTTTACTCACAGGTTGTATCATGGGTTGTGTGGCAAGTGACAGCAACATACTCAAAGATATATCCTGTCTTCTTTGCCTGATACTGTTGGGTTTGGGCTTAAAGGTTTATCTTTAAGATATTGAGTACTAAGCATGAGTTTCTTATCTTTTAGTTTTCATGCATTGAGTCTAAGCAGGGTGTATGTGTGTTCCGCTCGGGGGAGGAACATGTGGACACGAACATTTTAAAATCAGAGTAGACATCATGGGTTTAGAAAAGCACATTTTGTAGTTCTGAGAACAGAAGGGTTTTGTTGTTGCTTTTCTTTTTGCAAAATCATGAAATTATGCAGTTCTTGAATTTGAGAAATCAGAGGCAAGCCCAGAGCTTCTGGCTCAATTCTCCACCTTGTGAACCACAGGACAGTGACTGCACATTATGGTGGCGTATGCCACATCTGGGTCCTTCCGTGGGCTTTGCCTGTAGTATATTATATAACAGAGTTGAATGTGTTCATACAGTGTGGCTTGTCTAGGAAAGATAGTGAACAGCAAAATGATATTGAGATTTGTTTTCATTGTGGCTTTTGGTGTCCTGAAAAAACCCATTATTTTTGTGAAACCCTGTTACAGACATTTTTTCATGTATTTCTCTATTTGTTCATTAATTTAACAATCTATGTTGAGGACCAACTATAAATTAGTCACTGTTCATAGTGCTAGGTGACACAGCTATGGAAATCAAGCCCCAGTTACTGTCTTACAAGACCACTCCAAGTCTTGTTACTGGGGGAATGAAAGTGCCAGTGGGCCATGAAAATTCCCGTAATAATGGGCTTTTCAGTTGCAGGCTACTATTATCACTTAAAAATTTGGCAGATGTCAGGGACATATTCATTTGTTTATTTGATCCATCACCATTATTTGGGAAATGTTGTATTAGACACTGCATATTTTTTTGAATGGAGAACCAACGATAATCACCTTTGAAGGTTCATTATATTATGTAGACTTATACAGGAGGTGATTTATTTCTGTTTTGGTTATTTTAGGGAGAGGGAATTGTATGTTACACCTGTGGGAACCTTGAAAAATCAACAATGATTAAAACATTCTGGCAAAGAACTTTGTTCTTCAGGTTTTTTTTTTTTTTATGCACTTGATTCTGTGGAGGAGCTGTATTTAGGTGGTTCCTAAAGTTTCTAAAGTTTCTCTCTCTGGTCTCACTAATCCACCTGTGGAGTTAGATGCGTGTTACATAATACTTAAAATGCACAAACTGTGACATTTTATACTTTTTATAGGTAAGAA
Organism: Microtus oregoni; assembly: GCF_018167655.1. Taxonomy (NCBI): domain Eukaryota; kingdom Metazoa; phylum Chordata; class Mammalia; order Rodentia; family Cricetidae; genus Microtus; species Microtus oregoni. The sequence continues at coordinate 32,486,513 of NW_024543065.1, forward strand.
CAGAGCAGCTCTGGACACATCCTGTGACTAGGAAGGAGAGCACACCCAGAGCCAGTTCAATTATTTCTGACTCTTTCCATTCCAAGGGCTTGATTTGTATGTCCCTATCCTGGTTAGTTTTATATCAACTCGACACAATGCTAGAGTCATATGAAAGGAGGGAACTTCAACTGAGAAAATTCTCCATAAGATCAACCAGTAGAGCATTTTTTAAAATTAGTAACTGGCAGGGGAGGGTCCAGTCCACTGTGGGTGGTACCATTCCTAGGCTGTTTTTCCTGGGTTCTATAGGAAATCAGGCTAAGCAAGCCAGAAGAAGGAAACAAGTCAAGGAATAGCACACTTTCATGGCCTCTACATCAGCTTCTACCTCTCCAGGCTCTTGCCCTGTTCAAGTTCCCCTTCTGGCTCCCTTCTGAAAGTGTAAGCCAAATAAATCCTTTCCTCTGCAACTTCCCTTGGTTATACTGTTCCTAGCCTAACTAGTACAGTCCCCTTGTTGCTAAATGCTTTAGATAAATATGTTCACCATTGCCACCTCCCGCTTGAAAATGCTGTTGTTGGTACCACTGAGTATATGCAATCTTTGGTTCCTTTTGTACATCTTCTTACACAGTAGCAAATCCTACTGTGAGGTATATGTACATAATTTCTTTACTTTAAAAAGCTTTGCAGCATATATCTGCATGCAATTATCAAACATGATTCTTTTAAACATGATATTTTTTGCTCTTGTTTAATTTTTCTTTTTTAAATGGTGGATACTAGCTTGCTATGGCAACACACACTTGGAAGCTCAGCACTTAAAAAGTCAAGGCCGGAGGTTGAGACTTGCCTGAGCTACATAGAAAGTCCCTATCTCAGAAGGAAAAACTAAAGGAAAAAACAAAATCTAACACAACAAATGCATAGATTCTGCATACACCCATGTGCAGCTTGCTAACCTCAGTCAGGTGCTAAGATACACAGAGAACTCTCTGCAGCAGGGTCTTGCTCTTTGTCAGTGTTTGATAGCATCGTTTCCGTCATCAATCACATTTCTTTACACCATATGCTCTGATTCTAGCCTTTCCATTCTACTCTCCTGGGTCAGATTTTATTTTGTAATTGCCTCCTCCAGCACGACATTGCTGTGATTGTTCTTTATACATGTTGGCATCGTACTTAACAAGAATCCCATTCTGTACTTATTTTCTGATGAGTGTCTTGGCAGCTCTTGAGCTGTTTTCATTCTGTAAAATTTTTAAGATCAGTTATCCAAACTGCTTGAAACAAAGTTGGAATTAATTCAAATCATGCACTGCTAAAAAATAATTTTGGAGAAAATAGGTGCTTACAAAATGATGCATTCAAAAAGAATAAAAAAAAATACCCAGCAGGAGATAGTAGGAGACTTATTGCAAGGAATAGGCGTACAGAGTCATGGCACTGTAAGGAAGGACAGTAGAACTCTGCTATATTCAGACATGGAATTTGTTCCTTGTAGGACTTTACTCTGTTAGGTTCTTCTTTTGATTGGTAGAATGAGGCCTACCCTGGGTATGTAGAATAGCTTCTTAATTTAAGGTCCATGTACTATAGATCTCCTGAAAATACTTTCACACAAATTCTTAGTTTAGGATCTGATTAGATAATTTGATACATAAAACTCACCTCATCTTCACACCACTCTCAAAACTTTAGGTTTTTTTTTTCTTTCTCTCTTGGCATTTTTATATTATCCTGGATAGTCTTTGTGTACTTGACACAGCCTAGAAACCTTTGGGAAGAGGGAGTCAGTTGAGGAATGCCTTCATCAGACTGGCCTGTGGGCATGTCTGTCGGGCATTTTCCCCATTGCTAATAAATGTAGAGGACTCAGTGCCATCTCTGGACAGATAGGGCTGGATCGTTTAAAAATCTATGCATCCTCAAATGGATGTTTTTGCCAAACTTTTCCCTAAAGGGCCAGGGATCTATGTGCAAGAGGAGGCAGAAAGAATAAAAGAGCCAGAGGTTATGATGACTCCCAGGGAGCAGTGTCTTCCAGACACAATAGGACTGATAGACATATGAACTCAGAGAATAGGATATCTTGCACAATGCCAGCACAAGCTCAAATCACACAAAAGCCAAGAACTAGGAAGGGCAAATGGGCACAGAGTCCCGCCCTTAAGCAAGAAGCCATTTGTAATTTATTCCTGTTTGGAAAGGGAACATTAGTTCTCCAGTGGAGTGCTGCTGGGTTTATCAACTTTGTTCCACGGCAGGCTTTTGCCCAGGAGAAGGTGGCTGACAAAAAGAGCAAAAAGGATTCAATGTTTCATACATTTTGTTTTTCTTTGGAGTATTTTGTTTTATTTATTTATGTGTGTGCATATGTTAGTTTTGACCCTTAAGCACGCGCGCGCGCGCGCGCGCGCGCGCGCACACACACACACACACACACACACACACACACACACACGTATATATTATTATGTATGTGAGAGAGATTGTGAATCTGGGGGGATAAAAAGATGGAGATGATCTTGGAGAAGATGGGGAAGGGAAAGAATATGATAAAAATATTCTGCATATAATTTTTTAAATATTAAGGTGTATAAAGGAAGGCTGGCTGAGCATATCTTGGGAAAGCAAGGCAGTAGGCAGTGTTCCTGCCTTGGCTTCCTTTGATGATGATGGACTGTAAACTGTAAGCCAAATACACCCTTTCCACACTAAGTTGCTTTCGTTTAGGGTTTCATCTCATCGAGAGAAAGCAAACTAGGATGTAGTTTAAGTATTTTTATAAACAATTATTTCTCTATAGTAATGTTTCTAAATTTGTATATTTTAGCAGTAACATCTTTAGATATAAGGAAATACAATTAATTTTAATGGCTTAATAACTAAGATTTTTCTCAAGGAAACAATTTTATTTCTTGCATGTATTAATATTACCTATAAGAAAAACAACTAGTTTTCCCCTTCATTGCTTATGTTTTTAAAATGAATTTTAATTTTGAAATTGCGTATCTAAATAGTTCTCTTTGCAGTGCACAGTGCTTTAATTTTGGCAGTGTGTGAAGCCATCTTTTCACCACTACAGCAAAATCAGGAGCAGGTTTTATGATCTACAGAATTCATCTGGAGCACAAAACTGCAGCCAGTTCCTCCCCTTTCTCACAGAGCCTGGGACACACCCATCAGGGTTTCACCTTTCCTAGAATAGTAAACAATGGAACCCAGATGAGTTATTATTTCTACTAAATGAAGGTCTAGAAATGTGTGCTTCACTTCACCAGAAACCACGGAATGGTTTCTGTCTCACCCTGACAGCATCCTCCATGGAGGCAGGTAAGAAGCTCTGTGTGTTTCCCTCAACATCTGCATCCTCACTGAAGACAGTCATAGAGCTCTGTGTGTCATCCTTATTATCTGAGTCCTCACTGGATTCAGTTATGGAGCTCTGTGTGTCTCCCTCAACATCTGCATCCTCACTGGAGACCGTTATGGAGCTCTGTGTGTGGTGCTCACTGACTGCAGTCTTACTAGAGACAGTCATGGAGCTCTGGGTGCCCCTCTCACTGACTGACCCTCACTGGAGTCACTTAGGGAGCTTTGTTTTCAGCAGTTGTACGCTCAGTTTTAGCGTGTCTTTTTCATTCTTGAGTCTGTGAAATCTCCACGTGTGTGTGTCTTTTGAAAAGCAAAATACATTTTATTAATAAAGTCCCAATTACTCTCATTACTTTCTTTTCTGTCTCATGATTTAGGCTCTAACTATAAGGGAATTTCATACAAAGCCATGCCACAATGATTTTCTACTAAGTATCATATAGTTTTCACACTCATAATTTATGATATGTTTAAGTTAATAATTTGGATAGAATGTAGAGTCTATATTTTTATCTATGAAATATTTTAAGTTAATGATTTAGATAACCTATACAGCATGAGTTGACATTCTTATTGTTCTGTTTGCAAATAGAATAAAGGGATAAGTGTGTGTGTGTGTGTGTGTGTGTGTGTGTGTGTGTGTGTTTTAGGGAGATGTTTAGATGAAAAAAGAAAAATACACTTGTTTCAATTACTCCTAACCCAGACCCCAAAAGACAAATATGGTATATATTCACTTACAAGTGGATAAAGTAAATACTAGCTGTTAAGTAAATGATAATCAAGTAACAATCCACAGACCCAGAGAGGTTATGGATAAAGGAGGACTGGGGCAGGGGGGCACATAGATCTCCCTGGGAAGGGGAAATAGAATAGATTATTGTGGATGTACTGGGGGGTAGGTGGGGACATGAGCAGGAGAAATCAGGTTGAGGGGGTAGAAAGATAAAAATACACAGGTTGCTGGGAGAGAGATAAAATTGGGGAGCAATTGTGGGTCAATGTGGAAACCTAGTCAGTGGAAACTTCCTGAAATCTATGCGTACAAGGGGTACTACACTCAGAAAACTGGAGGCCAATAAATCACACACTGACAAAACAGTGCTACCAACAGTACCCAGCTATGCTGTCTGTGCCTGCGTGGAATCCAGGGGGTGATTCTACGTGGTAAATCTCTAGCTCCCCCTTTAAAAGATACCAACATTCTTGTTGTTATTTAGAAATATTTCCTCTTTGCTTTAGAAAGCTCATGGCTTAGTCCAGAGTCCTCAGTACTAAAGTTTTGGTTGAAGTGTGGAGATTGGTCTGGATCAGCTTTCGTTTTGTGTACACTGTTCTGGCCAACTATTACAGCTCTGCCAGGCCGCGGAGACACAACAGTTATGACACTGATGTAATAAGAGAGAACTAATGAAGTCCCTGTCTCCTATAGTCACAGAGGGATCTACCTTGAGGAGAACTATAAAAAGACACACAAAAATCAAACAACTGAAAGTCGGGTTTGTTTACTCTCAGCAAGGAAGATTGATTTTTACTCATTCTGTTTGCAATTAATTTACCTAATTTAACCTTTAGAAATGTCACCTTCTCTTTCAACATCAGTAATAAATATAATTTTTTTCCTTGATTTAATTTTAGAAACCTCTCCATTTACTTTCCACAGCTGCTGCCCTTTTGGGTTGAGTTGGGAGAGGGAGGTGAGAAAGGAAACAGATAAGGAAAGAAAGCTTTGGAGACGTGTGTTTGTCTTTATTTCACTGTTACCTCTGGAACATGTTGATGTGTTAAATATGTCGAATTGTCTTCCTCTGTGTTGAATTACAGGGGAAGGGATGAGGGAGGAAAATAGATCAATGAAAAGTTAATAAAACTAAACACTGTAGTCAAAGTCCTAGAGGTATTAGCGAGTTTGAAACAAGTGATTTGGAGGCTGAACACTGCCTTTGCTTTGGCACTGTTAGGAATTAGTGTGTGAGCACTATGCTCTCGCGTTGACTGAACAGCCATGGGCTAAAACTCCATGTCTCCACATGGCCTCCCAGTGAAGAGCTGATAGAGAGTCAATTCCATCTTTGATCACTTACGTTTAAAATCTGTATTGATAATTGTTGCTAATTACTACCATATTATGAAATGAAGGGGCGTGCATGCAACAGTCTGATGTGAGGCTCAAGTAATCCTCCATTTACAGATTGATCCTGAGAACTGTTATAACAAGTTCCTCTTTGAAAATGGAAATGGGCTGTCTTACCTTTATTGAAAAAGCTTATCAAAAACTATTTCACCATATATGCTATGGTTTATCCTTGAGCTTTGAAGATCCATTGATGAATAAAATGTATACCACACGGTTTTAAAAAAAAGAAAATGGAAATGATGCTTGGACTTCAGAAAAGACAAAGAAATGACATGTTTGCTAACTTGTGATTGAACACAGAGGTGAATTCTTCTTTCTGGATATTGTTTGTCAGCAAAAGACATTATGTGATAGAAGTCCTGGAGAGATAAGGGATACAACAAGGGACATACCTCAGCATAATAAAGGGAGTTTACATCCAGTCCATAGCCAACATCAACTTAAATAGAGAGAAACACAAAGCAATTCCATTAAAATCAGGAACAAGACAAGATTGTCCCCTCTTTCCATGACTATTCAATATAGTACTTGAAGTTTTAGCTAGAGCAAAATGATAACTGAAAGAGACCAAGAAGATACAAACTAGAAAGGAAGATGTCAAGGTATTGTTATTTGCAGAGGATAAGATAGTATACAACTGAAAATTCCACCAGGGAACTTTGATCAAAATAACTGGATATGAAATTGTCACAAAAATCAGTAACCCTCCGATACACAAATGACAAATGGACCAAGAGAGAAATCAGGGAAACATCTTTCACAATAGCATCAAATTTTAATATAAAATATCTTGGGTTATCTTTTACCAAGGAAGTGAGATACCTGTTTGATAAAACTTCAAGTTACTGAAGAAAAAAATTGAAGAAGATATCAAAAGTTGGAAAGATCACCCATTTTCTTGGCTAGGTAGGATTAACATAGTATTTGTAAAATGGCCCTACCAAAAGCAATCTACATATTAGATGCAATTCTAATCAATATTCCAACACAATTCTTCATAGATTTTGAAAGGAAATCTTACTCTTCATATGGAAACAAAAAAGCTAGAATATCTAAAATAAACAGGAATAATAAAAGAAATGCTGGAGGTATCACCATTCCTCATCTTAAGTTGTATTACAGAGCTATAGAAATAAAACACCATGGTATTGGCACAAAAACAGACACATTAATCAATGGATTCTTATTGAAGACCCTGACATAAATCTCCACACCTATGAACAATAAATGTTTGATAAAGAAACCAGATATGCACACTGTAAAGAAAGATATCATCTTCAAAAATTGTGCCGGCCAAGCTTGATGGCTGCTTGTAGGAGTCAAAGAGATTCATACTTAACACTTTGTACAAAACTCCACTCCAAATGGATCAAAGATCTTAATATAAAACCAGATCCAGTGAACCTGATAGCAAAGAAAGTGGGGAATAGCCTTGAACTCATTGACACAGGAAAGGACTTTCTGAACAGAACACACTTAGCACAGGCACTAATATCCACAATTATTAAATGGTACTTCATGAATCTGAGAAGCTTCTGTAAGGCAAAGAACATTGTCATTCAAACAAAGTGACAGCCAGTAGTTTTATAAACTCCACATTTAATACAAGACTAATATCTAAATATATAAAAGACTCAAAAAACTAGATATCAAGAAACTAAATAATCCAATTAAAACGGGTTTCAGATATAAACAGAGAACTCTCAATAGAGGAATCTCAGATGGCTGAGAAATGCTTAACACATTTAGCATCCTTAGCCATCAGGGAAATGCAAATCAAAACTACTTTGTCATTTCATCTTACACCTGTCAGAATGACTAAGATCAACAAAACAAGCGACAGCTCATGTTTCCAAGGATGTGGGATAAGAGAAATACTCATAAATTTCTGATTAGTGTGCAAACTCTTACAGCCACTATGGAAATAAATGTTGCAGTTCCTCAGAAAGATGGTAATGCATCTACCTCAAGACCCAGCTAAACCCCTCTTGGGTATATGTCCAAAGGATGCTTCACCCTGCCACAGAGGCACTTGTCTATCACTTCTCTCTTCATAATAGCCAGAAACTAGAAATAACAAAGATGTTGCTCAGCAGAAGAATGGAAAAAGGGAAATTTGTTACATTTACATAATGGAATATTATTCAGTCATTAAAAATGACATCAGGAATAATTAGAGAATTGCTGGAAATATCACCATCCCTGCTACCTGCTGACACCAGGGTTGGTAGATGTCTGTGGTCCATGCTGATGTAAGATACCATGGGAAAATCCATGATCTGCACTCCTGCTGACTTTAAATAACAAGAGAGCTTCTCCTGCAGTGGTGTTCATAATGGTAGACTCACAGTTGATAAAGAGAGATGGAGAAGACTTCTGTGATAACCTCTTACCCCTACCAATCCTGAAATAGTGACAACCTAGGAATCCATTGAAAAGAATTCTTAAAACTTGTGATAAAGACTCTGAAGTACAGCTCTCCACATAGAGGGAAATTGGCAGGGGTGGGTGTGGGGCTGGCCAATGACTATATGGGCAACAAAAATTGGACTTTTGTAAAAAATATTTTTTGGGGGGGGGGGAAGGTCACAACAGTGGAAGGAACAGACCTGGGAGAACTGGTGTGTAAGGGTGATTGGGGTGCGTTATGTGAAATTTCCTAATTAGCAATAATAAGAATTATGTTAAAAGTTACATCATGAAATTCACAGGCAATTTATATAGTTATAGAAACCATCCTGAATGAGATAATTCAGACCAAGAAAGAAAAAAATATGGTATGTATTTGCTTATATGTGGATATTAGCTGTTAAGTCAATGATAACCATGCTACAATCTGTAGAACAACAGAGGGTAGGTGTATAATAAAGGACTACAGGGAGCAGATAGATCTAATTTAGAAAAGGTAAATAGATATTTGTGGATGGATGGGAGGTACTAGAATGGGAGGATCCAGTTGGGGGAAAGAAGAACTTCTGGGGAGAGACCACTAAAATTAAGGGACATTTGAGGGGGTAATATGGAAGCCTAATATAGTAGAAACATCCATGTATATATATATACATTATATATATAATATATATATATTAGTATATATGCACATGCGTATATGAAGGTGGTCTAAGTGAAATTGCCATTTAATGGGGAATACTAAGTCCCAGCTGGATATCTCTGTCACCAAATGACAGTATCAGAACTGGGTTACATATAATTAAGTTGTTGGCTAAAGAGGCCCACAGGAATACCCAAACAATCTAGAGTATTGCCAAGACTGTAGATTGCTCCCCCAAAGCAGTCATTAGACCCCATTGTAGAAGATAACATCTACTACACAACTCACTGAACACCATCTAACTGTTTTTCTTTTCTTGGTTCCTTTTGGCATTTAGGCTCCAATTTTAGGGCCAAGGTGAATTTCATTAACAGGATCTGATTCTAGGGGCAAGGTGTGTTGTTTCAGCTCTGGTTTCAGATGCAGGGGGTTTTACTCTGGCTCTTGGTTCAAGGATAAGGTATTTCTTTTTTTTTTAAATTTATTTATTTATTAAAGATTTCTGTCTCTTCCCCGCCACCTCCTCCCATTTCTCTCCCCCTCCCCCAATTAAGTCCCCCCCCCCCCCTCCTCAGCCCGAAAAGCCATCAGGGTTTCCTGTCCTAAGGATAAGGTATTTCTTTCACTGGCTCCGGATGCAGATCCAGGGTGTGTTTCTTTCACTGGCAGGGGTACTCATGGAGAGTGCTAGGAATATGGATCACAGATCTGCTAGGGCCTGGGTCTCTCACAGGGACTTACATTCTCTATTAGTACATGTCTGCAGACCAGCCAGTTGTTTAACAAGATTTAGATACAATGGTGTTGATGAGGATTATTTTGGGATACAGCTTCTGTGAAATAAGATACAAGTTCAGGTTGGGATGCTTGCTCAGTCAGTGTGCAGTACTTTAGAGGCCAGTGTTAGGGAAATGTGACCTGCAGTCAGGCATTAACAGGCCTTGCAAATCTCAGAGGTGAGGCATTACATGATCTGCTTGGATGAGTCAGAGGAAATGCAAAACAAAGCCGCATGATTTCCTGAGCTCCACAGGGAGAGGTGAGAAGCAAAGTTGGTCATGACTGAGTGAAGACCCAGAAGTCAGAGAGCCGCTTCCCAGGAGAACTGAATGACTCAGCTGGGAAAATGTCAGAGCAGGTCGTGGCTTCTCCAAACAGTTACTGACTTAATCCTTTCAATGTTTGGACTGCCACCACACACAGCACCACGTTTTATGTAAAAAAAAAAAAACAAAAAACCCCCAAATCAAAACCATTTTCTCAAGGTAGGGCTATGGAGGGCTATGTGTCTCCATTCTACAAATGAAGAAATTAAAGAGAAAGGAGCAGAGAGGTTCATTCCTTTCCTCTTGAAGTGGGAAAGCTCAAAATTCTGGGCATTTCTTGTCATGCTTTAGAGCCTCTTTTGAGGCACATACATTGGAATTAATTTCTTCAACAAAGCAATAACACTATCTATTAGAATTATTTCACAGGTACTTTCTCAAAAAAAAAAAAAGCAACCACTTATGCTACAAGAGTTTTAGTCTTCAAGTCTGCTGTAAGAGAATTCAAAATACTTCCCTCCCTGAACTTGAATTCAAAGCCTATGGCCATCTGATTCTTAGATGCCTGTTAAGGTAAGACTATACCTTCTGGTTCTCTGGGACCTTTCTATTTTCAGTTAAAAAAAAAAGATATATTGATTTGTAAGTATCCATCATGACATAGCAGCAAAAGACTTTGTCACTTAACACTTTCTAGCTACTAGTGTGATATATTTAGTGAGAACTTGTTCCAGAAAGAACAAAAGTGGCCAGGCAGGGGTGGCACACACTTTTAATCCCAGCACTAGGGAGGCAGAGGCAGGTGGATCTCTGTGAGCTCAACACCCACCTAGTCTACAAGAGCTAGTTTCAGGAAAGGCTCCAAAGCTACAGAAAAACCCTGTCTCAAAACCCCAAAACAAACAAACAAACAAAAAGTCAAAAAACTATAAAAGTGGAGAGCTGGATAGGATTTAGTTCAGTGCAACTGTTTCCCCATATCTGTGGGAGGTGGGGCCCAGATCCCAAGTTTCAAGAATGTTGAAGTCTCTTGTAAAAAGTAGGGTGGTATTTGTATATAAGCTTTCTTGTATCTTTTATCTTGTCTACTTAATAATACTTAGCAAAATGTAGATGCTATCTATGTCCTTATATTGTTTAAGGGATAATGACAAGAAAAAAAATCTGTACATATTTAGCATACCTTTAACTTTTAATCAAACATTTTTTGATGCAAAATTGGTTGAATTGAAGAAGTAAATGATACATGGTCTACTGAATTTTTGTAGTATGTCTTACAATGGCAAAAATAAGGCATCAAGAGATTGAGGTAATAATAGATGCTGACATGCCTGTCAAGGCTTGGTCTTGGAGAAGGCCTAAGGGAAACTTCAGAAATAAACCTATGCCTTGATTGTGGGGTGATTAAATGACAGATGCATGCTTAGAGGGACACGCAGCATTAGTTTTCAGTTCTCCATGTATGCTATACCTTTATCCAAAAAGGGAGAGGTTGCTCCTAAAAAATAAAAAATAAAATAAAAAACTAGGGATGGAGAGATGACTCAGTAATTAAGAGCACACAGTACTCTTGTTGAAGGCTGAATTCAGCCCCCAACACTTACCCTTTAACTCCAACTTCAGGCTACTCCTCCATCCTCTACAGACACCTATACTCTTGTACACATGCCCCACCCACTCCCACATAATTGAAAAATAAAGAGCAAAGTTACTTGAAATGAATTAGTTGATCTTAGCTGGAAAATAGCAACTTTCTTTTCTCTTATTTGTTTTTTTTTCTGTGCCACTCACTTTCCTATTACCCATAGATGAGTTTCCACAGCAAAATGAAAGGAACAGCCTACAAAATAGTCTGAAATGAGATAAGGAAGGCTTGGTGTCATTTAAGTGCAAATAGGTAATAAAAACTGATAAGAAAATATTAATAATCTAGAATTAGAGTGGTAAAGAACAGGAAATGAAATTTCACCAGATGGAATTCAATGATCAACAGACCAATGAACAACACACAGAACTCATAAAAAGCACTGCAAATTAAAGGTGATAAAATTTTATTTATCAAATTGATAAACAAGATTGATAGATTTCAGTATACAATATAAAAGGCAATATTTTTATATTTCATATATTTGAAAATGGTTGGAAACCATGCTTTTCAGAAACCAACACAATGGGTAAAATCAAACTCCTTGAGTTCTGTTATGGGAGAAAATTCACTAGTCCCCACCTCAGATGAAGAATGATAGACACTTAATGGTTACTGATGGAGGGAGAATCATTTTCTCGCAGAAAAACTCCCAGACTGGTTTCCCAATCCTAAGTAGTCGGCCCTAAAATTGGCAGCACTACCAGGACTCACAGAAGGTTTGTTGTAATAGGAGCAGCGGGCTGTGTTCCTGCCATCCCAGCTCCTGGCCACCTGCTAGCTTTACCTGAAATAACAACACACAAATTGTATTCTTTTAAACACTGCTTGGCCCATTAGCTCTAGCCCTTACTGGTTAATTCTGATATCCCAATCAACCCATCTCTAATAAACTGTTTAGCACTGGTCTTACTGGAAAAGATTCAGCATGTTTTACCTAGTGACTTGCTTCATTGTGTGCGTCTGCCTGGGAGAGGGGAGCATGGCCTCTGAGCTCACTTCCTCTTCCTCCCAGCATTCTGTTCTGTTTACTCCACCCACCTATGTTCTAACCAATAAAATGGGCCAAGGCAGTTTCTTTATTAGCCAATGACCTTCCTCCATCAGATGTTATGTGAAGCTGATACATATACTACATGATGTATATGTATATATAATATATAAAATAATAATTATACAATAAGAAGTTATAAAATTGAGATGAGGTGGTGAAAAGGCAGAAGAAATACTGGAGGGAGAAGAGGAATGAAATGCCACAAATATGTTTGAAATTCTCAAAACTTAAAACATAGTTTTTATTGAATTAAATTGCTTAATCTGACACACTTAAGAGTTTTCAATTCTTAAGATTTTAATTTGTTTTGCATTTTATTTAAGTCTGAGTTTCTTGTTATTTCCCTAACATCCAGATGTTGAATGGCCAAATGCTCCTGCATCGCTGGGCTAAAATATTATTCAATGATATACCATTTGCCCTGGACAAACTGTCCCTAAGGGTTTCTTAGTGCTGATTCCCTTAGATAAAATCACTGGCATAATTTTCACAGGTGTGTAGAAGTCTCCAGACATGCAGAAACCTCACAACGATGTATTCAAGAAAACGAATGTGTCATGGGCATGTCAGGTCCCAGCACTGCAGATAATGGCAGAAATCTTGTACTCATGACACGGTCATTGTGTCCTGGATTTCTTTCGTCAGCTGTCTCAGGCACGCTCACCTCCCAAGACAGCTTGTTTCTCGCAGCAGCCTATCCAGTTCCCCTACAGTCCACATAGTGAACTGATCTTTTATGAATGTGCTAGATGTCAGCTATGGAATTGGAGCTTCCTTATTGCTCGGCCTGAGCACTCCTCGCATGAACTCACTCAGCTCTCTCTACCTGCCTTCCCCGCCCTTACCATCTTACGATCAAGGGCATGATTGTGTTATTCATGGACAATGTGTTACTCAAATGTGGTCTCAATGACAGTCACCAATTTGAATTCCTAGGGTCTGAGTAATTTAGTGAATACTTGTGGAATGAGTCAGAATCATTAAAATTATATTGAAAGGAAGAGAGGTAGAATAGAAAGAAGCATGGAATCATGGAATGAAGGACAAGTATGCTGTGTGTTGGCTGCTGGGTGACCAGGGAAGTTGTTTGACTTCCCTGAACTTTCATTTCCATGTATTCAATGGAATTCAATTCAGGCAATCATCTACCAATTTAAATAATGAGAATGAAACAAGACCAATGAGAGAGAGAGAGAGAGAGAGAGAGAGAGAGAGAGAGAGAGAGAGAGATAAATGAAAGCCCCACCAGTGTTTGCCTGAGGCAGATGGGAGAGTTGGCCCTTAGGACAGCTGGTAGAGCAGGCACTGCACTTCGGTTGGACAACACAGTAGAGCCAATTCCATTGATGAAGGTAGTGGCAAGTCAGTTCCAAAGTTGTGAGCATGGAAACACTGTCCCCATTACTCATCTGTCATGTGAAGGCATGGGCTGGCGAGAGACATGTCCTGTCTGTCCTGCCCCATCCCATTGTGGCCATCAATGCCTGAGGCAGGCGGGAGAGCTGGCCCTGAGATCAGAAAAGCAGGAGATCTAGTGCTGTCTCTAAACAGCTGCAGCACATAGGAGAGTGGTCAGCATAGTAGAGCTCGTCATGAAAGGTGTAGGTGTGGGAGACCTGATCTGAGGCCATGAAGGCAGAAGAACTGGCCCCGTCCTTTATAGGAGAGCTTATCTTGGAGGTGAGGACAAGGGAGAGCTGGTGGGCTGACTAACTATGTAACTGCCCAGGCTCAGAACCAGTTTATGGGTTGACCCACCCCAATATCTATCACATTTATGATTTGGTGGACAACGTGAAGGTACAGGTTCTGCAGACCCAAAGCTGCAGGATCTCCACAACGCAGGGCAACAACGGTATATCCAAGAGTAGTTTCAGTGAGGGCCCAGCATCAATAGATAGTGTAGGAGAAAGCAGAGGCATTGAACCCAGACCAATGACTCTACAAAGAACACTTGCAAGTAAAGATATATGGATGAAAAGGGTTTACTGCATGATTCACTATATTACACTACAGCATCCGTGACAAGATATTCCCCCCTTTCTTTCTCTTAAATTTACTTAGGGGATGAGTGCTTCAAGGGAAGAGGATGGATATCCAGAGTCAGGAAATGAATGGGATCAAGATGCATGATGTGAAAGATGGAAAGAATAAATCAAAAAAGAAAGTTAACAAAAAATCACCAGTGTTTCCATAACAATTTCCTGCATTCACTTCCAGTGTTCTCACTTCCAGGACTTCAATTTATTTTCTTTTTGGAAATTATTATGAGTCTGTGAAATTATCATAAATCTGTGATGTTTGCAAAGGACGCACAGACACACAGACACACACACACACACAAGTGTTTGTATGTAAATGGTATGGTGGGTGAGTCCAAATACCATTTGCTATAGAGACTATTTCTACCCTAAATCTATCTTTTTAAAGATTTATTTTATAATTCTATGCATGTGTGCCTGTCTGCATGAGAATGTACATATGAGTATGAGTGCCCATGGAGGCTAGAGGCCACAGATCTGTCAGAATCTGGATTTACAGGTGGTTGTGAGCTTCACATTGTGGGTACTGGGAACTCAACAGGGGTTCTCTGAAGTAGCAATGTGTGCTCCGAATCACTGTGCCATCTCTCCAGCTCCTAACCTGTGTCTTTGAAATGACATTTAGAAAAGATGAATAACTTAAAACATAGTTCTGTGTTAAAAATAATTTTGAAAGAACATTAATTATTATTTTCTAATTAAAAATTTATCAGGGTATTTGGCCCACACTTTATTCATCTTTTTACAACATACACTGCCCCAGTGCTCTTGCCTGTAAGCCATTCTTCATCTGAACATTTTTATTATATATTCTGATTCTTAACCTTGAAGGTTTTGAATAGCGCTATATAAATTTGCCTCAAGAAGGCATGAAATATTACTCCATCATCTTTTAGACAAGTCCTTAATACCTTAGAGTAGACACAGCAGGAACCCATGAACACATCAAATGAACATGTCAAGTCGATGCTTGTCCTGTTCAGATGAGATTTTTATCTTGAAAAATTTTTAAATTATTTTTATTTTATGAGGATGAGTGTTTTGCCTGTGTGTATGCCTGTGTACCACATGCATGCTTGGTGCTGTGGAGGTCAGAAGAGGGCATTTAGTTTCTTTGGACTGGAGTTACAGGTCCTGTGGGCTACCATGTGGGTGTTTGGAATAGAGCCTACGTACTCTGAAAGAGCACTCAGAACTCCTACGCACTGACCTACCTGTTTAGCGCCCAAGATTAAAAAAGCACAGCAAAACAAAACATTTTTGCATTCCAATTACTCTAAGTGGGATTAGTTCTTCTTTATGATTGAGAGTTTAGTAATTGCAGATGTAGGCTGCCACAGATAATCTTCATGTACTTTTGACATGGTGACCTAAGTAAATCTGTTAAAATTTTCCTAAATCTTTGTGATAAGCTATATTTTAACCCAACTTAACTCTCCCTTGACACTTTAGTTAAGTTTTATGTGTAGAAATAGTGCTTCCTGATTATGAATTTTATTCTTCTAATGGCTTACATTTTGAATTCCTTCTTGTCTACTCTACTGTACTTTCCATTTTCCCAGCTCCTCTCATTTCTCCCAGTCAGTTTCCTGTATTCATACCACATCTTTTTATTCCTCACTTGACAACGTGGGCAGATATTTTGTGTGAGTCCACTCTTCCATTTTTCCTTTTTGTTCATCTGACACCTTTGATCCTCTGACTCTGGTTGTTACAGCCAGCTTTTGGGGAGAGAGGATTTTTTTTTTTTTCAATTCATTTAGTGTGTTTTTGCTAAGTTCCTTCTATGCTCTAAGTAGGAGCAAGGTGTTAGAAGACAATGGTTCTGGATTCTTGGTATTTAACATTTAATGGGGAAATTTCCATGCAGGATTTCCTGCTTCTTATTCTGGGTCCCAGGGGAACCCAAGGTGGGAAGAGGAAGCAGGGAAGCACTAGGTGAGTGCTGGCTTTGTAGTCAGTCTTCGGCCTTTGCATTCTAGTCTGTCTCTGCTTCTCTCAGTGACAATTCTGTCTGTCCTAAGTGGCCAGCCCACTACCCTATCTGGCTGTCTGTTAGCACTACTCTCCTGCCTCTGGCAGCGTTCAGAACCATATACGACTTCTTCTTTTTCAGTTTTAACCCCCCCCCTTAATCCACCAACCTCTCTCTATTTGCTTCTTGAGATTTTATTTCTGGCTTCTTTCTAATTTTTTTTCTCCTTTTAATCACTACATATAGGATTTTCTCAAAAATTTTATTGCATTTGTTTATTTCAGCCTGAAAATGGAGGATAAGGCAACAAAATTCTTGTGAGTAGGTGCTGGTCACTGTGGCCCTTGGACTAAGTAAAACAAAAACAAATAATTAAACATAACTTCATTATTGTTTGTGAACTATAGGAATGGGTGCTATTAAAATGTAAAACATAGAATAAAACCATCAAAAAGAAAATTATAGAACATACATGATAAGTCGCCCATATAACATACAGTGATTATTTTTGGCTTCATGAAAACCATTTGGCAGTGCTGTCCTAGAGGGGAAAGCCAAGGCCCTTGGACAACAGACAAATGCATTACTGCAGGATGGGAACAGGGCAGTCAAGAGGACCAAGGACTGTAGTGCGCTACTATTGTAGACTACTTGCCATGGTAGCTCCAGTCAGTGATGTCTGTGTTCCTCCCTTTTCCATGTGGGGGTGATCTGTGTACTTGTTCTACTTCTGCTTTCCATATTGGAGAACACAGATTTGTCATAGCTTACTCTCTCTCTTCACAGGTTTCTAAAGACTGAAAACACACATTAGACACCATGAGAATACCACATCACCTTGAGATCCTGGACTCTAAATTAGGTGTAATATCATAATGGACTTTGGGTTACCTTCCTGTGGTGCTTTGAGTGAGAATGGCTCCCATAGGCTCATAGGTTTGAACACTTGGTCCCCAGTTGGTGGAACTGTTTGAGAAGGACTAGGTGTGTGGCCATATTGTAGGAGGCGTGTCATCGGGGATACGCTTTGAGGCCTTAAAAGTCCACACCATACCCATTATTTCTGTTTGCTCATACATGTGCTAAGGGACATGCCTATCTGGTTCACTAGAAGAATTATTGAGTACAAGTCAGTGTTCGTTCCCCACTTTTTTATCTTGCATAGCAAACACCTGGTGCCATGCTTCCTGTCATGGGAGTCACAGAATCTAACCCTCTGGAACTATGTTCTCCAAATTAAATGTTTTCTTTTATAAATGACCTTGGTCATAATGTTTTATCACAATAGAAAAATAACAAAGAAACTCCTTTAGGTAGCGGCTGATTTCACTCTGTAGAAAGAAGTGAAAACATGGATATTTGGTTGGCTAGAGAAATTGCTGAGTTCAAGCCAGTGTCCATCTCCAACTTTTTAAATTTGCATATTGACACCTCCATGGTTTTTCTGGGCGTAATTGTGTAGATAGACTACTTTCTCTATCTCTTTCGTAGTTATAATGTGTAACAAATGATAAAGTATGAGATATGAGTGAAAGTATAGCACATGTTCAAAGTTACAACTTAGAAAGAGATGTTCTCTGTGAATTTTTTATCCTCTCCATCTGCTGAAAAATGTCAGTCTGGAGTGATCATGGGATTTACAAGTTAAGATGGCAGAATATTCCCCCTAGCTCAGAATCCTTACAGTAAATGCTGCATGATAAAATTATTATTACATTAATAAAGATTTTGTTAGTTTTTGCCAATTAATATAGTGTGTGTGTGTGTAAATTGTGAGTGTTTAGTGTATGTACATCTACACATATACCTGCTGTGTACAGCTGTGTGGGGACCAGGGGTCAATATAGTGCATTTTCCTTTCTCAATCAGTCCTCATCTTTTTTTTTTTTTTTTTTTTTTTTTTTTTTTTTTTTTTTTTTTGAGACAAGGCCTTTCCATGAACTTGAACTTTTCTCATTTGGCTGGGCTGGTTGGCCAGTGAGTACCAGGTGTTTGCCTGCCTCTGCTTTTCCATAGCCGGGATTACACACATGTGTTGCTCTGCCTGCATTTTTACTAGGATACTAGGATTAAAAGTCAAGTCCTCATGCTGGTATGGAAGGCACTTTTGCCAAATGAACTGCATCCCTAGCTCACTAGGAATGTAAGTTTATCATTAGGTCTTCATTAGTTCCTTGCTTTTTTCTTATAACATTTATTATATTTTGCTTATGATCTTTTGTACTTCTTCCTACAACTAGATCTGTATTCTTTAGAGGACAGGTACTAGCTAATGGAAGTTTAAGTGTAGTTGCCTAGTTCTTATGACTTTTTGTCTATCTATCTATCTATCTATCTATCTATCTATCTATCTATCTAGTATGTACATATGTTCTTCAGTTGAATGACTATTAGTGGAATAGCTATCCTTAGTCAGAGATTTTTCAGAAAAAGATTATATGAATATTTATTTGTAAAAGCCTCACATACCATTTTCCTTCTTATCAGCCACTAACGATGGATATCTTTGTTGATTATTTTGCTTCTTAAATGCACTGGATTATACTGCCTTCATTTTTTAACAGAAAGATGGCAACTTC
This sequence comes from Microtus oregoni, assembly GCF_018167655.1. NCBI lineage: Eukaryota > Metazoa > Chordata > Mammalia > Rodentia > Cricetidae > Microtus > Microtus oregoni. The sequence goes on from NW_024543065.1 coordinate 32,505,403, forward strand.
AGATCATATCATGGGTCTTCTGAATAAAAATTTCATCTACCTCAAATAATTTTTAGAGTTAAGTTTCTTTAGACAGTGTTTTTCAATGGCTATGAGTATGATATTTGGATACAAGTAGTTCTCAGTTTGGAACTTGACTTCTACCTGTGTGATGCTAGGGAAGAACTTAATATTTCTAAGCCTCTTTTCAGCTATGAAATGAATAAAAGAGCATCAAATTTTAGAGTAATCAAATGATTAAAAGGACATATAAAATATATTAATAATCTTGAGGTAAATCATAGCTTTTACTTTATCCAGAAAGAGTTCATCAAGAGCCACTAAAAGACAAATCTTGCAAAAGCACAAACGGAAATCATTATTACAGCCCTCTAAATAGACAATTACTAAGATTAAGCAATCACAAAGTTCAAATTTTATGTTGTTCACAAAATCATTACTTTGATAGCGTTCTTTTTGTGACAATGTTATAAATTATACATCGTGAAAATATATTACGCAATTCATAGACAAGATAGGCTTTTGAACTTCCAGCCCCACAAAGTGAACATATTATTCTTTTGTGTATGTGGAATGAAGCATTCCATACCTTATTCTCTTAGTGACTTGGGGTTTGACAATTTGTCAAGATGTACATGTGGAAAGTTCCTGCCAGAGATCATAACAGAGATTTGATGCTGAAATCCCTGCACGTTTTTCCTTCTGCTTAAATAATTTAGCTACTGCCTGCTGCTTATGTGGTTCCATCAGTCCTCAGCCGTTTTAAAGATGACATTGGAGATATTGTTAGCTTCTCCTGGCATACCTCTGCCATCAGTACGATTAAGGTTAAAAATGATTATCAGCTGTTACATTTTGAACGTTCTGACTCTACCCTGAATGAGAATCTTATTTTGAAAGAATTCTGACCTTGGTTCATTGCTCACCAATTCTCACATCCATTCAGGTAGTGTATGTGTTTGTATATGCATTTATGTTGCTTAGAGAATCACCAAAGCATCAGTAAATAAGGTAAAAATTTATCTGGTAACTTATAAAATTCAAGCCTGAAGGAAGGCTACAAAGTTCAATATGTATATTAGCCTTTTCCTTCCTCATTGCTTAATCCCCCCACTTTGGGCATTTACTGCAGGGGTAGCGCTGGACTCTGGAGTAGAATATAGAGGACATAGATGTGTCCTTGTCTCCCTAGGAGCTCATTCCATCACTGTGGAGAAAACATATGCATAAAAATGACAATAAAAGTCTCACAACTGGCAAGGCAAACAACAGATCGAGTTCCTAAGCTCTGATGGGGTACAGTTATACAGTGAGATCAAAATCAAGTGGGTGTAAAAGAAAAAGACTTTGGAATATGGAGGTCTTCAATTCAGTTTGAAAGGAGCTGATAGACATGGATTTGAGTTGAATAAATAAGGCATTCTACATGAGAGGAAAGACAATAGCAGCAATATGGAGTCATCAGTTGGGATTGAGTTTCGGATGAGGGAGTCTTGTATTAATAAGTTTTTATTGCTTCAGTTGGAATCAAATATAGAATGTATATTGAGGAAAACATGAGTCGTGAATGGATATGGGTTATGCAAATTTGTAAAACCATCACTTTACTCTCACAGGACTTTTCAAATGTGTGTCTGCGGGAATGATTGTTATATAGACATGATGCTCCGGAAATCAAGATGAGGCCATCATAATAGCCTCCAAAATGAATCAGACACAACATCTTGGTAACGTGTGGGGCTTGTAGGAGGCTGACAGATTCTAATTTAAGTGTGCTTTTTGGTAGCTGATAGGGTTTTCTTTACTCATCCTGGAGGTAGATGATGGCAATGGAGCTGCAGACATGTTGAGCTCTGGGTGTGACTGTAATTCAAGTGAACAGAAAGGAATTATGAATTACTCTGTGTGTCAAGTTTAATGATTATGATTAGAGTTCATATTTCTCATAATTTATTTTCTTCTTCATTTCACTTGACTGATGTGCCGTGAGTGCTGATTGGGCTCCAGTAATCAGAGGCATTTGTGTGAGATTTCAGCTCTAAAGTAAGCGATTTGGAGAATGCATGCCTTTTTCTGAGAGACGATGCAAGAGGCCTGAGGTTTGCAGGCAGCCATGTCTGTAAGACAGAGGCTCTGGCCAGAAGAGTTACAGGTTGTTACCTTGCAGTAGAATTGGGTTATTGTCCAGATGCCAAAACAAAATACTACAGAATTAGAATTAAAAAGCCTGTTTTACAAGGTATCTTAAAGTACAGATGTTTTCCCTCTCACAATGTTGGACGCCGGAATGTTGGAATTCTAAGGTCAAGGTCAAAGTCTGGCATGGGTGAGTTCTCTAGAAATGTTGTCCTTGATGCTTAAATACCCAATTTTCTTTCTGTGTATGTGTGTGTGTGTGTGTGTGTGTGTGTGTGTGTACGTACCTCTGTGTTCTCAGTTCCTCTTCTTAAAACTACACCAGGCATGTTAGATTAGCAATGACCCTAGCAACCCTATTTTAACTTCTTTTTAGAGATTACATCTCAAAATGCCTTCATATTCTGAAGTACCAGGGTTAATGGTTTCATCTTGTCTATCGTGGGGCACTTAATTCAGGCCCTCAGTATATCCGAATTCCTTTCCTGTGTGTCTGCTTGCTTGCTTGGCCTCTGGTGGTGGAAGTTCTGTCCACACAGAGCTCACATCTTTTAAATCTTTTCATCCACAGCATGTACAAAGGTCTGAGTCCATAGTAGGCATTTAACATAGTTGTTTTTTGAATTATATCCTTCCTACAGCATAATTCACATTAGATTTTTAAAGCCTACTTAAAATATAAATTTTGCCCTGAGATTAAATGACCAAGAGCTCTGCTATCATTTATTGCATGCACCAATGATCTGTGCAGCATTTCCTCTGGTGCCTTCCTGAGCTGGCAGGAGCCAGCCATTCATTTAAATTGGCAACAGACATGGAAATGAATTTGTGTGCTGTCTTACTTGGTAATAAAACTCAAAGTGCAGTGTAATTTGTGATGGTTTGAAGCAGTAATGCAATTTTGGAAAGTGTGCTATATCTCTACAAGACTTAGCGTTTGAAGATTTTCAAGTCAGTGGGCGATAGACTCTCTTCCTAAAAACAATTGATTAAAGCCATCTCCTTCTGGACTTGATCCAGTAGCCACTAGAAATAACTAAATCATAGGTTACATTTTTTTTTTAGTTGAGGTTTTCCTGACCATATGGAGTTGGCTTGTTTATGTAATGCTTTCTCTGCTTTGCTTTTATAACTGGTATCCCCGTGCTCTCCTAATCTAATGGAGAGACAATAAGAAGTTTCTCTATGCAAGTTGCCTTTGGAGTTGTTGCTGCAAAGGAAATACATTGTGACCCAAGAGGCAAAATGATGGGAAAAGGCATAAAACTATTTCATCTTTTCAACTTTTTCTATGGAAATAACCCTCATATTCTTCGATATGTAAATAAGAAGCAGTTGGATGCCTGCATGATAGATTTGATAGCTTTTCAATAGCTATTTCTACCTGGAATTTTCAACTAGGGATGAAGATATTCCTACATGCAATATCACTCAACCAAGAATTTATTTCAATAAAGTGAATTCTAAAATAAAAATAAAAAATTCCTTGGCTCTGATTAAGGTTTTTCTTAAATGATTCCCTTGCTTTCTATTGTGTTCATGCCTTTAGTTCTAATGATCATTCTTAAAAATGATTTATGCCTTAGAGTTTATTAGAATCCATCTTTTACTGCTGGATAAAATATATTAGGATCTTACGACATATGCTTGTGTTCATCAATGGGGTAGATTTATGAGCTGCCCTGTGGTAGTAACTTGCAGTGACAGACTAGTGCTGGTAAGAGTCTCTTCTGGGAGGCTTACAAAAGACAGCATGCAAATATTACTTGATTTAATTCGACTCATAAACACTTGTCATTATATCTTTAAGAGATCTGCTTTACCATGGGGTCTATGACAAAGTCATAATTTTCATTAGGTACAAGGAAGCAGTCGATACATTTTCTCCCCTCCAGATGCTCAGCTGTTTCCCTGGTTTATTTCCTCGGCTTTTTTTCCATGCTCTCAGAAAGTCCATCCTTTCAACCATGTCATGGCCTTAATGCTGAAGAACCCAACCATTTCAGTCACCATCCCTTCCCTTCCCGTATCATATCACATTATATAAATAGCAGTGGAACAATTTTAAGCTATCCAATAAAAATGCTATTAGCCATAATTTTCTCACTTAATCCTTGATCAGATTTTCTTCCATTTGCTATGATCACCATCCTAACCTTGCATTATATTTCTCAGTAGTCTTAATTTCACTTGAGCTGACTCTTATGTCCCATTAGAAAAAACCCATCAAAAGGTAAACAGAAGTGATAAGGTATGAACTACACATACTCTTTTCCATCTTTGAGCATCCTCACTTGCTGCTCATGTCAAAGAATAAAAAGGTCTTCCATCAAAGCTAATCTTTACTATCATCTGGAACTCTACATTCTTTTCTTCCCCCTTTTAATCCTTAAACTTAATTATTCTCTAGTCTGAAATTGACAACATTCTTTTTCATCTGGACAAGTCACTCCTACCCAGTGTAGTCAATAACTCTAATAACAATGCTCAATATCCATTCATCATATATGGCTGTACTTTCCTTCCCCTTCGATGTTATATTTAACTGTGTGATTTGCTTTGGGCAATAACTAGCAAGCAGAGTGCTGACTATAAGCTTTGAGGGCCAAGGTGATGACATTTTGGTGCCTCTAGGTCCCTGAGGCCTGTAATAAGCAGAACAGGTCTCTGCTGACCATAGGAGAAAGGTACCTGCAGAACCTTTGAGTTGTTCATTCTTACAGAACAATTTAACATATGCAGATATACACAGCTTTCCTTCTGAAAGACAGTCTCCCTGGGACTGTGCTAACATTCATTCATGTCTCCTATACCATTTCTTCTCTTAATCAACTTTCTTGAAGTAAACTTTTAGGTTTTACATCTTTTTGGTTTCTTTCCCTTACATACTTTGTGACCCACTCGTTTAGCGGAAGCATTCTTGCTAAATTCCCAATGACTTCCCATTTCCAGATCTGGAGGAGCGATTTTTCGTTTTGCTTGCCCATTTTTGGACTCTGTGTAGACTACTGACTTCTAGAAATATTCCAACTTCCCGTCACACTCTCTCACTTCTTGTCCTTTCTTTCCCCTAAAACCTGTGCTTTCACCTGGTTGTGCCTCTACTGTCTATGATGAGGCTACCACTTATTCAGCCACGATTCTAAATCTACACGTATTCCAAATCTAAAGTATTTTGCAACATTCTAATTTTCAGACTAAAGTATAAGATTTCCTCTGTTACACTGAATTTTGTAGAAGTCATTTCCTTAATAATAAGGAAGACTCATGATAATCTTCTCCAAACATTTCCGACTATGAAACATGTAGATCCAGAGAATAACACTGTTCTCTGAGAATCCATGTGCCTCTCCAGCCATGATGCCAAATGAGCATAATATTTCTACACCCATGAGTTATGAAAGAACAGCTAATGGACAGGCAGGTAGGCAGGAGAAAGCCCAGAGTTAATAGCAACGGAGCAATTTTTGGTTGGAAATTATTTAAAATCCTACAATTTCTTTGCTTCCACGTTATTCCTGCTTCCTTGACTCATCAAAAGCAGTTGTGAATAGAACAAATAACTTAATTCTGTATGTTCATTTACATTATCCAACCTCTACATACATACATACACACACACACATACACACACACACACACACACACACACACACACACACACACAGAGAGAGAGAGAGAGAGAGAGAGAGAGAGAGAGAGACTTTTCTTCTATTCTATAATCCAGATCTCAATTACTTCTAACTAAAATCCTTATAGTCACCTTATATTCAATTTACTCTAAACCTTGCACCTGTCTGAGTAAACTCTGTTCTGCTGTCCTGTTAGGGCACAACAACAACACACACACACACACACACACACACACACACACACACAGAGATGTATGTCTTAGTCTGCATAATCTGATGTGGGATTCTCCTCTGTTTGTTTTGTATACCACTGGTTAATAAAGAAACTGTCTCAGATCTGTGATAGGGTAGAGTGGAGCTAGGTGGGGAAATCTAAACTGAATGCTGGAAGAAAGGAGGCGGAGCCAGGGAGAAGCCATGGAACTACCAACACAGACAGATATGCCAGATCCTTTTGCCGGTAGGCCACAAGCCTCATGGTAAAATATAAAATACTGGAAATGGGTTAATACTAGATGTAAGAGTTAACTAGCAATACACTTAAGTGATCGGCCAAGCAGTGATTTAAATAATATAGTTTCTGTGTGATTATTTTGGGAGTCTGGGTGTCCAGGAAAACAAACAAGCAGTTTCCTACTACAATAATCCTGCTATTCCTAGTTACCAGTGTTATAAACCCAGCTTCATAGCTATCAGAATGCAGCCAAAAGAATGATGGGGGAACTGTGGTTGAGGATCCAGGAAAAAAGGCAGAAGGCTTTTTATTTCAAGCACATTTTGTTTCCTGGATTTCCTGGATGCCAAGACCAAAATAGTCACACAAAACTATATTATTACAATGCTGTTTGGCTCAGGCATATTCCTAGGTAGCTCTTATATCTTAAATTAACCCATATCTATTAATATATGTTTCACCATGAGACTGTGGTTTACTGGTAAGTTTCTGGCATCTTTTTCCTTCATCAGTTACATGGTGTCTGCATGACTCCCCTTCTTTCCTCCTCTAACTCTGCTTGGATTTCCTGCCTTGCTATATTCTGCCATGTCATAAGCCAAATCAGCTTCTTTATTAATCAATGGCAATAAAACATATTCACAGCATGCAGAGAGTAATCCAACATCATAAAGTTGTCTATAGCAATAGACTGTAGTCCACCCCATTCTTTAACATCTTCAGATCCCAGGTCTCGAAGACAGGTCTGTACAGGTCAATGAAAGTTGACAACAGCATCTGGTTGTTATACCGATGCCAGAGTGTTGAGGAACAGGACAAGGAGAGACTCATTTTTTCTCTCACAAAAATGTAAGCAGTTCCAAGTGCTTGAGAAAAGTGTTGGGAGGAAAGGAGACCTCGACAAAGTCTGTGCTGAGGAACAGAACAAAGCAATTTTTGAGAGATGCTTTTTCAACATAGTCAGTGACTACCTCCCATGAAACAGGAAAGGGGTGGAGATTAGTGAGCATTTTGATCTTCAATGAATAAGAGAAAACTGAGGGGGCACAATGTTTGTCTATGTTAAATCTAAGTGATGACACAGTTGTCATTTATATTAGCTAATACATAATTCATTGTGCCAGAAGATTTCATAAATAATAATATTAAAATTTTGGTATTGAATTATTGAATAATCACAGCTTTAAAGATAATTACCTACAATTACTGTTAAACAATGACTACAACACTTATTATAACATTTGGTTGACAGGTGTTAAACAAAAAGTTGTATGCAGTGTGAATAAAGAAATAAGTTTTCAAAGTCTTAGAAGAATATGCAGTTCAGGAAGGGTGCTGCTTTTCCCAGGGTAATCTGTTATGCAAGGGCAACAATTTCTTTTTCAATGAAACTCAGGGCAATATACCACTTACATGAGCTCAGCAGGTCTGGCTAAGACACTAGGTCCAAGACATTTTACAAAATAAAGCCTTTAATTGGGCTTACATTTTTTCAGAGTATTAGAATTCATGATAGTGGAGCCATGTCATGGTGGCAGGAGCACTTCGGACCTTTCATCTGGAGCTGTAAGTACAAGGAAGAGAGTGCACTAGAAATGACAGGAGTCCATTCCAGTGATGTACTTCATCCAGGAAGGCCACACCTCCTAATCTACTCAGTTACCAACTCGGGTCCAATTATTCAAACATTGCTGCCTGTAGTGGGGCATCTCATTCAAATTTCCAGAAACAGACTATGCTAACACTAGAAAAAGGGATCAAATCTCCAGAGGCAGGAATATGCTAACACTAGAAAAGGGAGATTAAGAGAAGCCCAGAAAAATTCTCTTTTGCAAATGGTTGCAGAAACAGAATCCTGATGTGGGCTAGTAGCCAAATATGCTTTTAGTATATATTTATGTCTACCTTTTATCTTCATTTCTGATGTAGAAAAGAGTAGACTTATATGATTCCAGATAATAACTGTGAAAGTGTTTGGAGAATTTTCTCTTACATGACTGACTGGTGATATTTACTTAGAATTCATCATTTATTATTCTCTTGTTAATAATGCCTAACAAAAGCTAGGGCATGTGTGAAAAATCCACCAGGTACCTGAAAATTCCCTCAGTCTTTCTCACTAAACTCACCTCCACCACGCCCATTCAGAACAGAATTCCTAATGTACCTGGAGATAAATAAGAGGGCCAGAGCACTCTAAAAGAAATGGAGAGAATATTGTGGAAAGCAAGCCCTCAAAGACTAACAATGGTAATGTTTTAGAAAGTAAGTATTTTCCACCTATTTTCATGACCCTGGGTCATGAAAAGCAGTATGTTCCTTTAGTAACAAGAAAAATAAATATATTTGAACATCCTCCAATACTAATGGGAGCTCATGATTGTCCCTGCCATGGCATATTTTTCTTAAATTGTCTGCTCCTTCAAAAAGTCCACATTCTCTTCCAGATGGTAGGATAAATCTGCCTCTGAAGGCAAGGGAAGACCGGCTGAACTCTTCCTCCCACAGAGGCCTGATAGCTTCTATTCCTAAACATTCTGTTCTGTTTGCCAAGATGTTTATTTTTGGGACTTGCTTTTTTTTTTTCAGGTGAGCATTTATTTACAGATGATGTAAGTCCCCGACAGCAAACTGAGCACCAAAGCCTTGTTTCTGCTTATCAGTGGACTTGTCCTCAATTTGGATTTTCCAGCTCTGCCGCAGCCCACAGCTGTTCATGACAACAGAGAGCAGAAAGACATGAAGTCTGGACTGTTAGCAACAATTCAAGTAATGGTGTGGGATGTCCTTTTCTATGGCCTGTAATAGGGCAGAATAGAACTAGGCAGGAAAACTAAACTGAATGCTGGGAAAATGTATGCAGAGTCAGTGAGAAGCCATGTAGCCACCACAGGAGATAGACAACTCTGCCAGAGCCCGTTGAAACTTTGCTGGTAGGCCACGACCTCATGGTGATATACAAAGTAAATGAGATGGGTTAGTTCAGGATATAAGAGCTAGCTAGAAATATGCTTAAGCTATTGGCCAAACGGTATTGCAAGCATAGTTTCTGTGTGATTATTTTGGATCTGAGTGGCCGGGAACGAACAAACTGCCTCTGCTAACAAAGCAATATTTGCGTTTTAGAGTAAGATGATTCTATTAAGGAAAGTTTATTTATAGTTATAATAAATTTAATTGATTTTTATGGTCTTGCATTACAAAAGTTAATATTATCCATACCTATCTCTATTGAGAACTCTAAAATATTATCCTTTATGTAAATTGTGTCCATTAACTTCACCAGGATGTCAGTGGGAATCATCATTCATGTTGGAAAAGTTCCCACCTCCATTTCAGACAACGGGCCACCGGTTCACACAGTTGAAACAGCCTGTGCAATTGTACTAAAGCCATAACTTTTAACAAGCACCCTTTTTATAGACAGAAGAAAACTTTAATGTATCCACATGAACCTGAACTGTGCCCTTGAAACGTTTTAGAAAGATACGCCTTTGAGAATTGAGATGAGGTGGAATCCACGATTAACTACTTAATATGTAAATTGTCTTCTCTCTTGTACCACCTGTAATGACTGCTGACTGGTATTAATGAGCTAGGGGTACGGTAAAAAACAATGGTGCCCTTTCAAAGCCATGGGTGGTAGCTGCAACCTGATTTATGATCTAAGGCTTATCTTTCCCATTATCTGCCTCAGTTGACAGGCCTCCCTTCCCCCATCTGGCTGTAGCTTCACATCTAACAGCTAAGCTTTTCTCCACACCCACACCCACAGTGCCATTTGCTTCTGTGCAAAAGCCCAGTCCCAACCTAGTGATCCAGGAGTTGAACACAGTCATTCTGCACAATAAAGATAAGAGCTCCTGGCCAGAGCCCTATCTGCAAGCTTTCTAATGCAATCATAAACTGTGAACTGGGAGCTTCGGATTCCTTTTTATTCAGCCTTAGTCTGTCTACTTGTTCAGCAGCGATAATAAACCTTGACCAGAGATGCTTCAGTAGCCAAACAGAACAGCACGAGGCTTTCAACAAAACTGAGATTGCCCTGGGTAAATGTGCACTGCAGCTTCCTCATCAAGCATGAAGCATGGCTTGCGACAAACTCTGCAGTCATATTTAATCTCAATATCACTTTGAAACTGTCCCAGGAGGAGGCAGTCTGCAGAATGTTGAATGACTCCAGGCTTGCACTGCAGCTTGAAACATGCACATTTTTTTTTTTTTTTTTGCATCATCTTCAGAAGGGACTTCTCTAAAACTAACCCAGTGCTGATGCTCACCTGCACCCAATGCTCTGTTTGTGCCCCCGGTCCAGCTTTGCTTTGGCAGCCAGAACTTGGATTAAATCAGAATATAAGGTTCAGCGCCAAGCATACCTACCAAACCTCTGAGATTACTTCAGCAGGTGTCCTTGCTCAGTGGCTGGAGATGAAGTGGTTTAAAGCCACAGATTTGGATGCAGGCTTCAGTTCTACCTCCCCTCCCCCCACCTACTCTCATTTACATTCCAGAACCATCCCACATCTAGGACAACATTGCAAAGTGATTCTAGCCACAGGTAAATAAGCCTGAAATGAAATCTTTTGGCACAGAAACAGAGTGTTTTACTATCAGATTGCATTTTAGGCAAATAATAGTGTTTCATTAACTAGTTAGCCCTCAAGAACTGCCAGTGTTCATCCTGAAAACATACTGCACTTTCTGACAGTTAGATCAGCCTATATTTTATTATTACATTTGGAATGTGTTCTGAATAATGAACTGAAGGCAGCATCTTCATAGCTAAACAAGAATAACTTGGGAAAAGTTTGTTGTGTCTCCTGTCCCTAGGTGGCTGGGCCTGCAACTTCACATTGTTTAATTGAGGGCCTTAGAAGACTTAATTACCACAAGTTTTCTTGGCCATTGGACTGTTTCTTTTGTCCAATGAATAAAAAAATCAAATAAGAACCAGGAAGAAATTAGGATAAACAAAAGGCACTTGGGAGAGAGGAAAGAGAAAGAGAGAGGCAGAACGACAGAGTGAGACAGAGATACAGAGAGAGGTGGCAACAGAGATAGAGAGAGCCTGCAATCGCAATTCCCTCATGTTTATTTATTTTATTTATTGATTGATTGATTGCTGTTTTCCCCAGCTTTTCAGTTCATGGGGATGATGGGAGTGTTTGCTGATGGACAATCTTTCACAGAGTTATTGTTATCATTCCCAAAGGAAGCCAGGTTGCAAGTTCACCCCATCTCAACTTATTGACTCCAAAACAACAGCTTTTCTTGTTTTTTTGAGAATCTGAAGCTAGCACTCACTGAGATTTATTACATGTCATAGTCTTTGAAGAAGGTTTTGCACCAGGTTCAACATAGAGAAGGCTAGACCAACATGGTGTCGCTCATGCCAGGAGACATATAATTAGATTAGTTTTCAAATCAAACCCAAACAAAACTACACATAGTGAACTTTGATGTGCAGTTCTGGATCATTTACTCTGAAATCAACTCCATCACACTCCTTTCTAATTTTCTTACAACTTCTCCAATATGAAGTTAGTGAAGAAGAAACGTACGGCCTGATTGTGCTAGTGTGTAGAGAATGAAGAACAGTTACAATATCCCAGCCTACAATACTAATTTACCAACCCAACTGCTAGTTTAACCATTTGGAGTGCAGAGTTTCCACCCAGATTTTAAATCTGTGTATATTAGTCACTGGCTTCAAAGGGATAAAAACATGAACAAAACTATGAGCTCCAGTACCTGGGGAATAGAGTCTTTCATTACCAACATAATTCATGAATTCATGAGGAAGACATGGGAGGCAAACTTGCTGGTGTGTGGGTGTGTGTTCAGGTGAGGTGATTCTTTTAGCAGGAGCAGAAACACCTACTCATCTCTCCTCGCAGAACTTTGTGTTTCGGTTTTAATGATTGCAAAATTACTAGCTATGTTGAAGTGCTGTTTAGTGTTGGGCAATCTGATTCTTGGAGTTTCCTAGGAGTGCATTTTGTCAGTCAACATAGATGGATCTCATATGTGGAATCTCTTCTTTAAAGTGTTACCGTGTGTGTGTGTGTGTGTGTGTGTGTGTGTGTGTGTGTGCCCGCACGCCATAGCGTGAGCATGCCGTAGCATGAGTATGAAGGTCAGAGGATGACTTAAAGGAATGGGTTCTCTTTCATCATGTAGTTCCTGGTGAGGGAACATAGGCCATTAGGATTTCTTAACCTACTCAATCATCTTGGCAGCCTCTGATTTTTTTTAATATCCCTTTAATTTTTAGATTATTATATTATTGCATTTGTTTTCCCCTTCTGTAGGGGCCAAACGAAGTGGGTCCACTCCACTTTGGCCAAATATGTGAGGCCCACAGAAGTGAGTCTGCTCCACCTTGACTGATGGTCAGGGAAGTTAAGCCTACTCTTGCTCTTTCAAAATTATTGACAAGGTCTGACTTAAGGTGGGCTACAAAAAAGACATCTTGACCTACGGTGTGGTTAGTTGGTATTTTGGGTTTTGAGATGGCCTACAGAGGTGGATCTGTTTCACTTTGACCAAAGGTTAGAGAATTCAAGTCAAGTCTATTCCTACTCCTTCAAGGATATGATAGAATGATTGACCCAGGGAGCAGCTGCTTATAGGATAACTGGTCTAAGGAGTAGTTGCTGTATGTCCTGCCTAAAACAGCAGAATGCTTAACTCAGGATATAGTGGCTTGATGGTTCAAGTATTGAATCAAATAATTTCTTGTTCATTGTTTTGTATTAAAGCAGTTTTTTTACATACCTCCACACAACTTTTTTGATTGGGGTATATTACCATTTGGAAAATAAACGTGGATGTATTCAGTGTTCACTGGAATTCCCTCCCAGTTCTATCCTATGGCTCTGTACTTCTTTTGTATCTCTGTTCCTCCAGCATGATTTTTCTAATCCACATGCCCTTACCCTGGAACATACAAAACCCATTGAGGCTGGACAGGGCATATATGGCACCCTCTTCATGTGGTCATGACAGATGCCCCTCAAAGTAGGGTCACTATACCTTCCCTTTCCTCCCTTCACGCCCACTGCATATATCCCTCCTTACTCTTACTTCAAATTCTTGACCTCTTTTTTATTGTATGTTCACACACACATGCAAACATACACACACACACACACACACACACACACACACACCCACATACACATACAGTTCTTGGGATAGATTTATAGGGTTGTTATACCCATGTTATAGGTTACTTAAGGTATATAATCACAGTATAAAGTAATTTTTTTTGCTCAAGCATTAGATAATTTTATTGCTTTTTCCTCAAACATTAACAGGCCAGTTCCAAGTTATCTAGTACATAAGGAGGATCCAATCCAGCTATTTGACAATGAACTCCCTTCTATCTGGGCTGACTATCTATATTTTGTGGTAAATTGTGTCTTCAGTTTTATTATAGCCAAATCTATTTAGATAAGTGTTGGTTTAAAGACTCTTGAAACTCTGTGTTCTCTGTGTCCATTGAAGTAATTTGCTACCCAAATATTCTTTTAAGTTCTTATCAGTTTCATTTTTCCATCTCTTCCTGCACCATTCATCTCAATCTCCCCAGAAGTTCTATAGCAGAAATGAGATAAATGTTTGTCAGTTTAAGCGTGGGAGGGAGTACAGCATTGCATACTCTACAAAAGTAGCTGACTGGGGACAAAGGGGGGACTTTATATTTCAGAGATGGTTCAAGTCAAGACATTGATCATTTCCTTACTGTATTCAAAGCAAAGCTGTTCACAGCTTTGTATTATTTGCTGTTTTGGTTAATATTTATTTTTGACAATCTTCTATTAAAAACTAAAGTAATATTGAGATAAAAACATTCCAAATGTTGTAGCTATTTTTTTTTGTATTGCCTGTCCTTTGGAACATTTACACTTTTGGCCTCCAAATGAGTATTAATAATGAAATCAGTAAACAGACCTAGAGTTAAGAAAAAATAGAAGCATCTGTGGAAACTGAGGCACAGAAAAAGTTGGCTGTTCAAGTGTTAGGTCTGCTGAAGGGTAAAGGAGTTGAGCCCTGTGCTGGTCTCAGTGCTTCTTGTGAAATGTGCCATAAATTCAATAAATACATTTATAAATGTTTTAAAAGCCCATAGAGGCGTTGTGAAAATGCTTTGTCTGGGTTCCCCATTCATGGAAGACCAAATCCCTCTTACCTGGGATAGGTATCTGGGTTCTCATTTCTTGGGAGACCACATCCGACTGGCCTGGGGGAAGGTGTCAGAAGACTGTCATGGGAGATCAAATCCAACTGGCCTGGGGTAGGTGTCAGGAGACTGCTTCATTCTCACTAATGCTGAGGGTCATAGTCTGTGGAGAGTTTCTGAGAAATAGTAGTTATGGCCAAGTGAGGAAGCAGTGAAGCTGTGAAGAGGAAAGGCCCAGGAAGTGAGAAGATTGAGCTGCATTATGTACACTCTGACTGTGGGCAAGGTACTTATACTCAGACTTCTAACTTCTCCAATAAGGTAGAGGAGTGGGCTTTTAATCATCATCATCAGACTTCTTAAAAATAATAAATGCTAATAAATGGCCGGTGCATAGTAAGTTCTCAGTTTACGTTGGTACTCATTAGTGGACCACAAGTAACTTTCGCTCAAGTGTATCTGCGAATACCACAAAATAGATCAGAAATGTTGTCTCCCTTGATCAGTAAAGAAAACCCAATGACCTGTCCTCTGTTTCTAACGTCTGCTAGTTTCCCTTTTGATTTTAATTTTAAAGTCACTTCTCCAAAGTCTTCAACTGTAGTTCTTGGGCTCCTGCCTTCCTCGCTCCATTTGAAAGAGCAGTAATCTATTTTTCTGTCGTCTGTATTCCCCTCCGAGTAGACCTGATTGTGGAGCATTAAATTGGGTCAGTTGGGGGAAAGGAAAGAAGTGTGGGAAAAGATGAAAGGCTTTTACTGAAATCTGAGATTAAATTCTCACCAGTTGGTGGAAGTGTCACCCAGCCCTTTGTTCTCCGTGTTTCCTTTAGCGCGGGTGTGGTTACGTGACATAAAGGTGAATTATTTACGCAGTGTTATTTCACTCCTCTTGGCACAGCCATCATTCCTTCTTTTCTTTCCAATGATGACAGGCAAGCACCTCAGAGAATATTCAAAAGCCTTTGTAGTAGAAAAGAACTGAAAATGAACCAATACCTCTTGTTAAAGGAAATACTGACTGAATTGCATGGGGTGAGCGAGGAGTTCGCCTTTAGATGTTCTGATACTTGATTTATTAACCAGGCAAAATAAATGCTATAATATATGTCTGGAAATTTAGTGCCTCAGCATAGTGCAGGAATGAAATTCAAAATGGGGTGGGAAAATAAGGTGTTCTGCACGGTGACTCTGTCTCACAGTGCAGGTGTGTCCTTTGGGTTCCTGACCATGGGAGTATGCTCCTCTGAGTGGAAGACTGTGAAGAAGAAAGAGCACTGGGGTAGGGGGGGTAGTCAGAACAGTAGCACAGTCTGGATCCACTCTATGATGGGCCCCACTGATGCTGCTTCTGGTTTGTCTCTAAGACAGCATTCTAGTCAAGAATTCATTGCCCTGTCATGGAGTCAGCCTTGTCTTCTCCCTTGTTTGAGACCATGTCTTTGTCACCACTATGTACGCCAGGCTAACCAGCCCATGTGCTTCGAGGATGCCCCAGTCTCACATGTCACTGTGGAGTGCTTGGATTGCAGATGTTCCCATGTCTGAGTTCCTGTTTGTTGTGGGCACATGAGCTTTCACACAGCTCTTTACCTATTGAACCACCTCCCCAGCCATAACTTTCAATTTTAAAAGAAATCTGTACTGAAAACAAATGCTGAATTGATCTGGTATATCTCAGCAGTTGATATTAACCCTTGTTTCTGTCAACCAAAAAAAATCAAACAGTCCATCTTACACCTGTAAAAATGGCCAAGATCAAAAGCTCTGATGACAATTTATGCTGGAGAGGTTGAGGGGAAAAGGAAACATTTCTGCATTGCTGGTAGAAATGCAAGCTGGTACAGCCCCTTTGGATGTCAGTGTGGCGATTTCTCAGAAAATTAGGAAACAACTTTTCTCAAGACCCAGTAATACCACTTTTGGGTATATATCCAAAGAATGCTTAATCGTGCCACAAGGACATGTGCTCAACTATGTTCATAGCAGCTTTGTTTGTCATAGCCAGAACCTGGAAACAACCTAAATGCCCCTTGACTGAAGAATGGATAAGGAAAATGTGGTACTTTTACACAATGGAGTATCCATAGCAGAAAAAAAATCACGACACTTGACTTTTGCAGGAAAACGGATGGAGCTGGAAAACATCATATTGAGTGAGGTAACCCAGACACACAAAGACAATTATCACATGTACTCACTCATATGTGGTTTTTAAACATAAAGCAAAGAAAAGCAGCCTACAAACCACAATCCCAGAGAACTTAGATAACAATGAGGACACTACGAGAGACTTACATAGATCTAAAGTGCATGTTAAGTAGAAAAAGACAAGATCTCCTGAGTAAGTTTGGAGCATGGGGACCTTGGGGCAGGGTTGAAGATGGGAGGGGAGAATCAGGGAGGGAAACAGAGAAAAATGTAGAGCTCAATAAAAATCAATAAAAAGTAAAAGAAAAATAAAAAAGATATTTGCTGATCAAATATACATTCTATGTTTTGTTTGGCATTCTTTATGTATTCTGGTTACTAATTCCCTGTTGTATGTGTAGCTGTCAAATATTTTCTTCCATTTCAAAAGCTGTCTCTTTACTCCATTGCTGTATGGAAGTTTTTTAGTTTTATGAAGTCTCAATTGTCAATTGTTGATTTTATCTTCTTAGCTAACCAAACCCTATTTACAGTCTATTCCTATGTCTTTCTATTGTAACATTCTTCGTATTTTCTCTTAACAGTTACAGGTTTTACATTGCAAAATTTGGTCCATTTGGGGTTCTTTTTGTGCTAGGTAAGGGAAAAGGGTAGATTAAAAAGAATATGTATATGCATACATACTAATATTTATTTAAAACAAATTGAAAATTTTAATGAAATCTAACATTGGAACTTTAAAATTATTTTATCCCTTTTGTCTTTTCCTTTATACCGAGGCATAATTGACAAATAACAAATTTAATATGACAAAATCAGTGACAAAGAACTAACAGTTTTCTTTTTTACCTTCTTATTTCTGTTATTTTTCTGGTAAGTAAACATAAGTTGTTGGGGCTGGGTTTTCTTAGCAAATGAGCAGATTATTTCCATTGGATGGATTTGTGCAAATAGGCAAATCTATATTGCATCTCCCAGGACCCTGTACTTTTCTTGCTCTTCTCTTGGCTGCTGAGCTTTGTGCCTGTTCTTTTTAGGACCTGAAACCAATATACCACCAGGAAGGGCCTTGTGCACAGGTGCACAAGAAATTCAGAAAACCATAAGGACATACTTTAAAAAAAATTATATTCCACTAAATTGGAAAATCTCAAAGAAATGGATATATTCTTAGACTTATAACCCACAGAAGCTAAGGCAGGATGAGATCAGTAATTTAAACAGCTGTGCAATAAACCAGAAAGTTGAAGCAGCAATGTAAATAGGTCTGCCACCTGAAAAGAAGTTCAAGGTTCAATGGTCCTAGTCAAATTCTACCAGCTTTTCAAAGAAGAACTACAACCAGTGCTTCTCAAATTATTTCACAATATAGAAACAGAAGGAACACTTCCAAACTTCTCTCTCTCTCTGTCTTCGTATCTCTATATTATATACTAAGAGACTTGAAGTTTTTTTTTTTTTCACTTGCTTGGTTAGAGCTATTCCAAGATATTTTATATTATTAGAGGCTATCATGAAAGGTGTTGTCTTTCCTTGATTTCTTTTTCAGTCTGATTGTCATTTGTGTATAGGAGGGCTACAGTTTTTTGTGAGTTAATCTTGTATGCAAACACATCGCCCAAAGTGTTTATCAGCTGTAGGAGTTCCCTGGTAAATTTTTTGGGTCACTTATGTATACTATCATGGCATCTGCACATAATGATTTTTTTTTTTACTTCTCTCTTTCTAATTTGTGTCCTCTTTATTTCCTTCCATTGTCTTGCTCTAGCTAGAACTTCAAGTACTATATTAAGTAGATACTGAGAGAGTGGAGAACCTTATCTTGTTCCTGATTTTAGTGGAATTGCTTTTGAGTTTCTTTTCATTTAATTTGATGTTGGTTAGAGGCTGCTGTAAATCACCATTATTATGTTTATGGATGTCCCTTATATTCCAATCTTTTTCTATAAACACGGTGTTACTGCAATATAAAAAGCAGATGAACACACAACAGAAAATAGCTGTATCACAGCTGTCCTCTCCATCATCTGGCTTTTACAATCTTTCTATTCCCTCTTCTGCCTTGTTCCCTAAATCTTGGAGGAAAGAGGTATTATACAGATGTTACAGTTAGGCCTGAGCATAACACAGTCGCTTTTCTCTATACTTTGACCAAGTTTGACTTTGTAGGTCTCTGTATTTGCCTCTACCTGCTGCAAAAAGCTAACTTTGCTCAATGTGTGCATTGCAGGACTGTAAACTATGAGTGTGTTATTTTGTATATACTTTTCAACATGGATGAAAATGAAGTCGATCATGTTAAACAAAATAAGCCAGATTCAGAAAAACAAATATCATATTTGCTTTTGTTTGTGAAATCTAGATTTAAGGATATATATACATATATATATTATGTATATGTTAAAATATATGACACTCAAGTCAATGAGGGGATATTTGGGTAAAGAAAGATGACCAGTGGAAGGGAGGACCACAGAGGTTAATGAGGAAGAAGACAGCAAAGTACATTACACAGATGTAGGAAAATATCATAATGGAAGCCATGTACAGTGATTATGTACTAGTAATAACTTTCCTAAACTTTGTATGGCCACTACAATATTGATTTTCCATGATGACTTGCAAGGGTTTTTATCTTTACTATACTTCCTATTTATTTATTTTTTCCAGGGAAGAGTCTATTAATATTTTTGTCCAATTTTAGAAAAAGTTTATTTTGTTGTTGAGAAGTATAAGCTCTTTGTGTATTTTAGGCATTAAATCTGTATTAAATATATGACTTGTAAATATTTTCTTTCATTTCATATGCTGTTTTATCAATTATTTTTTGTTGTATAGAAATATTTATACTTGATGAAATTAATTTTCCTATTTTTGTTCCTTTGTTTTCTTTAAAAAATATATTGCCAGATAAATGACATGAAGGTTTTGCAGGCCTTTTCTTTTAAAAAAAACTAAGTTGTATAGTATTGGCTTTATATCTTTAGTCTGTAATTGAATTAAGACAATGTAATGGTCCAACTCAATGAATGTGGATATTCGGTGTTTTCAACACTATCTACCGAAGAGAAAAAGCTGTTGTCTTTTTCCTCAAACTATTGTATATTCTTAGAGCCTTTGTTGAGGGTTGTTTTGCCCTATGCAGGAGATTTGATTTACTGATTCTTTCTCTTTACTTCGTATTGTACAGTTTTGGTTAATATAGGTGCTATAGACTGTGTATTTCTGCCTCCAACGACCATGTATTGAAGCCCTTACCCCTAGTGAGATTGCCAGTGTCTGGGTCTGCCTGGAGGTTTTAAAGGTAGAATGAGTATCAAGGATGCCACTTTAGCCAGACAAGGGTGGCACTCTTGTAAAAAGAATGATTTTTCTTTCCAAATGTGAACAATGAAGAAATCATGAAAGCACATAGGGAGGTCATGGCTGCCTGCAGGCCAGGAAAAGAGCTTTGGATAGAACATGAGTGCCTGGCACCTTGATCTTTGTTGTCCCAAACTCTAGAACTGACAAAATGTTTATCTCTTGATACAACTTATTTTTGGTGTTTTGTTCTATCAGTTTGAGCAATCTAGAACCATATCTAGAAGACAGGAAGGTAGGCCCTCAAGCTTTATCTACCTATCTTGAATTGCTTTGCAACTCAAGGTCCTTTGAGATTCCAGAGGAATATTGGTATGATTCTCATACTTGTGCCCCAAAACATGTCATTGGTGTTTTGTATTAACAGCATTGAATCTGTAACTCTTTGGGTTGGCTGGGCATTTCAACAGTAGTAAGTTTTTCAATCTATGAACCTAGGATAATGTGCCATTTATTAACGTGGACTTCAATTTATTTCAGGAATTTTTATAGTTTTCAGGGTGACATTGTTTATGGTTTCTTGTTAATATTGTTGTTAAATCTTCAGTGTCCTTTCTTTTTAAGGCTATTGTAAATGGGATTGTTTACTGATTTCTTTTGAAAATTTTATATTGTTAACTTTTGAAATACAATTGAGTTTTCTATGTTAATGCCATATAACAATGTTGCTGAATCCATTTGTTAGCCATTACATTGTATATGAAATCTTGAGGTTCTTCTACGCATGAGACCATGCTATCTGTGAACTGAGAGCATTTTGATTTTATCTATTTCAATATAAATATGAACCTTTATTTTTCTTGCTTACCATCTCTTAAAGGTCTTAAAGACCATTTAACAAAACGATGATTTAAAATGGCAGTTATCAGCATCTTTGCATTGTTTATAATATCGGATCTTAGGTCATTTTCATTCCGCCTTTATTTCCTCATGCTTTTTAGTATTTCCATTGGCAAGCCTATAACACTACCTCTTTTGAAGGTGGAAGAAGAGCTATTGGATGAAGGAATGAGGGGGGTTCCTAGAACAGTAAAGGCAAGGCGAGGATTCCACCTGAGATTTTCCATAATGTTACCAGGCCTTGGCTAACATACTGATAATAGTCTAGTAAGACTACAATGAACAGCTGTTTGATGATAACTTGTATAAACAAAGTCTGGTGTAAATTGTTGTATAAATACATGCAATTTTGCTTGTCTCCATATTGATAATTTTTCTTCAAATGACCAGACTTGGATAAAAGAGACTCACAGTTTAGAATTCTCGACAGTTTGTAGGGTCCTATGTAGGCCCATCTACCCCCTTCCACTTGGCCAAGGAGCACTCAGTCAAAAAGTACTTGTCCTGCCAAAGAATTCTTAATCCCATCAAGGAATACTTATTCCTACCAAGGGATACTTTATCCTGTCTTCTAGTTTCCTATAACTTTTCACTAAATGCCAGAAAGTGAAGCAAATGAAACACTTATTCCTTATTAGACATCAAAAGGAATGGAATTCTGTTAAATTTAGTGACTTGCCCAAGGTAATACACTAACCTTTTCAATTCAAACTCAGGGTTGTTTCTAATAAGAAGTTTTTTAGAAAAATAATAGATTAATTTGGTTGGATATTAATTTTGGTGTAGCTTAAAATTCCATTATCACTTCCTACTGGTAACATAACTGTGGATAGGCACTGTGATTTTAATGCCTATGTTTCGTGTTAGATGAAAAACAAATGAACAGCTAGATGATGAAAGGGTGAGTGAGCCATGGGCCAAGCTCCCTGACATGTCTTGGGAAATGTTTATAAACAAATGCTATGACTGCATCTATTATTCTAGAGATAGGATGTTTTGGTCGAAAAGCATATTACGTTTAATGAACATAATAATTAGCAAATAACCATTACTAGGTAGTGGTGTCTGAGCTATTGGGTACATAGAATAATTATAATAACAGACATGCTCTGGTTAGAGAGAATGCTGACCTCAAGTATCATCTGCTCATTATCTCATTTGCTGAAAAGTTATTCTGCCTTGCTACAATTGCACAGATGTTTCACAGATGTCTTTAAGGATATAATTCTATAGCTTGTTATTAAGCTAACTTCTGTGCACTAAGGCGTTTTACCATAACATATTAATGAGAACATTATAGAACTGTAAATAAATATGTTTGTGGCATTCAAGATGAAGAGCAGAACTATAAAATGGCTATAAAAATCTAATTAACATTTTAACAATAAAAAGCTGCTGCTTTGATGCTACAAGTCTCAGTTAGTAGATAAAATGAAGAATTCCCCAGTGGTTTAGGAATGAATGAAATCTTGTCATCAATATTTAACAGGACATGCCAGGTTTTACCACCACTTGAAAAGTAGTGAAAAGGGTTACCATAGAAATCACCTTGGCAGGGAACTGCACAAACTGCAACACAAGCTGTTCTTCAGAGAGTCTTGTAGGGCTTAGCGACATGTCCAGCTATGGATTTCCGTGTAACCTCCTGACCATAGAGGAAAAGTGACAGTGCATTTGTGTAGGAGTAACCACATATTCCTAATATAATCTTAAAATGACAAGAATAGCATAAAAAATCTGCAGGTAAAATATATTCTTTTGCTTTATAGCATAATTACTCTTTGATAAAGCCATAAATGCTAAGGATATTTACAGCTTTAACAAAACACCCATCCAGCTTTTCTGTGCAAAGTCATGACAACATCAGTGATACTCTTACTATTTAAATTTAATATGCTATTTTGCATTTTAGTGACAATGTCCTTTTGTATATTGGCTCTACCATATTTAAATACTGCATTTTGGTGACCTGATCTTGTACTAATTATGATAGTTTTATTCCCAGACACAATTTTCCATTATTGTCACAAAAAAGGTATTTTTTAATCCTTGAAAAAAAAATCACTCATACTTATCTTTATTCTACAGCTAGAATACAGGCACTAAGCTCCAAGGAGATCACACTTATTACGTGGACTCTTTAATAAGAGAAGTAGTGTTGTAGACTTCCTTGCCCGATAATACAGGGATAATTGTAACATGGGGTTTCAAAAGATTTTAAGATATCATTATTTGTTGAATTAAATTGAAAAAAGGAAATTTTGTAGGCATGTAGATGTTTATTTTTATTACTTAAAACAATTTGGCAATATTTAAATTGAATGAATAGTGTTTTAATGACCCAAGTACAAAACCAATGAAAATGCTCAAATTTCACTTTATGATCAGTTATCACAAAAGGAGGGAAAGAAAATCAGGAATAACAAGAGAAAAAGATACGAGGATCAATGAAATCCAGGGAGATCTGTCTCAGCAGAGATGGGAGTTGGGAGAAGTAAAAATGAGGAAGGATAGAGATGCCTGTCTCCTGAAAATTCTTTCTGGACTTGATAAGGTATTTCCTATATTTCTGAGATAAAAACAAAATGAAGCAAGACAACATAAAAAAAAAAAAACTTAAAAAGATCGAGAAAAAGAAGTGGCCCTGTCTCTTGTCAGACCAGGCCTTTGTGTCTCATGTCACGGCATCAGGCCTTGGTTTGTATGGTAGAGAGCTGTACCTTCAGCCCCCTTCAGTGTTCTATAAACCCCTAACTCACTTTTTAATCTCTGCATTTCAAAGCTCCTAACCACAAAGAGTTGAAATACCCAAGGAAGAAACTATAAAGAGAAACTGACAAACCCACAGACACAGGACGAGTTTAAATACACCCTTGTTTGAAACCCGAAACAAACAGCCAGAAGAACTGAAGAATGGGATATGTGAATAAAGCCACAGAGAGCATATTTTAATAAACATGGATAGAAGCTTGCACCCAGCTCAGACAATGCGCATTATTTCAGGGTACACACAATGTATTTTCAAAACTCCTCTCATGAAGGGCTATAGTGGAAATATCAACAAATTACAAATATTTGAAAAATCAGAGACATGGAAATATCCTCCTCTTCTCCTATATGCAGGATGATTTCTTTTGAGTGGTACTTATAAACAACTTGTGTTTTAAATGGAAAATTAATTAGAAATCAGGAAGTATTGGTAAGTCAATAATTTCAATACTATATACAAAACCTTAGGGGACGTAGTTAAGATATAAATGTAGTTGGTGCATCTACAACAGAACCTATATACCTAACGCTCTGAGGAAACAGAGAGAAAACAAGCACCAGTGAGTCAGAATGGGATGTCTGCTGAGAGACAAAATAAAGGTGGATGGGAGGCAGTAGAGGCGTGAATATGATTATAATATATTCTATGAAAATTTTAAATAATAAAAATATTATATTAAAAAGCTAGTAAATTCACTTTCTTATGTTAATATCATGTAGGCGCTGCAATTCAAAGAAAGGACTAACAAAGATAGCAATACCTCCCAGGTAAAAAACAAGATAAGACCACTCAAAACTAAATTTTAGTATGAAGAATTGAGTAATATATAAAAAATGTGTCATAACTAGATAGATTTTATTTCTGGAATGTGAGGATGGGTAATATTTTGAAATCCCTAAAAGAATGTCCAGTGAAACTCTACAGAAATGTTTGTCTCTACCAGCTCCAAACATCCTGTACTAAAATGTCACTAACAGGGAAATAAAAACACAGAACCATGTTGTCACAGCCGACAAGACAGAAGTGCCCAAGGAAGACATCCGTGAAACTTTAGAAGCAGGAAGATAAATGAATGAGTGCTTCCTAACTTCAAAAGATACAGTAACAGGTTCCATTTATTCAATGTTTCCCTTAATGTCTGTGCTGCTGGGGTTATACATAGGAAGCGATCGCCTGTGCCCATCTGTTGTAGTATACTTCCCACTTTCTCTTCTATCAGGTTCAGTGTGTTCAGATTGATATTGAGGTCTTTGATCCATTTGGACTTGAGTTTTGTGCATGGTGATAGATATGGGTCTATTTTTATTTTTGTACAGGTTGACATCCAGTTGTGCCAGCACCATTTGTTGAAGATGCTTTCTTTCTTCCATTGTATGCTTTTAGCTCCTTTATCAAAAATGAGTAGCCATACTGATGAATATCTTGCATATCACCATAGAACCTTCATCTGGCGATGGATGGAGATAGAGACAGAGACCCACACTGGAGCACTGGACTGAGCTCCCAAGGTCCCAATGAAGAGCAGAAGGAGGGAGAAGATGAGCAAGGAAGTCAGGACCACGAAGGGTGCACCCACCCACTGAGACAGTGGGGATGATCTATTGGGAACTCATCAAGGCCAGCTGGACTGTGACTGAAAAAGCATAGGATAAAACCAGACTCTTTGAACATGGCGGACAATGAGGGCTGATGAGAAGCCAAAGACAATGGCACTGGGTTTTGATCCTACTTCATGTTCTGACTTTGTGGGAGCCTAACCAGTATGGATGTTCACCTTCCTAGACCTGGATGGAGAGGGGAGGACCTTGGACTTTCCACAGGGCAAGGAACCCAGACTGCTCTTTGGACTGGAGAGGGAGGGGGAGAGGAGTAGGGGGAGAAGGAGAAGAGTGGGAGGAGGGGGAGGGAAATGGGAGTCTGGGAGGAGAGGCGGGAATTTCTTTTTTTTTTTAAATAAAAAAATGAATACATTTTCCAGCAAGAGCAAGAACAACAACAACAAAAAAGATACAGCAGCAAAGCAATCCTGTAGAGAGGAGAGAAACTTGCTAAGCAAAGGAGGTGCTTTTTTCAAATCCAAGGACTGGGCTTGCCAGCTATTGGTGAAGTCAGAAAATTAGTTCAAGTATCACTTTCGAAGAAAAGCCAAATATCACCTCTCCTGCTCCACACAGACTCCTGTACAGAGGGTGGCACAGGGAGGCAACCCAGATTTAGCTCTCTTTTACCTGAAATTCAGGGTTAATCAACCATGGCCTCCAAGTGTGAGACTCGAATTTCTCACTTTTCCCTTTGATTAAGAAATACTGACAGTCACGATGACCTCCCTCTGACTGGAGGATGCAAAAAATTACTTATTTAGAAATTGACCACTGAGTAGATATTTGCCTGTGCATGTGTGTGTTTGTATGTATATTTGATTGTGTATGTGTGTCTCTGTGTGTGCATGTGTTTGTTTCACATTCAGGAATGTGTGCATGTGTATTCTGTGCTTACTACAACATTAATATTAAGAAAATATTAAATATTATGTTTATTTAACAATAGACTAAGGTAAAAGAGTATGGAGCAATTGTCAGCAGATTAACAATTTATTTTTGCATCAAAATACATTAAGTAATTAAAATGTTATTAAAAAGTTAAATGCCCGATTTATCATCTGTGTAATAGAGGGCTACTGATTTTTTGAGTTAATCTTGTATCCTGCTACATTAATGAAATTGTTTATGAGTTACAGAAGTTCCTTGGTAGAATTTTTTGGGTTGCTTATGTAGACTATCATATAATCAGCAAATAATGAGAGTTTGACTTCTTCTTTTTCAATTTGTATCCCCTTGATCTCCTTTTGTTGTCTTATTGCTCTAGCTAAGACCTCAATAACTATATTGAATAGATATGGAGAGAGTAGACAGCCTTGTCGTGTTCCTGATTTCAGGGGGATCGATGTGAGTTTCTCTCCATTTAGTTTGATGTTGGCTGTTGGCTTGCTCTATATTGCCTTTATTATGTTTAGGTATGTTCCTTGTATCCCTGCTCTCTCTAAGACCTTTATCATGAATGAATGTTGTATTTTGTAGAAACATTTTTTGGGCATCTAATGAGAAAATTATGTAGTTTTTATTTTTCAGTTTGTTTATATGGTGGATTATATTGACAGATTTTCGTATGTTGAATGATACCTGCATCTCTGGGATGAAGCCAACTTGATCATGGTGAATGATGGTTCTGATGTGTTCTTGGATTTGATTTGCCAGTATTTTATTGAGTACTTTTGTATCAATGTTCATGAGTGAGGTTGGTCTGTAAGAAATCAGAGAAACATCACCCTTCATAATAGCCACAAATAGCATAAAATATCTTGGAGTAACTCTAGTGAAAAAAGTAGAAGACTTGCATGACAAGAACTTTAAATCTTTGAAGAAAGAAATTAAAGAAGGCACCAAAACAATCTACAGATTCAATGCAATGCCCATCAAAATCCAAGCAAAATTCTTCACAGACCTAGAAAATATGGTACTCAACTTCATATGGAAAATCAAAAAAACCCGGGATACCCAAAACAATCCTGTACAATAAAAGAACTCTGGAGGTATCACAATCCCTGACTTCAAACTCTACTACAGAGCTACAGTACTGAAAACAGCCTGGTATTGGCATAAGAGCAGACAGGAGGGACAATAGAACTGAACTAAAGAACCAGATATTAATCCACACACCTACAACACCAGATTTTTGACAAAGAAGCAAAAAAAAATCAATTAAAAAGAAAGCACATTTAACAAATGGTGCTGGCATAACTGGATATAAACATGTAGAAGAATGAAAATAGATCCATATCTATCACCATGCACAAAACTCAAGTGCAAATGGATCAGAGACCTCAACATCAAGTCAGCCACACTGAACCTCATAGAAGAGAAAATGGAAAGTACCCTTGAATGCATTAGCACAAGAGACCACTTCCTAAATAGAACCCCAGCAACACAGACACTGAGAGAAACGATTAATAAACAGGACCTCCTGAAACTGAAAATCTTCTGTAAAGCAAAGGACATAGTCAACAAGACAAAATGACAGCCTAAAGAATAGGAAAAGAGATTCACTAACCCCACATCAGACAAGGACTGATCTCCAAAATATACAAAGAACTCAAGAAATTGGTCAACAAAAGAACAAATAATCTAATAAAAAATCGAGTACAGACATAAACAGAGAGCTCTCAACAGAGGAATCCAAAATGGCTGAAAGACACTTAAGGAAATGCTCAACATCCTTAGCCATCAGAGAAATGCAAATCAAAGCAACTCTGAGATTCCATCTTATACCTATAATAATGGCCAAAATCAAAAACACTGATGACAACTTATGCTGGAGAGGTTGTGGGGTAAAGGAAATACTCCTGCGTTCCGGGTCAGAGTGCAAGTTGGTACAGCCACTTTGATGTCATTATGGCAATTCCTCAGAAAATTAGAAAACAAACTTCCTCAAGACTAGCAGTACCACTTTTTGGTATAGATCCAAAAGATGATCAATCGTGCCACAAGGACATGTGCTCAACTATGTTCATAGCAGCATGTTTGTCATAGCCAGAAACTGTCAACAACCTAAATGCCCCTTGACTAAAGAATGGATAAGGAAAATGTCATACATTTACACAATGGAGTACTAGACAACAAAGAAAAATAATGTCATCTTGAAATTTTCAGACAAATGGTTGGAGCTAGAAAACATCATATTGAATGAGGTAACCCAGATGCAGAAAGACAATTATCATATATACTTACTCGTAAGTGGTTTTTAAACATAAAGCAAAGAAAACCAGCCTACAAATCACAATCCCAGAGAACCCAGTCAACAATGAGGACCCTAAGAGAGACATACATGGATCTAATCTACATGGGAAGTAGTAAAAGACAAGATATCCTTAGTAAATTGGGAGCATGGGAACCAAAGGAGAGAGTTGAAGGGGAGGGGAGAGGCAGGAAGGGGAGCAGAGAAAATGTATAGCTTAATAAAAAATGGGAACAAAACAAAACAAAACAATAAAGTTAATGGGCAATATTCACATATTCCTAAAATAGGCAAATATTGAGCTTGTTCTAAAGGTAAGTTTATTAAAATTTACTTGGTCTTGCTTTTTAAAGGATGTTTGACATGATTTTTAGATGAAGGGAAAACTGGGTGCTCATCGATCTTAGCATCTTTATGGTAACTGTTTGAAAACATAACTGATGGTGTTATATTCTGGGATACTCTGCATTACCTTCAATACAATATCACTTTGCTTCTCTTTTTTTAAAAAAAATATTATTTTTTTATGTGCACTGGTGTTTTGCCTACCTGCATATCTGTGTGAGGGTTTTAGGGTCCCCCAGAATTGGAGTTACAGGCAGTTAGTTGTATGTGGGTGTTGGGAATTGATCCTAAATCCTCTGGAAGGGCAGCCAGTGCTTTTAACATCTGAGCCATCTCTCCAGCCCTCATTTTCCTTCTCTTAAGAGCATAGCATGAGGGGAGCAAATTGCAAACCTTCATGGAGTAACGTGCTTTATAGAACAACAAATTAGAAATACAGACCTTATTATTTGTGTAACTATTTGAGTCTTATGAATTTTGATTTTTAAGCCCAGTAGTACCTTGTATTTCTTGATCATCTGACACCACTTCCAACTCAAACGAGTCATAAATATGACCTAATTTGCTTCTTACAAGACCTCCTTATTCTTGTATGTATGTATGTATATGCATCCTACTGCACGCTGGGCAGTGAGGGCCCCAAACCCTGACTACATGGAGAGAGAATGGAAGAACAGATACATAGATGCTTTTCAAAATCATTTTCTGTATTGTAGAGATTCTTCTATATGGCATCTTTATGTAGCTTAAATATTGCTACTGAATGTTTTGTTAAGAGAAGCCATCTTTTCCTCCACATTCCCCTTTAGCCACTGGAAGATTTCTCTGTTTTTATGACAGTCTCCTTAGTATCCAGAAATATTGACTCTTCTCACTGCCTCCATTTCATTCTCTCCCACTTAGATACATGTTCCTTCTCCATTGTACTCACTACCCAATACTCAATCTACCAGCGGTACTTTTCATGCCAGAACACTCTTAAAATCATTAATCTCCAATCCAGGCAGTGGTGGCACACACCTTTAATCCCAGCACTCAAGAGGCAGAGGTCGTAGTTGTTACCTCTTCTCCTGCATGCCTTTCTTGTTACCTATCTCTTGGTATCCCCCCTTCTTTTTCCTAGTGTTCTCTCTGCCCCCCCCAAAAGCAAACTAGCTATTGGTTGTTCAGCGTTTTAGTAAGACAATCCAAGTGATACTTCTTCATAGTGTATGAGAAGATTAATACACAACACCCGTCTCTTAGGACTGATCTTCATGACTTTATCTCAACCTGATGCTTAACAACGTCTCAAGAGTTAGAACTTTAACATCCACAGCAACTCACAGACATTTAGTCTCTAACACCTACACTGTGTACTCTTCCAGCGCAGGATCATACATATAACTGCTTATTTGATTCTGCTAGATGGCTCCTAGTTGGATTTGAACTTAGCACAAGGCCTCTTGATGCTTTTATGGCATTAAACTGCTCTTTGAGGCAGCCGCATTTTGTCAGTGGTAACTCCATTCTCCTGGTTTTTTAGTTCAAAATCTTACACCCCTTTATCCCATCTGTGTGTAATGCCACAATATTATCTTACAACAAATCTGTTTAAAGATGAACTATTTGATTGTCTCTCCCTGGTGAATCTGCTTCCCTTCCACTTCAGATCTCGCAGTCAGATTCTGCCCAGACTATCCTAAATGTTTCTGATTATTTTGACAAGTCTGTTTTTTTTTTTTTTTTGATTTTTCGAGACAGGGTTTCTCCGTAGCTTTTGGTTCCTGTCCTGGAACTAGCTCTTGTAGACCAGGCTGGCCTCGAACTCACAGTGATCCGCCTGCCTCTGCCTCCCGAGTGCTGGGATTAAAGGCGTGCGCCACCACCTCCCGGCACAAGTCTGGTTTTCAAATAGTTAGAAAAATATGTTGATTAATGCTACCCTATTTAGAATTTCACACTTTCCAAACCTACACATATTAAACCCCCTTACCTTGCTCTCCCCTCAAGGCACAACCCAGCCTCATCATACCTCTGTCAGTCTTTGCGGACAGCAAACCTGTATCTACAGCAAGGACATTTTTTGTCTGATAACATTTTCTTCAAAAAATTCATGCTGTGCTTGCTCCTTCCCCTAGATCTTTGTTCAAATATATTATTATCAGACAGCTCTTGACA
Source organism: Microtus oregoni (assembly GCF_018167655.1). NCBI lineage: Eukaryota > Metazoa > Chordata > Mammalia > Rodentia > Cricetidae > Microtus > Microtus oregoni. The sequence goes on from NW_024543065.1 coordinate 32,536,229, forward strand.
CCAATTCAGTATAAAACTTAGCTACTCTTCTCATCTCTTCCCTTGAATTTTTTTCTTCAAAGTATTTTTGCTTACCCAGCCTGTATGGATTTTATGTCTTTTCTTCCTTACCAGCTCTTGATATCAAGAAGTGGGGCTGTTTCATTAATTTCACTCTCTTGTGAACTTTTAATTGTTCCTAAAACATTGTTGGTTATGAACAAATACTTGTTGAATGAATAAATGAATGAACGAATGAAGTACCCACTGTAGAATTGCTTCATTGTGAGTGAATAAGAAAGAAAACATCACAATCAGATTTTCCAGATCAATTTCTTTATTTGAACATCAAAAACTTAAAAACTCAGGAAGTGCAGGAAATCAGTTCAGGATTAAATATCAAGTAGCAGAGATAATCCTCTTTTGTAGATATCTGAGATTTTCATTTCTGTTATTTTCATACATAATTCTGGTCTTTGATATACTTTTGAGTTCTAGGAATATAGAGTTCATTGGGAGGTGCACTATTTCATTTATGACATGTCAATTTAATTTCTCATGCACATATAAAATATAGTAAATGCATTATCTATATTACTTGCCATTAAAATTACTATAATATTACTTTTAAATTAATCTTCTCTCGTATATTGCATAACAACCCTGGTTTCCCCTCCCAGCTTTCCTCTCAGACTCCCACTAACACATCCCCTCTCCCTCAGGTCACTCTTTTTCCATTCCCTTAAGAAAAGGGCAGGAATCCCAGGGATAGCAATCAAACATGGCATGTCAAATTTTAATAAAACTAGGTACATTCTCTCAAATCTGGACAAGGCAACCAAGTAAGAGGTAAAGGTTTCCAGAAGCAGGCAAAAGAGTCAGAGACAGCCTCCATTTCCACTGTTAGGAGTCCCACCAGATCACCAAGCTACACAACTGTAGCATATATGCAGGCTCCCTGGCTGTCAGTTCAGTATCTATTAGCACCCATGAGCCATGTTTAGTTGATTCTGTGGATTTTCTTGTGTCCCTGACCCTTTCGGCCCCTTCATCCTTCTTCCCCTTCTTTTTCAGGATTCCCCAAGCTCCACCTAATATTTGACTGTGGGTCTCTGCATTTGCTTCAATCAGTTACTGGATAAAGCCTCTCTGATGGTGATTACAACAGACTATGGTCTCCGAGTATAGCAGAGTATCATAAGGAATCATTTCATTGGTTTTGTTTTTTCCAGTCGTGTTTGATTCTATCCTAGGTGTCTGGGCTATCCAGACTTTGGTTGGGTATTGTCTAGCATGGGCTCCCTCTCGTGGTATTTGTCTCAATTTGCACCAGTCATTGGCTGGCTGTTCCCAAGTTCTGCTTCACCTTTACACTAGCATATGCTTAGTAACCCATACAATGAAATATCTTTCTGTACATAGCTCGTTCACAGTCAAAAATTTAAAGAAAACACAATAATATACATAGTCCAGACTCTTTGTGTATTTCTCATCTTTATGTGGTTTATTTTTATTCCTTTAATCTATAACTGTCTGTACTCTCTCTCTTTAAAAACTTTGTTTTCTTTTTATAACTGTCTATACTCTATTTCTTCTCTCTCTCAAGCCTACATACATTTTTAAAACACACTGTTATCCATTCGGAGGTTTATTTCTGTTTTAATCTGTTTTGATTGGATATATATAATCATTTTCCAACTAGCTGTGCTTTTAAAATTGTAAGCAGCTTGGGCACAGGAGCCCTGGAAGCTGGTTCCACCTCTCTCAGCCTTTCAATATGGCAGAGGTACCTTTACCACCAGCGCTGGGACCACTAGGTGGAAAATATGCTCACCACCTCAACTCTGGGAACTAGCTGGCCCATGTTGCCACCATGTAACTTACAGCATGCTGCCCACAAACCCCATTCACTAGCTTGACCTCCTGAGAGGTCTAGAATTGTTCGTGCAACTAGCATAAACCAGGAAGACTTCTTAAAGGAGTTACACAGTTTTTGCTGCTACCATTTAGTCAGGAAGCCTTCTCTTAAAGGAATCACGCCTCTGCCTTCTTCTAGCAGGCAGAGAACACCCAAGAAAATGATGCTACTATGAAGCCATGCTTACCTCTGTTTTTGTGTGCATGCATGTGTCTAGAATTCCTTTTCAAGCTCTCTCAGGTTGAATGTGGATATAGCTTCCCCACATTGGGTGCCATTTGGCCAATTGCTTAGGCATATTTCTAGCTAAGTTTTACACCTTAAATTAACTTATTTCTATTTATCTGTGTTATCACCTCAAGGCTTTGTGACCTACCATAAGGTTCTGACTGGCAGCTAGTGTCTTTCTCTTTCAGCAGCTACGTGACATTCTGTCTAATTCTGCCTACTTTCTCTCTATATCTCTGTTCTGATTTCCCACCTGGCTTTACTCTACCAAGCCATTGGCTGGAACATCTTTTTTATTTTTTTATTTTTTATTTTTTTAATTTTTATTTATTTTTTTTAATTTATTTATTTATTAAGGATTTCTTCCTCCTCCCCGCAACCGCTTCCCATTTCCCTCCCCCTCCCCCGATCAAGTCCCCTCCCTCATCTGCCAGCTGGAACATCTTTTTTAATAGCCAATGGTAATAAAACATATTCACAGCATACAGAGGGTAATCACACATCACAATTTAAATAGACCTATAATCCTTAAGGAAACAGAAGCAGTCATTAAAAGTCTCCCAACCAAAAACAAAACAAAAAATCTAGAGCCAGACTATCAAAGATGAGCTAATATTAATACTTCTTAAATTATTCCACAACACAGAGACAGAAGGAACAAAATTTAGTTTATGAGGCCACAATCACCCTGATACCCAAACCACACAAAGCTACAACAAAGAAAGAGAATCACAGACCAATTTTCCTCATGAATATTAAGAGAAACCCTGTCTCAAAAAACCAAAAAAAAAAAACTTAATAAAATACTTGAATCCAAACCTAAAACAAGAACAGATCGAAGAACTCATCCACCATGATCAAGTAGTCTTCACCCCAGAGATATCTCAACATATTAAAATCTTTCAATGTACTCTACCATACAAACAAATATAAAGGGAGAAAATACATGATTATCTCATTAGATACTTAAAATGTCTTTGACAAAATCCAACCACCCTTCAGGATAAAATTCTTGGAGATATCAGGAATACAAGGAACATACCTGACCATAATAAAGGCAATTTACAAGAAAGGCTACAGCCAATATCAAACTAAATGGAGAGAAACTCAAAGCAACTCCACTAAGTCAGGAACTAGACAAGGCTGTCCACTCTCTATATATCTATTCAATATAACATTGGAAGTTCTAACCAAAGCAATAAGACAAAGGAGATCAAGGAGATACAAACAGGGAAAGAAGAAAGCAAAGTATTGTTATTTGCACAAGATATGATAGTATACATAAATGACTCCAAAATTCTTCCAAGAAACTCCTACAGTCTATAAGCATCATCAGTAGAGTGGCAGGATACAATATTAACTCACAAAAAGCAGTAAATGGGCTGAGAAAGAAATCAGGAAACACCCTTTATAATAACAACAAATAATATAAAATATCTTGGGTGAGTTAACTCTAACCAAACAAGTGAAAGCCCTATATGACAATAACTTCAAGCCTTTGTAAAAAGAAATTAAAGAAAATATCAGAAGATAGAAATATCTCCTACATTCATGGATCAGCAGGATTAACATAGTAAAACTTGCCATGTTAGCAAAAGCAATCTAGAGACTCAAAATAATCCTCATCAAATTCCAAGACCATTCTTTACGGACTGTGAAAAAACAATACTTAGCTTCATATGGAAAAACAAAACAACCAGGATAGCTTAACCAAACCTATACAATAAAGTAATATCTGTGGGGGCGATATCACCATCCCTAACTTCAAGCCATAGTATAGAGCTGTAATAATAAAAAACTGCATGGTTTGGTATAAAAACAGGGAGCTTGATCAATGGAATTGAATCAAAGACCCAGGTTTAAGTCCACACCCCTTTGGACACCTGTAAATTTTGACTAAGAAGTCATAAGTATACAATAGAGAAAAAAATAATTTTCAACAAATGACCTTGATATAACTGGATGCCAGCATGTAGAAGAATGTAAATAGATTCATAACTCTTGTCCTGCACAAAACTCAAGTTCAAGTGGATTAAAAACCTCAAAATAAAACCAGATACATTAACACTGAAAGAAGAAAAAATGGAAAATAGTCTTGAATAAATTGGCATAGGAGACAGCTTGCTGGACAGAACACCAACAGTAAAGGTACTAATAGCAATAATTAATAAATGGGACTTCATGAAACTAAAAACCTTCTATAAGGCAAAGGACACTGTCAACAGGGCAAAATGGCAGCCTAAAGAATGGGAAAAGATTTTCACCAACCCCACATGGACAGAGGGCTAATATCTAAAATATATATAGAACTCAAGAAACAAGACATTAACAAACCAAATCATTCAATTTAAAATAGGGTACAGATCAAAACAGAATTCTCAACAGAGGAATCACAATATTCTGTTGTTGATGCTTGTGTTTGTAGTTCCTGTTTGCTTACCTTGATTTCCTATCTTGAGAAGATTACTCATTTTGAGTTTTGTCTATTGCTTCTATTTTCATTTTCATGTCTTGTATAGTTTTATTTATTTCCATCACCTGTTTGTTTTTCCTGACTTTCTTTAATGATTTTATCTGTTTCTTCCCATTCCTTATTAATGTTTTCCTGGATTTCTTTAAGGGATTTATTAATTTCCTCCCATGGTTTAGTTGTGTTTTCTTGGCTTTCTTTAGGGATGTATTAATTTCCTCTTACAGGACCTCTATCATCTTTATAAAGTTGGTTTTAAGGTCACTTTTTTGTACTTCAGTTGTATTGAGATATTTAGGGCTTGCTGTAGTAGGATATCTGTGCTCTACTGTTGTCATTTTGCCCTGGCTGTTGTTGATTATATTTTTATGTTGGTGTCTAGTCATCTAGATTTGGGTGAATATAGGTCTAGGTGCTTATTTCGGAGTTTTTTAAAGGGTGTTTTGTAGCTTGATCTGTTTCCTCTTTGGTCTCTGGTCTTTGTGGTCTGCACTTCTGGTAGCCAGCATGACCTCTGGTCCAAAAGGGAATCTCTATCAGTGTTGGGGCTTAGATTTCTGGTGGCTAGCATGGCCATTGGTCTAGCAGAGACCCTTGTTCTTCTGACTAATGTGCCTTGTGATTGAATAGTAAATATCAAACAACGTAAGTGCAGGGACATTGTTCTTATTGGCAAGACCTACACCTGGGAAGCTGATAGCTGTCAGAGGTCTTTCTGATTTTTTTTTTTTGTTATATGCACTGAAAGCTATAACTTTTCTTATAGACCTTCCTTTATTGAGTTCCCAAACTTTTGTTGTGTTGCTTTTATATCTCATTTAGTTTCAAAATTTTAAAATTACTTTTTTGATTTTTCCTTTGATCCATTCATCATTCAGTAATGAATTATTTGATCTTTATATGCCTTTGTCCTTACTGGAGGCTTGTTCGTTGTTCATTTTAAGTTTTATTTCACTGTGGTCAGATAGGAGACGTGGAGTTGTCACAGGATTTCTGAGCTTGTTGAGGTTGTCTTTGTGCCCCAGAATGTTTCCCATCTTATAGAGACTTCTTTGGGCTGATGAATACATGTGCATTCTTTGGTATTTGCATGGAGTTACTCTCTATATAACTGTTAGGTCCATGTCTGGCAGGTTGTTGTTTAATTCTGGTTTGTCTGTTTAATTTTTTTGTCCATATGACCTATATATTAAAAAAGAATGGTATTGAAATCATTTATTACTGTTGAGGTTCACCAGACTCAGAATGAGATACACTATCTTCAGACTATCTCTAGCTTCATTGTGTTAATGTTACACATTTATTATTTACTTCTATATGTTTACTGTAATATTCTAAATTTTCCTGTTCTCATTTTATTTTTTAACATTTATTGTCATGATTTCATAATTTCTTTTATAACTTTTGTTGTGAAAAGTCCTAAATCTGTATTTTCAATAAAGTGTATCTTTAAACTCTATCCCTGTTTAATAGATATCTGAATTCAGGTGCTGAGCATAATTTAGATATCTCCAGACTGAATGCCATCATCTCCTGCCTCTCTTAGTGAGAATTCCATGCTGACCCTATCTAATCTAACACACAAATTCTTTTCCTTGAATTTCATTACCATTTGATGTCCCTCTCTCCACTAAGTTAATGAAATACCATTTTAGTCTTTCTTTTTGACCTCTGAAAGTCTCTGTGCTCATAGATGCTAATGACTTTTATTTTACTTTCCTCTTTTCTTTCCCCTATGCTCTTTCTTTTTCTCTTTCTCCTTCTCTTTTTATGCATAACATGCATTAAATTAGATTCTCCCACTGCTTCATTTGGTCACTGCTTTGCATCTCTGTGTTGCCTGCTTGGTACCCTTCAGGAATTTTTCCTCTCTTGTTAAAAAAGTAAATCTTTTTGAACCTCTCCTTTTCTTATATATTGGAATTTCTCTCTATTGCATCTAAGAATAAAGTCTTAATATTTTAATATGCAACATGTTCCCTTTATTATTTGATTCCTGCTTACCTTTATAGGCTCACTCCCTTGCTCCTGTCTGCTATTTTTTTTCAGCAATACTGTAATTTGTAGGCATCTAATTATGCCCTGGACTTGTACCATTCCTTGGATTTTTCTTGGCCCCTCTGCTTGTTACTCATTCTTGCAAGTGAAATGCTGTTTTTTCCCAAGGAAAGACTATAAACTATTTCTTCTATTTCCAGACTGGATTCATTGTTGCTCTTATGTGTTCTCATTGTGCTTCAGAGGTATCTGTAATAGCATTACTGAAATTCATTGTGGTTGCCAGGTTACTGAAAATTTTCATACCTTTTGTTTATTCAGCATTTAGAAGAATTTCTGGCACATGAATTAGCTGTGGAAAGCACTGAATGAGACATCTGCAGAATAGTATCTTTTATGTTCCCTGTCACACAACATAGTTGATAATAAGATAATGACTATAAAAACTCATCCTTTCATGTGTGTCTTGTCCAAAAGTGTGTCTTGCATCCCTCAGTGAATTATTGACGTTGGTTATAATGTTTACACTCAAATTATGGTCACCATTTTATAGAACTCAAACTTGCATAATATTTGCAGATACATACATAGGACCCATACAAAGTGACAAATTTTATAAAATTAATGACAAAATTTATGGAAATAAGAGAATTGAATAATAGTGGAAAACAGATACATGCAAGTGTTGTGTATCAGATTGCTCTAAATTGAAGAGCCCCACCTGGAAAGACTTGGGAGGCTCATGAAACTCAGGAAGCAAAAAGACTTCACATGGGTGTAGAAGGAAGCTGCTTGTTGGTTCCCAGTTGCTCAGTCCCGAAATAATCACACAGAAAGTGTATTAATTAAATCACTGCTTGGCCCGTTAGCTCTAGTTTCTTATTGGCTAACTCTTACATATTAATTTAACCCATTTCTAGTAATCTGTGTATTGCCACATGGCTGAGGCTTACCAGGTAAAGTTCTGGCATCTGACTTTGGCAGGGCCATATGGCTTCTCTCTGACTCTGCCCTTCTTTACCCAGCCTTCAGTTTAGTTCCCCCCCACCCCATACCTATGTTCTGCCCTGCTATAGGTACAAAGCAGTTTCTTTATTCATTAATGGTAATTACAGCATACAGAGGGGACTGCCACATCACATGGAAACATGGAAACTTGCATCCTCAGCCTTCAGAAGTATTAAAGACTTCCTGGAGCTGGAGAATGACCATCTGAGCTGAAGACAGGACATGCCTGGGCCTGTTAAGCTACTTGTGCAGTAAGCAGGGAGTTCTAAAGATTCAGCTTTTATGAACCTACACCAATGTTGTGGCAGGACATTTGGTGATACAGCTACTTTTAAGTCATTCCTGGTCTTGTAAGTAACCCCTCAGTCATTCCTGTGCTTAGTAATCTCAATAAAAACTCATTTTTTTTCATTACTGAATTTTGCTACAATCAGTACTCTGGTCTGTTGTGGATTTCATTTCTAGTGTGAAATATTTGTTGTGTCTCAATAGGAAAAGTCAGTCATACAACAATGCCACAGACCTAATAAGCTATGAATAGAGTATTTGACTCTAATCTTTCTGGATCTTGGTTAAACCTTTGCAATAGATAGTGTTAACTCTTTGAATCTAAATCAATTGAGAATGAAGTATCAATGAGGGCATATCTTAATTAAGTTGGCCTGTTGGTATGTCTTAGAAGGTTGATTTTGATTGTATTAATTGATGTTGAGAGATATTGGGAAGAGGATTTTGGTCTACCAAGAATGAAGACTTCCTGCATTCTTCTTTTGACTGTGGTCATGTGACCAGCTGCTTTATGAGACTATGTGATAACGTGACTGTACTGCTACCACTACTTTTCTGCAGTGGTGGTCTTTGAGATAAATAAAACCTTTGTCATGTATTTTATCATAGTAACATGAAAGAAACTAGGGCAACATAGTGTAAGCACCACTATGATGCTTTCACTTGTGGTGCAGGAGAATTGTCTGTATTCTGTCAATCATGTTATAAATAAATGCTGATTGGCTAGGCAGGAAATATAGGCGGGAAAACCAGGCAGGAAGTAAAAATGATGTAATGAGAACAGAAGAGTTCTGGGAAGGAGGAAGTTGATGCTTCCCACTCCTGCCCAGACCACTGAAGCAGCAGGATGTGATCTGCCCCACTGAAAAAAGGTCCTGAGCCACATGGCTAACATAGATCAGAAAAATGGGTTAATCAAGATGTGAGAGTTATCCAGTGAGAGGCTAGAGCTAATGGGCCAATCAGCTTATAATTTATGGAGACCTATGTGTGATTTTCTTTGGGGCTAAACAGTTGTGGGGAACCGGGTAGGACAGAAAACCCCAACAAACAAGCAGCCTGGTCCCCTACATGTTACACCAGTGTTTAGAAGTCACCTTCTCAGGGACTGGACAGATGTCTCTGCAGCTAAGTGCACTGGCTGCTATTCCAGAACACCTGGGCTCGATTCCCAACACACACACAGTGGCTCACAACCATCTGTTCCTCCATTTCTAGAAAAATCTGACCCTGTCTTCTGGCCTCTGTGAGCACTAGATACACATATGGATATAGATATCCATGCAAAGAATACACCAAAATATAAAAAAAATAAACAGAAAACTATATAAACTATATAAAAGTTGGCCTTTTTAAAAATATTTTCCTCAATAATACAGAGAAAAATATTTCAGAGGAAACCCCTGTGTTACCCCAGAGTGTAAGAAGAAAGGAAGGGACACCATTATTACTTCCATATATAGATTTTATTCATTTAATAGATTATGGAAGAAAGAGGATAAAATATAAGAGCAGAAAAGGATAGTGTAGAAGATAATTCTTTTAGCTATCAAGGTATATAATTATTCAGTGTTTGAAGAGTTAAACTGTAAACACAAAATTGTTCTTAAGGAAAACTTCCCTCACTTGTCTCCACATTCAGCTTTCTGCAATGTCTTATCATATGGACTGAAACTCAGTTATTTGCCTGCTCTGGGAGTTTAGAACAGTGATAACCTGAACCTCAGAAATCACATATGAAATCCTGTTCCTATTAGAATTTTATTAAAAGGGTATTTTTATTTTTGGTACTAAAATTATATAAAACTCACAACTGAGGAAACATCCAAGCATTTGTTGTGTTTATAGTTGGTCAAAGATCAAATCAATATTTTGCATCATATGTATGTTTTCTTTTATTTTTTCATAGTTGATGTTGCCACAGAGTAAGGCAGAAAGCTCATAGCAATTGCCTTGGTCAATGTTATTGAAATGATTTTGTGTTAGAAATTGGACCTGGTCATTACTCTGGAGTTGTAAATCCTTGGGATAGAACATTAACATTTCTTAGCACTCACCCTGTATTATTTAAATGGGCACTGTATGTTTTAACATATTTTCACATTTTGGAACAGGTCTTCAATTGACCTTTGCTGTGGGTTTGGAGGTTTTCTTTTATGTATATCACAAGAACAGAGGAAAGAATCAATAAGAACTAGGTGTATGCACACAGTGAAATAAGTGGTATGGAGAATTTTCCTTCATGTATTACAAATGCAAACTGCTATTACAAAATGATGCTATGTGTAACTGACCATCAGGGTGTCTAATTACTAAAGTGGTGGTACATTTTCATATTTTGAAGATTTTATTTTTATTTATTGACAAATAAATCATTATCATTTAAGGCTAAGATTTATATAATTATTTACATTAGAGGAAGCATTTCAATGATTTTTGGCATGGAAAATGTATCTTTAATGGTCTTTTACTAAAACAGTAGGTCTTTGCTTATTGATTAAGACAATGATTAGATAAAGTATCTAATCCATGTTACTGGTGAATCAATTCCCCATAGCTCCTTCTACCATATTCCTTTTTATATTCATCTAGTAATTTCAGTTCATTTAGTCAATGCTAAAAAGTATTTGACTAATTTTTCAAGAGGTGTATGTCAATCTGGAGGTCATTTACAAGGGAATTTTCCCTAGCATTAAGATTTATTTGTTTTTATTTTATGTGTTTTCTGTATGTATTAGATTAGTCAGGAGTCTCCAGAGTAGAGGTTCTCAACCTGTGGGTTGTGACCCTTTTAGGGTCAGATATCCTATATATATCAGATATTTACATTACTATTCATAACAGTTACAGTTGTGAAGGAGAAACAAAATAATGTTATGGTTAGGGACACCATAACTTGAGGAACTGTATTAAAGGGAATTCAGCATTAGGAAGGTTGAACACCACACTGCTCTAGGGGATTCAAACTTATAGAATTTGTCTGTCTGTCTGAAGTGGATTTATTAGACTGGCTTACAGCTAGTCCAACAATGGTTGTCTATCAACTAAAGGTCAAAAATATAGTATTTGTTCAGTCCATGAGATTAGATGTCTCAACTGGTCGGTATACATTATCATCCCAAAGAGGTAGACTCTAATGTCAGTGAAGGAATGCATTTGCTAGCAAGAGCAAACACCAAAGAGAGAAACATCTTTGGTGCAGTAGAATTGCCTGTATTCTGTCAATTATGTTTTAAATAATGCTGATTGGCCAGGCAGGAAGTATAGGTGGGACAACCAGACAGGAAGTAAAGGTGGGACAATGAGAACAGGAGAATTCTGGGAAGGAGGAAACCCATCCCTCTGCAGTCCTGCCCAGACCACAGAAGAAGCAGGATGTGACCTGCCCCTCTGAAAAAGGTATTGAGCCATATGGCTACCATATACCAGAATAATGGGCTAATGTAAGTTATAAGAGCTAATACAAAGCCTGAGCTAATGGGCCAATCAGTTTATATCTAATGAAGACTCTCTGTGTGATTTTCTCTGGGACTAAATGGCTGAAGAACTGGGCAGACAGAAACCCCAACAAACAGGCCCTTATGTTACACATCTTCCTTCTTCCACATCCTTTTCATAAGCTGTCAGCAGAAAGTGTGGCCCAGATTAAAGGTGGATCTTCTCAAATACTCAAAGGTCCTCCATTTCAAATTATTTTTTTAAAGAAAAAAACACTCACAGATGTTCCCTACCATGCAGGTATTAGTTAATTCAAGGTATAGTAAAGTTGACAACCAAGAATAGCTATCACAAGTCTAAGAATAGCCATTGCAATGTGTGTGCCTGTGTGCATGCATGCATATGTGCAGGTACTCTCAGAGAACAGAAGGCGGCACCGGAGACCTTGGATCAGAGAGAGTTCCAGGCAGTTGTGGGCTGTCCACCATGCCTATAGAGTGTTTAGTTCTGGTCATCTGCAAGAGCAGCAAGTACTCTTAACTGTTGAACTAACTTCTCTGCTTTCAGGAACCAATTCTTAACATTCCATACATGAATGTATCATGACTCCAGTTTTTGTGGTTGCTTAATATTTCTGAGAATTTGAGTTGTATTTTCATGTCTGAACTATTGAATCAGAGGAGTAGAACAAATAAGTTAACATCTGTTGGTAAAATACACAAATTGAAAATAACTATTTAAATAATATGTGTTTGGTCTTGGAGTGCCTTTTTTTGGTCAGCATTATTACTGTAAGGTTTCAATATGTTACTCTGATTACTGATTAGTGCAATAGGTGGGTGCCTGATATTGATACATTCAAAATCTCCCTTCCATAGGAATTCAGTCTTGAGGAAAGTATGAAGATTGAGGGTCACGTAAACAGGGTCATTTGGTAGCACAATCTCTACCAATCCCCACAAAATTAACTCTTGGAGAGGTACTTACACAATACCTTCTTTAAAAGGAGAAGCAAATTCTCTCTCTTATTGGATCTTCCTTTGCTTGAAAACAACAAAAATCCAAACTTATTTGGTCTATCCCATACCCCAAGAACTAGTTAGGATATATAATTTACTTATAATTGCAAAACATTTAAATTCATAAGATACACTATCTTGTAGAAGAATGTTGTGATGTAGGACAGTTAGACATAGCATTATTTATAAACAAATTTATGAAGTAAGTTAAATTAATTACCCTTCTTTCTGGACCTTCAATTATCAAAAGTTTCTCTCCTTAGCCCTTTTATGTTATTCTTTAACTCACTAAGTATCAAGTAATCATAAACCCTTGGTGTCTGTGATAATCTAGGCTGGTATTGTTCCTCTGGAATAATTTCTAACAACTCCTCCATTCTCAGTGACATCTCAGTTTGTAGCCACTTTACTCAAATATTTTCAATAGCCTTGATAGATACATTTATCAAAAGAAAATGTGAGGTGATCAAGTTGTCAAAAATAACCAAGATTTCTTGTTATCTTTTATCCCTTTGAAATAAGATTTGCTATTTAATGAGCATAAAATTTGAGTTATTCAATATAAATAAATTGTGGAGATCTTCTTTGCAAGTTTCAATTAACAGTGCCATATTATGCACATAAGTATCTGTTAGAAGGGTAAATCCAATGTTGAATGTTCTTACTATCATAAGAAATGACAAGGTGTGGGGAGTATTTATTTAGTTACTCTGTACACATTTATTATATGATCTTTGCCTTTTAATCATTTTTTGGTTTTACTTAGTGTCTTCATTCATTTTATGTTGTCATAAAAGTTGCCTGAGATTGGATAATTTACAAGTTTGTTGCAGCTCATGGTTCTGTAATCTGGGAAGTCAAGGGCACAGCAAGAAGGAGGGCTTTGTGTTATGGTCTCAGAGTGACAAGTTTAAAGACAAACAGGTACATATAGAAGGAAGAACTACAGCTGCTGACCAGGATTATAGGAACCATCCGCATGGAGAAATAACACAATCCCTCATGATCTGCACACCTTTGAAGTCTCCATCAGCCTCAGCTTGTACAGTTTGGCTTAACTTGGTTCAAGTAAAGAAGAAAGGAAGGAAGGTCAGACACACATACATACTTGCAGAAAATCTGGAATCTGGTAGGTCATGTTCCCTGAGACTCAGCACATTAATTATATAGTGTGGATTGAGAAGATGGGTTTATTGTAATAGCCAAATGAGAAAGCAGGGTATATATATATATATATATATATATATATATATATATATATATATATATGAGCAGGAGATGATTGGGGGGGGGTCTATGTAGGAGAGCAATTTTAGGTTGCACTCACCCTAGAGGATGAATCTTGGATTGAGCAGAAGGAAGGGTGTGCACTCCCATAGATCTGAGTCCTTAGGATCCTTATTATGTCTGTGCTCAAGTAAAAAATACAGTCACTCAGTAACTCAGCTCCCCACCTCCATTACTTTGCAACACTGTTGACTTGGAGTTTAAATTAATGCAAGTTTTGGAAAGAACAAACCACAGTCAATCTATAAGTTATTTCCAATCAGCCTATATTATTTATTATTATTACTTTATTGCCTAAACTTTGTCTGTCTCTCATCCTTCTTTATTGGTCCTTCAACCTTCTCTCACTGGAACAACCCATGGCAATAAAGCCAAAGAAAGGTAAACATTCCCTTCATGTAGTCCAGACATCTTGACCATAGGGTGCTACTAGCAAAAGCACCAGAAACTCTAATATAACTGGATTTCCAACTGACATCAAGTTGTAATACTGCTGGTTGATCCTTCTTATATCTGAAGGGAACTTACTTTACTATCCTTGTCTACAAACTAGTTTTCTGCTTAGTACTCAGCCTGCCATCCCTCACTCCACCCGTGCCACATTCTTACCAACAATCATCACTGAGAAGGCAGAGGCTGCCAGGCAGAGGCAATTTGAATGTCTTACTTCACGGAAACACCCACTCAGGATTTCTGACTTATACTTACATAAAGCCCTTCCTTTCTATGGAATCAGGGAAAAGGTCATTTACAATATTTCTATTTAATTTCTTTGTCCTATAACTTTGATCCTGATATATTTTCTCAGCTAACTAATTTTTTAATCTATTATGATTCCTTTTCTCTTTAGTGTATACGGTGTCCTGCATGGCTTGTATCTAGGACCTAATGGATGGAGAAGCAATGAAAAGACAGACACACTGATCCATGCACAAACACACATATAAAAAAGCTGGGATCAGAAACCCTTTGAGCACTCTGATGAAATGGTACCAACTGCTACAGCCACCATAACACAAGCAGGTTTATTATATACAACACAGGGGATGGGGCTAGCTAGTCTAGTTAAGAGACTTCAAGGGAAGCAGCCTTAAACTGTAAACTTCCCAGGGGAAGAAAAGGCAGTTTTTGCACACAGTGGCCAATTGTTTGTAAACACTCATATTTGGAGCAGAGAAAAGATTCGCAAATTCTGAGCCTGACCCAAATGGGGAAGGCTCTGACAATTCCTTATGGATCTTATTTCACCTTGGTCTTTATGTCCAACTTGTGTCAAATAATGCACATTCACTCAAGGCTTCATTCGATGAGGACTTTAAGAACTTCACGTGTGTGTGTGTGTGTGTGTGTGTGTGTGTGTGTGTGTGTGAGAGAGAGAGAGAGAGAGAGAGAGAGAGAGAGAGAGAAATGGAACTGGCATTAACTACCACTGTCAGTCATAATTTTATTATTCTCATTCCTAGCTTCCCTACTTTATCTACTCTGGGAGCTCACAGTTCTCTAATGCTCTGCAAAGCCCCTCTACTGTTCTCATTCCTAAGTTCATCTTGCATAGAAAGCTGTAGTCTAGTTTTTACTCCCAGGGTAATACATTCGGACTAAAGCAATTTAGGGGGAGAATGTGTCAAAGGAGCTGCAGGCAGATCTGCTTTTTTGTCCTGCCCGGCACCTTCATGGCTAGCTTAGCCCCAGAATAATTACAGGGAAACTATTCATTTAAACACTGCTTGGCCCATTAGTTTCAGCCTCTTATTGGCTAATTCTCACATCTTGCTTTAACCCATATTTAGTAATCTGTGTAGCACCACGAGGTGGTGGCTTACCGGAAAAGATCTTAACCTGCATCTGTCCCAGAGAGGAGAGGCATGACGTCTGCCTCACTGCCTTCTTCCTCCCAGCATTCTGTTCAGTCTACTCCGCCTATCTAAGTCTGCCCTATCAAATAGCCAAGGTAGTTTCTTTATTAACCAATGAAATTAACACATAGATAGAAGACCCACCTACATCAAGAATGGACTTATTTTTCTTACAGTTCTAGGTTTCAACCCATCAGTGGAAAAACACTCAAGTCACGAACTTGAAGGCAGACTTTCTACACCACACCCATTTCCTAAGAACATGGAACAACGGAGGATGCTTCTTGCTGGTAGACTCACAGACCAGCATCTACCCATCTAGTTTTCTCCAGGACCACCTGCCTAGACTGGGCTCTCCAATACCAGTTCAGAATCAGGCTTTCCACACAGACATGTCCATAAGATAATCTCATCTGGGCAATTTATCAGTTGAGACTTTCCCCTTAGGAAACTCCAGGCTTCTCAAGCTGACAGTTAGTTTTAACAAAGACACTCACCCTGTTTCAGTCTGCAACAGGTGCTGTCACTTGGTGTTCCTTGCATGGTAGAACTCTGTCACTCATCTTACCACTTTTCTCAGGGTGCTTCAGAGTGGTGTGCAGACTGTATTCTTAAAATAAATCCACCCATTTTCCCATTCAGAGTAAGAAATATCATTACCCATAGCTTAAAAATATTTCGCTGTGTATCTGAACCAACTTTTATTTATACACATGTGAAAACCTCCCCAGTGAACATGGGTGTGCAAGTATTTCTGCAGTGTGATATAAATTCTTTTGATTCTATGTCTAGGAGCAGTATAGCTGAGTAATACAATGGTTCTGTTTCTAGATTTTTGAGAAACACCATAGCTTCCAAAGTGGCTTCACCAGTTCATGCTTCTGCTAGCAGTGAGTAAAAGTTCCTCCATCCTCAAATCCGTGACCCAAGAAGAAAGTCTATTGATGTTATTTTGTTAAATGATCATAGATTTGTACTGCTTTGTGCCTTTATCAGAGAAGCTTCTTATTGTGGTGTACTGAACTAACGTAGAGACATAGATCAGTCAAAGGGCTATAAATAACTGATTGTGAATGCTCCATCTTAGATGTAACATCTATGCCAATTTCTCTATGTTTAGTGGCATTGCAGAAGAGGGTGGCATTGTAAAAGAGTTTGAGATGGTGGCCAGTGCTGCCTCCAGGGACAAGGCTGATATCCATGATCTGGATGTTTCTGGCTTCTATGAGCAAGAGATCTTCTTTTGCATTGATATCGATGACTGCAGACTCAACTGAGGATGAGAGACATTGAAGGCTTCTGTGACAGTACTCTCCCCAGAGAAGGGAAAAGTCCAGACATGAAGTTATTGAAGAGAGTCCTTAAAAACTTAAAGATGTTGAAAAGCCATCACGATTGATGGCTTCTGGCAGAAAGATTCTGTTTTCTTTAGAGGGTTGGTCACTAGGAGTTTGACCATACTCCAGTGAGTATATATAGGCAACACAAATTGGACAATTGGTCTTGGTGGGTGTTTTTGGAGGGTTTTACAAGAGAGGGAGGGTGGGTATGGAAGGAATCTGGATGCATTGCATAGAATTCCTAAATAATTAATAAAAATATTGTGTTGGAAGAATAAGACTATAAGAGTAAGGATAAGGGAGGACTATTGTAAAATGCTATTCCTTAGACATTATCTGGTTGTTGTACAAATGGACTCACAGAATCTCTGGATACTATATTAGATCTTGACAAGAACAAGCCAGCTGAAAGTTCCACATTAGGCAGAGGAGGGCTTCTGGTACCCACCCATAGACAAAGAACTATTAGGGGTTGAAGGGTGCTTGGGGAGGAAGAGTCACTTTTCTTTGTGAGTGAGTGGCTATGGGTCATCTGTTTGCCTATGCCCTAGTAGATGATTTCATACCTATGTGCATATTAGCAGCATTAATTTGACTCAGTGAGTGCTGTAGAAATTTCTACTGCCAGTAGTCTTTAAGTTACCTGCTCACTTGGGCGTGGCCTCTTATACTATTTATGCTGATGTAAAGCACGTATCTGCTCTCTTTTCCAGCTGCAGGATTCTGTTGCTGATCTTCATTCCAGCAGAGGATTGTGATTTGTGAGTCTACCCTGAGAGAGAAAGAGAGAGAGAGAGAGAGAGAGAGAGAGAGAGAGAGAGAGGCAGAGAGGGAGAGGGAGAGAGAGAGTACCTTAGGGAGAAGAAAGATAAAGGAAGCCAAGTCTTTATTTATTTATTTATTTATTTTGGTTTTTCGAGACAGGGTTTCTCTGTAGCTTTGGAACCAGTCCTGGAACTAGCTCTTGTAGAGTGCCAAGTCTTTGTATAGCTTCAAGGACTTGAAAATGATTATGTGATGTGGGATTCCCCTCTGTATGTTGTGAATACCATTGGTTAATAAAGAAACTGTCTTGGGCCTGCACAGAGCAGAATAGAGGTAGGCAGGGAAAACTAAACGGAATGCCAGGGGAAAGGGGGGCAGAGTCCAGGAGGAGCCATGGAGCTGATGCCAGAGACAGATGCTGAAACTTGCCAGTAAGTCACATCCATGTGGTGATACACAGATTAATAGATGTGGGTTAAATTAATATGTAAGAGTTAGCCAATAAGAAGCTAGAGCCAATGGGCCAAGCAGTGATTTAATTAACCTGGTTTTTCTGTGATTATTTTGGGGCTGAGCAGCAGGGAACAAACAAAGGGCCTCTACAACAATTATGGGAGGAAAAATAATGAAGAAATGTCAGAGGAATGTTCTCAGGGAAACACAATAGCTAGAGTCTCATGAGCTAGGTTCTGTGATGGAGAAAGTACAACATCCATGAAGTTCATCATGTTTATTAAAGACATTTGAACAGAGAGGTGTGGACATTGCATATAGCTGAACAAAAGGGTGTGGTAATACATACAGATTATCACTGAGGCAGGGATATGGTACACAGCTCTATAGTCGACAAGTAGAAAATTTTAGCTAATCTCAGTAAGAGGGGTCTTTATTTGGGAGCAGTCTTTTGGTGATGAATATCAAGGAATGAAGATAACTGTGGTGGTCATTTTCTGTACACACTCTCAGTATCCACATTTGGATCAGGCGGGAAATCTTTGCCGTTTACCTCTGGGTCTGAGGCAAGGGTCCTTGACATGGTTTTGTCCATGTCAACATCATACACTCAGAAGCTCACCCATTCAGGGCTTCCTCTGCTCTCTACAAAGGAGAGAATAGAATTAGAACTAGATCTTGAAGTAAACCAGCAGTTACAGTTTCCTGATGTATTAACTTCAGAATACAAATACAAGACCTGTGACCCAGATTGATAAGCAACATGCTAATGTAAGTGATGAATCTGGAATCTGAGGCCAGGCAGACTTGATATATTGTTTTCTTTTTTTTTCTCAACTGTCTATTCTCTAATCCTATAACCTACAGAAAAAAATCAGAGTTCAATGTGAATTGCCTTCTTTACTAAAATCTGTGGTGTGTCTTTCCTCATAGTAAATTGGTCTTTACTCCTTTGAAAAATTTCCCCGCTAGCTTAAGTTACAAACATGTCAATGTTTTATATAGTTTGACAATGGCTTTATAATAAATGCAGCTTAAAAGATGCAGGTCTAGTTAGCCAGCCATTGAGTTTTGGGAGGCAATTTTTTTCCCTTGACATTCCTTATTTAAAATAATCAAAGTGGCTGTTCCTTGAAACGCACACATATTTGTTCATCTGCCAGATTAATCTTGCTGATTTCATTCTGCTTTAGTGGATTTCCTATACTAAATGCACATTAAATAGAAATGCTGCTGCTTCACTCTCCAGTGTGACCTGTCTTATGGAAGATGTCTGCCTTTAAGCACAGTTGATGAATTTTGCGAGATTTTGATTTTTCACTTCAAAGAGAGACTATTGAATTTCTGATCACCTTGTGTGGGAGCAGTGTTTTCTTGGTGGGCTTTCCATTCCTCTTTTATATGGTGAAATCATACACATTTTTACTAAGTCATCAATTCCTATTGAAATTCTTCATTCAGTTTCATGCATGCATGGTTTTATAAAAGTGTGATAAGTTTTCTGTGCTTCAGGGACTGTGCAGTGAATGTAGGATCCTGCAGAGAGTTGGCTCTATCCGACAAATGCCTGCTGTCAGATTTTCCCTTCTCCTCTGTTTGACTTGATAGGATCCCTTACAAACATGTCGATTTACACCAGCATGCTGCATACTAAATTATGAAAACAGTACTTGCATATTAGCATCAAAAACAGTGGACTCATCATGTGGTATCTTTTTGAAGCAAAACCTTGGCGACGAGACAAGCAAAGAAGGCCATCCGTCAATTATCTCAATATTTTAAAGGCCACAGCACAGGGTGGGTGTTTGACTCTTGCTGTGGGATGGCAAATTTGCTGTGATTTATGTGGATCTAAGAGTATGGTTCTGGTTTTGATGACAGATGTTCCAGGAATAATATTCAATTTTGCGATGTGTTGTAATATCCTTAGGGTAAAAATGAATCTACATCGAATTGATTAATACTGAAGTTGTATTTGTTAATTGAAGTTGCTGTACTTTGTACTTTAGTTCAGAGCATCATGCCTGAACAGACATAGAAAAGAGCAATTATTTTTTAGCAAATGTGGTATTGGCTTGCAGAATTCCTGGCATGTGGTGAGCCTCTAGACACACAGAGAAGGAGGGTAGGTCACAAGCTGGGATCTTACTTGTAAGAAATGCCTGTCATTTCTGGAAAACAATAATGATATATGTATATTTTACATCAACCTCTGATAGCAATAAGATGAATTTAAATGTGATAAAGTTAAATAAAGCGTATGTGTCAATCACAGTGTTAAGTTAGACAGTCATTTTCTTATTTTCATATGGTTTGATAATTTAGGTTCTTCCATCTCAGATTATTATTATATATCAAAGATTATACATTTTTGTTTTACATTGAGACTAGAAATTACTAGAACAAAAAGAGCAGTTTCAACAACAGCCCATGGAAGGGGCTAATGACACATCATAGAAGGACAGACCCTGGGGAGTGAATACTTTCAAGCAAACATCCAGAAAATAGAAAACAAGCAAGAAAATCCACAAGACATTTTTCAAAATAGCACAAGGAAAGAAATTCAACAAGACATTATTTGCCAAACCACATTTGTATGTTTTTAGATTTTAATTCCTCAAGCAAAGTTTAATCTATACTAATAAAAAATAATGCCCTTTCATTGCCTACATGACAATGACCACAAGGCATAATAATATTCAAGGTCCTTTTCAAACATACTAAGTGACTAAATTCTCAGGTTGACCATGTCATAACAAGTGGGCAGGTTTTAAGAACTCTTCAATTTGGTGTCTAGTGTATGGGAAGAACTTTTCAGTCTGATTCTTACCCATTCTTAGTAAGGATTGCCAACATTTTGGAGCACCCTTTATTAGGTAGATTTGCACTGAATGCTCTTCATGTATTATCTCACTCATTTCACACAAGAAACCTGTGCAGTGGGCCCTAGCATTTCCCCCATGGTAAGAGTTAGACATGCAGTAGAACAAAACACCTTCTAGGTTGCAAAGCTAATAAGAGTTTAGTCTCATTTTAGACTTAAAAACGTTCTAAGCCATTGAACCTAACTGCTTCTATTTTGCTTTGGGTTTTCTTTCCTGTTGTGTTATTCTTTTGAACTTTGTCTTTCTCTAACCTCTCAGACAGCTACCTTGGTTAGGTAGGCTGCCTGGCTTTCTACTTGGTTTTGCACCTCATCTTATTCTAGCCTTAATTTTGATAGCATAACCCCTAGTCCGAAATCTGTCCACTTCTACGTTCTCGTCTGTCCCTCACTGCCTGCTAGGAGTGCCTCTCTGTCAATCTCCCAAGGAAATATCACAAGAAGTCACTTCATCTTTATTTATATTTATTGAGTATTTCATCTTCCTAAATATCTTGGAAATTTAACCTGTCTCCAATTGCTTAAATTCTGCCATGGCATTTGGAAAACAGCACAATTCCTCATTTTCTTATATTCTAAATGTTTTCAATAACTGTTATCAGCTTTCTTCTTCCTTGATTCCCTTTATTAATCATTTTCACTGCCTTGACTCCATAGAAAAGAATCTAAGGGAAGAGACATAGTTTTAAGTCATGAGCATCATGATTTAACATCACCATCACTTAAAAGTCATATTCATCATGGTGGGGGGAACACTGCAAAGGTCATAGTGGTGAGAGCAGAGCTGGAACTCTTCACACCTACAGAGACAGGAAGTAGAAAGCACTACATGCTGGATTTTCTTTTTTAATTTTTATTCTGTCCCTGGGATAGTGCTACTGACCCTGAGTGTGAGACTTCCTTTAACAGGTAAGCTTGTCTATAGTAAGTTATAGTCATTCTCTTGCTTTTATAGGATTTGATAACTTAGACTTTTTCATTTCAGATTATTTTCATATAGTAAAGATTTTATCTTTTACTTTTACAGTGAGATTAGAAATCACTAGATGAAACAGAGCAATTTTGACTGCGCCCCGTGGAAGGGGGGCAATAACACATAATAGAAGAGTAGTCTCTGGGCAGTGAATGCTTTTGAGCAAATGTCCAGAAAGTGAAGAAATCTCAAGTCATTCTTTAAAACTTTCTTTAAACCTAGTGATGGGAAATGAATTTGGCAAGATATTATTCACCAAAACCAGTTTATATCACTTTAGATTTTAATGGCTTAAGCAAATTATAATCATATCACTGTACTAATAAAACAACGTAAGTGCTCTTCCATTGTCTCACAGACACAGCTAGAAGTAGTCTTCTCAGATTCTCAAAGATTTAGACAGGTTGACAATGAAGATTAATTCTCTTCCCCCAAGCCTGTGTACACTCTCAAAGGCTGGATTTTATTCTGTTTCTTCACTTTCAGTTTGGTCCAGAAGTCTTACTCTCATTGTTTACTACTGTTTAGGATATATAATTCTAATGGAAACACGGAGCATTTCCATATTCGCCTAATACTTTTATAGTCAACATAACGGAACTTGGTTTTGTATCCTTATTTACTATAGAGCCTGCTTCTGCATCTTTACTGATTTTTTCCCAGTTCTGTCAGCTGGTTTTAATTTCAGTAGTATTTTGGCTTCACTTTATCTCTGCTATATCATGTAACAATAGTAAAGATAACTACTTCATGCTTATTTTATTATTACTATATGCAAGACAGCATTCTAAATTATTGCATGGATTACTTTACTTAAATATACATGAAGTAGTCACTCAATATTATTTCTATTGTGTGTGTGTGTGTGTGTGTGTGTGTGTGTGTGTGATGGGGAGAGAGACCTTATCTTTTATGTTACCCTCTTGATTTCTTGATCAGACAGATCTTTGTACATACCTGTTCTTTATGGTATCAGCAGCATAGTTTCTATAAGCTTTTTTACAAGTTTATCATTCTTTTTTTAGACCTGCCTCCCCTCAACAATACATTTGAAGATTTGTTAGGGCTTATTACTTCTAAATCATACTTTCTTTCATAGACTCAGGATGTTTCAAGACTTCTTTTGATTTGCGTAGCAAACTCCAAGATCTCTGCCTCACACTCAAAGTTGCCACATATGTGTTAAAATTTATTTTCTCTTGCAATGCAATGCAAGTTATAGTCAAATTTCTTCAATTATATTTCAATTTTCAAAGTTATTTCTATCTAAAATTTCAACTCTGGTTATTTCATTGTTAGAGTCTAACTGCTGATCATGTTCTTGCCACTCACATCTCTTCTGTAGAAATCTTATTCAAAGTCAAAGCTTGGCCCAAATGCTAATTTCTATTTTCTTCAGGATCCAAACCAAGATGGTCACAATATTTCATGGACATTTATTTGTGCCACTCAATCACTCATTTGTTGCATTGTTTTGAGGATTTTGAATGTTTCTTGGTTGCAAAATCCTCTTTATGATGTATTAATTTCCTTGCCTTTCAATTTTGACAGACAGTTACTTTTTATAACCCAAGAAGACTGAGAATTTTGAGTCTACATCTAGGAACAAGTGTTTGTTTTCTTTCTGAATTGTAAAGTGTTTATGGGTTCCCCAAAGCCAGTCCAGGTTGAGGGAATTTTGATTTCACCCATTGTGTGCTTTATTTTTTGTCATTTTAATGTCAAGCACCAAAGTCCACCCAAACCCATGAAGTTACCTTTATGTCCCGTGTAAAGGTTTCCAATATATGCATCAATATTGGGTTTGCCTTGATGGAACAACATGTCTGGGAGTAATCACTGGCATGGATATTTGTAACTCCAGATAAATGGCACATGAGCCATTATATTAGGGATTTGATTCTAGGTAAGTCAAAAATCACATATTCTGTGACTGACTCATGAGACACTGTATTAAGAATTTGATAAATCGTAAAGATAAAAACCACATATCCTGTAATGCTATAGTTTTTATATCTTAGACACAGGACAGGGAGCTGCAGATGCACTTGGAAAGCACACTTGTGTGCCTTCTTGTATATAAAGGCTCCATATATGTTCTCTATATAAGGCTTGTATATATGCACCTCCACAATCCTCTCTTCTAGGATACTTAGTGAAAAGACACAGAGGAGCTACTCACCTTGTGAATTTTACGATGTGCTGGAGTCCCTTGGAAATGGACTAAAGCCACTAACTTATTGTCACACTCAAGAAGACTGTGGCTGCTTTAATATAGGTTTAACTTCTGCTCTGATGAGCTGATATGTGTGTGAGAATATCAAAGTCATTTTCTGATTCTGGGGACATCTATAGCACTTTACTTTTCAACCATGAAATTCTGAAAATTGATTGTAATTCTTCTATTATTTCACAGAGGTGTACTGTCATGTACTTGGCAGGAAGTATGTTTTAAGATTCTGTTTTCTTTCTGAAATTGTGAAGTCTACAAATATTGTGTAATGGAGTTGAAACCCATCTATGACCTAGCATTTCTATTAATAGGAATAACAAACATCCTCACTTTCAATTATAATATCTTTTAATGATTTTGTCACTCTATATTTCTGCCAGATGAAACAACTTGTTAGAGAATAGACCTCTGGCACATTTTCAAAATTATTAGCAAGTATTCTTAGAAACTTTTAATTAAAGATGGAAATTTTGGTATAATAGGGTGGAATATGTATAATAAAATTATGTAGTTTTAATTAAATTTTAGAAAAATAACTAGAATCAAGTGATAAATTTGATTTTATATCACAGGAAAATGCAGTTCCTCCTATTCATAGTCTATGTATCTGGAAAATCCTTGCCTTACTGATTTTATTTCAGGTCCCGCTACTTGTTATTGAGTTGAGGGATTTCCCCCCTGAGATATAAGCTTTCTCCTTTCCTCTCCTCTCCTCTCCTCTCCTCTCCTCTCCTCTCCTCTCCTCTCCTCTTCTCTTCTCTCTTTCTCTTTCTTTCTTGATGACTTGATTTTTTACATAAGTACATCCTCTCTACTATACATTACAAAGAGTTTTGCATATATATATTCGGACTTATACCTTGTGATAACATTAAAATAAAACAGTTACAATGATAAAATTCAGTTGTTTTTCTGTTGTATTATGGATACTACAATCTTAGTTATTTTTTAAAAATTGAAACTGCAAGTTAGAATTATCTCGTTTGACCTTGCCTCTTTTCTAATTTTGAGATTTTCATTTGGACTGCTGATGATTATAAATGAACAAATTTGCACATTCAGTCCTCCAATTTCTCAAATACGAAGACTATAATCATAACAGATTTATTTCAAATGATATGGTCCTGGTTATTAAGAAAGGATAGGACAGTTTCCATGCTATATTTTCAATTGGGTATAATTCAAAAGCTTTTTAGAGCAGAACATTGTGCATTTGACAGTAATTGTGACTGATTTTCATAATGCATTGGTGTAGTGTGTCAACGCTTATGTAGTTAGTTAAATCCTAGAAAAGATATTAAATTTGGCAACGTTTGGGGTTTTCTTCTCCCTACAATTAAAGCAGGCCCTTCTCTCAATATACACATTGCTTTCTTTAGCGGCTCTTAGAGATACTCTAATTTCCTGTCAGATTCCAGCAGACCTATTTTATCATGTTGTCAGTTTGCATTTTCAACCCCTTTTCTGCCCTTGAAACATTTGTGCAACACAACATGGAATCAAATGCATGCAAGAAGCCGTTTTCCTCTTAGGTCCTATTTTAGAGACTCTTGTTTTCTTTTTCTTTCTTTTTTTTTTTTTTTTTTAACACAAGGATCTGTTGCCTGGAGCATGTTTTGTAACAGAAAGAAACATAAACTAGACCAGGAGTTCTTTCAAACTGTAAACACTTTATATTTTCTGGAAGGTGTTAATTTCTAAACAGTTAATGAAGGGAGTTATCCCAATCACTTTCAACTTCAGAAGGACACTTACATCATGCACAAATTGTAAATAAATGAAGTATAGAATTTTGGGGGTTTAGGTTTTAAAGTCTATCTAGAAAACCACATTTAGATTTATTTGTCAATGAAATATTTTTTTCTATTTGTGCATATGTGTGTGTCTGTATCTGTTTGAATATGTTCACATGTGTATGCGTGTCACAAAGTGTGGAAGTCAGAGGTTGGTACTAGATTCCTGCCTCTCTGCCTTCTTCCTTCTTTTCCTCTCTCCTTCCCTACCTTAGGTGTTGAGATAAGATCTCTCACTAAATTCAGAACTCTCTCATTGACTACGTAGTTGGCCAATGAGCTTTGGGACTCTGTCGTTTTCCACTTCCCCAGTGATGGGGTTGCAGAAATGAGACACTCTGCTCAGCTTTTGTGTGGATGTGAGAATCTGAACTCAGGCCATCTTGCTTTCATGGCAGGCACTTTACTGATTGAGCCATTTTCTCATCTCCCCCATTTTGTGCATGCTCCATGGGTGACAAATGTGCACACAGCACAGGTGGCTACAGCAGGGCAGGCAGGTAAAGTTGGTGCAATCGAGTGACATGACAGGACTTTATTACAGTAAGTAATCCAATTCCAGAAATAACCTATGTGGAACATATTGTGCCCGCTATACGTGCCATAAAATGGACTTTGATGGATGGTGCCGCAACACAAAACCACATACTAAAACTTTCTAATTATGATGACAGTGTAAAAGTATACACAGCCTTGTCAGCAGGGTTACTGGCTTACACAATTAGCAAATGAACAAAGTTCATAAATTCTGCACATGCCTTACTAGTCTTGTTGATTACTGCCATCAGCATGTAGGCAAGCGGGAAGGAATGACAGGGTTTGGCCATCATCACCTCTGAAAGTGGAGGCATTCTGTTTGGGGGATTATCTATGGATAATCATGCCACCTGGGCCTGCCATACTGCGACTCTGAAAATGCATTAATGTGTGAGGAAAACATGTCCATTTGTGCTAGAAGACGAAGCTTCAGAATGCTTAACAGTGTTTCCTGGGTGTACATAAATCAAACCCTATAGATCACTCACCCAGAAGTTGAAATATTTTGTCGTTTAAACAACTTCATAAAGTTAGGAGGAAAATACAGCCAATGACTTTTCACAGCCGTTCTGCAGGAACATGTGCTGACAGGGGAATGTGGTCTACAGCAGCGGTTCACTTGAGAGTGACTGATCTGAGTTAGAAAATTTGGCTTGGAATTATTTTTTTTTCCAAACTGAATTCGTGAATCCAAGTTAAAACATATGGGGCATTTTTATTCATTCATTTTGTTTATTCCAAGCTGCCTTGTAAAGAAAATCAGGAAAAAGAAGGGCAGTTGCATGAAGCACCACCACATAAGGAAGATTTTCTCTGTATTTCTTTGCTTCTTTAGTTGATGTCTATTAAAAATGTATGCCATCCTAAAATTATCAATTTAGATTGCAAATTGTTTCTATGAACATGTACTTTCTATAAATAAAAGTAATTTCTTTAATCAATAGTTTCTTGTGATAGGTAGACTTTTTTCTTCAGACCATTTTGCAAATATCAAACTCACTGATTATTTTAACTTCTTGCAGAAATATCCCTGCCACAATGGTTTCTTCCCTTCTCCCTTGATATCTCCTTCTCTCTCAATTTTCAGTCGTATATAAATGTAAGAATTTCATATGCTGAGAACTTTAACCAGTGTACCTAACTATAGCAACATTTTCTATGCATTGGTGCTAAGACTGACTTTTTTCCTTCAAAGATGGAATTTAGATTTGTTAAAGATTTAGACATATTTTTAAAAATTAGCTCAGTCAGAATATGAGCTTTTCTAAATATTATCTCTTTTTAAATTTTATTTTTGAGATTATAAAACAATTACAACATTTCCTTTCCCTTTCTTCCCTTCAAACACTCCTTTTACCCTTCTCCCTTTCCTTCAGATTCAGGGCCTCCTTTTTCACTAATCATTATCTCATGCACATATGTATATACATGTATATTCCTAAATATAACCTTTTAAGTCCATATGTTACTTGTATATATGATTTCATGACTGAACATTTGATGCCGAAAAACCAATTGGTGTGCTCTTCCTTTGGGAAGCCAACTCTCCTGCTTCCAGCTTTCTTCAGCTGGCTATAATTCTTTGGTAAGGGTTTTGGGGTTTTCCCTGCCTAGTCTGATGACATCCATGTTCTGCACACATTTGAGCAATCATGTTGGTGAGACTTTTGGGTGTAGTTTCTGATATTACTAGCAGAAACAATCTCACATCAAACTCCCTGAGTCTCTGGCTCTTCCAATATTTCGATCCCCTCTTTGGCAGTGTTTCCTGAGGCTTAGGTGTGGGAGTGATGTTGTTCTTGGTTAGCCCACAAAGGTGGAAGGTAAGTCCATGTTGCTAAAGACACTATGTACTTCAAACATAGGACTCGGGAGACCTGAACTGGATCTGACCTTTCTCTCTGAGGACTAGGTTCTGTCGTACCAGAAGGTGCTATGCAAACTTACAAATAAGGAAGAAGCCAATAGACTTATCTAACTATGACACCTATGTACAAAAATTAGCGTAGCATGATAGCTCTAAGGGTGCAATAGTGGGACATGGTAGCCAACAGCTCTTGAATTGGACTTCAGGCCTACTTATTAAGAGTAACTTGTACTGGAAACCTAGCCAATTAGTGAAAACATGAGCCTAGTGAAACCATGGATCTTGGAGTATAAACTACAACCACCACTGAATGCAGACAGCCTAATCCATAATTTAATTGTTCCTTATAGTCACATGTAAGTGCAGTCCTCACCCCTCATCAAGGAAACTTCTATTTGGATAGAGGATAAAGGATAGAGACCTTTAAAGAAAATCATAAACAGCAAAATGCAGAATCATGCATCTGAGTCACAATTGATCCATCTACAATGTAACTCCTGCACCTAAGACTTAGGGATCACTGAGGGCAAGGAAGAAAAAGATGGTAAGAGCCAAAAGAACAGGAAGTGAGATTGTGTCTTCTACAGATGTCTGAAATGCTATACTTGTTAAATCTTGCCAACATGACTACCCAAATGCGTGCTGAATAAGGATATAGACATGGTAATGCAGAAGTGGGGAAGGTCCTGAGGCCTCAGGCCTAGACAAAGTAACAAGAGAATGCTGACAATAGGAAAGATAGTCTTCCCCAGGAGAGAGTATTGCTTATCAGATATTTGGTTATACAGTACCAAATGGTCAGCCCTGAAAACATATATTCAAGTAAAAATTACACAGAATGAGTGGGTTACATTTGAAAGATACCTAAATAAATACACATATATAAAAATTGACAATTAAAAGAAAAGAGACCATAAATTTGAGAAAGAGCAAATGGAAGCATGGGAAGAATTGGAGGAAGGAAAAAGAAGGAAGTAAATGATGTTATTATAGTATAATTCCCAAAATTAAAAAGGATAATTAAAAGAATGTAATAAAGAAATAATTTTTCGGAAAAAAATCAAATTTATAAGTCAATTGTTTTGTTTCTTCTATTTTTATAGTTGTTGACTTTAGTTTTATACATTAAACAACAATATTACATTCTGTTTACTTTCAAGTTAATATCTGTTAACTGAGAACAAACACTTAAAACTCTGTAAAGTGAAAGACTGTGTATTTTGTTTAGCATTGTTCTCTCATAGCAGTGTTTATTGTGTATTCAGTGATCGTTTTGTGCCAGATGTGACTCAAAGCACACCTGTGGACTACCCTCTTGGTCCTCCAGATTGTTACTGTCTCAGCGTGGCAGAATTTAATACTTCAGTTCTTAATAGGGAGAAGAGCTGTGGTGTCTTTCTCTTTGCCTATGACATTTATATTTAAAAATTTTCAGGAAGTTTGATTTGTTTTGTGTGTCTATGTATGTATATATGTGTGGGCATGTGTGTATCACAGTGCACATATGGAAGTCTGAGGATAACTTATGGGCATTGGTGCTTTCCCTTCACGGTGGGGTCTAGGGGTTAAGTCCAGCTTCTTAGGCTTTGCAATGGACACCTTCACCTGCTGAACCATCCTGTAGGCCTGAAATCCACCTTTTATTAAAGGAAAATCAAATGGAAATCAAAGGCATACAACTTTCCTAGATATTGAAGTTGTTTTATTATTTTTCTTAGGTGTTTCTGTGATCAGATTATGGAAAATTTCATCAAAATTAGGCTTTATTCATTTTCATTGCTCCCTTTAACTAGTGGGTTCAATATGCTCTTGGTTTACCTTCTACGCCATTTGTCTATAATACTTGTTCCTAGCACAGGTCCAGACACAAATCTTATTGTCAGCTGACATGGTGACTGGAACACTTGTGTTACTAACTCTGATTTTCACCCAAATACATGACATATTTTTATGGAAAATCTAAAAACAAAATAAAAAATTAATTAATATCAGAAAGAACTTATGTGTAGGAAAGCATTCATTCCTATTTCACTCTTGTTAATTTTCATGTAGTTTGCATGGTGTTCCAAGTGTTGGTTAACAAGAAGGAACTTGTTACCTGTATGGAACCATAGTAAGAGTTAAATGTGGACAAAAAGCAAGTGATATGAAATAAACGAGAGAAAAGCACACTTCTGGAGTTGGAGATAGCCTGTGAGTAAGAGAGCTTTCTGTTCTTGTGGAGAAACTGGAGGTTGGTTCTTAGTACCCATATCAGGTCACCTGCAACTTTCTGTAATTTTAGTTTGGGAAGATTTGACACCTTCTTCTGGGCTCTACAGGCCGTTGTACTCACAGCACCTCCCCCAACACACACGGTGCATATATCGATAACTAAGGTAAAAACAAATCTCAAAGAAATAAAACCAAACAGCAGATCTAATTTACCTGTTATTTATTGAATCCCTGCTTTTGAATCCTTAATTATTTTATCTGAAAACAAGACTGGGGAGATGGTGCCTGCAGAACATCCTTACTGTAATGTTCTCTTTCCTCTACTGGGTCATTTTCAGCTTACGGAGATGTTGTATGAGGCCGCCTGATTGTTTCCCAGCTGCCTAGACTTCTAAAATAACCTCACAGAAACTATATTAAATAAATCACTGCTTGGACCATTGTTTCTAGCTTCTTATAAGCTAAGTCTTACTTATTAATTTAAACCATCTCCAATAATCTGTGTATCAACACAAGGCTGTGTCTTACTGGGTAAAGTTCTGGTGTCTGTCTGCAGCGGGGCTACTTGGCTTCTCTCTGACTCCTCCTTCTCTTTCCCAGCATTCAGTTCAGTTTTCCCTGCCTAGATCTACCCTGCCCTATCAACAGGACAAAGCAGTTTATTTATTCACCAATTGTATTCACAGCATACAGAGGGGGATCCCACATTACAGACATGTCCTTCAGAAGCATTGGGAGTACCAATTTATAAAATACAAATTGTCATTTAAATAAAATTAAGTGAGGGTTGGGATTATTTCCACATTATTTTATTATTCCTGTAGCAGCAAGGCCTGCAATTATTATGTAGGAAACATTGTAGCAATGTAAAGAGGAAAAGGGGAAAGTGTTCAAAATAGATTTCTAGCCCATACCCAGGGCTAGAAAAGGAGATTGTTGTGGCATTTCTGAAGTGAGGAAGGTTGAATGAGGCAGAACTTCCCCACAAAGTTGACAGCTGCACTTTCATCAACTGTTCTCACATCTGCCTGTAACATGTGTTACATGAGTTGCACTGTAGCTACCAGTGCAGGTTACAAAGAAGACAGACCAACCTTCAACTATACTGAGTGAACTTCCCAGAAAAGTGAAATTTAGTGAAGAAAGATTGCGTCTGATTTTCTTGGTATCTGACATTCAGATAAAGACATTAATAACTCCAGGGACTTTTTAATAATTCACATTTTATTGGGAAAAGAGCAAAGTCAATTCTGCTTTTCTTAACCTAATAAAATTTGGCTCTCCTCTGGATTATTCTTCATGACAACACAGGGAGAATTCGCTGTCAGTAGAAATGTTACCAGCTCCAGCAGAAAGCACTTTACTATTCTCTGCCCTTCCCCAAATCATGCTCTGTTGGAAACTTCTTGTTTATAGGCCTTGCTTCTCCCAAGAGTACTAGCTTTAATGTGTTCCATAAAATGTCACATTGTACAGATACAGTTTTCTGCCAGGTCCTGTAAAGATGATAAGGTCCTTGGGTTCTGCCTGGTTGGTTTTTCTCCACCGTACTTCTGTGCTCAGGGTGAGCATTCTGGACAGCAAACAGCTCTGCTTTTGATGAATGTTAGGACATTTCCCCAGTGGCTGATTTTTATTAGTGTCAAAAGATAAAGAGTATATGCATGCACACATGCTGATGTTTCTGAAGGGCACTGTGATGAAAGATTGGATTGCCTTTTGTTGTCTTTCTGATCAAACACTGTGTCTTAAACCACACGGGCTCATTTATTCTTGTGTCATAAAAAGAATAAAGTCTGTTGACATTGTTGCTGATCACTCAGCTTGATCGCCTCCAGTTTGTTCAGCAAATGATGAGACCATCAGGTCAGTGCATAAAATTCAGGTACTGTAAAGGTAATGCTGGTCTAGAAATCACTTCAAAGTAAAGAGTACAAAGCCTGTGATTTAGTCACAGGTGTTTAATGTTCATCTCTGTTTCATTTAATTCATCTCAGGGGAGAACAGGTGAATTCTAGCTCACAATTTCAAGTTATAGTATATCATAGCAGAGACTGCAAGACAGCAGGAACTTGAATCAGCTGGTCAAATCCACAGTCAAGAGGAGTTAGAGAGGATGCACACATGCGTGCACTCAGCTCACTTTTCTCTCTTAAATACAGTCCAGGCTTCAAATCAAGTAATAGTGTTGGATCTTTCCCTATCCACTAACATTCAGGAGCCTCCCTTCTAAATAAACATGTCAACCTGAAGTAGAAAACTCCTCACTCTGACTCCCTTGCATGGTTCTAGCTTGTGTCAAGTTGGTAATAAAACTACCTATCACAATAACACCTATGACCTTAGAGTCACAGTGAAAAACTATCCAGGGAAAATTGAAGTCAGTACCATATATAAATAGGTAGTCAGTATGATGACAACCAATGAGAGAACAGAACAAATCACATAAAGAGATAAATAAAAAACAAATTTAACTGAACTGTACTTGACAGCCTGCTTATCCTAGAAAAGAGCACACACATTAGAAGTAATGTGGAACAAGATGGAATCACTGGGCAACTGAGTATCCATGATGTCCATCATTGTTAGTGAGACACATGTCCTTATTTTCATAATACAATTTCCTCTTAGACACTGACACTCAAAGGATCTTTCTAATATTGTATCTCTTGCTCTTTTCACAGATATACAGAACAGTCTGAATGGAACATAAGAAGGCATTGGCATTGGTCGAGTCACAGGTGGAACACTGAGGAGTCTGCAAGCCCATCTGCATTTCATTGGAGGTAGGGACATCTTACCTTAAATGGATAATGTACTCAGAACATAAGGAAACCTTCAGATATCCTGCTCATATGACAAAGAGGACAAATTTGGTGTGGAAGTGGTGTGCTGGATCCTGTCAGTAGAAAGACTGTCACCAATTAGAACAGGTTATTTTTGTGCAGGTCTCTCTGCTAAGTTATTTATGTCCAGAATGTATCGGATCCCTTTCATTTCCCCCTGAGTTGATAGGCTTGGCTTTGTGCAGGTGTTAAAATCCCTTCTACATAGCTTCAGCACAGCTAGTCTAAGATGGTGCTGTAGCAAACAGAAAGTTTGGGATTCACAACTGGGTGAATCATTGAAGACTATTGATTATAGAAAACTTTTTATGTGGAAGAAATCCTTAATGTTTCTCTTTCACTGGATTTATCAGTTGATACTTTTCTTATTGCAGTGAGAAAGGGTGGTAGTCAAGATCATTTATGAGCAAGTGTTAGAAATCCTAAGTACAGGAGCTGGAGAGATGGCTCAGTGGTTAAGAGCACTGATTGCTCTTCCAAAGGACCCAGGATCAATTCCCATCATCCACATGGCAGTTCACCACTGTGTGTGACTACAGCTCCAGAAGATCTGTAAAGCTCATACAGACATACACGAAGACAAAAACACCAATACTTAGAAAATAAAAATAAATAAAGTAAAAAAGAAATCATAACGGAAATCAGTTTAGATGGAACATGGGTGACTGGCTCATGTATGTGACAAATCTATAGCCAACTCTGGATGCAGGATTGGATGCTTCTTCATCTGCTGACTCTCTCTTTCAGAACACTGGTTGGGGAACTATACTTTATAGTGACTTCTAGTACACACTTAGAGGGATCAGAAAACATTATTTTTGAGTAATAACCAAAGACTGATGGCATTTTTTCTGATGTTCTATCAGGAACTCACCAAGGCCAGCTGGACTGGGTCTGAAAAAGCATGGGATAAAACCGGACTCACTGAACATAGCGGACAATGAGAACTACTGAGAAATCAAGAACAATGGCACTGGGATTTTTGATCCTACTGCACGTACTGGCTTTGTGGGAGCCTAGGCTGTTTGGATGCTCACCTTACTAGACCCGGATGGAGGTGGGTGGTCCTTAGACTTCCCACAGGGCAGGGAACTCTGATTGCTCTTCGGGCTGTCGAGGGAAGGGGACTTGATTGGGGTAGGGGGAGGGAAATGGGAGGCGGTGGCAGGGAGGAGGCAGAAATCTTAAATAAATAAATACCAAAACAAAACAAACAAACAACAACAACAACAACAAAGAATCCAGTCCACCATGATGGGGAAACCATGGCATAGCAACAAGAGCTTGAGACTGTTGGTCACATTGTGACTGCAGTGTAGAAACAAAGAACAATGAGTGCTTATGCTCAGAGAAAAGTGATACTCATAGTAAATAGGGCTTTCCAACCCAATAACGCAATTGAGCGATTATTCCCTCATAGACATACCTAGAGGCCCATCTCTCAGGTCATTCTAAATCTCATCAAGTAAATAGTTGAGATTAGCCATTATATCATTAAAATATTAATTTAATAACCAGCAGGAGATTTTTAGGTAAAGACAAATCAAAGCAAAAATGACGGACTTCCATTAAAATCTAAATATAAAATAATGACAAAAATAGGTCAGGATGGATCTGAGTTAATAGAGTTCTTCCTTAGTGTGGGTATGGCCCTGTGTTTGATTCTCAGTAGATCAAAAAGAAGAAAATAATAAATAAAATACGTGATAAAATTATGATTTGTATTCTGAGCAATCATGTTATATGTTTAGTAAAAGCTAATAATAGCCATAACTGAGCATACTGATAATGCTGTTCTCTATTCTTTGAGTCAAATATTATGTGTAATGTCCCTTACCTTTTCCATACCATACCTTGATATCTGACTCTCACAAAGTCTTGAATATTCCTTCATAATATGTCTTCAAAGAACATGCCAAAGGTTGCTAGTGATCACAGTTAACATGCAATTGGAAATTCTTTTATGTCTCCATCACTCGGAATGTATGGATATAACATGTATTTATTTTTTTACATAACTAAACTGATGTTCAGTATAGTCAGTACAGGAGCAATTATTTTCTCAGATTCTTCCAAGCCTACAGCTTACACATTAACCCAGCTTTTGCAGCCGCCCATGTACTCATAAGGCCGAGCAGATGATAAAATCTAGGTAGCCAAAGCTTCCATTATATAAGTAACTCTCAGACATAGGAAAGGATTATTAATAGGGAGTTTGACATGTGAAAAGCTGCAAGAGCGCCAAAGTACTTGGGAACTATGAGCATGCAGTTGACAGTTGCACTTACAGGTTAGATGAGAACAATAAGGCATAACTATTGTTGGAGAAGAGAGGGAAGGAAAACAGAAAAAAACAAAATTGCTTAATATCACTAACAATCTTAAATTTATATTAAAACAAGAGAATATTCTTTAAATGCAGATTACAGAAAAGCAATTGTGATTTCTGTATTTTTTTCAATAATCTCCAAAAAAGACCTATTCCATGTGGTAAAAAGTGCAAAATGTCTTTCATTCATTTTAGACTCCTCTATTGAGAGTTATTTGTTCAGGTCTGTACTCCATCTTTTTATTGGATTATTTGTCCTTTTGATGATCAATTTCTTGAGTTCTTTGTATATTTTTGACATCAATCCTCTGTCTGATGTGGGGTTGGTGAAGCTCTTTTCCCATTCTGTAGGCTGTCATTTTGTCTTTGTTGACCATGTCCTTTGTGTTACAGAAGCTTTTCAATTTCAGGGGTTCTCATTTATTAATTGATTTTCTCAGTGTCTGGGATTATATTTAGGATGTGATCTCCTGTGTTAATGTGTTCAACTGTACTTCTTTCTTTCTCTTCTATGAGGTTCAGTGTGGTTGGCTTTATGTTGAGGCCTTTGATCCATTTGGATTTGAGTTTTATGTAAGGTGATAGATATAGATATATTTTTATTTTTCAACATGTTAATATCCAGATGCAGTTATGCTAGTACCACTTGTTAAATATGCTTTCTTATTTTCCATTTTATATTTTTTGCTTCTTTGTCAAAAATTAGGTGTTGGAAGATGTGTGGCTAATATCTGGGTCTTTGATTCAGTTCTATTTGTCTTCTTGCCTGTTTTTATGTTAATACCAGGCTGTTTTCAGTACTGTAGCTCTGTAGTAGAGTTTGAAGTCAGGGATTGTGATGCCTCCAGAAGTTCTTTTATTGTACAGGAGTGTTTAGGCTATCCTGGGTTTTTTACTTTTCCATATGAACTTGAATACTGTTCTTAAAATAGCTGAAAGACAGTTAAGTTAATGTTCAACATCCTTAGCCATTAGAGAAATGCAAATCAAAACAACTCCGAGATTCCATCTTACACTTGTAAGAATGGCCAAGGTCAAAAACACTGATGACAATTTATGCTGGAAAGGATGGGGTAAAAAAAAACACTTCTCCATTGCTGGTGGGAGTGCAAAGTGGTAAAATCATTTTGAATACAGTATGGCTATTTCTCAGAAAATTAGGAAACAACCTTTCTCAAGGCACAGCAATAGCACTTTTGAGTATACCCAAAAATTGCTTAATTGTGTCACAAGGACATTTGCTTAACTACGTTCATAGCAGCATTGTTTGCCATATCCAGAACCAGGAAAACACCGTAAATGCCCCTTGACTGAAGAATGGATAAGGACATCTTGAGTTTCGGAGGTAAATGGATGGATCTAGAAAACATCATATTAAGTGAGGGATCCTGATATGGGATTCTCCTCTGTATGCTGTGAATACCATTAGTTAATGAAAAAAGAAACTGCCTTGGCCTGTTGATAGGACAGAGTAGAACTAGGTGGAAAAACTAAACTGAATGATGGGAAAAAGAAGCTGGAGTCAGGGA
This sequence comes from Microtus oregoni, assembly GCF_018167655.1. Classification (NCBI taxonomy): domain Eukaryota; kingdom Metazoa; phylum Chordata; class Mammalia; order Rodentia; family Cricetidae; genus Microtus; species Microtus oregoni. Next base: position 32,573,481 of record NW_024543065.1, read on the forward strand.
GAAGTCAGCTCTGCTGGATACAGATGCTGGAACTTTATCCAGTTAGCAACAGCCTTGTTGTGATACACAGATTAATAGAAATGGGTTAAATTAATATGCAGGAGTTACCTAAAAATGAAGCTAGAGCTAATAGGCCAAGCAGTGATTTAATTAATACAGTTTCTGTCTGGTTATTTCATGTCTAAGCTGCTGGGCAGCTGGGAAAACAAACAAGTGGGGCTTTTACAACAAACTGGCACCCAATGTTGGACTGATTACATCCATGTAAAACCTGAGAAAGCTTGGAAAGGCATTCTAGACACAGATAAAGTTTAGCTACATTTTTTTATGGATGGCAGCATGCATCAGTTCCCTTAAGAGAGGCTTTCCTGATTCAGAGGTAGAAGAAAAAAACTACACACACTGTTTTTGAAATGGCAGCTTTCTGGACCATACAGCCAGTGTGAACTCTGTCTCTTTCAGGAGGCCAAACATTTAAATGGGGTTTCTGGGCAGCATGCTGCAAGTTAATTGGTGGCAGCATGGGCCAACTGGTTATCAGAACTGAGGTGGTGAGGACAGCTCCCACCTGGCAGTCTCAGGGGGAGTGAACAGACTTTCACCGTGTTGGACTGGGTGGAGCAAGCAGGCAGGATTTGTTGAGATAGGAGTGGCGGGCTGCGTCCTGCCACCCGGCTAGCTTTACACCCAAAATAATTACACGGAAACTGTATTCTTTTAAAAACTGCCTGGTCCATTAGTTCCAGCCTCTTATTGGCTAGCTTTTACATATTGATTTAACCCATTTCTAATATCCCTGTAACACCACGAGGTGTCTTACCAGGGAAGATCTTAACCTGCATCTGCTTGGAGTGGGAGAATCATGGCGATTCACTGACTCAGCTTCTTTCTCCCAGAATTCTGTTCTGTCTACTCTGCCTACTTAATTTTCTGTCCTATTAGGGCCAAGCAGTTTTCTTTATTAGTTAACCAATGAAAGCAACAGATAAGATACAAGACCCACTTCCATCAAGGATTGAATTTCTACTAGCTATGCCACTGCTTAGGATTGTAAGAAGTGCTTAACATTTAAAAAGCACTCCTGGACAGAAAATAATTAGATACACAACAAAGACAGAGTCAGATAAAAAAAAGACCTCTAAATGGGTCACAATTTTGGATAAAGGTACACAGGTTTGGCAAAGAAAAGAAAAAATATAGATAATTATAAAAAGAAGTAAATCATTAAAAAAAATGAAACAAAGTCTTTAAAGAGACAGAGTACAGACAGTCATAGATTATAGGAATTAAGATAATAAAATAAATATTAAAAAGTAATAGAGTAAAAACAAGCTACATAAAGATGGAATATACACAGTGAGTCTGGATTATGTATATTATTATGTTTTCTTTGACTTTTAAAGAGCTAAGTACAGAGAGACATTTCATTGTATGGACAGCTAAGTTAAACCAACATAAAGATATCTTGATTTCAGAATTTGAGTCTATAGATATGTTGCTTTAGAAAAGAGGTTCTTCTTTCATTTTTACAGAGGATGAGAACCTATGGATTGCTTCCAAATTAATGTGGTTTGATGGACTAAGATCACCTGAAAGGTCATGTGAACTCCCCCCAAAAATCACTTTACCCAATAAACAGCAGAAAGCAGTTTGGAGATAACTATGCCCATATCACTTAATGATTGTTTATAAATGTTTGTTTACATTTAAAGAGGGATATGATATAGATATGAATAATTTGCATTGGTACATATCTTGTTTTTTTGACAAAAATTTATAACAATTTTGTTATATATAATATATATAATTTCTGTTTTTGATTAAGCTATTGTCTTTGTAAAGCTTATTTAAAAATGTAATGTATAATTAAGAAATATAGGTCAATAGATAACCATTTATAATAGTCAACTGTAGTCATGTTAGTTAGGCTTTCTAGATATATTGACATATATTTCAATTAGATAGGTATTCTTCAAATCTTTCAGAGACCTTAAGAATATGACATTTAAAATGTTTTAAGAGCTTAAAATTTTTCATGACAACGAGACACATCTGCTCCTGGGAGCTCAGTGCCAATCTACTTCAAGAGTATGATGGGCACCAAAGAGGCTTATTATGGTATTGATTAGCCATTTGGACAAGAAACTGCTCATGCCTGGACTGTTTGATGAACTGGACATACAGGACGTTCAGAAAAATGACTGCTAAACTTGCCTAATGCTGAGACAATCCTTAGGGGAATCCTGCTTCATGAAAGAGTCTGCTAGATACTATGGGCCTGTAGGCTGAAGATGGTTGATTCAGTGTTACAGAAGAACTTTGGGTGATTGCCCAGGCAGTGATATGTCTCTGTCAGTTCTAGAGTTTGGAAATTGATTGCAATGCACTTACTGTTTACTTAGGTAATTTATCCTTCTGGAGTCTTTGATAGAGTAAAAAACAAATAGTTATAGTTTTCCTTAGATATGATAAAAGATAAAGTATATATAAATATTATAACTGTAATTCTTGCTTGATATCTGCCTTGTTAAGTGTAATTTTTCTGTGTTAATGTTAAAATCTTCTTTTTTTTTATTTAAAAAGAAAAGGGGAGGTGATGTGGCATTCCCTTCTGTATGCTGTGAATACCATTGGCTGATGAATAAAGAAACTGCCTTGGCCTGGTGATAGGGCAGAGTAGAACTAGGCAGGGAAACCTAAACAGAATACTGGGAGAAAAAAAGTGTCAGAAAGACAGAGTCAGAAAGAAGCCATGTAGCCCCACTAGAGACAGATGCCAGAACTCACCCAGTAAGCGACAGCCTCGTGATGATACACAGATTAACAGAAATTGGTTATTAATATGTAAGAGTTAGTCAAAAAGAAGCTAGAGCTAAAAGGCTAAGCAGCAATTTAATTAATACAGTTTCTGTGTGGTTATTTCATGACTAAGCAGCTAGGAACAAACAAGTGGCCTTCTACTACAGAACCCAGACCCAGAAAGACAAATATTAAATGTACTGACTCATAAGTGGCTTTTACACATAAAACAAGGAAAACCAGGCTACAGTTCACAATCCCAGAGTACCTACACAACAATTAGGACCCTAAGAGAGACACATGGGGATCCAATGCACATGGGCAGTTAAAAAAAGACAAGATGTCCTGAGTAAATTTGGGGCATGGGAAACATGGGAGTGGACTCAAGGGGAGAGGAGAGGAAAGGAGGAGAGCAGAAAAGAAAAAAGAAAGAAAAAAGTGCAAAATATACACATTACAATTCATATTATTTGATAAGATTCATATTAAACATATTCAAAATTCCAATTTGTAAAATATGACATATTTTTGTTACATAATTTTACTATTATTTGATCCTGAATGTTTTGCAAGTTTGATTAGTATATTCATAACTCTTCATAACTATGATTTATACAAACAGAGACCTTATTTTTCTCAAATGAAACTGAATGATATAACTGTAGTACAAAAGATTTAACTGAAAAAAAAAAGATTTAACTGCTCAAAGACTAATGGAAACCAGTCTCTGATGCAGTTTCACTTTGTTATTCTAAGCATCTCTGTTTTATCTCTTTCTTGATACCTTCTTGGCTGGAGAAGAAAGGAATGTAGGAAAACACCAGGAAAAATAATTCTTCTTCAGTGAAATGACATTTCTATTGCTAGCAGTTGCTGTAAGAGAAGCTGGGAACAGATATTAGTTGATTTGAAGCAAGAAAGAGAAAATGAAAAGGAGTACAAAGTTGGCCAAGTCTTTTCAGGTGTATATTGTCTTTTGTGAATGATTTGTGCATGATGTTTTTGAAGTCATCCATTAAATTTTCGGTCATTTTAAACTTTTATATGATGTTTATGAATGCTATTACATTAGTTATTTTTGGTGTTGTTCCATTTTATTCATTTTCTTTTTAATTATATTTCTGCATTTACTTTAATAGTTACAATTTAGATATTTTCTACAATTTTAATTAATTTGCTTATTGGTTTTGTGATAACCATTTGGAAGTATGTATCACATTTTATTTCTTTGGTTTTTTGAGACAGGGTTACTTTGTGTGACAGTCCTGGCTGTCCTGGAACTTAAATTTATGAATGAGGCTGGCTTCAAACTCACCAAGATCCACCTACCACTGCCTTCCAAGTGCTGTTGTTTAAATGCCTATGCCATCACTACATGGCCACAAGAGTTTATTGTGCTGTAATTCTCCTAGAGTAACCAAATTTTGTTTCTGACTTTTGTAATATAAAATAATAATAACAACAACAACAATAATAATATTTTTTTTCGCATTTTTAAGAGTATTAAAAATCAGTTCTTCTTGGTTAACATTATTGCATTATAAAATAAATTCTGTTTTACATTTATCAGTGGACATAGAAGCTGCATCCACTTGTTTGCTATAACTAGCAGACCTGTAAGTAATTTTATGTGTAGAATGTAGAAATTTATTTTTCTCAAATTAGTGAATGAAACCAGTGGGCTACAGTCTATATTTGATGCTATATGAAACTGTCAAGTTACTTTTTATTGTGGTCGAATCATTTTATCCTCTCAGCAACTCATGGTAATGCCAGTTTTCCTTCATCTCATATATACTTAGTTTGGTAATTTTTTATCTTTTTTTAATTTCTTTTTTAGTCATTCTAGCATATGAAAAGCTGCACATCGATGCATATTTATGTAGAACAAATTTGCAATTTGCAAAATGACTTTATACACTTTCATGTGTTATTTGTCATTAATCTTGTTTTGACAAGTGTCTGTTTGAATCCTTAGTACATTTTTAATTGGTTATTTTCACTATTCATTTTCAGGAATTTTTTAAATCCTTTAGGTTCAAGTAATCAGTTGTCTGTTTGTGCAAATATGCTCTTTCAGCTTCTGGCAAGTTTTTCATATCTTCATCTGACTTTCAAGGTAAGAAGTATTCTCATGAAGTTCAGATTTTTTAACTTCCAATAATCATAACTTTTTGTGGCTAGGAGATGTGAAGATTTGTTACTTGTATTGGTTTAAAAAAATGTTGAATGGACAGTAGCCAGGTAGGAAGTATAGGTGAGGTGATTAGAACAGGAGAATTTAGAGATAAGGCTCAGTCTACAGAAATAACCTAGACACAGAGGAAGCAAGATGAGAATGCCTCACTGACAAAAGGTACCAAGTCACATGGCTAACATAGAGAAGAATTATGGGTTAATATAAGATATAAGAGTTAATAAGAAGCCTGGGCTAATAGACCAACCAGTTTATAATTAATGTAAGCCTTTGTGTGTTTTTTGGGACTGAACAGCTGCAGAAACAGGCAGGACAGAAACCAGTGTTAACAAATTGCACCAACGTGGTCAACAATATCCCTTTCCTGGGTCCCTCCATGTGTGTCTCCCTTTGGGTCCTCTTTTTTACTTATTTTCTCTGGAGTTGTTGATTGTACTCTGGCTATCTTTCCAACAAACTTTCAATCACCATATATAGAGAAAATAAGATATTCCATGATAAAGTCAAATTTAAACAATATTTGTCTACAAATCCAGTCCAACATAAAGTGCTAGAAGGAAAACTCCAACCTAAGGAGGTTAACTACATCCATGAAAACATAGGTAATAAATAATCTCATACTAGCAGAACCAAAATTAGGAAAGCACACTCACACGTACACCACCAATAACACTGCCACCATCCCCATCACCACCACCAAAATTATAGGAATCAACAATCATTGGTCATTGATATTTCTCAGCCATGATTATCTCAGTTTTTTAATAAAAGCACATAGTTTAGCAGAATAGATTTGAACAGAGTTTCTCTTACCCTGCTACAGATAAGAAACACACCTCAATGTCAATGGACTGGAAAAATATATACCATACACATGAACCTAAGAACAAAGCTGGTTCAGCCATTTCAATATCTAATTAAGTAGACTTCAAACAAAACTAATAAAAAGAGATAGGGACAAAAAATATGTAGGACTCATGGGTCTACCCCTTCTTTGGGGTTCATCTTGAGGACAATTTCTGGGCAGAAATGTCCTGTTTGTTCCTGTGCTCCCTCTGCCCCCCCTTGTAGTTAGCTATAGGGTCATTGTTTAGTCCATTTTGGCCTGGTAATTTCCCCTGCCGGCGGGAATTTCCAGGGCCAGATGGTTTTAGTGCAGAATTCTATCAGACTTTTGCAAAAGTGCTAATGTCACTAGTCCTCAAATTATCTCACAAAACTGAAACAGAAGTAGCACTACCCAACTCAACTTATGAGGCCACAATCACCCTGCTACTCAAACCACACAAAAACTGAACAAAGAAAGAGAATTAAAGACCAGTTTCTGTCATGAACATTGATACAAATGTGCTTAATAAAATACTGGAAAACTGAATCCAAGAAGATATCAAAATGATCATCCTCCATGATCAAGTGGACTTCATCAGAGTGATGCAGGGATGTTTCAATATATGAAAATCTGTAAAAGTAATCCACCATAAAATCAAACTGAAAGAACAAAACACCACATGGTCATTTCAGTAGATGCTGAAAAAGCCTTTGAAAAAATAAAACACCTTTTCATGATATAAGTTTGGCAGAGATGAGGAATAAAAAGAATATATCTAAATATAATAAAAACAATAAACAGCCAAAATCAAATTAAATGGAGAGAAACTCAAAGCAATTTCACTAAAATCAGGAATAAGAAAAGGCTGTCCACTCTCACCATATCTATTCACCATACTATGGAAGTTATTGCTAGGACAAAAAGACAACAACAGGAAAGCAATGGGGACACATATTAAAAAAAGAAGTCAAAGTATTGTTATCTGAAGATGGTATGATAGTATACATAAGCAACCCTAAAAATTCTACCTGGAAAATCCTACAGTTGTTTTATACCTTTAGAAAGTTGGCTGAATATAGGATTACTAAAAAAAATCAGTTGACCTCTTATACATAAACAATAAAAGGGCTGACAAAGAAATCAGGGAATCACATCTTTTACAATAGCTACAAGTTACACAAAATATCTTGGGATAACTCTATCAAAGCAAGTGAAAGTTTTGTATGATAAGAATTTCAAGCCTTTGAAGAATGAAATTAGGGAAGATATCAGAAGATGAAAATATCTCCCATCCTCATGGATCAGTAGGATCAAAACAATAAAAATGGCCATCTTACCAAAAGCCATCTATAGATTCAAAGCAATCCCCATCAAAATTCCAACACAATTCTTTACAGACCTTGAAAAAACAATAATCAACACATATAGAAAAACAAAATTCCAGGATAACTAAAACAATCCTGTACAATAAGGAAACTTCCAGAGGTAGCACCATCTTGATCTAAAACTCTAATAGAGAGCTATAGTAATAAAAACTACATGATATTGGTATAAAATCAAACAAGATAATCAATGGAATCACCATGAAGATCCAGACATAATACCACACACATATGAACAAATGATTTTTGACAAAGAAATCACAATATACAATGGGGAAAAAACTTCTTCAACAAATGCTACTGGCATAACTGGATGTTGGCATGTATGCAAATAGATCCACATCTATCGCCCTTCACAAAACTCAAGTCAAATTTAATTAAAGACTACAACATAAATCCAGTTACACTGAAACTGATAGAAATCTGGAAATAACTTTGAATATATTGGCACAGGCAGTGGCACAGACACTAAGATAGACAATTAAAATATGGGACCTCATGAAAGAGAACAGCTTCTGCAAGGCAAACAGCTTCTGCAAGGCAAAGGACACATTAAATAGAATAAAATGACAGCCTCCAGAATGGGAAAAGATTTTTACCAAGTCCATATCTGACAGAGGGCTGATCTCCAAAATATATAAGCAACTCAAGAAACCAGACATCAACAAACCAAATAATCCAATTAAAAAAATGTACAGATCCAAACATTCTTGCCTGAAGAATCTCAAGTGGCTGAGAAGCACTTAAAGAAATGTTTAACATCCTTAGCCATCAGAGAAAAGCAAATCAAAACAATTCTGAGATTCTATCATATACCTGTCAGAATGGCTAAGATCAACAACAACTGGCAGTTTATGCTGGAGAGAATGTGTAACAAGGGGAACACTCCTCCCTTCTTAGTGAGAGTGCAAACTTGTATAGCCATGGTAGAAATCAATATTGTGTTTTTTCAGAAAATTGGAAATCAATATACCTCAAGACCCAGTTATATCGCTGTTGGACATAGACCCAAAGGATGTTCAACTGTACCATCAGAATACTTGCTCTACTATTTTCACAGCAGCTTTATTTGTAATATCCAGAACCTAGAAACAACTTATATGCCCCTCAACTGCAGAATAGAAAATGAAAATGTGGTATATTTACACAACAAAGTATTATCTAGCTTTGAAAAACAATGCCACCAGGAAATTTGAAGGCAGAGGGATGGAATTAGAAAAAAATTGTTCTGAGTGAGGTAACCCAGATCCAGAAAGACAAGAATACACTCACTCCTAAATGAATATTAGCTGTAAAGTAAAGGATAACCATGCTACAATTCACAGACCCAGAGAGGTTAGGTAACAAGGAGGAACTGAGTGGGGACACATGGATCTCCCTTAAAAGGGGAAACAGAAGAGATCTCCTGGGTGGACTGAGGGAGAGTGGGGATGGGAACTTGAGTAACTCTATTGGGCAGGGTGTTTGGAGAAGAAGGGTACTGAAAAAGATGACTGGAAATTGAAGTGTTGGAGAAGAAGGGTACTGAAAAAAATGACTGGAAATTGAGGTGGGGGATTCTCAGAGTCAGGTAGAGAGCTGGTACAAAGGAAATGCCTAAGAATCTGAAAAGATGACTCTAGCTAAGACTCTTAGCAATAGTGGATTCATAGCCTGAATTGGCCAGTTTCTGTGATCAGATTTGTGAATAGCCCAACAGCTATCAAAGATCCTTCATCCAGTAACTGATGGAAACAGATGTAGAGACCCACAGACTAACATTAAACCATGCTTAGGAAATCCTTCTGAAGAAAGTGAGGAAGGAGTGTAGGGGCCAGAGCTGTCAAGGACATCATAAGAAAACTTACAGAAACAACCAAACTGACTCATAGAAATTTACATAGTCTGAACCAACTACCAGGTAGCCTGCACGGGACTGACTTAAGTCATTTACGTATATGTTACAGTCATCTCTGTGTATACGTGATAGTTGTGTAGCTTGGTCTGTTTGTGGGACTCCTAACAATAGGAGCAGGAAATGTCCCTCATGCTTTGTCTTGTTCTTGGAAACCTATTTCTCATAGTAGACTTGCCCAGACTAAATACAAGGGGAGGTGCTTAGTCTCATGGCCACTTGATCTTCCTTGTTTTGTTGATACCCATGAGAGGACTACCCATTTCTGAACAGGAAAAGAGGATGAGTGGATGGGGAGAGCATAGAGAAGGTTAGGAGAGGGAATAGGAAGAGAGGAGTGAGAGGAAATTACAGTCGTGATGTAAAATAAATTAAATAAAAACAAACAAATCACATGACTTTCTCATTGAGTGCATGAAAGGCCTTTGACATAACCCTCACACTTTTTATAAAAGTCCTGTGTTATATGAGCTGCGGGCCTCTTCCCACAGCTTGGCTCCTGGCCACATGGCTAGCTTATACCCCAAAATAACAACACACAAACTGTATACTTTTAAACACTGCTTGGCCCATTATATCTAGCCTCTTCTCGGCTAACTCTCGCACCTGGACTAGCCCATTTCTAATAATGTGTGTAGCACCCCAAGGTGCACTTACCGGGAAGATTTTAGCCTATGTCCATCTTGGGTTGGAGCTTCAATACGCCTGCCCCAGAGAGGAGAACATGGCGTCCGAGCTCACTTCCTCTTCCTCCCAGCATTCTGTTCTGTTTACTCCACCCACCTATTTTCTAAACTATCAGGGCTAAGAAGTTTCTTTATTTTTTTAACCAATGACCTTCCTCCCTCAGTCCTGGAGAGATCAGGGATACAAGGGACATACCTAAATATAGTAAGGCAATTTACAGCAAGCCTATATCCAACATGAAATTAAATGAAAAGAAACAGAAGGGAATTCTGCTAAAATCATGTACTAGACAAGGTTGCACACTTTCTCTAGATTTAGTCAATATAGTACTTAAAATTTTAGCTAGAACAATGAGACAACCAAAGGAGATCAGTGAATACAAATAGGAATGGAAGAAGTTGAAGCAGTGTTATTTCCAGATGATATGAGAATATACATACGTGATCCTAACAATTCCACCAGGGAACTCCTACAACAGATAACAGATAAATACTTTCAGTGTAGTGACTGATACAAATTAACTCCAAAAAATCAGTAGTTCTCCAATATACAAATGATAAATGGGCTGAAAAAGAGATCAGGGAAATAACACCATTTACAATAGCCATAAAAATATAAAATAGTTGGGGTAACTTTAACCAAGTAAGCCAAAGATGTATTTGATAAAATTTTAAGGCTTTGAAGAAAGAAACTGAGAAGATATCAGAAGATGGAAATCTCTCTCCCATGTCCATGGATCAGTATGATTAATATAGTAAAAATGGCCATCTTACCAAAAGCAATCTACAGATTCAATGCAATCTGTCAAAAATTCCAATACAATTCTTATAAAACTTTAAAGGACAATTCTCAGCTTCATATGGAAAAAAAAATCAAAAAACAGTATAACTAAAACCATCCTGAACAAATAAAATAACAATAAAAAATCAAGGAGATAGCACTATCCCTGATTTTAAGTCGTACAACAGAGCTATAGTAACAATAACCACATGGTGTTGGCAGAAAAACGGACATGTTGATCAATTGAATCTAATTGAAGACCTTTGGACACCTGATTTTTGATAAAAACCACAATACACACTGGAACAAATGTGTAGACAACAGCTGCAACAAAAGGTGATAGTCAAACTGGATGCCTACATGTAGAAGAATGTAAATAAATTCATATTTATCACCCTGCACAAAACTCAAGTACATGTAAATCACAGGTGTCAACAACACCGGATACACAGAACCTGATAGAAGAGTCAGTGGTGAACAGCCTTGAGCTCATTGGCACTGAAAAAGACTTCCCAAACATAACATTTATAGTGCAGGCTCTACGATAAAAAAATTAACAAATGGAATGCATGACATTGAAAATCTTATGCAAGGCAAAGAACACAAGCAATTAGAAAGTGGCAGCCTATAGAATGGAAAAAAAAAAGACTTTTACCAACTGTATATCAAATAGAGGTCTAATATCAAAAGTATATAAATAATTCAAGAAATTAGAGATAGATACCAAAAAACCCGCCAAATAATCCTATTAAAAATGGAGTGCAGATCTAATCAGAGAATTCTCTCCAAAACCACAGAGAAACCCTGTCTTGAAAAACCAAAAAAAAGAGAATTCTCAATAGAGAAATCTCAAATATCTGTGAAATATGTAAAGTAATGTTCAACATTCTTATCCATTGAGCAAATGCAAATAAAAGCTACTTTGAGATTTCATCTTCTACCTCTTTGAATGGCTAAGATTAATAACAAAAGTGACAGTTCATGCTGGTGAGGGTGTAGAGCAAGGGAAACATTCCTTTATAGATGGTGTAAGTACAAACTTGTACAGCCACTATGGAAACAAAAAGGGTAGGTTCTCACAGTTGGGAATTGATCTGCTTCAAGACCTACCTATATGGCTCCTAGGCTTAAACCCAAAGAGCACTCCATCCTATCACAAGGATATTCCTCAGCCATGTTCATTGGGACTTTTTTGTTTCATAATAGTCAGAAACTGAAAACGACCTAGATATCCCTCAACAGGAGTATGCATAATTAAAATATGGTATATTTTTACAATGGAGTATTACCAAGATGTTAAAAAAATCACCATGAAATTTGCAGGCAAATGAATGCAACTAGAAAAAAATCATCCTGAGTGAGGTAACCCATACCCAGAAAGACAAATACAGCATGTAACAGCTTATAGGTAGATAGTAGTTGTGAAATAAATAAACATCTAGCATAACATGTTGACCAAAAGAGGTAAGATAAATAGGAGAGCTCTAAGGAATATCCATGGAGATCCATGGAAGGATTAATAGAATAGATTTTATAGGTGGAAAGAAGTGAGAAGAATCAGGTTGTGGGTATAGAGGTGGAGTGTGAGAGAAAGGGAAGAGATGCTGGAATTGTGGTCATTTGTGGTGAATGGCATGGAAACAGGGCAGTTGAAATTTCCAGTAATGGAGAATATGGAGTCTCAATGTCCCATCTCTTATAGGCAGTTGAGGCTTCCAGTGGCAGAACTGGGTTGCATTCAAATGAGTTGTTGACTAAGGGGATCCAATGGAAATGCCCAAACAATTCATGCTGATAGTAAAACAAAGTGCTGTCTCTGCAAATTGATACCAGGGTTCCATTGCTTAGGAACTCATTGAAAAATAAGAAATTGAACTTATACCTATATTATAGTAATAGGAGCAGTGGGGCTGTGTCCCCAGCACCCTGGTCGCCTGCTAGCTTATTACACGGACACTGTATTCTTTTAAACACTGCTTGGCCCATTAACTAGCCCTTACAGGCTAATTCTCATATCCCGATCAACCCATCTCTAATAATCTGTGTAGCATCAGTCTTACCGGGAAAGATTCTAGCCTACATCCATCCTGGATCGGAGTTCATTGTGTCTGCCTCAGAGAGCAGAGCTATCCAGAGAGCAGAGCTATCGCGTCTGCCCAGGAGAGCGGAGCATGGCGTCTCTTAATTGTGTGTTTGAGCCCCACATTGGGTGCCAAAATGTAACGGCATAAATGAATGCAGACAGATTGTAAAAATATATATATATATATATATATATAGTTTTAATGGAGAAATAGACTTACAGAACCACTGTTCCTGCAGACTCCACAACTGTTGGTCTATAGTTCATGAGTTTCCATGAGCTTGGTTCAGCTGTCTCTGTAGATTTCTCCATTATGATCTTGACCTTCCTTGCTCATATATCCCCTTCTCCCTCTCTTTGATTGGATTTCCAAAGCTCGGATTGTTGCTTGGTTATGGATCTCTGCATTTGATTCCATCAGTTACTGAATGAAGGCTCTGTGTTGATAGTTGGGTATTTCCCAATCTGATTACAGGGGAAAGCCAGTTCAGGTACCATCTCCACTACTGCTAGGGCCATCCTGAGTGAAGCAACCCAGATTCAGAAAGACAAACACAATAATACTCACTCACAAGTGGATATTAGATGTAAAGCAAAGGATGACTAGACTACAGTCTACAGCTCTAGAGAAGCTAGGTAACAAGGAAGATTGTAAGAGGGAAACATGACTCACTGTGGAAAGGAGAAATAGATGAGATCTCTTGGGTAAACTGGAGTCATGGGAAGAAGTAAAGGAGAAGGGATGCGGGTGAGAACAAGAGAGGATGGGTTCCTCAAGTAGGGTGAAGGATGGAGAAGGAGAGCAATGAAAGAGATTTTAATAGTGAGTACCACTATAGAGTTAGGGAAAAATCTGGTGCTAGAGAAATTACCAACAAGGATGACACAGCTTAGTATTTTTATGTGACTCCTGACTATGAGAACAGGTGGGTCTCTGACCCTATTGCCTGTTCTTTGTACTCTTTTCCTCCTGTTGAGGTTTCATATTCAACTTCAATATAGTTTTTGCTTTGTCTTATTATGTTTTGCTTGTCGTGTTTAGTTATTATCTTCTAGAAGCCTGTTCATTTATAATGAGAGATAGAAAGAGAATGAATTCAGATGGGAGGGGAAGTGGGGAAGAACTGGGAGGAGAAGCTATAAGCAGGAAATATTGTATGAGAAAAGAATCTATTTTCAAGAAAAAAGATAGTCAAAAATAGTATATTCTCCTCTGTCCTTTACTAAGAATGAATTGAATTAATATCCTTCATATTTGATAGCATAATGTACACAAGGAGAGTTAGCTTCTAACAGAGATGTGGCTTCTTGGTAGCCCACAGGTGTGTTTTATATAAGTCATTAAACTTGAATACTAGTTATCAACCTAACTATGTGATTATTTTGGGTAATATGTCACATATTAAATTTTTTAAAATTAAATCACTGATTTGCACATTAACTCTAGCTTCTTTTTTTATTTTTATTTATTTTTTTCCATTTAAAAATTTACACTTCCTCCCCTCCTCCCATTCCCCTCCTGCTAGCCCACTCACCCTCGTTCCTCCCTTCCCTCCTTAAGAGAGGGCAGGGAACCCTGCACTGTGGGAAGTCCAAGGCCCTCCCCCCTACATCCAGGCCTAGGAAGCTTTGCATCCAAATAGACTAGAGTTGCAAAAAGCGAATACATGCAGTAGAAACAAGTCCCAGTGCCTTTATCAAACAAAGGCTTCTCAGTCAGCCCCCATTGTTAGGCACATTCAGAGAGTCCGATTTGATCGCATGCTCATTCAATCCCTGTCCAGCTGGATTTGGTGAGCTCCCATTAGAACCGGCACACTATCTCAGTGGGTGGACCAACCCCTCACTGTCCAGACTTCCTTGCTCATCTTCTCCCTCCTTCTGCTCTTCAACTGGACCTTGGGAGCTCAGTCCGTTGCTCTGATGAGGGTCTCTGCCTATCTCCATCCCTCAGCGGACGAAGACTCTATGGTGATATTCGAGATAATCAGTGTGATAGTGGGGCAAGGCCAGTTCAGGCACCCTCTGCTCTGCTGCCCAAGGACCTAGCTTGGGACATCCCCTTGGACACCTGGGATCCTCTCTAGAGCCAAGTCTCTTACCAACCCTAAAATGGCTCCCTTAATGTAGATATCTTCTTCCCTGCTCCTATAGCAACCCTTCCTCCATCTCCACCCTCCCACTTCCTCAAGCTCTCTCCAGTTTTTCCATTCTCCCTTCTCTCTACACGCTCCCCTTCCCCCAACCCCATTCCCACTCCTACTCCAACCCCCATGCTCCCAACTTTTGCCCAGCAAACTTGTTTGATTCCAATTTCCAGGAGGATCTATATATGTTTTTCTTTGGGTTCACTTTGTTATTTGGCTTCTCTAGGCTTGCGAACTATAGGCTCAATGTCCTTTGTTTATGGCTAGAGTCCACTAATGAGTGAGTACATACCATATTCATCCTTTGGGTCTGGGTTATCTCACTCAGGATAGTGTTTTCTATTTCCACCATTTGCATGCAAAATTAAATTACGGTCAAAAGAAACGCTTTTTTTTTTTAAAGAAGTTATGCTGTTTCACTAATAAGCAGTTAGGTTCCTGTTGAGTTGATTAACACATTGATTGTATGGATATACACAGATGTATTTTCTTATTCTGGTTACTGTTAATCCTGAGATTGGCCAGAGAAAAACCAGTTCTGCCTTTTGAGCCAAATTAAAGCAAGCTTTATTAAAATACTAAATACAGAACAAGATGGAATTTGGTCAGAGCCACTCCCTGGAAATATCCCAGCTGAGTGGCTCCAAGATGTGTATTGTAGGGCCTTTTATGGACAAAACTCCTTGGCTACCATACTTTCCCATGAGGCTTTGTTCTTATTTTCCAACTGCAAACAGGTTAGTTGTAAATTCCTGATCAAGACATATTAAGAAAGATTCTAAGTCGTATTTAAAGAGTTCTTTTCTTCAGATAGGTTTTGAGTTCTTTCCCACTACCATGTTTAATATGCTATGTTCTCTCTATAAATGTGTATATGTGTATGTGTTGGGAGGCTTAATATAAAAGAGATAACTTGAAAACAAAACAAAACAAAAATAAGCATTTTATATAATTCTCTATGTAATATTCTATCATTAAATAATTCTATATTTCAGCACTTAATTATATTCATAAAATTACATTAAATAAGAATGAATTGAAATGTCTAACAATGGTTGAGAAAAGAAAGAAAGAAATTACATGCCACTTAAAGGGAAGCAGATCAAACAGTGTTCACAATTGACAAGGCAGGAATGAGAGTAAGAGAGCCAGAGGAGGTATCACCAAAATCATACAATATTAGTCACTAAATGCTTAGAAACCAGACCCTGTGGTAGGTACTAAACACATACTTTCTCATACTACTGTCTAGTAATTCCTGTGATGTAGCTACATTTACTATAACCATTTTTCAGTCTCAGACACTGTCTTGCTTAAATATGAGTAATAAACAAAACTAATTTCTAAATTCATTGAACTTTCTATGAACAATACCCATGACTAAGTCTCTGGGCCTGAGCAGGCTTGTCTTCATAGTGGACGGTGTCCCATGAAGCCTGACCATGATTGAACAGATTGGTGAGACAGATCTATTGGATGTAAGCAGCATTCCTCCTATGGGTCAGCAAGATAATGAACACACAGAACTTAGCACAGTGTCTAGCCTCTGGAGACATAAAAATAAATGGCACCATGATTACCAATCTGGGAGTGAGATTTTTCTGACTTTTCAGTCCACACATTAAACTTTTCATTGTTTTTCTAATGTGTGATCACAGAAGAGGAGCACTATTTCATTGAATTAGTTGGTGATCTTTCAACAGGATAGCTTTTGCTGACCCTAAGATGTAAGACAGGACATATGAGCAGCAGATGCATACAGTGTGGGCTGTTATCTTTCAATGGCTACACAGGGAGCCCTTGGCCTTCATTCTGTGGGAAGAACCCCAACCAGTAGTGGTATGGAACTAATACTTTGTTCTTTCCAAATCAGATTTAACTAGGCCTGGTGTAAAACAAAAGAATTTTTTCTTAAAGAAAACTACTCCTTGGTCCACGAATACTTGTCAACTTCAAAGATCCCTTTCTGTAGGAACTAAAGAGCTTGAGCAGAATGTTGCCATTTTACAGAGAGTTTGAAGAGTCTTGGAAATACTTTGATGGCAGCAACTACTTGTTCATTAATTTGAAAGTTTATTTTATGGATAGCTGAAAAAAGATTTAAAAAGAAGCCGGACAAAAGAAAAAAGATAAAGTCAAAGATACTTTGACAAAAGCTTATTTTTTATTTTTGTTTCTGGGATGATGGTATCTAACTACACACACTATGTGGGGACTGAATTGCTATGCGTCTGTTGTGTGATTTCTATTACACTGAACACGATGAGCTTAACGTGTGCTAAGAATGGTGTGGATTTTTTTTTAGTGATGTTTGTCTTATTTTATTTAGGATTATTTAATGCATGTTTGTATTTTTAATACCTGTCACAGTACCTTGCATATCAGTAAATATTTGCTGATTGTTGAGTAAATTAATTATTAAAAATAGAAACCATTATTTTATATAGAAGGACAAAACTAGTGGTGTTTGATTTTTCTGTTTCACTTCATGCTGCTGGCTGAATGAACAATGAATATTTATTAAACACCTTCCGTGTGTGATAGAAGGTGAAGGAATTTCTGACGGCTCAGCTAAACAGTTCACAGTATCTAGGCTTAGTGAGTTCAGTTGATTGCCCAGCATATGACCACAGTTACTGATGAATCTTGAGGTTAATCATGGTGTTCTGGTTTACTTGAGTTTTTCTCTATTAAACAGACTTACCAGTATGGCATTCTGATGCTTGAAATGGTCATAAATGTGTAGTTTTAATGGTTCTGAATGGAAGATGCCACACTGCTAGTATTTCAAGAATATGAGTCAGAAAGGGTCCATTTACTTAATTTTGTAGTCATAATGTCAGGAAAGTATAAATTACCTTTCCTTTTGTGGAAGAGAAGAAATATTGCAAGAAGAGGAAGAATAGAAGCACAACCATTCATCTTCATTAGTATTTAATGATCTATTTGGTGCCTGGTGTTGTGTTAGTCATTGGACATGTTATCTCCAATCATAAAAAACCTCTTGTATGGTAATTTATTATTCTGCCTTCACTGATAAGAAAACCTTAGAGAGGTGCTTGCTTGATTATGTTGCTATGCTATTAAAAAGTAGAAACGTGAAGCTCACACTGAAGTCTGTTTCTGGGGACTGTTTTTTCACAGCAATTCTTTGATGTATCAAGAGTGACATTTCACATGGCCAGGAATGTTTTCCATGACATGAAGCCCTTGCCATTTCATTCATTTCCTGGATCGTCGAAGATTATTTACTTAAGTCCTAATTTTATTATTTTAAAATGTTATAGCAACACCATAGAATCAGAGAAATAGTTTACATCAAATAAATCTCAAATTGTTAAGTTCTAAATAGCTAAAGCATAGAAATTAAATTGAAATTTGGAATGAAATAGCACCTATATAGCACATCATTTTATAGAATTGAGTAGAGAAATAGAGGCAAGATTTTCTTTATATTTTACTTCAGCTTATCTAACTCACACATTTAAAAAAATAATTTATCTTTAACTTCTAAAAATATGTCTTTTATTCTTTGATCTTAATCCTGTTTTTCATTCCTAGGGAAGTGATATTTTTATGGGCCAGTGAAGCATATATACCATTGAGTGACATTTAGATAGTAGAGTTGTTTCCATGCAAGGAGAATTAATCTCTTCAAGAAAAAGACTCCAAATCACTCTGCTGTTCCTGGGGCCATCATTGAAAATCTTGTCATAATCACTGCTAGAGGAGCTCACCCTTCAAGAGTGTCTTAAAACCTCAGTGCGGACAATTCCTATTTAAGAACTGACTTTAAATATCATTTGTTCAACCAGCTTTGTACCATATTTTTTGATAATTAGCAAATATAAGTTTTATATTTTTAATAAAGTATCTTCCATGAGAATTGAAGTCTCCTTGCTCACAGAATTATGGAAAGAAGAAGTTTTAATAATAAAGTATAAGAAATTTAAAATTCTGTAGCTGTAAACAAATAAAAATATAAAGAAATGAAAAGGAATTAGCTTTCACATCAAATTTTAATTTTTCTGTATTATGTATATATGGTGGATTCTGTTGATTTTGGATCTTTGGGTTTTATTTTCAGCATTGACTCTGGAATTATATTTTCTCTTCTGATTTTAGTCAGTGCCTTCTCTCCTCAGGTGGAGCTTCCCAGTCAGGCTAAAAGCATAATTTTCTCTTTTTACCTGTCTTTCTCTTTTTCTCTGACTTTTTTCTTGAAGGCTTAGTCCTTACTTTCTCTGCAACAATATGCTTACTACTGGTGGTGAAAGGGTGAGAATATAAACAATATCGGGAAGGTTTCAGGGCTCCCCCACACCCCCCAGGGTTTTCAAGTTTTTTGTTCTTCTGTGTTTTTCTTTAGTTCATCCTTTGGCAGAGGTCCATGACAGATAGTAAATTACACTATGAAAAATGTTAGTGTACTGGTGGGGAATTGGGAGTGGATTGACCCCACAGACTTATTTCACATTTCCATAGTGCACAGAAGCCACTGTTTCCATTGGAATTAAATTGCCACCAAGCAGAGTCCTCTCCCGCAGACAACCCTGGGATATCTTTGTCTGTTTATTTACCTCTTCGTATCAGTTTTATCACTGTGATCACCAAGCTCTGTGGGAAATTTTGATATAAGTGAGGGGGAAAGATTAAAAAGGGAGGAGAGAAAAAAGAGAAAGCCCTAACTCCTGGTAAAAGTCCCAAGGAAACTCAAATTCAGCAGCAAGCACATTTCCTTGTTATTATTCAGCTCCTAGATAAATGACAGCAGTAAGATGTTTGAAGCAGAGTGGAAGAAGATGATGCCTACCTTCCTAATCATTAAGGCAGGAGACAAAGCAGCAGAACAGGCGAGTGGCCTTGCATGCTGCAAGGAGCTGAGGCTAGTATATCTGTTTTGACAGTTGAATACATCAGGTTGCACAAATGCTAGGCTTTTACTGAAAAAAAAATTGATGCTAGAATAAGGTTTTAATATGAATTCCGTGTGGTGACAATTATCAGTTTGAAGATACTGTATTGTGCCTTGCAGGAAGAGGGCATAGATCTCAGGTCATTGAATGCTCAGTCTTTTGTTGTATTAGGACCATATTGCGTGGCAAAATGCATGGCTGGTTTAAATGACAAAACTGATGGCAGACAGTCATTTTAAGACCAAGAACATGGAGATGAGTATGAGCTGTTAAGACTTGAGGCTTGAATGGATTTCAGGGGGAAAAAAGTTGGCCCAAAGAAATATGTATTAATGTCATACTTTGTTTATACTTGTGTCTAAAAACATAGTTCCTCTAGATTCAGTTCTTCTAAGAGCTGGAGTAGTTCTCTGTCATGGGCTAAGCCCCACCCTTTTCTCAGTTTTAATCACTTAGAATGTGTGGAATTCTGAAATATTTTCAAGCTTAATTTCTTTTTTTGTGATTGTTCTATGTCTTCAAAGCCAAAGGAGATGCTAAGTTAAATCGCTTTGTATTCTATTTTCTAACATTTCTATCTTTGTGTGGGAAAATGGGGGGATGGAAGATGAAGAAACTTACTTCTGTGTTTCTCCCGTCTTTTGAGTTAAAGAATTATTGAAAAAATTAAGGAAATTAATTTAGTAGGAAAAAACTAAGGACATTAATACAAGGCATAGTACAGTTATAGTGATGACTATGTGTTTGTGTGTGTGTGTGTGTGACACACAGAGAGAAAGAGAGAGACAGAGAGAGAGGGAGAGAGAGAGAGTTTATGTGGATGCTATTTTTGTACTACAGTCCCTCCACTGAGATCTCTAAAGCTTCCCTTTGTCTACTTCTTGTTTAGCCCCTGCCTTTGCATAAAAAACTTGATTTCTTTTAAGGTTTTCCTGATTCATTTGTATTTTTCTGCAGAAGTAGAGTAATGAGAATATTTATTCTTAAAGTGTTCTTTTTTGTTGTTGAAAACTGATTTAAAAGACTGAATTCAAAGTTGGAAGCGGGTACATGTGCTTTCTGCCCCAATCTATGAAGTTCAGGCTGCATTTTCCAGGCGACTACAGACCTTGTGCTCTGGAGCACATGAACGGTAGGTGTCAATGTACTTTGGCTTCGAATTTGTCTCTCATAACTAAAGTCTGGGCTTTTACATAAGGGATAACATGAGCTGAATCATCCCTGTGAGTTTCCTTACTATCAGTGCAAATAAAATCTTAGAGCATGAAACTACTTGTATAATAGCATCCCCAGTGTGGACAGGACATCTTTTCATCTTTGGGTGTAACCTAGCATGGTGCTACACATCCTGTCATTTAGAAACCAACAGAGATATGGCTTGTTTGTGGTTCCCAGAAGCAATGCAGCCTCAAGAAGTTCTCAGTAGCAACCAGCCTCCAGGCCCAGCATCATTGCCCTTGGGGTTGGATACTACTATCTGTAAGAGATGTGCTTGAGAGCCTTCATCAGTGTTACAAAACACCATTATGTCCTGATTCTTGGATTAAGAGCTCTCTTTTGTCCAGAGGGCTCTTATGTGATGCAACAGTGGATTTGGATAGTTCTTATGTGAAAAAAGTGCACCAGACATCAAGGTCAGTTGTTGATATGGCAGCCTGTTGGTCTCTGATGCTACAGTACATGTCCTGTGTCAGGTATGTTAAGTAGCCATCTAGATCACATGGACCATAGAAACTGGTTTCATCGAAGAGAGTAGAATCAAGGAAGGAAAAAGAATCACATGCCCTGGAGTGGTCTCAAAAGTTAATGTCTACACATTTATGATTTTCCTGGAGACAAGAGGCTAGATGGGCAAAGGGTGGTATGCTAGGTAGGATATGTGATAACATGTGAATTGGTGACGAAAGTCCTAGCGGCAAATGGCTCTGCATACTGCTTCCTGCTCCATCGCCTGCACCTGCATCAGATCAGAGAGACCCTGTAGGATGTGCTTGCTATGTGCGACAATGACCTCTTGTAGACTGACTCCTATGTGTGTGGGCATGTTTCTCAAATGTGCTACAGCATCAGAAAGGTTACAAAATCAGCTGCTTGAAGTTTGCCATTTCCTCCAAATAGCTTGTTTCTGACAGGATTTCCCTAAATAAGCAATTAGAGAGGATTGAGAAATACTTTAAAACGCATTGATCTGTGGTTTTTAGGCACAAAAGGGCAGGCAAAGGTATTTTTCAGGCTCTTTTTTTTTTTCTTTCAAAGAGTGGCCTACTGCTCAGTAGTAAGTGTCTGGGGACCTTTGTCTCAGACAACATTAATTTGATCCATATAAAATGCACAGGCAGCTTATCTCTTCTTGCTGAAATTATAGCTTTGCTAAACCAAAAATATTACTGGAATATTCACCTTTAATTAAGAGAAGTTCTGTACGATGAAATTATTAGTTACAGAGAACATAATAACTATACCATCAAGGCAGGGAAAGAATTAACAAATTATTGACTGTATTCTGGAAACTGCCTGTCATGGAAGGCACTAGATAGACAGTTTGCTATTATAGGATTGTTTGCTATTTTGGCTCCAGAACAAGCACTGATATCTCCCACGAGACTGAGCAATGCTCACAAGCCATCCGCAGAATGATTGATTTTTATGACTTACTGACATATGTTATGGGCAGTGGAATGGGATGTCTTCCTTTTTCCCTGTGGGTTGTTAAGTATTTAAATGAACAGACAGAACCATGCATCGCTTTCCTCCCGGAGCCCTGTGGGTCGTGCTTTTTCATCTTTCTCCTTATTGGAATAGACAAGAATGGAAATGTTTGCAAATGGGACTTTCGCCCTAATTTACCAAGGTTCAAGAAAGTGCTAAGTTCTTTGCAAATACCATTTCAAAATGCTCTTTGAATTATTTTCTTACTTCACACTTCATAGGGGAAGAAGTTTGTTGAACTCCGGAACCGCCTACTTCCACTCTCATGCTGGCATCCTTTTCTCTGATACATGCAGTTATAAGTTGCTGATAATTATTTTCTAGAACTTCAGAATTAGAAAGAAGAAAATAAAAAGACCACTTAAAAAGTGTGCTCATGTGAGCCAGTGTCAATTTAAGGGCCTATTTTGTGCAAACACCACATCAGTAGCAATTTTATTATTTAAGAATTTTAAGATCTGAAGCAAAAATATTCAGTAGCACCTTGTTTTTATGTCTACCCTTCATGGCCTTGACCAATAAGACAGTGGGCACCATAATTTACACTGACATCTAATTTCAGTGGATCTGCACGCAATCTAGCAGAAGATGGAGATACCAAAAGGAGAGGGATCCAACGCTATCACAGCAGGCATGAAGATTCATTATATTCGCCAGTTGCAAACGTGAGCCTTATAAATATCTGTGCTTTCCACTCTGCTTTGCATATCTCATTACTTGAACTAATTCGTGCTTTAAACAAATGATTTCTGCTTAGCACTAGATGATTAAGCACTTGAGCTGAAAGCAGGAAGCACCTAAATACAGTTATACTATACTAGCTACTCTACTCTAGCTACAGGCTTTTCTGTTCCAGAAAATTTGCTGAGAAAGACAAAGCACAAGCCAGTTTTTAAAAAAGAATAGGCACCAAGGAGGTGCAGCTTTGCAGCACATGCTGTTTAGAATTCTCTCCCCGCTTTCTGCAGCTTTCCTTCTCTTAGGCATGGCACACTCCGAGGAAAGAGCTCTCAAGAGGCTTCCCTGCTCATGGCTGTGTTGTTTGCAATTGACTCAAATAAGTCTAATTTGATTCCTTCTGGGGGAGTTTTATAAAATGAAATTAGGGGACATTTACGTTCTCTCCTAATGGTGAGGCATCCAGATGAGTGGCTTAAAAAATGAAGAGTCTCTAGTTTTGAATCATTGGGAGGAATAAGTATGGGGATGATGGGAGTTTCTTGCTTTTAGTGCTGCTGAAGTATGGGGAAAATTCTGTACGTGTACGTAGGATGCTTACCAACACTCACTGTCTGTACCTATACAACCCCATCAGAATTTTCAGTTGTGACAACCAAAAACATTTCCAGGCATAGTTAAATACCCATAAGAACACTGTCTGCCCGGTCTGCTAGAGTGGAGAGAAATGAACACTTGGGGGAGGCAGTCACTACCAATGTCTTACGTATGTTGTCTTAAAGACTTTACGCACGTGTGTGTGTGTGTGTGTGTGTGAGTGTGCATGCATTTTCAAGGTGTGCAATATTACATGGATGTACCTGAGGCAGAGGATGACTTTGTGGAATCAAACATATTTCCATCTTTATGTGGGTTTCAGGTATTGAACTCGGATTGCCAGGCTTGTGCATCAAGGATCTTGTCTTGTGGGCTATCTCACTGGCTCAGCAAATTAATACCTATTTTTAACTATTGTTTCCCCATCACCACTCTAGCCCTGAGGACCGAACCCAGAGTCCTAGCACATGCTACCGAGGAGCTCTACTACTTATGAGGCATATGATGGATTTTAAAGAGTTTACTTATAAATGTAATTATAGAAAGAGGGTGTGGAAGGATTGAGCGTTTAGTGGGTACAGCTTTGTTTTCACAGGACAGCAGCAGTTATGTGGAAAAGGCTCTGTAGTTAGGAATACTTGCTGTTTTTGCAGAAGACTTGGGTTCAGTTCTTGAAACCAGGCGGTCCATAATTACCTGTGACTCTAACTCCAGAGACTCTGACATCCTCCTTCAGCCTCTATGGGCAACTGCACGCAAATGGTGCACTTACATACACTGAAGAATACACACAAACACACATATAAAATAAATAACTCTGTTAGTTACCCAGAGTAATTATGGTACTAGAACTATGTGAATATACTTAATGTTATGTAATTACAAATTTATAAAAGTTGCAGGGTAGATTTTATGATGTGCTTATTTGGCTACAATTTTCAAGACAATGTGTGGCCAGGAGAAAAGGAAAGAAGGAAGGTTCATGCAGGGCTGGTCTCGACTGGGGTGCTGCTGACTGCTCTGGTGGCCGGCAATTTGTCTTGTCCAGGTCCCCACCCACAGCTCACCAGACTGACAAGGTTTTGCTTCTGCTGTGATGTTATTATTCTTTGAGTAGCTGCTTCTGAGGAAGATGTATTGAGGCACAGATGAAAACCTTCAGAATCATTTTCTGTCAGTTCTTCTGCACTCTAAATCAGCTGCAGGTCACCTTCAGAACCCTCAGTGCCTGGCACTAAATTCAAAGTGCTGTGTTTGGCCTTGGATTTAACCTATTTAGGGTCCTACATCCTGGTAATTTTATTGTGAGGAAGTTCACCCCCGCCCCATCCAATGGTTTGCCTTAACAATCCCAGAGGTTTCAGAGCTATAGACACTTAAAGATGCATCAAAACTGATAATGTTTTTTTTTTCTTCTCATCTGTGCACTTCGTATTCTGTCTTGGTTCTCACTGTGAAGAACACTGTGGGCTGGAACAGAAAGGTTACAGGACTGAGGAGGAGGAAGGGTAACTGGAGGAACCATGTCCTTGAGGTGAGGGACATGACTGTTTCATTCTGAATTTCTTCTAAAGTATCTTGCCTTGTTAGCGTAACTTGAAATTCAGTTAATAATTTCAGTAGATACTCATCTTAAAGGGCATAATCCAATTGCAAATTCTTTCTTTCAATTGACTAATTTTAAAATCATTTTAATTTAATAGGAGTATGAAAGAACCAGTGCCTAAATGAAGCTTTTGTTATTGTGTTTTTGTTTTATTTTGTTTTGTTTTTTAAGGAGGAAAGTAGGGAGGCACATGTCTAACATCATGTAAAGTCCTCTGCGTCTTCAGTCATCTAGACAGGAAGTCGATTCTCTAAGAACAGGACATATTTTGCACATCAGTTTGTAGATGGAGTTGGTGACCACAGAGTAAGACTATACGAAAATTCTTTGCCTCACAAGAAGGTGACTATCATACAAGAAAAAACAAAAAGTAGAAAGTGAAGACAAAAAAACAAAAACAAAAAGAAATATCTATTAGACAATCGAGTCACTCTTTTTTTTGTGAAGAGTAACTATGAAAAGGGAAGACTTTTGGATAACTGAGATATAGTCTGTGTATTCAGTATACTGCAGTATCAAAACACCGTGGGTTTCGAAACTGTGTGCTTAAAGCTGGGACAAATGATTGAGATCTCATTGTTGCAAAATTACTTAAGAACTCCTCAGTGTAAGTTTTCCTGTGAAATCTTAGGGCATTAGGCGGTACCATACTGAGCAGGTGATCACAGCATCATAGCTAAGGCAGCGTGGCCAAATTTTCAGTGCCACATATTTGTCTCACGACAGAGTCAGATTGGTAATGTGCTCAGCTGTTGAGTCTTAATGGCAAGCATGCCGTTCTTGTGCTTTATATTAATTGTAAAAGTCCCATGTATATACTAAAATGTTTACTTCATGAAAAATGAAAGCCTAAACAGATCACAGTGATTTAAAGATCTGTTGGACCCTGGACACATTGACAAACCTAAGCTAGCCATGTCATTCATCTCACAAATTTGGGTACTTGGAAAGGGCAACTGGAATCTAATAGGAATGATAGTAAAGAAAGAGGATATACTTAAGGATTATCCTAGGTGAGAGAGCTGTCATTTTAGAATATGTAAGAGGAAGAATAAAAAAATATCCCAATAACAATGCTTGTTTCCAATAGTTTGTCTCCAACGTTTTGTGGATTAAGGGTTGGGCCACCAACTTGGCAGATTATCAGAAGGTAGAACATTTAGAAGAAAGATGTTAGTCAAAATAAGGTAGGTCACAGGGGACGGGAACTGGAAGGGTTTTGGGGATCCCACACACTATTCTCTGCTTCCTGGCTCTCATTCTGTTGGGAGCTGTGAATCCCCAGATCCTGAATTTCTTGTAAACAACTTCTTTTTCCCCTAATCTGAGTGCCTATAGATGCTCTGAGCATGAAACCCTCAGGAATTCCTGATGGCAGGGGAATGGCTTCTGGTGTATTTGGCTGGGGTGTGGCTATCCCTACATAAGCTGCCCCTGGACACAATAAAGGGGGCATTCTTGGGGCATTCTGGCATCAAGGATGCTCTGTGTCTCTGTCTCTGTGTGTTTGTGTGTTTCAATCTCCAGTCCCCTACTCGGCTCGCAAACTGTATGGTGGCACATGGAGCGCAGACGGGTGTGGTGCGCCGCATCATACTCTACATGATGGAGTCAACTGACAACTAAGAGTTCTGAAACCAAGAGCCAAAAAAAGAAAAAATACTTTTAGTTCCTGAATTGATTTCTTCATTACTTGTCATAGTGCTGAGAAGTTAGCACTGTATCTAAGATCCCATTGTTCGGCTGGTCAATGAATCTAATTGTAGATACATCTGAGAGAGATATTGTAGATGTAATTAAATATCAAACCCCCAAAGCAGGAAGAATTTTCCAGTTCTCCAGTGAGTTCAGTTTAAACCATTGACCTCTGAACAAGAGAAACTTCTTCAGTGAGTTTGAGAGGCACTGGAGAAAGAGGAGAAGGGGAGGGTTAGTTTTAGAGGGACTGGAGAAAGAGGAGAAGGTGAGGGTTAATTTGAGAGGCACTGGAAGGAGAAAGAGGAGAAGGGGAGGGTGAGGAAAGCAACGTGAAAGAGCACACAAGGAAGGGAAGGACTTGACTCTTCACAGATGCTTGTGAATGTTAGGGAAACGCAAGAGCTTTTAGGTATGGGAAACCATGGGCCTGGAGAAGTCCATTTTAGTAACACATGGAACTGAATTCTGCCAGTAACTTGGATTGAGGTTAGAAGTAGACATTTTGTAAAGTTTCCTGAGAAAAATGAGGCAACACCTTGATGTTAGTCTCAGGAGAAAACCAACCAAAACCACTTGGGCTTCTATCTTCAGAATGCTGATAGGATAGATATGTTTTGGTAAACTGACCGTGTGTTACAAACTACACAGTAAGCTAATAGACAATTCATGAGAAAAAGTGACTGAGTCTTCCCTGATAAAACATGAATGCCAAGGGGTAAAATATAGCAAGAGAGACATTACTGTCAGAAGGGGTGGTGTTTTATTTAGGATTTCCTGGGAAGGACAGTGAGAGGAATAGCTTTGAGATAAGATCTGGGAGCCATGAGAGATGTCACCATGGAGATGTACAAGTGAGAATATTTCATGTAGTGGGAACAGTAAACACAGGCATGAGGATAAAGCAGGTTGAACTATGAGAGAAGTGGCCACAAAGGCCTGTACAGCTAAAGCAGAATGACGTTTGGGCTGAGTGTAGGAGATGACTTGGGAGCAATGACACCTGCTTTGGAAGTCCTCTTGCTGTATAGAAAGGACTTTTGTATTCATTGTAAAGAGGGCTTGAACCAAGGAATAGTTTTGTGCTTTGGCAGGGTCGTGTTAAGAAAAAGCTTCAGAATGGTATAGAACCAAAGCATGAGGGAGAGGCTCCCATAAGAATCAAAATAATATAATTGTTTTTCTTAGATTTTTGGTGGGGGAAATGATTTATGGTTGTGTTTGATTTATTTTAATAGGAAATCTGACCCAAATACAGGATGTGTTCAGTGATGGGCAGTGGAGGATGCCGCTAAAGAAAAAATTCTTTCACTTATCATGAACTTCAAACTCATAATGTCTAGTAATTATATGTATTTGATGAACTTCTTTGGTGGTTTCATACACACACATGCACACACACACACACAGAATGAGATACAGAAAGAGACAGAGACTGAGAGAGACACACATAGAAAGACAGACACACAAACATACAGACAGAGACAGAGATACAGAGACTAAAGGGGAAAGGAGGATCTAGAGCTTAGTGATTCTTCTAGGACCTGGGATTTCTTCTGAAAGACTAAACTGTAGTAGCACCCTTAATCCCTATTGTACCCCTGCAGAAGTCTCAGCGTATTTACTAAAGAAGGCACAGCTGAGTCAAACATCTTAAAAGGTACCCATGAGGTGGACAAAGCCAAACCAAGCCAAACATAACCAAACCAAAGAAAACCAAACAAAGCATACAATAAGAGTTTTGGAAACTTAAGAAGTTTTTAGTGTAAATGGAAATGAAGGTGGGATGTCTTTAACTGAGGAAAATGTTGGGTATAACTTTGAGTATTTGACTGCTTGTGAAATGTCATACAAACCAAAAAATGGCAAAGTCGCTATATCCATTGTAGATCCAGATATCAGTGATGCAGAGATGATCCCAAGTAATTGGAAGGAGGCAAGAGGAATCTCCAGAGGCTTGTTTTCAATTAAATACCCAAGGTACAAACACTCTTGCCCAGTAGTACTGAATCTCTCCACAAGATGGCAATCATGGGTTGACTCCAAGTTTTGTATTCTCGACAAAAATATCCATAAAGTTTACACTTTGGCAGGAAAAAATAAAGAGCCGTGACTTATGTTTCACTGTCAGATTTTGTATTATATTATCTGTGGATGAGTTATATTTCCCCAAACCTCCATCTCCACTTACAGGTTTTTTAAACATATTATTTTGTTCGGCTGGGAGAGGCATGTTGCTGTTTTGAGGTGGCAAATACTCCTAACACGACACTGGAACATTGATCTTCATGGAAAGCTTGCAGAACAAGAATGTTTCTTATGCTTTAGAAATCTGAAAGAAGATATAGCTAAAACCTGGTGTTACAGAAGAAAGTAAGTTAAAATCTAAGTGTTTCCTCAAATAATAATAAATGATGATTGAGTTCAAGCGAATGTGGAGAGTACCTGCTTGGCAAATATTCATAAAGAAGCATTGTTTCTTTAGAAAGTTAAAAAAATAAGAATTTGTATTTGACACAGAATCCATTCAACTTAAAATTCAGTGCACAAAATTGTTTCTTCTCTTTTCATAAGAGAAATGAATTACTTTCCTCCTGATGAGGTTGCACAACTGAGGGAATGTACTTAGGGGTACTTATTGCCTCTTTACTAACCAAGATGAACTATTTTGTTTTAAATCTTGTATTTATATTTTGCTAAGTGGTAACACCCCACAAAAAGTTTATCTATGACTGGCAAGTTTTACTCTTTCAAAATGCCCGTTGCCTTCTGACTCTGTCATCTGTGCACATAAATTTCTGCCATTGGTATTAACAGGGTTGTTGGTGTTCACTGAACAGCTTCTTCCTGATTTCATCACCACACAAATCATTACCTTCCTTCTGAGATGACCTTTCCCCATGGCAACCACAAGACACCTTGGATTGGGTTAGCGTTGGAAAGTCCTTCTTTTCTAGTTGATGTCCCTGAATTCTCATGGCTACAAAAACCTGAATGTCATTCCACATGACTTGGAGGTCTCTCAAAGGACACTGGTCAGGCTTGGTGTGCTCCGTGTGCTTCGTTTGGCTCAGCTCACTGCATGCCCTCCATGGCATGTCTGTTCTCCAACCTGCTTATTTGCTACCATGCTTGGTGCATCTGGCAGATGCTTGGGTCCTGACATTAGGATCTCCATCTGAGGAGTGTGGCTCATAGCTCAGAAACACAGATGGCCATGAGGCTTTGTCTTCTTGCCCCCCCCCCACCCCCGTCCTCACTGTATATACTGCTTCACTCTGACATCTGCATACCACTGCCAGTTTGTGGTTCACAACCGAGAAAATCCAAGTTCCAGACACATGGAAGCAGGTGTTAAATTGGTTTGTCAACCCTAATGTGTCTGGGAAATAGCTGATGAACGGTGTGGATGTAGGACTTTGGGGAAAAATAGTAGAAATTGTCAATGCCAGCCCAGATGAGTCCAGAATCCTCCAGTGACTAGTTTTGTGAGGCCACGGTCAAGTCATTGAACCTCCTGGATATAATAATCCCTAACCTGAGATCTAAAAAGTATCATGTGCAATGTGCATGACATAAAGATGTGAATTGTTGCTTTATAAAGCTTCTCCTCCTTAATGCGGTTTACGTAAAACTCAAGAGAGAAGTCCTTAAAGCTTGGGCTTCAATAGCTTAATTGAATCAGTTTCAGTCCAGAAGCTCCACAGTCTGACAGAGGAATGCTTAATTCACTCTTTGTCTGCGGTCCCAGTCCAAATGTGTGTAAATGAATTCAAGGATGTCCTATATTGTTCTCCACCAAAAATTAATTAATATTTCAACATTTTCACATTGAAAACCATATACTGTTTGAATGCATCTGGGCATATTGCTAATTTCCATTCCTTTAATAAGGCCTTGAAAAATCAGAATCTGGAAGAAGAAAACATTGGATAAATTTAAATATAATGAATTAATCAAAATTATTGAAAACGCTGAATAAAATTGGTACAGATGGCACTATAGATGTTGAGAAGGTTCTCAATATAAATATTTAAGTTTGCAGAATTGTACATGGCTGATATATGTTAGAATAATTAAATTACTGATTTCAATAACACTTAAGAGAGTTAGTACCCAACAGTCCTTTTAAAGGACACTTAGTGCATGACTTTTCATTTAGATTAAAATGTCAACATCGGTTTCGTGGTGGATGCCAATGGGGACCCTCACCAGTATTTGAAATATTCCGGTTTCCACTTGAGCTCTTTCCCACTGTGCCTATGCATTGTGTGTGTGTGTGTGTGTGTGTGTGTGTGTGTGTGTGCCTGCTTCTATGGGCACAGCAGCAACACAGTGGTGAGGGGCAAACTGCCTACCCAGCTTGATGTAAGTGCCAGCTCGATGGGGTTTCTCTAGAACATTTGTAAGGTTTTAGAGGGTGGTCACTGCCAGCTCCAAAGACAATTACAATAAGTGAATTTTGTCTGGAAGCCAAGGAGAGAAAAATCTATCTGGCATTGAGATAAAAGAAGACAACTTTATTGTTTCACCAGCCTTGTACTTGTGGTTGGAGGCTGTGGTAACAGTGGGAGATGGAAATCTCACTCTCCTCCCATGCCTTTCTGAACCCAGAGCAAAGCAATTACATTTTTAGACGAGACTATTTAGAGGACAACCAATTTCACTGCAGCATCCTGGAATCCAGCAGCTTTACATGGCTCTGGTTGGAATGACATCTTTTAAACTGTGTCTCTGCTGCTGTGTGACTCCTAGTGTTTACTATAATTTGGAGGCAGAGACCATATGACTTAGTAACTACTATGTAGCATCTCCCATGGTGGGCTGTTGCCATCATGGTTCTGTGGCTGCACAGTTGTAGGGATTGAAGCAGGTTCCCTTGGGAGGAGGGAACTGTCAGGGAGAAGTTTCCTCCTCACAGGGTAGATAAGGGCTGGGTAGACATGGCTAAGCTTATCCCAGAACTTTGATTGCCTATGTATTCCTTTTGAAACAAGATTCCTCATTCTTTTGACAAAAGCGTAATTGTGTTAGTAAACAAAATTTTTTTCGCAAAGTTAGTTTCAAGATATGGCATATAGGTAATTCAGAAATAAATTCTGATGGCATAAAGTTAATGCCACTTGCAATTTTAGTGCGTTTCTTCCCCGGTACAAGTGGTGCTTGGTTCTACGTGATAGTGCAAGCCACGTTTCAGAGTACAGGGATGATATGTGATATGGAATGTTTCATGTAACATTGTTTTTTGATTAATTTGTATGTAATTATTACTAATACTACTGATGCTATTGTTACTGTTTATAAATATTCTCATTTAAAAGGGAGTGTCCTTCAGACCATTTGGGTATGAATGTACCTAAAAGATAAGAGCTGAAAGGTGCTTGCTGTGGCTGGACAGCAGAGGTTAGAGTAGCACAAGGGAATCAGGAAGGATGCAGATGCTGGGACACACCTAACAGGAAGCATGGGTTTTGTTCTGTGTTCAACACTAGGGCTTTGATTGTTTTTCAGTGGAAGAACAATGTGGTCTTAGTGCGTTTTACTAGGCAATACTTAGCAATAGGAATGGTGCAAAGCTAAGAGCTCCATTTCAAATCTAACAATCATACATTGCCCAAGATATTGCCATTTGATCTAGATCATCTTAGCACTGTCTACAGAAAGATAGAATTTAATGACAATATAATAGATTTGATTACTCATGGGAGGAAAGAGAAAAGAAGACAGGTTGGACCATACCAAAAAAGGAGGAGCATTATGCTTAGAAAGTAGACTCCAAAGCAGTTAAAAGAAAGCAAGAGGAGCCAGGCATAGTGTTGCATGCCTTTAATCCCAGCTCTTGGTTGTGCAGAGGCATGGGGATATTAGGTTCAGGCCAAACAGAAAAACATAGCAAACCTTGTCTCAAAAAAGAGAGAAAAAAAAGAGTGATGAAGCCTTGAAAGAAGGAGGAAGGATGGAAGGAGGAAGAAAGGAAGGAAGGAAAAAAGAGGAAAATCAGGGTAAGGAGGTCAAGAAGATCAGGAGGCAGAGGCTTTTTTTTTTGTGGGAAAGGAGTATGACTACATCTATATACGAGAAGTTGAACGTCAGCATATCCATTTAACTCAACAACATAGCACAACCTTACACAGAACAGTTTTAGTGAAGTGGGGAGGTTGCAGTCAGGTTGACTTGGATTGTGAAGAAATAATTGATGGGGTTTGATCTTTTAAAAAGTGTAGTTAGGATGGAGACTAGAGAAGACATGGGGAGACTGGGCATCAAGAGAAAACTTATTTTTATTAAAATATTGCAGCAACATTGAAAGTGACTGGGAATGATCTCATAGAGATCCAGCATTTCATGATATAGCATGAAAGTTAGGAGAGAAGATGTTGAGAGGATAGTTCATTACAGAGGTGGTTTTATTCCAGTAGAATCCACTCTCACTAAATCAGGCAACAGTTTTCTCAGTGAATATCAATAGTGTTAAAGTCTCTGGGAGAAGAAGAGGACAGTCGGAGGGCAGTCCTGTGAAGAACAACTCTCTAATAATGCCTGATTTTCTTTTTTTAGCAAAGTCCGTGATGTTGTCAGGATGGGCCCATGTTTAGACACGGAGAGCAGATAGGTAGGACTAATAGCTCTGCTGTCTCTGAGAACCCATTGCCTCTGCTGTCATCTTTAACAAAATTTAAATGCTCATCATTTCTGCCTCCTGAAAACGGTCTTTCAAACTGAAGTGAGTGTGGTGGTTTATGCAAGGCAACAGAAATTCACGTTTATCAGAAGCCCAGGATAGCCCATGCATATGCCTTGTCTGAACTGGTCTGAAATAGAGCAGCCCTCTGTGATGTGTTCAACTACACAAACATAGGAAGTGTAGATGATGTTTCTGCAGAAATCATGAGATACGACAGAAATCAAATGACAAGAGTTACTGCTACTTTCAGTGGCAACCGCCCCATCATGATAATGCATATTTTCTAGATTGTGTGTGGATAACATTTCAGAACTTCTGTTACAATAGATAAAAAGGTGAAACAGAATTTTCACTTCACCATTTTAGCATATTTTGTAATTTTTTAATGTATAGACTGAGTGGAATACAAACAAAGTTTCAAATGGTTTTGACTTTTTAAAAAGATTTTCTTATTGGAATATTTCTTTTATATTACCTAAAATATTCCTTTATTTAGTCATGTTTACTTTTTCTACCATTGAAGGCAGAGCTTTGAAATCTCTTTAGTATTTAGTACTGTTTAATGGTGCCATGTAATGTAAAGACCTGTGACATTAAACAAACTCCAGTTTACTTGAGTTTACTCTTGTTAACTCAAGAGGGCTTGAGTTAAGATATCAAAAATTCTCATAGAGACTGGATAGAGTAGTGTTCATCTGTATTACTAGTGCTTCTACAATGTGAGGAGAGGTGGAAGCAAAAGCATCCTGGAAGGTCACATACCAGCTGGCCTGGCTTACACAGTGGTCAACAATAAGATACTGTCTCATAGAAGATAGAAGATGAGAAGTACCAACCAAGTTTCTGACCTCCATTTGTGATCCATGCCATTCATCAACCTGATTGACACTCATACACACACACACACACACACACACACACACACACACACACACACGCATACACATGCACTGAATAATTTTTAAAGTAAATGTAAATGTTTAATTAAAAAGTTAATATCTGGGGGATAGAAATAAGGGCTTGGATAGAGTGAGCAATCTATTAATAAGAGGAACAAGGAGAGGTTAGTGAGAAGAGAATATAGATAAATTATGCTTATTCTCTTTCTCCCTCTTGTGTGTGTGTATGTGTTGGTGTGTGTCGATAGTGTCGATATGCGTGTAGTGCATGCATGTATACCTGTATGTGTGAACATGGATATGATCATGCATTGGAGGTCAGTGGTAGAAGGTGGGAGTCTTCATTGCTCTCAACCTCATTTTGTGAGACAGTCTCACACTGAACTTGAAGGGCACCTATATGGCTAGGTTAGCTGGTTATTTGGCTTCAAGGACCTTCTTGCTCCTCTTCTCCAGGGTTAGGGTTGCATGTCTGTGCTACCATGCCTTTTTTATGTGAGTATGGAGGTTGTGAACTCAGATCTCCATCCTTGTATGGTGAGCACTTAACACTTAACCACTGACCTGAGCCAAGCCCCAGAACCTGTGCTTGTTTGTAGTAGAACAAATAGAATAAATATTTATACTAATTAGAAGAAGAAACTAGAAGTTCTTTGTAGGTAATAGAGTCTAGAACTTTGTTATATTTGTTTAACAATAGTTGCTAAGCATCTCTTTGAATGGTAAAGAGATATTCTGTTCTTGTTCTCATAAAACTAGCATTTGTGTAAGGAAAGGCATATATATATATCATATAATAAGAATGTCAGCAACTGGAACTGGCTAGTATGAACAAAATGGGTGGATATGTGCCAAGACGGACCATAAACATACAAAGAAGAATCTGAGGGAAGCAGAGAATTTCCTGAAAGCCTCCTCATTGATCACACTAATGAGTACAAGCAGCATTTCTTGCACTGGACCTTACAGGGTCTTTTCGTGAACTCATCAGGTCAGGGATGGCAGTCAGATCTGAGAATCTGGGCATAGGATCGTGTCATTCTTTAGGGTTTACTGGTTCCTGTGAAGCTTCTCTGGATAAGGAGGGTTAGTGGCCTCTCTGCTCCTGGGAGAGCAAGGAGCAGTACTGTTTGTCCTACCAGTGTTTCCTACAGTTTTCCAGGGGGTTCTCAAAGTCTTGCTAATAGTCAATGACTTCTCTTCTTTCCCCCTCTTCTACTGATGAATTTGAGGAAGCAGAAATGGAAAAAAAGACAGTTGCAAACTAAGTTAGACTAGAAACCTAGTTTTAGATACCCAGTGCTTCAAGGTG
This sequence comes from Microtus oregoni, assembly GCF_018167655.1. NCBI lineage: Eukaryota > Metazoa > Chordata > Mammalia > Rodentia > Cricetidae > Microtus > Microtus oregoni. The sequence continues at coordinate 32,609,376 of NW_024543065.1, forward strand.
ACTGGTGAGGGCCATGTGATCAAAGGGGAACTTGATGTTTTTTGTCTTTGATTATGCTTGTATTCTACATAAATATTGCTTTTTTAAAGCTGGATAAGGATGCTGAGATATTTCTGGATGCCTCATCATTAAATGACTTTACCTTACTTGTAATTTTTGTTTGAACTTTAGAGGTATTATGAATTAACCGTTTGTATTTACTGTGAATAACTTTAAAGATAATACACATAGCATTTCTACTTCTTCAAATTCATAAAACATGTTAAGAGAGATTGCAAAGAGGATGTTTAGCAAATGCTTTAAGTTGGGAATTCCCTAAAAAAAACAAAACAAAAAAACCAAAACCCCAAAAACAAAAGTAATGAAATCATTAGAATAGTGGGTTCAGATATGAATAGAATGTTATAGAGAATCAGGGTATAAAATGCTAAACTCTTTTTGATAAATATTGACTCAAATGTAATTATTGGCTTTGTTAGCTTAAGTAATGAGAGCAAGAAGAGACAGCTTTGTGGACAAAAAAAAATTTACAATAATGTTGTGTTGGCTACTTGCTTAAATACAGCTTTCAATTTCAATCAGATTTTTATCTATTGGGAGGATCTGGCTTATCTGGGAGTCTCTGTCTCATGAACACTTCGTTTTTATCTGACTTTGGCCAATGGAAAAAGAGTAGAGGAAGGCTCAGGTGTTGGGCAGTGACAGAGCCTATCACACTTCAAGTTGTGTTTCCTGTAGCTTTTGCAGCTATTGTGATACCTTCCCTGAGTCAGGTGCTTCCAATGTTTCTGCTTTCCTTAGCAAACTGCACTGTGTGGTTCTCAATCTTTCTTTTCTTTTGTTTTCTTTTCTTTTCTTTTCTTTCTTTTTATTTTTTATTGAAAAAAAAATTTCTGCCTACTACCAGCCTCCCATTTCCCTCCCACTCCTTTCCCCCTCCCTCCACTCCTCTCCCCCTCCCTCTCCAGTCTGAAGAGCAGACAGGGTTCCCTGCCCTGTGGAAAGTCCAAGGTCCTCCCCCCTCCATCTAGGTCTAGGAAGGTGAGCATCCAAACTGGCTAGGCTCCCACAAAGCCAGAACATGAAGTAGGATCAAAACCTCTTGCCATTGTCCTTGGCTTCTCATCAGCCCTCATTGTCCTCCACGTTCAGAAAGTCCGATTTTATCCCATGCTTTTTCAGTCACAGTCCAGCTGGCCTTGGTGAGCTCCCAATAGATCAGCCCCACTGTCTCAGTGGGTGGGAGCACCCCTCACGGTCCTGACTTCCTTGTTCATGTTCTCCCTCCTTCTGCTCCTCATTGGGACCATGGGAGCTCATTCCGGTGCTCCAGTGTGGGTCTCTATCTCTATCTCCATCCATTGACAGATGAAGGTTCTATGGTGATATGCAAGATATTCATCAGTATTGCTATAGGATAGGGTCATTTCAGGTTCCCTATCCTCAGCTGCCCCAGGAACTAACTGGGGACATCGCTCTGGGCACCTGGGAGCCCCTCTAAGTTCAAGTCTCTTGCCAACCCTAAGATGGCTACCTTAATTAAGATATATGCTTCCCTGTTCCCATATCCATCCTTCTTTTATCCCAACCATCCCATTTCCCCATGTTCCCCCCATCCTCACCTTCTCACTTTTCTCTCCCCATCTCCCCTTACCCCCATCCCACCCCACCCCTAAGATCCCAATTTTTTTGCCCGGCAATCTTGTCTACTTCCCATATCCAGGAGGATAACTAAATGTTTTTCTTTGGGTTCACCTTCTTATTTAGCTTCTTTAGGATCACAAATTATAGACTCAATGTCCTTTATTTATGGCTAGAAACCAAATATGAGTGAGTACATCCCATGTTCATCTTTTTGGGTCTGGGTCACCTCACTCAGGATTGTGTTTTCTATTTCCATCCATTTGCATGCAAAATTCAAGATGTCATTGATTTTTACCGCTGAGTAGTACTCTAATGTGTATATATTCCACACTTTCTTCATCCATTCTTCCATTGAAGGGCATCTAGGTTGTTTCCAGATTCTGGCTATTACAAATAATGCTGCTATGAACATAGTTGAACAAGCAGAGAGGGTAATCAGAGAAGTATCACCTTTCACGATAGCCACAAACAGCATAAAATATCTTGGGGTAATTCTAATCAGGGAAGTGAAAGATCTATTTGACAAGAACTTTAAGTCTTTGAAGAAAGAAATTGAAGAGGATACTAGAAAATCGAAGGATCTCCCTTGCTCTTGGATTGAGAGGATCAACATAGTAAAAATGGCAATTCTACCAAAGGCAATTTATAGATTCAATGCAGTCCCCATCAAGGTCCCATCAAAATTCTTCACAGATCTTGAGAGGACAATAATCAACTTTATATGGAAAAAAAAACACCCCAGGATAGCCAAAACAATCTTATACAAGAAAGGAGCATCTGGAGGCATTACCATCCCTGACTTTAAACTCTATTACAGAGCTACAGTAATGAAAACAACATGGTACTGGCATAGAAACAGAGAAGTCGACCTATGGAATCGTATAGAAGACCCGGTTTTTAACCCACAAATCTATGAACACCTCATTTTCAATAAAGGAGCTAAAAGTATACCATGGAAGAAAGAAAGCATCTTCAACAAATGGTGCTGGCACAACTGGATGTCAACCTGTAGAAGAATGAAAATAGACCCGTATCTATCACCATGCACAAAACTCAAGTCCAAATGGATCAAAGACCTCAATATCAATCTGAACACACTGAACCAGATAGAAGAGAAAGTGGTAAGTACCCTACAACAGATGGGCACAGGAGATCACTTCCTATGTATAACCCCAGCAGCACAGACATTAAGGGCAATATTGAATAAATGGGACCTACTAAAACTGAGAAGCTTCTGTAAAGCAAAGGACACTGTCACTAAAAAAAAAAAAAAAGGCAACCCACTGACTGGGAGAAGATCTTCACCAACCACGCAATAGACAAAGGTCTGATCTCCAAAATATATAAAGATCTCAAGAAACTAGACCGTAAAAGGCTAATCAATCCAATTATAAAATGGGGCACTGAACTGAACAGAGAATTCTCAACAGAAGAAGTTCAAATGGCCAAAAGACACTTAAGGTCATGCTCAACCTCCTGAGCGATCAGGGAAATGCAAACCAAAACAACCTTGAGATATCATCTTACACCTGTCAGAATCGCTAAAATCATAAACACTCATGATAGCCTTTGCTGGAGAGGCTGTGGAGGAAGGAGTACCCTCATCCAATGCTGGTGGGAATGCAAACTTGTCCAACCACTTTGGAAAGCAGTTTTTCGGTTTCTCAGGAAATTCGGGATCAACCTACCGCAGGACCCAGCAATACCACTCTTGGGAATTCACCCAAGAGATGCCCTATCATATTACAGAAGCATTTGTTCAACTATGTTCATAGCAGCATTATTTGTAATAGCCAGAACCTGGAAACAACCTAGTGGTTCTCAATCTTTCTGGGTAGGTTTGACTTGCAGATTCTGGCTCTGATATGCCCTACTTTGTCTCCAGGTGTAGGAATAACATTCTTCTTGCTGTTAATCTTCGGCTTCCTGTGTTTAGAGCCATGTGTTTAAAACATCTGTAGTTGTGCCTAACTCTGTCTTCAAAGCTCCATGTATTTCTGGTGAGTGGAGAGTATTGCTCTAGGGCCAAGAGGGTGAACTTTCAAAATTAATAATGAATTTGGCAAACATTCCAAGCAAGTTTGTTTATAAACTTTTAGACAGTCTTCCTTTTTGCATTTTCCATTAATCTCTTCTCCTTACTCTTAAATGCATGTTGACTCTATATATTTTCCATAGCATTTCGGAAATACTGCTTCCTCATTGTGTTTCTGCTGACATTTGCCTCTAAATTTATTTTAGGCAGCAAGGCTCTGGTAATATCTTTCCACTTTTCCTGGTACCTAATCATAATCCTCTTCCACTTCTATGGATCTCAGTAATCATTAATAGTTAGTTGAAAGCATCTCTTCTTCTGCTTTGAGAGAGCAGACTTCTTTTTTTAATACAATAAACACAGTGACCACTTGGTGAACTCCTGAGAAACCAAGTGCTAACCTTCTTATTCCTTACCAGTTAGCATATTTCATAACCATATGGGTGAGTTAATATTAGTGTTATAATGTGTGTGTGTCTGTGTCTATGTGTGTGTAGCTGTGGAAGCCTCAATCTGAGCTTCTTACTTCTTGTTGATTGTTACATCTGTCTTTGAATAGACAAATAGGACAGGAAAAAATAAAATAAAATGACCCTTTCACCTAGCTAGATTTTTCAGAAGACCAAATAATAGACTAATAGCAAGTGATACTGTGACCTCTTTTTAAAATATTAATATTAATGACTCTAGATAATGGTTTTTTAGTTCAGGTTAAAAACTTGAAGCTGAGAGAGGCTATGTGACTTGTCCCTGGTCCCATGCAAAGTGAGCAGAATGGTCATAATCCTTACTGCTCACGTTAAATGCCAGTCTTCCTTTTACTTTATGCAGATGCTTCTGGGTGTGGAAATATTTTAATCAATAAATATGCTATATGCTAGACAAATGACAAAGAATGGTCTTAGGCTTTAAACTTCTTTGAATTAAGGTATCTCCTACAACCAACAGATTAACTATTTATTTTACACAGTTAAAAACCATCTTAGGTCTATCTTTTTTTTTTTAGTCAAAGCACTACATTTCAAAAAAAAACACGTGTTCACTTTGCTCTGTCTAGTGATGCAGCCTTCTCAGTTCTTCAGTTTTCACCATTAGATATGGTAGAGTTCATTCAACCTCTTGCACTGTATACAGATCCACTGTGCCCTGAACATGTGATCATGTGACAATTCTCTGTAAATCAAGACCACCTAGCCATTGCCTTTAGAGCTGGATGACACATATTGCCTTAGGTTTTCCCTTTGTTACGTTATAAAAGGAACACTAAGAACTTCCAAAGAATGGCTACAGCAGTTATTCTAGCATTTGCCCAGTTTCTCCTGAGTCCTGAGTCTTCTGTCAATGTGGCATATAGCTTACTGACTGCCACTCTGTTATGCTGATTGCTGTCTATTCAGATTATAGTCTAAACCAAGGTGCTCATAGTGACACAGCATGCAGAAAGCAGAGTAGTGTGCAGCCTCTCTGCATGTCTAATGGTAGGGGAAATATCTTAATTTCATACACCTACATTTTACTTTGAGCATGCAATGACATGAACAAAGATTGCCTGAGTAAAAAATCACGATGGATACCCAGTTTACCAAGGACTGTATACTGCTGAAACTCCCTGTCTGCTTATGGCAATAAAGAACAGTCTAACTGCCAGCCGGGTTCCCTGAGAGTGCTTTGTTTATGTCTTCATTTTGCAGAGAGGGGAAAACACTGCAATCTCTGGGACTCTGTCATAAAACATTGATTTCACTCGCTCGTTTGTTGGCCCATGCAGTTATCAATGACAATTACAAGTCTCATAGCCACGCCCTTACTGGTTTTTATATTTTTATAACTAGGTTGGAAAGGTGTTTCCAGAATTCTTAAAATTTTTCTGTCTTCTTGGGGATTTCACTGAAAACCTTACTGTCCCGTTTGTAAATAGGACCATTCTGGAGTCGCTCCTGCTGCCCCTGTGTAGCTTCGACAGTGTGCCTTTGAGTCTGGCTTCCCTGTCGTGGATGTTTCTCTGCGTCTCCAAGACATTCATGTATCTTTTGATATATGTTCACAGGTAAGTACTGCAGTAATGCAGGTTGCCATTCCTCTTGATTTCAGATGGTGGGATGACAGGTGACCTTGTGACTGTCACTTTTCCGGCTGCTCACTGGAAAGAGCAGTGGACACCTAGAGGGGCACAAACAACTTCGCAAGAAAATGTGAGGTCAATCTAGAGGGCTTGTCAGGGCCCCACCAGAACTAGAGAACAGTCAGGCCACAAGCCATTTCCATAACGGGCCAGAGAGTGAAAATTGCAGGCTAAGAAGCATTCACTTCCATCACCATAGAGAGCGAACCTAGGTAACACTTGAACAAAATGAATTCCTCCTTAGCAATTAGCAGATGATAGGGTTATCTGATTTTTTTACAAAGCAGTTTCTATACATTTATAGTAGGGATACTTGGTGTGGTCATAGTAGTAGCTATACATAGTATAGCTCTCCTACTACATCGAATGAAACGTTCAGCAGCCATTCGGCACACCACACCCTGAACCATGAGTAACTTCGTTCTTTGTAGTAGAAAACATACTTTACAGGCATGAAGTTTTAGAATATATCTGTTTATGATTTTATTGGCACACAATAGTTTTCCTCAGTGGTTTTCCCAGCTTTATTACTAGCTTTTGGATTTCTGATAGCTCATTGTTTCCAGAGTTTGAGAACCGCTGATCGCCCGTCACTCTCCTGTCATAACCTTTAATATCTCCTCCTCGCTTGCAGAATACAATGCAATTTCCTCAGCCTGCCATTCAAAGGCTTTCATAATTGGAACCAAACCTGTCTTTCCAATTTCATCTCGAGCTTTCCCGTATGCCACAAACTTACATCTGCCCCCGCCCTGAGCTTATTTTGACCTCTATATCTCTAGGTGTTATCAAGCTGATTCCTCCATGTCTCCTGCTCTAGCCATTTGGAAAAGCTATGTCTGACGGTTAATTTCCAAAGGAGGTAATGATACCATAAGCACTACATATAATTATAACTAATTACTAGAAAATATTAGGAAAGTTATCTTTTTCTTTGCATATATATATATATATTCAATTTTAGGCTTCTATTTAATAATAAAACCAGGGAGCTCCAAATTACAGCAATTTAGAGTGTCAGATTTGGCCCAATTGCGCTCACACGGTATAATAAAGATATCATACTGATTTCAGCAAATTGCACAGTTTTTATCTATTAACACCTTCCTAGTGTGAAATGGGCTCCTTGTGAGCACTATTAGCTTTCCTCCATTAGTAACTCAGACTGGGAAGCTAGAGTGTTGTCAGCACTGAAGCTTCAGTAATAGTTATGACCATGTGATCCAGATACATGTGGAGTAACAACACAAAAAGAGAGAAACATGCAGACCTATGACCAAATGCCTTGCTTCTACAAATATGAGTTAATGAGAGATAGTGTGAAGGTGAATATGAGGACATTTCAAAGGACCAACTATTAGTATTGAGTTTCAACATCTCTTAAATATTGGGAGAATAACAGAAAAATTTTCACAATGGTGAACTGTAGCATGAAAGACAGCTTGCATGTAAAAGTAAGTAAGTATAGAAAAGAACAAGCAACAATTAAGGCAAAAATCTCTGAGAATGGGTATGGATATGAAAAATAATGGGATAAGAGTATGGCTTAATATGGCATTGATTATGTAAGAAAATGGTAGGAAAGTGTATTGACTTGTGAGGTTGATTTATCTAGATTCTTGAGTACTAAATATCACTGGTAGTTGATAGACATGTGGCATTATTAACAACATATGGCAAGGTCTCCATGAAACATTCTCCTGAAGAAACTTCAAACAGCTTTCCTCAACTGAGGCTCCTTGGAAGAAGACTTTTATCATGTTGTGTTGAAAGATCATGTTTATTTGAATTAAACTGACATTAAGAAAATATTGTGTAAACTATTCTTTAGGAGAATTGCAGAGAGGTAGAGCAAGCATGTGAGTCACAGAACGTGAGCAGGTAAATAGGGTAAGGGTTGACCCTGCACACTTGACAGGACTGAGGCTACAGAATCTCCTTAGGCATCATAATAGCCCTAAATTTGTTCTCTAGTTAGAAGAAAGGTGACCACTGAAAATTTCGTTATTTTTTAAATTTATTTATTTATTAAAGATTTCTGTCTCTTCCCCGCCACCGCCTCCCATTTCCCTTCCCCTCCCCCAGTTAAGTGCCCCCCCCCCCCCCAGCCCGAAAAGCTGAACCTGGAAACAACCTAGATGCACTTCAATGGAAGAATGGATGAAGAAAGTGTGGAATATATACATATTAGAGTACTACTCAGCAATAAAAAACAAGGACTTCTTGAATTTTGCATGCAAATGGATGGAAATAGAAACACTATCCTGAGTGAGGTAAGCCAGACCCAAAAAGAGGAACATGGGATGTACTCACTCATATTTGGTTTCTAGCCATAAACCAAGGACATTGAGCCTATAATTAGTGATCCTAGAGAAGCTAAATAAGGAGAACCCAAAGAAAAACATATAGGCATCCTCCTGAATATTAACCTTCAGCAAGCGATGAAAGGAGACAGAGACAGAGACCCATATTGGAGCACAGGACTGATATCTCAAGGTCCAAATCAGGAGCAGAAGGAGAGAAAGCACGAGCAAGGAACTCAGGACCGTGAGGGGTGCACCCACACACTGAGACAATGGGGATGTTCTACTGGGAACTCACCAAGACAAGCTGGCCTGGGTCTGGAAAAGCCTGGGATAAAACCGGACTCTCTGAACATAGTGGACAATGAAAATTTCTTAAGAATCACAAAAGTAGTGAGCTGGCTCATTGTTGTAGGAGGCTGCTTGTTTGATCCAAACTGTTCAGCCCAGAAATAATCACACAGAAACCATATTAATTAAATCACTGGTTGGTCCATTAGCTCTAGCATCTTATTGGCTAATTTTTATATCTTAATTTAGCCTATTTTTATTAATCAGTGTATTGCCATGTGGCTGTGGCTTACTGGCAAAGTTTGGTGTCTGTCTCTGGTGGAGGCTCCATGGCTTCTCCTAAACTCCACCTTTCTTCTCTCAGCATTTAATTTAGCTTGCCCCACCTAGCTCTGTTCTTCCCTGCTCTGCTATAGGCTCAGACAATTTCTTTATTAACCAGTGGTATTCACAGAATACAGAGGGGAATCCCACATCAGCTCAGTGGTTGGGTACATGCACACTCCTTTGCAGAAAACTCCAGCAGTCAAGTTGGGCAGTTCATAACTACCTCTAACTTCAGCTTCATGGGATCTGATACTCACTCCAGGATTCTATGAGCACTTGCATGCACATGCATGTGCCCATACAAATAATACTCATATACATATAGTTAAAAATAATAAAAATATTAAAGAAAGGCAAAAATAGAGTGAAAAGTGAGTAGAGATGGTGAATTGTAAGGCAACTCTGATACAGGTGTAGAGAGATCCTTTAATTTACCAAGCAAAGAGAATATTCCTGACGTAAAATTGAGAATTGGAAGATAGTGTTTTGTCCTTATATCTTGGTAAACATTCTAAAGCACAAAAGAAAACTAGGAACCCAAATGAAATCTCTATCTGTGAAGTAGAGGATACATGAGAATGTGGAATAGAAACATGAAGGAAGAATCGTTTGCTCTTGAAATCAGGAGTAGAGAGGTCCAGAAGTTGCCGTCAGGCCTGGGGATTGGAAAGGAATCCTGAGGATCAACCATCTGCCTCTTAATAACAGTTAAAGAAAAGAGTCAAAATAGCTTTTTTCCTATATGCTGCTCAAAAGAAAACAGGGACTAGAGAAACATATAAAACAAGTGTAATAGCAAAAAAACAATTGCTAGCAATTCTAAGCAATGCACAATATAAAACAAAGGAGCAAAGGAGCAGGTCAAAATTGATAGCACACTTCAAAGGATCCTGTTTCCAGAAAAGAGACATGTGCATGTTTCTTGGAGATTTTTTTAAAAAGAGCATTGTCAGTATTAAATTTGAACACCGGAAAAAGCTGCAGAAGACACAGTGGAGAGACTATGGCTTGCTGAGAAAATTATTTAAAATGAATTATCATGGAAATAAAAGAAAAATTATATGTAGAGTGAAAAATATGTTACTACTAAATCCTATTGGTGCCCATGGATAGTTAGGATTTGGCTGTGTGTTTTAGGCAAAAAGTATAGTTATGCTTCCAACAAAGCAACAAAATAATGGAACAAACACTTACTCAGATATAGAACATCTTCCAGATGTTAACATTTAAAAGCAAATCTAAACTACTTGTGGAAATAGATTAACATTACCACAAAAATTCACAGAAAGCATCAATGAACTATAAACAAAGTGGTTTCGTGAAGTAGTGTATTTAAAAAAAAAATACCACAAAACAAAACATGTAGCGTATAGACTGGATAAGTCACCTGAGAGGGAGATGCAGTGGTCTCACCTCAGACTTTCCATCTGCAAGGTTCAGTTTTCAAATATAGTACCGCAATGACTGCACACTGCTGGAAAAAGGATGATTTTAACAAGCCAAAAGTGTGTTCTAAGTTGTAAGCTGACAGCACACTTTAAAATGAAAGAAACTGGGGAATATTGTTCCAATTAGACCCAGAGTCCAATGGGACATAGGGCTTGTTCCTTCTCTGCTGCCTCAGTCACCCAGTGTCTGGGGAATCTATGTTCTTCCCACATAACATTTTTTCTTTTGCTCTCTGCTAATTGTGATGCCATACCCTCCAAAATCTTATTGTCTCCGAATCTGGATCCTCTAGATCTCTTTGCTGCCCTATTCAAAATTCTCTGGGTTGTTTTGTTTTTATATTATTCCTCAGTGCTCCCTGTTGTTCTATGGGGTCTTTGTCTATTTAAATAAAACTATTTCTAAGTCTTAGAAAACCACATTTGGCTTTTGTCCTAACAGATTCTGATCTGGTAGGTCAGTAGCTGGGATATGCTCTTTTAGCCTTGCTTCAACAATTTTCTTAATATCAGCTGCTACATGCACACCCACAGGCCAGGCTTTCCTTCTATCTCCTGTGCTGAACTATTAATAGGCTCGTATGTCAGTAGCAGTGGCACACACTCGTGAGGCAGAGAGGCAAGGGCATTATAAGTTTGAGGACATTCTGAATACGTTAGAGCCACAGTATGTTGGATTTAGTGTGCAGAATCTTTGCATCCTAAAGGCTATTTTCTTTTGTCAAAAAATGAATTCAAGCCTTCCACATTTGACCAACTTTCCTTGGAGAAATATTTGAGAGTTGTTTCAAAATCTAATAATAAAATACACCAATTGAAAAAGGAAACAATGCTTTAGAATTAAAATGGGAAAAATAATTTGGGTGTACACCTGTAAATACAGATCTCATAATGCTGATGCGGGGGGTTTCCCAAGTTTGAGACCAGCCTGAGCAACATCTCTGTCTCTCTGTCTCTCTGTCTCTCTGTCTCTCTGTCTCTCTCTCTCTCTCTCTCTCTCACACACACACACACACACACACACACACACACAAGACCTTGAAATCTGTTACATAGTGATATTTTAAATGTATTTGGAGAAAGATGATGACAAATGCAGAGTGCTGTCTCCATCTATACACGTACAGTGATCTGTTTCATAAGGAAAACATTAGCTTTGTTACAATAAGGACAGGACCTAAGGATTAGCCCCAAGACGTTAACTCATAGCTAACAATTTTCAGTGTTACTACAGGAGAACTTATGTGAGTTGGTGAATATGCATTTTAATATTTGTGTTTGGTTTTTTGGGTAGTTCAAGGAATATTGAATTTACGAATTTATCTACCAGAAAGCGGGTTGTGACATTGATTCTCTTATTTTATTTCAATTAAAATGTGTTATTAGGGGCATAGAACATGAGACTAAATGAGAAAGCAGTAATGCTATAACCTGAAGTAATTAGGGCAGATGAAAATGAGACTACCAAGGAACATAAATAAAATATGTAATTTCTAAATATGAAATCATACAAATTCAGGTTACAACTTGATGCTCTTAGATGTAAAAGGGAAAATAATTTGTAGTATCTTAATATTCATATTCAGGTGAAGTTTAATTTTGGGATGCGTTGCAGAGAATGTAGAGGGTTAAAGAGTGATGTCTTGACCAAGGGTGGAAAATGGCAGCTTAGAGACTCTTTTCACTATCTTCTGCCTCCCTAAATCTGAGAGAGATAACCAGAGTACTAGAGACACAAGGTGGAAACACATACTGCTCAGACATTTCTCAGTCCCTAGGTGCTGGTAGAGCACATCTGCCTGTGACCTCAGAACTCAAATAGTGGAAGCAGAATTCTTGTTGTCAGACCTCCATAGAGAAAACACTGGCAGGCATTATGGCCACCGGTGGTTATAGTGTCATGCACCTTTGGAAAGAGAGATCAGGGCTCAGCCTACACACATCTCTTTCTTGTCTAACCTGTTTGAAACTCAATGCTTCTTCAGTCTTCTCTATGGGCACTATAAAATGGAAAGCTTCTCTAAACAAGGCCTCTGCATCCTCCATCTGCCGAAGACAGAAATAATACCAGCCTACCAGCTGGTCTCCTACCCCTCCCCATTGTTGCTGTTTTCCTTACTTTATATTATTTATTGTGTTTCTCCTCACTATCCCATAGCCTTTCCCTTGTTTTTATTTTTGTTTTTATCTTTCTTTCTTTGGTTAATGATTTTAAAATTTTTGTTTGTAATTATCCTAGATCCTTTTTCTCTATGTATACTGGAATGCAATTGATATTTTTTAAACTACATTTAAACATCTAATTTGTTTTTGAAAATAGGGTCTATCTTTTAAGTTTTTATTTGTTTACTTTCATTTCATGTGTATGGTTGTTTTGACTGCATGTGTGTCTGGGATTTTTTATGTGCTGCTTATAGATACTAGAAGAAAGATGATTCTGAGCCAGCATGTGGGTGCTGGAAATCGAACCCCAGTTCTCTGGAACAGTAGCAGTACTTTTAACTGTTGAATGATCTCTCCAGTCCCAACAGGTTCAATTTAAAATAAAGTTATAACTAGTCTTAATTTTTATGTTTGGAATTTGTTTATTTGCTTTTGGAATGGTATGAAAACAAAAGTATTATGTATTTTAAATTTACTTTGCTCACTGTAAAGTAAAAGGCAAATTTTAATACATTTTTATTTATTTTGAGTTGTAATAAACAAATACATTTGTGTTAACAATGATTTTTCTCTTAAATTGTATTTTGACTGCCCTTCCTACATCTTAGTAAGCCAAAGGGAACTGTCAAAAGTCCATTTCCTTTTTCTTTTCTGTGTTTATTTGTTATAGGTGAATATATTGTTTATTCCATTAGTTCAAGAAGCATTCACATCTAGAATATCCTATGAATCCATTTCAGAGTCCATTCTGTGTACTGCGGGGTATGTGTGATTACCATTGAGGCCCATCACTATGATCTTTCTATCCCAATACCATCAGTTTTCTCCTACTATCTTCTTTGATAGTAAAGTCTAGGCTTTTACAGCATTCAAAAATTAAATCTTTTCTCCAGATGAACATCAGATTTTCATGATGTCAATGCAGCGTGGTGAGTCTCCTGAACAGGTAGTATTTGTTGTGGAAAGGAAGGGAAATTTGTAGTGACTCAATGCCTACAGAGAATTGCTCTAAGATTTTTTTTTACAGCATAATGCTTCTAGTCTCTTTAAAACAATCTAAGAAGGAAAATATTTATGAAATCAATTATAATAAAAAGATAATAAATACATACTTTATACAGTGATGTAAATTTTAGGGTATATACAGTTACTAAGACTGCCTAAAGGGTAATAAAGGCATCTGTTCCACCTAAAGAAGAACTGGTTTCATATCTGGTTAGTCATTCTGTGTCATCTTTGAAAATGGATAGAATTATTCCTTATTTATGATAATATATAAACTGGTGTTAAGTTTTGAAAGTAAAAAATTTTGGTCTTTTTTAAATATGTGATTGAACAAATGTACAAGCCAAGCACTGTATGTGTCAAAAGATGCTTATGACAGAAAGCAGAGTGAACGTTTTTCCACTCTAAGACCAAAATGTGCCAAAAAAGTTGGATGCACTCATCCATCAACAGTACAAACTACAGAACCTTTGTAAAGGTTGTACATTTGCAGCATTCAAACGAACAATTAAGTTAAAAAAGTATAGCTCATGTTTTCATCTTGAAAAAAAGGTAATTAAATATCCTGCAGATTAAATTGCAATTGAAGAAATTCTGAAAAGGTGATTCTTAAACCTTCCCATTAAGCATTACAGTTTTCCTACTGTAATCCAGATGTGGCAACATGATATATTAAAATACTGATAGCAACAGTAAGCCATTCCATATTCATAATGATGCAAAAAGAAAGCATCAGAATGGGAACATTCCTGCTCTGGGCAGAAAGACCTACAAAAATGTGTCTCTGAGAACAATGTGTACTAAGTCTTTGGTATCCATCCCTTTATTTGTAAAAAAGTCAACCCATCCATAATTTAATCTCTCTATCAAGCTTGCCATGTAGAAATTCTATTGCATCTGAGATTTTCTGTGCATGTGACAACCATAATATGCCATTGAGCACAAACTCCCACACTGAGCCCTTAATAAGAATATCACAGTCACAATTCAGCATCATTTACAAAGGGCATGTCTATGCACTCTGAGAATGTGTTACCAACTCTGAAAGTAAACTTCATAGAGTATGCATCCCCAATATCTGAGCAATAGAAGCATCATAATAGTGCATTATATTCCAAAGCAATGATTTCAAAGGAGACAATACTCATTTAACAGGTATCTTCTGCTAAAAGAAGCCCTCCAAAATGTTATCAAAACACCATCATAAAATTAAATGGATGTACGAATCATCAGGCTTAACTATGTTTAGATTGAACCGAAGCTTCTTTATCTTACTGCATGTCTGTATTTCTGACTACTACAAAGGCTCTTGCATTCATTGCCTGCTAACGTTTTCAACTAAATTCCATTGTCAGTCTCGACTCATCATTTCAACGGCAAATGTAACAGTCATGTAATGGTTTTCTAAAGATGGTTATTACGTTGTCTTTGATCTGTAACCACATATATCTTTCCTGTGATGATTATTTGTTTTTCTGTATAATTTGAAATGTTTCAGATATGAGTTTTTACCCTAAGTGCATGGCATTTTCTTGGCTTTCTATCTGCACTCTGAAATGTCAAGGACATATTCCCAGTTCTTTCTTCTTTATTCACAGTACCAATAAGATGCACAGGGTTCAGTTCCCAAATAATTTCTCCCAAACTACTTCTGCACTTTCAATTATCATGGCTTCTGTCTATATATTTGTAATCTTTTGATTAGCATAGATTCACACAATGCATCCTTAATATTTTTGCTATTTATCTTTCCAACTCTCTGTCCACAAGCAACAGACTTCAAGATGCTCTGTAAATGGAACCGAGGAGGCCACATCACTCTACTGCATGAACCCCTCCAGGGTCTCCTTGTTGCATTTGGAAACAGAATTCTCTCTTAGGTTCTTGTTCTGGTGCAATTTTTTTTTCAAGGATCTATTCATTTCTGCATTCATCTTGTCCCTCAGATGTCAGCTTATAAGTCACCTAGTTTTTGAAAGTACTCCCTCATGATGTGAATGTAAATTGGTCAGCTAGTCGCTGCATCATATCAGCAGTCTTGAGTTTGGTCACTACAGTGACACTTACACTCTGATTGTTTTATTTTTTTTTTTATTGAGAAAAGGAGAAAAAAAAAGTTTCCACCTCCTCCCAGCCTCCCATTGCCCTCCCCCTCCTCCCCCCCTACGCCCCCTCCTCCCACCCTTCTCCCCCTCCCCCCACTCCTTTCCCCCTCCCTCTCCAGTCCAAAGAGCAGTCAGGGTTTTCTGCCCTGTGGTAAGACCTATGACCTCCCACCTCCGTCCATATCTAGGAAGGTGAACATCCAAACTGGCTGGGCTCCCACAAAGCCATCACATTACGTAGGATCAAACCCCCGTGCCATTGTCCTTTGCGTCTCATCAGCCCTCATAGTTCGCCATGTTCAGAGAGTCCAGTTTTATCCCATGCTTTTTCAGTCACAGTCCAGCTGGTCTTGGTGAGCTCTCAATAGATCAGCTCCACTGTCTCAGTGGGTGGGTGCATCCCTCGTGGTCCTGACTTCTTTGCTCATGTTCTCCCTCCTTCTGCTCCTCATTGGGACTTTGGGAGCTCAGTCCAGTGCTCCAGTGTGGGTCTCTGTCTCTATCTCCATCTATCACCAGATGAAGGTTCTATGATGATATGCAAGATATTCGTCAGTATTGCTCAAGGATAGGGTCATTTCAGGTTCCCTATTCTCAACTGCCCAAGGAACTAACTGGGGACCTCAGCTTGGGCACCTGGGAGCCCCTCTAGGGTCAGGTCTCTTGCCAACCCTAAAGTGGTTCCCTTAACTAAGAATTGTGGTTCCGTGCTCCCCTGTCCAACCTTCCTTTATCCCAATCCTCCTGCTTTCCCATGGCCCGACCTCCTTCCCTTCTAACTGTTCTCTCCCCATCTCCCCTTACCCCCAACCCACCCCACCCCACAATCCCAATTTTCTTCCCGGCAATTTTGTCTACTTCCCTTAGCCAAGAGGATAACTATATGTTTTTCCTTGGGTTCCCCTTCTTACTTAGCTTCTTTAGATTCACCTATTGTAGACTCCGTGACCCTTATTTATGGCTAGAAACCAATTATGAGTGAGTACATCCCATGTTCATCTTTTTGGGTCTGGGATACCTCACTCAGGATAGTGTTTTCTATTTCCATCCATTTGCATGCAAAATTCGAGAAGTCATTGTTTTTTACCGCTGAGTAGTACTCTAATGTGTAGATATTCCATACTTTCTTCATCCATTCTTCCATTGAAGGGAATCTAGTTTGTTTCCAGGTTCTGGCTATTACAAATAATACTGCTATGAACATAGTTGAACAAATGCTTTTGTCATATGATAGGGCATTTCTTGGGTATATTCCCAAGAGTGGTATTGCTGGGTCCAGGGGTAGGTTGATCCCGAATTTCCTAAGAAACCGAAACACTGACTTCCATAGTGGTTGCACAAGATTGCATTCCCACCAGCAATGGATGAGGGTACCCCTTCCTCCACAACCTCTCCAGCAAAGGTTATCGTTGGTGTTTTTGACTTTAGCCATTCTGACAGGTGTAAGATGATATCTCAAAGTTGTTTTGATTTGCATTTCCCTGATTGCTAAGGAAGTTGAGCGTGACCTTAAGTGTCTTTTGGCCATTTGAACTTCTTCTGTTGAGAATTCTCTGTTCAGATCTGTGCCCCATTTTTTAATTGGGTTAATTAGCATTTTAAAGTCTAGTTTCTTGAGTTCTCTATATATTTTGGAGATCAGACCTTTGTCTGTTGCGGGGTTGGTGAAGATCTTCTCCCAGTCAGTAGGTTGCCTTTGTGTCTTAGTGACAGTGTCCTTTGCTTTGCAGAAGCTTCTCAGTTTTAGTAGTTCCCATTTATTCAATATTGCTCTTAATGTCTGTGCTTCTGGGGTTATACATAGGAAGCGATCTCCTGTGCCCATCTTTTGTAGGGTATTTCCCACTTTCTCTTCTATCCTTTTCAGTGTGTTTGGGCTGATATTGAGGTCTTTAATCCATTTGGACTTGAGTTTTGTGCACGGTGAAAGATGTGGGTCTATTTTCATTCTTCTACAGGTTGACATCCAGTTGTGCCAGCACCATTTGTTGAAGATGCTTTCTTTCTTCCAATGTATACTTTTAGCTCCTTTATCAAAAATGAGGTGTTCATAGGTTTGTGGGTTAAAATCCGGGTCTTCTATATGATTCCATTGGTCGACTTCTCTGTTTTTATGCCAGTACCACAGTGTTTTCATTACTGTAGCTCTGTAATAGAGTTTGAAGTCAGGGATGGTAATGCCTCCAGAAGATCCTTTATTGTATAGGATTGTTTTGGCTATCCTGGGTTTTTTGTTTTTCCATATAAAGTTGATTATTGTCCTCTCCAGATCTGTGAAGAATTTTGATGGGATCTTGATGGGGATTGCATTGTATCTATAAATTGCCTTAGGTAGAATTGCCATTTTTACTATGTTGATCCTCCCAATCCAAGAGCAAGGTAGATCCATCCATTTTTTGGTATCCTCTTCAATTTCTTTCTTCAATGCCTTAAAGTTCTTGTCAAATAGATCTTTCACTTCCTTGGTTAGATTTACCCCCAGATATTTAATGCTGTTTGTGGCTATCGTGAATGGTGAAGCTTCTCTGATTTCCCTCTCTGCTTCCCTATCCTTTGTGTATAAGAGGGCGACTGATTTTTTGGAGTTGATCTTGTATCCTGCCACATTACTAAAGCTGTTTATCAGCTGTAAAAGTTCTTTGGTGGAGTTTTGGGGGTCGCTTAAGTACACTATCATATCATCTGCGAATAACGAAAGTTTAACTTCTTCCTTTCCAATTCGAATCCCCTTGATCCCAATATGTTGTCTTATTGCTATTGCTAGAACTTCAAGTACTATATTGAAGAGGTATGGAGAGAGTGGACAGCCTTGTCGTGTTCCTGAGTTAAGCGGGATGGCTTTGAGTTTCTCTCCGTTTAATTTGATGTTAGCTGTCGGCTTGCTGTATATAGCTTTTATTATATTTAGGTATGACCCTTGTATCCCTAATCTCTCCAAAACTTTTAACATAAATGGATGTTGAATTTTGTCGAATGCTTTTTCAGCATCTAATGAGATGATCATATGGTTATTTTCCTTCAGTTTATTTATATGCTGGATTACATTGATAGATTTTCGTATGTTGAACCAGCCCTGCATCTCAGGAATGAAGCCTACTTGCTCATAATGGATAATTTTCCTAATGTGTTCTTGGATTCGGTTTGCCAGTATTTTGTTGAGAATTTTTGCGTCGATGTTCATGAGTGAGATTGGCCTGTAATTCTCTTTCCTGGTTGAGTCTTTGTGTGGTTTTGGTATCAGAGTAACTGTAGCTTCGTAAAAGGAATTAGGTAATGACCATTCTGTTTCTATATTGTGGAATACATTAAGGAGTATGGGTATTAGCTCTTCTTGGAAGTTCTGGTAGAATTCCGCATTGAAACCATCTGGTCCTGGGCTTTTTTTGGTAGGGAGGTTTTTGATAACAGCTTCTAATTCTTCGCGACCAACAGGTCTGTTTAGATTGTTCACCTGGTCCTGGTGTAACTTTGGTATATGGTATTTATCTAAAAAAGTGTCCATTTCTTTTACATTTTCCAGTTTTGTGTTATACAGGTTTTGTAATATAATCTGATGATTCTCTGAATTTCCTCTGTGTCTGTGGTTATGTCCCCCTTTTCATTTCTGATCTTATTAATTTGCGTATTCTCTCTCTGCCGTTTGATTAGTTTGGATAGGGGTTTATCAATCTTGTTGATTTTCTCCAGGAACCAGCTTTTTGTTTCATTGATTCTTTGGATTGTTTTCTGTGTTTCTATTTTGTTGATTTCAGCCCTCAGTTTGATTATTTCCAATCTTCTACTCCTCCTAGGTGAGTCTGCTTCTTTTTTTTCTAGAGCTTTCAGGTGGGCTGTTAAGTCTTCAATATGTGCTTTCTCTGTTTTCTTTAAGTGGGCACTTAGTGCGATGAACTTTCCTCTTAGCACTGCTTTCATAGTGTCCCATAAGTTCGAGTATGTTGTTTCTTTATTTTCATTGAATTCAAGGAAGACTTTAATTTCTTTCTTTATTTCTTCCTTAATCCAGGTATGGTTCAGAAGTTGACTGTTCAGTTTCCATGAGTTTGTAGGCTTTCTGGGGGTAGCATTGTTGTTGAATTCTAACTTTAATCCATGGTGATCTGATAAGACACAGGCGGTTACTAATATTTTTTTGTAACTGTGTAAGTTAGCTTTGTTACCGAGTATTTGGTCAATTTTCGAGAAGGTTTCATGAGCTGCAGAGAAGAAGGTATATTCTTTCCTCTTCGGGTGGAATAATCTATAGATGTCTGTTAAGTCCATTTGCTTCATTACCTCCATTAATTCTCTAATTTCTCTGTTAGGTTTCTGTTTGATTGACCTGTCCATTGGTGAGAGAGGAGTGTTGAAGTCTCCTACTATTAGTGTGTGTGGTTTGATGGCTGCCTTGAGTTTTAGTAATGTTTCTTTTACATACGTGGGCGCTTTTATATTCGGGGCATAGATATTCAGGATTGAGACTTCATCCTGATGAATTGTTCCTGTTATGAGTATAAAATGTCCCTCTCCATCTCTTCTGATTGATTTAAGTTTGAAGTCAACTTTGTTAGAAATTAGTATGGCCACACCTGCTTGTTTCTTAGGACCATTTGCTTGTTAAGCCTTTTCCCAGCCCTTTACTCTGAGTAGGTGCCTGTCTTTGTGGTTGAGGTGTGTTTCTTGTAGACAGCAGAACGTTGGATCCTGTTTTCGTATCCAATCCCTTAGCCTGTGCCTTTTTATAGGTGAGTTGAGCCCATTGACATTAAGTGATATTAATGACCAGTGGTTGTTAACTCCGGTCACTTTTTTAGTAGTAGGGTTTGTGTGTTTCCCTTCTTTGGGTTGCGCTGGTGAAAGGTCTCTAGATGGC
Source organism: Microtus oregoni (assembly GCF_018167655.1). Classification (NCBI taxonomy): domain Eukaryota; kingdom Metazoa; phylum Chordata; class Mammalia; order Rodentia; family Cricetidae; genus Microtus; species Microtus oregoni. Next base: position 32,629,671 of record NW_024543065.1, read on the forward strand.
TGAGTTATTGTGGGCATTGTTGGACTCCTTGGTTAGTGATTTTCCTTCTATAATTTTCTGTAAGGCTGGATTTGTGGCTACGTATTGTTTGAATTTGTTTTTATCCTGGAAAATTTTGTTTTCTCCATTTATAGTGAACGAAAGCTTGGCTGGATATAGTAGTCTGGGCTTGCATCCATGATCTCTTAGTTTTTGCAGTACATCTATCCAGGACCTTCTGGCTTTCATGGTTTCCATAGAGAAGTCAGGTGTAAGTCTGATAGGTTTACCTTTATAAGTAACTTGGCCTTTTTCCTTTGCGGCTCTTAATATTCTTTCTTTATTCTGTGTATTTTGTGTTTTGATTATTATATGGCGAGGGGATGTTTTTTTTTGATCCAGCCTATTTGGTGTTCTGTATGCTTCTTGAACCTTCATAGGTATCTCTTTCTTCAGGTTGGGAAAGTTTTCTTCTATAATTTTTAAGTATATTTTCTGTATCATTGAGCTGCACTTCTTCTCCTTCTTCTACTCCAATTATTCTTAGGTTTGGTCTTTTTATTGTGTCCCAAATTTCCTGAATGTTTTGTGATGAGAATTTGTTGGTTTTGCTGTTTTCTTTGATCAGTGTGTTTATTTTTTCTATGGTATCTTCAGTGTCTGATATTCTCTCTTCTATCTCTTGTAATCTGTTGTTAGTACTTGTTTCTGTCATTCCTGTTCGTTTACCCAGATTTTCCATCTCCATTCTTCCCTCGGTTTGTGCTTTCTTCATTGCTTCCATTTCATTCTTCATGTCTTGAACCGCTTCCCTAACCTGTTTGATTGCTTTTTCTTGTTTCTCTTGGTTTTCTTGCGTGTCTTTGAGCGATTTATTCATTTCCTCTACCTTTTTGTTTGTAATCTCTAATTGTTTATGGCAGTTTTTCACCTCCTGTTTAAGGTCCTCTATTATTTTCATATAGTTCACTTTTGAGTCGATTTCTTCTATTTCTTCAGGAGTAGGGTGTACAATTCTTCTTATTTCGGGATCCCTGCTTTCTGGTGGTGTCATGTTGCCTTTCAGATTGTTGGAGGAATTCTTGTATTGGCGCCTTCCCATCTCTTCCTTCAAATGGAGCCAGGAGAGGCCTGGTCTCTTGGTCCAGACTTTGCTGTGATTGACTCTCAGGGTATATCTCTTCAGTGTAGAAGCCGGAACCGTTCCCGTCCAGATGGGATTCCTCTGCAACCGTCCTGATGGGATTCCTCAGCAACTAAACAGGGCCGCTGGTAGCCCAATGATCCAGGGCCAACAGGATGAATGGAGCAAGTGGGGGGGGGGTGGTATCCAGGAGCGCACAGGAAGCCTGGTGCCTGAGCTGGAGGTGCCCGGCTCCCTTACAGGGGACCCTGAGGCCTGCCCGGCTGGCAGGCACTCACCGCTCTGGGTGGGTCGCCTTAGTTTAGGAGCTTAACACTGTAGTTGAGCACTGGTCCTAGCATACAGAGGGGCAGGGTTGGGGAGGAGTGCTGGGGGTGCTGGGTCTTGCAAAAGAAAGACAGCCCTGCAGAAGGAGCTGGGGGAGGGGGTTTGTGCTCTCTTCCGGGACAGTCCGCCCCTGGGTAGCACACACTCACCCGTCCTGATGGGATTCCTCAGCAACTAAACAGGGCCGCCGGTAGCCCAATGATCCAGGGCCAACAGGATGAATGGAGCAGGGGGGTGGGGGTGGTATCCAGGAGCCCGCAGGAAGCCTGGCGCCGGAGCTGAAGGTGCCCAGCTCCCTTACAGGGGACCCTGAGGCCTCTGATTGTTTTATTTTGTATGTATTTATTTTCTGTGGCTTGCACATAAATGTAAGGTGATAGGAGGAACAGATGGCTGAATAGCTACAGGTTCTCAGTGTCTCCAGTGTGAAGTCAGCATTATTGGTATTCCTTGATATTATTGTATGAGACAATCTGATAAATTTCCCTTTAATACATATTCATTCTGTCATTTCTGACCCTGAGTGGTACAGTGTGCCAGTCTGACTGCTGTAGTAGCTTGAATATGGCTACTCTTCGGTATAACTTTGCAAAAGCAATTTAACGTCTGTAACTTTATTTTCCAATGTGTATAACTGGCCTCAAAGAGTGCTGTTAAATGAGTTAGGAATTGCTAAATATGAGATTTGTGTGGCTTGCCCTGCAAGTGTGAGGATTGAGGTTGGTGTCTCAAGAACACATGAAAGGTGGAGAAAAGTGGTGAATACCTCTAATTCTAGTGCCTAGGGTATTTAAACTAGGGACTTCTGGGAGCAAGATGGCTAGCTGAACTAGGTGGAATCAGTGACCTGTAGATTTAGCAAGAGACCTTGTCTCAATATATAAAATATTGGAACCCTTTTCAAGAATGCTTCCACATGAATACATACATTTGTGTATTTATAATTGTGCATGTTTCAACACATGCAAGCATGCATACAAACATGCATAGAACACAAAAATGCAATAAAAAGAGACTGCTAAGTGTGTAAAGTTGTATCTGGCCGGTGTTAAGAGGAATGTTATTTGGGATGAGTTCACATTCATTATTTCTGTAATTATAATCACTTTTTCCCCCAAGAGGCATTAAAGACTCTAATTTACTTGTTGTTATAACATAACCATGAGTGTGAATTTTAGTCAATCTAGCATGGGAAATTTGCTTTAGCACCTACTCTGCTAGGAGACTCTGGTAAAGCTATATTGTTTTCTGTGATAAAAATTTTCTTTGTAAAATTAGTGTAATTTAATAATATTATTAAATACTAAATATTAAATAATATTCATTAAAGATGTGTATTAAATATGAACAATTAGTAATAAGGCAATTTTATACACTTATACAAAAATATGATTTTAGAATTATAAAGTAGATAATTTCAAGTTGAAAAAAATTCATATACAGTTCTGACTAGATTTTACTATATCTCTTCTCTTCACCCCATGTCATCTCTAAGCAAAATCCTCAGAAGTTTTCATTTTCTTGTTCTTCTTTTTTTGTTTTGTCTCCTGTGTGTAGTACTCAGTAACCTCTATTATTGGACTTTTCAGCCAATCACAAAACACTGTATATTTTAACCAATCACAATGGAAACATCTGGAGAAGATACTGTGCCTGCTGAACCTGGGAGGATTTCCTTTCCTATCCACTAAATGGTTTTAGAACCAATTCCACATGAATACTGAGGGTGTTTAGGTTTTAATAACTAAGCTGGAAATCAATTTTCTTGTTTAAAACTGCTATTTTCCCTTCACAGTACACATCTGTATGCTTCCTAACTGACATACATTTCTATCCTCTGTATGGCAAAAATTGGTTTTCAGTTATGGCTTCCTCAGTTCTATTTTGGTTGCCTTGCTTTGATTCACTGGTGGGAATGTTGAATGATAATGATACTTTTTAAGAGTTACGTTTCTAGTAGCTGCCTTATAACTAACAGAGAATCTTCATGAATATTTTATACATCATATGTGTATATGTAAAATTCATATCCATACGCACACATAAAACAATTATGAATGCATACACACTTGTCATTATTTCATTATATACTGTTGCCATAAAAATAAAACCTTAGAAAACTTGTTTTCACTCAGACTGTCTGTTCATGATTTGTTCAGGAATAGGCTTCTCTCGCTGCTTTTCTGAATCTTCTCACTAAGCAGTTCATAATAAGGAAGCTTTAGGTTCAAAAGAATCTGTGGCTTGGCAAAGTTTTATTTGGGAAAAACACCCACTGAATTCTGTATCTTAAGTAAACCTGAAGCAAGTGTTTGAGAGCAATGAGTCCTTTCATTTTACACAAAGACAAATCACTTCCCATCATCTACCTTGCTGGGCCGGGTTTCTGCGTTCAGCGTTTTTAAAGCAGGTGGACATGAATATTAAGTGTGACTTGTCTTTCTCCTTTTTTCCTGACCTTAATTATTCCCCTTTGTTGGGTTGAAGCTGTGACTAACGAGTCCCCATCACTGAACTTTTATTTTTAATGTTGTTCTGAATTCTAATTAAAATTTCCTTTGAAGTATTTTACCCTCCAGTTCTACATAGGTTTGAGATCTCTTTCATGTGACGGGCAAAAGTTGAATGTAAACATTTTAGTTGGAAACTTCAGTTCTATTGGTTTCTTCCCACTCCTTTGTTTATAAGTCTTTGTACGCTATAGAATCACATGTTTTTCATATTAACTAAAAATATGATTATCTTTGTAAAACCTAAGTTATAGGGTGATAGTTTTGGACTGCCCGGGCACTCCCACAAGATCAGAGTCTTCCCATAGCATCCCCATCCTCACAGCCGCGACCCGCCATAGAGCCTATCTTATAGTACCTTCTCTTGCCCACCACATCTGTTAGGAAGCACTTAGGTTTCACATGGGCTCCACACAGGCATGGTTCTATCACAGTTGTTCATATTCTTCCCCATTGCACTCTGCCACCAGAACTCACCCCCTATTTGTTATTGATAATTTTCATAGCACACATGTAATGTTTGTATATCACATTCCCCTTTCCTCAGTTAGATTTCAGGTTCTAGGTAATTGACATATTGTCTGACCTTTTTTTTTTTACTTTCTTTTATCGTTCGTTCTTTTTCGACAATAAACAGCAGAAATGTAATATTTGTTGAAACAATGAGCTGTTAGGAATTCCTCTGTTGTCTACCGCCCTCCTTTGTAACTCCTTTACCAATTAACTTGTCAAGATACTTATTTCTAGGAGAGTTAGGTGAGTTCCATCATTTGTCTCTGTCCTCTGTAATACATGTTTCCAAGGCTACTGAGAATAAGCCAGTAGATGGGTACCGTTGACACAGTACCTTGGTTCACATTCAGTTGTACAGAGTCCATTTTCTGCAGGCCCCAGGTAAGCACAAACAGGTTTGGCAACCAGCAGATCAGTCTCTACCTAAAATGGGAACATCTGTATGTGAAGCTTTGGGAACAGTAAGCTAGGGATGTTCATTCTGGTGAAGTCCACTCTACAGTGCTATGTGGACATGTTGCTAAGGAGATAGCCTCATCTGTGTCCCTGAGCCTCAGCTCTCAGCAGAGTCTTCATTAATCTTTATTAAATTTCTCCTTTGATTTTTATCTATCTATCTATCTATCTATCTATCTATCTATCTATCTATCTATCTTTAAATCACAATATTACTTTCAAGATACCATAATCTCAGACTTTGTACTGTAAAAAAATCTATTCACATTTAGCAGCTAGGCTCATTTTCAGATTTTTTTTTCAATTTTACTTAAAATGTGGTTAGGCAGTATCAATCAATTAATAATGAATTTTGGAAGGCAAAGTGTGCCATTTTCAATTAAACTTCAAAGTTCCCACTGAATGAGTTCTGTTCAGTAACAAACAGCAAGCAGGCTTAGGAATGAAGGCTGGAGTGTGAAGTTGTCACCCGATATCAAGCCAAACAGAGTCTGGATAATTACTGCTTATTTCAAAATGTTAAGTGGATAAGCCAGATGTTTGCACATGGAATATGCATTTTTAAATGACAGCTTTTTAGAAGTTTATTAAACTAGGTGGGAGTAAAATGTTAACATTCAAAAAAATATTTTTCAAAAGAATCTACAAAATTTTAGACAGATTAATTGTGAAAAAGAAAAGAACTTCAGTTAATAAAACAAAAGGGGTAGATAAGCATCTTCAGTGTACTAAACTATTAATTGTGGCTATAAATAGCCCTGGGCAGTTGGAGACAGTGCCAGACTCTCAGATTTGTAACCTATAGAGACTTCATTCACTTCATTTTATATGAAAATCACAAAGCACTTTTTTCTCTTCTTAGTATCTTCAAGAACGGTGAGTGCAGATTCAATGGACATTTCATGCTGTTTTTCACAACTTTGGGTTCCACATTATATATCTCCCTTATATGACAGTCCGGGGATCTATGTAAAGCACCCTTTAAGATTTGGTCCTTCATTCAACACTGTCTCCAGATCTCGAGGCCCTACAGAAAAATAGGATAGGGATAGGGTCTCCCCTGCAGAGGCAGGATGTCTATCATGGAATGCAAACAAGGAAGAAGTGATGAAGAAAACAGAGGCCTACACAAGCACTGTCCCCATAAGAAGGTGATATCACAGAAGACATGCCCTCTTGGACTCTGGCCTCCTGCAATTCAGAGGAAGAGTCCTTTTCATTTTGCACCCTCTTGGTGCTTAAGAGAAAGCAGAAGGCAAAAGAGATGGTGCTGTCTTTATGGTCTGAACAAATCCTATTCTTTCTCTTAATAGCCTCTAGAAAAGAAACTGTTAGAGAGAAACAAAAAATTGCTGTCATGCCCAGTTTGTCAGCATTGGTAAGCCTCATAGTCAAAACAAAAGGTTGCTCAATATATATCTATTGATAATTTGTGCTGAGAATTCATTGTAAAGGGCTTTCCTGTGAACTGGAGGGTGCTTAATTACAACGCTAGATTTTACAAACTGAGGACCAGTTGCAACTCGCTTGTTTCTTAGTGATTAAAATTCTTGCAGATACTTCATAGTATACATTGGCATAGGGACACAAGGCTCCTTCAGATCCTTGCCTTCAGTTGCTTTGTTTTACACTTTCCTTTCCCTTTTCCACACATTTACACACTTCCACACATTTACACATTTACACACATAAGACACTTTTATTTTACTACTTAATCTTAAACATTTGTCAGTTTTTCCATTTTAAACACTGCATTAAGTATTATGCAACATAGAAGCAGAGACCATAGCTAATGCATATGTGTTGATTTGTGTAACTACTGTACTCACGGTGCCTCCCAGCAAATGGCACCAGTCATAAGCTTTTGGCAATGAGGGACTGAAGGCAGAATCTATAAGAATGGTTGCAGATCTCTCCCTTGCATCCACAGCATCGAGATGTGAGTTTGTGTTTCTCCCAGGAAGAGGTGGTCTATCTTTGTTTGTTGGGCTCTGTTTTAGCTGCTTTGTTTTGTGACTTGATTTGGTTAATGGGACAACAGCAGGGGGCACATACAAAGGCACTTGGGAGATGACTCAAAGTAGGACACTTGATGCACTTTCAGATCATCTGTATTCTGTTCCCAGTAGCTGGCGTAAGAGGTCCTTTTGTTCATGTGTTGCTTTCATAGGTTAATGAATAAAGAAACTACCTTGGTGTAGTGTGTAGGCCCATATTTCTATATGGTGTGGCAGCCAGGCGCTAAAGCCATAGGCCCCATCTGAGGTGGTCACATAGCCCTGCAGACAGGCTGTCTCTGCCTAATAAAGGGTCAGAATATTGTTGCTCCTTTCTTTGTAATTTGGAGGATGCCTTATAGAGATGCTGATTCAAGCCTACATGACAGCTAGCACACACAGCAGACAGGTAGATGCAGACGTGACAAAACACCATTCACCTGGTTACCTAGGAGACAGGTCTGGTGTATTTTCCCCGCTCAGTTTATCTGTTGTTATAAAAGCTGTTTGAATAATAAATGCGGGATATCTTCAGGGGGAAGAAGAAGGAGAAGCCTGAGATGCTCTTCTGTGATGACCTTGTAAACTGTGTCTGATTATTCTTTGTGGCCCTGTACCAGTCCAGTTAGGGAAAATAGTTATCTATGTTGGGACCCACAGGCTCTAGCAGTAGTGGATAGGGCAGAACCTAGGTAGGCTGGGAAGACAGAACTGAGTTCTGAGAGGAAGAAAGCAGAGTCAGGAAGAGACACCATGGAGCTGCCAGAGACAGACATTTCCAGTCTTTTCCAGTAAGTCACTGCCATGTGGCAATATACAGATGAATAGAAATGGGTTAAATTAATGTAAGAGTTAGCCAATAAGAATTCAGAACTAATGGGCCAAGCATGGATTTAATTAATGTAGTTTGTATGTGGTTATTTTGGGGCTAAGCTAGCTGGGCGGCCGGGACAATCAAGCAGGCCCTCCCTCTTACAGCAAGTACCCACAAGGCATACCTCACAACTGCTTCTGGTTATAGTTTTGAAGGATCTGATACCTTCTTCTTACCCCCTCAAGCACCACTCACGCATACAGTGCATATTTAGACATGCTGGCAAAACAATCACAAATAAAAACAGAAAAGACATCTTTGAGAAGATGGCTCATATTGGAACTCTTGCTTCTTGGAAGTCTTGGCCTAGCCTGTTGGAGGATCTGAGACCACACGTAGAGAGAGGTGTTATCCTCGCTGACATCATAGCTGAGAGAAAATTGCAAACCAGATGGCTGACTCTTAGTTTGGGAAGGGAGTCCAGCTGAAAGCAGCCGAGCCTGGCTCGATTTCTTACCTATGGAAATGGTTAGATTTTAAACTGCTTGTTTGGGGGAGTTCTTTTATGTCTTCCTTTCTCTCCGTGTGCCATTCTCTCCCTTGTTCTTCCATCTCTCTCCTTTATTGAGACAAGTTCTCTCTATTATATAGTTCTGGCTGTCATGGAAAGAGATATGCAGAGCAGGATAGACTCCAACTCATAGAATTCCATCTTCCTCTTACTCCAGAGTGCTGGGATTACGGGTGTGTTACACCACATCCAGCTGGGGGCCTGCTTGTTGCTTGAATCTAACTGATGAATCTGCATTCACTAGAGATAGGATGCTGTGGTGGAAAGTAATTAGAGTGATCTAGTAGCTTTCCAGGGCTGCCTAACAAAGTACCACATACTAGGTCACTTAAACAGGAGAGACTGTCTTACACTTCTGAAAGCTGGGTGTTGGGAATCAAGGTGCTGACAGGATGGGTTCCTTTTGAAAACTTAAAGAAGGAATCTAACTCCGGCTTCTTCTTCATCTTGTTCTCTTCGTGTTCACATGGTGTTCTTGCATGCATCTCTGTATACAAGTTCCCTTTTTATAAATGTGGTACTCAAACTAGGAAAGATACTACCTTTAAACATTTTATTTAAATTAGCATACAAGGCAGCCGATATCCTTATGGCATTTCAGATGAAACATCTTTCCGAGAACTGAATTTTGCTGATGCTGATGTGGAAAATAAGTGACCACTGTGGAGGTACCATTCATGATGTCATTGTCCTACGCTAGTGACTGTAAGGCGGTGACGACAAGGGCTTTTACTGTGGAAGGTGAGTGACAAGAGATGTTTCTGGGACTTTATTTCTGTGAACATGCTGAGCTGTCAGGGAGAGCGCTTGGACACTATTCACTGTGGGCATCACTCTATTAAAAGACTGATGGACGAGGTGGGGCATACACAGGTGAGTGTGATCAGCAGGGAGAAGGTTGTGATTACATGTCATACAGCTTAAACTAGAAAGAAAGAAAGTACAGAAATGCTGATTGCTGGTTTCAGCTGCTTGAAGGGTTGTCATTGAGGAGAGAGATTAAACCTGGTCCTGTGTGTCCCAACAGAGACAGAAACCACAAACAGCTTGGAAGTGTAACATATAGGGTGATGTCATTAGTCAGAGAGATACAGAGAAGGAAGGTTAGAGGTGTTGTTTGTCTGTCTGTTTGTTTGTTTGTTTGTTTGTTTGTTTTCAGGTCCTGTTTTGTCTAGTGAGAAGAATCTCCTTATGTTAAGGTCTTAGGGATCTGTGCATTGCATCACCTTTACGTAGGCGAATCAGACTTCTATATTTGACCTCTACAAGAAACAGAAACAGACCATAGCCTCCTATTTGGTAAATCATTTCTATGTTACATAAACAACAGATATCAACATCTCTTTGTGACTTCTCAGAAACCTCACAGTCATAAGACATTTAAAAGCAGTTTTATACATAAAGATTAACTTTGAGTAATTTCCCTATTTCATAGCTATAGGTTGTCCCACACAAGTAGTCCTGATTTGTATAGTCTTATTTTCTGTTTATTTTGAAGTTAGAATTTATAATTCTAGTCAGTAATTACATGACATGCTACCTCAAAGCTTCTCTTCCTTTAATTCTTTGGTGTCTAATTTTGTTTTCCCAATTAGGTTTTAAGTTGCTTTTGAACAAGGATGAAAGATGTCATATCATGATTTTTATTTAAATAGCTTTTGAAATAACTTTCAAAGCAATCTCCACAATCTAGTAATTACTAAGATGAAGACCCAAGTTGAATAGGTTGTTGCTTTAGTCTCAAAGCATTCAAAAAGTCATGGCAAGCAGTATATAAGGACATCATGTTAAATGAACAAATTTGTAATTCCAAGAATAACATTCACAATGGGTGTTTTCTCCTCTGACTGGCTGCTGGTTACCACAGGGAGTGCTGTTCTATGATCCTCTTATTTTGTAATGGCTCAGGATCTCACTTGGCATAAATTACTGAGATAAAAGATGCGTTAAGAAATACCAAGTCCTCAGTTGTCTGCCAACCCAAAGAGAGATTAATACAGAAATTAAGTCAGGTACAAATGATAGACAATGGAAATATTGAAAGTAGAGAGAAGGAAGAGGTTTAAAAAAAAAGAAGAGAGCCAGGCAGTGGTGGCTCATACCTTTAATCTCAGCACTCGGGAGGCAGAGGCTGGTGGATCTCTGTGAGTTCGAGGCCAGCCTGGTCTACAAGAGCTAGTTCCAGGACAGGCTCAAAAACTATAGCAAAACACTTTCTCGGAAAAAAAAAGAAAAGAAAAAGAAAAAAAATAAGAGTATAGGGGAGATAAGAAGGCAGGAGAGGGAGTGGGAGGGAAGAGAAGAAGGGACTCCAAGACTATGGGGTGAAAACTGAACAGAAGCCTACTTTGTATGTTGCACATGTCTGTGTTCTCCTAAGAAATGCATTCGAGTCCTCATCCCTAGACCTGTGAGTGCAACCTGTAAGTGGTTCTTTCCAGAAGCAGTCAAACTCAAGTGGATGATCCAGGAAGGAGTCTAGCTCTAACCCAAAAGTGTCAGGCATGTCTAAGGCTATGACTGGTATTCTGACAGGGAGAAAGTTTGGGCACAAATTGTGAGAAGATGCTAAGTGATAAGGGAGGCAGCTATTCCACCATTGCATCAACTAGCACAGGAACAATGAAAACAGCAGCTGCCAAAACTAGAGAGAAGCCTGCAGTAGATCTTTCCACAGGCTTGAACCTTTCTAATGATGCTTTGATACATTCTTCTGACTTTCAGGACTTGGAGATAATTCATGACAGCATGTGGTTGTGATGCTTTGTCATGATAACCATAGGAAATGATGACACTTAAAGTAGGATGTAGGAGTAGAGAAATCTACCTGAGTAAATGAGAAGATCACAGAGGGAAGGCAAAGGACAAGACACATGTCAAATTTTAAAAAGAACATTTTACAAATAACAACAAAAATGTAACTACTGCTTCTTTCTAACAATATATGCTAGATATAATTACAAGTATTTATAATATAACCTTCTACCTTGTTTTGTGTGCTACCTTATGCATTTAAAGAGAACCTTAATCTTAGCATTTGGGAAACAGAAGCAGATGGGTCTCTGTGGGATCAAGGCCAGTTTGGTCTACAAAATTAGTTTTAGGATAGCCAGGGCTACATAATACACAGGCCCTGTTTCAAAAAAATGAGGGAAACTTATCATAATCTCACAGTTGAGAAAAATGGAAGTGTTTTGGTAGTAAAGTAAGTTGCCCATAGGTGGTCATGTCAGGATTAGACCCCATAGAACTTCATGTATGGACATAGTACTTGAAGAGGGCTGAGGTACAGGGATAGTGTCATCTTTTGGGTGTGGACACTGGTTGGTCACTTATCTTTCCTTCTTTTACAAACCCATGCTATTTAAAATATTGGGCTTTTAAAATACTGTCTGTGGATTATATAACAATCTACTCTTTAGCTATGTATGAGTGACGTTAGTTTTTCTCGTCTTGTTATATTTCATTCTCAGAATATTGTTTAATAGTAAGTTAGTTCCTCTGTGTGCCAGGTCATCTAGTCACCATAGCTTTGCTGATTTCTTTACTCTTTTCGTCCAAGAGTATGTTAATTGCTTCAGGAGTCACATTTTCCCCAGCATGGGTATAATTAATTGAGAAGACGAGGCCTGGATAACCAAAGCAAAATCACTTCTTGTCGTCCATAGTAATTCTCCCCTAAGGATTTTCCCAGAGTGTTTCTAATTAGAGGAAAATGAGCCAGCACATTAGATAGCCCCAAATCTGACTTCCAAGAGCTTCTTTAAAATGACTTCGTTTACTTCAAGTTTATAAAGCTACTTAATAAAAGTTTTAAATGTAGTTTTATATAGCTACATATGACAATAGACTTGCCTTTTATCTTGGAGTTCTAAAATAAAGTTAATACTAGTAATGAAAGTGACTGTCTAATCTGAACATGATAGGACATAACCTGACTTTATGTAATGTTTAATTAAGATATGAGACAAATATGTATCATGATAATATAGGTAGAAAGATAATGTACCTAAAACTAGTGAGAAAAACATTTGAGAATATAAAGCAAACTACTTCATAATAAAAAGCAAAACATTAAGTTTTTTTTCCAATGAGGGCAGATCAAAATCAATTAAAAATTTATTTTTATGATTACTTGTATGCTAGAAATTAAGATTAATTGGAAATTAACAGACACACTTTTAGCATGTTACCTAATGGTGCAGTGGATCATGGAGAAGCAGGTATACAAATAGAATTTCAACAATTTAATGCTTATGGCTCATAGACTGCCAAGATTAAGATGGTATTATCCATCAGTTATTGATATAAAAATTATGTTTGTCTGTCAATTGACCTGTTTTAGAGATTGGAGGAAAGATCTCAGATTTATTCAAAGGTAAATTTTCTATTATAATTGACATAAAGTTTGGTTTGCCAGACCATCTGGGAGTGGTTTGCAGTGGCACGGTGGGGAAACCACACACATATTGCCGCAAGGTCGAAAGTCTCTGCATTTGTTTCTAAGGACAACAGATAATAATAACAGTTTATATTTTCATAATCATCAAGTAGAGGGCTTAGAGTTTGAATATGGTAACTTTTAAAATTACTGGTCTTATGGTTTGAATTGTATATGTCTCTTGACGGCTCATATGTTGAGCATTTCTTTACCATACTAGCAGTGGTTAGAGGTAGGGTCATTGAGAGGTGACTGGATCACAAAGGTTCTAACCTCATCAGTGGATGAATTCGTTGACGAATTCACAGCTTAATGTCTATTAAGACATTGGAGCTCCTAGGAAGAAATGAGTCACTAGGGTGAGACTTGAAGGATTTATTTTGTTTCTTGTCTCTTTTTCTCTTTTCAGTTCTTAGCTCTTCTGAGGTAAGCAGGTTTGTATCTCCTTCACCTTAATGTTTTGTCTTGCCACAGGTCCACAATGATGGGGCTAAGTCCCATGAATGTAAACACTTGAAAATGTGAGCCAAAACACATGAGGATTTTTTTTCACAACTACAGAAAGATGACTAACACAGGGGAAATCACCTATTACTGACATTTGAAAAAAAAATTCTACTATGTATTACTTGCTTACAGTTTAACTGCATTTGTCAATTAACTGTAAAAATTAAGTTAATTAAGGGTAAACAATATGAAATGGTTAATAAAATGTATAACTTTTGAGATATATAGTATATAGTGCATGGGTGTAAGAAAATTATGTTTTCCTCAGTATTATATTATTTAATGGTACATCTGATAATGAAGTGTACTCGCAGAATTTTGGTAATGGAATGGATGAACATCAGCATGGAGTCAGTTGGGGACTGACTGATGGGGAATAAGGAAGAATGAGTTTTTCTTTCTGACTGCTGTAAAATAAAGTGGTCAAACTACCTCTATGAATATCTGAATCTCATAAACAATATTGCCAACTATTTTAAAAGCTAGTTCCAAGACAAACAAAAAAAATGAAGCTTTGCTCTTATTCCCATAATCACTAGAGGAAAGTGGTTTCAACATCGAAATCATTCCATGTCCATCACCCTGTAATGTCTGGACCACTGAGCAGTGTGGGGGACATGAGATTTGCAGCTGGGTGGTGTGAGATTATGAATAGTCTCAACATCCAAATAGGTTCTGTTTCCCTGCAAACAATTTACTTTGCATAGTAAACTATCACAGTTGGTCAAGGCATTGCCGTTTAAGAATTTTGCTGTCTGTGGTGAAATGTGGGCTGGGAAGGTATCATGAAAATATCAGAATTTAACATGAGATCCCCAGAATGTACTTAAGAGTTAGGCATGGAGTGTGTTTTTATTTTCTCAGAACAAGGGAAGCAAACACATGAATATTCCTGGGCTTGATGTCTTCAAATGAATTGCTGATTTACAGGTTCAATGAAAGCCCTCATCTCAAAAAAAAAAAAAATCAGAGAACAATGGGGGAGGACCACCAATGTCCACTTCAGGCCTCCACATGTACACACACACATAAGATAAAACTTCATATATTGATTTCTATCTATTTTTTCTTGATAGAACTAAATTTATTTCACATAACAATATTTTGTTTTTAGTTTCTTGTAAAAACTTGATGTTACAGGTTAAGATTAAAATGCATAGAGATGTAGAAGTCATGAAATTGGTCTTCCTAGGGTCACTATGCTCACACAGTTTTCTTTCCTTGTAGAAAGTTCTTAGGAATTCAATTATCTTTCTCATCTTCCAGATAGGCTCCCAGTTGGCTCTGGTGTCCTTCCATGTTGAGATTATTTGGAAGATGGTTTCTCTGCTTTAAAACCATTGTACTCTAAAGAAAAGAGATGTTTCCTCCTATCCTCACAAAGATGATTCAACCTATGTCTTTGCTAGAATGTGCTGTTTGAAACCCTTCTTATACTTTAGACTACCCTCTTTGGTTACCCTCTTTTATCCTTCAAAGGTCTTGTGTCTTTCTACTCATCTGCCTCTGTCAGTGCTGCCCCGTCACTGGAATCTCTGTCTTCATTCTTTCTCCCAACCAATGTGTCTGGGTCTGACCTCTGCTCTCTTCATGTCTTGGTCTTTGTTAAATGTTTCAGGGATCAAATTAAATTTCGTGACAAAATCCCTCTGGTATTTTAAGTTTAAAAAAAATCTCTATCTGGCTAGAGGGTAGAAAGTTTTGAACAAAATTTCAGCTTGACAACTCACTATATTATTTTGTGACATGTTATTTCCTCATGAAGAAAACCTAATTTCCCTTTAAAAACTAAAATTTTACCTCTAGCCCATCCATTGCAGAAATAATAGGATAACTGTCCTGAGAGAGCTCATCAAAGTCTTTCTACCTCTGCATTTCAGGTGGTCTTCTTGTCCTTTGGGAGGTGCTCCATCTTAAATTCTGAGGAAATGACCATTCTGCAGTTCCATCTATCCATATGGCCTTGGCATCTCTTACTAAGTTGTTCCCCAGTAGCTGAGGGTGCATTCCAAGTGCTGCTTGTGCTAGGCATGAGTTAGGAAATGAATATTGAATGAAAGGGCTCAGAAATGAAACTTTCAATATGTGTTTTGATTAGTTACTGGAGTTGCAATTTACAGTGACCATGTACAGATTTCCTACAATTAATTGTGTCTCAATGTTTGAATAGTTCTCAAGAAAACTGATGGGGAATATTTATGTGCAAAGTTGCTATCTTAGGTATAATAGATATAAAGATAGATGATAGATAATAGATAGATAGATAGATAGATAGATAGATAGATAGATAGATAAGTGCCTTGGGGGAGTGATGGAGTCTTAACTTTATAAAGACAGTTGCTCTGACTTTGATAACAATGTGTCTTCTTTCTATGTCCTTCTTCTGGCTCTCTTGACATCTTTACTTTCTGCTTCTGCCTCTCCTTGGACTTTTCTAGCCAAGATTCAACTTGATGCTCTTGAAATTCATAATGAAAATTATTTAATCTTTGTTTGCTTCTTGGAAAAATTTTAACCACTCTTAGTAAGCACTTTTCTAAGGCTCTGATGCCTGATTGCTTTGCAAACGACACGTATAAAAGTCCCTTTTCTACACAGAAGTCCCCTCTCCTGCTTCTGGCACAACTCTTCTGTTTTGTACTTGTCCCCACCTAACCTATTGTGCAATATGTTCATTCATCATGTTTCCTCTTCTCTCTAGATCTAAGCTCCATTAGAGTAGTGATCTCTGTTTGCTTGACAACTCCCTTTTAATGGTTATAATCCATTCTTGACAGCTCTGTGTTCTGTGTGAAAATGTTAGCTTGAAACCTATTTCCTGCCATTAGTAGGGGGAAAATGATATGTGAATATCAACTCAAACCACATAGCCAATTTCTTAATATATGACTAAAATATAGCTAAGCATCTATACAAGGAAAAAGTGTGTTAATATATAACTAAAATGCTGCTAAAAGCTATACAAGGAATACACTATCTTAATATAGAACTAAAATGTAGCGAAGCGCTCAATACAAAGAAAAATGATATGTTAAGGATGCAAAATGAAAGAAAAATCGTTGTTGTATTTCAAACAGATAATTTAGATATACAGTAGAAGCAGTTACCATACATGTGGAACCATCATTTCTTTGGGTCAAAAGACCCTAGATGAATCTCTACTGATCACACAGTTTTCTTTCTTTTTTTTTAAGATTTATTTATTTATTAATCATACAATGTACTGCTGGCAAGGAAGGCACCAGGTCTCGTTACAGATGGTTGTGAGCCACCATGTGGTTGCTGGGAATTGAACTCGGGACTCTGGAAGAGCAGCCAGTGCTCTTCCCCTCTGAGCCATCTCTCCAGCCCGACAGTTTTCAAAAGGTTCACATGTGATTACCATATGTCACAAGTGCTTTTTCAATAACACTAGGTATTCCTGTGGGACAGTGGTCTTTTATCCTGTCACTTGTATTATTTTTAATAAAACACCAATTGATCAATGGCCAGGCAAGAAGTATAGGCAGGGTAACCAGGCAGGAAATAGAGGTGGGGCGATGAGAACAGGAGAATTCTGGGAAGAGGAAAGGTCTGTAGTTGTCACCCAGCCATAGAGGAAGCAAGTTGAAAATCCCTCAGTGACAAAGGTACCATGCTACATGGCTATCACAGACAAGAATAATGGGTTAATGTAAGATGTAAGAATTAATTAATAAGAAGCCTGAGCTACTAGGCTAACCAGTTTATGATTAGTGTAGACCTCTGTGTGTTCATTTGGTACTAAATGGCTGTGGGACTTGGTGGGACAGAAATCTCTGTTAACAGGTCTTCATTTATATTCAGTTAAAATTTCATATTTCAATCTAAGATAAGTAAAATATTTTCAAAATAGTGTTATTTCTTAAATTAAAAATGTGTTTTTGATTATAATAAAACTATATAATTTTTCCCTCCCTTTCCTCCATTCAGCCACTCCCAGGAACCCACCTCCCAATCCTTCCATGCTCCCCTCACTCTCAAATCAAAGAAAAATTTTTCTTTTTTGATTATTGTTGTTGCATACATATATGTGTCTCTCTGTGTGTGTGTATGTGCAAATTTATAGATACAATATACTAAGTTCACTTTTTTTGTTTATGTGTATTTGATCATAACTCAAAACTGGATAACCAGTTAAGGGGATCATCTTTTGCATAGGCTAATTCTTCTTCTCCAAAATATTTACTGGGAGCAGGTTTTTATTTATAAGATGTTTGGATAGTTAAGGACTAGGGATGTTCTATTTCAAAAATACCAACATGGAAAACTTTTCAGGTAGGTCAAGATTGTGTTCACTGCTGTAGTCATGTATCTTCAAACTGTGCTCAGTATACAATTAAGGACATAAAAGATATTTGACAACAAAGTAGAAACATTTATGATTTACTAGACTTTGGTCTGTGTGTGAATCAAAAATCAGAGTGAAGATACTATTAGTAAATTTCTCTAAAATGCAAGTCTGAGAAAAACTTAGGCAGAGATACATCATATCAGGATGGCACCTAAGAATTGGGGTCTACTCACCACATCTTTGTAGATGAGGTCTGAGCAAAGTCAAGTCAAAACTGTCTGGAATTGAGATGTTTCCTATTAAAAAGAACAGGACAAGACATTAAATAATCAAGGCCCATTTCAACTTCAACATACAACTATCAAAGGACAGAAATGAAAATATCATTTTTCATACAATTTAGAATGGATTAAGTGATGGTCACATTTAAATATTATAGCACAGTGGATGACACATATTTGGTGACCAAAAGACAATAATTGTGATGATTATTGTTGCCACTATGTTTAATCTATATATAGTGAGGCATTCATTCACTTAATTTCCAGTTGAAGTTTGGCTACTATTGAGCACAGAATGCAGTCAGGTTGTGGTTTTATAAGAAGATGTAGAGAAGATACCAAATAGTCAACCCTGAAGACAAGCATATTAGGAGCATTATATAGACTGAGCAGACTCTCTCTCTCTCTCTCTCTCTCTCTCTCTCTCTGTCTCTGTCTCTCTCTCTGTCTCTCTCTCTCTCTCACACACACACACACACACACACACACACACACACATTAATGATTAATAAAAAAAGAGACCAGGAATTTTAAAGAAAGCAAAGAAGAAAATGTGGGAGGGTTTGGAGAAAGGAGAAGGATCGGAGAAAAGTTATAATTATTTTATTACTTCACAAAAACTACTAATTGTTCCAAAAGCCTGCAAAAGAGTCAGAGACAGCCCTGCTTCCTATCTTACTAGGTTGACTTTCCCAGCCTTAGTATAATGGGAGGCGCTTAATCTTACTGCAACTCAATAGGCCTTGATTTGTTAATACCCATGGGAGCAGAGGTCTGCCTCCTTCTGAATAGAAACAGGAAAAATGGATTGGGGAGTAAGGTTAAGTGGAGGGGGGGAGGAAATGGGGGGAGAGAAAAATTGGTCAAACTGTAAAATAAATAAATATTTTATAAAGCATTTCCCTAAAAAACCTACTAGTTGTTCACACATTTAATAAAATATATTCATACATTTCTGTAACATGAGGAGCTGACTTGTCTGGTACCCCCAGCTGTTTAGCCCCAAAGAAAATCACACAGAGATCTCTATAAGTTATAAAGCTGATTGGCCCATTAGGTCAGGCTACTTATTAGCTCTTGTAGCTTATATTAACCCATTGTTATGATCTATGTTAGCCATGTGGCTCAGTAACTTTTTTCAGTGGGGCAGATCACATCCTGCTGCTTCGGTGGTCTAGGCAGGATTTGGGTAATCAACTTTCTCTTTCCCAGAAATCTCCTGTTCTCTTTGCATCATTTCTACTTTCTGTCTGGTTTTCCCACCTATACTTCCTGCCTGGCCAATCTTCATTTATTTAAAACATAATTGACAGATTACAGACAATGCTCCCATGCCAGATTTCCTCAGATTCCTATTGGATATCCAGTAAAGTTATAAACAGTTTGGTTTTATTCTCTTTTGTAATTTCCCGCCCTTTATTAGTATGAAAAATTAACCATGAAGCATACAAAATATTTGAGTGGAAACACTTTGTTCTTGGGAAGCGTCTTGATTTCAGTCCTGCTTCCTCTTACTTTTAGAAAAAGTCATTTGCTCCTCACCACTTTATAAGCTTAGATCTTGTTTTTCTATTTGAAAACATGTTATTTCTAGGTTTGGTTGGTTATATATGTGCTTTAATCTTTTTATGTTTTATTACAGAGTGAAGCTTGACAGTAGCAAGAAACAGCTATACAAACTCCAGAGTCTATGCAGCAGGACCTTGTATGCATGTAAAGGGGCTTGGAAATGAAGGGGAATTACAAATACCAATGGGCATGTGTGCTGTGAAAGTAAGGAAGGATGTCTGCACAATGCAAAAGCACTAAGAAAAGTCCCTTTTACTAAAAAAATTTATTTTCATTTATGGATCAATTCAGGGAATATTTCAAACGTTTGGTTGGCAGGAGCGTATGCCCCTTGTCAATATGATCCCTGGACTTTGTTCATCCAGGAATCTCTATCAAGAGCAATTTTAATTTAAAAGTTTATGGAAAGGCTTGGAGGAAGGCGAGGGATGGGAGAGATCTTGTAATCATGTTATAACCTCATGCTGATATTTTTTTTTGTTCGTTTGCTTATTTGTTTTTTCAGGGTTTTTTTTTTTTTGTTTTACTTCTAAATTTTGTTTTGGGTGGTTTGCAAGGGTAGAGGATGGAAGCAAGAGGTCGGGAAGATGAGTTGGATTGGGATGCATGATATCAAATCCACAAAAAATAAATTAAAATTTAAAAAAAACTACAAAACAGTGAGAATGTTGAGAGGGGAAGTTTCTTTTATTGTCTAGAAAATTAAGTGGTTGCTATGAGAACATTATTGGGGATCACCAGGGCTGGGGGAGGGAGAAACAATGAATAAATCATAGAAAACTTGAGCGTTGGAAAGATGAATAACCTTGGAATAAGAGAGTTATTTATCATATACATATATGATATATCATATACACAGGTATTTGCATAAATGTTGGCACTGGCATTCTGTAAGTTACCATGAAATAATTTGAAGGAAGGGTCAAGGAATTGTGTAAAGTGCTTCAGAGTGCTTCCTCTTTCTCCAAAGGATTTGGGTTTTATTCCTAGCACTCGCATGGCAGCTCACAGCTGCTTGTAACTCCATTTCTGGGGTATCCAGTTCCCTCTGCTGCCATTTCTGGACACAAGTAGCACTTGTGGTACAGAGTCATACATGCAGGCAAAACAAACAAAAATAATTTTTAAAGGAAGCCGGGTGGTGGTGGTGCACGCCTTTAATCCCAGCACTTGGGAGGCAGAGGCAGGCGGATCTTTGTGAGTTCGAGACCAGCCTGATCTACAAGAGCTAGTTCCAGGACAGGCTCCAAAACCACAGAGAAACCCTGTCTCAAAAAACAAACAAACAAAAAATTTAAGGAAAGCAAGTAAAACTAATGAAATTTTCTTATTGCATGAATATAAATATGAGAAAAAAAATAGTGTTTTAGGGAAGACCTGTATGTGTTGATGACTTGGGGAACTGTAAGTAATGACTGCATATATAGTATTCTCTTCATTTGAGAAACCATCTTTTTTTCCTAGTCTGCAAATAAATGGAGGATCTAGAATGTTCCTTTGCACAGTGCTATGCCATCTGGAGCAGAAGCTGGCCACGTAGGTACTGTAAGATAAAACCGACTGTCATCTATTTTTGTATGGTTTGTGAGTTTTGTGTGATTTTTACTCTTTTATTGATCATAGAAGAAATATTCACAAAATAGATAGCATTCATGACATTTGAAAATTTTATGAAATGCAAATTTCAGCATCCATACATAAGCTTTTGTTGGAGCAGAGCCATGCTCTGTTGCTTATGCATTGTCTACAGCTACTTTGAAAGTACAATGATGGAGTGGAATAGCTGCCATGGGAACCATATGGTTTGAAAACTCTAAAGTACTTACAATGGACCACTTCATAGATAACATTTTCTGACCCTGGCTTAAAGAACTGCACAGTCTTTAAAATGGGGGGGAGGGGCTTGGGAGTGCATCGAAGGGAAGGGAAGAAGTAGGGAAAGGAGCAGAGAAAAATATAGAGCTCAATAAAAATAATAAAAAAGAAAAAAACAATCAAAAAAAGGAAGTCACATCAAAGCCTAAAATAAAAGGGTTTGAACGCCAGGGACTTGACTTTGTTTAAATCTAAGCATTTAGAATTCATCAAATACTGGGGTTGGTTTTATTCTTAGGAAGCATTTAAACACCTTAACTTAGTAAGTAATCAAATTTGCCTCTCATGTGATAGATCTACCATGATTTTTTTTTACAAGCAATCCAACTACTTCTAGGAGCAGTGCTCAGTATTTGGCTGTTTACTGTTGTGCAAATTCCCGGGATTCTAGTGTTACTACCATGGATCTAAGAGAGTATGTGAAATCATTCGCATATCCCAACCTCCACCTCCAGGCTTAGTTGGTCATTTTTATATTATTAATAATATTTCCCCAGTAATAAGATCTTTGCCACCCACTGACAGGCTAGCCTAGTGCTGCCTGCTTGCCTGGATTAATTTCGGACAATTGCCTGAGGCTGGCTTCATTTATCATTAACTTCTTGACTTCTGTCACCTCATAGGTTCTTTCTCACAGTCTTTTCTCTAATTATCTGAAACGAATTCTTTAACATGGCTGTCCAAGATTTACTTCTAATGAATTTTGGTCAGTAGATGAAGCCAGTATTTTTCAGTGAGCCCTGCAGGAATGATGAACCTTATCTATACAGTCAGAAGTTCAGATTGTTGCCTCTATGCCTAACACTCAGTCCTTTGGATGGTATGTAAAGAGGCAGAAGAGAGAACTTGGGATCTGCATCCCATGAAAAGACTGAACGTGGCTACACAAGGAGAAATAACACTTCTAAATTTGGCTGTGGACTCATACACATTTTCAGAGTCAAGAATGCCAGCACTCTACATGAATATTGATGTACTCATCCTGATGTAGACAGTGTTGAAACTTGAAAATGAATCAGAGCAGATTAGGTTGTTCAATCCAGCTAATGGCCTCCTTTTGATCAATTTGTCATGGAAAGTTGTGTGCCTGGCAAATATGACATTTTGACAATTTCTAAGATTTTTGTCAGTATGCCACCCTCCTGTAGCAGCAGAGGAAGAAGCATTATACCCACTAAAGGAGGCATTAGTAACTTCAGTGTAAGCTTACATACTTGGCTTTTACCTTTCAATCATGTACTTTCTCACATATATTAAAAGCAAATTAAATGGATTAATACACAGGAGCTACCTAAATATTAATTTATTGGGAAAAACACAGCCCTTTCCTCCTTCATTAATTTCCCAAGGATTTTCTCCTTGGGAAAATAGACTTTTCCAAGCATGGTATTGCGGGGTCTTGAGGAAGACTGATTCCCAATTTTCAGAGAAACTACCAAACTGATTTCTGAAGTGGCTATACAAGTTTGCACTCACACTAGTAGTGAAGGAGTGTTCTCCTTCTCCACATCCTCTCCAGCATAAGCTGTTGTCAGACTTTTTGATTAGCCATTTTGACAGGTGTAAGATGGTATCTCAGAGTTGTTTTGATATGCATTTCCCTAAGCTTAAGGAGGCTGGACAATTTTTTAAGTGTTCTTGACCATTCAGGATTCTTTGTTTAAATCTGTGCCTAATTTTAAATAGGATTATTTGGCATTTTGAAGTCTAGTTTCTTGTGTTCTTTGTATATTTCAGAGATCAGCCCTCTGTTGGATGTGGAGTTGGTGAAGATGTTTTTCCATCTTGTAGGCTACTGTTTCATCTTATTGACAGTGTCCTGTGCCTTACAGATGCTTTCAACTTTATGAGGTTCTATGTATTAATTGTCTATCTCAATGTCTGTTCTTAGTCTGTTTTTGGAGCCCTTAGCAATGGGACGAGAACCTACCCCTGGCTTATGAGCTGGCTTTTTGGAACCTATTCCCCATTCTGGTATGTCAATCCAAACCTTGGTGCAGGGAGAGGAGTTTATTCTTGTTTCAACTTGATATGCCATGCTATGTTGACTGCCATGGGAGGCCTGCCCCTTTTCTGAATGGAGGAGGGGTGGATTGGGGGATAGGAAGGAAGTGGGGGAAGGGAATGGAAGAGAAAAGGGAGGGGAAACTGTGGTTGGTATGTAAAATAAATGAATCAGATTAATAAAAAAGAAAAAAATAAGTATCTTTAAAAAGAGACTTTTCCACCTTCATCATAATAACGAGGCAAGCAATGTTCCCTTATAACCTTTGTGTTGCTAAAATATTAATCATTTTACATCACAGCCCTGGGGAAGCTGAAATGAGTGCAAAGGCAGAAGAAAAGGAAATCATCAATTGCTGACACACTTGCACCATTTATTCTTCAAAGTCACTGATGAGAATCTCTAAGGAAGGCACTTTTGCTAAGTAAAAAAAGACAAAGAATGAAAGGAAGAAAGTGTGAAAAGATGCCTTTGAGGAGTATAGTTTCTGAAATCAATGGATAAGTCTTTCACCCATGGTCAGATTAAGCCAGTTTGCAGATGAATTGAGTATATCCAGGTAGTGCAGAAACCAATTGTGTTATTTCCAAGAATCACACAATTATCAAAATCAGATGGTGAAATTAAGAAAATCCTTCAGCTGTCAAGGGTTAGATTCAGTCAAGGGACTTACAGAGTAGTATTGATCCCATCTGAATAGCATGGTTATGAGTCACTGTTACCACAGGAGACACAAGGAAATATTGAAAAGGCTGAAAATCATTTTCTGAAAATAAATCTATGCTCTCTAAGACTGGGTACTGTGACAGCTGAATTTCTATCTACTATTTTGAAATAACTTGAGAAGGTAGCCATGGTTCAGCTGAAATGCTGATGCTCATGCCTCAAGTCAGTAAAGGTTTTTCAAATCTAAAGACGGTAGAAAAAATTCATAAAATGATGAATAAGGTTATCAAATTTCTGCTATTTGTAGTTTTATGCTAAGGGATATATTTAACTCCTATAGGCTGATCTATATAAATTTTCATGTTTCATGTTAATAATGTTTAAGGAAACGATATATGAAAAAATGCTATGATACATTTAGTATTCCAATTTAAGACTTTAAATTGCATTTGCATAACTCATACTAACTTCTAAAGAACTCTTTTATGCTTGCTTGTGTGTAGTATGTCAGATAAGCAAAATGTCTTATGACATTTACATTAATATATGTAATGTAAGCATGTTTTATTGAAAATATATTCTTCTCTTATATAATACACCACAACCACAATTTCCCCTCCTACCACCCTTCCCAGATCGCCCCATCTCTTCTCTCCTGATACCCACTTCCCCTCTGTTTCCTTTCAGAAAAGAGCAGGCATCCAAGAGACAACAATCAAACACGAAAAAACAAGATGAAATAAGACAAAGAATAAGCCTTCATGCTTAAGAAAATTTATTTAATTAAATTTATGAGTGACACCTATTTTCAGATGCAGTTCAAAATCTTAATTCATATTCTTTTAAAATTTATTTATTTATTTAATGTATATAGGTGTTTTGTCTGCACATAAGTATACCCCATGTGTGTCTGGTTCCTGAAGAGGCCAAAAGAGTTAAAGAAGGTTGTGGTGTTGGAAATTTTATCTAGGTCCTCTGGAAGAGCAGTCAATGTTCTAAACTGTGGTGTCATTTTTCAAGAGCCCAACTAGGACATACATCCTAATAGGTTATCTAATTATTTTTTTTATGAGTGAGGTAGTGCACTAAGATTTAGTCATACAGAAGGGAACAAAACTAAGATATTATTTTAATGAAGCTCAATCTATAGTGAATGGTGTTAGAAAAGAAAACAAATATATTAACAAAATACTGTGGTTAGTTAGACATATTAAAGCACTTTGAAGCCACTTTGAAGCCAAAGACCAGGTAAGAAATGAAAACGAACAGAGGATGTTTGGGAGATATGATCATCTCATAAAAAGAGGCATGTGCTATGGTTTGATTCTGAAATGCTCCCGTAGGATTCTATTTCAAAAAATTGTTGCAGTTATGGTCTTTAGGGAAGTAACTAGTTCATAAGGAGTCTGGCTTCATAAATATTTTAATCATTCTTTGAATTCTCATGTTGTAGCATACTTAAAATATAATGGAATTGTGGAGAATTTATTGGATGTACTAGGTAAACTGATGTATGCTTTTGAAGGATGCATCTTGTCCCTCTTCCCCTATTCTCTCACCAACTTCATCCTTCTGATTCTGGACAGCTATGAGAATAGCTTTGTTCTACTACTCACTCTTAATATCATGGTGTTCTGTTACACCTTGGTCTAGCCTAGATAGAAGCAGTTGACCAAAGACAATGAGTCAAGATGTTTCCTTTTTTGTCTAAATTGTTTATAGGGGGTATTTTGCCACAGTAACTGATGTCTGACTAACACTGTGGGCAGTTTTAATGACAAAATGAAATTTGATCAGAGACCTGATAGAAAAATGTACGAATGAGTCATAAACATTTCTTTGGAAGAGTGTACAAGAAAGGGAGAGCAAATTCAAAGGAGTGTATTTGAGAGATGAAAAGGAACCTAGGGTCAGGAGAACACTGATGAAGGACAGAAGAAAACAGCATATATCAGAGGTTATGAAGGCTTAGAGCACATAAATCTTTGCAGCTGCTTTTACTTTGAGCAAAATGGGGAGCTGCTGACAGATTTTTAACAGTGGACTTAGGTTTTAAAAAGTTTCCTCATACTGAATGTCACTTTGCTGCAGGGGGCAAACCTAGAGGAAGCCAATGGGAAGGCCATGGCAATCTCCAAGTTAGAAAGGCTGATGGCTTCCAGCTGTGTAGCGGTCATGCCTGTGTCCAGACGATGAATGTGTTTCTAAAATGCAAATGAGAAAGTGTGTTGAAGCTTTAAACAAGGTAGGCAAGAAAGAGAATTATAGATGACCCACATTTTCTATACACATATATTTAAAACTAAGACACTATTTGATGGCTTTCATGCAAAAAATGACCATAGGAAGATGGAAACAATAACGTATTAAATAGGCATTTATATCACCAGGAAAATAATGAGGTAATTTAAGGGAGAAAAATTATTAGGTTGGTTCATGATTCATTGTTTTGGACTATGGTGAAGTATTATCATGTGTAGTATTAGGGGTGGCGGGGCTGCATTCCCAGCACCCCGGCCGCCTGCTCGGCTAGCTTATGCTCCGAAATAACAACACACAAACTGTATTCATTTAAACACTGCTTGGCCCATTCTCTTCTAGGCTAATTCTCACATATTAATTTAGCCCATTTCTAATCATCTGTGTGTAGCACCCCAAGGTGCGCTTACCGGGGAGATTCTAGCCTAGTCCATCCTGGGTCGGAGCTTCATCCCGGGAGTAGGGCATGGCATCTCTCTCAGGCGTCTGCTCCTGAGCAAGCTGTGGAGTCTGAGCTCACTTCCTCTTCCTCCCAGCGTTCTGTTCTGTTTACTCCTCCCACCTATCCTCTAACCAATAAAATGGGCCAAGGCAGTTCCTTTATTAGCCAATGACCTTCCTCCATCAATCATGGTGGTAGGAATACATGGCAGAGGCTGCTCACCTTATGGCATCAAGGAAGCAGGGAAGAAGCAGGAAGGCTCTAGGAAGGAGCCAGAGCCAAGATATAGTCCAAAGTCCATGTTCCTCAGATTAACTTCCAACATGTAGACTCTATCCCATGGCTCTCCACATCCCCAATAGCGTAGGCAGACTGGGAAAAGTGGTGAGCTTCATGTCTACAGAGAAGTCCAAACACATGCACATGTACACTTTCACATGTAAGCATGCCCACACACATGAACACTCATACATACATTCATCAGCAAAATAAATACCATAAGAAAAGTAAAATACTGTTTCTAAATGGAAGGATAGTAGGATTAGAAAGCAACAAAAAAATTGAATATTCAAAGAAAACTGAAACCAGAACAAAAACTAAACACTAGGGGAGAAGTAGAAAAATGAGTGAAATTGAACACCTCATAAAAGTAGATAAATAATTATATTTACTGGTAATGAACTAATAAGTTCAAATAAAAATGATAATACTGTTAGAACAAATTATCACAAACACACTTGTGTGCATGTTTTTGCACACAAACACAAACACATAAAACAAAGAGTAAAAAAAAAACATTTATGCCCATCCTCTATGTCTTAGCTAGGATTTCTATTGCTGGAAAAGACACCATGACCATGGCAACTCTTTTGTTTTTGTTGTTGTTTTTGTTTTGTTTTGTCGAGACAGGGTTGCTCTGTAGCTTTTGAAACCTGTCCTGGAACTAGCTCTTGTAGACCAGGTTGGCCTCAAACTCACAGAGATCCACCTGCCTCTGCCTCCCTAGTGCTGGGATTAAAGGTGTGCGCCACCACCGCCTGGCCCATGGCAACTCTTAATAAAGAAAACATTAACTGGGGCTGGCTTAGAGTTTCAGAGGCTTTGTCCCTTATCATCATGGTAGGAAGCATGGCAGTGCACAGGCAGTCATTGTGCTGGGAAGAAGGCCAGATTTCTAAATCTGGTTTGGCAGGCAGCAGTAAGGCACTGGGCCTGACTTAAGCTTCTTAAACTTCAAAACCTCATTAACACATTTCCTCCAATAAGGACACACTTACTCCAACAAGTCCACATCTCCTAAACCTTTCAAATAATTCCACTCTGAGCTATGATCTTATGGAAACAATTTTTTATTCAAACTACCACACTTTATAGAATGATTCATTAAAAATTTTTATATTAGGTTACAATAAATGAATGTACTGAAAATATGCAACCAGTGGTTAACAGAAGACACATACATATGTATGTATGTATATATATATATATATCATCTGACATTAGAAACATATATAAACACATTTAATTTGCATACATTATATTTTGATTATTTTCACCTTCATCCAACTCTTTCCAGATCATCCTCATCTCTCTACTCACCAAAATCAATATTCTCTCTCTCTCTCTCTCTCTCTCTCTCTCTCTCTCTCTGTCTCTCTGTCTCTGTCTCTCTCTCTCTCAAAATTTCTTATACAAAACAAAACACAAAAGTTAATACAAACAAATAAAATCAATTATTCAAAACAAATATAAAATCAAAAAGTAAGTCTACATACCCACTCCCTCCCAAGACATGCACATACACACTCCTTAGCAAAACAAGCAAACAAAACAGAGTCTATTGTATGTTTGCCAATCACTCCTGGGCATGGGGTCTGTCAATATAACTAATAACACTACATTAAAGAAATTTGATTTTTCCTTTTCTAGCAGCCATCACTTGCAAATAGTTCCTTAGTTACGGTGGGCCTCTGTCCATTTGCCCTTCTCCATTCTGAGAATTTTGTCTGGTTTGAACTTGTACAGATCTTGTGTATATTGTTCATTCTCTGAGAGGTTTGTGTGCATCAGTCCTATTGTCTCTTTCAGGGTGTTTTTCTTTCTTTGGAGTTGTCCTCTATCTATCTCTGCCTTTTACTAGTTTTTGTCACCATTTTAGAACAGATCATTGAACTTTGAGAGGAGGTATTTGATGAAGACATCCCATTTAGGGCTGAGTTCTCCAAAGTCTGTAACTCTCTACATATTGTCCAGTTATGAGTCTCTGTGTCAATTGTCATCTGTTGTAAAAAGAGTATGCTCTAATGAAAGTTATGCAATACGTTCATTGGTAGGTATAGTAATATGTCATTAAGAGTCATTTCATTGCTATTTATTTGACAAAATAATCATACTAGGTTTTCTCCTAGGAACTAAGACTTATTTAGTCTTAGATTCTTGACTCCTTTAACAGTGTTAGTTATGAGTTTTATCTCATATAGGAGGCCTATTCTCCATTAAAAACATGGTTGGTTACTTACATCACATTTCTTTCACTATTGGACCAGTACATCTTTCAGGAAGGTCACTGTTGTGGGCCAAAGGTTTTGTAGCTGGGTGATACCGATGGTCACTTTTCTTCTCTGGTAACAGGCAGAGCTATGTTCCAGCACAAAGAAGCCTAGTCAGTCAGGGTGAAGCTTCTGGCTGGGTACCAGTTCAACTTTTCCATATTCACTGTTGAAGGTAAAGAACACCTTCAGCAATTGGTCTTACGATCAGCTTTTGAAGGGATTACCAATAGCCTATGGTGTTTGTGGGAAATGACTATAGAGCCCCTTTGGCCAATGAATTGACAAGATACAACTCATTCCAGACAGTTTTGCTTGTTGGCATAATATATTTTGTTGGGGCATTATCTCCCCTATTATATGGTGCCTACATTTAAGTTACTTTCATATATGTATATGTTTTAAGAAACTTCTACATTAGCTAGTGTCCACATGGCTCTGTAAGAATCCTTTAGTATCATTGTTTGTCCTTACCCCTGTTTCCTCCTTTACCATGCTTTTCCATGTTCCTTCCATTTAAACATCCTATTTTAGTTTCCTGTTTATCTCTAAATAATACTTTATTTCCCCTTCCTTAGAAGATCTTATCCTTATTCAAACATCCACATATAAGAGAAAATATGGAATATCTTTAGCTATCAGAGAAATATAAATTAAAACCACCTTAAGATTTAATTTAGCCCAGTCAAAAGACTAAGATCAATAAGACAAATGTCTTCACATGGTCACAAAGGTATGGGGAAAAATGAATATCTATTCATTTTTGTTTGGTGTTAAAACTGATGGAGCAACTATGGAAATCAGTGTGGAGTTTCCTGAAAAAGCTTAAAATCAATATGTTGCAGGATCTTATTCCACGCTTGGGCATATACCCAGAGGACTCCATATTACTTCAAAGATACTTATTCATCCATGTTCATTGATGCTCTATTCAGAATAGCTGGACATTTGAAGTAGACCAGATGTCTATCAACTGATAAATAGCTAATGAAAATGTGGTGGATTTCCACAATGGAATAATATTTATCTATTAAGAAAATGAAACTATGTGATTTTCAGATAAGTGATGGAATTATAAATATTCACCCCAAGTAATATAACCTAAACCCCAGAATATAAAATGTACTAAAACAAGGAATATAATAAGCAATATAAAGAAGGCCATCTATAGCGATAAAAGTTTCTATTCTTTAGAAAGTCACAATATTCACAAATATGCACAGATCTGTAAACAGAAACTACACGTTCGTTTCCCAGAAGCCCAGACCCAAATAATCACATAGAAACTACATTAATTATAACACTGTTTGGCCAATGAGTCAGGTGTATTCCTAGCTAGCTCTTACATCTTAAATGAACCCTTTTCTATTAATTTATGAATCGCCACAAAGCTGTGGACTAACAATAATGTTCTGGCATCTGTCTCTATAGGCAGCTACATGGTGTCTCCATGACTCTGCCTTTTTTCCTCCTTATCTCTGCTTGGAATTTCCACCTTGCTGTATTCTGTGCTTTCGTAAACCAAAGCAGATTCTTTATTTACCAATGGTAATAAAATATATTCATAGCATACAGAGGGGAATCCCATATCATCCAATAGAGATACTGTAAAATCACAAAGCAAAATAGACTGATTAGTTGGGATAAAGGCAGAAACATGCTCATAGTAGATTATTTATATACTTATGTATTTATTTGGCTTGGGGGAGGCTGAATTCAAGCAATTCTACCTAGTCAGATTCTGTTGCAAGGAGTGGATTGTTTGTCCCAGCCGCCCAGAACCGAAATAACCACACAAACTATGTTAATTAAAACACTGCTTGGCCCATTAGCTCTAGCTTCTTATTGACTAACTCTTATATTAATTTAACCCATGTCTGTTAATCTGTATATGGCCATGTGGCAGTGACTTACCAGCAAATATTTGGCATGTCTAACTCTGGCAGCTCCATGGCATCTCTATATCCTGCCTTCTTCCTCCCAGCATCCAGTTTCAATTCCCTGCGTATCTAAATTCTGCCCTATCAGGCCAAGGAAGTTTCTTTATTCATTAATGGAAACCACAGCACATAGAGGGGACTCCCAAATCAAGGTTCTCTTCTCTGATCCATTTCTAGCCTTATTTGAAATTTTATTCTGAGACTGAAATAGGGTCTGCCGAGTTGCTCCAAATGGCCTCTAACTCAGCTGCTCCTGCCTTTCTCTCCTTTGCAGCTACAGCGACAGGGAATGCCACTTGTCTCAACTAATTTTGAGCAGTTTCTATTTATGGCAGAGGTATGATAGAATACATACTTAGAATATATAAAGGTGCTACAATCCCTGAACTCTGAATTAGGAAGGGCAGTAATGGAGGGCCTATCTTCATTAATGCCCATTCTGTCTGTCAAATTTATATATTTAATGTAAAGTTAATGTATTATTGAATATACTTAGAACCAAGATTTTCACAGTGAAGAAACTTGTCTGAAGTTGCTATAGAAATCTCACTGTGATAAAATCTCAACACACATGTTATTCTTCTAGTGCTGGGGGTTGAACCCAAGGCCACATATATGTGAGTCCAGGGTCCTGTCACTGTGCTACATTTTTGATATCACAGTTGAGGACGTGTAACAGTTCTTTTCTGAAACTTACAGAACAAAACAAAACACTGAACCAAACTACTAAGTTGTGAGAAGATACAATTGGAAGAAATAGACTGTTTAAACACTGTCTATCACTCTGACATGTGAAATTCACAGCACAACAGAGTACCAAATGAAAAAAAAAAACCTCATTAGTTTGAAGTACTCATGATCTTATAATACTTTAACAGGACAGATAATATTCTGACAAACAGATTTTAAAAATATTTAAATCATACTGTTTGGTGACAGAAATGGAGTTAAAAGAAAGGTCAATAATATTAAGAAAAAGAAAAAATCTGCCAAACATAAGAAAATAGAATAATTTATAAATGGTCATTGATCCAAGGAGAAGCTGTAAATAAAATTAGAAATAAAATGATGTTAAATGTGCAGCATGCCCAGCTCTGTGGAATTCAATGGTGGTTTAGTGGGCTGTGCAGGTCTCCTGGAACATAGAATAAGAAGCATATTAGTTTCTTTTTCTGTTGCTGTGAAAAAATACTATGGCAAAAGCAACCTTAAGGAGAAATGTTTATCTAGCTCAGGGTTCCACGCTTTAATTCCCTGTGGCAGGGAAGTCATAGGGGAAGTTTTGTAGCAGCCTACACTCTTGATTCCTCTGAGTTTAAGTGACTTCTCTGATTCTCCTCTTTCCTCTCTCAGACCATACTAACTCAATTTTCAGGAAAAACATCAGTCTGAGCATTGGAGACCACAAAGCAAAGTATTGCCTTGCAATTAGCTGTAAAATTTCTGTGATTTTTCTTTTAGTCTTTTCGTGGGTTGGAGAACAGAAAAATGGTCGCTGGGATGTGAAATAGAGTAATGATGGTGGGGAAGGGAATCAATGGACACTAGTCTTGAAGATGCAGGGATAGCTGGTTACCGGAATATAAGAGCAGGATTTGATATTTTGCTGGAAGGAAGTGTAGAGGTTTAGCCTGTTGTGCACAAGAAAGGATGAAGACCTAAGAGAAATCTGGTCACTGAGGGATTTCAGGAAGTTTTGCCTCATCTTTATTCTGGCGGGCACAGGGACTACGCCTTTAGTTTCCCACCACTGGACAACAATACTGGTCTATCTAGCATTCAAGAGTTTTCTGTGAGTTCTGTCAAATGAATTAGAATTGCCCCCACATGGTGCTTCTGATGGCTGCTAGTGGTTGTGATAGGGTGGAGACAACATTGAGCACACTCTCGCAGCACAGGTGCATTTTTGCTGACCTGCTGGGTGGTCAGTGAACTGAGTGCGAGCCTCCATGGTCTACTGAGTGGCTGGGAAGGAGGAATCTGGGCTTATTTCTTTGGTGTTTCGGTTTGCTAGTCTAATGTGCATCTGCTGCTGTGGTCTCCAGGATCATCTTCTCCCAATGGCCTGGGCGTGATAGCCATGGGGAAATGAGTATCAGTTTGAATTTTCATCTTCTGAGTACTAGTGAAGTCTGAATGTGACTGGGTATGGGAAAGGATGACTGGGGACACTTGATCTAACACCTTAAATGTAATCCAGAAGGAAAGAACAAAGGTTGAGTGAACATGCAGAGAAGTGAACTAAAGAGAAAGGATTGCTGGTGTTTTGTGCTTGTTTTTGAGGATAGTCAAGTCTAATGCTTAAAAATGGGAATGAGAAGGGACTGGGGGGAGTTGGGTAGAGCAGGAAAGAGGATGATAAAAACATTCTATTTAAAATTCTTGGTGAAGAAAAACATATAGCTATCCTCCTGGTTATGGGAAGTAGACAAGATTGCCGGGCAAAAAATTGGGATCTTGGGGGTGGGGTGGGAGGGGGATAAGGGGAGATGGGGAGAGAAAAGTGAGAAGGGGAGGATGGGGGGAACTTGGGGAAACGGGATAATTGGATAGGGGAGCAGGGAAGCACATATCTTAATTAAGGGAGCCATCTTAGGGTTGGGAAGAGACTTGAAACTAGAGGGGCTCCCAGGTGCCCAGGGCGATGTCCCCAGTTAGTTCCTTGGGCAGCTGTGGATAGGGAACCTGAAATGACCCTATCCTATAGCCATACTGATGAATATCTTGCATATCACCATAGAACCTTCATCTGGCGATGGATGGAGATAGAGACAGATACCCACATTGGGGCACCGGACTGAGCTCCCAAGGTCCCAATGAGAAGCAGAAGGAGGGAGAACATGAGCAAAGAAGTTGGGACCACAAGGGGTGCACCCACCCACGGAGACAGTGGGGCTGATCTATTGGGAGCTCACCAAGGCCAGCTGGACTGTGACTGAAAAAGCATGCGATAAAACCGGACTCTCTGAACATGGCGGACAATGAGGGCTGCTGAGAAGCCAAGGACAATGGCACTGGGTTTTGATCCTACTTCATGTTCTGGCTTTGTGGGAGCCTAGCCAGTTTGGATGTTCACCTTCCTAGACCAGGATGGAGGGGGGAGGACTTTGGACTTTCCACAGGGCAGGGAACTCTGACTGCTCTTCAGACTGGAGAGCGAGGGGTAGAGAAGTGGGGAGAGGGGGAGAGGAGTGGGAGGAGGGGGAGGGAAATGGGAGGCTGGGAGGAGGCGGAAATTTTTTTTTTCAATAAAAAAAGAAAAAAATAATATAAAATTCTTGGTGGTTGTATTTATTATATGATGGAAGAATCTATTTCTAATAAAAATAAAAACAAAGAGGAAGATGGAGAGATCAAAGGTATCATGCTTGATTGCTTTCTTTTTGCAATTTTATTTTTATGGATTCTCAAAAAAGTTCTGTTTTTGCAAAAGAACATTTACTGGATGGATGAAATAAACCTTTCTTTTAAATGGAGTTTAAGCACATTATTTATAACATTTGAAAGAAAATTGTCAGAGAATTGCAACAGAAAAATGAGCCTTCAGAGTACAGTGCTGTTTCAAGTTATAAGAGTGCTTTGCTGGATCTGAGATTCCTTAGGGGAAAATAGAAGGACATCGTGATGTCTGCCAAACTAATATGGATTTAAAGGTTGCAAACTGGAATGGGGTTGCAGCTAAGAGCATTTTCCTAGCAAGTGCAAGGCCCTGGGTTTGGTCCTCAACACCAAACAAATAACTGAAAGAAAGAAAGAATGGATAAATAAATATAAATAAAAATTGTAAGCATATTTGTGGTATCTAACCATAATATCAGTGCAAGAAACTCCAGTTTGAGGTTGTTTCTCTTGCTATGACCAGCAAACAGGCCCCCCTCTCTTTGTCATGCTACATAGCTCCACCTGTGCCTATATGATGCAACAATTCAGGGACTATGTGTTATCTAACATTAGAAGAAAGACTTGCCTCTGTAGCTTTAAAAGGACCATTGTTGGAATGTTGTGCATGGAAAAAGTCTCATGAGGGAAGTTTCATGAGAATATGTACATGCCTGGTACCAAAACTATTGAGAAGAGGCTGTCATCATATCTCCTGGAACTGGAATTACAGGTACTTTTAAGTCACCATTCCTGATCCTATGCAAGAATAGTAATTGTTCTTAATTTCTACACCATCTCTCAAAATCTATTATTTTAAATATAGACTCTTTTTATCAGTTATTTGCATTGCTTGACAAATACTTTCAGACTCTGGATATAAAATTTACATTTGATAAATGTGTATGCTTTATTCAGCATCTTTAAAATTGTTCACGACAAAAGCATCTCTACAAAGTCTTTCAATGCTAAGTGAAAATGTTTGACTCAGGACATCTGCTGTGCAAATCTGTTTATGTGTCTACAAATCAGCGGTTATATTGGATGTGAACTGTGGTAATGCTGTAGAGATCGGTGATATTATAGCACTGAATGACACTTACACTGTGGCTTCTTAAAGAGGTCCTTGGAGAAAGAGGAGGTGAAGCATTGATTAAGATAGTTTCCAGTTTCATCTCGGAGAATTGACTTCTGAGAGAAGGTGGACACTTTCAATTACAGCCATCTCCACATCGCGGATACACTACACACTACAGATAATTTATGTAGCATTCAATTCATCATTAAGAAGTTTACAAAGAATTGAATATTTGCTGCTCTGCAGATGAAACGACAATTAAACGCTGAGTTTCTGCATGCATAGTAGACATTACAGACAAGTAATAAGAGTCAGGTAGATTCAGTAGGATTTGCAGTAGCAAAAAGGGAGCATTTTCACTTTTTCCTGCCATTCTTTGTTCCTTGTTTGCAGTGTCCTTGTGCATGTTTAATTGTTTTGGGAACTAAGGTATTGGTGCTCTATGCTGTCTTCAGTATTTCTTCTGTTGTTGAATTTTCATCATGGAGCCTCTGATCCTTGCATTACATAAATTTCATTAAATATTTCAAAGTCATACTTATTCTTAATAATTTTATTATGCAAAATTGAAATGATAATATTTGTCCTGCAAAATTATTACAGTTGTATATGATTAATCTTTAGTTTCAAACTTCATACTTAGAAAATATAGTAATGTTTAAAATACAAATTATTTAATATTTTATAAGTATTATTTAAGTATTAAACCATAAGTATAAATTAGTTATTCTTTTTAATTATTGTAATTAGACAAAATAGTTGAGATAATTTGTCTTGAGAATATTACATATGTCTTCAAATATATATTTCAATTTTCTTAAGAAATATTTTCTGAGTCAAGTGTAATCTTTCTTTTCACATAAAATTTGTATTAAATTTTATTTCATAGTGGAACAATGCTAAATGTTATTCCATTCTGGATCAAAATGCTTCTAAAATAGATATCTAAGGACAGATTGATCTCATGTGGTTTTCTTTGAAACTGTTTTGAAGAAAACTGACTTCAAAGATATCAAAATAACAAACAAGAAGTATCATTCAAAAGTCTCTTTAATTTCTTCTGATTGCAAAGAGAGTGATTTTTCATTAACATTATAGTCTTTTGACAACTGCTTCTACAATTTAGTAACATTTAAAAATAATATTATTAGTTCCAGGACAGGCTCCAAAACCACAGAGAAACCCTTTCTCTAAAAACCAAAATATATATATATATATATATATATATATATATATATATATATTTCTTGTATCTTAATTTTGAGGAATAAAAATCTTAAAATTGTTGCTATTTTCATGATTTAAGTCTAGTTACAGTACAGAATTATTCCAAGATTATGTAATCATTTTATAATAACTCTCTAGACTTTTAATTTTGAATAAAGATCCATTTCTATATCAGTCATGAGTTCTTTATTGATTAAGGATGAGACCTTGTGGGAAAATATCTTTGATTCCAACCTGAGAAAGACTGTTTTTAGAACTTTTCTTGAACCAGAAATTCTCCTTTCTTCGGTTACACAATGTTTATTTATATTTAATTTATACTTATTCATTGAGATGGCCTTTCTTTGCAATCTATAATTGCTACACGCTTTATGTCTTAAACAGTCTCTGAAGAAGAAAGAATGACTGTTCAATTCTTTTACCTTGACTTTGCTTAGGTTTTATTTTTTCCTTTATGCCTCTCTGGTTACCAACTTTGGAGAACAAATGCAGTGATTAACATAGAAAAGTTAATAATATCTTACACTTTGCCAAAGATGTTGACTTTAATAATTATTATTTTTTGGTTTGACGTTAGGAATGAACCTAATGCCTCATTTTTACTAAAAACTTACCACTTAGGCACTCCTCTATCCCCAGATCATTGCTAATAAGATTTTCTAATAGGATATTCTCCAGGTTTTTGATATTTTTGTCTTTTTAAAGTAAATTTTCTTCATGATTTTCATCTGAATTTACTATTGGAGTCTAATAATTATTTCATGGATGTTCTACAGTGTTCATATTCTCTCAGTTTAAGCTTTAAAACATAAAGTATGCCAGTTTCCCCACTTTAATATACTTCAAAGCAATTAACATTTACTGTGTAATACATGTCCTAAAGTGAACAGGCACAGTTATGGGACATGATTTCTCCAAGTTATGGTCAGTGGCAAACACATTAGATAAAACACACCTCAGAATTGATATCAGTTTTGACTGTGATATCTTGAAGACTGCTACAATGCGACACGTAGTAAGTGGCTAATATTTCAAAGTTAGTCGATAGTACTCCACTGGACTCAAATAGATTTGTTAACCTGTTAATAAAAGGAAATCCGATGAGATTTTTAAATGACTGAGAAGACAAGAGGGAAAGTTATAGTCTGTCCATAACAGCTGGCAAACTTTTCTTAAATGCTTTTAGGGAGAAAATTGATAACATCCATGATTGGCTACAGTTCAGGGTACCCAATTCCAATGTGCTGTCAAGTGTGGTTTGGTATTGATTAATACTCTAGATACATTGTTTTCAGACATTTTGATGTATAAAGGTTGTTTTATTTTAAGAATAGCATTCACATGTGTTTTCTAAGACCATGGTAAATATATGAAAAAGGAATTAATGAATAAGTTCACATTGTTTAGGTTAATGTTTCTGTAAATCATCTCATATGAATCTAAGGAAAAACTTTTAGAGTCTAAGCAAAGTCAATCTATTTTAGTAAAAATATTTGAATATAAAATGTAGATTGCTAGTCTAGGCACTGAATGAACATACAAGTAACATGTGACCTTCTGTGTAGAAGCCACATCACTGTATCACATGTGTGGAGGCTGAAATTATAGATACCAAAATATAAACAGTTCATTAATACAAGTACTTTGGAGCAAAACAAAGTATGATATGCAATAAAATAACCAAAGAAAGTTTTTACTAAAGCTATATGTATAAAAATTTAAGGAAAAGAGAGGCTAGGTCAGAGAAGTCCAGTGGAAGAGCATTTTTGCAGAGGCTTGCCTTCCAAAGTTAGCAATTCTTCAGTTAAGTTTTGAGGCCAGTGGGATACCAGTGTCATTAGGCAAGGTGAGACAATGGTAGAATAGTCACTAGAGGAGTAACAGAGGGAGTAGAGTGGGAATTATTTAGAGGCTTCTTGAATTTGGATCGGAGAGATGATTCTTGGGTTGAGAGCACTGGCTGCTCTTCCTGAACACCAGAGTGTAATTTCTACCACTTTTCTAGTGGCTTGCAACTGTCTGCAACTCCAGTTTCAGAGGATTTGATGCCTTGTTCTCACATGATTTTCAGACATGCATGCAAGCAAAACATTGATACACATAAATAAGAAAAGGTTTTTTGTTTTTTTTTTGTTTTTTTTTTTTTTTTACCATGAGTGTGGTTGGAAAGTGATGTTGGGATCTAGAATGGGAGGACTGCTGCCTGCAGTTGTGAGATCATGGGGTGGGAATTAGGATCAGAATGTACCAGCAAGGTGTACCATTATAATTGGGGCAATTGGTAACTGTACAGGTTAACTGAAGGAATAACTGTCCAAATATAGTGGCCTGAAATTTGTCTGTATAGGGATGAGCCCAGGTCATGGCAGTGGGTCTCACTCTCCAATGTTCCCCTTGACACTGCCACCAGCTTTGAAAGTCTAATTTCTCAATTATTCTAGGTAATAAAGAACAAAAGACCAGTTCCACTTATTATCCCGTCTTCTATGAGCAAACATTAGCCCATGAGAGACCCATCTAAGAGGGGAGAATCTTATTCTATCATATTAAAGATTGATTATGGGGCCCTCCACCTCCTTTGAAAATTCTGACTCAAACTTTGTAGATAGTCTAATTTGCGGCTACTGTTTTGATGCAACATTGACTTTTGAAATTCCATTCATATTATTTAAATGGGATTAACTATATTAGTAGCTATATAACTTAAAAAAACAGTTAAAACATGCTTAAAGGCTGGGGCCAAATATACTTTATTCTAAAATTTTAATTTTTCTAATGTTATTTAAAAAATAAATCATTTTGTTTTATGTTGTAAGATTTTACTTTAAAACTGTATTTAGTAAAATTGGCTGTTTCTGATTGACAAATTAATAATGACAAGACATGGAAGACATGGTAGATCTCTGTTATTTTTAGGCCTTCCAGGGCTATGTAGCAAATGAGACCCTATCTCAAACAAAGAGAAAATTATTAAGTAGATTGTACAGAAACTTAATGAACATTACAGGTGCATTTTGAATAAGATTTCTGCAAGTTAAAAACATCTAGAGGGGTGACAAGATTATGCAGCAGATAGAGGACCTTGCACCAAATCTGATGATATTTTGTGTTTGACAAAAATATTGATCCATTGACAGTGAATTAAAAGAATTATTATCTCAGTTTTCTGCTTCTTCCTGTCCCACAGACAGCTCAACTGTGTCTCCTTGTGCAGTGACAGCCTCATCCCCAAGACATGATGGTGAAAGTCAGAGTGAACGTATTTGGCCATATTGGGTCAAATACCAGGACTGTTGCCTGGTCCAGCAAAGTGGAAGTCATTGCCATCAATGACCCCTTCATTCATTTTAACTACATGGTCTACATGCTCCCATATGACTCTACCCATGACAAGTTTAACAGCACAGTCAAGACTGTGAATGAGAATCTTGTTATCAACAGCAAGGCCATCGGCATCTTCCAGAAGCAAAACTCTGCCAACATTATATGGCATGATGCTGGTGCCGAATTTGTTGTCGAGTCTACTGTCTTCACCGCTATGGAGAAGGCTGGGCCCTACTTGAAGGGTGCGGTCAAGGAGGTCATAATCTCTACCCCATGCTTGTGATGGGAGTGAGCCACGAAATGTATGACAACCCAGTTAAGATTGTCAGTAACACTTCCTGCACCAGAGTCAAGGTCATCCATGACAATGTTGACATTGTGCAAGGATTCATGACCATGGTCCATACCATCACTGTCTGCCAGAAGACTATGGATGGCTCCTCACTGGAGCTGTGTTGTGATGGTTGTACAGCTGCCCAGAACATCATGCCTGTATCCACTGATACTGCCAAGGCTGTGGACAGAGTCATTACAGAGCTGAAAGAGAAACTCATCGGCATTGCCTTCTCTGTTTTTATCCCCATTGTGTTCATCAAGGATCTGACATGCTGCCTGGAGAAAGCTGCCAAGTATGGAAACATAAAGAAGGTGATGAAACAGTCATCAGAGAGCCCACTGAAGGGCACCCGGTACTACACTGAGGACCAGGTTGTCTCCTATGACTTTTATAGTGATTCCCACTCTTCCACCTTTGATGCTGGGGACAGCATTGCTCTCAATGACAACACTGTAAAACTCATTTCCTAGTATGACAATGAATATGGCTACAGCACAGGGTGGTGGACCTCATGCTCTACATGGTTTCCAAGCAGTAAGAAGCCCTGGAGCCCACCCAACATGGACACAAGAGCAAGAGAGAGGCTCTTGGATGTTGAGCAGTCCCTGCTTTAATTCGGTCCCTGACTCTGAGCATTTGCATTACAGTTTCCATGCCAGACCCTCAGAATAACAGGAGAGATTAAGAGGCTTAGGAACCCTACTCTCTTAAACACCATCAATAAAGTTCACAGCACACACAAAAATTTTATTATGTCAGACCAACACGGAGTTTTGTCACAAAACTGAAATAAATTTCAAATATTTTTTAAAAACTGTACTGCAGCCTATATATTTTGTTAACATGTCTCTCTAGTCATACTGGTGTCTAGAAGAATAAGATGTTAAAATGTGAATAGCTATCAAATTTTATACCGTCTGCAAAATATCATCTGAAAAATGATGAGGTTAAATCAATATGACATTTTGATTCCGTGGGATATATGTAAATGGAAAAGTCATCCATGGTGGTGACTTTAAGTCATAATGAAATATTTCAGATGTCAACAAAAATAGTTAAGCACTAGAGCAAGCAGATGTGAACACTGCTAAGGGATTTTTGCAATACCCAGTGAGATGAGGGAGAATTTCCACAACTGAAACCTAGTAGAAGCCTGGATATATCTTTAGGCTTCAGGTCATTATCCACATTTTTTAAGACAAAGGGAATGCAAAAATAATTGCTTTCCAGACTTGAAAATATTGCTAGTGAAAGTGTTCTCCTTTGATTCTTATCAGGAATAAATATATAGTTGAAATCTGCATTAGATAATAGAGATTTTTAAAAATAAATGAACTTCATGATGGGATGGGTTGCCAGGAGCTAGAAGTTGCTAAATCTCAACACCATTGTAACTTCTAATAATGCTTGAAGCACAATAACAAGATGTCTGGGGTGGTTTGGCAGACCTTCAATCTGTAACTGTGAACATTTTCTCTCCCTCTTTAGGATTGCTTCTATCCTATTTAGGACTCTTTCTAAATTACAGTTTGGTGCCCAGTCTGTCTGGTATTATTTTTCAAACACTCAATGCGTACCACAGAAAATTGGAGATGACACACACATCAGATAGTTCTATCCAATTCAGCTTTGGGGTTCTATAGAGAGACAGCAGTTTAAGTGATTTGAAATTGGGTTGTCATCCAATTTTTTTCAGGTTGAGAGCTTCGAAGCCTGAGCTCCTTTTCACCAAAGACTCTGAGGACAGATTAGAGTGATTCCTTTCTCATGATTTCTGTTGATCTTATTTCTCCCTGTGGGATTTGTAGTCTTGCTAGAAAGATCTTCAGTGGTGAATCTCTTACTCATCTTGGTGTCCCTGACCTCAAAGCCTTGCTTATCGCCCAGTATGATACCTACATAGGGGTAGATAGTATACAGAATATACCTCTG
The DNA here is from genome assembly GCF_018167655.1 of Microtus oregoni. NCBI lineage: Eukaryota > Metazoa > Chordata > Mammalia > Rodentia > Cricetidae > Microtus > Microtus oregoni. The sequence goes on from NW_024543065.1 coordinate 32,672,104, forward strand.
ATCACACTCTGCTGCTTCAGGATTTGAAGAATGACAGATTTTGTTTTGAATAAAATGTCCTCTCAATCTTAGCATAGTCATGAGTTATAGTCATTGCCAAATTTCCTCTCATGTTTACATTTATTATTTCTGTGAGTCAGACATTTTGCTTCGAATGAACAGAAACTCTTAGAGCAAATTTCATTGCATTAGTGCTAACATCTCTCCCAAAAATATATAGTCCAATAGCATTAACTTTGATTTTTTCCTTACTTCTAATTTGTTTTTGAATAATTTCATTCATGCATGTATTGTGTTGCTGTCCGATCCATAACTCATCTGTCCCACCTAATTCCTCCTCAGTCTATGCTGGAATTTTGTTTCGCTTGATACATTTCTTCTTATTTAAAAAGTTCAGTAGAACTTATAGAATAGATGCTTCCTTGAGCCATTGCTTGTCAACATGGAAGGAGTCAACTTTGATAATTAGAGATGAGGCATTTATTGACCCTTAGGATGGAGGCAGTATGAAAGGTACTCTGGTGTGAAATGAAGTCAGTTTTGGTCATATACTAATAAAACCTGGTATTAGATATGAATCTCTGATTAGAGATTTTTCTATTAACTTTTTAAAAAATTAAAATAAAAAATAATGAGTTGCTTTAAGACATTTTATGCATACTTTGTTGTTCTTGACCTTTCCCGATTCTCTTGCCTCTCAGTCTGATCATGCAACAGTCTCCACTGCACTTTTTTGTTACTGTTCCCTTAAGGCTTCCTTCACTCCTTTCATGGTCCACTTTATACTTTCATACCCAACATCCACCACTTTAAAAATATACAAAAATTAATGTTTAGGATCTGTACTGAGAGAAAGCATACAACAGCTGCCTTTCCCAGTACAGGCTGGAAAATTACATTGCTTTGTAATTTCAGTTCCATCTATTTCCATAACAATATCATGATTTCATGCTTTTCATGGCTAAATACAATTTTACTGTGTACACACGCAATATTTTCTTTTGTTACTCATCTGTTCATGGGTGACTCTAAGTTGATTCCATTTCTTAACTACTTTAAGTGGCGTAGCAATAAATGGATATGTAAGCACTCCCATGATAGGACTTCCATACTGATGTGCATAATGGCCGCACAAGCTCACATTCCCTCCAGCAGTGAGTAAGGTGTCCTCTGTTCCTACATCTTTACCCACATTTGTTATTTGTTCTTTTGATGACTGCTATTCTAGCTGGGTCAGATGTAATAAGAAGTAGTTTTAATTTGCATTTCCTTTATAAATAATGGTTTTAAAGACCAAAAAATATTGATTGGGCATTAATATTTCTTTTAAGAACGGTCTGTTTAGTACCTTAGTTCATTTATTGACTGAAAGATTGATAGTTTCACAGTTCTTTACATATTCTAGATTTTAATCATCTGTCAGAAGTGTAACAGGTAGGTACAAATTCTCTTCTATTCTGTAGCCTTTTCAACAAGGAGTTTAGTTATAATTATATAGCTAATACCCGAATTTAGAAAATATTAGCAAGTAAACTAATTACTATATTAGCCCCAAGTTTTTTACATATTGCAAAGTAGAAGTTATAAACCAGGCCTTGCCATACTTAGTAATTCAGATTATTAGTTATGTAAAATAAAAACGTTACTCACAGCCTTTGGATACTATATTTATTCTGTTATTACCAACATTAATCAAAGTTAAGGATGACCTTGACCTTAGCTGGTAATCATTATAATATAATGAGTATCTTTTAAATCATGGCTTTAAAGGCTAATTTTAAAATCTCATGATTATAAGTGTAATTGAGCAGATTTAGATCTGAACAACTCTTGCTATTTTAAAAATAAAATTTATCCAGTGAGGGAAAAATGATTTGCTCCATTTAAGATGATTATGAGGTAACTTAGAAAAGAATCTTCCAAAATATTTTAAGCAATGTGCCAAGTAAAGTCTCAATCCCATTTATAAACATAAAGCCCAAGATAACAGAATCTCTAGACACCCATATATACATATGTGAATTCATCTGCAAAAATAGTCTGCTTGTATCTCAGTCCCAACAGCATGGACAAATGTAAGCATCATTAAAGCAGAGATACCTTCAGGAATATTTTCAATGTACCATTTGAAACTTCAAGTCTCACTTTGACTTTGGAAAGGCCAAAATTCATATGAACATCTATATCTTTCTACCCAATTATAGTCAATTACATAAACCAATGTGTAATGCTGATACAAGTTTCCCCTTGGGAGGACACCTATTTCTCTTATTAGCTAAAAAATCTGATTATAACTTTAATCTCATAGGATGTAGTGAGCTTAACGCTTATAGTGTCAACTCTTTAAATGTCCTAAAACCTAAAAGACTAAGCTTATCTTTCCTTTTTCAATTTCTTTTTTATTTTCCTTTTTTTCTTCCTCTTTCTTTCCTCCCCCACCTCTCTCTCTCTTTCTTTCTTTTTATTTTTATGGTTGATTTATTTACCTTTTGGGAAGCAGTCATTGTACATTGCAATTACAGTTCTTTTTATGAATATACCTATAAATGGCATTAGTAGTCTTTGACAGTTCAATGTGCCTTAATAAACATGCATTTCAGTAAGTACTTTAAAATTAATGGATAGATCAAATGTAGACCATTCAAGACAACACATTTTGTGGAGATAGTGTTTTGCTTTGTTTATAAAGTGTTCAATCCTGGGAATTTGTAAAATCACTCAACATTGCCAATTTGTAGCTGCCTTTTATAGCCTGTGATAACAAATTATGATAAAGCATACATTAAAGTATTTGTAAGTCTAATTTCAGCACTCAGCCCCATACAAAGGCTAATACAATTTAATAACATGTGGAGGAGTAAGTATGTCAAAGTCACAGTTTCCTCCCTTTTGAACACTGTTAGAAGGGTTCCCTTATACTTTAGTGTCTTATGTTTCTCCCCTGAGCACTTTGAATGTTCCAGAGTCATTGTAGTTTAAATGTCACACTCATAGGCTGTGTTCTGAGCAGGGCAGGATCCATGTCTTTCTTTCATAATTGTATTTTTAGCATTTAGCACCTAAAAATAACCTGAAATATAATAAAGTTTCCCTCTAATGGTTTTTGAATGACTGAAGAAGCTGACATCAATTTGTGTCAAATCCTTTCATTTAAATATGGCTTTGGCAAAATTATAAATGTGGTTTTAGAGAAATAACTATGGTAGATCAAGAAGATTTAGGGATCTCTTAACTTTGATTGAAAGATTTGAATATATTTATAAATATAGAAAAAATAAAATTACTTACATTGTTATATTTCTTTGTTCCTAGTTCTATGACAAAAAGAAAATTATTACAGTAGCAATGACATTTGCTACGATTTCCAAGGATAATATTCCAGGTGTCTCCATCAGTAAGTAAGTTCTCATTCTTTGTATGGATGTAAAATGTAGCTTTGATCTCATAGTATACGTATGCTTCCTGATAAATTCTAACATCTTCTACACAAATATTCGTAGAGGACATAAAGATAAGGATTCTCTCGCTTCATGCCTTAGAAAGAGAAAGAGAACTAGCAAGTAGACATCCTTCTTCCCTGTGGAAATTTGTTGTTATTTTTATTTCTTGAAAAGGTAGGCTCATCAGAAGTAGCTGTTGTGATACATCATGATCTTGAAGTGAGATAAAAAGCACATCTCACCATTTCTGCCTGCACTCTGGGACAGTGCTTCTCACATTAGAGGGCTTCAGCTCAGTGTGGTGCTCATTGTGACGAGACTAGAGGTGGCATGGCCGGAATTCCTGCAGAAAGGACAGTGTTCCGAATAGGGAATGCTTCTCAAGGTATCCATGGGACAGCACACACTGCAGATATATGGAGACACTGATGAGAAATCTTAACTGAGATCACAGAGTCATGCCCTAGCAAACTTCAAATTTGATGCCTTTGTGAATTGTCGGCATTGCCACTTGCTCGTGGAAGGGTTTTAACAGAGAATTTATACTCTAAGATCCGACCTACTCCAGTGAATACAGAGAAGTATTAAGCAGTATCCTTTCAGGCCATGAAACCAGATTTTGGAACATATTTACTATAAAAAATGTGTTTCTCATGATTAACTAAATATAAATGGGTTCCTTTGATTTTACAGTTTTTTTTTTCCTGTTTGGTATGCTGCTGGTTTGTGTGTGTTCCAGTTGGTAGACATGGGGAGCTGTAGGCTTTCCTTCTTGGAGATGCAGACTATCTTTGCTATCATGAAACTTTAAGTGTTAAGGGATAACTTAAAGTGTTAGGTAATTTGTTCTTAATTATGATCAAAATATTGTCTGGTAGTGCTGCAGAATCTCTTCACTGCAAACAAGTTTAAACTGTAGGAATCAGTAGAAATAAGAGCCATAGAAAATAAGCTTTGAGTCAGGTGTAATAGGTACTCTTAGATAAACATGTACTATCAGATTAGTTTACTCTCTTCCTTTTGAGTAAAAATTTTGTTTCAGTTTGCAGTTAGTTTTTACCTGTAAGAAGTCACAGTTTGAGAGAACATGGTTTTAGCAAGTGGGGAAGATCAGATGACTGTAGTCACAGGAAATGCCACACCAACTTACATAGTTTAAAGTTGTTTAAAAAATTGAGAGCCATAAAGATTTTCCTTCCATCAAGGGTGTATGTCCTCGGTACTACCCAGTTTTGTCTAGCCAGGCATGAGCATATAGATTGCTACCATTTTACTTATTGTAGCCAATATAATTCATTTCAGTCACAAACTGACAGAGGAAAAAAAAGCCTACTTGCTTTATTTATTTACTTATTTATTTATTTTGAGCTTAAGGTTATTTTTTCTGAATTCAGATAGTATGAGAAATTTCATTGCCTTTTCAAATGTGAGAATTTTGAGATATGTTCTCTGATGGAGGAAGGTCATTGGCTAATGAGACACTGTTCATTTCTTCTATTCCGATTTGTTATGATGGACCACGCCCTCCTGAAGGGTTGCAGTGAACATCTTCAGAAAATTGGTTTGCTCCACTGCCAACTGAGATGAAAATAGCACATAGGTTATACCATGAAAGACCTAATTAACTACGCCCCCATTCAGCAGGAAGCAGTTTGGAGAGAAAAAACTGCGCCCATGTTCCCAAATATGGTTTATAAAAGTTCTTTGACATTTAAAGGGAGATATGATAGAGATATGAATAATTTACATTGATATGGATTTTGTTTTAGTGATTTAAATTTAAGGTCAATTTTGTTATATGTATATGTGTTTCTGATCTTGATTAAGGAACTGTGATTGTGTAGTTCATTTAAAAATGTAATGTATAATTAGAAATATAGATTGTTAATAGATAATCATAATAGTCAAGTTTGTAGTCATGTTAGTTAAGATTTTCTAGATGTACATAGATATATTTTAGATAGGTATTCTTCATATCTTTCAAAGATTATAGAATATGGCATTTTAAATGTTTTAATAACTTAGGACTTTTCATGACAATGAGACACTCTGCTCCTGGCAGCACCAATCTACTTCAAGAGGAAGATGGGCATCGAAGAGGCTCGTTATGGAGTTTGATAGCCATTTGGGCAAGAAACTGCTCTTGCCTGGACTATTGCATAAACTGGACACAGAGAACCCACAGAGAGAGGACTACTGAACTTGCCTAAGGTGAGATGATCTTTCAGGGTTCCTGATTCATGAAAGAGTCTGCGAGACATTCTGCAGGACACGAGAGATAGTGACTGAACTGACTTTGAATTTTCCTGCTTTATGGAAATGTCTGCTGGATAGCTTGGGCCTGAAGGCTGAAGATGGATGCCCCAATGATACAGAGGAACTTTGGGTGACTGTCCAGGCAGCGAGATGTCTCTGTCATTTCTAGAATTTTAAAAGTTGCTTTTTTTCTTGTTTGCTTAGGTAGTATTGTATCTTTCTGGAGTCTTTGATGGAGTTAAGAATAGTTAGTTATAGTTATAGTTTTCCTTAGTTATGATAAAGATTATTGTAACTTTTACTTGATAACTGTTTTGTTATATGTAATTTTGCTATGTTAAAGTTAAAGCCTTTTTTTTTTTAAACCGAAGAAAGGGAAATGATGGAGGAAGGTCATTGGCTAATAAAGGAACTGCCTTGGCCCATTTTATTGGTTAGAAGATAGGTGGGAGGAGTAAACAAAACAGAACGCTGGGAGGAAGAGGAAGTGAGCTCAGACTCCACAGCTCTCCTCTCTGGGGCAGATGCCTCAGAGAGACGCCATGCCCGGCTCCCGGGATGAAGCTCCGACCCAGGATGGACACAGGCTAGAATCTTCCCGGTAAGCGCACTTTGGGGTGCTACACACAGATGATTAGAAATGGGCTAAATTAATATGTGAGAATTAGCCTAGAAGAGAATGGGCCAAGCAGTGTTTAAATGAATACAGTTTGTGTGTTGTTATTTTGGGGCATAAGCTAGCCGAGCAGGCAGCCGGGGTGCTGGGGATTCAGCCCCGCCTCCCCCCTATTACTACAGTTCTCCAGTTAGGAGTGCACCAACTCTGTGACAATGAAACAAACTGAATCTTTACTTTAGCTTCTTTCTGGGAGGAGACACCTGGAAAATATTCATGAATCAAAAGGACAAGTGGATGAATGCTCTCTACCTCATGTTTATCCATTTTAATAATCACTGCATTTTACATATCCATTTGGGGATAATTTAAGTATGTATAAAAATAAAGCCATTTCCGGTTTAATGAATATCTGACAGAAGAATGATTTTGAAACTGTAAGCAAAGCTTTTGTCTGTTATGAAGAAAACTACTTCATTAAGAGGGACTAGGGTAGTAAAGAGAAATGATGTCATTAAAATGAACGATTTTTAAGTTGTTCAGCAAAACAGTTACTGTTGTAGCTATAGCTATCTGCACATGCTGCATGTCCTGAAAGGTATAGAAAAAGCTTACATTTGCAACTTTCTGTTAAGAAAAATGAAAGGGGTAGAAATTTGATTTCCTTTATGGCTACATGAGCATTATTTCATTCTTGATGAGGTGGTAAACTTCACGACAGTAAGCTTTTTATTTTTCTTGTACCTGAAGTCACATCTTGAACTTGAGCCCTTGCGTGCACAGCAAACATTCTCTTTGAAATTGCTAGAGGCCTTTTCTAGGCAATGGTTAATGCAGTTGAATTTTCTTCCTCAAAATTTTCTATGATTTTTTTTTATGTGGTAAAATTGAAAGGGTTTAATTAGAAAGAATAAGAAAAGTAGCCTTTCAATGACTATTAATGAAAAAATACTCCCATTGTCATGTATTATTAAGAAAACATTCTAAGTAGATTTTTCTCCTTACCTAAAAGGGGACATTTTTATATCCTGTTGCCCTGACTGTTCTTAGACCCTTGAGCATACATGCCCAGTCAGCTCCTAAATCATACAATGCTTCCTCAGACTTATTTTCTTTGATGTTTCTATTTTATTCTAATATATAAGCTTATAGAGTATATTAAACTGTCTTATTTATTCAGAAGATCTTTAGGGTTATAAATCAATAATGGAGTTAGATCAGATCTCTAACTCCTGTAGCAGAGCATTTTATGACCCAAATGGTAACCTCAGATATGCTCATGACTCACAAAGTCGACTCCAGCAACTTTCTGAAAGGTCTGGTTCATGGGCATCTGACTCATTCCACCCCCTGTTCCCACGCATATGTCACCTGCTTCACATTTCGCGAGTGTGGGAGTATTGTCAGGAAATAGCATAGCAGACTGGGCCGTTTGCCAGCACCATTATAAATGGAGAAGACCAAGTGAAAGAGAGATGGAGGTGAGTGAGTGGCAATCTACGAGTATTGCATTGATCCAGAAGTAAAGAAAGGCAGGGACTGATGCATCTGAAATGCACAGACCACTTCACTTGGCTTCATGGACCTTAAAAACTAGTTTGACAGAAAGGACCACTTATTCTGGCAGAAAACTGCCTTCTAAGTGGGAACTGCATAAAACCCTTCTATGAATGAAAGAGGGGCAGTTCAGCGACAGGAAATGTCAGGCAGTAATACTGTCCTAGAAAACACTTTAAAACACCCACTGCTAGTGGGCATTGCAAAAGTGGAGATAGCAGGGAGTTAGAAGATGAGGAATTTATTTCACTATATGTTTAAAACAATCTACCCTTCTAGCAGACTGAGAGCCCAGTGTAAATTAGAATACCATCTATTGCCGGTGGGTGTTAAGGTGGTGCAGGTGCTGGGAAAACAACCTTAAGATCCCTCAAGAAAGTAAAAATAGGATTATGATATTATTTAGCATTCTTACTTGATAGGTATTTAAGCAAAAGAACGGGAAACAGTCTAAGGAAGACTTTAATATACTCCTTTAAATTGGTAACTTTTGCAATATTATTTCTGACAGCTAAACTATATAGATCATTGGAAATTTAAGTAGAAACATGAGTTAGTGTGTGAAATAAACTTACAGGTGGGTTTAAAATACCTTCAGGGTGGCACCAGTCCATAATATGCTGGGAGGAAACAGGCTGAGCTGAGGGCTGAGATTTTCAGGGTGCAGGTCAGGAATGAGAACTGAAGAGTCATTGCAATAAAGATATTCCTTCAAGCTTTGGCAACAACATCGTAATTCAAACTAGAAAGAAGATAACCAAGGATGCAGATCACATCTGGTGTGAGGGTGCGGGGTAAATGTAGAGTATATTAAGGAAATAATGGAAGTGTCAAGCATATTGAAGCATCCTGGTCGAAACAAAGCAGAGAATAATGCTTTTGTGTCTAGCGTCTGAGAAATAGTTGGCAGGAATGAAGTGTAAAAATGTGCTCTCATGAGTGGACTGGACACAGGTAAGCCATCACAGGCTTGAGTAGCAAGGGTGGGAGGAGAACCTTTCCCTCTGAGTTCTGCTGGAGAATCTTCAGTTTATTTCTAGTGTCTGAGCCTCCAAGACCCTTTGCAAGGAATGGCCAAGTGGAGATTTCTTTCTTTTTTTTTTTTTCAGTAGTTGTATGAAATGCTGACTGGTATGCAGATCTCATCTAGACTATAAGTGAATTGAAAGATCATAATCCACATAAAGATTGGGTTCATGAATAAACAGGAAAGAACAGTATAAAAAAAACTAATCTCAATTTGAATATTTTAGAGTATGCTCCTCTGTCTTTCTTCTCAACCCTAAGTCACAATCATAAGAACTAAAGACTTGCGAAAAGATATGCGATCCTTTGTGGTTAAGTATTGGATAGCTGAGTCTTATCTTTATTTTACTTAATCCTTCTTCAGACCTCCCTATATTCAAGATAATATTCAGAGATGCAACATCAAAGTTCTGGTAACACATGAGTCACTTAAAAAGCAGCAAAAACAATTTCTAAAGGCCAAATAGCAAGCCAAAAATAACATGAAATTCTTCTTGTTTAAAATAGCTTTTAAGAGACAGTTAAATACCACAGGCAAACAAAACTCTAAATTCTGGTGGTCCCTGACATATATGTAAGTTTATGTAAGTAAAGGCCTGTAGTGAAGGCACCATCACCCCTCAAATTCCCATACACTGCTAAGTTTATGTGTTAGGCATACCGCAGAAAAACAAGAGTCTCTATAAAGTATTATGAAGAGGAAAGATGGTAATTGGTGTAGGATTTCCTTTTGTATGCTGTGAACATGTTTATTACAATTGGTTAATAAAGAATCTAATTTGGGCCTATAGTGGTGCAGAATAGAAAAAGGTGGGAATTGCAAGCAGATATACAGGAGAAAAGAAGGCAAAGTTGGGGAGGCACTGTGTAGCTGCTGAAGGAGAAAGACACCCGCTCCTCGGAATCTTACCAGTAAACCACGAGCCTCATGATAAAATATGAAACAATAGAAATTGGTTAATTTAAGATGTAGATGTAAGAGTTAGTTTATAAGAAGTCTGAGCTATTGGCCAAGCAGTGTTGTAATTAATATAGTTTTTGTGTGATTATTTTGAGTCTGGATGACTGTGAAATGAAAAAAGCAGCCTCTGCCTACATATAACAATGGGAAGCAAAATGCCAACACTTGGGAATGCCTCTTTCTACAGAAATCATTCCTAGTTCTTTCCCTTCTCTCCATGGGAGAATATTCTGTATGCCTGAGTAATTCAATATTAAAGACGTATTTGTGGAAGTTGCCTTACATTTCCTATAAGCTGAGCTTCCCCCTTTGCTAAGAGGGAATAATAATTTTCACTTTAACATTCTAGAAGACTCAACTAATTCCATAGTGTGATCTACTGGCAAGCTTGGTTGTGATGCACCCCACCCAGTTTAGGGGCTGTGATAGGATCAGTTAATCTCCATAGAATGGGAGAGCATGTATTCCCAGAATGCTGCTATGAGTAATTCCAAATGAAACCTTTGAACTGATTGGCCTACTTAAGTGCATTTTTACAGATTGCTTTTTATTCTTATATTCCTTGTGTAGGCTGTTTTCTTTCTCTCAGCTGTTTTTCTTGACTCCTTGGTTTTATTTTATTTTATTTTTTCAAGACAGGGTTTCTCTGTTTTTTGAAGCTTGTCCTGGAATTAAATTTTGTACACCAGGCTGACCTTGAACTCACAGAGATTCACCTATCTCTGCCTCGCAATTGCTGGGATTAAACGTGTTTGCCAGCACTGCCTGGTTGGGTTTTTGTTCTTAATCTGAGGCATGTGCTTCCTTTGTTGGCTGTTTTTAATAAGCCCTCAAACTCTCATGTTTCTATTACATTCTGTAGCAAGCATTTTCCAGTAATTAAGTAGTGAAATATTTAATATATCAGGATTTGAAGTTTAACGTTTATCTACCAATAAACTAGGTGTGCTATGTAAATATATCACATAAACATATCTATAAATATTACTTAAATAACCTTTACTTTTGACTATGATGTTTGTGTTAGTGTGTGTTAATTCATATCACTGTGATGCCCAAGGAGGCCAGAATAATGTGTCAGGGTACCTGGAGATAGCATTACAGGTGGTTGTGAATGGCTTGATGTGGATATTGGCCATAAACTTGGGTACTCTGCAAAAACATTCCATCACTCTAGTCCAACTATCAATATTATCATTCTATTTTTAGATTTTGTTTTTATTAAATGTTTTTGCCAGCTTGTTTGTGTACCACAAGTGTGTTTGGTGTCTGAGGAGGGCAGAAGCGGGCATGTGTCTTCTGCAACTGGAGTCATGGGAGGTTGTGAACTGCTGAGCTGTGCATAAGTCCTCTGCAAGAGCAAGTGCTCTTACTGAGCCTCAGTGTATAGGTTCCAAATACAATGGAAAATAAATATATGCACATATAACTTTGAGGAGTTAAAAAAGAAAGTTAGTGAGTAGTGAATCAAAGAAGAGGAGAACATAATTTGATTGTAGAACCTCACAAGAAACCGTTAAGTTTAGAGAGAGGAATTTCGAAACCTGGCTTGGATGATCTGAGCATATTCGGTGATGCAGAAAAGACAATCAATCTGTGTATCAGTTACTGTAAACATGTTTGAAAGTAAAAACCAGGATCAACAGAAACATTTTTTTCTTTACAAGCAATTAGTGCAGCAGGAGAAATTGTGCATTCAAGCAGTGGGGTTAACTAGACAAAAAGGTACAAAGCTTTACGGACGGGGTCCTTATATGACCAGCATACACAGTCTCTAGGCAGAAGATCCCACTTGGCTTTTATGCCCTTTTGCTTATAGCGTCAAGCCAGGCTAATCAGGTACACCCAGAGGCCCCTCCACTCTAGAGTCAGTCCAGGCTAAACAAGTATACCTAGACGCCCCTCTGCCCTCTGCTTTGAGTCAGGCCAGGTTAAAAAGCTGCACCCCACCCTGGCCATGAACCCAACAATAAACAAAGTGATTCTGCAGGTTAGGAGGAAGCTTGGGGGTTTCATTGCGTGTCATAAATCGACACTGCCCTCCTCTCCATTGAAGGTCAAGCCCAAGGTCCCATAGAAAAGCCCCATTAAGCTGTCGCTGTTTCACACAACTCTTATCTTTCACACACACCAGGAAAACGAATTTGAATATGTACTTAATATAACTCTTTCAGGTAAGTAGAAGTGAGCATCCTCGAACCTCTAGTGCTGGAAGTCAAACCAGAACCAGAACTTGAGTCTGTTGTATTTAATTTCAACAGTTTTTCCACAGTCTCGAATTTCTTCTAGTTTAGAATAAGCATGCATTCCTTTTATGACTAAAACTGGCTCTGGTGGGACATTCCCTTGTTGCATAGTGCAAACAGAATCCTTCAAGAGCTATTTCAAAAAGCACAGAGAACCCTTTATAGGACAAGTGCTTGCACCATGAAAATGAATATAGTTGAGTCTAATTCATATTAGTAAAATAGAATTGTCTTATTGGCATATTTTATATTATTAGTAAAATTTCATTATCATTACATTAGTCAGGTAAAAATTTAACTTATGATAACTTGCATTTAGGAAACTCTCTTTACTTTAAAGAAAAAGAGTCTATGAGATGGAAAAGTGTGACTTCAGCATTAGCTTTCACCGAACTGTTCAGCAGCACTAAGATGACAGCAGAATGTGTGCAAGTTTTTTTCTGTGGTGAACACTAGAGACTTAGATACACTGAAATTATCTATGGCCTCTTGAGATCACTCAGTAGCACCAAGCTCAATCCCCAACCATTATCTCTGGAAGATCTGATATCTTTTTTCTGGGAAAAAAACCCCGCAAGTGTGGAGCCATGTTTTACTGAACAATAATAGTCAAAATGCATGTGTATTTTCTAAAACTGTTCTCAATCATATCAAAATCATAAAATTGTTATATGTACTTCCTAAAAAATGGCATAATGTCAGGGAAGTAAAATAATGTTTGCAGCACATGTTGTAAGAAGGTATTTTCATTATTCAGATATTTATCTGTTGTTAAGTATGTATGTGTGTGCATGCATATACACGGTATAATATATAAAATGCACATGCATGTACTATATATATTCTGTACACGCATGCATGTACAATATATATATATATACATACATACATATATACATGAACATGTGTGCCTGTGCCCTATTTTATGTCATTTTGGCACTTAAGCAGTTTCTGGAAATTGGGAAAAATTAGCTTAGATATTTCATGCTGTAAGAAACCAGGTCTCACACAGATCCGTGCCACATTTGGTTAATTTCTGAAAGAAAATGGTTTATTTTTAGTAAGGAGAAGTTTGTTATTGGAATATGACCTTGCAAGTAAGAAGGGAGAGTGAAATGAAGTGCCCAGCATAGTTATCATCAGCATGAGCATTTGAGATAATGACAGGAGCATTTTGCCTTCTGATTAAGCTCCTTTTTTTTTTTCCTATTCAGCTTTTTCTGGACAAGAAAACAAATGATCAATTTAGAATCACATTACATTCACAATGTAAGCCTGTGAGATCAGGCTTGGGCAGGCAGTCCAGTTTAAAGGACTCATACTTCCACAGAGCACCTACTGAGAAGCAATGAACCTTGGCCCAGGTGCATATTTTTCTTGAAATAATCTGGAAAGCAAACTGGTCCCTCAGAACCATTGTAAGGGGAGACAGTGTAAGGGGAATGGTTATATGGAATCTGTTGTTAAGATATCTGACAGCTCCACAGGGATAGGGTCCATTTCCCCAGTCCTGCTGTGGTCAAACGACAATGTCGGAAATGACTACATTGTGGATGAGGATGGATTGCTCTAAAAAAGATGGACTAATAATTTGTTGCTAGGGCCTCACCACCTGTATACTTGTGTCCTGAGCCATGAAAATGCAGAACATATTGTTTGCATCTCTTCCTGTGAAAGCAAAGGTTGCCATTTCATGGAATGAGAGTAGCAATTCTGGTCTGTTAATTTCTTCTACCCATTCTGACAATACCGACTCTGTTCTAATCATATTACTTGAAGGCAAATCACTGCTGAGATTAAGTTGTGAAATGACCTCATATCTTTGTAGAACATTTTGGTTTAATTTTGGTTTATATTTTTGTGGGGGTGGAAATACACAGATTCATGAATTTTCAGAGCCAGACCATGATAGAATCTGAACTGGGGACCTCATAAGATAGTGTCTTAGTTAATCTTCTATTGCTACGAAGAGACAACATGACCAGAGTTTCCATAGTCTCTGCTATGAGCTGCTCTCTCATTTCCTCCGCTGTCACCTAGGTCCCATGGAAAGCACTGTGCTCAGGGGTGACTCAAGACTGTAACCTACCTCCCACTGTGCTCAGGAATAACTTTCCAGCCTCCTTCTGCTGCTACTTCTCAGACAACCAGCTCAGTGACTCAACCAATATAAAAACTCTGCATAGATAGTACAAAAAAATATTGCAACCCAGAGTGTTTAAAGAAGGGAAGCCTGCTGGATTGCTCTGAAGACTGAGAAGCAGCTGATAGATTAAGTGTAGCTAGAAAATTGGTGTGACAGATAGAGCTTCCACCAATCAACTTGTTCCCAAGCAATCTTCTTTCTGCCAGGCACAGAGTGATTTACTGAGTCAGTGTGGAATGTGCTTCTTTTTTTTGCCCAGGTGAGAACAGCTATAACGTGAGCAGGACCATCTGGACAATGGAAGGAAGGGTCACCTGGTAGCTACTGAGGTTGTCTAGAGCAACACGGAGTGGCCAGGAGCTGGTACAGGTTATGTGACAAAATCTAATAAGAGCTGAAGCATGGGCTGCAGCCACAGCTGTTGTTGCCTCAGTGGTCTTCAAAGATGGAGTGGAGTTTCTTTGGGGTCTCTGTGAAGTGTTCAAACCAACCACTCTGCCAAAATGAAAGTCCACCTAATTACCAAAGCAAGGGCTGTTAAGTTGGCAGTCCCATTCAAGGCTGCAGGGCATAAGAGTAGACTCTGAAATCTGTTCATAAAATACTCTAACTTCTAGCTCTAAGAGCTTTAGTCTTTTAGAGGAATAAGGAGAGAAACACATGAGCTATTATATATACATCAAGGAGGACTCACAACAAAAATGTCATGTTTTCCTAATTTTTTCTTATAAGCATCCCTCAGCCTCACATCTTAGAAAGTGTTATTCTCTATCTATCTCAGGGAGGTTTAGTGTACAGATGTACTGAATGACTAAGGTGTATTATACCAAAACAAAACTAAATGAAGTCTTCAAAGAGATGAATGTATGAGGGTAAAGTCCAGGAAAACACAAACCCAAGTAAGCAAAGGTCTTCACTTCATGGAGTCACATGGACTATGCTTGACGCTGGAAATCAGATTCTGATAATACACGGGGCATTTTATCTATTAAGGAAGTTTGTTGGAAACTCAAGCTCCTGGATATTTCCTGGTGGATCCTTATGCCAGGCCGTGTGCCCAGCATGAAGAAAATTACAGACTCCCAGGAGGAATGCCAATATTTAGTAAAACCCATATGGTTATACAAACAGTCCGCATAAACACTCTCAGCTGTTAGGATACAGTAAGAACACATTTGCCGTTCCAAAATCGAATTTTAAAGGACAATCATATAAGTAACGTTTTCTGATGAAACAAACCACGCTTTCTATGTTAACTATTTTCTCCAGTGAGTCAAAACGAAGTTTTATTTTCTTTTAGGCAAATATCTTTGAGCAAATAGTTTGTTATGAAAAAAGAATACTATCCAGTTGAGAATTCTAACCTGTTTCCTCTGGTAAACAAATAGATATTGACTGTGTTTGAAGTAAATCCTACCATTTGTTTCTGTGAGCTCAACTAAGCATTAAACAGAGAAACATCTCATACTGAGCTGTTTGTGTTCTCTCTCTGTCTCTGTGTCTCTTTTTCCCTCCATCCTCCCCCTTCTCTCTGTGTGTGCCTAGTGTATGTTTCCATGTGTCTGTCTTGTAAGTGTTTCTGCATTTGTTGCCGTATGTTCCCATGTGCGTCTTGTTTGTATTCTTATGTATGTGGGCTTGTGTGTATGTCCTGAGTGTGTGCCTGTGTGTGTTCTTGTATGTGTGTCTATGTGTCTGTGGGGTGATGTGGGATTCTCTCTCTGTATGCTGTGAAGACCATTGGTTAATAAAGAAACTGGATTGGCCTATAGCAAGGTAGAACTTTTAGGCAGGAAAAACAAAGCTGAATGCTAGGAGAAAAAAGGGCCGATTCAATGAGAAGCCATGTAGCCCTCTGCCAGAGACAGATGCCAGACTGAACTTTACTCTGTAAGCCACAGTCATGTGATGTTACACAGATGAATGGAGACGGGTTAGTTTAGGATACAAGTTATCCAGAAATATGCTAGAGTCATTGGACAAGCAGTGTTTTAAATAATATAGTTTTTGTGTGATTATTTTGTGGGTGAGCAGTCGTTAACAAACAAGTGGCCTTCCTACAACAGTCGGGGAGGTGGCACAGGAAAATAAACTTAGGGCCATGAATACATTAAGCACAACTAAACTTTTTTCTATCTTTACATTGGCCTTGAACTTCCTCTGTAGTTATTCAGATTCTCTGACCTCAACCTCCTGAGAAGTTGGACTGATAGGCACATACCCCCAGGTCCTGTTTATTTGGTTGATAAATTTTTCTCAGGACATGTAAAGTATATGGTCCTTGGGGTGCAGGCTCACTATGACCATAGAGAAGCTTTCAATGAGTTCATAATAATTCTTAATAAGTAAAATATAGAGCTTGTTAGAAGCTATTACTATTGAAAAAGAAAAAAAATCTTGTAGAGCAGTGTAGGTGGTTTTTATAAACCCTGTTGAACTGCAGAAATTATATCAGTGTTCTTGATGAGGATCTGTGGTTCCACCAGTGTCCACTATTACACGCCTTATTCCCATGAATAAATTTACTTATTTGATAGAAAAGGGCCTTGCAGACATGAATAAGTTGGCTTTTAGTTGAAGACATTATTGTGAGTTATCTAGGTGGGCTCAATTTAATTATGAATCTTTCAGAAAGAAATTGGAAGAATCAGAGGAATACAGTGGAGCAGGCACTAGCCACTATCACTGCCTTTGAAGATAGAAAAAGAAGGCCATGAGCCAAGCGCTATAACAGCTTCAGAAGCTGCCACTTGATCTCAGCTAGGAGTGCACCGGAAAATGGTGACCTCAGTTCTACAGGTGAAAGCAGCTGAATTTTGTCAGCAACTTGACTGTGCAAGGAAATGATCCTCTTTAGAGAGTCCAGCAGAACAAAACCTTGCTGGCACCTTGATTTTAGTCAGTGAGTTTGTCAGGATAATGTCTCATCCTTCATAACTGTAAGATAATAAATTCATGTTGCTAAAATAGCATTTGACAATTTTCTATGACAGACAGAGAAACCTAATGCAGAGTCTTGTGTTATCTGTTTGCGGAAGGCTCCTCTTACCCTGTGATGTACTTTACTCTTCTTCATGTTGTAATCACAAGAATGTAATTATTGCCTTAATGTCATTTCTAAGAAGTCTAGGCCTTCATCAAGGTTAAAAAAACATTATCCTCTTTTTTCTTCTAATATTTGAAATTTTATCATTGGAATTTGATCAATACTTTGCTCCAAATTATATATTTGTTTATAGACTGATGTTAAGGTGAAGGCCCAAGATCTGGGGAAAGGCTGTCAAGAACGTGTTGGTGACATAGAATAGAGTCAGAAATTGCTCTTCTTTTCTCCTAAGTTTAATACATTTTAGTGACAATGTTCACTAGTTTCATAGACCCAGCCAAAATCAGATAACAACATATTTGAGCCTAACTTACAGCCCTGTGTTCTGGTCATTGAGACACCTGTTAATAATAATAACACAAATACTTTAGTACTAAATTATGCTGTTTTATAATACACTGAATAATTTCCTGAAAATTTAAGTCATCCAGCTGCATTATTCTTCATTAACAATATTATAAACTAAAAAAAATACCAACATTGAGTAAGAAAACCCAAAAATTGAGTAAGTTTATGAATAGGATGAATATATTCTTGAATTTATTCATTTTATCTTTAATTTTTCAAAATTGTATAGTATTTTACTGTGTAGTGTTTCTATGTTATTTATTACTTTTTCCTAGATATTGATATTTGAAAAACTGTCATAAAAAGTATCATTATAAAATCTACCTTATATTTTTATTGATACATAAAAGCAGTTTTTTTTAATTTTTATTTATTTATTTATTAAAGATTTCTGTCTCTTCCCCGCCACCGCCTCCCATTTCCCTCCCCCTCCCCCAATCAAGTCCCCCTCCCTCTTTAGCCCAAAGATCAATCAGAGTCCCTGCCTTGTGGGAAGTCCAAGGACCACCCACCTCATTGACCTTTTATCAAATGCAATTGTGACTTGCATTATTTCTATAAGTTTGTTTATATGCACAGTCATGCTCCCTTTGAGTGATGGTGGCATGTTTGTCTCTTACTTTTCATATTTGTGACTTCATACTTTCTTTGCTATTGATTTTGGCCAGGACTACACCATTCTTACAAAATAGAAAGAAATAATTTGCTAAACGTACTTTTGAAAATCACTATATAAGGTTTAGCTTAGGCTTCAGAGTTCTATTGACTGTATGAAAGATTTTTAATGAATATCTTGTATATCACCATAAAACCTTCATCTGGCAATGGATGGAGATAGAGACAGAGACCCACACTGGAGCAATGGACTGAGCTCCCAAGGTCCAAATGAGGAGCAGAAGGAGGGAGAACATGAGCAAGGAAGTCAGGACTGCGAGGGGTGCACCCACCCACTGTGACAGTGGAGCTGATCTATTGGGAGCTCACCAAGGCCAGCTGGACTGGGACTGAATAAGCATGGGACAAAACTGGACTCTCTGAACATGGCGGACAATGAGGGCTGATGAGAAGCCAAAGACAATGGCACTGGGTTTCGATCCTACTGCATGAACTGGATTTGTGTGAGCCTAGACTGTTTGGATGGTCACCTTCCTGGATCTGCATGGAACAGGGAGGACCTTGGACTTCCCACAGGGCAGGGAACCCTGACTGCTCTTTGGACTGGAGAGGGAGGGGGAATGAGGTGGGGGGAAGGGGAGAGGAATGGGGGAAGAGGGAGAGGAGTGGGAGGAGGGGGAGGGAAATGGGAGGAGGGGAGGAGGCAAAAATTTTTTGGAAAAAAATAACAAACAAACATGTAGGGGGCAAAACATGTAGTGAATAATTGTTTTAAAAGATTAACTAGTGAGGACAATTATAGCTTAAAACTTGTTTAGAGGTTTTTAATGTTTGATAATTCTCAATTCCTTATTTATTTTAGGTAGTATTTTCCCTAAGGAATTTGTCAATTGTATTTAATAGTCTAGTATTCTGACAGAGTTGCTGCATGATGCTCACTCCTAATGTTGGTAACTAGTGTGTGAGCATTTTTATTGCTTAGTCTTCTTCAGGCTTTATAACATTCTCTATTCTCTTCTAAGGCTAAATTTGACCTTGGCCAGTGTTTTTCATGTTGTTTTCTTTTTTCTCATTATAGGCTGAAGAAATAAGAATAACAACTAAAAAAAAAAACTGTCTTTGCAGATTAGTTCTGTAATGTAGCACTAGGAGAGGAGTCAGGATGACTTTAAGGTTCTCTTGTGAGGTTAAATGGTTGGCATTACTTCAAGTTTCACTAAAGTGCTGGTGAACAAGGAAGGCCTGAGGAAGACAAATGGGAACTCTCTTTTCTATGTGTTAGGCAGATTCAGTTACATGTTTAACAGACAGATATATGATGTTGAAATTTAGAGACAGATTTGAGCTAGAGTTCAAATGTGAGCATTAGCCTCATAGAAATAATGATGGTGATTTTCCTTCTATTACTTTCTGTAAGGCTGGGTTTGTGGCTACGTATTGTTTAAATTTGTTCTTATCCTGGAATATTTTGTTTTCTCCATTGATAGTGAATGATAGCTTGGGGGAATGGGATGGTTGGGATAATGGAAAGATGGATATGGGAGCAGGGAAGTATATATCTTAATTAAGGGAGCCATTTTAGGGTTGGCAAGAGCCTTGACTCTAGAGGGGTTCCCAGGGGTTCAGAGAGTTGTACCCAACTAGGTCCTTGGGCAGCTGAGGAGAGAGAGCCTTAAATGGCCTGATCCTATAGCCATACTAACGAATATATTGCATATCACCATAGAACCTTCATCTGGCAATGGATGGAGATAGAGACAGAGACCCACATTGGAGCAATGGACTGAGCTCCCAAGGTCCAAATGAGGAACAGAAGGAACGTGAACATGAGCAAAGAAGTCAAGACCACGAGGGGGGCATCCACCCACTGAGATGGTGTGGCTGATCTATTGGGAGCTCACCAAGGCCAGCTGGACTGTGACTGAAAAAGCATGGGATAAAACCGGACTCTCTGTACATGGTGGACAATGAGGGCTGCTGAGAAGCCAAGGACAATGGTACTGAGTTTTGACCCTACTGCATGTACTGGCTTTGTGGGAGCCTAGCTGGTTTGGAACTCACCTTCCTAGACCTGCATGGAGGGAGGAGGACCTTGGACTTCCCACAGGTCAGGGAACCCTGACTGCTCTTTGGACTGGAGAGGGATGGGGAGAGGAGTGGGACATGGGGAGTGGGGGGAGGGGAGGGAAAAGGGAGGCTGGGAGGAGGCAGAAAATTTTAATTAAAAAAATTTAATAAAAAAAAGAAAGAAATAGTGATGGTGACTTAATAATATCTATAATGGAGTAATTATAGAAAAAGAGATTGAACCAAACTCCTGATCTAAACCAAAGCTTCATGGGATAGAATAGAAATACTAAACAAGCTGGCAGGGACTGATGGGAGAGATGTCTCTCTCAATCAACCTAACACAGTATATAATGAAAAAAGGAAGATGGCTGGGGAGTTGCATCAGTTAGTAAAGTGCTTGTTCTGTAATCATAAGGACCTGAGTTTAAATTCCCAGCACCAATGTAAAAAACTGGGAATGGCACTATGAACCTGTAATCACAGCACTGTAAGGATGAGACAGGAACATCCCTGAGGCTTGATGGCCATCTGTTTAGTCAAATCATTGAGCTCTGTGCTCAGTGATAAACCCTGTCAAAAATGAGGTGTAGAGTGGCTGAGGAAGAAATCAAGTGTTACCCTTTGGCTTTTACAAGCAAACACATGTGCATACACCACACACAAAGATTCAATGGTCCACTTATGTTCATGCACACACACATTCAAATGCACTGGCACCCTTATGTTCATGTACACACATAGGTGCAATGGTCCACTTAAGTTTATGTACACATACATCAAATGCACTGACACGTTTATGTTCATGAACACACACATGCGAATGCACTGAAACACATATGTTCATGCATACACATATAAACCATATGCAGATGCAATACCACACATACTCACACACATCTGAAGATGCAAAGACACATTTGTATTTATGCACATACACACGTAGATACACTGGCACACTTATATTCATGAACACACACATAGATACAACTGTATACTTAGGTTCATGAACACACACATAGATGGAGTGGTACACTTTTGCTCATGTGCATGCACATGCAAATTCACTGGCACACTTAAGTTCATGCACACATGCAAATGTACTGGCATACTTACCTTTATGCACACACATGTAAAATACATACTCAGAGAGAAAATGAAAGAGACAGAAATCTATTTGTTAAGGTTCAGTTGAAGACAGGAGTTAGAAACATAGAGATGTTGTAGTTGGAGCGGCAGGCTGCATCCCTGGCATCGGGCTGCCCCCACGGCTAGCTTTACCCGAAATAATTACACAGAAACTGTATTCTTTTAAATACCGCTTGGCCCATTTCTATCTAGCCTCTTCTAGGCTAGCACTCGCACCTGGACTAGCCCATTTCTAATAATCTGCTGTAGCCCACGAGCTGGCTTACCAGGAATGATCTTAACCTGCGTCTGCCTGGAGTGGGAGAATCATGACGACTCCTTGACTCAGTTTCTTTCTCCCAGCATTCTGTTCTGTTTACTCTGCCTACCTATGTTTTAACCTATGAGGGCCAGCCAAGCAGTTTCTTTATTACTTAACCAATGAAATCAACAGATTGATATATGACACTCCCACATCACAGAGATTACTAGAGAAATGTTTGACTAGCAGTTCGAGTGAAGATATAGAGGCAAAATTTGAACCTCATAAAAGAGAAAGTTGGAGGTACACTTGAACACATTGACACAGGAGACCACTTCCTAAATATAACCCCAGTAGCACAGACACTGAGAGTAACAATAAGTGGGACATCCTGAAACTGAAAAGCTTCTGTAAAGCAAAGGACATGGTCAACAAGACAAAGTGGGAAAAGATCTTCCACCAACCCTTCATCAGACAGAGGTCTGATCTCCAAAATATACAAAAACTCAAGAAATTTGACATCAAAAGAACAAATAATCCAATGAAAAATGGGGTACAGACCTAAACAGAGAACTCTCAATAGAAGAATATAAATGGCTGAAAGACACACAAGGAAATGCTCAATGTCCTTAGTCATCAGAGAAATGCAAATCAAAACAACTCTGAGATTCCATCTTACATCTGTAAGAAGGGCCAAGATTAAAAACACTGATGACAACTTGTGCTGGAGAGGTTGTGGGGTAAAAGGAATACTACTGTATTGCTGGTGGGAATACAGCTGGTATAGCCCCTTTGCATATCAGAATGATGATGTCTTAGAAAATTAGGAAACAACCTTCCTCAAGACCCAGCAATATCACTTTTGGGTATATATCCAAAAAATGCGCAGTCGTGCCACAAGGACATGTGCTCAGCTATGTTCATAGCAGCTTTGTTTGTCATAGCCAGAATCTGGAAACAACCTAAATGCCCCTTGACCAAAGAATGGATATGGAAAATGTGGTACATTTACACAATGTAGTATTATGCAGCAGAGAAAAAGAATCACATATTGAAATTTGCAGACTAATGGATGGAGCTAGAATACATCATATTGAGTGAGGTAACCCAGACCCAGAAAGACAATTAGCATATGTATTCACTCATGAGATGTTTTTAAACATAAAGCAAAGAAAACCAGCCTACAAATCACAATCCCAGAGATTCTAGACCACAATGAGGACCCTAAGAGAGATATACATGAATCTAATCTACATTCAAAGTATAAAAAGATAAAATTTCCTGAATAAATTTGGAATGTGGGGACCATGGGAGAGGGTTGAAGTGGAAAGGAGAGGTAGGGAGGGGAACAGAGAAAAATGTATAGCTCAATAAAATCAATTAAAAAAAGAATGTGAAACTTAAACAAAAGGAGCTAAAGGCATTGTTAGACATAGAAAAATCTATAGACGAGAAAGGAGAAATAATGAAGTGTTTTTGCTTTGGCAAAATGGAAATGGTAACAATTTTGCTCTTTAACACCTGCCCACATTTTTAGGATGCTGCACAAACCTTTTTGATTGCATCTATAGCATGCATTTGCTTGCAGGGTATCGTTACATTGGCACCAGTAATAGTAAATATTATGAATACCAAAATATGAAGTTTTCACTCAAATTACAGGGCACACTAAAAATACTATTTTCCTGGTTGGCAACAAACAGAAAACAGTAAGAGAGAAGCAGAACAGTGATTGAATGAATGAATACCACTAAACTTTGCTGCCTCAGAAACCTTAGTGTTTTGTTAGCAGGTTATTTTATGTAGAATAGCAGACTAACTACTGAATCACAATGACTGCAGGACATAAGAACATAGATCAAAAGAGGAAACCGAAATAAAAACAAACTTTGGAAAACAAAAATGTACTTCTATATATTTTTAGTGTATATTTAAATTAACCAATAAACATCTTATTAATTTCAGGGCCTAGAATTCAGTAGCAAATGACTGCACACTTCAAGAAATTCTGAAGATGCCATTTTTTGCACACTTCTATAGCTTCATAATGGGATCAATATTTTTATCAGTATATGTCAATATACCATGGAAAGAATCCTGACAAAAATATTTGCGACAAATATGACACATATATTTGTACACAAAAAGGGCTGAAAATGATTTTGTTGGTTAACTTTATTTCCTGTCATTTCTGATAAATGAAGCATTAATTCCTGAGTACAGATAGATATATCAAGTTTTGACCATTTCTAACGTACCTAGACAAGCTTATCTGAGGATATATGTTTTGAAAACACAGAAAGACAAGCATATTGATCATAAGACAGTAAAATACTAGAGAAAGGAGGAGCCTATACCTTCTGCAGCAAGTACTACATCTGAAGAAAGGTGAAGAGTTCATCTCCCCTAGCAGTGCACATGTGTTTACCCTCATATGTCCTCAGCACCATCTACAATTTCTACGGCTTAAAATGCATGATCATAAGCAAGTATGTCTATGCATACCCACATTATATAAGACATTTTAGTGAAATGTGAATACAAAACCTGATACTTAGAAATGTATGCCTCTAAAAAAATTTAAAGCCATTTTTGTGAATGGTTGAACTATGTTGTTTATCTTATTTGTCATAACTTCCCATATTTTTTACTTTTGCCATGACTGTGGCTCATACTTTTAATTAAATTCTTAAGTGATATATTAACATATTTTTATTATCAAATCTACTCCCAAAGTAGATGATTTTTACCTTTTAATGACTACTTTTCTTTTTCATCATATTTATATGTACTAATAGGAATATTGGAACACAATGCATTTTTCCTGTTTTTGTAATTTTTAAAAAATTATTCAAAATAGTTTTTTCTCATATCACATTTTTTCATCCCTCTACTTCCAGTTCCTTTCCACTCCCTTCTCTTCTGTATCCTGTCCTTTACTGTCTCTTATTAGAAAACAGAATTCTAAGGGATAATGATATTATAAAATATAGTATATTTAGTAAATGTTATAAAATAAAACAAAAACTAACACATCAGAATTGGACAAAGAAAAACAGAAGAAAAAGAGCCCAAGAGAAGGCATGAGAACCAGATACCCTCTTGTTGACACACTCAAGAGTGCCATAACAACACTAAACTGTAAGCCATAGCATGTACCCAAAGGATTCCTGCATGCTGCCTCATTCTCTGTAAATTCATGTGTGCATCAATTCTGTTGTGTTTAGAAGGTCTTATTTCTACGTTTTCCTCCATTCCCTAGGCTCTTACAAGCTTTCCACCTTGCCTTACCTTGGATTCCTTGAGGTCTGGGGGAAGGGATTTAGGAATTTGATGGGGACATCCCATTTAGGGATATGTGTTTAAAGGTCTCTTGTTATTGCATATTTTCTAGGTGTTGGTCTCTATATTTATTCACATCTACTGCATGAGGAAGTTTCTCTGATGATGGTTGAGCAAGGAACTGATCTATGAGTATAGCAGAAAGTCATTAGGAGTCATTTATTGTTATATTTCTCCCCCAGGTCACTGTGCTATCTAGTCTTAGGCTCATAGTCACTCCAGCAGTGTTAGATATTGATTCGATTCTGTGGAGTGGACCTTCAATCAAATCGGTTTTGGGCTGGTTACTCTCACAGGTTCAGTGTTACCATTGCCTATCTTGCAGTCAAGGTATTATTGCAGATTAAAGGGTTTGTAGCCAGGTTGGTGTTTGTGTTTTTTCTTTAGTAGCTCACAGGATATGTTCCTGTTGCAAAGATGTTAGCACACAGGGGTAAAGGCTCTATGTAGGAGCACCATCTTACTTTTTCCATGTTCAATCGGTTGTGTAATTGTTGTTTTCTGCAATGGGACCTTGGTGTCTGTTTGTGGAGAACAACCTATAGTCTTAACAATAGCCTGGGTTGTTTGAAAGTTCCCATGGGACGCCCTTCAGCTAACAACTTAATCAAATAAATCCAGGTACTAGAAGCTTCACTTGGTGACAAGAGATGTCCAGTTTTGGGCTTTCTTTTTTCTTACATAAATTTACACATTATGAACACCTGATATTTTGATAAAGAAGCCAGAAATATACACTGAAAAAGACAGCATCTTCAGCAAATGCTCCTGGTCATACTGGGTGTCTACCTATAGAAAAAAATCCAAATAGATTCATTGTTATCACAGTGCACAAAACTCAACTACACGTGGGCTCTGGAGCTCAGCATGTCATGTTCATGGCTACTCAATATTTAATTACTACTAAAATATTGAAATGTTGTAATTCTTATAATTTTGCAGTAGCATATTTTTTTTCCAAAAACACAAAGAAAAATGAACAAGTAGAGTGTGATCTGTATTCAATATAGTCTATTAAAATTATTATAGTTGTACTTTTAATTTCTTTTAAATTCTTTCCAACTTTAAATCTAAGTGTCTAAGTGTCTTCCATGAAAAATAGGTCATCATCTCTGGAGAGATGTAGCACATGTTCCTTTCAGGGTCTTAACACAGAATGTTGATTGTAAAAATAACAAAAATTACAGTTTGCTGAGTGTCTTGCTGTTGCCAAAGATCTGGATTTGGCATTTTAGGATGCAATTAATTTAATATTAAAATATGTATGTAATTTAATTATAATGTCTTAAATACTTTTAACAATATAAAAGATCTTGAGCAAGGAACTTAGTTCACATATACTTTATTGAATAATTATAGAAATAATTGACTATATAGTTTTTTATAGTGTTATGTCAGTTAGAATGTAAAATTGTAATCTATGTAAATAAATTAACAAGAACACATGAAGATCATTAATGTTGCATAGGATTCAACGCAGGGAGCATGGACTATAAGTAGCTTTATAGCTTCTTTATTTATATCTCTTAGAGAAAAAAAAAAGCAATAGTGAACTTCAGCCAGACTCTGGATTCAAAGGCCTCTTTCAGAGTGGCATCCTGGGACTCTGGGGCCACCAGTTAACGTTTTGAGGAAATATACCCAAAGATACTTTTTGTTGTTGTTGTTGTTGTTGTCCTTTTGTGGAGGTAGTCTCCCTTGAGTCATGTGTCTGCAGCAAGCTGCCCCAGTGCCCAGTGCTTTCCTGGCTGCCTGGTGCTGTCCATGGTTCCCATCCCTTAAAGCGGGGGAGCTTCCCTGTGCTCTGGCTTTTATCTATTGCTGCACAGAGTCAGTCTCAAAGCTCTGGCTTGAGTGATGGACAGACTCGAAGGAACACCATTGTCAGTTTGATCTTGAGGATACAATACCAAGTCTTTCAAACCCAGAAACCATTCTTCCTATTTGACTTAAAATCATAGCACAGTATTTATCCTCCTGGCTGTTTTTAAAGATTTAACATACAACCCACAATTTGTCAGAGCTTTTCATCCAAACACATACTAACACCTTCATCAATCCCTTTAGGAATATATAAATCCTATACAGTAAAGATACCTTTGCTTAGTGATCTTCAGAGACATTTTTTTAAACTACAATTAACAGTTTCTTTTGGTAATTTATTGGCAGTAAACTTACTCCCATTCTTTGTCATTTCCCCCCTCTCTTTCTGTCTTTTAATTGTCCACTTCCCTCTTGTTTTATTTAGTCAGATATTTAATTACCCGCATTCAATTATTAATTAACAAATAATTCCAATATTTATTCTTTCCTGGGTCAAATTAATTTTATGCTCTCATTTACCCCTCTTTTCTGATAAAGGTATTAGGATATGATGATGTCAATGTTGGTATCCAAGAAATTCCTAGAAATAAGATTACTCTGAATTTAGGGAGGAAATACGCAGTCAGACATTTATACTGAAAGCTAAAAGTAACCAAACTTAGGGAATACTTGGAAATTGATAATTGATGTTACAAAATGTAGGGTTCCTTAGAGTGATTCTAATTACATTAAAACTCAGCTCAAAAGATGCTCTCTGTTTAAAATGTTCACCCAAATTGATTCCTCGCTCTAATAATACTAAGAGAACATTTTCTTATGCCTTGATATTTTTCCTCTTGCACATAAGTTGCATCTTAATTTTTCACATCTTTGTCTGATTCACATAGCTGTCATGTGCTCAAGGACAAGGCAAGTGTGTCTTGTTAACTTTTGCAGCTTTGATGCTTGTTACATGTAAGATGCTCAATACAGGTTTATAGAGAGAATGAAAAAAATAGATGATTAATATTTAAAATGCCAGCATGGAGTTGCTATCAAAGGTCATTCTCCTTTGCTTCAGTAACACATAGCCCCTGGTCCTCCTCAGATACCAGTCTGAGGCATCATCACAACAGGGTTCTAAAAGGAGAAAACTTAAGGATGCTTTAAATATGTACTCTAAGAAAATCTGTTGATCTGCTTCTTCATTTTGCAACATATTCCAGCACATCAAGTTCAAGTAGTTGCTACGTATAAATTGCAGATAGCTGTTTCTCAGTAAAGCATCAGAATGCCAACCTGGAGACTGATGCTTTGAAAGAGGCCAAAGGGCTGGGATTTCTGCATCTTCTTAGAGTTAAAGATGTATGTTATGTCCTTTATAAGTGTTAAAGGACATGCGCCAACTGCTGGGCCCCAAATACAGGTAGCACTTCTAGATAGGAGACCTTCTAATATGTCTTTTCAGACTACAATGAAATGTGTTTCTACGCTTGAGTTTTTGTGAAAAATAAACCTTTAAAAGATAAATAAATAGTGAGCATATGTAGACGTATTAATTCTAGTGCTCCTATTGTAGGAAGCATGCATGCAGACACCTCAAAATAGTATTTAACCAGATATATCTGCATCTCCTGATCTAGTCAAGTTGACATATAAAGTTAGACACTGTGACCCTAATGGTTTATATTTCAATGTCTGTTGCCTTGGGGGTGAAGTAGGAAAGCTACTGGGAGTTAACACAGACTTGGTAGTTCAGAAAAGGGTCACGTGTTCTCTGCCTCCTTACGGGTTGAAACAACAGCACACATTCTTTCCTTGACACATGAGAGGTACTTGAAACATAGCATTACTCTTCAGTTTGTACCTTTTTGGCATGTTTTGAAATCTCTTACCCATGAGACGTAGTTTTTCTTTCATCTTTATATTCTGAAGGGAATATGAAGAATGCGGATGGTATTAGAAACCAGTAATTACCTCGGAGCATGGAAACACAGAGAAACGATTTCCGACTAGTATGTTTATGAAAGAGCACGTAAAGGGAATGACGCTGTCTAAGGAAGTCCCAGGAAAGCCACTTCTTTCACAGCCCCACAGTTTTATTACTCCACATACATTTTATGAGGTACAGTCATGAACACAAATATTTTTATATACTTAAAAGTTATTTATATGAACCAAATTAAATGGACAAAAATGAACTGGTTGTGAAGATTAAATCACCAGAAAGTATTTAAAAATAAATGAGAGATATTAAGTAAAAATAACATGTAAAAAGAGAGGTTTATGAGGCATTCATAAACACAGACAATCCTGACTCAGAACTTCTAGACTTCCAGAAACTGTCACAATGAAAGCAATTATTTGTTACATATGTCCCAAAATTCAAACATGCGCTAGGATTCTGTGGGAGAATGAAGGGAGCCCATGTGCTTGAGAGAATTGAAGATGTGAAAAACCTAAATATGATTTTTATGGGGATTCTCCTTCTGTGCTAAATGCATGATCCATGTCATAGCCCAGGGTGGCCACTGCTGATGTTTGCTGCTCTTCCTTACCCATAATTCTAGGGCTACCTTCTAGATAACCAGTTCATTTCTGTAGTATTTGTTTGTGACTTAGAGAGAGGTAACAATCCTTTTCCAAAAGTCAAACTTATTAGTTATTACCAGATGTAATCAGTATTATTTATGTTTAGCTAGTTTTATGAACCAAAATAACAGCTCTTGGTCTGTGGACATGGAGCTGGGACTTGGATATGCAGAACAAAGCCACAATTAGGCACAGATCTGACAATATGATTTAAATCCTGTTCTTGGCTTCTGGATACAACTCTGCATCCTATGAGGAATGAAGGGAATTATCATTTCAAACCAAGTGAGCTTTTCACTTGCACTTATTCTTTTTTTCCCTGTAACCACATTTGTTTTTGCTGAAATGAGTCAGGTTTATATTCACTGGCAAGTGCCCGGAGAGCAGGTGTTCTCTGTCAGTCAGTGTCAAGAATCAGGGTTTACCAATCAATTAATACAAGCAGATTTTCATGAAGAAAGAGGTTACCAAAGAGGCCATCTACTCAAACTGAATGCAACCCTAAATTCATACTAAGTAACTACTACCTGTCTGTAACATAGTTCTGTCTTATTTTAATTGGTAATTAATTTTAATAATCACCTGGGGAGTTTCAGAACCAGATGAAGGATCATTATGGGTTATGGAACTTATTAATGGGAAATGTTTTCCTCTGTTTATTTTCTTAGAACAGTTCGTGGAATGTTCTATTGACAATTGATCTTGGAATTCAGTAACATGTATTCCTTATCTTTTCATACCTCATAGGTGTCTGTAGAATACTTGTTACAGAACATGCTCAGTAAGAATCCATGATATTCCTTTTACAAGATTTCTAGAAATCTTTCTAGAAAGGCTTGCACTGACAATATAATAGTTGTTTTGTGACCATGATCCTCCTTATATAAAAGCACCAAGTATTTTCTTTGATTGAGGCATCTGAGTTTCTTACCCTGCCACACTAAGCCCTTTTCTGCAAAAAGAGCACCAAAATACCTTCAATGGTTTTTTGTGGGGGCATGCTGAGGCCACTGCACTGTCTCTCTGTAGCAGAGGGTTTAAGGAGGCTGAGTGGGGAGGACAGATGTTCCTTTACTGCAAGTAGAAGCCTCTCTATTAGGTTTCTTTGAGGAAAGAATCTGTTCAAAGTGTGTAGGGCAGACATTCTATACGTAGAAGGTTTGTCTATGAAGATGTGGCCAGAAGATACTGCTCCTTTAGGTACAAATCTACTTTCTAGGGTGTGTGTTGGACAAAATGAATACTTACCTCTCCTGAAAAAAAATTTAGTAGGTAAAATTTAATAAAAATCAAACAGAGAAGTGCTTGCTGAAACTACCACACATCTGTATTCCCCAAGACTAGGGGTCTGAAACTTCTGATATGTTCTTAGGGTTTTCAGACTGCTTTGATCCAGCAAAGCATCCTTAAGCATCCTTCCAACAGGCAAATGAAAGGTAAGATTAGTTCATTCTTGTGAGTTGAAGTTCATGATTTAGTTGAGTGAAGATTATTTAATAATGACATTATTTTCTATAAAAATGCATGCAAAGAATTTCTAATCAACAGATACATTCTTATGCAAAATGCTGACAGGAATCTGAAATACCAACGACATATATTTAAGCATGTCTCCCCTACTATGAGGCAAAACTCATTATGATGCTATCACTTTAAACGAGAGTTCATATGGGTTATTAAGTATCAAACTGTGTGTGTTTATTGCTCATTACTATATTTAGAGGTTTAAATAGCTTTACTGCTTTGAGAGGTAGTTATAAGCTTTCGAATATTTAAAACTGAAACAACTAAACCATTCATTTATTCCAAGTTCATGATTTTGTTTAGACAGAAAGAAAATGTTTTCCCTGCACACCTTTCTATCAAAGAAGAGAAATTCAGATATGGAACTTAGGAAAGACATTTTTTAAATTAGAGTTGTCAGTGGAAGAAAGGTAATGTGGAATAAAATGTTAAAGCTTTTATCTGGACTTCGAGGCTTTTGAAGAAACAAGTGAGTTTGAATTGACCATAAAGGGTAAGGTTGTGACTGCATGACTGATAAAATCTGGAGCCCTCAAGATAAATAGCTAGGCTGCTTTTCTTTCCAGCCCCCCAGCATTTAGTGCTGAAGGGGTGAATGTCCTTTGGTCACAATTGCTTAATAAAGCATTTCAAAGCAAATTTATACAAAGTGAATATGAGAATAATAGCCTGCCACATACCAGTTATAATTATTTGAGTTTAGTTAAAGACTTTGAGAGCTGTACCAAAATATGGTAGAACTCTAATAGCAAATTGTAGCACACTGAAAATTCTTCGAAGACAGATTAGTTTGAATTTCAGCAGTAGAATTAATAAAAGAGGCGGTCACTGTAAGTCATTTGAAGTGATAGTCTTGAAGATGCTATGACAGATATTTTTACATACCTGGAAATAATCACTGCCAGTGATCAGCCTTTGAAACAGTGCTTCTTATAGGTACTCTCTCTATGGAGTGCCTCAGTGAAAGACATAGTTTTGAACAATGACAACATGGATGTATAAATTCCCTAATTTCCATACTACCTCTAAGTAGAATTCTCCAAGTCCCCTTTTCTATGTTCTTTACAGGGAATCTATAACAATTCTGATTGCTACTCTATGGAGAACGCTCAGTCCATCCTTCTACAGAGATCTTGCAGTTGGTGGAAGCTGCTGAGAGCACATTGCCTGCAACCTGTTGCTCCTTTAAGCACTCCTTCCAGTAAGGAAGATTTGCAGAGAGTGGGCTGTGTGAAGTAGATTGTCACATTGGAAGATGTGACACTTTGAACACTCAAGGTTGTAATTTAGCTGTGTCACCTTTTGTGTTTTGAAACTAGACCGAGTATACTGCCCAAGATTGTGAAGTATACTGCTCTAGAATGTGAAGTGAGTGTTCACCTCTAAGCTACATCCGCGTTCATTGGTCATTAAGTTTGAACCTTCCCCAAAAGTTCACATTAAGGGCAAATTACTTAAGATAGTCTAATTGAGAGTTGCCCACTTTTTTGATAGTCCCTTCAAGTATTTGTAAAAATAAGCCCATTTAACAATGTTACCAGTTGGAGACACTCCTCTTGAAAAATGAAACATAGCTGAGGTTTATTCAATGTTATTTCTGCATGCAATTTTTTTATTACACTGAGAGTCTTTAGAGAACATATTTGTTGCTGAAGGCATCATTTCCTACAGCCCTAACCTTCCCCAGTGCTAGAGTTTTGAATATATAAACTCTGAAGCGAGAGGGATATTTGGCTTCTGTAAGGTTCCAATATTTAAAATCCATTGAAAATAATGACTTCTTTTTCGTTTGTCTAGTTAATAGTTTCTTGTTCATTTATTGTATCTCATTCCATGTTTTTTTTAACATAGTTCAGTTATAGCCAGGATTTAAGCAAGGAGACTCTATGAAGGATCTAGCATGAACCCTGTACTCACCCGTTTAGTGAATATTTATTGAATTTTTGACTGTAAAAAATTCAGAAACAATGAAAGACATAGAGTCAGTCTTCAAAAGGAAGGCAGTATGTTAAGAAGGATTAAACATTTTAATCCTTAAACAAATTATTATGCTATAAAGCAAGATTTAAAACTAGCCACATTTCAAATCATGGGCAAAGAGTAGTTTACTCAAAAGATCATGGTCAGTGTGATGGTAACAAAACTCCAAACCTTAAATTTTACTTTGGTGAAACACACTGAATGTGTGTTTGTGTTTAGCGTTTTTGTGAATATGTGTTACATATGAATGAATATAAGCAAGTCTTTGTAATTCCTAGCATTTTAGACAAGGTGCTTTCAATTCTTAGTAAATAGTTGTTATAATTTTAGGATACATACATATATAACTCTATTAGAAGCAACTAAAAGTCAACGTGTAGAAATATATAGTTTAAAAATGTATTCAACAAAGGGGACAATAATGTGGAATACTAATTAAGATTTAATCAATTACATAAAGGAAATCAGTCTTTTAACAAAACCATTAAGAACAAAGAGAACATTTTGGAAATAATAAAAATATTGCAAATGAATAATAACAAAATAAAGTTAACAATAACATATGTCTAGACTCTCCAGAAAAAAATGTACAGATAATCAAAAGCACATAAATTGTGGTCTACACATGTTAGACAAGTGCAATTAAAATACACAAAGATAGCAAAGGAAATAAAGATAGTAATTCCATTTAATGAATACAACAAGACATCATAATATCTAGGAACAAATTTAATAAAAGAGATTAGTGACTATTATAAGCAACAAATAAGTGATGAATACATTGAGGACAAAGAAAAACATTAAACAGAAAGATCTCTTACGTTTAAAGTTTAGAAAAGCCCATACTGCTAAAATTTCCCCACCACTCAGCATAGTGCTTAGATTCAGTGCAATCCTATTAAAACATAAATGACATTCTCTTCTGAACTGGAGAAACAATACTGAAACTTATTTAGAATCGTATAAAAAAAAAACAAGCTTTAGAGCAGTTTAACAACAACAAAAAGCATGAGTTGCTATAATATGGATCTCACAGAGTCCACCAAACTCATTAGACCACAACAGTCTCAGTACATATGTGGCCACATAGACCTCTGAAACAAAACACACCTACAAGAATATCTTTAGGTCTTCTCCAAGTAACTGATTTTTGACAAAGATATCATGACTTTGTTAGAAGGAAGGACAGATTTTCAATAAAAGATTAGAGGAATATCAGACCACAATAGAGGAGTTACAGTTGACTACCATTCCTCACTGTTTACAAAAATTAATTCATGCCACGGATGTAGCTTGATGATAGCACACAGTTAACATGCACTAAGTTCTGCATTCAATCCTCAGCACTGCCCAAAGCAAAACAAAGTAAAACTCAGAAAGGTTTCAGTGCTAAATGTATGGCCTGTAATGATGAAAGGAGTGAAAACCGTAAGGGAAATCCCTCAGGACACTGCAATAGACAAGACTTTTTGATGAGGTTCCCAAAGAATAGGAAACAAAGAAAACATAAGTAAACGGAGGAATAAAAAACTGAAAAAAAATCCTTTGGCACAGGAAAGGATACTAAAAGACAAGAGACAACGACAGGATGAGAGAAAATATTTGAAAATTATATGTTTAATAAAGTATGAGCATTCAAAATATTCAAGGGGCTCCAAAACAGAGTTTGAAACAGAATAATTAAATTAAAAATGAGAAAAAGCTGCAAAGGAAAATCTCTAAGAAAACACACAGAGAAGCAATATGGGAACAGGACGTAAACATTTGACACTGCTGATCACCAAGGAAATCACAGTGTGGTATCACATTACCCCGATAAGAATGCCCAGTATTAAAAAGACAGATCATAACAAGTCCTGGTGAGGATATTGGGGACAGTGAACCCTTATACACTGTTGATTGGAATGAAAATTTACAGCTTTTTTTAAAAAAAATAATATGAGTTCTTTTTTTCCCTTTTAATTAAAGACAAAACTACTGTTAAAACCCATATCTCACTCCTGAATATGTTTCCAAAGACAATATATTTAAAATGTCAGAAGACATCTAAACTTCATGTTTATTGGAGCACTATTCAAAGTGGGTAAAAGGGGAATCAATTTAAATGTTAATCATCAAATGAATAAAGAAAATGTGGCACAAACACAAAGTCAAATGCTATTCAGCAATAAATATGAGTGAAATCCTATCACTTGCAATAACTTGGATGCAACTGAAGAAAATTAAGCTAAATGAAATAAGCCGAGCATAGAAATAAAACACTTAGCAAACTGCTATAAGATAGGGGGTAAGTTTTTTCCCCCCTACCAATTCAATAATTAAAAGACAGATAGAAAATCTGCCCCCCCCCAAAAAAAAAAAGTTAAGAAGCTTTTTGTTTGTTTGGGTTTTGGTTTTGTCCCCCCTGTGGATTCCTTATGTGGAAGAAGTGTAAGAGGACCCAGGTTTTATTAGTTTAATCATTTTCTCCTGGTGATTTTCTTTTTCCTGTGGTTCTTAAGGTGTTCACTCTTCTGGCATGGCAATTGTGTCCCTTGCTTCTCCTGCTGATAGGGTTCCTTATCTGGTACATGATCATGGGAATAACTAGAGTAGGGCCCTGGCTGGGTCATGGGTGTGTAGATCAATGCTGACTGGTTGGGTTTAGGAGGTTCCAAAGTTCCTCTCCTCTGTGGTATATTAGGAAAAGGGAAGTTTACTGCGGGAGAAGGAAAATGAAAAAATTCCTTTCTCTTCCCCAGGACCCAAGGCTTATTTATTTATAGTTGGATGGCATCTAAAACAAACTTTATCTCATAGAAGTTGATTGTAGAATTAGTTATTGTAGATTAGGACAGTAGCAGGAAGGAGAGAGAGGGAAGGTTGTTCAATGGTTACTCAATTATTTAAGATCTGGAGTACATTTATGCAAAGTGGTGATTATAGGTCAGATATACACTTCAGAAATCTTGAAAAAGAATTTGAATAGATTTCTTTTAACCAAAAAACAGTAAATGTTAGAGGAGATTGTAATGTTTAATTTGACATAAACATCACATATTTACATGTATCAAAGCATCATATATTGTCCCCAGTAATGTGTAGAAATTTTTAGGATTTTGTATATCACTTAAGAAATAAATTTTATGAGAATAAAGTTATAAGGAGACTATTATATCTCATTCATTAGAACATATAAGTCTAAATATGTGGATACTATCAGTTGTTGGCAGGAATCTATAATATTCAGAGCTTCTATATTGTTAGTAGGAATCCAAACTAGTATAATAACCATTTTATGAAACAATATAAAATTTTCTTAGAAAGTTCAAAATATGTGTACCTTATGTCCAGCTACCTCTTTTTTAGGTGTTTACTACGGGTCAATTAAAACACATGAAACCAAGATTTATATGTGAATGTTGATAAGCTAAAAAAATCTTAAAGCTTAATATCTGTTAACTGCTGAATGGGCAACTAAATATAGTCAGTGTATGCCCCTGTATTCTCTGAATGAAGTGTTCCCCCTGGGGGGCAGTCTCTTTATAACCAAGGAAGAAAGTAATCTTAGCGCATTAGGGAATGAACAAAGCATAAACATGTACAGAAGTTTCTTAAACTTACAGGAATCACAAAGTGTTAGATGCACAGTGTAGTCTGCAGGGTAAAGGAGACCTGCCTACTAGCTTAGTTCCGAAGCTCCAGGGAAACAACTCTTGTGACTCAACGCTCATGCTGGGGTGGCCTGACGGGTGATGCAGTTTGAGTCATCCATGCATTTATTAGGAACTCTTCTGCTGTCCCCTTGTAAGTAACACCAATAAACTCACAGTGTCACTAACTAGGTTGGGATATAACTGTTTCGCTGTCATCAGTGCCTTATCTAAGGTGGCTAGATGCTTGTTTATAGCTCCCCAAGAAAACTCATACAACATGGCGTGACTGGAATAGAGATGGACAGAACCATGGCATGCAGCTGAGGCTGATCTGAGTGAGGGGAGGGCATTTGAAGGCAATCTATCCGTAAGAGTTATAGAATGGTGTGCTGTAATGGTAGTTGTATGAACCTTGAAACGTGTAATGATACACAAAAGCCCAGGTATCTGAGAATGGAGCATTCATTGTATAATCTCAGAGTGACGGTCTCCATCTATGTAGAATAGGTTACAATGCCTCTTTGATGAATGAGAATGAATTAACCACAAGAGTATAGGGATGTCCTCCAAACCACTGATGGATTAGAAAACATGTTAAAGCCATGACAGTATCATGTATATGAAAGGCTCATAAGCAGGCTGTATTGTCAGGTTTGTGGCCTTTGTTGTATGCATTAGTAATGCAGCAAAAGCTCTCCTTGGTTCATGGCAGGGAGACAACCTTACCTACATAAGTGTGGGACTACAACAGAAATATCATCCATTACCATGCCAACAGAATCTGATTTGGCAGGAAAAGTATTAGAGGAGTGGATGAAAAGAAAGTTGTTTTTCCATTTCTTGCAGCAAGCTGGAGGAATGGAAAGAGAGTATGAACTGGAACTGAGATAAACAGCCTTGTCCTGGCATCTAAAAGTAGAGAAACCACAGGAAAAATAGGTAGGGAGAGAAGATATACAAGGAATAGAAGATACACCTCAAGTCTGATGTTTAGTACAGAGGAAGGGGGAACCCATGATTCAGAATATGCATAGAGGGCTTAGCAGTGATCTGCTAGAAGACTCTATGCAATAAGATAATGCAACTGGAAAAAATTGCATTGGGAAAGACATTCAAAAAATAAAAATAGCCTTTTACCTCATGGTTCATAAGGCTCTTGAGCATGAGGGCAGATATGTGTGAGTCTGTGCAAGCGGAGAAACTGAGTAATCACTCTTAGAAGAAATTTAGCACAACCTAAGGCAAGGGGGATAAATCAGCCCCTGATGAACTAACTCATAGGAACAATTAAAGTCATCCTTCTCTTAGTTGACCACCATGAATATGAGTGCCTGGAAGCTAAGAGAGGAAGGGGAGTTATTAGTAAGAACTGCATATCAGAAAGGTGCTATTTGAATGCTCAGTTGCCTGAGTTGAATAGAATTGTGTTTACCAGAGCCTTAATAAAGACCATCATCAAGCAGCAGCCTTGAAAAGTGTATGGGACTATAGTGCGGGTCCCATGTAGTTCATGAACTTTATGCAATAGGAAAAGCTCAGGGAGATATGAATGATTTTGACTAGGGCATGTAAACTGGGTTTGTAAAAGAGCAAAAACAACCAAAAGGGAATAAGGAAATGGCAAAGTTCTCAAGGATATCTAGTCAAGTCACTTGAAGGCAACTGTGGTAAGATTGGTGCTGAACGGGAGCTCTTAGGGGAAAATTCTTACAGCCCCAAATGTTGAGAATGTAAGCTTCTGAAGTGTCAAAACCCAAGGAACAACTAATAGAAGAAAAGCTTAAACTTGTTGCTGGTCTTGACAGTTAACCACTTAGAATTTTTGTTGTAAAGCATACTGGGGATGCTAAGTGTTCACTTAGCCTGGGTCTCTTTCAATAGCTGCATATAGCCACTTGAAAGGAAAGGACCATAGTGCTGGCATGTCAGAACAGGGGAGCCAGCTTTAGTGGCAGATGGGGCAGGCTGGAATCTGATCCTTGGTGCTGAAGGAAGGCAGTGCTCGACAGCTATCCCTGCTGAGACTACCATTGGTGGACAGAGGTGGTGCAATAATATTGTGATGTCACAATGGAGCATAATGATGTCAGAGGAGAAATATAATGCACACAAGTGCTTGAATAATGGTGCATTGTGATGGCACAATGGAGCATTGTGGAAGCAATACTGAGCATTGTGATGTCATAACAGAGATATGATGTCATGTTACATTAATGTAAATGTAAAATTAAGAATTTTGAGAGCACAAATAAGCATTGCACCATTACACTTGAGCTACCATATCACAACTCAGAATTGTGTTAATATATGAAGCATTGCGACATTGTGGACCATGTGAAAATACAATAGACATCTCTTAGTGGAGCACTGTTATGTAAAAATATAGCATTGTGATTGAAAAATGTAGCATTGTGATGTTACCGTCAACAATTCTGAAAGTATAATAGAATATAGTTTTAGCAAGATTGAACATTGTGATGTCATTTGCTGGACTGTGAGCAGAATGGGTTATTGTGATGTATCAGTGATACCTGTAATGTTAGTGAAGAATACTGGGATTGTGCAATAAAATGTAATCACAGAGAAGCTGGGATATTACATGTAGCATTGTGCTAAACAGAGTGGAACAATGTGGCAACACAATACAACATTATGATGGCAAATTGGGCATTGTGAAGTCACAATGAGTATGGTGAGGGCAAAACAAAAATTATACAATTAAAACAGTTTCTACTTAGAGTTTTGTGTATATATGTGTGGGGGTTTGAATGAAAACCCACAGTATAAGCTCATGTATGTGAGTCCTTGTAACTTGGTCCCAACTAGTGGCTCTGTTTGTAAGGTTATAAAACATTTCAGAAGTGTAGTATTCTGGAGAAAGTACCCTATAGGCAGGGTTTGAGCTTGTCTAGCCTCACTCCATTTACTGTTTTCTCTTTTCTTCCTTTGTGAGACTAGAATGTGATCAGCCAGCTTCCTGTTCCGGTTTCCATGACATGCCATCTCTACTCTCATGGGAACTCCCTCTAGAACTATAAGTTAAAATAAATTCTTTCTTCCTTAGGTTGCTTTTGGTAATAGTGTTTTACTGCAGCAACAGAAAGTAACTAAGATAGAAATTGGTACAGAAGAAACAGGTTAATGCTATTAAGGAATTGAGTGTGTTTGGTTGTTTGATGAATACGGAAGCCTTCTGTAGTTTGGCCTATTACAACAATTGAATGCTGTCAGCAGAACTTAATGAACCATTCTAGTAGGATCCTGGAACACAATAGTCCTGTAAATGATGCTAACAGTGAGGGTCATTCTTGAGATTTCAGTATGTAACAAGCACACCATTAGCAACTGTGATATTTTGACAAAGAATCTGGCTACCTTCTGCTTGTGTCATGGGAACCAGTGATACTAAATTAAAAGTAATGAGTTAAATATTTTGGCAGATGAAATTTTAAGACACAATAATTCTTGAAGTTTATGGCAAGGTTATTGTCTGTTTTTCTTATACAGATCTCCAATGTAAAGGGACAACACGAAAAATCTGAAGCTTACAGAAAAATAGATCACTAGGAAGCTTAATGCTGTAGTCATATTATATTCTAAGAAGAGTCTATAACTATGGATGAGATTGGGCTGTTGAAGAAAATCCTCTTGCTCTGCATTGAAAGGATAACAAAGGTACCCTATGACAAGACACCACTAAGCCAAACCTTTAGTTTGTGAAAGAAAAAGTCCCAAAGGGATGTCCTACTCCCAAAAAGCTGCTACTCACAAAGCTTACTGATAATGTGGTCAAAGAGGACAAGGGTCTCTTGCAAGTCAATAAGAGAACCTAGGTGCATTGTTCCCATGACAATGTCTTTGAAAACATAAAAGATGGAAGACTGAGGGGGTTGTGGGTTCTTCCTTTGTGGACTCAGAGAGTTTTTGACGCCAGACAGCATGAGTTAAGATCCGAGTGTCTTCAAGGAAGTCTAGAGAGTCTGTTGTGTAAAACTATGGAGATAAAACTTGTGTTGTGGTGAAGACTCCAAGATGCTGGAGATACCAGAGTCATGAGACATCTACCATGGACAGTTGCATATATGAAACCAGTCCTAGAGGGACATGTATGTTGCAGGCAACAGATCAGAAGGTATAGAGCCATCTAACCCAATTGAAGCTGAAGCTCTAGATATTAGACATGGAGGTAAAATGATTTGGAGTTTGCCCTGCTGGATTTAAGTTTTGCATTTATCTAGTCTTTCCTCACTCTACCCCCTTCTGTCCTTTTTCTAACGAGACATATATCCTTTGCTGTTGAGTGTTGGAATTATGTAACTTTAAAATTTAAATATTTTATAGGGTTTCATAATTAAGAGTATACCTTTAGTCTCAGAAGAGACTTTGGATATTTAAACAGAGTTGGGACTGTTAAAGACTCTAATAACATTTGAAATTAAACTAGTTGCAATTTGTATAATGACATGGCCATGAGTCTATAAGGGATTCAGAGCATAATACATTGATTTGAATGAAAAATATCCCCTATAGGCCCATTTAAATACTTTGTCCCTAGGTAGTGGTGCTTTTTAAGGATGTCATGGCATCTTCTAGAGATGCAGCCTTGTTAGAAGAAATGTGCTTTGAGGGTTCATAATCTTGCTCCAACTTTTTCTTTCTCTACTGCTGTGTGATCAACCAGCTTCCTGCTTATGTCTCCTTTCTATTTTTTCCCTGCCATCATGGACTCTCCCTCTGGAAGTATAAACTAAAATAACACTTTATTTTTTAGTTTAATTGAGTATTATATTACATTCACAGACAATTAATGCAGTGTTAGTGGGAATGAGGGAGGATGTCTGAAAGAACCATAGTCATTGATCCTGAAACTCATATTGCAGGTAGTTTTGAGCCAACCTGTGGTTTCTGGGAACTGAACTTAGGTCATTCATTAGAACAGTATGTGCTCTTAACTCATGAACTATTTCTCTAATGTTATAGCCAATTTTGTGATAATACACTGAATCCTTGGGAAATCACAGTTGATCATATTGAATATTTTATGATGGATACTAGAGAGCTGTGGTGTTAAAGAGAAGTTGTTATATTGCAATGAATAATTGTGTTGGCCAAACAGTTCATTTTAATGTCATAATGGAACATTGCAAAGACAAAACGGAACATTATGGTGACCACATGGCATATTATGAAATCATATTGTGATGCTAAATGTAAATGTGATAAAATAATTGAACATTATAGTATTGTTTGGAGTATTGTGATACAATGGAGTTATGAAGTGTTAATGCACAAATGTGATTGTACAATGGAATATTGCTTCCTGAATTGTTGTGAGCATTGTTGTGGGAAAACAGATGATTGTGATGTCACAAAGGAACAATATGATGGTACAGTAGGAACTTATGATAAAATATGCAGTGCTACAATGTCACAATGGAG
Source organism: Microtus oregoni (assembly GCF_018167655.1). Taxonomy (NCBI): domain Eukaryota; kingdom Metazoa; phylum Chordata; class Mammalia; order Rodentia; family Cricetidae; genus Microtus; species Microtus oregoni. The sequence goes on from NW_024543065.1 coordinate 32,714,193, forward strand.
CATTGTGATGTGAGAATGAGCACTGTGTTATCAAAATTGAATATTTCTTTAGCACAATGAGGATTGTGTGCAACGCAGCATTGGATTTGCATAATGGAGTATTGTGATGACACAATGCAACATTGTGACAGTAAAGCTGATCATTCTTATGTTAATATAGAGCAATGGCATCCCAATGCAGCTAAATGTTGACACAATGGAGCTTTATAATGTCTCAGTGAGGATCATGATAATATAATTAAGGTTTGATGTCACAATACACCAATGTTCTTGCATAGTGCAATACTATTGTGTAAATAATGCACTTGTGATGAAAAAGTATAGCTTCTAGTAACAATGAATAATTGTTATGGCACAATAAAATTGTGATTTTTAAAGGCAATATTGCGTTAGTGAAATGGAATATTATAATGTCACACTAAAACTCTTATATCACGTGAAACATTATAGCAACTGCCAGGTTCTCTGGCAGAAAGGGTGGGGCACAGAGCAGGATCTGCTGGACTTTCCCTGGGGCTGAGTGGGATGGTGAGCCTTGGATGCCCTGCTCTGAAGCTCCACCCCCCTTCTGACCACCAGAGAGAAACACACCCACTTAAGCAGGATCTTATTTAATGATATCAGGCAGGAACATATATAAGCTAAGATGGGGGTGGGAAGCCTGGAATGGGCCAAGACAGAGCAAGAAACAAGGGCCAATAATATTCTGCCACATTACTGGTAGCTGGGCAGAGGCAGGCCTAGGTCGGGTAGCCAGAGACAGGTCTCCAAACTCGAGCTAGGCTCAGGAAGTTACACTAGGCCTCATGCCCATGCCCATGAGACCCAACATCTTTCCCTTTTGTTTATATAATTAAGGAGAACTGCCTTGCCCTAGGGTCCATCTGAACTGCAAGGGGCTGAGGGATATGTGGGTCTCCAAAAAAAAGAAATCAAGGGAACCATTAAGCAGAGAAGCTATAATTCTCCTGATCAAAAAGACAAGAGTTGTGATGCCTGAGGAGATCTCCTATCTGCTGTGAGCTTTTGACGTGAACCAGCAGCAGCACCTGGAACCTTCTAAGCAAAAGGTGATGGTTAGTACCTGGTCCTCAGTCAACAACAGGATTCATACCTAACCCCCCTGGAGTCTACACTTAACAACAGCCAAAGGCACAGGAAAATCAAGCTTGTGATCTGAGGGAAACCAAAGACCCGATGCTCTCTTCCCACCACGAAACAGCAGAGCACCCCTTTAATGGCATCCCAAACCTACAGCCAGCCACCACTTCCACCCATGTGAGGACTGTGGCAAGTGCAAATGTAAGGAATGCACCTACCCGAGGCCCCTGCCATCAGCCTAGATCTGTGACAAGTTTTGCTTAGCCCAGAATATTATTGACTATGGGACTTGTGTGTGTTGTGTGAAAGGTCTCTGCTCCAACAATGATGTTGCCTTACAGCTCCAAGCTTCAGAGAGAGCTGGGTGTGCAGGAGGCCCAGGCCAGAGAAGGGGAGCCTTAAAAGCACAGCCCAAGATGTACATTCAGATGAAGATCTTTGGTGGGGGTAGGTATCAGCAAACACCACAGTAGAGGACATGAAGCAGTACAGTTTGTAAAGGCGGGTGATGTCATGCTGATGTTTGACAAAACCACCAACAGGCACTGAGGGTTCAGGCTTTTGGGCTCTCAGAAGTAGCCTAAGAAGGAGTCAAGTCACAAGGCAATCAGGATGGTCCCTGGGCCAGATGCTCTTCCTAATGCAAAATCAGGAGGGCAGAGTAGAAAGCCATTGCTGGAAAGAGTAATGGGGACGGCTTGCCCACTCCCTGTTGTCTCTTCCTGACTGTCTAAGCAGAGCAATAATCCTTGAAAGCCTGTCTACAGGGGGATCATCCTGAAGGTCTTACTATCTCCTTTCCAGGTCTCATCAGGATAAGCAACATTATGGCATTGTGATGTTGCAATGGAGCATTCTGTCACTAAAATGAAGCAATGTACTGTCATAATAAAGCATTATTCCTTCTCAATGGAGTCTTGTGATCCCACAGTGGACCATTGTGATGTTACAATGCAGCACTGTGAAGGCAAAATTGAGTATTTTGATGTCACAATGAAGGTAACATCTGTGTTAGACCTGGAGTTCCATTCTAGAAAATCAAAATGGTGAAGATTCTAAAATTAAGTGTCTTTTGTTGTGGCATAGTGGCTTGATGCTCAACAATAGATGGAGATAAGTAAAAATTTATATTGTATCTAAGGATCATGGATTCTCACAGAAAAGGAGGAGGGAGGAATATAAGACTAGAGGAAGGTATGGGGTGTCATGCAGCTATTTCATTGAACCGAGACAGTCTTTTCTATAGGGAGCTTCCTTAAGACTCAAGATTATATAAGACAGTACACACACATTATATATACATATACATATATATTTATATAAAGATTCAAGAAGTAAATGACATTTGTGTTTGTTTACATGTGTGTTTGTGTGTGTGTAGTTCAGAAAGAAATAAAACAGAATTTTCAGGAAGCTCCTGAAATTGATAAAATTCTCCAAATCCCTCTCCAATGTTATATAAGCAATAACAATTGCTGCAGAGAGGAGACCCTTCAGCCAGAAGAGCTGACTGCATTTTGTATGGTGAGCTGTAGCAATGCAGCTATTGTCAATAACTGCTTGGACTGAAGTGGGCTTTATGCCTTTTAGCCATTCATGCTTGTGGTGGTGTAAATCAAAAGACTCTAATCCTTCTGGAACCATAAGTCCAAATAACATCTTTCTTTTATAAGTTTCCTTGACCATGGCGTTTTATCACAACAGCAGAAAAGTGACTGATATAGAATCTGGTATCTGAAAGCAGGATGTTGTTCTGATGAACCCGACCATGCTGTCTTCCAGAGAAATGTGGAAGACTTTGGAACTTTGACCTACACTGTAGGGAATTCTTTAAGTTACCTGCCCACTTTGATGTGGCCTCTTATCCTATAAAAGGCAGTTTAAAGTGTGTGCCCCCACTCTCTCTTCTGTCTTCTGGCTGCTGGATTCAGTTGCTGTTCCCTGTTCTAGCAGAGAACTGTGATCTGTGACTTTACCCCTAAATAAATAACCCTTTATTATACTCAATTATGAGCTAGTGTTGGATTTCTTTTTAGTGTCCATCTTCAGACCTACAAAACCAGAAGAGTGCTGTAAGCAGAGTTTAAATGGCCATTCTGTTACAAACTTGGAAGAGAATGGTTCTGAGAGCCGTGTGGACTATAGAGGTCAGCTCAAGAGGTTTCAGGGGAGAACAATATTAGCAACTGGGTTAGAGGCATGCCATGTATATTTTGGGAAAGAATCTGGCTGCATTCTTCCCTTGTCCTAAGATCATGCCTGAAACTAAATTAAATAGTAATGGACTAATTTTCTTAGCTAAGGAAGTTTAAAGATAGCATCATGTTGAATCTGTGGCATGGTTGTTAGTGATAACAGTTATTCATGCTTACAATTTAAAAAAAAGAGGGAGTGGGTTAGAAAGAAATACAAAAAAAAGGTACAATTTGGAGAAAAAAGAACGGCAGAAAGTTTGATTTTGCAGCCAAGGCATTTGATGAAACAGATGCTATGATTGTTAAGATTAGTGCCATTAAGAAGTAGCTGTCTCCGACTGGAATAAAGGTAAGGGTGCTCTCAAGATCCCATTTGTCTTAGCTTTTCAGATATAGCCTAAAAGTGATTTCTGCTCCTAGAAAGCTGCACTGACCAAAAGCAAGAGTGCAAGCATCGGTCACAAGCTGGCAGCCAAGCTCTGTAGTGTGGTCCATGTAGTATTGCCTTTAGAGGCCTGAAAGGTGTATAAATGAAATAATCATGGAGTATCTTGTGATTATAGAGAGCTTCTTATTCAGAAAGGTTATGGCAGGGGAGTCCCTGTATGAAGGCCCTGAGAGACATTCATGAAGCATTATGAGTCTAGCTTAGGCTGCATTGGAGATCAGACGACACTGGAGATGCCAATGTCATGAGACCTGCATTTCCAGGACTAAAAGCAGAGGAAGATGTATACTGCAGGCAGCAGAGCTGTAAGCTTTTGAGCCTTCTTAGCCTTTAATAGCAACAGAGAACTATAGCATTTGGTGTAGTTACTACAGTGTTTGGAATTGCTATGAACCAATATTTCAACATTATAATCCCATTCCTGATTTTTTAAATAGTAATTTTGAATAGTAATATGTATTCTGCAAAATCACATGTTAGAAGTTTCTAATTTTTTTTATTCTACTATGGGTTACAATTAAAAGATTTCCTTCAGTCTTGGAAGAGACTTTGGACTTTGAAAAAGTTTTGAAACCATAAAACATTATGGGACTTTTGTGTAAATGGATGTTGCTTTTATGTTTCCTGGTCACCCAGACCTAAATAATGATACAGAAACAATATTAATTACAACACTGGCCTATGAGCTCAGACTTATTAACTAAGTCTTACATCTTAAATTAAACCATTTCTATTATTTTATATTTTACCACAAGGCTTTGTGGTTCGTTTCCTCTTGCTTCTTGGGCAGCTACATGGTGTCTTCTTGACTCCACCTATTCTCTCTCTATATTTATATCTCTTCTGGCCTGGCTATATTCTGACCTGAAGCTTCTTTATTAACCAATGGTAATAAACATATTCACAGCATACAGAAGGGAATCTCACATCATCTCCCCTTTTCTATCTAAATAAAAAGGAAAGTTTTAACTTTAACATAGTTACATTACATATGACAAAACAGTTATCAAGCAAGAATCACAGTTACACTATTTAGTCTATTTGTATAAGGCAAATATTAAAGAAAATATTCTATCATCTATCTTATCTTTGTGAGTCTATAGTTTCATATATAATTTATCTTTTATCATAACTAATGACAACCATAACCATTTGAGCTAAAAAGTGATGAAATTAATTAAGTAGTTGGTTATTAGACAACTGGGAAACGTAAGAGCATTCTCCTTTACAATTTTTAATTTGAAATATATGCATTTTGTACTATGATATTGCTCTAAGGCCTGGGTGTGTCAAGAAAAGAGTGTGGTAGTTTAAATAATAAATGTTGCCTATAGATTTTGATATCTGTTCACTTGGTTCCCGGTTGGTAGTACATCTGGAAGGCTTATGTGGTTGAGCCTTGCTAGGGGAAGTCTGTCACCAGGCACTAGCCCTGAGTATGTAAAGCTCACAGCACTTTCAGTTCACTCCCTCTGCCTTGTGCTTGTGCATGTAAGCATTTAGCTTCCTTCTCCTGTCACCATGCATGCTGCTGGCTGCCATGCTTTGCTGACATGATGGATGCTTATCTCTCGGGAACTTTAAGAACAATTAACCTCTTTCATCAATAGGTTGCTTTGGTCATGGTGCTTTATCACGGTAACAGGAAAGTAAGTAATACAATGATTCTGTAAGTAACCCCTCACCTACCCTCCTAGTCCAATAAATTTAGACTAAACTTAGGTAAACTGTTCCTTTGGTCTGCTGTAGTGCCGTATGTGGAGTGAATTTTATGTCTTCCCCATCCCCAAATGCTTATATGAACCTCTAGAATGGTAAAACTTTGATTAAAAGCAGAGCAGAACAAAGGCAGCCAATGGATGGGAGCCCAGAGAAGCTGATGGCTGCAAAGACAAGGAGTAAAGCCATTCAAACCCAGGGCAGTCAAATGATTTAACTGTAAAAGTGGGCCCCTGATTGATTGTCTGTAATTATCAGATTTTCTCAAAGTGTGTACTTAAGTGGGGGGGGGTTATTGTATAAAAATAAATTTAATTGAAATTTTGAGATTCAACATTTCAAGTTATTGGGAAATGCGTGGGATTTATAGCCCATATTTCTGGACATGGGCTGCTTCACAACTGTAGCTATGTCTCTTGGTCAGATTTGATGTTCTGCGAATGATTGAAAACCTATGAATTTCTGAATTAACCGGCGGAGTGCTTCTCTTCCCAGGCTTTTAAAGGCTGAACAGCTGGTGCCCATCTCCGGCTGATGAAGAGTCGGATTGATTCTCTTCCAATTTTAAAGCAGTTAATTTTAAGCAGCTTTTGTTAGACATTAGGAAGCCTGCCACAGAGAACTCTATTTTCCTGCTTTTGTTTCCTATGCACATATTTCCTTTGCTCTAACTTTTTTTAAGGTTTCTTAAGACTTCTTTCGAATTTTTAAGTTTCCATAGAAAATTTTTGCAGACATAGAAAACAACATTTTAGTACACGCTATTTTTCTGCCTCTGCAATGAAAATCCATCAGCCTCAGACGTCTTCCAGGTATAATGCATTGTGCAAAGTGCTAGGAAAATGTGAAGTAATATTAGGCAGATAGGCAAAATAAAGAATCCTTAAAGTACCTGAAATTAAAGTAGTTTTACCCAAGATAGCTTTTAATATGCATTTTGTATTGAAAGTTCACTTTTAGAAAAAATATTCAGAAATCCTTTTTAACAACTTTAGGGCTCACAGCCTGCTTATGATTTCCTCGTGGACTTTCCCGCTTCCTCCTAAGCTTAGGTGCTTCTCCCTACCATCACCTTCTAACCTATCTTTTCTTCATGACTTGTTCTTTTCTCTGTGATACATATTCATTTGACAGAAGGTGAATGGACTAGAAGATGCTATTGTCTGGTACAAAATAATCACTCATTATGTGCTTGTGCATGGACAAATCACACAGGTAATTAAGATCCCAAGTATACACAGCCATAAGTTGTTTCTGATATATTTCTTCTGGGAAACGCCTATATTATAAGAATAATAACATTAGGGTTTGGGGTTTATCTTATATTATTTTGCTTGGAACACACTTAGACACTTGAACCTGCCACCACTGATTTAGTTGGTCTCCAGCCTGAAAAAGTGTTTCTGTTTCTTGGACTAATGTTAGCTAGCACAGAATAATCTATCGGTGTTTAGAAATTTCTAGTTATTTTTAAAAACCATATTTCCATCTTTTCTAAAATGTGTATTCTTTGCTTGAAAAGAATGCCCTCGTTGGATATGTGGACATTCAAAGCCCTCCTGGTGTTAGATCTTTTTCAAAGACTGAATCCTAAGAATGAGGACTACTAATGTCTTCGAGGTATTAAGTTTAACAATCTCCATACAGTGTTGCAGGACAAAGTTTTATGTCTAATACCCTGTAAATGGAGTCATGTACCATGCTATGCTGCCTGAGGTTGAGGAGTATTTGGGAGACAGAACTCTGGCAAGCTGCACTACAGTCAAATCCTACTTGGGTCAGACTCAGGAACACATGCAAGCACTTAGGATAGTCAGAGTGATATAGGCTCAAACTCATGTTTCCCTGTGGAACATATCTCTGTCTATAACACAGCAGTTCTATTCGTCCATCTCTAACAGCAGCCTGAAGATAAGTTTGCTGTCCAATATTAAGGAGTAGAAATGGTCTCTCCACTCTCCAAATTGATGCCAATCTGGGCTATGTTTGAGTCTCGTAGTTTCAAAGACCTGCTGTGTGATAATGCTTTTGTATACTGAAAATATTTGTCACTCATATTGGTTTAATAAAATCCTGATTGGCCAGTAGCCAGACAGAAAGTATAGGTGGAACAACCACATTAGGAGAATTCTGGGAAGAGAAAAGGGAAAGATGCAGTCACAAGCCAGATGCAGGGGAAACAAGATGAGAATGCCTTACTGAGAAAAGGTACCTAGCCATGTGACTAAATACAGACAAGAATTATATGTGAATTTAAGTCATAAGAGCTAGTTAGGAATAAGTCTGAGCAATAGGCCAAACAGTTCGTAATTACTATAAGCCTCTGTGTGTTTATTTGGGATTGAGTGACTGTGGGACTGTGTGGAAGTCCCAAAATGTGTGTTTATTTCTACCTTGACTGGAGATCAGAGAGTTAGAACTTCTATTCCTTCAAGGTTATTGTCTGCTTCCAAGTCAAACAAAGGTCCCACCTAGATTTAGATCAGAATATTTTGATCTCTCAAGGCTATTGTCAAAAGGCATAGCTAATATCCAGACCTTGTATTTCAGGAATAGAGAAGTAGATATGTTTCTACTATAAACAAAAGGCTAAGGATCCAACTAAATTCCTACTCCCTTAAAAACAAACAAACAAACAATGGATTTCACCCAGGGAGTGCTTTGCCTACAGAATGTTTTGATTTAGGGTGTGAGTGTGACTTGTTTTATTCTAGCCATAAAATGTTTAAGCAAGAATATAGCTCTCAACTTTCAACTCTTCAAATTGTCTCTTCACTTTTTTTGTATCATGTTAATGTAATTTTGTTTTTATCTTACTCCTACCTTTTCAGGTCAGGGTATTTTAAGTAATTAGAAATTAAACATGGGCAGATTTCAATTTCAGTATTCACTGGAACTTTCTCCTGATACCATCCTATGTCTCTGTTTTATTATTTTCACTCACATCTTCATGCCAATTACTAATTCTTCTAATCCCGAAGCCTCTACCCTGGCAAGTGGTATTTTTGTCAAAAATGCTCTCCAACAAATGTCGCCCACAATGTGTGGCAACGGGTGAACCACAAAACTCACAGAACTGTGGTCAGTGTACAGGAGAGTACATGAGGGATTTTGCACGATGAAAATTACACCACAGGTGTAGAGGTGAGTAATGAGCACTTGAAAATAAACAATAATAGATAATAAAAATGAAAGAAAAGGCAAGGCAAAAAAATGGGAGTAATATTTGTAAATAATAATTGCAATGGTTTAGATTAAAGCAGTGCAGTTACTTGAGGAGTGGCAGTTGGTCACGACGGGCAGTGGATTCCAGGCAGGGATACACATTACACAGCAGACCACTTCAGGTGGTTTAGGGCAACAGCAGGTGGGAGACCATGGTGGGCCATGAGGGGGAGCAGATCCCACCTCCTGAGCCCTCTGTGGGTCCCAGGCAGGTGGGAGGTGGTGGGTGAGAGACCTCAGCAAGTCACCTGGGTAGGCAGTCCCATGAGGAGCTGTGGTGGGTGAGTCACGCCATGAAGAGAAGGTGAGTATAGTTTATTCAGTCAGTTATGGAAGGGAAGGTGAAAGGGAAGAGAGAGAAAGAGAGAGAGGGAGGGGGGTAGAGAGGGAGAGAGGGAGGGAGAGAGAGAGAGAGAGAGGTCTCACTGGTTGGAAAGAGAAGAAAGATCCACTTGCCTGGGTGGAAGGGAGAGTGGGCGGGACTTGTCTCTTAAAGGGACAGAACTGTACATTACAATAATTGTAAATATGGAAAAGGAAATAATATTAAACTATCTGTACAGTTTCTTGATGTATTTTCATAGCTAGAGGAACTGAAATGGAGCAGAAACAAAGGAAAAGATTTTTAGATTTTGTAAATATTAAATTTCTGCCTCCACACTGGTAGCATACCCCATAGTGCTTTTGGTATGCTCCCATATTGGGAGAGGCCAAAGTGAGGTCTCATCTTCACCCTGGACAAGTTGTAGTGCTATTGTCACCTAGCCACAGCCTCTGCCACTACTGAGTGGGTGGGAAGAATGAAAGGAGTATGCTGCATAGCCCAACAATGGCCTAAGCTACTGCTGAGATTGTGGCAGTTGATGCACATGTGCTATAGGTAGCTGAGTCTGACTCAATCTGTGCCACAGAGACAGGGAAGGCAAGAGAGAGGAAAGTTTAAAGGGCTATAACTCCCACGGTCAGTGCCTGAACCAGTCAACGGAAATGCCTAAAGGCTAAAGGATCCATGAGCCAAGGAGCCTATATGGATAAATCTATGGCTTTAAACAGAGGAAAGTATACAGGAATTCTCCTGATTTTGTGACTACAAGATTTCAAATAAAAAAAGCAGAGATCATATAAAAAAAATCAGTGTGGCTATACTCACCTAAGCTTATGAACACAGCAGTCTCAAAGTCACTGCAATGGTAGGCACATGAGAACTTGAGCTAAATTTGTCAGTCACCTTTAATGCTGGTCTGTGACAGGACCGCTGAACGTGGCCTGTGCCCTGCCCAGGCAGAGTAAGAAATGAGGGACTGGTCTCCTGGTCTCAAATACACAAGCAGGACCACAAAGGAGTGAAGAGAATGTGATGACTTGCACCCCACCCTGCATCCCAGCTTCAGTTAAGAGCCCAGATCCTGGCTCCCAGTCTGACAGACAAGCTGCAAAAAAAGTTGCCTCAGCGAACTGCACCACCAGGCCTAGAAGGTGTTTGTAAACATACACATGAACAAGTTAAACCCTGTCAACTAGGCAGACTTGCAGTTTGGACTAGAAAGATAGCTTACAAACTTTTAATAAAACATCCAATGGCTGAGACCTTATCTAAAATATCCTACAGGAGACCTTGAGCCACTAAGTGAAATTCTTAAAGGGAACAGTGTTCCAAATCCCACTAGACAGCTTACAGAAGCTGCCAGACTGGTACTCACTCAGGTAGAGTATGCTATACAGAGAGCAAGTACATCATGTTAATTAGATCAGCCTTGGCAAGCATGTATATTGCCTACAAAACTTACTCCTATGGCAGTATTATGGCAAAATGGTCCATTGTTAAGGCTACACCTTCCTGTTTTGCCAGTTAAGGTATTAGACCCATATTTTCAATCAGTAGTTTGTTTATTCCAGAAGAGCAGGATGGAATCCAGGAGCTATTTTGGCAGAGAACCTGCTGTGATCATGTTTCTTGTACTAAGCAACAGAATGGTTGGTTATTTCAGAATAGTGATTTTTGGGCAATTATGATTGCTCAATTTGAAGGCCAGATTAATAATGTTTTCCCAGCTGATCCATTGCTGTAATTTACACAACTATATTCCTTTAATTTTCCCAAAAGTTGTAGCAAAAGATCCCATAAAGGATGCTATGTTAAATTTTACACATGGATCTTCCAATGGTAGAGCTGCATATGTTGTTAATGGAGGACATGTAGTACAAACAGAACCAGCCTCAGATCAAATAGTTGAGCTACAAGCTATTGCTATAGTGTTTAAACTTTTTTTTAAAAGAAAGCATTTAATCTATATACTAACAGTCAATATATTTTTAATGTTATTCAAGTCCTAGAAACTGACACATGTATTGGGGCTAGCAAGAAGCAAGTTAAAATGCTGTTCCAGCAAATTCAAATTGCCATACAACAAAGAAGCTTGCTATGCTAAGCTTGCTATGCTTTGTAGAGCATATTAGAACCTCTTCAAATCTTCCCAGTAAACTAGCTGAATGTAATGCTTTAATTGATAAGCTCATAAAACTAATAACTTTATCTCATGTCTACCTTGCTCAGTTATTACATGCTCTGCATTATCAAAATAGTAAAAGTTTAGAAAACAATTTAGATTAACAAGAGAAGCGGCTCGCCAAATTGTTAAGCAATGTGATATATGCCCAAAGTATTTACCTGTACTTCATCTGGGAGTAAATCCCTGAGGACTTCTCACTAATAATTCATGGCAAATGGAAGTTACTCATATTGCAGAGTTTGGAGAATTAAGATATGTGCTTGTGAGATTTTATACATATTCAAGATTCTTGATTGCTACTGCACAAACTAGAGGAGCCATTAAGCATGTAAAAACTCATTGCTTAAAATGATTCTCATACATGGGAACTCCAAAAATCATAAAGACATATAATGGGTCCAGATATGTTACTAAAACATTCCAGCAATTTTGTTCACAGTGGAATATTGAACACAGAGCAAAGCATTCCTTATAATCCTCAAGGGCAACAAATAGTGGAACATGCCTATGGCTCCTTGAAAATACAACTTTAAAAGATAAAAACAGGAGAATTAAACATTGCCACTTAATGTACTTTTTGTGGATGCCTGTGAGCAATCTTCCACAGACAGATTTTGGCATGATGGCACCAAAGCAACCTTTGTTAAAACAAGGTGGAAAGACCCTTGAACTGGATTAGTGAAAGGACCTGACTCTGTCATAATTTGGGATTGAAAGTATCTTTGTGCTTTGTTCACAGGAAGAAAATGAAGCTCAATGCAATGACTGCTTATATAGCAGAGGAGTGACAACACTGATGCCATCAAAGACCCTGATGACTGCATAGAAGAAGTAGAAAGGAGTTCCTGAATCAATGTTTCTGACTCACACCATCACACTTCAGTCTGAGAAAGGAAGGAAGATGACTAGTGATTCCTAGTTTCTTGATAGACTTGCTGCACAAACTTGCAGACCTAGTGAATCCTGTTTATCTTGGAGCCAGACCAGAAATGCAGACTGAACATTTGACTGTTTTATACTTTGGGACACATAACTTGGATTGCCAATATGATGCTCAATCTGCTATTGAAATGTTGAAAGAACCTGAGACCAAGACCTCAATTTTCTCCTAAGGGGAAAGAAGACTCATTACAAGGAGTGACTAAAGTCCCTAATCAGATATGAGGAAGGTAGCCTAAGGGTTTTTCCTGCTGCTCAGAGACTGGGGCAATTGCATAAAAGCAGCCATGCAATTGGACTCTCACCCATCATAGAAATCCTTATCTTTTAATTAGAATGGATTTAAGAGAGTTGCGATTTGACAAACTGTATGTTTATTGTTAATTTCCACACTAGAATTATAGTATTGAAGTGTTAATGTTTGTAACTGCTTTAGTTCACTGTAAGATATTCATAATTTGAAAAAGATTAGAACTTGTCTAAGAGAAGTTTGACATTTACAATGAGTTCTTGGATTTGACATGCTTGATAAGACAAATTTGGATTTTGATACTCTGCATGCTGTTGAGAAATACTCTAGACCAATTCAAAATGGTATTCCCAATCCTGGTGATCCTCCTCTCCTTTAATTATGGAATACTATACTCATAGGAGTATGTATATTACAAAAGATTATCTGCTTGCACATGATTATCTCATTTTTGGAAAACTTTCTTGACAAAATTTTCCTCAAAGGCATAGGGCACCAAGAGGTGCTTTCTCCCTTAACTCCTTGAGGTTGGCAGTCAGAGATAGGTATGATCCTTCCCCTTCTCAAGGCACCTAAGACATGGGCATGCATGATTAGAATGCACGTACTGAAAACAGATAAGATAGCAGGAGAGTCTTACTTATACATCATCTCACCTTACATATACATCAGTTTATTTTATGACTACCCTTCTATTATTCTGTTATTGACAAGGACACTTAATTTTACCAAAATATTAAGCAACCATAATTATATTATTTTCTATTATACTGGAAGAAGTATAAATAGAAGTATTTAGTGAAAATTAAAAATAATCAAAGAAAGATTCTTTCATGGTATAAAAATGAATGCAGGTAACTATACATGACATTCTACTCAATGACTCATATCGTAATATGTGAAATGAATTCATTAGTCATTTAAAGAGGTTTAGTTACTCACTTATCATTGTGATCCTCTGAATACTATTCAGTTTTATCAAATACCATGAGACCTAATATATATTCATTTTGCGAAGCAATGGGCTTCCCAATGTCATCTCTATTCAACCAATTATATCATATTCCTTGATCATTTACTCTCTGTTGCTCTGCCCTCTCCTCTTACTTCTGCTTTCTTATCCCATTTTTCTTCCAAAATAACCTCACTTCTATTTTAGGTCATGAATGTATGTAAATGTGTGTGCATATGTATATTCATGTATTTGTGTATACATACATCTATGTATAGGCATAAATATGAAAGAAAACATGTAGTGATGTAATATTTATCTTCCTATATTTGGTTTGTTCCAATTAATATGGTTTACAGTTACATCTCTTTTCTTACAAATGACATAATTTTATTCTCCTTTATGGTTTGGTAACAAAATTCCATTAGTTATATTAACCACCTTTACTTATGCTTTTGTTTGTTGAATGATATCTAGTTTGATTCCATACTTAGTTATTGTAAATAGTCAAACACACACACATACACACACACACCTCTCTTATACACACACATACGCAAATACACAAAACCAAAACAACAACAAAAATACCATAAATGCCCAGATGTTTCTATAGTATGCTGACATAAATTCATCTGGGTATATTTTAAGACTATGATCAACAACAAGCAACAAATGTTGATGAATATGTAGGATACAAGGAATACTGCTGGTGGGAGTGTAATTGCTATATCCATTATGGAAGTTCCTCAAAAGTTTGTGGAGATTCCTCAAACGACTAACAATGTGACTACCATATGATTCAGCTTTACTTTTGTCTGATACTTGTGTCTTTATGTGAACATTTCACATAACAATAGGACCTATCACAAGAAGAAAGTCTGGCAATGAGATCTTGTCAGTTTGTTCCAAAGTTTCCTGTTTACTCTGCTATGGCTGTAGTAATTGTGAACTCTGGGATGTTTGGTACCAACTGTCAGTCCTTTACTTTCCCAGTCTCACCTGCCGCCTCCTTGGCAACCAAGCCATTCTGCAGTCGGAGTGCTGAGTGTCTTTTGCTGTTTCTGAATAATCAAATACTTAGATAAGGTACTTGTAAATTATATTTTCCTCTTCTTCCTCCTTTCTCCCCTGCCTTTTGTAGAATCTGGACCACTACCTTTGAAGTGCTAGGTGACTCTGGGTTTCCCTCATGGAGGCTTTTCTAGATAAATTTTCTCTTTAGGTTTCACTTCTTTTCTATCTCCTTCTCCACTTTCTTGTATAAAAGCTCCATTACTTATCTCTTTTTTTTCTTTTTCAATTGTCTTGAATGCATCTTGAAACAAAGAGAGAATGAAAAATCTCAGAGGTCTATGATTGCTATTTCAGAACTCAGAAGCATGAAAATTTAATGACTAATGCCAAACTTTTACAAGCGTGTACTTTTGATTCAATGCACCTTAATATCTTGATACTACGTCTTTAAATGTATGAATAAAAGAGTTGCTCCTGATAATGGTATTTGCAATCAAAGATTATAAATTACCTTCTGGTCATAAATATCAAATCCATAATCAGCAATAAAGCTATATTCCTTAATTACTTTGTTTTTACCATCTGCCAAGAATACATTAAAGAATGTAGTAAACAGAAAGAGTGAGCTGTAAGCCCTGACTGGAATGCTAGTGAAACACCCCGTAGGAGTTCTTTCTTCCAGTAAATGACACATTACTGCAGTGTAAGATTGGAGGGAAGGCGAAATAAAGGTAACTGTCAAGAAAGATTGAGAGGCAAATGCACGATGGGTATGAGGCAAACTGCTTTTAAGCTGTCTTAAATTTAACTGTTGGCTGGGTTTTAACACAACACTGATGTTGTACCTACTCTCAGTACACAATTACACTTGGATAAAATAGCATTTTTCATGATAACGTGCTAGATTTTGAAATGAAAGTAGCTTTATATAAGAGAAACAAGATATAAAACTCTCAGCAAAATTTCAAAGAAGTAACTCTTGGGCTTGAAAATCAGATGTATTTGAGCCTGAAAATTGTTTCTCTGCTTGGGCAACACACTGTTTTCTATCAGTGTGAAGCACATGGAATGTTCGAGTTGGAAGGATCTTGAAAATCATCTAATCCGAGAATTCATTATACAGATGGGTGAGTTAAAATAAAGATTATGAAAAGTATAAAGATGAATACAGGGCCTGTCTCTGATGATTCAATTGTTTCACATTATTGAAGCTGTTAAAGAATGAGACTAAGCCAAGGGAATAATAAACCAGGCAACCGATGAACAAACAAAAACCCTACTGATAAGAGATAGGGCTTTGAATTTAAAAAGAGAGAACCTAATAAAGGCAGCATTCATTCAAATGAAAATGATATGAGCCATGGCAGAGGTTGTTATGACTTGAGACAGCTGCCAAGATTGAGAGGAAGTCGGCAATTACTCTAAATAAAAAATAAATAAAATATAACAAATGTCCATTCAGGATAAATGACTTTTGAAGGACAGCTTAGTATTGGATAGTATGGTTATTAGCATTAAACATTTTAATTTTATTACTAATGACTTAAATGATGGATTGTAAGAAAATGTCAGATATTGGATACCTGCTTTCTAATATTATAGCTTATTTTTAAAATAGAAATAAATTATATGTTTTGATTGATTTAGAATAATGGTCATCAAAAGAATGTCAATTGATTTTTTATTAGCAGAACTTTATGTTCAAATTTTGCTTTAGTCTGACATTTTGTAACTAGTCTTTGTCTGTAAAAACTATTGAGGTTGAACTGGAAAGACACATCAGCGAGCAAATGCACAAGCATGGGGACATGGGTTTGGATTGCTAGCTCCTCTACATAAAAGTAGAGGATATGTCTGAATATTTTAATAGAGATATGGTAAAAGAGAAAGAAGAGTTGGTGAATCTAGGGGCTCTATATTTCCCAGGCCACTCAAAATTGGGGACTAGAGGCTTAGTGAGAAACCTTGCATTCAAGAATGAAGTGAAGAGTGATAGAGAAAGATGCCCAAAATTGGTGAATGCGTTTGTAAACACAACTGCAGAAGTGCACACACAACCCCACAAAACTAAAATAAATAAATGATCTGGATCAAAACAGCACACAAAGACTTACACGTTAACACTAGGGAGATGAAAATAACAAGAGATAGTTATAAAATAAACTTCAATTTGAACCATAAATGAATGAAATACACAGGATAATAAAATAAATAAAAACATAATATAATGTGTATACATATTTTATTAATTGAGCAGTGGAAAAAATCCCTATAGCAGTTACAAGCTGAGATATTAGGAAACCCTGCTTAAATCAGTTTCAGAGAAGGATTTATTATAGCCATGAATTTAGTTTTGAGTGAATGGTTTTATTGAGTATATAGCAAGCAAAATAATAAACAGTGAGTAGCAGATAGATGCAACAGAGAAATGACAAAGCCTTATTCAATCAGGCATTCATCAGACAAGATTAGAGTAGCCCAATCGAGAGAACCAACAAAATGTGGCATCATCAAATCAGGAGCTTTTTAACATCCAGCAGAAGGTTAGACAGTCAGGTGGCGTTCCCTACTGAGTTTCTGTTCTATGGATGAAAGTCTTATGGCTATGCTTTCAGCTTCCCTTTCCCATTGAAGAATTTTTATTTCAGCATATAAGAATTTTGAAATCCTTTTTCCCTCCTTCTCAAGTGCGAACAGTTCTTTAACATCCCCAATGGCTTGTTGTTTGTCTTTCCCGTTTCAGAGCCATAAGACTAGCCCAGCCTGGCACAAAACCAGAGCTTGGGAGGACATTTAACATAAACATCCTTGGGTCTGAAGTGTGGGAGCAGATTCCACTTCTAGAGCTGGCTTCTCGTTCAGTAAGAACAGCACATGACAATTTATCAATACATAGTATGTTGCATGTAGTCAAGAACCAGACACAATTTCAGCATTTGACAAAATAATAATGCTGCAGTGTGTCTGGGTAGCAGAGGAAAGCAAGGACTTCAGAAACATCCTAGTGCCATTTCTACTTAGACACGTTATGGCCATGTGATAGTAAGCATGCAACTTCAAACATCTGTGATTCAGCTTTAGGTCTCTGTCTTAATAGCAATTACTGCAATGCATATTAAGGATCAAAAGTGAGATAGGTACAGTTTTTCATCTCTGAACCCCTAATAGAGGAAGACTTATGAGTTAAAGCCAGGGCTTTGGCTGATTTATTAAGGTTAGACACCAAATAAAGGAAATTCAGCTGATAAAGATAAGAATTGCATGGGAGATTACTCCCTCTTCCTTGTTCCTACGTAAATATTACAAAAGAGACCTAGGAAGTATTAAGTCCAGCTGATAGTCTAAACTAAAATATTCACACTTGAGCATTGATGTCAGCCAGTTCAGTGGGGAGCTAAAGAGCCCCTAAGTCTTAGAGTCTAAGAGGATCTAATCATGTCTAAAGATTGAGAGTTATAGATAAAAAGATAGGAAACCATTTTGTATTCATATGACAGTATAATTTCACTAATTTATAAAAGTTTGGTGACAAACACAAAATAATTTAATGCCATCATACTGTGGATAATACTGATGAAATCTCATTTTAATGTTTATAAATTTGTGGTTGATTTTCTTTCTCCTATATTTTGTGACATGAAAATGAAATGGAGTCTATTTACGTACAAATGTACCAGAAGAACAGCATCAGTGAAAGGTGAGGTCTAATATTAGACACAGGTGGAATTCAGTCTGTGAATTTTCATTTGGGGAGATATTTGTCTAATAATTTATTATTTTTAGGCCTTGGTTTATTTGTCACACACTTGGCATGGGAAACATGTATAGCAGTAAGCAGTGATCTCAACATTCACTTAGTGTTAAAGTCCGCTCTCTTTACATGTTATGACTGACTAATAGGGAGGAAAGATGTGACCTTCGAGAGAGAGAAAGTGGCAAAAGTTAGAAAAAGAGAGTTGCTGAGGAATCCCATCTGGACGGGTGAGTGTGTGCTATCCAGGGGCGGATTGTCCCGGAAGAAAGCACAAATCCCCCTCCCCCAGCTCCTTCTGCAGGGCTGTCTTTCTTACACACGACCCCCCCCCAAGTCTTCGTTTTCTGCAAGGTCCTTTGCTCAGGAACAGTTTTCTGCTCCTACACTAAGGCGACCCACCCAGAGCAGTGAGAGCCTACCTACGGGGCAGGCCTCAAGGACCGCCAGTAAGGGAGCACATGCACCTTCAGCCTGTGTGGCAGGGTGTACTGTGTTCTACTGGTCCCCACCCTGCCCCCCCAAGCTCCCCCTTTTGTCCTCGGGTCATTGGACTACCAGGCGTCCATGTTTTGGTGCTGAGGAGTTCATCTGGATGGGAACGGTTCCTGCTTCTACACTGAAGAGATACACCCAGAGAGTCAATCACAGCAAAGACTGGACCAAGACACCAGGCCTCTCCTGGCTCCATTTGAAGGAAGAGGTGGGAAGGCGCCAATGCAAGAATTCCTCCAACAAACTGAAAGGCAACATGACACCACCAGAATCCAGGGATCCTGAAATAAGGATTGTACACCCTACTCCAGAAGAATTAGAAGAAATCGACTCAAAAGTGAATTATATGAAAATAATAGAGGACCTTAAACAGGAGGTGAAAAACTGCTATAAACAATTAGAGATTACAAACAAAAAGGTAGAGGAAATGAATAAATCGCTCAAAGACATGCAAGAAAACCAAGAGAAACAAGCAAAAGCAATCAAACAGGTTAGGGAAGCAGTTCAAGACTTGAAGAATGAAATGGAAGCAATGAAGAAAACACAAACCGAGGGAAGGATGGAGATGGAAAATCTGGGTAAACAAAAGGAACTACAGAGACAAGTACTAACAACAGATTACAAGAGATAGAAGAAAGAATGTCAGACACTGAAGATACCATAGAGAAAATAATCACACTGATCAAAGAAAACAGCAAAACCAACAAATTCTCATGACAAAACATTCAGGAAATCTGGGACACAATAAAAAGACCAAACCTAAGAATAATTGGGATAGAAGAAGGAGAAGAAGTACAGCTCAATGGTCCAGAAAATATATTTAATAAAATTATAGAAGAAAACTTTCCCAACCTAAAGTAAGATATTCCTTTGAAGGTTCAAGAAGCATACAGAACACCGAATAGAATGGACCAAAAACAAAACAAAACAAAACAAAACAAAACAAAACAAAACAAAACAAAAACATCTCCTCGCCATATAATAATCAAAACACAAAACATACAGATTAAAGACAGAATATTAAGAGCTGCAAAGGAAAAGGGTCAAGTTACTTATAAGGGTAAACCTATCAGACTTACACCTGACTTCTCTATGGAAACCATGAAAGCCAGAAGGTCCTGGATAGATGTACTTCAGAAACAAAGAGACCATGGATGCAAGCCCAGACTACTATACCCAGCCAAGCTTTCGTTCACTATAAATGGAGAAAACAAAATTTTCCAGGATAAAAACAAATTTAAACAGTACGTAGCCACAAATCCAGCCTTACAGAAAGTAATAGAAGGAAAATCACAAACCAAGAAGTCCAACAATGACCACAATAACTCAAACATCTAGAAACCCTTCACCAGCACAACTCAAAGAAGGGAAACACACAAACTCTACTACTAAAAAAGTGACTGGAGTTAACAACCACTGGTCATTAATATCACCTAATGTCAATGGACTCAACTCACCTATAAAAAGGCACAGGCTAAAAGATTGGATATGAAAACAGGATCCAACATTCTGCTGTTTACAAGAAACACACCCCAACCACAAAGACAGGCACCTACTCAGAGTAAAGGGCTGGGAAAAGGCTTATCAAGCAAATGGACCCAAGAAACAAGCAGGTGTGGCCATACTAATTTCTAACAAACTGGACTTCAAACTTAAATCAATCAGAAAAGATAGAAAGGGACATTTTATACTCATAACAGGAACAATTCATCAGGATGAAGTCTCAATCCTGAATATCTATGCCCCTATTATAAAAGCACCCACGTACATAAAAGAAACATTACTAAAACTCAAGGCTGCCATCAAACGGCACACACTAATAGTAGGAGACTTCAACACTCCTCTCTCACCAATGGACAGGTCAATCAGACAGAAACCTAACAGAAAAATAAGAGAATTAATGGAGGTAATGAATCAAATGGACTTAACAGACATCTATAGAACATTCCACCCAAATAGCAAAGAATATACCTTCTTCTCTGCAGCTCATGGAACCTTCTCGAAAATTGACCACATACTCGGTAACAAAGCAAACTTCCACAGTTACAAATAAAATATTCATAACCTCCTGCGTCTTATCAGACCACCATGCATTAAAGTTAGAATTCAACAACAATGCTACCCCCAGAAAGCGTACAAACTCATGGAAACTAAACAGTCAACTTCTGAACCACACCTGGATCAAGGAAGAAATAAAGAAGAAATCAAAGTCTTCCTTGAATTCAATTAAAATAAGGAAACAACCTACTCAAACTTAGGGGACACTGTGAAAGCAGTCCTGAGAGGAAAGTTCATAGCACTAAGTGCCCACTTAAAGAAAACAGAGAAAGCACACATTGGAGACTTAACAGCCCACCTGAAAACTCTAGAAAAAAAAGAAGCAGACTCACCAAGGAGGAGTAGAAGACTTTAAATAATCAAACTGAGGGCTGAAATCAACAAAATAGAAACACAGAAAACAATCCAAAGAATCAATGAAACAAAAAGCTGGTTCCTGGAGAAAATCAACAAGATTGATAAACCCCTATCCAAACTAATCAAACGGCAGAGATAGAATATGCAAATTAATAAGATCAGAAATGAAAAGGGGGACATAACCACAGACACAGAGGAAATTCAAAGAATCATTAGATCTTACTACAAAAGCCTGTATGCCACAAAACTGGAAAATGTAAAAGAAATGGACACTTTTTTAGATAAATACCATATACCAAAGTTAAACCAGGACCAGGTGAACAATCTAAATAGACCTGTTAGTCGCGAAGAATTAGAAGAGGTCATCAAAAACCTCCCTACCAAAAAAAGCCTGGGACCAGATGGTTTCAATGCGGAATTCTACCAGAACTTCCAAAAAGAGCTTATACCTATACTCCTTAATGTATTTCACAATATAGAAACAGAAGAGTCATTGCCAAATTCCTTTTATGAAGCTACAGTCACTCTGATACCAAAACCACACAAAGACTCAACCAAGAAAGCGAATTACAGGCCAATCTCACTCATGAATATCGACGCAAAAACCCTCAAAAAATACTGGCAAACCGTATCCAAGAATACATTAGAAAAATTATCCCATTATGATCAAGTAGGCTTCATCCCAGAGATGCAGGGCTGGTTCAACATATGGAAATCTATCAATGTAATCCCTCATATAAATAAACTGAAAGAAAAAAAACATATGATCATTTCATTAGATGCTGAAAAGGCTTTTGACAAAATTCAACATCCCTTTATGATAAAAGTCTTGGAGAGATTAGGGATACAAGGGTCATACCTAAATATAAAAAAAGCTATATACAGCAAGCCGACAGCTAACATCAAACCAAACGGAGAGAATCTCAAAGCCATTCCACTAAAATCAGGAACACGGCAAGGCTGTCCACTCTCTCCATACCTTTTCAATATAGTGCTTGAAATTTTAGCAATAGCAATAAGACAACATAAGGGGATCAAGGGGATTCGAATTGGGAAGGAAGAGGTTAAACTTTCATTATTTGCAGATGATATGATAATGTACATAAGCGACCCCAAAAACTCCACCAAAGAACTCCTAAATCTGATAAACACCTTTAGTATTGTGGCAGGATACAAGATCAACTCCAAAAAAATCAGTCGCCCTCCTATACACAAAGGATATGGAAGCAGAGAGGGAAATCAGAGAAGCATCACATTTCATGATAGCCACAAATAGCATAAAATATCTTGGGGTAACTCTAACCAAGGAAGTGAAAGATCTATTTGACAAGAACTATAAGGAATTGAAGAAAGAAATTGAAGAGGATACCAGAAAGTGGAAGGATCTCCCTTGCTCTTGGATTGGGAGGATCAACATAGTAAAAATGGCAATTCTACCAAAGGCAATTTATAGATTCAATGCAGTCCCCATCAAGGTCCCATCAAAATTCTTCACAGATCTTGAAAGGACAATAATCAACTTCATATGGAAAAAACAAAAAACCCAGGATAGCCAAAACAGTCTTATATAATAAAGGAACTTCTGGAAGCATTACCATCCCTGACTTCAAACTCTACTACAGAGCTACAGTATTGAAAACAGCTTGGTATTGGTATAAAAACAGAGAAGTCGACCAATGGAATCGTATAGAAGAACCAGACTTTAACCTACAAACCTATGAACACCTCATTTTCGATTAAGGAGCTAAAGGTATACAATGGAAGAAAGAAAGCATCTTCAACAAATGGTGCTGGCACAACTGGATGTCAACCTGTAGAAGAATTAAAATTGAACCATATCTATCACCATGCACAAAACTCAAGTCCAAATGGTTCAAAGACCTCAATATCAGTCCGAACACACTGAACCTGATAGAAGAGAAATTGGGATGTATCCTCCTGGTTATGGGAAGTAGACAAGATTGCCAGGCAAAAATTGGGATCTTAAGGGTGGGGTGGGAGGGGGGTAAGGGGAGATGGGGAGAGAAAAGTGAGAAGGGTAGGATGGGGAGGACTTGGGGCAACGGGATGATTTGGATAAAGGAAGGTTGGATAGGGGAGCACGAAAGCACATATCTTAATTAAGGGAGCCATCTTAGGGTTGGCAAGAGACTTGGACCTAGAGGGTCTTCCAGGTGCCCAAGGCGAGGTCCCCAGTTAGTTCCTGAGGCAGCTGAGGATAGGGAACCTGAAATGATCCTATCCTATAGCCATACTGATGAATATTTTGCATATCACCATAGAACCTTCATCTGGCGATGGATGGAGATAGAGACAGAGACCCACACTGGAGCACTGGACTGAGCTCCCAAAGTCCCAATGAGGAACAGAAGGAGGGAGAACATGAGCAAAGAAGTAAGGACCACAAGGGGTGCACCCACCCACAGAGACAGTGGGGCTGATCTATTGGAGCTCACCAAGGCCAGCTGGACTGTGACTGAAAAAGCATGGGATAAAACCGGACTCGCTGAATATGGCGGACAATGAGGGCTGCTGAGAAGCCAAGTACAATGGCACTGGGTTTTGATCCTACTTCATGTCCTGGCTTTGTGGGAGCCTAGCCAGTTTGGATGTTCTCCTTCCTATACCAGGATGGAGGGGGGAGGACTTTGGACTTTCCACAGGGCAGGGAACCCTGACAGCTCTTCAGATTGGAGAGGGAGGCGGAGAGGAGTGGGGGGAGGGGGAGAAGAGTGGGGGGAGAGGGGAGGACTGGGAGGCTGGGAGGAGGCAGAATTTTTTTTTCTCAATAAAAAAAAGTTAGAAAAAGAAAGAGAAATGAAGCTAAGTAGGAAGGAACAGTGTATATGTTTAACTAAGTATCTCTGTGTATATTGCACACTGAGGTAAATGGCATAAAAACTTCTCTTTCAAGTTCAAATGGCCAAAAGACACTTAAGGTCATGCTCAATCTCTAGCGATCAGGGAAATGCAAATCAAAACAACTTTGAGGTACCATCTTACACCTGTCAGAATGGCTAAAATCAAAAACACCAATGATAGCCTTTGCTAGAGAGGTTGTGGAGTAAAGGGGTACACTCATCCATTGCTGGTGGGAATGCAAACTTGTGCAACCACTATGGAAAGCAGTGTGGCGGTTTCTCAGGAAATTTGGGATCAACCTACCCCAGGACCCAGCAATACTACTGCTGGGAATATACCCAAGAGATGCCCTATCATAATACAAAAGTATTTGTTCAATTATGTTCATAGCAGCATTATTTATAATAGCCAGAACCTGGAAACAACCTAGATGTCCTTCCACGGAAGAATAGATGAAGAAAGTGTGGAATATATACATATTAGAGTACTACTCAGAGGTAAAAAACAATGACTTCTTGAATTTTGCATGCAAATGGATGGAAATAGAAAACACTATCCTGAGTGAGGTAACCCAGACCCAAAAAGATGAACATGGGATGTACTCATAATTGGTTTTTATCAATAAATATAGGACATTGAGCCTAAATTCGCCATCCTAGAGAAGCTAAATAAGAAGGTGAACCCAAAAAAAAAAACATACAGTTATCTTCCTGGATACTGGAAGTAGACAAGACATCTGGGCAAAAATTTTGGAACTGGGGGTGCGGTGGGAAGGGGGAAAGGGGAGATGGGGAGAGAAAAGTGAGAAGGGGAGGATAGGGAAAGCTTGGGGGAATGGGATGGTTGGGATAATGGAAGGATGAATATGGGAGCAGGGAAGTATATATCTTAATTAAGGGAGCCATTTTAGGGTTGTCAAGAGCCTTGACTCTAGAGGGGTTCCCAGGGGTCCAGAGAGATGTCCCCAACTAGGTCCTTGGGCAACTGAGGAAAGAGAGCCTGAAATGGCCCCATCCTATAGCCATACTAATGAATATCTTGCATATCACCACAGAACCTTCATATGGAGAGGGATGGAGATAGAGACAGAGACCCACATTGGAGCAATGGACTGAGCAAGGAAGTCAAGACCGCTAGAGGTGCACCCACCCACTGTGACAGTGGAACTTATCTATTGGGAGATCACCAAGGCCAGCGGGACTGGGACTGAAAATGCATGGGATAAAACCGGACTCTCCGAATATGGTGGACAATGAGGGCTGCTGAGAAGCGAAGGACAATGGCACTGAGTTTTGACCCTAATGCATATACTGGCTTTGTGGGAGCCTCGTCTGTTTGGATGCTCACCTTCCTAGACCTAGATGGAAGACCTTGGACTACCCACAGGGCAGGGAACTGTGACTGCCCTTTGGACTTGAGAGGGAGCGGGAGGGGAGTGGGGGGAGGAGGAGGGAAAAGGGAGGCGGGGAGGAGGCTGAAATTTTTAATAAAAAATTTTAATAAAGAAACTTCTCTTTCTCTTGAATTTAGTTCCTATAAGATATGTTTAGTTGATTTTTCAAAAGTGCCTTTGTGAAACTTGTAGAGAAAATAGAGTTGGTCATTGTCAGACATATCCTGCCAACCAGTTTCTTTTTGTGGAATTTTAAGTCAAATTCACTTGCAAAGGAATTTGATAATAAGTAAATAATTTATTTGCCAGTTGAAATGCAAAAAAAAGAGTCTAAAATTAAGGCTTATTTCTGTACTAGTGCCAAGCTGATAGAAATAGTGTCCTTAAATTGAGTCACTAAGGATGTTATGCTGGTGGTAGACAACAAAAGGATGAAGAAGAGAATGCAAAAAGTTGCCAGCTTGTGCATATTTGAAATGAAATTTAAGAAATTTTTGGTTTCTCATTTAGACATATTTGTGTACATTTCAGTGCTTTTTACTGTCTACCTCCATATCTCAGGAAGAAACTCTTGAATGTAAATTATTTTCATATGATTTTTAAAAAGTTGTTTAAAGACTTTTGCCCAGAGGAAAATTCCCAATTTGACATAATATAAGAAGCCATAAAATTTAAGAAAACATAAAATAATTCTGCTTTAAAATAATTCTGCTTTAAAATTCATCATGGACTGCACAATAGATAAATATGAAGATAGTTCTAGCCATACAGGACACATTTCCTCTCCAACTATATATTGTGATCTTTCTCTAAGTATTATCTACCAGAAGGTCATGGAAAATTGTGCTCAGCGTGTCTATTGGAGCTAGGTACTTAGGTAGCATCACCAAACATGCATGAAAATTCCAGATTCTAAAAGTAAACCCATTTCACATATCTTCTTCTTTGTAGGAAAAGTGTAGACACACGCAGCACATCCTTCAAACGTTAGGGTATTTTGGAAACATTCCCCAGATCTGTCTTCAAACCCCAGAGATGCCTAATCTTGGAGTGTGTCTTCCTAAGGATGCAGTAGCCTCAGTCTTCCTGTGCTAGCATTGTTTTTGTAAAGGTTATATATAGAATATCTCGGGGAAAATGAAAATTAATCTATAACAATTAGTTATTCCAGAAAAGATAATTGAGTGGCGAAAAGTCAGACAATTTGATATAATTTTTCTCTTTAACATTTACCTTTTGTTAACCATTAATTTTTGTCTTCAGGGAGCATGTTACTTTTCTGAGATAAAAAGAAATGAAGAAATTATTACTTAATTCTATTTTATTAGAGTAAATCTTTTCTGATTAAAACATTTTCTTCTGTTTCCATCATCTCCAACAATTTTCTGCCCAGTATTTTGCTTAGAATCTTTCTTATAGGACTGGCTTTCCTTTTAAAAGTTGCCTTGTAATTTTATGCCCATTGTTAAAGGTTCCGGTTACATTCCATTTCCTCCTTTACAATTATTTTCTGAGCCATGCATTTGGAAATTAATGTCCTCTATCTTCAAGTATATTTCCTTTTATTTGTGTTTCTTAATTCTCTTGTTACTCCTTAAACCATTTTAAGATGTGGAACCTCTTCAGACTTTACAATAGCTACTGAGCTTTTGAAATCTCATGCTGCTGCCTGCTTTCAGCTTCCCTGAATTGTGTTTCTGGTGTTCTTTTGAAGCAGACCTGAGTTCCCTCAGGGTTTGATGAACCCAGCCAGGTGCTTGCTTATACTGCATTTCTCTTCTATTAGCCTGGATAAAGCATTCTTAATCCAGGATAGGAGTTAGTTTAGGACAATAGAGCATAGACACAACTTTCAGATCCTAGAGCAAAGTCTAGAAAGACTGACGTCTTGGAAATCCTTACCAAACCACTCATATTGATCCAGTTTTCATGTATGTAATCATTTTCACATATTTTATCCAACCTTGATGAGCATAGCAGACAACCCTTCATCCTTACCAGCCTTCCCTGTCACTCCCTAAATTCACTGTGCTTGCTCTTCCCATTTCTTTTTTTTTTTTTTAGATACTTATTTTGGAGAAAAGGAAGTTGTATGACTTGAAAATAAGCTGTATTAAGTAAGACACTTCAAAGCTTAGTACTTTATCACATATTCCCTACGAACAATGTTATCTCGTAATCACACCAATGCTATCACACTTAAAATATCAAATCCCATATCGTGGAGTTTTGAAAACAACATTAAAATCCCCCTAAGTATCCCCAGTGTGCCCTTTATCTCTATTTTCTACAGTCAAGTTTCTAATCAAGGATCATATAGGAACTTGGCTATTCAACTCTAGTGCATTTCAATCTATAACAGTCACCTTAACATTTATGATATCATAGATGGGATATTTGATGATGTAAGGCCAATTTCATCCCATCTCTTTAATTTGCCTGTTATTTCCTTACAAAGTCATCCCAGTTTCCTTATTTCCTATATAATCAAATTGAGATGTCAGGTTATATTCTAATCAGGATAAATATTTTTACAAGAATATTTCAAGTAAAAAATGTGCTTTTATTTTTTTTCATATCTGAAGATACCTAATACTACAACATCTCATAATCAGTGATATGTCCAACTGTGCAGAGAATGGAGCAATCACATGACCATTCCTTTGGTGATAGAGTTTCCATTTTGCAATTAACCACTTATACCTATTAGGTTTAGAATAAGAAGATATTTTTTTCGTGATTTAATTATTTTACTGATAGCCACAAAATAGAGATTGTCAAATTTTATCTTTCCTTTAAAATCTGTGAGTTTTAATTAGGGAAAGGAAAGTTTGCTCTTACTGAAAGGTTTGTAATTGCTACAATAATGCCTTTTATTGTTATTTTTGTTGTTTTATTGTTGTTTTCCTTAGTCAGTTGATTGAGTTAGTTATTCAATCAGTTGAATAACTTTTATTTGCTGTTCAAAAGTTATATCTTTCATATTTTTCTCTTAGAAGATAGTCTTAGATGGGTTAATTTTGTAATCTGTAAAGAATGAGTGTCTACAGGGAACTTTCCAGAAAGATTTGTTATCTGAACTACTGAAACATTATTGTCTAGAATTCCAGTGAAGGCCTGGAGATGTGACTTAGTGGTTAAAATATAGGATGCTCTTCTGGAAGATCCAGGTTCAATTCCCAGCACCCAAATGGGAGCTTACAATATTTCTAACTACAGTCCAATGGGATCCAATGCACTCATCTGGCCTCTGTGTGTACTAGACATGCACAGACACACATCAGAAAAATATCACATACAAAATAAGTAAAAAAAATAATAAATTAAAATTTAAAAAGATTCTAATTTGCAGCTTTCATTGGATATATCAGCCTAGGGACACAAAGTATACTTCTTTCTTAGTTGATTTCCAGAAAGCTAAAGCCGTCTTTTGAGGTGAATAGAACTTATTGTATGCAGCGAAGCTACCGAACTTGAGGAGGATTGTGATATGTTCTACTAAGATTTCTTAATGAAGAGAACTAAATAAGTGTTGCCATCACAAAATCTCTATTTTGTGATGTTGCCATTGAGAATTAATATATACCTGGTTTTCCTAATAGGAAAAGACTCAACAGAACAGTACTACCTGACACCAACTGACATACCTTCTGAAATTTTATATTGATAAAATCTTCTGAAAATTAATGAATGTTCAGGCATGCACACCTGTGTGCACACAGACAGACATACAAATATTTACTATCTGTATACTTTTTGTAAATTACTCAAAAATCAATATATATTTAGGTAATCATGTAGAGAAATTTAGGACTCTCTGGTTATTTTACAAAATTAAAAGTAGAAATTTAGTGATAATGAAAACTATTTTTTAAAGAGAATTACAATTAGAAATAATTAGTCACTGCCTTAGTCAGGGTTACTATTTTTGAGTTGAAACACCATGACCATAAACAAGTTGAGGAGGAAAGGAATTATTTGGTTTATATGTCCACATTGTTGTTCAGCACTAAAAGGAATCAGGACAGGAACCCAAACAGGGCAGGTACCTAGAGGGAGGAGCTGATATAGAGGCTGTGGAGGACTGATGCCCACTGTCTTGATCAACCTTCTTTTTTATAGAACCCAGGACCATCAGCGCAGTGCTGGACCTTCCACCATCAGCCACTAGTTAGAAAATGCCCTATAGGCTTGTCTTCAGTCTGATCTTATAGAGATGTTTTTTTACTTGATGCTGCCTCTTTTCTGATGACTGTATCTTGTGTCAAGTTGACAGAAGACTACCCAACACAATTATCTAACGCAAGCAGAATAATTTGAAACATAAAACAAAATTGTATAAACACATTGTCACTAAATTTTCTTAGATGCTAATAGAGACCTTTAAAGTTTAGGTCAATTTACTGATTCAATTAAGGAAATCATAACAAAGGATAAAGTCAAAAGAATAGGATCACTACAGGGAAGCAGTTGTTTGGACTAGTTAGTCCCCAGACATAAAACACATAGCTCTCTCAAGTCATTTGTTCTTGTTAGTAAAAATGTAACAGAGACTGTGTGTTAAGAACATAATTTTGTTCCTTAGAATTCTAGAGTCTGTGTCTTATGGTGGCTTAGGTGGCTTAGGTGTCTCTGATTCCAATATGGCACAACGTTGCTGGTACTGTACATGGGTAAAAGAGATAATAGATCTGGTTGGCACTCTGAAGACTCTCCTATAACATCCTTGATGTTTTTATTCTCATGATGGAGGAAGGTCATTGGCCAATAAAGGAACTGCCTTGGCCCATTTTATTGATTAGAAGGTAGGTGGGAGGAGTAAACAGAACAAAACGCTGGGAGGAAGAGGAAGTGAGGTCAGTCTCGACAGCTCTGCTCTCTGGAGCAGACACCTGAGAGAGACGCCATGCCCCGCTCCCAGGCAGACACACGCCATGAAGCTCGACCCAGGATGGACTAGGCTAGAATCTTCCCGGTAAGACCGGTTCTCACAGATTATTAGAGATGGGTTGATCGGGATATCAGAATTAGCCAGTAAGGGCTAGAGCTAAAGGGCCAAGCAGTGATTAAATGAATACAGTTTGTGTGTTGTTATTTCGGGGCATAAGCTAGCTGAGCAGGCAGCCGGGGTGCTGGGGACGCAGCCCCGCTGCTCTTATTACTACATTCTCACATTTCTAAGGGTGGAGAACTCATGGCCTAAACAATTTCAAAATCACTTCTTAACACCACCTTAAACTTTGTGATTTAGGTTTCAACATGTAAGTCTTGGAAGAATGTATACATTCAATCTATGCACTTCCTTAAGGTCTATTCTGGCTTTCTGTCATCAGAAGAGATTATAGGATGCTTAATTCTCATATACTGGGACCTTTAAACAGCATCATTTGTAAACATAGATCCTACATTCTTACATAATCTTTAAGATTGAGAAATCCAAATATCAAAGCAGAGAAGAAAATATATACCCAATAGATTCTAATGAAAGTCAGAAAACAAATGACTTGGTAGTGAAATCCAAACTATGGATGCCATGCCAGGATTATGCTCTTGTTCAATATTGGTAGAAGTCTATTCTAAAAGGAGAAATGAAGACAAAACATACACAGAATACTAAAAAAATCAGGTAGCTGGAGTGATGACTAAGTGGTTAAAAGCAGTTGTTTTATTTCTAGAGCACCCGAGTTCTCTCCTAGCACCCACAGGGTGGCTCACAACTGTATCAGGCATGCATATATGCACATACATATATAAATGTAAAACACTTATATGTATGAAATAAAAATATTAAAAACATATAAATCAGACTAGAAACTATACCTCAACAAAAAGAATTTTTCAGAAAAATTCTAAAATAATAACAGCAATGATGATAATGATGATAATAATAATAAAACATTATGGAAATAACTAAACTAAGATTCTAGAAAAAGAAAGAAAATTTAAAATTCAATAAATATGTTAAATCGTGAATTAGATATAAATTTTAAAAACTATCAATAAATAATATACATATATTTTTTTCAAATTACCTCATGGAGACAAAAATATAAAAAGGAATTTTTTTTTTGCTTTTTTGAGACAGGGTTTAAAAAGGAAATTAAGAGAAACAAAATCAAACTAAATCTCAAATATTTGCAATTAATAAATACTAAGAATGTAGAAAATAAAAAACATATTTCAGAGCATAACATGTTCAGATATCAAACACTCAGCATTTCTCAGAAGTGCAGGGACACAAAGACTCTCTGTCATTGAAATTGTACCAAAATATCTGGTCATTTTATTTTTTCTCACAAACAATGAAGTGAAAAATCATGTATCTGAATTCTCAATTCTTTGCATAGAGATTCTGACTCCTTTGCAATTTCCTGAAGTACAGGGATGAGAGGAACATCTTTGCTATTTCTACTAAGTGTCTTTCAACTTCATTGAGTTTGTGTTAATGGCATGAGTCTTAGAGGGAATAAGGACAGCTGAGGGAGCCTCAGGATGCGCTGTTTGCCTGAGGAATTAATTGTCAGACTCATCTTCTGTGTTCCATAACATGCTTCGAGATTTTGTTCTGTCCCCAATGGCCAATGAAATACTTAAACATACATGTCTACTTGTAATTCCCCCAAAGTTCTAAAGAACAAAATCCTGCTAAGAGGATGCTTCCTTCATCTCTCAGTGAGAGGAAAAACTATACTATATTGAACAGGGTTCTCTAGAGGAACAGAGCTTTTATAATTGATATAAATATATGAATACATGCAAATTCACAATATGCCTATATAATATATAGGTTTTATTGTATAAAATAAAGGAATTTTATTGGAATGGCTGTGGTTCAGCTAGTAATAAGAGAGCTGTCTACTAACACACTGTCCGAGAGCCCAGTTTGGATCATGAAGCTAAATGTCTCAGCTGTTCTTCAGAATATTTCCGAATTTCAAAGAAATAGGCTCTAATGCTAGTGGAGGAACAGACTTGCTACCAAGAGCTAGATTATGCAAACAAGAGAACAAGTTTCCCTCTCTGAAGCTCTTTATATAGGCTGCCAGCAGAAGGTATGGCCCAGATTATACATGGATCTTCCCACCTCAATGGATTAGCACTTCAAATGATTTTTTTTTTAAGAAAAGCATCTCTCATAGGTGTACATATTTGCTTGGGTGTATAAACACCATGGAACTTTATTTACACTTGTGTGTGTGTGGTGCTTGCTCCTTGAAGAATAGGGCATCAGATTCCCTGCAGCTGGAACTACAGCTGTTTGTGAGCTGTTCACTGTCACAACTGGGAATCTAACTCGGGTTCTCTACAAGTACTTTTCAGACATAGTTGAGACATCTCTTCAACACAAAGTTGTTGCTAATCAGGTGACACTAATATAAATTAATGCCCTATGGTCTTGAAGCAGTGACAACAGAGATGATATAAGTCTAAGCAATTAACATGTTGTTGACTTGGCACGGGTTTGGTGACAGTCCACATTCACTGGGAACAGAGTCATTGTGGATACTGAGGGAAAATTCCTAATAGTTCTCGCCTTGAATTCTAAAAGCAGCTTTCTCAATTCAGGGTCCCATTTCTAACATTTGTGAAGTTGGGAGTCACACTATATCACAGGGGGCCACACTGTATTAAGGGGGAAGGGGTCACACTATAGCACTGAAAAGTGACACTGTGTCCCTCACACTTACACTGTATTGGGGGGAGTCACACTGTATCACTGAAAAGTCACACTATATCACTAGGAGTCACACTATGATCACTGTGGGACACACTGTGGTACTGGGAATCAGACTGTTATCACTGGAGGTCATACTGTATCACTGCAAAGTCACAGAGTAACACTGGAAACTTTACAGTTCGTTCTTCTAGGGGATGTTAAAACAGATTTCTAAAGTCTTTCTAAAGAGCGTCTTAAAAAAATTGATCACTTTTCATTCCGTGTCTGAGCAGAGGCCCAGTGAGAAAGACACTCATATCAGGAACTTTAGAAGGAAGGCATTCATACCATTTCAGGTGGGATCAGTTATCCTGTCGAGTGTCAGTGAACCTGCCAGCCTGCTGAGTCTGAAGCAATTGTTGCTTGCCTAAGGCTTCCCTAGTTCCTCGAGTGATAAACATTGACAGGGAGGAAGAGAATTGTAAAGGATTTCGTTGCTGATTTATGAACAACACAAACGGTGTCTCTGTGTTTCTCTGTGTGTTTCAGAGGTGTGATGTATTTCCACGTTACAGTCTGCTTCCCTTGTGCTCACAATTGTGCCACTTTCTCCCCAAAGATCCATGCATCTGAGGAGTAAGAGAGACTGATGCTTGCCGCTGAGGAGGCTTCTCATAAATGATCCCTCAGAGTCACAACAGAGCATAAGGAGTGCTTTCAGGGGCCTGTGAATGAGCAGTATCTATCTATGGAGCTTGGCTTTTTGGGGTCTGCTTTAACTGATGCTTGCAGAGTACTGACCTAGGGACTGTACCAGCAAAGGCTCTTCTCTGACAGAACAATTGCTTTCTTCAATTCAGGAAAAACACAGACCACCTTTTTCTAAGAGTTTGGCAAAAAGCCTCATTAGTTTCATCGGACATTTTAATGAAACTGAGATAATAAAAAGTATGTGTGTTTGGAGTTGGTTCAAACGGGGCATAGAATTTATCGTACTTTTTCTGCGTGATGTCAAGCTTTTAGAATTAAAAGACATGAGGAGTAGAGGCCAGTAGAGAAGTCAAACTAGTAATTTGTGTAGGATCTAGTTATTAGAGCAGATAGACTTTTAAAACTCTTGACAATACCTAATAAACTTTTGGTCAAATAGGGCAAAATTAGCAGTTATTTCATTTTTTATAGATTGTTCAAGTGAAAACATTTGAACACACATTCAATAGGGCTGTTACCCTCCTCCACTCCTCATAATGGGATAAAAAAACAGAAGTGGATATGATGTGGATTGAGAAGATGTATAATAAGTTTCATAAACAAAGCTAAACAGTATCATTTGCTTCAAAGTTTGAATTATACAGTGGGAGCCAGCCATGATCAACTAAGTATGGGCAGGTCATCCAAAGGAAGTTTTTACTTCCAACCATTATCACCTGCCAGAGTAGAACTAGGCCATTGGTAAATTTAATAAGAGGCCCGAGTCTCAGTAGTTTACCCTAAAGCAATACCTGGCTTCAGGAAGAACCACAAACTGAGATTTCCCAAGTACTACCCTAAAACAGACCATTCGCCCCCACCCCCCAAAAAAAATTCCTAGCATTCCAAGTGCTGTAGATAGGACTTCCTGCCAGAACACACTCACCAGAATACCCATAGACAAATATCAACCAATCAGGGGTCCTAAACCTCAGAAACCCCTAACCCGCATCTTTATTACTATAAAAACCAATTCTAACTGAGCTCAGGGCTCTCCATTTATTCCAACACGTTGGACATCTGGAGAGACCGAGTTTGCAAACTTGCTTAAAATAAAGGCTCTTTGCTTTTACATATGGCACTCGGTCTCCTTGTTGGCTTTTGCGGGGACTTTGCAGATTTGGGTGTAACAATACCTCTAAGTTTTGCCATTTAATTATAGACACCTCATTATTAATCAGACTAAAATTTATGTAGGACGAAGTCCTTTAACAATGTACCACAGCTAGTAATTCCAGATATGAGTTAATTCTCAAGTTTAGCTACTGTCATCCAGCTGGCCAGTCCTGCCTGACACTCTGGGAATGGGGGCTTTCCCTTGAATTGCTGTGTTATCCTCAAAGTAGAAACTTGTGGTTATTGCCCCATGAGGATTCTGAAATGCTAAACCATCAGTAATTAGTAATTTAGTTCAACTTCATTTCCATGCTTGTGAGTCACCCAGAGAAGTAATCGAAGTATTAGCCATTTTCCTCTGTTTCTCAGCTAGATTTTCTTATGCTCTACTGTGCTGAGGTCTCAGGGAAGGTCAGTGATGAACAGTAACGAATACTTCGCACCTGTCTTGTGCTAAAATAAAGTAGTACTGTATTAGTAAAATGTACTTCTAACTAACTTTTCTGACTCTTCTTGCAGGTCTAGAAATAGCTGACCTACTTTGACTCCCTGTCTCCACTTTCATAGAACATCCAGTAATAAAGCTATGTCTCGTGTTGTGCATTTGAATTGTGTAATCACCTCTTTTCACAGCTCAAGAGGTCCCCTCATGTCCTTCATTCTTCTTTCCCATTGACTGGACTTGGGGACTAACCAATGAGCTTATGTTTGAATGCCTAAGGAAGAGGAAAAGATCAAGGTGAGTATCGAATTTTAGAGCTACACCTGGTAAAAGGTAAAATATCTAAAAACAAACCAAGACTAAAAATCGAGCTTTAAAATAACTAAAATGTTGGATTTCTGAGCCTGAGATTCTTTTTTTCATGACTCAGCTTCCACTCTCATGCAAATTACTAGCTAAGGATTTTGTCTTTACGTGGAGCTATGGGATCCTAATAATGCAGCCTGGAAGTTCCAGTGTTTCTCCCTCCCAGGAGAAGTCTAGCTTACATGAGAGGCATAGAGACAAGGAGAAAAGCACAATCTGAAACTCATAGAACAGCAGGAAGTTCCGAGTTCAAGACTGCTATTTTCAGTTCTGACAAAATCTCAGTAATGATTAAAAACTAATATCCTAATGACTTCTCTAAAAAGCAGATTGAAACATATTGCATATTCCTAAAAACAACCTGGATTTGTTTTGTATCTTGTTATTATATATTAAAATCATATTTGCTACTACTAGTAGTAAACATTTTCCTAGGGAAGTTTGCAAGGGAGGTAATAGCTTTCAGCAAATCTTGATGGACTGACAAAATTTCAATACAGGAGTTTATAAGAACTGGAATTATTTTGAAGAAAAATATTAAAACATGGCATCTTGAAGTACTTAATAAAACAGTGGGTGATTCAAATCATCTCTGTAGCCTTTATCTAAAATTCAAGTTATAATTATATCTTTTCCTTTCTTTCTCCTCCCTCCTGTAGTAGGAGCTGCGGGCTGCATTCCTGCCACCCGGGTCCCTGCCACCTGGCTAGCTTATGCCCCGAAATAATTACACGGAAACTGTATTCTTTTAAACACTGCTTAGCCCATTAGTTCTAGCCTCTTAATGGCTAATTCTCACATCTTGCCTATCCCATATTTAGTAATCTGTGTAGCACCAATCTTACCAGGAAAGATTCAGCATGTCTGACCTGGCGGATTGCTTCATTTTGTCTGCCCTGGAGAGGAGAGGCATGGCATCTGAACTCACTTCCTCTTCCTCCCAGCATTCTGTTCTGTTTACTCCACCCACCTATGTTCTAACCTATCAGGCCAAACAGTTTCTTTATTAATTAACCAATGACCTTCCTCCATCACCCTCCAACTCCTTCCATGCCCCTCCACTCAGATTCATGCCTCTTTTTCTTTAATTGTTTAATTGTTAGCATTGCATTTGCATGCATAGATATAAATGCATGAATATGTAAGTACAACCTGAATTTATCTACAGATATATATATTAATTTCAGGGCTGACCACTTAATATTGGATAACCAATCAGGGGAAGACTAATTCTCCCTCTCTGAGCTGTCATTAGTTTTCTCTAGTTGTCTTGAGATGGGTCCTGTTAAATTTCTCTCTTCAGTGTTACTATGTCCATTGGTGTTGTCACTTAGGTCTTATTTAGATAACCATATTTTTTAGGTATCATGGGAATATGTTCTCTGTCATTTTTAGAAGACACAACAGCCTCAAATCAGACTTTCTGGTCATCTAGCTCCTGCTGAGGACCCTGAGGCTTACATGCAAAAACTATATTGTATAAGTACCAGTTGTGACTGGGTACTGCATAGTCATTTTTTCTCTACATTTTGATTATCTGTGATTTTCTGTCATAATTTCTGTCTGTTGAGAAGATATACTTTCTTTGATGAAGGATCAAACCTATACTTATCTATGAGAATAAAGATAAGTATTTAGAAGGCAGTTAGAAATTATGCTTGTCTAGGAAAGTGGTGGTTATAGGATCTTGAGATTAATAACTTCACTAACTATGTAAAGTTTCCTAAATTTCCAATATCAGACATGTTTCCCAGCTTTTGAGCATACCCTAAACACAATTTTGCAATGTATGCCTTGAAACGATGGCCCCATCTAGCATGCCTAGAACTCACTGCAGAAGCTGGCATAGAAGCTGGGACACTGGTTGAGATGAAGTTGAAATAGGTCAGTCCAAAAAATAGGCAGCGGTGTGGAAAGAGACATGACCTGGAGGCAGGAGTGGGGCCAGAAAAGTTTTTAGTAAAACTGCGAAGCAGTCCATCTGCAGTCTTTTCCTGTAGACAGCAGAGACCCAACTGACCAAGGGAAGAGGAAGCTGAAAGACTGCTGTCGAATTCTCACCATCAGTGTCTAATCTCAGCATTCATCACTGTTTTAGGAGAGGTCCACCCGGGATGTGTTGAATACTGGACTCTCCGTTTTCATCTCTGGACCCTGAGGTGTCTCCTAGGAATGTGGACAATGTGACATATTTCCTTAACAGACAAATAAATAAATATCCATTCCTAGACTTGGACCAGGGAAACAGGTCAGCTAACTGGAAATCTTCACCTCTCTTGCTTCTTCTTCAAATGCTATTCCCTAGGTTCATGCCCAGCTCTGTTGCAGACACCTGCTGCAGCATCCCTTCTCCTCCTGTCCCCTTCTCCAATGGATGTCATATATCTTCTCCAACCTTCCTGACCATTCATCCTGTGATCCTAGCCCCCAGCTCCTCCAGGCATTTCCTTGTAATCTACCAGGAAAAACTGTAGAAGAAGCAAGGAGAGCAGCAAAGCAGGTAGGTGAGCTTCAGATCTTCACTTTCCTTCAAGTCCAATCTCCTAATCTCACCTCCAGCTCTGTAGCATACTATCCCTTGTGGCTTCTCCTCTCATTCTCTGCCCTCATTCTCAGAGAATTTAACAATACTGGTGGAGAAACCTGATTTCATCCCTCCTGTGGAACCCCTAAGATACCCTGTCACCTATTCTCATTCCTAAGTGTCAGCTCCCAATACCTAGTAATATATTTCACTTGGAACTCACAGTAGCCACACCTTGTAGAAATCCAGAAGATTTTTTTTTTTTTAATCACGACACATAGGCACCACACTCTTTTAAAAACAAGAGAGGGCAAGAGAAACCAAGGAACAAAACACCAACCCAAGAAACACAAAACTAGATATCAGCATCTAGAATCACAATCATCCCAAACCCAGATGCCTAGATGATGGAGTGAAAGTACAATTAATAACGGCTATAAAAATATGTCTCCACTGGAGCCCAGCCACTAACAGCAGGCCATGAGTGCTGCAGCACAGTTGAAGCACAATTAAAGGACCTGAAAATATCCTTCTGAATGTGGTAGAGATCCTTAAAGAAGAGATAAGCAGTGTTCTGCTTGCATGTATGCCTGCAGGCCGGAAGAGGGCACCAGATCTCATTACAGATGGTTGTGAACCACCATGTGGTTGCTGGGAATTGAACTCAGGACCTCTGGAAGAGCAGCCAGCACTCTTAACCTCTGAGCCATCTCTCCAGCCCCCAGAGAAGGGTGGGAGGAGGGGGAGAAGGGTGGGAGGAGGGGGAGGGAAATGGGAGGCTGGGAGGAGGCAGAAATTTGTTTTTTTTTCCTTTTCTCAATAAAAAAAAGAAGAGATAAGCATTTTCCTTAAATCTGTGAGCATACAAACAAACAATGGAAAAAATGAATACAAAAGTTCAAGGTCTGAAAGAAGAAATAAAATTAATAAAGAAAACACAAACTGAGGAAAATCTAGAAATGAAAAAAAATTAGGAGCTTGAGCAGGAGCCTTAAAGTCAAGCCTCACTGTAGAATACAAGAGCTGAAAGTGAGACTCTCAGTCACTGCAGACACTATGGACAAAATGGCTTCCTCAATCAACAAAAATGTTGAATCTCAAAAACCTTTACACAGAATAATTCATGAAATCTAGGACACTAGGGAAAGATCTAATCTAAAACTAATAGGAATGTAAGAAGGAGGAAAAAGCCAGGTCAAAGGCAAAGAAAATATTTTCAACAAAATCATAGAAGAAATTTTTCTTAATCAAAAGAAGAGAATGCTTATCAAAGTACAAGAATCACATGGAACAGAATATAGACTGAAGCAGAAAGGAAATTCCTCTTGGAACATAATAATCAAAACACTAAATGTACAGAGCAATGAAAGAATACTAAAAGCTGCAAGAAAAAAAAAAGCAACGTACAGGAGCAGACTTATTAGACTAATATCTAACTCCTCAATGGGCACTTGAAAAGCCAGAAAGACTTGGACAAAAGATATTCTACAGACTCTAAGAGATGGCAGATCCTAGTCCATTAACACTTACAATTGCAATAGATGGATAAGAAAGGCATATATACAATGCAAACCAAATGTAAAAACTACCTATTTACAAAGCAACCCCACATAAGACTTTAGAATGAAAACTCCAACTTAAAATGTTTATCCATACTCAAGAAAACACAGATAATAAATAATCTTGGATCAATAAATTATAAAAGGATATACATGTACGTGCACGCGCGCGCACACACACACACACACACACACACACACACACACACCCACCACCACCACCACCACCACCACCACCACCACTACAACAACAACAAATAGCAAAAATCAAGAAACACTGCTCATTGATAACCCTCAACATAAATGGTCTCAGATCCTCAATAGAAAAACACCGTCTAAGAGACTGAGTATAAAAAACAAGATCCATCTTTTGCTGCATCCATGAAGCCCACTTTAGCATCAAGGATAGACATTACCTCTGGCTAAAATGATAAAGAAAAAAAAAACCAAGATATTCCAAGCAAATGGGCCTAAAAATAAAGCTGGGGTAGTCATTTTGATATCTAACAAAATATACGTCAAACCAAAACTAATCAGGAGATATAGGGAAAAACATTACATACTCATCAAAGTAAGAATCTATCAAGAGACATTGCAATTCTTAACATTTGTTCATCAAACACAAGGACACCTATGCTCATAAAATAAACACCATAAAGGCATCACACATTTACACTCAAACACTAATAGTTGGATAGTTCAATAACCCACCAAGAGACCCATCATCAAGACAAAACTACACAGAGAAATACCGGAGTTAACTGAAATAATCCACATGGACCTAACAGATGTTTATGTAACGTTTCACTCAAACACAAAAGAATATACCTTCTTCTTAACACCTCATGGATCTTTCTTCAAAGCTGCCCACATGCTCAGACATGAAACAAGTCCTCACAGATACAAGAAAATTAAATAAACTTCTGCATCTCATCTGACCACTGTGGATTAAAGCTAGATATCAACAATAACAAAACAACAACAAGCTACAAACTCATGAAAACTGAGAAACTTACTACTGGATGAAAAATGGGTCAAGAAATTAGAGAATTTCTAGAAATTAATGAAAATGAATACACAAAATACATAAAGACTCATGAGATAAAATGAAGGCAGTTCTAAGAGACAAGTTTATTGCACTAGGTGCCTACATTAAAGAAAAAAGGTGTTTGTGTCTGTGTGGGAGGTTTCATAACAGTAATTTAATAGTCCACTTGAAATCTCAAGAACAAAAATAAGAAATTAACCCTCAGAAGGAGTAGATGACAAGAAATAGTTGCTGATGAAATCAATGGATAAATAAATAACACAAAAGATCAGTGTAACAAAGTGA
The DNA here is from genome assembly GCF_018167655.1 of Microtus oregoni. Taxonomy (NCBI): domain Eukaryota; kingdom Metazoa; phylum Chordata; class Mammalia; order Rodentia; family Cricetidae; genus Microtus; species Microtus oregoni. The sequence goes on from NW_024543065.1 coordinate 32,755,212, forward strand.
TGGTTCTTTGAGAAAATCATTAAGATTGAGAAACTCTTACCTGAATTAACTACCAGGGAGAAAGAATAACCAAATTAGCAAAATTAGAGATTAAAGGCAGGTGGCAAAACAATAGACAATAAGGAAGTCCAGGGAATTATAAGGTCATACTTTAGAAATTTGTACTCCAGTAAGTTGGGACGTCTGAAAGAAATGGAGAATTTTCTTGATACATGTCACTTACCAAAATTAAATGAAAATAGGAAAAGTAAATAAAACAAGCCTTATAACTCCTAGTGAAACCGAATGAGTAATTAAAATCTACCAACCCAAATAGAAAAGCCCAGGGCCAGATGGTTTTAGTGCAGAATTCAACTAGACTTTCAAAGAACTAAAGCCAATATTCTTCAAATCATTGCACAAAATAAAAACAATGAATGTTATCCAGTTTTTTAAATGGCCACAGTTATCCTAATATCCTACCCATTAAAAGCTCCCACAAAGAAAGAGAAATACAGATCTTTAACAATGACATCAAATAATATAAGTGATCTTGGAGTAAATCCAAGCAAGGGGTGAAAGAATTGTATGATTAAGAACTTTAAGAAAATGAAGAAAAAACTGAAGAAAATCTTAGAAGATGGAAAGATCTCTCATACCCATAAATGGGGAGGATTAATTTAGTAAACATGACACTTACCTAAAGCAATGCAATAATTCAATGCAACCTCCATCAAAATTCCAGCACGATTCTTCAAAGATCTTGAAAGGATAATTTTCAGCTGCATACAGAAACATCTATCAACCTAGGAAAACTAATCCAAATTTCAAGTTTCACTACAGAGCTATAGCAATAAAAACAGTGTGGTATTGGCACAAGGACATAAGAATCAGTGGAATCAGATTAAAGTCCCAAACATAAATCCACACATCCTCACATACTTGATTTTTGATTAAAAGAATGAAAGAAAGAAAGCTAGAAAGAAAGAAAGAAAGATCTAGAAATAGACACTGGACAAAAAGACAGAATCTTCAACAAATGGTGCTTATCAAACTAGATGGCTACTATAGAGGAAATCAAATAAATTCATACTTATTATCCTGTACACAACTCAACTCCAAATGGATCAAAAACCTCAACATAATACCAGATACACTGAATCTGATAGAGAGGAAAGTGTGGAATAGTCTTGAATGTGTTGGGGCAGGCAAAGCCTTTTCTGTACAGAACAGCCTTAGCACAGGTACCAAGATCAAGATAAATGAGACCTCATGAAACCTAGAAGAACATTGTTATTCAAACAAAATAGTAGCCTACAAATGGGAAAATATTTTTACTGACTATACATCTGATAGTGGGCTAATATTCAAAACAAAGGAGAAATTAAAATGTAGATATCACAAATGAATGAACCCGTTAAAAATGAAGCTCATATATAAACAAGAGTTCTCAACAGAGAAGCTCAAATGGTGATACTGAAAGAAATGCTCAATAACCTCGGTTGTCAGTGAAATGCAACTCAACATTACTTTGAGATTTCACTTTGCACCCTTCAGAACGGCTAAGGTCAGTGAAACAAATGACAGACAGTTCAGGCTGCTAAGGTTGTGATGTAAAGGAAACACTCATTCATGGATGGTGGGACTGCAAACATATAGTCACTAAAAAAAGGTAGTGGTTTCTCTGGAAAATGGAAATCTGTCTTGTTCAAAATCCTTCTCTACCACTTTTGGGCATATTTCCAAATGTCTCTTCATCCTACTACCAGGATACTTGTATAATTGTGTTCATTGATACTCTATTCATAATAGCTACAAAGTGGAAACAACCTAGATATTCTGACCAGAAGAAGGGATAAAGAAAATGTGTTACCAGAGGTCTGACCTGCAAAATAAAAAAAGAACTCAAGAAATTGGTCATCAAAAAAAAAAAAAACCAAAAAAAAAAACAAATAATCCAATAAAAAAATAGAATACAGACCTAAACAGAGAACTCTCAACAGAGGAATCTAGAACGGCTGAAAGACATTTAAGGAAATGCTCAACATCCTTAGCCATCACAGAAATGCAAATCAAAGCAACTCCGAAATTTTATCTTACACCTGTTAAAAGAGGCCAAGATCAAGAATACTGATCACAATTTATGCTGGAGAGGTTGTGGAGTAAAGGGAACACTCCTCCATTGCTAGTGGGAATGCAAGCTGGTACAGTCATTTTGGATGTCAGTATGGTGATTTCTCAGAAAATTAGGAAATAACCTTCCTCAAGACCCAGCAATACCACTTTTGGGCATATATCCAAATGATGCTCAATTTTACGACAAGGGCATGTGCTCAACTATGTTCATAGCAGCATTGTTGTCATAGCCAGAACCTGGAAACAACCTAAATGCCCCTCGACCAAAGAATGGATAAGGAAAATGTCGTACATTGACACAGTGGAGTACTACACAGCAGTTTGACATCTTGAGATTTGCAGGCAAATGGATGGAGCTAGAAAACATCCTATTGAGAGAGGTAACCCAGACCCAGAAGGATAATTATCATGTATAAGTTGTTTTTAAACATAAAGCAAAGAAAATCAGCCTACAAATCACAATCTCAGAGAACCTAGAAAACAATGAGTACCCTAAGAGAAACATACATGGATAGTAGAAAAAGACAAGATCTCCTGAGTAAGTTAGGAGCATGGGGACCATGAGAGAAGGTTGAAGGGGAAGGTCAGGGAAAGGAGGGGAACAGAGAAAAACTTATAGCTAAATAAAATCAATTTAAAAAAGGAGAAAAGAAAATGTGTAACATTTACACAGTGGAATATTTTTCACCCGTTAAAATATGAGATCATAAAATTCACAGTTAAATGGTTGTAACTTTTAAAAATTATCCTGAGTAAGGTAACTTATAACTTGACAGAAAAAATTTATTATGTATTCACTTATGTGTCGTTATTAGTTGTTAAATCTATGATAATCAAACTCCAGTTTTTATAACCATAGAGATTAGATATAGACTAAGTGACTTGGAGGGACAAATAGATCTCACTAGAAAGAGAAATAGAATAGATAATTGTGTATGTACGTAGGGGAGTTGGAATGGGAGATGAAATATGGGGGGTGAAGAAGAGGTAGATGAGGTTCTTCACCCTTATGTGTTATCATCTTTGGTGAATGAAGTTACTCTGCAGTCTACCAAAAGAGAATTGAAAACACAAACCCCACCACAAACCTTTTGATATAAAATGAGTCCTGTCTGTAAGATATGCCAATTCATCTGTGGCACAAATTATTTGAGTAACCAACCAGTATCTGATTTGAGTCAAGGCCTACTCTACATAACACGAAATCCATTCCCAACTCTGCTTGTGTGACTAAAAATCTGAGGCCGGCCGGGCGGTGGTGGCGCACGCCTTTAATCCCTGCACTCGGGAGGCAGAGGCAGGCGGATCTCTGTGAGTTCGAGACCAGCCTGGTCTACAAGAGCTAGTTCCAGGACAGGCTCCAAAACCACAGAGAAACCCTGACTCGAAAAACCAAAAAAAAAAAAAAAAAAAAAAAAAAAAAAAAAAAAAAAAAAAAAAAAAAAAAAATCTGAGGCTAAATAGGCCAGGGACCTAGAGGAAAGCTTTCTAAAAAGATATTGTAATATATTGACTCCTAATGACTTTCTGTTATACCCATACGTCAGTTCCTTGCTTAGCCATCAAAGAAGCTTCCTCCCAAAGCAGGTGGGAGAATATAGAGTCCCAGATTCAGACAATATACAGTGTGTGAGATCTAGAAACACTCAGTCCTAAACAGGCCCTCTTCATCAAATCCCACCTCAGAGTTCAGGGAACCCTGGCAAAGAGGCGGGAGAAAGAGTCAAGAGCTAGAGGAAATGAAGGATACCAAGGAAACAAGGTGTAGTCAACAAGACTGAAGCACATATGAACTCACAGAGATGGAAGACAGCATGAACAGGGCCTGCATGGGGCTGTACCACATGAGGTCCTAGAACTTCAAGGAGAAGTGGACACAATACTTCCAACCTTAGCACAAAAGCAACCTCCAGTTGATAACCACTGATGAATGAAAATTTATTCTTCAAGGAGTCTCATTGGAGAAACTAACTACTCCTAAACTTAAAGCACATGGCCAACAGTAAATTGCCTTCAGAAAACAAACTCAATGGTTTGAACCTCTGGAGTTTCCTTCTCTTATAATATTGTGTCAAGGATTGTTTTTGTAATTTTAAATTTTATCCTATTTCTGTTTTCATGTAATTTATTTTAATTTTTAAGTTTGCTTTATTTTCTTGATATATTGTATCTGTATATTATAATCTGTTATCTCTTAGAATTCTGTCTGTTTTTAATGAGATGCAGAAAGGGGGTAGACCTATTATGGGAGGAGAGGGGAGGAGGAACTGGAAAGTGGAGAGGGAAAACTAATTAGGAAATATTATGTAAGAAAAAAGTAAATTTTTAATTAAATGAAAAAAAACCACTAGGAGTAGCAATTATCCTGAAAAAAAATATTACACATCGAGCAGTTCTTCTGACAGTCCTCAACTTTAAATTATGTACTAAACCACCTTTTCTTGTCATCCTTAGAAATAAAATAACATGAGACCAATCTTCTGGTCTCAGCTTCTACACTGGCCTTAATATGTTTCCACTCAGGCTGCCCAGCGGCACAGAGAGACTGTCTTCCAGATTGTTCTGTGAACAGATTTCCTAGTATGACAACTTTTTTAAGCCTTCTTAGAATATGTATAAAAGCAAGAAAATATAATAATAAAAAAATTAAAAAGAAAAGAATGAGCACAAATGCAGCTGTACATTTTCTTCTATTTTTTGTTTTCTTTCTTTTGCTATGTAGCATATTATTTCTTGGTTTCATGGAACAAATGTTTTAAAAATAATTACTTAAAAAGAAGTTAAACAAGACCGATTTGGTGACACAGCTTATCATCTCAGTACCTGGATGCTAAACAGGATAGACAATGATTCTAGGTTAGCTTTGGCTGTTCTGTATAACTAACAAAATACTTAATAAAAAAGAAATATGTAAAATGACATGGAATATTTAAAAAGTTATAAAATGCATTAAAATCAAGTTTATTATTGAATATACTGGTGGTAAGCTCTCAAGTATTCTATTTTAAATAATTGGCTTGAACGGAATGAAATATTTGGAACAACACAATCTATTTCAAAGATGCTATCACATTCTCACTGATTCCTAGTAGTAGTGTTTCAGTTAAATGTTTGAAAAGCCATATGTTGATGGAAATTCATATATTCAGAAAGATGTTGGGCACTACATTGATGGTGGACTTGAGAAGAGCAATAACAGGGTATTGTTAGTGACTCTTAGTGATGCGGGTGGACCACTGAGCTGGGAGGGGTACAGCTTTTGAGGAATGCAGCAAGGCTGGCTGCACACAGCCCTGAAGTCAAGAGGCCCAGCTGTGCTGAGACTTCAGTAGTTTCTAGCTGTACGTGGGAAGTTATTTAAACTGTGCCTCACCACAGAACAGTATAGTCACACACAAGGAACAGAAAAATGTTCTCACTGTACATGATTAGTCCTTATGTTTGGTATTTCTTTTTGTTTGTTTGTTTGTTTTTATTTATTTATTTATTAAAGATTTCTGTCTCTTCCCCACCACTGCTTTCCATTTCCCTCCCCCTCCCCCAATTCAGTCCCTCTCCCTCCTCAGCCCAAAGAGCAATCAGGGTTCCCTGACCTGTGGGAAGTCCAAGGACCACCCACCTCCATCCAGGTCTAGTAAGGTGAGCATCTAAACTGCCTAGGCTCCCACAAAGCCAGTACGTGCAATAGGATCAAAAACCCATTGCCATTGATCTTGAGTTCTCAGTAGTCCTCATTGTCCGCTATGTTCAGCGAGTCCGGTTTTATCCCATGCTTTTTCAGACCCAGGCCAGCTGTTTGGTATTTCAACACAGCTTTCTTACAAACAAACAAACAAACAAATTTGAACCTATAATTGAGAAAAAATTAAGAGGGCATAGGCCTATGTATTTTTGGAACACAATAATAGTCACATGACTTTAAAACTCATTTATTTTAACTACTTATTCCATCTTACGGATAAGTCACAACATATTTCTTTTGACTGAAGTTTCTCTTCTCTCCACTCCTCCCAGTCCACCACTCACCTCTTACTCCCAGATCCATTCCTCCTCTGTTTCCCTTTAGAAAAGATCAGGCCTCCCAGGTACATCAACCAAGCACAGCATAGCAAATTATAATAAGACTAGGTACCAACTCTCATATCAGGCTGGACAAGGCAACCCAGTAAAAGGAAAAGGGTCTGAAGATCAGACAAAAAGAGTCAGAGATAGCCCCATTCCCACTGTTAGGAGTCCCTCAAGAACACCAAGCTACACAATCATAATATATATTCAGATGATCTAGCACAAACTCATACAGACACTTCAATCCCTATGAGCCCCTATGAGGCTGCTTAGTTGCTGTCTGTGGGCATTGTTCTTCTGGTGTCCTCAACTTCTCTGGCTCCTACAATCCTTCCTCCTCCTCTTCTGTGGGGTTCTGTGAGCTCCAGCTAATGTTTGGCTGTGAGTTTCTGCATCTGTTCTCATCAGTTGCTGGGTGATGCCTCAGTGATGAAATTTGAGCTAGTTGCTGACTTATAAGTGTAACAGAATATCATTAGATATCATTCATTGAATTTATTTGTTTGTTTATCTTTTGCTAGCCCTATTTGTCTCAACTCCATGTTTCTGGGCTATCCATGCAGTGTCAGCCATGGGATCCCTCTCTTGGCCTGGGCCTCAAGTTGGAACAGTCATTACTTGGCCCCTCCTACAACCACTGACCACCATTATTGCAGCACATGTCACTCAGAGTGGATAGATCAGAGGGTCTCAATCTGTGGGTCTCAATTGCTTTTGAGGGTAGAATGACCCTCACAAGGATCACATATTAGATATCCTGTATATCAGATGTTTACATTATGATTCATAACAGTATTAAAATGATAGCTATAAAGTAGCAAGAAAAATTATTTTATGATTGGGGTCACCACAACTATATTAAAAGGTCACAGCAGCAGGGAGGTTGAGAAACACTGAGGTAGACAGTTGGCTATAACTTCATTACCTTGATATTATGAACCATGATCTTGTAAAAATTTATGAAAGTGTTCTATGGTATGTGTGTTTGACTGGGTATAAACCTAGTATGTGCCCAGACAGTTGCCAAGAACTGCCATGTAGCTCCTGTGCATATACTTTCTCTCTTCTACCTCTAGCTGTTCCTTCTCTTGTGCTTTCCAACTATAATGTAATGAATTTTGATTACTGGACTCTAAATTAGCCAGAGATATATAGACTATGTAGTAACTGAATCTTTTTGTGACTCAGAGAACTGAAGTGTGGGTTCAATTGGTACTTAGTTGAGAGAAGAGAGTAAAGTACAGGCAGTTTTCCATGTCTAGAGGCCATGTGACACTGCATTTAGAGCTTTGCCTTGTGAATGTTTCTTCCCACATTTTTATTAGTTTGGACATACTTTGTTTTTATCAAACATTCTTAAGTATGAACTTTTTTTCAGGGATGAACTTTTATCTCTGATATATTTAGGCTTTTGCTACTCTGAAGTTTGTCATGTTTCTGTGACCAGTTCCTAATCTGACACAATGTATTTCACCATTTCTATATTATTAATGCCCAGTATGTGTTGTTTAGCCATTTCTTATATTAATTGCCCAACTATGTTTTCTACTTTTCAAGAAACTTCTATTTAACTATGTATTTTATTAACAACATTTTTTCTTCTATGTCAGCTTAAAGTTTTTGTGTTATTTTACAACTAATATTATAAATGTCCCAGCTCATGAGTTACAAAAAATTGTATATAAATATTATTTTACCTCTTCCTGAGGAACATCCTAAAATATTTTAATCTCATTTATGCCCAGTAAATTTAAAGACATGCCAAGTATCATAATTCTCTATAAACCTCGATTCTCAGAAAAATGTAATATCAGTATGTCATCCTATTAATGCTATGAATATTTTATCACATATTTTAGTCACCCATTCCCTTGTTCATTATTCTACTTATATCTCTCATTTCAACTAATATTATTTTTTTAATTCTTCCTGAAAAATAGCCTCTGGCATTTATTTTAGTGTAGCCTGCTCATAATGTATTCTGTCAGGATTGTTTTGTCTCAGTATGTCTTTGATTTTGATCTTTGTTTTTGGCAGACATTCTCCTTGGTAAAGATTAAAAATGTATTTATTTTTCTTTAAGTTCCATTTCATTAGTTTCTGGTTTCTAGTGTTTGTATTGAGAAGTCAGCTATAATTCTGATTTATACTCCATTGTAGGTAATATATAATTTTTTGTCTGTCTTTAAAATTTCGTTTGGTTTTTCTCTTCATTTTCCCACAGTGTGAGTAGACTCGTGCCTAACATGTAGATACTCCCCATCTAATGCACATCTAGCTACCTAGTGTCTATAATCTATTGCCTACCCATGTGCAATTCTTCTATGTCATGGTATTAATGGAACACTCTGGAACTTGTGGATTCAGCGCCAATATTTTATCTCCCGCTGAAATCACAGGATTTTTTTGGAAGTCCTACTCATCTCTTCTAGTCAAGTACCTTTAGGAGAAAATAACACCATTTCCCTCACTGAATTTCCATTTTCTCCAGCATCTTTCCCTTGAGTTCTTTACTACATTCATAGGGCTCTGAAAGAAATAAAGACTATAATCAATACAACCCATTAAAAACACAGTGTGATATTGTGAGATGAAATGTATTTTTTTTTAGGAAAAAGAATATAAATAATTCATAAGTTTTTTTCTTTTAAGACTTGTATAGATTCATAATCTGACAGTTTCAACATGTTACTGCAAATGTATAAATACATGACTGGAAAAAATATCTCTGAATACTAATAATAATTATCTCTGATTTTTTTCTATATTTTCTATATTATATCACGGAATTCATACTGTGATGGAGGAAGGTCATTGGTTAAAAAATAAAGAAACTGCTTGGACCTGATAGGTTAGAAAATAGGTGGGTGGAGTAAACAGAACAGAATTCTGGGAGGAAGAGGAAGTGAGCTCAGATGCCATGCTACCCTCTCCCGGGCAGACGCGATGAAGCTCCGACCCAGGATGGACGTAGGCTAGAATCTTCCCGGTAAGCGCACCTTGGGGTGCTACACACATTAATAGAAATGGGCCAGGGAGTGTTTAAAGAATACAGTTTGTGTGTTGTTATTTCAGGGTATAAGCCAGCCAGGCGGCCAGGAGCTGGGGAGGCAGGAATGCAGCCCTGCCACTCCTTCAACAATACTGAGTTCCAAGGTAACTTTTAGGATACCTTTTAAAAAATTAAGTCATTTCTTAGTTTGGAATTGAACTGATTCTGCAATGTAATCAAAGGGTATGTGTAAAATAACTTGTGGGAAGACTTCTTCAAAAACTCTTGCTAAGTTGGTAATTTTATATCTTTGGAGATGTATTTCTCACCTGCTACTTTCAGTAGCCAGGAATTACCTTCATTTATATTACATTTTGTCTCAAAATAATAAAGTTGCATTTCTAACTAAATCAGTGGAAATCTTGAGTGACTGCATCCCAGGCAATGTGATAGTGTGATATGATGTGATATCATGCAGCTTTGCTTCCTGTCTTTCTGTGTTCACATATGAGACCTGTGGCTCAGAGCCATTGTGCTTTTCAACACTCTTGAAGAAAACTAGTCATGAGAAAACAGGAGTCAAATGCAATGTAAAGGTTGACAGTGTGTACCTCTATTCAACTGCCAAAGAGAAAATACTCCATTGGGCTGCATTTGATACTGGGAGGAAAGATTGTGAATTTGACATTTTATACCTACTGGGGAAACTTCACATAACTCCACAAAATACTAAGTGCTTAATATTTTCTCAACTTGCTTTTTTCTGTAGGATAAGTAAAAGTTTTGACGATTTATTGAACGGTTGGTGCAGTATGATGCCTCAGGGAGGTCAAGATCTCCTTACTAAAATGCTTGAAATTAACAACAGTTTATGTCAGGGAGGGTATGCTTATAAAATAGGAGACATGAAAAATAGCAGCAAAAATGTACAGAATAAAGGAATCAAGGAAAAAAAAATATCAAAATTAGTCAACTTCGAGGATTAAACTTGATCTTTAACTGTGACCTTTCCGTATGAAACTTTCTCACAGTGTAATTTTCTTTATTCTACAAACAGAAGATCTAAGTAATTATTTAAATTTTTATTTTTTATATTTATGCACAAATGCATTATGAAATTTCATGACCAGAATTAGAAACTGCTTAAAATAATGTTGCATTAGTAATTTTGAGAAAAGTATAGTCATATGATTAGGTTGTATAATCTATTTTTTTAGTATAATGCTATAGTTATAGGGAATTAGTATGTGGCTCATGAACTGTGTTTCCCAAAATTCATTTGTAAGCTAAGTGCTTGTAGCTAATAAAATATTTTGATGGCATAAGTTTGCAATAATGTACTTAAAATCGTTTCTATGTTTATGTATTTACTATTTAATTTTTGTGTGAAGGTGTGTGGGGGAAGACTCATGTGCCATTGAGTGCATTTGGCTGTCTCAGGACAACTTGCTGGAGTGGGTTCTGTCCTTTTATCAAGGGGGTCCAAGGAATGGAACCTAAGTCACCAATCTTGGCCAAAAGCACTTTTCCCCCACTGAACCATCTTGCACGTCCCCACGTTCTCTTATATATTCTTTGAGTATATTCTCAGTACTAACTAGTTTTAGTTTAAATGTCAGCTTTCTTTCCATGGAAAATGAGTTGCTTATATATTTAAGTCATGTCCTTGTTAATTTACAAGCAATAATATATCTAACATTTGGTTAGTTTTCAACAATATATGAATAAATGAACTTAAAGAATAAGAAGAAAACGCAGAACTCTGTAATAACAGAAAGTCAGAAGAGGAAAAGCATGGGAGATAATTTGCCTCTGCTATCTTGGGTATAGCACCACTATGAATATTGTCTTGAAATATAGATTGCTAATCTTTACAATCATCAACACTCCTTCTATGTCCATACCACAGTATGTTAGAAAGATGTGGGAAATTCCAACTTATTACTATATTTGAGAACTTTAACTTACGTCAAGCTTCTAAAAGGTTTCAAAACATCAGGTATGCAAGTTCTTCCATTTTTAGACTTTAAAATTATATATATCTAACATGTATAGGAGTCACTCAGCAGCATTATAAAATTTATTAGCACTTGTGCTCAAGATAAATTATGAATTCACAAATGCAAACATAAGTTTAAGCTTCAAAAACAACTTTACATTACAAAAAGTAGGCAATAAATTACACAGGGAGATTTATTTCTTGAAAATGCAAATGAATCCATCTGGAAAATATGATAAAATCCTAGTAATTTAATAGGAGAATCAAGCTCGGAAAGCAGTCGTGTCTAAGTGTCGTCTCAGTGAAAAATGGCTGGTTCTGGGACTAAATTAAAAGTCAACATGCAACTTCTAAGGGAAATGGCATATACTGGGATGCTGTGTGAAGATTGGAAATGATTACACAGGTATAGTTTCCGTTTTTGACACTAGTATTGAGGAAGTTTGGGACAACCAAATGTGATGGAGACTGTTCTGAAGATGATAACAGCAGTAAGTTGCTCCTGTGATAACCAGCTTTGGAGGAAATGACAAAAACTACTTACGCCAAATCAGTGAGAAACTATGGTTTTCTTTATTTGAAGGTAGCTTGTAAATCAAAACAGTAGAAGTAGCCCCAACAATGAAAGCTCTTTAATTTTCTGTAAAAGTCCTAGGAAATATAGAAACAGGAGTTGTTTTACAACTAGATATACGATTTGACATTGTCTGAAAATGCTATAAAACCATTTATTGGTATGACTGTGCACTTACCAGAGAGCAAAGAAGGATTTTTTTTACAAAAATATATAAATAAAATTTAGGTGAGTGATGAGACAGTCTTCTCCTAAGTATGCCTTAGTATACTGGTAACTTTTCACTTCACCTTCTTTTCAACTGTCTTGATTGTGGGCAATTGTGTTTGCTGACAATTTTAATTGTTCCAATTTCTTGGTGAGCATGTCTCATCAATTAGCTATCATTTTAAAAAAATGACTTAGTTTTTAAAAGAAATATCATGCAAAAGTATTTTATTTACATTATTAACTTTTCTTCAGAACTTTCCTTTTTATTCTTGGAAATACGGGTGGAAACTTCTATTGGGAAAGCATCATTCAAGTTACCTTTTAAACACAGACATGCTGAATAAACTTGTAATATTAAACATCCTGGAAGCAGAATATCCAGAAGCCTATTCAGGTAGATAGAATATGAAACAGATTAATCAATCTCATTATTTATATGTTTAGTCCTTTAATATACACTTCCCCCTGTATGTCAGATTTACAGAATAATGTTGGAAAGATAAATTTCCTTAGACCATGTAGGAAACAAATGCAGTTTTAAAAGTTATTAGAAAAAAATCACTTACTTAGTTTCAAAGAAACCAGATTTTATCATCCATTCTTTCTTATCATATATTTAGTTCCATTTATTTTCAGATGTCATAGCTCATGACAATTATTCTCTCAGCTGAGCAACTGAAGTTTCCAATGTGTACCACCCACCTTTGCTTGATGTCTTTCAAGTAGTGCCTTGTTTCATCCTGGAAATTATAGGATATTTAAGACATTTCTAAGTTAATTGAGCTCTGAATGCTCTCAACAAATGTGTAGTGAAAAAGTATATATCAAGGATAATGTCTCTTTTTAATGTTTAAATCAGGTTAAATATATTTATGTTCTCAAACATTTATTATTTCTTTATGGTAAAAATAGTAATAATCCATTCTTATTTTTGAGGAGTATATACTTAGTTATCTATAGTCATCCTACTTTGCTATGGTAAACCATAGCTTCTCCCTGTTTTCTGACTGTGATCAGTTTCTATTGTTTAATCTTTCCCATTATCCCTCTGCCCTCCTAGTGTCTGGTATCCACTGTTCTAAGTTTCTATGTAATCAGGTTTTTTTTTGTTTTTTTTTTTTTTTATAATCTATACATGTGCTTTTTGCTTTTTGAGTCTGGCTTATTTTTACTAAAACTGAGCCTTAGTAAACTTCTTTTGTGAAGAATTATTTGTTAAAATACTGGCCTAGAAAGTAGAATCTAAATTTCATACATATAAATATTTGATATTTTCATTTCATTGAAAATTTTATAACAAAATGTATAGATAAAATTTTTGTTGTTGTCCAATGACTATGTCTCAGTTTCTTACTTTTTATCTTGTGATCTAGAAGGTCTTCCTATTTGAACAAGAGTGGTTAAAAGATTAATGAAGATTGGTGTTTTATAGACTGTGAGATGATGATTCATAACCATGGCAAAATAAAGCTTCCATCCCATTCTATACATAACCTAATCATTAAATATAATTGATTTTATCTTATCATGACTATGAATTACTGTAGAAAGTTAAGGCCTACAAGGTCAAAAGGAACCAACCTGGAGTCTGCCTGGTACTGTCAGAGGTCAATGGGTCAGAAAGAATGCATGCTGGGAGGGTTATAAATCCACCCTCCCAGCCCCTGTTGTTAAATAAAGGAGTATGTTGTAAATCCTCTACCTGACACCTAGAGTCTGTGTTTGTTGACTTTGCCCCTTTTCACCCCTTCCACCCAGGAAGACTTTAGGGCCCCACAACAAATTACCATGTTGCATTTCGTTCCTTCCGTTCTTAATCCATCAATTGTTCTTCCTTGCAAAGTAAGATTTCCTAATTAGTCCCTCCATTGTCAAGTAAGAGAAGAATTTCTCTACAAGATTAAGGGAACAGGGTATATTTCTCTGCCTCACTGTTCTGTGAAAATTTTACAGTTTTTGCGCTGAAGTTATTTTTATTTTCTTTGCTTGCTCTAATTATTAGAACAAGGTATTTATTTTCAAACTGTTAGTTCCACTTTTTGAAATAAAAAGTACACTCATAATGAATTCTAGAAGACCTTTAATCTTTATTAAATTAGTTCATTTGTCATTCTTCATTTCAAGCATAGAGGAAATTAAGTGAAAATAAGAAATGCTGAAATTGGTTTAAACACACTTATTTAATAACTTACTCATAAACTTCTCAGGGGGATTCAATAGTTTAAAGTCAACCTTAATTTTAAGCAACTGCTTTGCAAAATTTCAAATCATTTAACCAAAGAAAAGTTCATGGATTGAAGACTTGAGACATGAGAAAGTTGAGACTAATTAAAATATCTGACCAGGAGATGTGTCAAATTCTTGAAGGCAGTAGCATGCTATTAAAGCATGCGTCTGTGTAGATGTCAGTGGATTTGAATAACATAGATTATGTCCTCACGTATATTGTAGGCATAAAAAGTGTATATAGTTTTCATGCTGTTTCTTCAGTCACAAGCTCTTCCAAGGCATGCCAGATGGCAGAGATTTTTCCACATTCAGAGGTCAGGGTAGCTTTCACATAATAGGGGAGGTATAACTGGCATATTTATAAGTACTAATGTTCTTAATCATATTGAGACTAATAGACACCTTCCCAAAGTCAGAGTCAAATTACCTAAGTTGTGAAAATGAAATAAGGAAGAGAGAAAAGCAAGCGGAAATCAGGGCAGATTTAATGAGTTGTCTCCTGTCAGGATCTCTGCTTATAGCCAACACAGCAACAGTGATCAAAGATGTGCCACTCTCACGCAGCTCATCACCAGCTGAAGAGACAAGAATGAGTCTGTTACCACAGGGACTTTTTAGGGGAGGAGTGTTTCACAACTTGATTGGTTGTCGTTTTATTCTTAGATAGAATTCTAGAGGAAAACAAAAAGAGTCCAGGAAGGCATCCAAATCTGAGAGTTGCTGAAGGAGAAGGACTTTGAACATGCATCCATATGCTGTGAAGATGGGCATCCCTGTCCTAGGACGTTCTCCGGTGGTCTGGTGACCTTTTCAAACTGCATCTCTTGGCTGTGTTTACAGAGAGGGGTATGATAAAGTACTTACAGAATTGAACATAAAATTAAAAGTCACTTTGCTCCAGTGCTCGTTTGAATGTCAGGGACATAAGGAAAGCACCTTCCTGGAACGTAGCCTGGAGTGCGTTTTCTCTGTAACAGAAACATGTGGAGTGTGCTGCCTTTCATTGTCTCCTAGTGTCAAAATGACACTGGGAGAAGAGGCAATTATCTAGACCATTGAAAACTGATCTATTGCTACTACTTTCATAGTTGGTTTTGTAATGCCAATCCTTCTGAGACTGAATTTGTACTTCCCCCTAGGGAATACTCAGGTTGTAAAGTCATAGACGTTTCTCCATACAGTTTTGTACTGTTATGAAGAGGCTGCTTCACTCCTTTCCGCTTTTGAGAGGTCTCCACTATCTTTTGCACAAGCTTTTAAAACTAGGTAGGAAGAGAGATGGGATATGTCTTCATAGATTTCTACCTCATATTTAACCTCTAGACACCAGCAAGGAGGCCGAGGTCAGATCTGCAAATTCATGGATGTCAGTCCTGATCCTTCAAGCATGTTCTGCCATTTCGAGATTTGTTGTGAGGGGTTTTATGGAACAGGTTAACTCAGAGGCTGAGGAATGGAAAGTCTACAGTTTTTCTAAGCCAAAACTGTTCCTCAAACCTTCTTGATCAATCAGACTGGTATTTGGGATAGTCTGACTCCTTTGTGTCAGTGTGGGCTTGAAAGTAGTAGTGTTTTTATCACCCTACAAAGCCATGGCGTTTCATCAATATATCATAAAGTAGACTTGAATTTTTAAGAAGGCATGTATATTTAGTCTTTTATTGTTGTTATTATTGTTAAAGTTTTCCAAAAGAATTGAACCAACACTACGGCAACCTACACTCTGGAAGCAAAGCTCCAGAAATCTTGGTGACCTACCAACCAAAGGCCTGAGAACCAAAAAAGTGAATGGGCTGATGTCTGTCTAATTCTGAAATCCTGAGGGGAAAAGTTCTGAGGGCAAAACAAGATTAAAATTCTAGTTTATACAAGCAGTAAGGAAGAAGTCAATCTCGTTTGTCACCATTGTATTCCACTAAACCTCTCCACAGACTCAATGATGCTTATCCACACTCATGGACTTTATGATACTCAGTGTGAAATAAGCAACCTACTTTACTCAATAAATTAGTTGGAGTTCTTGAGAAGTAGAATCAGTGTGCATTTATTTACACATAAAACAAGAACTATTTTTTATGGCTATATTACTAATTCATACCAAAGGTCTCAGTTTTTTTTTTAGCCTTTTCTCTCCAGCTACATAACCCACACACAACCTCCTAGATTTTGTTATTTAGAAACACCATTTTTTTTTTGCATCCTAGTATCACCAAAATGCTAGTCTCCTGCCCCCATTTTTTTTCTTGATTGATTAGGAAAAAGCATTGTCTGTCCATGAAATTTCTGTTTAACCCAGCCCTTTCTTAGCCATGAAGTTAGATATGGTGTTCATATATCCCCAGCTTAACTTTACTCTCTGAGAGTTTTATTAATATTGTATTATAGCTTGTGTGGGAGAAACTGAGTTTCTGTACCAGCTTGGTCTGAGCCACAGCTCTGTTGACACAGCAAGATTTGACCTTTATTTTGATTCTCTTCCATTCTTTATATTAGTTTCAGCTTTCTTGGGATTTTCTAACATCATAATCCCTTTTCTTCGAGGGCTGATATTGATATAAATGTTTTGGTTCATTGATTAACTTTTATAAACCAGTTGTTTACATAAAAGAATACATTTGGCAGTGTGCTATTGTCAATGACTTTCTAAAAATTTGATTAGCATCGAAAATTACATACATTTTAGAAAAAAGAATAAGCCCAAAGTGTGACAAAATGCCATGTGTTAAGTTTTGGCATCATTTCCTTTTCCTGTGTGCAGGTTAATAAAAATTAACTGGAGAAAATATTTAACCTGATAGATTTAGTCGAGTCCAAATCTGATCCAAGGTTCATCATGTGTGTGCAAACATATCGTGACAATGGTTAATTTCTTGTTTTGTTCTGATCCCATATTTTGTTTCACATGAAATATCTTCTCTACTTTTGAAGTCCTTTCATCAAAACTGCTTTATTGATCTATTTCCACTCATCATGTTTGCAGGCTTTTGTGGGTAGTGACTCTGCTGCCTTTGTTTGCTGCTGTAATTACAGTATTTGTAAACACCACAAGTCTTAAAGTGGAAGCTGAGCAAATGAATTTACCTCTTCTTCGCAGCAAAATATTTCTGAATCCTAACTTTGTTTCTTCCTAAAGTAACTTCTGTTCTCAACAGAACAAGGACTTTAAAGTCATTCTCTACAGTCTCTCTTGTGATTCTCTGTCCAAGTTAAATTCTTACATTTTCAACCTCTTTTCTATTTCCTTTGTCTCTGTTTTAAAGTATACATCAAGTTGTTGCAAAAGTCGTTTCTTATGCCAAGGAAATAGCTACAGTTGCTATTCCACATGCAATGGCCTTTTAACACCCCCACCCACCCTGTTTAGATGCTGCCCAGCAATTCCACTTCCCTAGGTGTTTATCCCCTTTGTTCTCTGTGGCTGCGTGCAGCCCTGCTTCTTTTGTCACTCTGCTCATATCTTCTTTTCCTAGTTTTGTTTCTAGTCTTTTATGGCCTCATCATAGGTATTGTAAATGTCCCTACTTTTATGAAGGCAATACCATTCTTTTAAAACCTTGATCCCTAATAACTTTAACTACCAACATCCTATACACAATTTAAATATGTGTTTTATTTAAAAATGTTTTTTTTCATAGCTTTGTAAGACGTTGTTTCTGTTTCCTGGGTTTTGCATGGGTACCTGCCTACAGTATTGTAAAACAAATCACTCTTTCTGGGGAAATTACCAACAAAAGGAAAAATCAGCTTTTCATCTGTGCATTCCTATGTATAACGACAGCAAGAATTCAAACTACAGGTCTATTTTGGGTGTTGATATCAATATATTATTATACAATAATCAAAATTTCACAGCATTTTGGCATGAACATATGTGTTCTTTGCAATTGATATGGTGTGAAGAACAGATGGTCTTAATGTTAATACCCATTTCTCTATTTGTAAGTGTAGTTCTCTCTCCCTAAACAGGGAGCCTCTCCAGAGAAACAGTAACTTAGCCAAGGTTTCCTGACTTGTCAGCAGAGGAAGAAGCAGCCATCTTTCTTCTAATCTATTTTAGCTTTCTTAGTAAATACCTTCATTATGAAAGAACACCGTCTTTACAGTTGGGAAAACAGATCCATACAACAGCTCTTTTTGAATTTACCTTGGCTTTTAGATTTAAGACTCATTTTGTATTAAAAATGAGAATTAAAAACAATAAGAATTAAAATAATAACCTCACAGGAAAATCATAGGACCTAAGCACAATATAAGTAGGGCACAAGGTAAAGATACATTTATTGAGCACATCTGAGGTGTGGTACTCAGAACCCAGCAGTCAGTGCAGATCGGAATCTTCATTATAAGAACCTCGTTCTAGTGTGGGATTGATGGATTGCGGTGATGTTTATTGACATCATTAGTTCCTCTATGGTTCTTTGGTCTCCCCCCCACACACTTCATCTGTTACCATAATCTGTCTTTTTCTTTCCATCTGGCACCTTTGGCTTCAGAGCTGTAATGTTGTAATTTCTTTGTTTATCTCTGTTTTCACTATGGCTAATCCCTCCCACTGTGCCAGGGAACTGCACAGACAGGGTGCTTTCCTGACGAATTCTCTAAAGAATAGTTGCTACTGAAGTTTTAACTTCCACAATCATGAACTATATATTAACTAGCAGTTTTGCTAGACCTTTGACGTCTACATTCTACCCTCTCAGTAAGTCTTATTGATGGTAAAGGAATATAACTCTGAGGAAAATCTTTTTCTATAACTCAAATGTAGATGCAGATTCTGTCCCATAATATGCTGTTTACATTTTGCAGAAGAAACACATCCTAATGTTAGAGCAGATCCCTTTTTACTACATGTTTGAACAACTGTTTAGAAGCATAGTTAGTGGAAACAAATACAAACTCATCTTCTGATTATTTTTCTTGGGGTAAAGTACCTGTCTAGTTCTCCTTCTGTTGTTCCTCTGTGAAGAAAGACAAAAACACTTGCGTTTATTGATAGCCTTGGGCCTCATGATGCAGCTCCTCCACCTCTCTTTGGACTTCCTGTGAAATGGAGGTCTGTTTTAAAAGTGAAGACTTTATATTCTGAATAGAATTAAAGATAAGT
Organism: Microtus oregoni; assembly: GCF_018167655.1. Lineage (NCBI taxonomy): Eukaryota > Metazoa > Chordata > Mammalia > Rodentia > Cricetidae > Microtus > Microtus oregoni. The sequence goes on from NW_024543065.1 coordinate 32,774,500, forward strand.
GCTCAAAAGATGAATTTGCAAAAGTCAAACAAGCATAAATGCTCATGAGAGACTAATGCATTAGGTATAAAACTGAAAGCTGTGAATTCTCTTTCTACTCTCCCTACTCCACCCCAAGGTCCTCTTTATCGCCCATTCCATACACCTCACTGTGAAGCAGACCTGTAGGTAGTAAAGGCCATTCCTTTATACTTCTCTCTCTCTGCTTTTTTGGTTTTTCATATTGTTGCCCCATTAGTAATGTTCATGCTTTATAATTTTGAAAGCTCTACTGGTTCCCTTAGACAAATCTCAGTTACATAATGTTGTCATTAAAGTGTGCATTGCCAGCAGTAATATACAATATAAAATTCCTTGGAGATGCTAGTATAATTTGTTGGAAAGGAAATTTTACTTTATAATGTAGCAGGATTAATAATGTTAAGGTGCCACCAAACTAAATAATGAATATGCTCCCTTTAATTAAACCATACACGGTTTTTGTGTACTAAATGCACCATATAATTACTGTAGTTTTATATTCACTGTAAGAAAATATGCTTTATGTAATAATTTTAACTTAGTGAATACTGTATAAGATGATTAAAACAATTCATTTAATTTCAGCCTGGGTAGCTCCATAAGAACCAGAAATATCCTAATAAAATATTCTCTGCAACAATGAGAATGTGATAGTGATTTCTGTTTCTCTTGTGTTATTTAAATCTCCGTGTTTGGCAAACTTGTTGGAAGAAAAAATAAACTGATGTCTGGTTTGAAGTCAGGACTGTTGCTGAACACCACACAATGAAGAGAAGGCAGTGAGATAATTTTTCTACATTGTCGTCTTTGCTCTCAGGATACGTTTCATGACTATGCTCACATGATAGGTGTAGAACCTTGTTTCCCCATGGGAATTTGTTTTATGTATGGTGGAATTTAGATACACAATAAAACTAATTCTTTCCCAACAAATGTGATTATAAAAGGTACCAGACAAGCATGAAACCACAGTGTGGGAAGGCAGCAGGCACAGAAACTAATGGAGTGCAATTCACGGGCTGTCTCTGTACTTCTTGACTAATATTCTTATTCAGGGAGTTTTCTTCAAAGAATTTATCATAACCATAGCCAGGAGCATACACACACCCTACGCAGCTGTGTGGTCTGATCTAAGAAATGAATTTGCTTTGGAGAGTGACGTTTGTGATATGATTCCCTCCGGTGTATAGCAACCTCATAACAACCACTTCCTAAAATAGTTGTTTGTGTGAGTAACATGGCAGCTTTATAAGACATTTTTTTTTCAGACAGAGAAAATTGGAAAAAAGAGAAGTTTTAGGACAAATTTGCATTTCCCTGTACAATTCTAGAAAACAAACATGTTTGCCTTGATTTGGTAGAAGGGCTTTGGGGTTCCTTGGTGTTAGAAAAACACTGTATTAGAGACAAGAGAGTTCATGGCTCTCCTGTATTAGTCCCTTAAGGACCATTCATAGCGCCTCAAATTTAATTCATTAGTACAATATAAATAGAAAAGCAAATGGCCCTTAAAATGTCTGCATGTTACAGACTGGTAGCATCCATGACTGTTGCCATGTGGCAACCCGATGATTAAAATGATTACAGAACAGGTGGCATTCAGCATTACCAGAGAGACCACACATCATTCATTCAAGAACAGCAGTCAATTAAGCTTGTCCATTAAAATGAAGAACTGTCTTCCGTCTTGAGCTTCTTCCCAAATACGATTTAAAAGCTGCATAGTCTCTGCTGCTTTCGGGAATAAGAAATAATTCTAGAGCATTAAATGCCCTTTTTATCCCATAAACACGATTAAAGCAACAGCTGACATCAGTCCAGCCATCCAATCACCAGGACTTCTTAAATCAACAACGAGTAAAGGGGGAGCAGCAATCAATCTTGATTATATTCTAGTTTAAGTTCCATTTTTCCTGCAGTTTTCTGACCTGAGAGGGATATGTTTAATGGGCTTTTCTTATTCAGGTGATTTCTGATTAATGTGCTGGACATTTAGTGTAAAGTGCACAATAATGTTCCTATAAAGATGTGTTTTCCTGGAGAGTTTGTCATGCGTGTATTTACCTACCTTATAAATGACGGAACTGTTTGGGCCACAGCTTCCATCTGGGTGTAATGTTCTAGCGATGACTGGGCACAACATCCGCTGAAGATGCCTTACCTCAAAACTCAATTCACCCATGCCCCCCAGACCTTCCATTATTTCTCCCCACCATTCCTGTGGCAGCTCTCATTTTGGAGTATTAAGGGTCAAAACCACTGTTAGCCTCTATTTACTGAGTGACTAAAACCTTTCCTTTGGATGGAATTTCAAATTTGTACAAAACTTTTGCAAAGTACCTTTGCTCTGGTGATCCAAATTCATGACTTCTTTACATTTGTCTTCCTCCAGTATTTTTTAAAGTATCTAGAGCAACTCAGAATACTATTTTTCTGTATTTCAAAATACTTCATTATGCATTTTTTTGAGATGAAGTACATTACCATATCCTATGTATTACCATAGATGAGTATATATGTGATGTAACTGTTTCTTGTAATTTGACAACCCTTCTTGGGAGAGGAACGAGTCTCATAAACTCAGTAACATAAGCCTGCATGGCTCAGGAAGGTCCTATAAGATACACGGTTTAAAAAACTCTTCCCCAGAATTACAAAGTTATTAAATAATTGCTGAAAAATGGTAATTATGAGAGATAATTGAGTTGCCTGAAAGCTGTGCAGGAAGCTCTAACACTTCATGAGTGCTAGATAGGCTGGCTTTTTGATGATATAGTCATGTGGAGTTACCAATGCTCCTGTAAGTAATCCCAATAAACTCATTGGTTGACTAGGTTGGATTTGCATGGAATCACTTTTTAATTGGTATCTGATGCTCTATTGGGGTGAAGAGACATTTCTTTGTGTGCCCCCACAAATAGTCACAAAACGATCTCTGAAGACAGGACAGAAATTAAAATGTATACACCATTGTATTTAGGAATGTACAAAGGTGAATCCACCTTTTCTTTTTTAGTATGAATTTATCTCTTTTTTAATTTCAAACATTATATGCATACTTATAAAGACACTTCCATAGATCAGATGCATATTTCCTGATGGTCATGGTAAGTGCTATGCTACCTTGACAGCAAAAATTGAGGTCTTTTATCCAAGCATATTAGTGATATACTTCACTATTCCTTCTAATTAGAGCCCTTTCAGATTAATACCAGCAACAGTTACTTCAGGTCAAGAAGAAGTGTTCAACAGTCCAAAGGATAACAGTAGTTTTGTCTTTTTACAAAAGGAAGCCTCAATGTAAAGCTCACTAGCAGGGTGTACTGTATAAGGAAAACACACTTAGACTATGAAATGACAAAATTTTCATTTATAGACATAAGATCGATGCAGGAAATAGCTAACAGGGCATACATCAACGAAAGTACTTCATATTCATATGATTAAATATCTTTATCTGCATTTTAGAGCAACTAAAAGTTCTATTTACATTCATAGAAGACTAATAGTATATGATCATACCATGTCAGTATTATTGTTTGGTGATGAGTTAAGTATTCCCACAAGGGTTTATATGTTGCCAGTTGTCCTCCTGTCTGATGCTACTGAGAGGCCCTTTAAGAGGAATAGACTATGAGATGTCTTGAAGTCTGATGCTGGAAGGAATTTAGAGTCCTCAAATCCCATCTGGTGATATGATCTCTTTCTTCACATGTGTTCTTGTCATGATGATGTCACTAACCACCTGATCGTTAGCAGAACCAGAATCTGTAGACTTATGAGCTAAATAAACATTTTAAAGAATCAAGTCACCTTTTTCTGGATATTCTGTAATAATAATAATAAAATAGACTAATACAGAAGGCAATGAAGATGAGAAAGCAAGGAAAATTGCATATTTTACATATGTAAAGTTGCATAAATTAAATGACATATGTGTTTATCCTTTATATTTCTTTACTATGATGATATATATTACCCATAAAATAAAGAGACATAATAAACTAAAATCATTGCCACTTTGTATAAATAACTTATTTTGTTACTTAAAAGTCTTCAGTGCCCAGTGTTTCTGCCTCTTTTCGGTTTATTCTCACAATAAATTGACAAAGATTGGATCTATTTATATATGCCTATCTTGATTTATCTCCATTTCTAAACTGAGGTCTTGATACGTTGAGCAGCTTGCTCATGCCCACACCCGTAGGTATGCAGCCTCCTTTAGATGAAACTGTCATGAACTTCCCTGAGATGGGCCCAGAGCCTCCTGCTGGTGCTAAAACAACACCAAAAATGAAAGTTAAAGCATAAATCCCCATCCTTATGGTCCATGAAGGAGTTTGTGGTGGCACCAAATCCCACCATTCCGTGTTTTCGTGCCATAACTCCATTTTAGGTTAAGTGGATCAATGTTAGATGATGGGAATTGTCTCCTTCTGCGGTTGGTAGTGGTTTTATGGCCTCTGGAGTTGGAAAGAGATTGAGTGATTCAGGGTGCATTGGGAAACTACTTGCACTCAGTATTAGGTAGGTGACAGTGGTACCCAAACCCTCAAATAAAATGATCCAGGAAATCTGGCTCCAGCAAGGAAGGATGTAAACATGTGAATCAGGACCTCAGTCCGTGAATTTAGTGTCTCTTGGCGACTGCAGTCTCCAGCTGTGTAGCAAGATTTGCACAGCACAGTAGTTCTCCTCCATGAAGCCTTCTTCGGAAAGCCTTTTTAAAGGTCTGTGGTCACATCTAAGAGTTCACACAGTCCTTACCAGGATGAGGCTCCTTATGAAATACACAGCTTTTTGTACAGAAGCAGAACCATAGACTTGGTCATACAGAGGGTCATGTAGTATTCCTGCCCCCTTGCTTACACTTCTTATGGGAATAGCTGTTGCCACCTCCTTTCCAAGACAGGCCCTGCCACCCACCTGTGGGCTTCAGTTTCTTCACCTTTCTGCAACCTGTGCATCATCTCCTTTTTCATATTCAACTCTTTCCTAGCAACGAAATTAATTCTAACTGCCAATATTTGATTATGGCTATGCATCTCTTATCATAAAAGTGAATGAATATGCAGCCATGGATGCATCTTTTGCTTTGATAGCACTGTTTTCTGAGTGACTACTGAAAAGACTTGTTCACCTTTGTCCCTGGGTCATTCCTTAATTCTTCTGAATCTTCTGGCTTCAAAGGTATAATGAATAGGGCTCTGATTTAAAAAAACAAAACAAAACAAAACAAAAAAAACCAGCATAGCCGGGCGGTGGTGGTGCACACTTTTAATCTCAGCACTCAGGAGGCAGAGGCAGGCAGATCTCTGTGAGTTTGAAGCCAGCCTGGTCTACAAGAGCTAGTTCCAGGACAGGAACCAAAAGCTAAGGAGAAACCCTGTCTCGAAAATTTAAAAAAATAAAAAAACAGCATTTAAATAAAATTAAAGAGACTATTATATTCTTTGTGTATTTTTCTTACAAATATGTGAATATTAAAAAATGTGATTAATTTCCTTTTCATGAATGTTCTGGAATTTCGGTGCCTCTGAATTCCACAGTTAGATAATGGCTGGCTGGATTCTATGTGGCTTAAAAATCTGTTTCTTCAGGACAACCTTTGAATTTTTCACCTTTTAAATATGTATCATATCAATGTCCATTCTACTCGTGTGTGTGTGTGTGTGTGTGTGTGTGAAAAACACCATTAAAGAAATTAGTGTTTAAAGCATGTTTTAAAGATGTTTTGAAGATGGTGTTAGGAGATTGTTGAGTCTGGAACATTTTCCCATTTACTCCCTCTACTGACTCCATCCTCTCAGCCCACAAACAAAGTTTTGCCTCAGTTCATTTCATCAAGGTAATAGCCCATTTCAAGTGCTACTTAGTGGAAAAGGTATAACTGCATTAAATAGGCCTTTCCCCTGTGCTAGCTCATTAGTGTGAACACTTTCTGAAGACAGTTGTCTGCATAAGAGAGGCCTGCTCTGCAGGCAGAAGGCATGAGAGCTGAGGATCTACTGTTTGTGATGGGGGTAGAGGGCGACAGCCACAGAAACTTTTATTTCCAGATATGGTGGAAACATTCATTCATTTATTCATTCATTCATTGGCTTTTAAAATTAAGTTGAATTGTCAGAGTAAATGTGAGTTGTCATGTTTGTCAAAGGTGGATTTTTACCCATGAGAGTAGATGGTGGAAATATAGTTTTGGATACATGCTAGACCTCTCTGAGTCTGTTTATTTTGAAAGAAAGCTTGGAATGCAAAATATCTGAGTCAATCTTGGACAGCAAGGAATGGAGGCATTGTTATGAAACTTGACCGAATCTTAGTAATTTGCTGATTTAACATGCATTAAATTATTCTTTTTTAATTTATATATTTTATTTTCAGTGATTGTTTTATACAGATGACAATCCAAGTTTTAACATGTAAGTATTATTGGTTACCATGTTGTTTGGTTGTTTAAAAAAATGCTAGTATTCTGTAGAAACCAGTGAGCAGGAAGAAGAAATGCTTTATTGATTTAAGTTGAAGCTATCAATTGATTCATCTACCATTTTCATCTTGCTCTGGCTGCTTCTGTGCAAAAGCCCTTTGATCTGAAATAACTCCTTCATGTCAACAATTTGTTAGTGCTACTGGCAACACAAAAGGTTTCATCACTTTCATATTAAAATTTTTGTTCCATATCCATTCTTGAAAGAATAAGAGTAGTTTGAGTCTATAAAGGAAGAAAGACCATTTGCACTGGTTAGAAATGGCTTGGAATACAAAGCTGAGGTGACAAAGTGTCACCTTACTACAAAGTTTTGTCTAGACCAACTGCCGATGAACACTCGATAATTCTTTCTCCTTTGTACTTGAATATCATTTAATGATTTACCAATTGACCCACAGCATGAGAGGAAGTGGGGTAATAGCAAGAGCAATGCAAAGACATTGGCTCCTTCCATCTCCAAAGGCACATGGGGAATAAGACTTACAAAACATGACAAAATTTCCCTGACATTATTTTCAAATCCATGAGAATGCATTCTAATTTGAACATGCACAATTTAGTAATAGAGACTCTTTTCTAGGTTTTATTCAATTCAGCTACTTGAATTATGCTGCAAACACTTTTCTCAATTATGTGCTCTGCATCTATTTGTAAAATGGATCTAAATAAGGGTATTTAAAAATATTCATTTTCTTTATTTCTGTAAAATTGGTAAACTACTCATTTGGAAACTATTAACATTACAAAAGTATATACTTCATATCCAAGTACAGATCTTGTGATGATATTTGTGGCCTAAGTATATCATGATAGAACTTTTCATCAAAATAAGGATTTCTACCCCATAGTGTGGTGGCACACTCTGGTTTTCCCAGCACATAGGAGCAGGTACAATATCAGAAGCCAAAACCAGCATTTGCTACATAACACATCTGAGGTAAGCCTGGTGTTCATGAGATCTACCTCCTCATCTCAAAAAAATAGTGTCTCTGAGGCCACCTGTCAACGTTGATCTGTGTTTAGAGATGTGGCCTCACGAGAATTCCTTAATATAAATTCTCGCTAGGATCTTATGGTTTCATTAGAGTAAGGCAACAAACAAAATCAGAAAAAGATCAACATTGAATTCTATGACCATGGTGGTTCAAGCTTGCTTCTGTGAAATCTACTATAGCATACTTCAGAATATGGACATAGCTATAGATTCATTGGAATTAGATCTAAGTGATCTAAGTTAAAGTGCTTATTTTGTGATCTTTACCCTAGAAAGTTGATGTAACGTAGCTGCAACATACATATAGCTACCTTTCATACTGTAGAACCAACTTGGTCACTTTTGTGTGCTGTTTGCACCCCAAAGATAAGTGTTTATCCACTGATAGTCTTCCTGCTCAGCTTTTCCCTTAGTTCAGGAAAAAGTCTTGAATAGTACTTTATTTAGTAATTTATTCTATGTGGGATATAAAAAATTAAATCGATAAATTCTAATGAAACTGTAGTTATACTTAGTACTTAAAGAATGAAGTGTAGAGCAAACTGTGTTCAGGATATAATGGAACTTTCATAGCACAAAATGAGTATGGTTTAAGTGTGTGCATATGAAATGAGATGGGCATATAATGACTATATTCATGTAACTAAATACATAGATTAGATGGTTTACTTAAACTTTTACTGCTGCCTGATTGTATTTATGATGGTCAAATTTCAATGCAATTAACTACCAGGTGTTCTCTTTTAATGTTCTAGTGCTTTCTCATGGGCTTATGTCAAACATGAGAAAACAACAGTTCACAAAGAGAAATTGAGATTTTTCTGTCAAGAAATCATTGTGCTTAGGAAATTTCATTTTCTATATAAATCTATATCTAAAAAATTTTGTTACTATACAGGTTTATGTCAGTAAAAAGTGGACCCCCCAAAGGTTCTGTAATTTCTCTTCATTCTGAACATCAAAGTGAGACTGATGGGTAGCCCTCCAGTGTAGGTCAACCAGAGGTCTAGGTGCTGGCACACAAGTTCTCCTTGGACCCACTAACCACAAAAGAGTGCTCTTGATAACTGGCCAAAGCCTACATGGGTATCAGTTGTGAAGAGACTAATTTTTAAGGACAGAGGAGTAAGGAGAGCTCAAGAAAAAATAACATATAACTATTTTTAGACCACGTGCCTAATGCAATTATTTATATACCTTCTGTATGCACTTGCATACACAAATCTCATGGGCATAGCAGTTTTATGAGAAATAAATTGGAATTTCTAATGAGAATATTAATCAATTTTATGTGTTTATTTTTTCTTTTCATATATCTTAAAACTTCAAATGACACATCTGTTGAAAATTTTGCATAAGTTTTGTTTTGTTTATATAAAAATAATGTTCATTTTCCATTTTATTGATATTCTAATTTCTCTAAGATATTAAAATATTCTAATTTGAAATTGTTCAGTTTAATGTTTTTCTACATTACAAATAGTTCAAATTTTAGTAGTCATATTTTGAAAGTCATTTTCTCTGTCTGACCTTGAAAGTCTTAGAAAGTGAGAATGTCATGTATTAACATTATTTTATTATTTTAGTAATATTTTCTTTCTATAGTAAGATATAAACCATATATATATATATACACATATATGTTCAGATAAGCTCTGCTTATATGCTTTCATATGTAATGTAACAATGTTTTGTGAAATAAAATGTTGCAGATATGTGATGTTGGGCCCATGATGATGGTGCTGAGTTATTCCTTTTGTCTAGTGATGTCATAGCTATTGTAAAGTGTAGCACAATGCAGTACTTATATGTTTGTATTTATGCTGGTGTAACCGAGACACATCCAACTAGATAAATATATACTGCATATGGTTATGTACAAAATATATTCTTGCTAATGAATCAGTGGCATCTATTTATTAAAATTATTATTATAAAAATTTTGCTCTGAAACATTATGCCATGTTATAAGATTAGCAGTCTTGCCTAATAACTGTTTACCTTAGATCTTTATTGAGACATTTTCTTTTCTCTTGTTCTTAACTTAATCTCACACTTTGTTGTTCTTCCATGTTCACAGCAGCAGGACGCTATACTACATGCATAACATCTGCATTGTTGTATGTCATATTATAATGGTTTGCAAAATAAAATTTAATAGCATTCACAATAACAAGGTCATAATAAAGCTCCATTGTTAATAATCCATGATGTTCTATATTCATATAATATAAGGCTATGCATATACTTTATAAGCTACACAAGTATATGTGATGGTAAAACATGAAACACTCATTTAATAACATTGAGTTTTCTCTTTAAATTTAATTTAATGATTTATATATTTAATAATTTCAGTATTTTTAAAATTGTATCAACAACCCTTGTACTATTTTGTGTTTGACCTTATTTATAAATGTTTGTAGTAGTTCCTTCAAAATGCTATGATGATCACAAAACATCATAGCATTTATAAAGTATGATTTAAAACTAATCTTCAGTATTCTTTGTTACTTATAGCTTTGTCAAGTAACATTTTCATTACTTTTAGTTTTGATACATAGTGGATGATTTTGTATATTTTTTCAATTCTGTGTATGATTTTAATTGACTATGCTGTTGGGATACCATTTCCCACACTACAAATATAAAATATTTGAAATTTCTTTTAAATAAAGTAGGGAACACACTCGTGGCATTTACAACACTACAAGAAGTGGAGAAATTAGCAAACACAGCCATGCTTAACTTCCAGCATTCTCAGATTCTGGTTTGATTTGACTTTAAGTAAGTGAATTATAATTCTCCATACTTAAGGATATGTGCTTAAAAGAGATGCATAAAATATAATTAATTTATACAGGTACTGAACATTTCCTAAAATGTTCTTTTGTTACAAACTCAGAGAAAAAGAAAGAGCCTCAATATTACATGAAAAAAAAGAATACTAATATCATTTTGAGATGGTTCAGTCTTAAAGGCAAGGCTGACAATGAAAACTCTAAGACTAATAATACAATGTCTCTCTGATAGATGATAGATAGATAGTATATAGATAGAAATATAGGTAGATAGAGAGATAGATAGATAGATAGATAGATAGATAGATAGTATAGACATGGATAGATTGCCTAATGTCATAGTTAATGAACATGCTTGACTTGGGAAAATATTCACTGTCAATTATTTACATATATTTAACAAATACCCATGCAAATATGTACATATTATCATAATAAACTCAAATATTACCAATAATTAAGAAAATGAGGTATGAAAAAAATCTCACTGGTATACGGTTTTACAAAAAAATAATTCTGTGCACTGACATTTTATTCATTGTGTTCAGTTCTCTTGATAGACACATTTATCTAGTAAATCTTAAGAAACTTGGAATATTTCATCTTTCCCTAATTAAGGAGAAAGTAAAACTCTGTACAATATTGGTGATTTATTTAATACCATGCTTGTTTGATGTCCACAATACTTGCTGTATTGTCTTGCTTTCAATTCTTGTACAATTGTGAACAATAAGTGAAAGACAAGGATCTCAGTGATCCATATGGCCACCATTCTGCTAGAATTACCCTTTCTTTGCAAATTGTTAGCCCATATTTTGTATCTCAAAATATAGCCCAGTAGTTTTGTATTTGTGCTTCTAAAAATCCCTTTCATTTTACCAGTAAGTAATTAGCTTATATTGAATGGTCATAGTGTGTTACTCTCAATTTCTTGTGTTAAAAGGAGTACAGACAGATATCACATAATAAACAATTGGATGTAGCTTTCTTAGAACACCAAAAGACTTCCAGTGATTCTGGTTAACCCACTTGTATTATTTACTTTCCACTCTTTCTCAGCACATACAGCCCATTCTGTTTACCTGCACACTATAAAACGGTATCTGGGTCAAGTTAAATGGTTAGAGATAGTAGAGGTAAAATCTCTTCCAGTCTTGTTCAACTGTTTATCTGTCTCTATTTTTAAATGATAAACTAAAAAGAAAATATGTAAAAATGAGTTCTTCTCAGTGGGAAATTGCTCAGGTGGAAGATATTTATTTTATCCATAAACTACAACTACATCTCAAGATTATTTTAACTCTTGGGATGTTTGTTGCCTTATTTATTGACACAATAATACCTAGCTATCTCATAGGATTATTCCGAATAGGGAATGAGCTACAGTGTATTTGCCAAACTTGCATATCCCAAAGGCTGAGCATGCTTTTTTATTGCCCACGAATGAATGCTTTTTCATGTTTATAAACAATATTTCAATGTAGCTTTCGGAGTGGGAGAACAAGGAACATTTCACCAGTAATGAAAGCTGATATGCACATTGCATTCATTCTGCTACGTGGGTGCTAGCTGTCACTTTCTTAGGGGGGCTGGTGGTTTCCATAGCAAGCCTTCATAATTTTGACCTAGTTGTTGCTTTGTGGTCTTTATAGACTATGGGATATGTTGAACAAATAAGGGTGGCAAATTTTTACAAATTTTCATTATTAAATAAATAACAGCAATGTTGTTTCAGATGTTTGTACATAAAAATAACCATCCTATTTAGCCTATTTCCACTTCTGTTAGATTTTAGTAGTCATCCATCATAAGCATTTAAAAGGAATACCCCAAACAATTGATTCAGCTTTCAATTTACTTTTGCTCAAACTTTAGCTACAATACAAAAGTGAGATTGTTGAATGGAAGTGCATGTTTGTTGTCCAATCATATGTTAAATAGGAATTATCAACAATATCTGTGCTCATTGCAGCCATGTTATGTAGTGGTAAGTTCTATTTTTATAAGCATTCTTTTTTATTTTAAATATGAAATTATAGCTTGAAAATGAAAGAAAATATATATCCCAGGAAACTTGTATGCAGAGACTGCTCATTCATTTCCTGACTACCCAGACCCCAAATAATTGCACGGAAACTATATTAGTTAGAACATTATTTGGCCAATAGCTTAGGCTTCTTATTAACTAACTCTTACATCTTAAATTAATCCATTCCTATTATTTTATATTTTACCACAAGCTCATGGTTAATAGGCAAGGTTCTGGAGGGCTCCTGTGGGTGTCTTTCTCCTTAGGCAGCTATATGGCATCTCCCTAACTCTGCCTTATCTCCTCCTCCTCTATCTGCTTGGAATTTCACCTTGTTGCGAGGTCTAAAGCAGCTTCTTTATTAATCAGTAATAACAAAGCACATTCACAGAGTACAGAGAGGAATCCCACACCAGAGACTCAGTGGGCACAATATGTTGATTTTGAAGTAAAGACAGTGGCTTCATCAGTCTGCGATATAGTAATGTCTCATAAAAATGATGATATGCATGCACAATCTCGCCATTGGTGTCTAACTAAGGCATAAAATACCAGTAGAAAAATATTTTTAAAAATGAATTAATAGTTTGTTACCATCATAAACTGGGGATTTATCACCAGAAAATTAAGTTTTGATGAAATAGAGTGAAAGTTTATTTTCCAAATTATTATAACCGATTTTATTTTAAAAAGAGTATTAGATTGACAGTTACTCTTAACATAGTTCAGGGACAAGTTTAGTCATAAATCTGGGAAATAATTGAAGTTTTTCTAACAGACCAGAAAGAAAATAAGAACTATGTTATGCTTAGTACATAGATAGCTGCTTTTTATATGTTCAGCTCACTTTGTTGAACATTATAACTTCAACATAATTTGACTTAGCAGATTGTAGTTGACAGGAGATTCAAGAGAAATGAATGTCCTTAACAGTTACTTATCAATACAAATTTCTCAATCACAGAATTCAGTCTTCTGGTAAATGACTGATTCATCTCATAAGCTCTTGTGGCACTGTGAATGAAGAATATTATCAGAGTAACCTTTGGTAAATAGCCTAGAAATGCAGAGTTGCAGTGCTCTTAAATGAAATACTGAAGGACTCACTGTTTTATATATAAACCCATGCAATTATTTAATCAACTATATTTTAAAGGGCTAAAGATGTAAAGTGAAGTTATATTTACAATTACTACTCATAGTCTCAGGGTTAAAGTGAGGTTCATTTTATGTCCTCTAAGCTGTTAGTTCAAAATGGACTAATATGATATATGAACACACACCCTGTAAAGTTGAATTTCATGTTAGTGTATACTTTGAGCTTTATTTTAAAAAGTCCACAAATGTACAATAAAGCATATACCCTACCACTCAAATACCCTGTATCAGGTTACATATTATCATTTTATGACAACTGTCAAGTAAGCTTTCTTTTTTTAAAGATTTTAAAACTTCTAAATTCCAAGCAACGGCCATTTCACATGGGCTAAGTGATAGTGGTTGCAAATAAAAAATAATGGAATTCCTAGTGTGTGTTCTTGCTTACCTGAAATCAGTACACATTTGGTTAGCTACCATAATTCTGAATGTGATAATAATGGATGGAATGGAGAATAAAATTCCACTCTAAAAATTGACTTTAGCAATTACACTCTGATATACACTGTGTATCTCTCCTTTATCCAGCATAAAAATCATGTCTGTCAAGAAATATGAGGTTTTGTGCAGTCTTTTATTGATTCATGACTTGAGAAAGCTGTAGAAATAAAAAATAAGCAAAAAAACATGAATACATAGTAAAATATGAACACTGTCTGGATGTCAACAAAATAAAATATTCTGTTAACACTGAACTGAAGAGGAACTATCTTTGACATTAACATTAAGGTTATTAAAGATTTGATTAGAATAGAACAGGGCAACAATCACAATTTAAACACATTAATTTAAAAGCCTGAATATAAAGTATTGTATATGTCCAGCTGAATAACCATTCATGAAATATTGAAGATTTAGATATTTTTTTAGTATTTTTATCACTTTGATTCAATTAGTCACATGGTTTATTTTCTCCAGTTTAACTGCATGATTTGTCTTGTTGCTGTGTAGTGCCTGGATGTATTCTAATTGAATTACATGGGATAGGAATGTAGGAACTATGTGTTTTTTAAACTATTGTAGATTATTACCTAATCTTGGCACACACTTGAGGTTCAGAAAATTCTTAAAAGAAAGTGAATGGGTGAGAGAAAACCCTTAAGTTTGAGAAAAGACTTATATTTTTAAGAAAAGGGCTACAATTATCAAGCATGTTGGCAATTTCAAGATTTGAGAGACTAAGACCGAAGGATCTTGAGTTTGAGGCTAGCCTCGGATTTGTCATATTATTCCCTAAGAAAAATAACCCAAATAGAAAAATCTATTGTTATAAATAAGTAAGGTATGACACCTGCAATTGCTATTGATAAAGGGACTCAGTTATTAGCAAACATTTCATGCTACATGCATTTTCCATCTTGCTTGGCTGATTTTTTAAAAGAAATTCTATGGAGAGGCGGAGCGGCGGCGGCCAGACGCACAGAGGCGGAGCGGCGGCGGCCAGACGCGGCGGAGCAACACCGCATACAGGAAGAGGCTTTCGGGGACCCGCGCAGAGGCAGACCCAAGCAGCGGGAACAGGCGTGCAATAAGGAGAGCAGATCGCCCTACTACAATCGAATCAAAGAGGTAGGCCTTTGGTTGGCCAGGTCACTGGCACAAGGGGAGCCTGGTCCTGTCCTGAAGATCCTTCAGAGGGGTGAGAGGGTTCTTGGCCTGCAGCAGGAACCACGAAAGAGAGTGAGGGCATTTTGTAAGCGGAGCCCTTGGCCAGCAGGGAAACCTGATCCGGTTTTTAAAGGACCCATTGGATAGGATCAATAGGAGGAGATGGGCAGGCGCCAAGGCAAGAATTCTCCCAATAATCTGAAAAACAACATGAAAACATCAGAACCCAATGATCTTACAACAGAAGTATTTGAACAACCTAACACAGAAGAAATGGAAAAAATCGACTTTATGAAGATAATAGAGTCCCTTAAACAACATGTAAAAAATGCCCTTATGGAAATGGATGAGAAGTATAACAAAAAGTTTGAAGAAATGAGTAAATACGTACATGATACCCTGGGAAACCAAGAAAAAACCATCAAACAGGTAATGGAAACAGTTCAAGAATTGAAAACTGAAATGAAGGCAAAGAAGAAAATACAATCTGAGGACCAGCTGGATATGGAAAATCTAGGCCAACGAGCAGAGTCTACAGAAACAAGCATAATCAATAGAATACAAGAGCTAGAAGAAAGACTCTCAGATGCTGAGGACACCATAGAGAAAATAAACGAACAGATCAAAGAAAACAGCAAAGCCAACAAATTCTCAACACAAAACATTCAGGAACTATGGGACACAATAAAAAAACCAAACCTAAGAATAATAGGAATAGAAGAAGGAGAAGAGTCACAGCTCAAAGGCCCAGAAAATATTTTCAACAAAATTATGGAAGAAAACTTTCCCAACTTAAAGAAAGATATTCACTTAAATATTCAAGAAGCATACAGAACACCAAACAGACTGGATCAAAGAAAAACATCTCCTCGCCATATAATAATCAAAACACAAAATATACAGGTTAAAGAAAAAATATTAAGAGCTGCAAAAGAAAAAGGGCAAGTAACTTATAAAGGTAAACCGATCAGACTTACACCTGACTTCTCGATGGAAACTATGAAAGCCAGAAGGTCCTGGATAGAGGTTCTGCAGAAGCTAAGAGACCATGGATGCAAACCCAAACTACTATACCCAGCCAAGCTATCATTCATTATCAATGGAGAAAACAAAACATTCCAGGATAAGAACAAATTTAAACAATACGTAGCCACAAATCCAGCCCTACAGAAAGTAATAGAAGGAAAATCGCAACCCAAGGAATCCAACACTGCCAACACTGCCTACAATAACCCAGGCATCTAATGACCCTTCACGAGCACATCTCAAAGAAGGGAGACAATCTCTACTACCAAAAGCAATAAGAATAACCGGAGTAAACAACCACTGGTCATTAATATCACTTAATATTAATGGGCTCAATTCACCTATAAAAAGGCACAGGCTAAAAGATTGGATACGAAAACAGGATCCAACATTCTGCTGTTTGCAAGAAACACATCTCAACCACAAAGACAGGCACCTACTCAGAGTAAAGGGTTGGGAAAAGGTGTTTCAAGCAAATGGTCCTAAGAAAAAAGCAGGTGTGGCCATACTAATTTCTAACAAAACTGACTTCAAACTAAAATCAATCAGAAGAGACCGAGACGGTCACTTTATACTCATAACAGGAACAATTCATCAGGAGGAGGTCTCAATCCTGAATATATACGCCCCCAATATAAAAGCACCTACTTATGTAAAAGAAATATTACTAGAACTCAAGGCAGACATCAAACCACACACACTAGTAGTAGGAGACTTCAACACACCTCTCTCTCCAAGGGACAGGTCAATCAGACAGAAACCTAATAGAGAATTAAGAGAATTATTGGAGGTAATGAAGCAAATGGACTTAACAGACATCTATAGAACATTCCACCCAAATAGGAAAGAATATACCTTCTTCTCTGCAGCTCATGGAACCTTCTCAAAAATTGACCACATACTCGGAAACAAAGGAAACCTCCACAGATACAAAAAAATATCAGTGTCCACCTGTTTCTTATCAGATCATCACGGATTAAAATTAGAAGGCAACAACCACGCTGCCCCCAAAAAACCGACAAACTCATGGAAACTGAACAGTCAACTACTGAACCACACCTGGGTCAAGGAAGAAATCAAGAAAGAAATTAAAGTCTTCCTTGAATTTAATGAAAATAAAGGGACAACATACTCAAACCTATGGGACACAATGAAAGCAGTGCTAAGAGGAAAGTTCATAGCACTAAGTGCCCACTTAAAGAAAACGGAGAATGCATACATTGGGGACTTAACAACACACCTGAAAGCTCTAGAAAAAAAAGAAGCAGACGCGCCCAGGAGAAGTAGAAGATTGGAAATAATAAAACTGAGGGCTGAAATCAACAAAATAGAAACACAGAAAACAGTCCAAAGAATCAATGAAACAAAAAGCTGGTTCTTGGAGAAAATCAACAAGATCGACAAACCCCTATCCAAACTAATTAAACGACAGAGAGAGAACACGCAAATAAATAAGATCAGAAATGAAAAGGGGGACATAACCACAGACACAGAGGAAATTCAGAGAATCATTAGATCTTACTACAAAAGCCTGTATGCCACAAAACTGGAAAATACAAAAGAAATGGACATTTTTTTAAATAAGTACCACATACCAAAGCTAAACCAAGACCAGGTGAATGATCTAAATAGACCGGTTTCTCGCGAAGAATTAGAAATGGTTATCAAAAATCTCCCTTCGAAAAAAAGCCCAGGACCAGATGGTTTCAATGCAGAATTCTACCAGAACTTCCAAGAAGAACTAATACCTATACTCCTTAATGTATTTCACAATATAGAATCAGAAGAGTCATTGCCAAATTCCTTTTATGAAGCTACAGTTACCCTGATACCAAAACCACAAAAAGACCCAACCAAGAAAGAGAATTACAGACCGATCTCACTCATGAACATTGACGCAAAAATTTTCAATAAAATACTGGCAAACCGAATCCAAGAACACATAAGAAAAATTATCCATTATGATCAAGTAGGCTTCATCCCAGAGATGCAGGGCTGGTTCAACATACGCAAATCTATCAATGTAATCCACCATATAAATAAACTGAAAGAAAAAAACCATATGATCATTTCACTAGATGCTGAAAAAGCATTCGACAAAATTCAACACCCCTTTATGATAAAGGTCTTGGAGAGAATAGGGATACAAGGGTCCTACCTAAATATAATAAAAGCTATTTACAGCAAGCCAACAGCTAACATTAAATTAAACGGAGAAAAACTCAAAGCCATCCCACTTAAATCAGGAACACGACAAGGATGTCCACTCTCTCCATACCTCTTCAATATAGTGCTTGAAATTCTAGCAATAGCAATAAGACAACATAAGGAGATCAAGGGGATTCGTATTGGAAAGGAAGAAGTTAAGCTTTCGTTATTTGCAGATGATATGATAGTGTACATAAGCGACCCCAAAAATTCTACCAAAGAACTCCTACAGCTGATAAACAGCTTTAGTAATGTGGCAGGATACAAGATCAACTCCAAAAAATCAGTTGCCTTCCTATACACTAAGGATAAGGAAGCAGAGAGGGAAATCAGAGAAGCATCACCTTTCACGATAGCCACAAATAGCATAAAATACCTTGGGGTAACCCTGACCAAGGAAGTGAAAGATCTACTTGACAAGAACTATAAGTCTTTGAAGAAAGAAATTGAAGAAGACACCAGAAAATGGAAAGACCTCCCTTGCTCTTGGATTGGGAGGATCAACATAGTAAAAATGGCAATTCTACCAAAAGCAATCTATAGATTCAATGCAATCCCCATCAAAATCCCATCAAAATTCTTCACAGATCTGGAGAAGACAATAATCAACTTTATATGGAAAAACAAAAAACCCAGGATAGCCAAAACAATCTTATACAATAAAGGATTGTCTGGAGGCATTACCATCCCTGACTTCAAACTCTATTACAGAGCTACAGTATTGAAAACAGCTTGGTATTGGCATAAAAACAGAGAAGTCGACCAATGGAATCGAATAGAAGACCCTGACATTAACCCACAAACCTATGAACACCTGATCTTCGATAAAGGAGCTAAAAGTATACAATGGAAAAAAGAGAGCATCTTCAACAAATGGTGCTGGCAAAACTGGATGTCAATCTGTAGAAGAATGAAAATAGATCCATATCTATCACCATGCACAAAACTCAAATCCAAATGGATTAAAGACCTCAATATCAGTCCGAACACACTGAACCTGATAGAAGAGAAAGTGGGAAGTACTCTACAGCACATGGGCACAGGAGACCACTTCCTATGTATAACCCCAGCAGCACAGACACTAAGGGCATCATTGAATAAATGGGACTCCCTGAGGCTGAGAAGCTTCTGTAAAGCAAAGGACACTGTCACTAAGACAAAAAGACAACCCACTGACTGGGAGAAGATCTTCACCAACCCTGCTACTGACAAAGGTTTGATCTCCAAAATATATAAAGAACTCAAGAAACTAGACCGTAAAAGGCTAATCAACCCAATTATAAAGTGGGGCACTGATCTGAACAGAGAATTCTCAACAGAAGAACTTCAAATGGCCAAAAGACACTTAAGGTCATGCTCAACTTACTTAGCGATCAGGGAAATGCAAATCAAGACAACTTTAAGATACCACCTTACACCTGTCAGAATGGCGAAAATAAAAAACACCAATGATAGCCTTTGCTGGAGAGGTTGTGGAGAAAGGGGTACACTCACCCATTGCTGGTGGGAATGCAAACTTGTGCAACCACTCTGGAAAGCAGTGTTTCGGTTTCTCAGGAAATTCGGGATCAACCTACCCCTGGATCCAGCAATACCACTCTTGGGAATATACCCAAGAGAGGCCCTATCATACAACAAAAGTATATGCTCAACTATGTTCATGGCAGCATTGTTTGTAATAGCCAGAACCTGGAAACAACCTAGATGCCCTTCAACGGAAGAATGGATGAAGAAAGTATGGAATATATACATATTAGAGTATTACTCAGCAGTAAAAAACAAGGACTTCTTGAATTTTGCATACAAATGGATGGAAATAGAAAACACTATCCTGAGTGAGGTAAGCCAGACCCAAAAAGAGGAACATGGGATGTACTCACTCATATTTGGTTTCTAGCCATAAATAAAGGACATTGAGCTTATAATTCATGTTCCTAGAGAAGCTAAATAAGAAGGTGAATCCAAAGACAAACACATAGGCATCCTCAGGAATATTAACCTTCATCAGGCGATGAAAGGAGACAGAGACAGAGACCCACACGGGAGCACCGGACAGAAATCTCAAGGTCCAAATCAGGAGCAGAAGGAGACGGAGCACGAGCAAGGAACTCAGGACCACGAGGGGTGCACCCACACACTAAGACAATGGGGATGTTCTATTGGGATCTCACCAAGGCCAGCTGGCCTAGGTCTGAAAAAACATGGGATAAATCCGGACTAGCTGAACATAGCGGACAATGAGGAATACTGAGAATTCAAGAACAATTGCAGTGGGTTTTTGATCCTACTGCACGTACTGGCTTTGTGGGAGCCTAGGCAGTTTGGATGCTCACCTTACGAGACCTGGATAGAGGTGGGCAGTCCTTGGGCTTCCCACAGGTCAGGGAACCCTGATTGCTCTTTGAGCAGATGAGGGAGGGGGAATTGATCGGGGGAGGGGGAGGGAAATGGGAAGCGGTTGTGGGGACGAGGCAGAAATCCTTAATAAATAAATAAATTTAAAAAAAAAAAAAAAAAAAAGAAATTCTATGGAATTTTATGGTTTAATTTTGTTTATTTACTATTAAATCTTAAAGCAATACATTCCTGTCCTTACTATTGAGAGCACTTTTAACTGATCAAAACAAAAAAAAAATTTCCAAACAATACATATTTTTCAGGCTGATGACAAATGCAATTTTGCCAGTTTTCACCAAGATTCTATTTGCTGTCATGAACTGACATCAAATCAGTTTTGTAGTAGGAGCAGTAGGCTGCCGTTCCCGCCCAGCTCCTGCATGGCTAGCTTTATACCCAAAATAACAACACACAAAATTGTATTCTTTTAAACACTGCTTGGCCCATCAGCCCTAGCCTCTTACTGGCTAGATCTTGCGTCTTGATTGACCCATTTCTATTAATTAGTGTAGCACCACGAGGTGGTGGCTTAGTGGGAAGGATCTTAACCTGCCTCCATCTTGGAGAGAAGAGCTATGGCATCTGTCTGCCTTCTTCCTTCCAGCATTCTGTTCCATCTTCCCCGCCTACGTATGTTCTGTCCTATCAAGCCAAGCAGTTTCTTTATTCATTAACCAATGAATACAACAGATAGATATTAGACCCTCCTACATCACAGTTTTTCACCCAAGCAGTAGCTTAGCGTCAATGTGTTCTTTACTTCTTCACACTATTTCATGAAGTCTCTTTATTTTATAATGAAAAGATTCCTAATGTGAAAATTATGGAAGAGAGGTTCTTAAAGGGTCTATGAGCCAGAGGATCAGGGAATGTGTCATGAGAGTGTGTCTCCTAATAGCAGAAGCTACACCTGTGAACTCTCACCAACGTGACTGCTCAAATATGAGCTTAACAAGGAGGATGCCAGTGATCATGACAAACTCCATGGAGAAACACTCATAAAGTCTCAGTGCTATAAGAAGAACAAGCAACTGAGGAAAGCTGAGAATGAGAGTGGTGGCCTTCCCCAGGGAAGGTCATATTGATTGGTTGTTCAGTGCCAGTTGGCCCTCAAGACATACATACATATCTCATCATATGAACTGGTTATATTGCCGAATATATGTGTATATGTTGTGAAAAAAGGAGGCCACAGATTTGAAGGAGATTGAGGATAGATGGGAAAACTTTGGTGGGAGGCAAGGGAAAGGGGAAATTTTGTAATTAAATTATGCTCTCAAAAGTAAATTATTTATTTATTAAAAATTTCCACCTCCTGCCCTCCTCCCATTTTCCTCCCACTCTCCCTCCCCCTCCCTCTCCAGTCCTAAGAGCAGTCAGGGTTCCCTGCCCTGTGGGAAGTCCAAGGTCCTCCCCACTCCATCCAAGCCTAGGAAGGTGAGCATCTAAACAGACTCAGCTCTCACAAAGCCAGTCCATGCAGTAGAATAAAAACCCAGTACCATTGTCCTTGGCTTCTTAGTCAGCCCTCATTGTTAGCCACATTCGGAGAGTCCGGTTTGATCACATGCTCCATCAGTCCCAGAGCTCCCATTAGATCAGTCTCACTATCTCAGTCTGTGGATGCACCCCTGGAGATCCTGACTTCCTTGCTCATGTTCTCCCTCCTTCTGCTCTTCATTTTGACCTTGGGAGCTCAGTCCACTGCTCCAGTGTGGGTCTCTGTCTCTATCTCCATCCATCGCCAGATGAAGGTTCTATGGTGATATGTAAGATATGCATCAATGTGGCTATGGGATAAGACCAGTTCAGGCACCCTCTCCTCTGCTGCCCAAGGAACATAATGCTTAGTTTTTGTTGGCTTCACTGTCGAGCCCCTTCCAGCAAGAAAGAACTTTTCAGATATACTCCCTCTATCAAGAGCTCAATAAATTCCCCTTTCTTATAAATAATATAAAATATAAAACAATAATAATAATTCAACACAAAATACTCTGTAATCACTCTCTATATGATAAAATAAAAATTTTATTGTATCAGCTATATAAGTATAAAGTATAATTTTACGTTTTAATTGCTGAAACTAAAGTAATTCCAGAACAGTCATTTCCATTCCCATCTGTTTAGTCTTGTGGTCATGCTATAATTTGCCGGTGAAGTTGATATCATGGTAGGACTGCTTGCAAGAGCCACTTCTTACTTTCTTCCCAATCTTCTCAATAACACCTTTGTCTGTCTCCAGAGAAAATTAATTCCAACTGGGCTGCACCTTTGATATCTCTTCTTTCTTTATTTTTTATTGATTTTTATTGAGCTCTACATTTTTCTCTGCTCCCCTCCCTGACTCTCCCTTCCACTTCAAACCCCCCCCCCAAGGTTCCCATACTCCAACTTTACTCAGGAGATCTTGTCTTTTATTACTTCCCATGTAGATTAGATCTATGTATGTCTCTCTTAGGCTTCTCGTTGTTGTCTAGTTTCTTTGGGATTGTAATTTGTGGGCTGTTTTTTTTTTTTTGCTTTATGTTTAAAAATCACCTATGAGTGAGTTCATGTGATTATTGTCTTTCTGTGTCTGGGTTACCTCATTCAAAATAATTTTTTTTAGTTTTATCATTTTTTCTGCAAAATTCAAGATGTTATTTTTTTCTGCTGTGTAATACTCCATTGTGTAAATGTACCACATTTTCCTTATCTATTCTTTGGTCAAGGAGCATTTAATTTGTTTCCAGGTTCTGGCTATGACAAACAATGTTGCTATGAACATACTTGAACACATGTCCTTGTGGCAGGCACGAATGAGCATCCTTTGGATATATACCCCAAAGTCGTACTACTGGGTCTTGAGGAAGGTTATTTCCTAATTTTCTAAGAAATCGCACACTGACATCCATAGGGGCTCTACCAGCTTGCATTCCCACCAGCAATGGAGGAGTCTTCCTTTTACCTAATATGTTATCAGTGTTCTTGATCCTTTCCATTCTTACAGGTATAAGATGGAATCTCAGAGTTGTTTTGATTTGCATTTCTCTGATAACTAAGAATATTGAACATTTCCTTAAGTGACTTTCAGCCATTTTAGATTCCTCTGTTGAGAGTTCTCTGTTTTGGTCTGGCCCAGGTTGCTGACTCAAACCTGGTATCTCTTCTTAATGCAAATCTCATTTCCCAGACTTTTTCAGATTCTTAGTCTTTTATACCCTACTCCCAATATCCCCCCAAATTTATTTTCCAACATTATCTCTTTCATGATGCTTTCAGGAGTCTTTCTTCTATTTCTATAAAATCCCATACATCACTACCTGCATCTCCATAGCCACCTGCAGCACAGTGCCTCCTGGTGAGCCATCTCTCTGTGGATTTCTTCTGGGAGAAGACATTGGCAGTGTCACAGATTTCCACTTATTTTAAATGCATAGCTCTTCTCATTAAAAAAAAATACTGTATTTCTGGGGATGTGTAGTTTTTGAAGATTCCACTTTTTATTTTTTATTTATTAATTTCAAGGTAAATTCTTCACCTTGTTAAACACCATGACAACAAATTACAATTATGACTAAAGTTCTTCAATTTTTATTCATTAGTTTGGTTATTTGATAACTTTGTAAACATATGTTATATATACAAATTACTCTCTCTGATTCTCTCATATTTTCCTGCCAATCCCATCAAACTTCCTTATCTTCATTGGTTCCTTTCCCAGGTCTTCATTCAGATTTAAGCCTTGTGTTCTTTGATTTCATTTTCTTAGCTTCTGTTCAATCTTCTACAGCAGCCAAATACCACATATTTGCATCGTTAACTTAATTTTTCTGCATTAATAATTTATTCACTGATTTGATATTTATCTATTCTTTCATGCTTCTATTGTTATAGTACTATTTTAAAAATTCTCATAAAGATTGTCTGTATTCCAGTATAGCAGGTATCTCCTAGACTCATTCAGCTTTCTACCAATATTTTGCCAGGGCCTTTTTGAATGACCAGTGATCAGTTTTCATACACAAATTCCAAAATTGAATTGATACAAAAAATGATGTTTCCTTTCTAAATCTTGTTCACTGAGTATAGATAAGAATTTCCCATCCCCCATGGCATCTTGCAGTGTACTTCAACATGTCTGTAATGTATAGTTCCTCTCTCAACTGTGAGAATTTAATCCCATGGAACAACATTTTCTTTCTACCTATTGTAGCAATTCCTACCTAAGGCATGCCTAAGTGTGTTAGGAATGAATGTATGAATTCATCTTTTTATTTATTTTTATAATGACATGTAAATGTAAATGTATATACTTATTTTTTTAAATGTAATGTTTATTTAGTCATCATATTGTACAATGTAATCCCTTGAACTTTTTCACCAAATGCTTCTGTACAAAAATGGAAGCAATCACCAGGCTTTGGACAACCTGAGGACAGAAGACAAATATCTACTAACTTCATATTTGGAAAATGTGAGATATAACCAAACAAATGTCAAGTTAACAGGTAACCTGATTTTAAAAGGAAGAAAAAACCTGAATAATAGTTTTCTAAAGAAGATATATAAAAAGTCAATGTGCTCAGCATTTAAAGGGATTCTGGAAAGGGAAGAAAGGTGTTTGTTGTAGGAGTCATATTAATAAATAAACAATGACTATCTTAATTCGGAATTCTTTTGCTATAAAAAGACACCATGACTACAACAACTCTTATAAAGGAAAGCATTTTGTGGTGGTGGCTTATAGTTGAGAAATTTAGTCCATTATAATCATGACAGGAAGAAAGGCAGCATGCAAGCAAACATGTTCCTAGAGAAGGAGCTGACAGTTCTTACATATCCATTCACAGGTAACAGGAAGTGGTCTGAGACATTGAGTAGTATATTGAGCATATCTGAGATCTCAAAGGCTGCATCCACAGTGATATACTTCCTACAACAAGGTCAAACCTACTCTAACAAGGCCACTCCTCCTAACAGTGCTACTTTCTTTGGGGGGCATTTTTTTCAAACTACCACAATAACTCTATTGATTTGGTTTTAAAAGGAAGTAAACCCATAGTTGCCAACCCATGTGCTCTGTGTGAATTTCCATAGACATTTTGAGTTAGCATGCTTACTTTTATTGGGCTTTGACTCTCAAGCCAACATTTGTGGCTTTTATGTGTATGGTAGGAAATTTCCCTTTTCACAGAGGGAACCAGAAATAAGTAAAAATTCTTGTCAAAATAACAAGATATTGCATTTTTTACCCCATTTTCTCTACTCTCTTGCATTCTTACAAACATTAATACATTGCATTTTCATAAGTAGGTCTTTTAAAGTCTGTATTCAAAGAGCTTTTTGAGTTTATTTTTGTTGCTGTAACAACATGCTCAACACTAGGCAGTATATAAAAAGCAAATTTATTCAGCTCACAATATTGGAAGCTAAATTCTATGTCCATGTAGTCCCATATACTGGTGAGGAGTATGTTACAACATAGCAAGCAGCAATAAGATGAAAATGGGTGTGAGAAAGGACAAGGATTACATGCTAATGAAGGAAGTAGAAACATTGAGTGACTAGGCTTGCTATTTTATTATAACATGCTCTTATGGAAACTAACTGGTATCCTATGAGAATGATATTAAATCTTAAGGCACTACTATGGTCACTAGACAGTTTTCTGTTAGATCTTATCTATTAGAGATTTTATTGCCTTGACCTTGTCATATGACAGATCAAATTCTCAGCATATAACATGGTTTCAAAAGAACTCAACTACTTAAACCTTCATACAGCAGAGAGAAAATTGCTTACATGTCAGAAAAAATATCTTTATAGTCCTTCAGTTAAGAAGTTTCTCCAAGAGCTAACTTTTCCTTTTGTAGTTCCTTTTAAAACTTCTTAAAAACATTTGTCATCAACTGATTCTTATACATATGAGAATATACATATGAAAATATTTGATATTGGGCAGTTGTATTCAGGGAAGGATTTTGTGTCAAAAATAATGTCTTCACATTAAGACCATCACTTATAACTTGGAGTATTTATATAAATGTGAAATTTTGTACTTATATTTTTGTTTTATATTTCATGTATTTATTGTGCATGTAGTTTGTGGTTATGCCCATGTTAAGGCTTATATGTGGAATTCAGAGGAAAACTTGTGAGAATCTACCTTTTATTTCTATCACATCAGGATCTGGAAATAAGTTCAGATCATCAGACTTGACTGCAAGTAACCTTTTCAATTAGCCTTGCCAGCCTGTAATTAGATTCAATCTTATCGCAAACATAATATATAATACAACCTTAGTTGGTTCATGTTTAGTGCTGCAACTAACCTATAAAAAATAAAATGATGATTATATAGATATCATTATTTTCCTTTAGAAATTGACTTGATGGCAGCTTCCACTGTCTCACTTCTGTGAATGAAGAACTTCAAAGTTTAATAGTTATAAAGATTATAGAAAATTATAAATGAAAAAGAGACATAGAGAGTAATATCCAACCAAAATCTTTTGATTAAGAAACACTTCATTAAGATAATTAAGAAACATATCATTAAAATAGTTAAATAATTGTGTCCTTACAAAATACTTTAAAATACATAAATTTCCCTATTGAAAAGTAATACACAAAACAGAAAACAGGTATGTTTCCAACCTCAAAGACTATACATAAAACATAATCCTGTTAATATACAAAACAGAGCGTGCCAGCCAAAGAAGCTTCTACTAGTCTTTTGCTCGTCACTGCACAACCAAAGAGGACTTTTGTGCTTCATGAATATAGTCTAAAGGGAATCTGAACTTTGTTTGTGTCTGGTCTTTTTGCTCAGGGTTATTTATATGGATTCATTCAGACTCTAGATTTTAATTAAATCTTTAATTTAAATGAAATCTTATTTACTCTTGCTGTTCTGCACTGCTCTGTTACTGTGTTGCCATTTATTCTACAGGTAATATTTGTTTAGATTTCATATTTTGGATATTAGAATAGTTCTTGTATGTCCATAGAAGTGCAACTTGGAAGGCTCAGAAGGCATGTACATTTTTATTTTTATTGATTTCAACAAATGTGAATTAACACCAAAGTGATGTTTTGTGCCAGTTTCACACTGACAGTGTATGACAATTTTATTGGTTCCACTCACTGCCATATTTATTGACTTCATTTGTCAGTTTAATCTTAAGCTATATTTCATTGCTAATTTTCTTTTGTTTTTGAGGATTTGAATATTTTCTGTGTTATTTGCCAATATATTAATAACAGTATCAAACATGAAACCTAATCACCAACACTTTTTTAAATCTGCCACAGACAACAATGTGTCTCATATTGACTGCAGGTTTTCTTTTTCCTTTTCCATACACTCGATATTCAGAGCAGTTTAATTTCACAGCAAGTCTGAGCAGTGCACCCAGGGAGTTCCCACTTATATTCTGCTTTCCCACAAACACTTTATTTGCATTCAACATACTGCCTTATAGGGGCATGATGTTTCAAAGGACGACAGTACTTGCCTATGTCATTGTGACTCCAAATCTGTAGTTAACAGGAGACTTCTCTCTTCCTGCAGTACATTTGGAGTTTGATAAAAGTCAATACTATGTGCCCATCACTACAGGTATGGTGTGGAATAGTTAAACTAAAACACTCATGAGCCACACGTGCAGCCCTTCTGCCGAGGCTACTCCTGTTTTTCCTGCTCTCCATAGATTTTCCCTTTTTGACATTAATATTGTAAAAACACAGCTTGAAACAGTGTAATTTGACTTCTTTGGCTTGTGTATGCCTTTAAGGCTTTCCTATATCTTTTCATGATTCCATAACTGTTTATTCGTAAGCACTTAACATTTTTCTGTTGTGTAGACTTCCATTTCTTCACCTATGGAAGAGTAGGTGCCTGGTGCCTCCAACTTTTGTCAGAAAATAAAAGGAATCTGACATCTGTACACATATTTTGCTCATTTGGGAAAGTTTTGAAGTTCTTGTGTGAATATCAAGGATGGTGACTGGTGCATCAGATGGTAAGTGTTTAACTTTACTGTGAATCATCAAGTTCATTTACAGTGAGTGAAGCCTTCCAGCCATTAAAGAGGGTGTTTTGATTGTTGCTTTTATATTTACTTATTATAATAATTTTAGTTAAAAATAAGCCATAAAGATTCTGTATAATATTCTAAAATACAGTAAAAACTAGCAAGAATGTTAATTACATACCTTCCTGGTATTGAATGCTTCCTTTAGTGAAGGTAATGCTTCTCTAGAAGTTTCTACATTAATTTAAGGTATATCCCTTCCATCTTTCATAAAATCCTTACTGACAGAAGGATACTGAGGCAAAACAGTAATAGCATGGGTAAAATTCTTATTAAATGATAACATTTTTTCTGTAACACATTCTAAGAAACATTTTCATTTCTCTAAAATGTGCTTCCTGACCAGAAACATAGGTGTGGGAGTCAACATGTTGTGGGATCTGTCAGGGCCATGAAATATAATATACATTATCTAAATTTACCTAAATCTTAAATATTTTGTCTAAAAATTCACAGGACAACAGTCTTTCACAGAATTATAGGGAAGATTATAAACTGGAAATCTTTTGACAGTTATTTATTGCTCAGAAGTGGTTGCCAAGCTGGTCCTTGAATAACTAAATAATGTTACAATATATTCATTGTAAAAGTGGTATGTGCTAGGTTTCAAATATATTATATTAAAATAGATTATTGAACACTTACATAAACAATTATGAATAGTACAAAATTAAAGTCAAGGATCATTGGTTTCTAAAAAATACAGTTATTTGATAGAGTCATTGAAGAATATATATTTTTGGTATCAATTCGACCAGAAAATTTAAAAATTGCTAGAATTTGACCTTATCCAGAATTTTAATGTTACAGAAATTAAAAGTTAAAAAAACTTGATACTACAACACAAGATATAACCGTATATTTTCTGATATTCTTCCCAGGGGATAAAAATAAGTTGGATACAAGCTAGAAATTTCTGAATCATTTTGCTAGTTAAAATACAGAACTTTAACTCAGCAGGATTATATACCAGGTTTTGTTGGTTTTCTTTCTTTCTTTTTTTTTTTTTTAGAAAAAAAACCCTATCATATCAATTGGAGTAAAGATGTTTCTAGGACTTAGAGTACTAAATTAAGTCAGCTATTATATTGAATAGGGTGTAAATGAAACAATGCAACATTATTCATTGATTTTTGTCACTATACAGATTTTTGTAGGAACCATGCTTCTCTGATTCCTTTCCTGTGAGATAAGTAAGAGCTTCTACAGCTTTGCAAGTCATGAAATGGATAGTTTCCCATTCTCTGATTGTTCCTTGGGAGCGTTGGTATTCATTGTAAAGAACTTATTTCATTTTTCTCCTAATTCCTTATAATAGCAATCTTAATTCAAATGATATGTAAAGAATATATTGCTAAAATACATGAATAGTCATAGTCTGAGTAAAATACTGAGCAATTACAAATTTCAGCCAGAACATTTCCTATCATTGAGGTTTTTTTTTATTTTTTTTCTGATATGCACCTAGGTATTTTTTAAAAAAATTCATCATTAAACAAGTATCAAAGTATTAATATAAAAAGGTGACTTTATTATCATTTTATCAGAAATAGGAGCTGCATTAGTTTAGAGACTATTGTGACTTAGGACTTGAAAAACATGTTCATGCTCGACATTTTACTTCTTTCCATACTTTTAAAGTATTGAAATAAAATAGTTTCGCATGCATTTTTATTTTAAATTTTGTTTTAAAACTTTTATTATTCACTCATAATAATCAAATCATAATAATTTTGTTATGTACTAACATAGGGACATAGAAATTGAACATATTTTTCTTAATTATCTAAGTCTCTTAGCTGTATTTGACTTTTTATCATAGCATACTTCATAAATAAAAATTATAATATCTATTTTTCATATGTATCTATAAAAGTTAAAAATATGAAAAATATAACAACCTCTAATTGAATAACAAAATTTAATGCTCATTAAAATTACAGATTTAGGTACCATAGTGTATCTCAAAGAACTCTTGAAACCACATTTCTGATTTCAGAACTGTGCCTCACTACTCTCGGCACACACCTCTATGGTGAAAGAATATTGCTCCATTAGGTACAGGTCATTGCTTCTTTTACTTTATGTCTTTTAATCTTTCAAATACAATAAAACTCTGGACTGCAGATATTGTAGCCACAATGCCCTCAGCTCATTGACATTCAGTGAAAGTCCACTGTTGAATGAGTGCTTAGCTAACTGTTGGTGTGTTCTGCAAACCATGAAAACATCTCTGGAAGTAGTCTGTGCCCATCAGTAAAAAAAGGGAGATGTAACTTACCAGAATTACTGTAATGATAGGTGACTGCAGGGGATTGGCACAGTGGAATTCTGATGTGCATAAAAATAAAACCAGATATGATGTGCCCATCATTATTCCTAAATACCACTTCTTTGTGAAAAACGGTGTCAGATCATGTTTCTAGGAATGTGAGTGAGTGGAATAATAATTTCACATCACTACGGGGAAATCTTGCAATACTTCTCAGGAAATTATTGCTTCAGAGCTTCGAGCAATTAAAAGATTTATTTTTTAAGGTGAATGAGTTTCTGTTCCAGTCATATCAAACATATTAAAAAGGATGTAGTCAGTATGAGCATTCATATGTACTTTATGTGTACTTGTTATGCATGGTCCTATAAAAGTATACATCAGGGAAAGACATTACAACCTCAATTCCTTGTAAAGACAGCAGGATTTAATGGGCCAGAAAGCAGGTGTGCAATCCAAGGAGAAATTGCTCTATAACGCTGCTGTACCACGGTTGGGTAGAATCATGGTTCTGTTTTTCTTTCCACTGTCATTGCACAGTCTATTTAGATGCATTCTATAAAATTATGCCTAATGATCCATATTTGGGGTTGTTTTAGAATCTATTATTAACAATATATCAAGGTTCTGCCAAAACTAGAGAAGTTCCTTTGAAATGTTCAATGCATAGAGGTGGGTATCATGTATATTTTATAGAATAATTCTGTTACATAACAATTGAAATATATTGCTCTATGAACTATATTTTAATGATTGTCTAATATTTCTAGAATACACCAGTATTTTCATTTGGATTGTGATTTTGTAGGACTTTTAGTCATAGTTCAAAATATTTCCACTCAAAAGAACTTCTTTTGCAACTCAGTCAAACCTTACTTTCAGAATAATCTACTCTATATTATAACTACAGTGCAAAGGTGTTTTATGAGTTTACATTGTTTTAGTAATGAAAACAATGATTATTATAATTACATGGTAGCCACATGAAAATAAAAGCATTATCATTAAGGTTATGTTTTTAACAGTTGTAAAGTTATAGAAGACTATAATAAAATATCATGGGACAAATTCCCATTAGTAACAACCTGAAGTCAGTAGTATCATTTTTCATAACTTTAAATTTTGTTGATAGAATTCCAGAGAACTCTAGTAATCAAAGCAACAAAACTACCAACAATGAAACTATAAACAATGAATTAGCCTTTCACCAAAATATCAATGACACCGTTAATAAGCCAATAGAATTAACATAGAAATGACGAAATGCCAATTATGGACATTGAAAATATGGGAATAGCATATCACTTCCATCCATTCTATCAGGGGCCAGGCCAGCTCTCAGAAAACAAGGTTAAATTAGCCTCCAACTCCCACCCTGCCCTGCCTTTACCCACCCAGCACAATCTCAAATGGTCACCCTCTTCTTGTTACCTGATTGTGCCTCACATTTCTGGCAGAAGCCAGCATTCTAAACACCAGGTAAGACTGGCTCCCCACCCAATGTGTGCCTGCCCAACATAATCTCAACTGTGCCTCATCTTCTCATCCCTGTATTCCAATCCATACCACTGGTGGAAGCCTTCTATCACATCAGGGGCCAGAAAGGCTCCCTGAAATCCAGATAAGCAGCCCCACCCTCCCCTGCATGCCTGTGTCCACCCAGCTTAACCCCAAGGGCTCCTCCTTTTCTTATCACTTTATCGCTGGTCCAGCACCTCTGGCAGAAACCTCCAGTTCTCTCAGAGGCCAGATAAGCACCTTGAATCCCAGATAAGTGTGCCCCCCACAACACCCACACTCACTCAGCCTAATTCCAGCTGCCTCTCCGCTTGTCATCACCATCTAGCACACATCTTGGGTGTATGCATTGTACCCCATCAGAGGATATGTCAGAGTCCTGTACCTCAGAGACAAGGTCAACTCACAGAAAACCAAGCAAAAGCCTCCTACTCCACCAGAAGCCAGGCCGGGATCTTGAACCCCAGAGGAACCCCGACCAGATCAGAGACAATGCACAAAGCCGGTACTTCAGCCCAAACTTGGGCAGACACCTCCTGCTGGACCAAAGGCCATGTAGGCTATATTAAAAATCTAACCCTATCTTAGTATTTTTATAGGTGTGAAGAGAGACTGTGATCACAGCAATGCTTATTAAAGAGAAATAGTCAATTGTAATGAATTACATTTTTAGAGGTTAGTTACTATCGTGGTGGTGTGACATGGTGGTTTGTAGGCAGATGCAGCTCTAGAGCTAAGAGTTCTACATCTTGATAGGCAGACAAGAAATAGTCATCAAAATTACCATGCTTGATACAAGAACTCAAAGCCTGCTGCCATAGTGACACACTTCTTCCAACAAGGCCATACTTACTCCAAAACAATCACACCTCCGAATAGTGCCAATCCCTTTCAAACCACAACAAGCTCACAATGAAAGTGGAAACCCATTACCCAATCACAGGACATGGAAGCCAGAAGACCAGAGAGGAAAAAGGAACCAAGGAAGAAAATGTCTATCCAACAAAGAAAAATACGGAGCTTGGCACCTATACTTATAATCACTCCAAATCCAGATGCTACATGTAACCATAAGGGCACAAACAACAGCCAGGCCATTATGTCACTGCCAGAGCCCAGGAATACCACTACAGCAAGTCTAAATATCCCAACACAATAGATTCCCCCCCCCTCAAAAAAAAAACAACTTTGAAACCAACTTTATAATGATGATAGAGGTTCTTAAAAAGGAAATGAATAAATCCTTTAAAGAAAGTGAGAAAAAGACAGTCAAAAAAAATGGAGTAAATCAACAAATTTCTTTAAGAATGTCATTGAGATAAACAAGAAAAAACAACAAACAGTTGATTGGAATGAATAAAACTGGTTAAGACCTGAAAATGGAAATAGAATTAATATAGAAAACCAAACTAAGTGAATTCTGGAAATTGAAAATCAAAAAAGCAAGCAGGAAGTACAGATGAAAGCATCACCAACAGAATGCAAGTGATGGTAAATAATATCTCAGGTGTTGAAGACACAAGAGAAGAAATAGATTCATTGATCAAAGAAAATTCTAAATCTAAAAATATTCTTACACAAAACATCTAGGAAATCTGAGACACTATGGACCAAACATAAAATTAATAGGAATAAGAGAATATAAAGCATCTCATCTCAAAGTCCTAGAAAATATTTTTATAGAATATTTATATAGAAGAAAAATTTCTAAAACTACCTTTTGCCTGTAAAGGTACAAGAAGCTTAAAGAACATCAAAAAGCTTGGACCAGAAAGGAAAGACTCCTTTCCACATAATAATCAAAACTGTAAACACACAGAACAAAGATACAATATTAAAGGCTGCAAGAGAAAAGGGCTAAATAACATATAGAGGAAGACCTATTAGAAATACACTCGACTTCTAAATGGAGATGCTAAAATTTAAAAGGGCCTGGACAGGTGTGTTACAGGTTCTAAGAGTCCATAGATGCCATCCTAAAGTTTTATACCCAGAAATACTTTCAATCACAGTAGATGGAGAAAACATGATATTTCACGATAAAGTAAGATTTAAACTATATCTATCCACAAATCCGTTCTTATAGAAGTTCTAGGGATAATACTCCAATCCAAAAAGGTTAACTACATTTGGCAATAAATAATCTTGTACCTAAGGAAGGAAAGCACACACACACACACACACACACACACACACACACACACACGACTACAATTACAACAAAATAACAGGAATTATTAATCGCTGGTCTTTGGTATCAATGGACTAAATTCTCCAACAAAAAGACACTATCAGAAAATATATGAAAACAAAATACATTCCATGCTGCATACAAGAAACATCAAAGATAGAAATTACCTCGGAGTAAAGAGTTGGGAAAAGATTTTCCCAACAATGGCTTGATGAAGCAAGCTGGTGTAGCTACTCTAATACCTAAAAGTAATTCAAACCAAAATAGTCAAAGACATGGGGAAAGACACTTAATATTCATCTAAAAAAAAAAAAAAACTCAACCAAGATGAAAGCTCAGTTTTCAATGTCTATGCCCCAAACACAAGAGCACAAGAGTGGTCAAGGAAACATCACTAAAGCTTAAGTCACACATTGACCCTCACACAGTAATAGTGGGAGTCTTCATTACACAATTCTCACAAATGGACAGATCATCCAGACAAAAACTAGATAGAAATACTAGAACTAACAGTAGTTTTGACCCCAATGAACCTAACAAATATCTTTAGAATATTTCTCCAAAAATGAAAGAATGCACTTTTTTTTTGGTCTCAGCATCTCTTGTAACACTCTCTAAAACTGACCATATACTCAATCCCCAAGCAAGTCTAAACTAATGCAAGAAAATTGAAATAACCCTCTATATCCTATCAGATCACTATGGATCAAAGTTGGATTTCAGTAACAACAGAAACAACAGAAAGACTACAAACTCATGGAAACTATAGAACTCTCTACTGAATCACTACTGGGTCAAGGAAGCAATACAGAACTTAAAGATTTCTTAGAAGTCAAAGAAATTAAATGCACAACCTACCCAAACTTATGGGCACAATGAAAGTGGTGCTAAGAAAAGTCATAGCACTAAGTGTCTTCATAATTAATTTGGAGAGATCTCATAATGGAAACTTAACAGCAAACCTCAAATCTTTTTTTTTGATAGATGACTCCTGAGTTTTTATTGATTATAAATAATTTGCTAAAAACATCATCTGGCATTCAACTCTGCGCACAAAATCAAGAGTTAGCCAGTTACGCTGGACTTTGCAGCTACTTTAGTGACTGCCACCATATCTGGCATTTCCTCCCTTGCCTCCTGTCCTTTTTTTTTTTTTTAATTCTAACTTCTGTACAAAAGTAAGCAAACATGCCCAAGAGGAGAAGATGGCAGGAATTAATCAAACTGAGAACTGAAATCAATAAAATAAAAACATAGATAACCATACAAAGAATTTGTGAAACAAAGAATTAGTCCTTTGAGAAAATCAACAAGACAGACAAACTCTTACTCATACTAAATAAAAATATAGAGAGTGTATCCAAATTAACAAAAATCAAAGAAAAAAGGGGGGCATAACAACAGATACTAAGGAAATTCAGAGAATTATTAGATCATAATTCAAAAACCAGCATTCCATAAAATTAAAAAAATCTAAAAGTTGACAAATTTCTTGATAAATACCACTTAGCAAAGTTAAAGATCAGTAATCAATTTAAACAGAATTTTAACTTCCAAGGAAATAGAAGCTGTCATTAAAAGTCTCCCAATCAAAAAAAGGCCATGGACAGGCAATTTTCACCCAGAATACTCCCAGAATTTCTAAGAAGAACGATTACTAATACTCCTCAAATTATTTCACACAATAGAAACAGAAGGAACATTGCAAAATTCTTTATATGAAGCCACTATTACCCTGATATTCAAACTACAGACTCAACAAAGAAAGAGCATTACAGACCAATTTACCTCTTGAAAATTGTTCAAAAATACTCAATAAAATACAGACAACTGAATCCAAGAGCACATTTAAAAGATCATTCATCATTATCAAGTACTCTTCATTCCAGAGATGTAGGGATGGTTCAACATATGAAAATCCACTACATAAAACTGAAAGAAAAAAAAATCACACAATTATTCTATTGGATTCTGAAAAAGTCTTTGATAAAATTCAATACCTTTTCATGATAAAAATTTTGGAGAGATCAGAGATAAAAGGTGCATACTTAAACATAAGAAGTCTATAGTCAATATGGAATTAAATGAAGAGAAACTCAAAGCAATTGAATTAAACCATGAATAAAACAAGGCTATCAACTCTTTTTCATATCTATTCAATATATTACTTGGAAGTTTTAGCTAATGCAATAATACACTAGGGCATCAAGTGGATAAAAACTGAAAAGAAGAAACCAAATATCACCATGTGCAGACAATATAATAGTATATAGAAGCCATCCCAAAGATTCTACCAGAAAACCCCTACAACTGATAAATACTTTTGGCAAAATGGGAAGATAGAAGATGAACTCAGAAAGTCACCCTCCTATATACAAATGACAAAGGGTCTAAGAAAGAGATTAGAAAAAAAACACGCTTTACATTAGCCTCTTATAACATAAAATATCTTGTGATAACTCAAAACACACAAGTGAAAGACACTTATGATAAAAAAATTCAAGTCATTGAAGAAGAAAATTGAAGAAGATGGAAAGTGTCAGTAGGATTAACATAGTAAAAATAAATAGCCATCCTACCAAAAGCAATTTACAGGTTAAATGAAATTCCCATCAATATTCCAATTCAATTCTTCTAAGATCTTGAGAATACTCAATTTAATATAGGGGAAAAACAAGATAGCTAAAACAGTCCTGAACAATAAAAGCACTTCTGGGAGTTAGACCATCCTTGATTTTAAACCTCGTGGTATTTACATAATAACTGAGTGATTGTTGGATGGAATCACAATGAAGAACTAGACACGAATCCAGATGCCTATGAACAGCTGATTTTTGACAAAGAAGCCAAAATTCTGCAATAGAAAAAAAGAATCTTAAACAAATGGTGCTGATCTAGCTGGATATCTTCATGTAGAAGAATGCAAATAGATCTATATCAATCACCCTGCACCGAATTAAAGTTGAACTGAATAAAAGACCTCAACAAAAAATCAGATACACTAAATCTAATAGAAGATGAAGTGGGAAATAGCTTTGAGCACATATAAACAGGAAACAACTTCCTCAATAGTGCAATTACAAAGATCAGCAATTAATAAATGGGACTCCACGAAAGTAAATAATTTATGTAAGGCAAAAAAACACCATCAATAGGACAAAACAGCAGCCTAGGGAGTGGTAAAAGATCTTCACATGTGATATAAGGCTGATTTCAAAAATATACAAAGAACTCAGGAAACTATACATCAACAAACCAAATAATCCAATATAAAATGGTGTACTAAGGTCTAATCAGAGATTTCTAAACAGAGGAATCTTAAATAATGGTGAAACACTCAAAGAAATGCTCAACATCCTCAGCCATCAGAGAAATGTAAATCAAAATGACTCTGAGATTCCCTCTTACAACTATCAGAATAACTAAGATCAAAAATACAAGATACAGCTCATGCTGGAGAAGATATTGAGGAGGGGGGAACACTCCTCCCGTTGTTGGTGGGAGTGCAAACTTGTAGAGCTACTTTGGAAATCAATATGGTGTTTTTTTCAGATAATTGGGAATTGATGAACCCAAGACAGATATGCCACTTTTGACCATATACCCAAAGGATACTTCATCCTACCACAGGAATACTTGCTCAATTCTGCCCAAAGCAATTTTATTCATAATAGCCAGAACTCGGTAACAACCTAGATATTTCTCAACTAAAAATGGATAAAGAAAATGTGGAACATTTACACACTGGATTATTACTCAGCTGTTAAAAACAATGAGACCATAAATTTGCATGCAAATGGATGAAGCTAGAAAAAAAAATCAACCTGAAGGATGTAACACAGATCCAGATACACGAGCATGAAAGGAGATACTTAGTCTAATCGGCGATCTTCTGTGACCAGGAAAGTCTTCTAGTGCAGGGATTGGAACACCAAGCAGCCACAAAACCTTTGCCCATAGTCTGCCCTGCCTAAAGGATGTGCTGGAGTAAGGGTGGCACAGAGATCAAAGGAGTGGCCAGCCAATGACTGATTCAGCCTCAGACCTATGCCACAAGAGAGAATCCACCCCTGAAACTGCCTGGAACTCAAGGACCCAGAGGGTGGATAGCACAGAGACCTAGAATGAAAGTAAACATTATTGCAGGGGGGAAAGTCAATGTAATAGTTCCTAATGATGTTCTGCTATACTCATAGATTAGTGCTTAGCCCAACAGTCATCAGAGAGGCTTCATCTGCAACTGATGGAAACAGATGCAGAGACTCACAACAAAACATGTCAAGCTCAGGGAATCCTACAGATGTGAGTGAGGATGGATTGTAGGAACCAAAGGGGTCAAGGACATCAGAAGAACACCTACACAATCAACCTACCTTGCTCTTAGGCGCTTACAGAGACTGAACAGACAACTAGGGACTCTATATGGGACTGACCTAGGATCTCGGCATATGTGACAGTTGTGTAGCTTGGTATTCCTGTGGGACTCCTATCAGGGATCAGGGGCAGTCTCTAATGTTTTGCTGGCATTCGGATCCCTATTCTTCATACTAGTGCCTTGCCCAGCCTTAATACAAAGGGAGGTGCTTAGTCTTACCGCAGCTTCATATTTGTCAGAGCCCACAGAACTGGGTCCGTTCCACTTTCACTAAAGGTCAGAGAGTTCAGGCCTATTCTTGCTTCTTCAAGGTTACTGATAGGCTGTTTGACTTAGGGTGTGACTAGGACAGGATGTCTTGACTTTGGGTGTGGTTACTTGGTGTTTGGGATATTAAGGTGGTAGTTACTTTGTTTGTTCTTTGCTTGTATCATGGTAAAGATGTCTTGCTTTCTCTCCCCCCTTTGAGTTTTAGGCATTTGAAGATCATGAGAAATAAACATGGGCAAATTCAGTATTCCTATGTTTCTGTATATTTCTTTTGTATCTCTGTTTTTTCTACTTAACATTTTCAGTCCACATACCCTTACCTTGGAATATATGAACCCATCGAGGCTGGACCACAACAGACTGTTATCCCAACATGGGACCTGGCAGAAGGCCCTCAATGTGGGGCTCACAACAGATAAGACATATTTGGTTGCTATTCATAAGAAGCCTGTCCTTTTCTAAATAGAAATGGAAAAGAAGAGGATTGGGGTCGGTAGAGGGACTTGGAGAAGAAGGAAAGGAGAACTGTGGTTGGAATGTAAAACAAATTTTTTTAAAAAGGAAATAATATGTCAGCATAGTTTTCTCTGGGGAGTGATTGAAAATTAAGCACGACACTAAAATAATTTGTACTTTCTGATTAAAGTGTTGTGAGAATTATCCTTCAAATAAGTGAAGTGCATCTGAAGATTTAATTTTCAAAATGCCGATCACTGTGCGTGGTGCTTTGAATGAGCAATATCCTCCATAAAATGAGACATTGGAACACTTGATTTCTATTTGGTGGCATTGTACAGGGAGTCTTAGGTGGTACAGTCTTAGAAGAGGAAGTATGTCACTGGGGTCTTCTCTGACAGTTTAAAGCCTCATTTCATTGTTCCTTCTGCTCCATGCTTATATCTGAGTTCTCAGCTTCCTGCTCCTACTACCATGCCTATTGTTGTGTTATGTCTCCATAGCATAATGAATGCTTATCCTTTGGAATCATAATCAGATAAGATTTTCTTTGTATGTTGCCTTTGGTTATCATGTTTTCTCACTACAACAGTAAAGAACCTAATACATATATGACAAAAAAAGCATATGACTTGTCTAAAGTTGGAAACATATACCAACGGCCACAATAGAAGACCTATATATAAAAAGCACACCCATGGTATCTAATGTTCGATAAATGTATTGCTGTATAACCTTGCATGGAACATAGATGATATACTAGCGGATGAGTCTACCAATGTCCAACTTGGCAAACCAGTGAGTGGCTTGTCACACTTCACTTATAGAATGTAGATTAAGAATTATTAACAGGAGCATGGGTAATTTAAAAACATTCACATCACTATGAAAGTTTTATCTCATCATGGATAATAAATGAATGCAAAATTCAGACACAAATTCCCTTTTAGTTAACTTTGTTTCATACACTGTTGCATCTCCCAAGATCATTTGCAGCCCAGGGAACTTAGGAAGGCACCTGACTCTAGGTTAGGTTCCTGGGGTGTTTCCTTCCTCAATCTCCAAGGGAGTGTGAATGGCTCCATTACCAACAGCTAATACAATTTTGCTTTTTTCATTCATTGTTATGGCTCCTATATCTAGGTGTTATCTACTACATAGTAGAAATGTAGTAGACATAATATACTCAGAAGAATAATAGGTCATATTGTAATAGGTGTCCAACACATGCATCTGAAAATTAAAGATAGCCTACTCAACAATTATTACTAATAAAATTAGTTGCCAGTCTGCAGGAAAATGAAATTGCATCTGTATCTCTCACTTTGCATTAAAAAGTACTCAAAATAGACTGAAGATCATAATTCAAGTCCTGAAATGTGAAAATTTCTAGAGAAAATTTAAAATGAAAATTTTTGTGATATATGTATATTAGTTAATTTTCTCATTGTTGTGATAAAATATATTGACAAAAATAACTGAAAAGAAAAGGCATTTATTTTGGTTCATAGTTCTAGCATGCAGTCTAAAATAATGTGTAAGCTATGCTGTAGGAGTCTGAGGCAGCTGGTTACACTGATGATTTTTAAAAAAACCTAATGAATGCTAGTGCACAGCTCACTTTCTCCTTTTGGTCGGCAATGACCCCTCAGCCTAAATTCTGCTACTGCACAAAGATATCTCAATTAGCATAATTTAGATAATTATCATAATTCCTCACAAGCATGTACAGAGACTAACCTAATCTGTA
The DNA here is from genome assembly GCF_018167655.1 of Microtus oregoni. Taxonomy (NCBI): domain Eukaryota; kingdom Metazoa; phylum Chordata; class Mammalia; order Rodentia; family Cricetidae; genus Microtus; species Microtus oregoni. The sequence goes on from NW_024543065.1 coordinate 32,816,145, forward strand.
AAACTGCATGTGGGACAAGAAGCTTGTATTCTAGGTTATTATATGCTCAGACAAATTGACAATCAATATTTTCCACTGAAACCCCACCCCTTGTCAACTGGACTTCAAACACATCACTTTTTATCCATAACCTTCTTCCACTTGTCTCCATAGATTCATGGCCATCTCAAAATGCAAAACCCATTTCTCTAATCATAAAAATTCTCCTTACTGTTTTAAAGAAGGGAGTCAAAACAAAAATGATTGGATAAAAGCAAGAAGAAATATAGACTAAATACTAAATCCTGCCCTGCCATGTTGGGATCCCAGGATAGAACCATCTAGGCTTCAAAGGTTTGTTAAGCACTCCTCCATCAGTTCACATAGACTTTCTCTTGTGCTGACTCCACACCTACAGTTTCCTCTTTGATCCAATGACAAGTCCAATACTCTGGGGTCTCCATTGCAATGGATGTTACCTTCACAGTTTCACATAGTGACCTTAGAGTTTCCATGCTATGGATCTGACTCTGCTACACATTGTCTGGACTCTGGTTCTCTGAAACCATGACTGAACACTTGATGACACCATTATCCCTTGGTGGGTGCATGTAAAATCATCACTATACTGCACTTTTAAGTTCCTTAGTGAGACTGAAATGGAGCATAACTCAACAAAGCCTCTGTAGGCTTTGTTGGCTGAATTAGTAACATCACTTTTCTAAGCCATTACTTGTCAGTATGGAATTCCCTGAACCTAATTCTCATTCCAAGCTTTGTCTTTTAGAACAAGTTTGTATTTCTGCAATTGGAGCCTTTGGATGGATGTGGCTTTGATGGGGCATCTTTCCTATTAATCCATTTTAGTGTGGGCGTTTCCTCCACAACAATTATAGCTGCTTTATTTCAGCATCTGCCTTGGCTTAAACTTTAAATTTTCTCATGGCCTTAATTTGACAAATACAGTTCTTACACCTTTCTGCAAAACATTTTTCTGTTCCTCACTCCAAGCTTGAATGAGTACTCCAAGCTTTATCCACACTACAGCCTGAAAAATTTCCTTCTTTGAAACATTAGTTAATTTCCTTAAAATTCCTTCTTCTAGGTTTTTAGAACATACATACACACACACACACACACACACACACACACACATATAAATTCTATTGATTCTCTTCCTCTAGAGAACATTGACTAATTTAAGATGGTAAAAAAACCATGTTGCTATAAAAGTACAAAGAGAATTACCAGGAATAAAAGAATATTAGTTGGAGACAGGGAGCTTATGAGAAAAAGCAGAGGGCGTGGACTAACCAAAAAAAAAAGTATACATAAAATACTCTGACAAAACCTGTACTCTGCATGCTAATTAAAACAAAACAAGGGATGTATATATATATATATATATATATATATGTTAAAAATTTTAGACTAGAACAAACCTATGAATACATTATTATAAACTTTTAAACATATAAACATTATTTCCTTTTTGCAACATTTGTAGATATTTATTATATAAGATTTGTTTCAACCTATTGACTGTTACACCAAGTGATTACCACCTCTCCCATGCATTATTCTGAGTTAGTGGCATGGAGGAATGCATAGTTTAGGATTAAAGCTGTACTTTAGCTTTGGTTGTAAAAACTGATTGCATGGAAAATCCATTACATAATAAGACTGTCTGTTACATTGTTCTCTCACAGGCCGGCTAAACTTAAAAAAGCTGAGAACACAGTAGGGCTACAGAAGAAGTCTTAAGTGACCTCAAAGATATGTGTTGGGTGTGCAAGTTCAGTCTCTTTGAGTACAAAACATAATTTCATAATAATGTATCCTACAATAATACCTGATTTGATCAATTGGTTCCCTTCATTTATTTATAGTTTTTGTTTTGTAGTAGGAAGTGGCGGGCTGCATTCCACTGGGCTCCCAGCCGCCTGGCTAGCTTATACCCCGAAATAATTACATGGAAACTGTATTCTTTTAAACACTGCATGGCCCATTAGTTCTAGCCTCTTATTGGCTAATTCTCCCATCTTGATTAAACCATTTCTAATAATCTGTTTTGCACTACGAGCTGGTGGCTTAACAGGGAGATTCTTAACCTGCATCTGCCTCGGAGAGGAGAATCATGGAGACTGCCTACTCGGCTTCTTTCTCCCAGCATTCTCTTCTGTCTACTCCACCCAGCTAAGGGCTGGCAAATCAAATGGGCCAAGGCAATTTCTTTATTAACCAATGAAAGTAACTCCTCCATCATTGTTTTTGTTTTTATATTCTTTTGATTGAAAATAAATTTTTTCATACAATATATCCTGATTACAGCTTTTGCTCCCTCAACTATCACTTCCTACCCACCCCTCCTCTCATCCAGATCTACCTCTTTCCTGTCTCTCATAGAAAACAAACAAAATATGATAAAAACAAAAACTGCTGTGAAGTAATTCCACCAGAGAATGCACAAGAACATTCTTGAAGCCAAATAGAAAGTATATATTTCTTGCTGGCAGCTGTTGCAGGCAGGTCATGCCCAACTCACGTAGCCCAACCCATTCTTTGTCTTTTTGCATAAACATCACATCCTGGTTGACACGTGGAATTGAACAAGAACTATTAGTGAGAATTAGCGAGAAGCAAAACTCCAGAAGCCAAAGAGCAAACATTAGTACATTTAGGGACTTTCCTGGATCCTGGAACAATGGACTAGGTCTTTGATGAATTAAGTCTTTGTTCTTCTTTTGGCAGGGGTGGGATTTATGTGCAGGGTTCTAAGGTCAGAATGGTGCCTCTAGCATGGCATCAGGTGTGCTAAGGTCTGAGAGCCTGTTAAAAAACAAACCAGAATAGGAAAAGACAAACAAAGAGGAAGAAAAGAGCCAAAGAAAAGGCATTAAAGGCAAATACAGGTGTGGAGAATCATTCCTCCACACCCCAGGATTCTCTGATCCCTGAGAGTAGGGATTTGATGGAGAATTCTCTTGAGGGTAGAGTGTTCCAAGGTTTTCACTTTCTACATAATGTCTGGCTGTGGGTCTCATTGACTTCTCTGATGAGGTCTGAGCAATGGACTACTCTATAGAGTGTAGCCGGATACTATTATCAGCCATTTATCACCACATTCCTGTAGGAGAATGGTAGTATTTGCTTCTCTCCTAGGTCCCTGGTCTCTCTAGTCTCAGGTTTTTGGTCACCAAAGCAATGTCAAGTATTAGATTCCATCTAGTGGAGTGCATCTTAAGCCAAATGAGATATGGTGATTGCTCCTATAAACTTTATGTCACCATTGCATTCACATGTTTTGCAGCCAAAACACTATTGTAGATTAAAGCTTTTGTAGATGGTTTGGTGTTTACATTTATTCTTTGGTGGTGTGCAGAGTACTTTTGGATACCAAGAAAAATAACCTGTTAATCCATAGTGGTAAAGGTTCCAGAAAGGTGTCAGTTTGACTTCTCCATGTGCAATGAGTTGTGTAGGTGTTGTCTTCCCAGCTGGGCCTTGTCATCCTTTTGTGGCGAGCAACCTATAGAGATGGCAATAGTTTACGTTGCCTGGGTTTTCTCATGTGACCCCTTTGGCCAATAACTATAATTTCTATGCATAAAAGAGGACATTTTGAAGAAAAATCAAATAAACATCAAATAAGTAGATTTACTATACTCATGAATTAGAATATTCTATCACTTAAAAAACTTAACTTTGCATCAATTATATATTTAATGCAAATATCTCTACAGAATTTTCTTATATATTTGATAAACCGACACTAATGTTCATGTGGAGAAGCAAATGAATTAGATTATTTGGTTTAGTTTGAAAAAAGCAATAAAAGAGGACAAATATTTATACTAACAAAATTTCAAAACTAAATTCAATGTTATTTAGTGACAACCATGGTAGTTTGTGGAAGAATGGGCTCAGCAAGCAGAAGAACAGAATGTAAATTCAGAAACAAACATGCCAACTGATGTTTTTATAAAAGAGTAACATGTACTCACATAGATGAATGATGATTAAAAATGGATGTCAACCTATGCTTCAAAGTTATAGTTATTAATCTTGATTGTCAATTAGACAGGAGAAGGGTTTCCATGGAAACAAGGCTCCGGGGATATATATGATGATGTTTCCATAAAGTTTTTAAATATTTGTTTTTAATTAAAATATTTTGTCATTTTCATCATCTCCCACTAAACTCCTCACATGCCCCCTACCTTTGCTTCTTCTCAAATTTATACTCTCTTTTACTTAGATACATACATATGTATACATGCATGCATACATATGCAAGCAATATGCATGTTTGTGTGAAAACATTTGAAAATATAGTCTGCTGAATCTGTTTAGCATTGCTTGTATGTATATAAGTTTTTAAGTCTTATGACTTATTATTTGATAACCATTTAGGAGGCATCTGGGGAAGACTGATTCTCCATCTATTGGCAGTCAATTCCTTGCAAATTTTTACCTAGGGATGGGAGCATGTGAGATTTCCCTGATACAGATTGGGGTACCAACTGGTATTAAATTTCTTTGGGTATTATTTTGGCAGCCATAATGTTGCAACTTCATTTCTGCATCTTCTTTGCCCTATATAGAAGACACAATTTTCCAGCAAACTTCTAGGACCTCTTCTTGGACTTATAGCTTTTCTATCCTTCTTCCTTGATATTCCCTGAGCCTTAGATGTAGGAGTCCTATTGTAGATGTATCCGCTTAGACTTGGCACCCTGTGGCCCACTCTTTTTTTCATTTTGGCTTTCTGTAATGGTCTTCGTTTGCTTTAAAACAAAGCTTCTTTGGTTAGGAATGAGAACTAAACATATATGCCCATAAAGGTTTAGCAGAGGCGAGAATAATCATCCTATATGTTGGTGGCTGTATGTCATAGGCTGGAGTCCTTCACCCACTAAAAAAGAGAAAGTGAGTTGAGTAGCATCCTTCATTTCTCTGTTTTCTGTATGGACCCAATTTACCCAAAAGCACAAATGACTTTCCTGCCATGGTATAATCCACATATGAGACAAAATTAGCCTTTATTTTCTTGGGCTTCATTTGTCAAATATTACTTCACAACAGAAAGAAAGATAATTAATGTACCACCATATATATTTAACTTAAAATGGTAGTAAGACTTAAACATAATGTCTATGCCATCATCATGGCAGTGACAAGAAGTTGATAGGACATTTTGGAATTAAACCACAACCAATGCAGTCAAATGTTGCTATACAAATGGAATTATATTCCACTTTTTAAGTTTCTAGTTTTTTACATTTCATGTTTCAGTTTAAATAGGAGAAGGCATGAGAATATGGTGTCTGATATTCAAAATCATATACTTCTCTTAAGTAGAACCTTTTCTTATCTTTTAATTGTCTAGAAGGAAAATATTAAAGCAAGCCTCCAGGCAAAAATTTTACAACAATCTCATGTTCTCTTCCTTTTAAGAATTATCCTAACTTAAATGTGTCTCTGTTAAATTTCTGTGGTTCACAGCCTATTGTACTTACAGAGGATGTAATTTGGTCATCAGTTTGCACACTATTAGAAGAAACTTTATCAGAGATGACCAAAAGAAATTGTTGTTGCTTAATCTCTGTGGTTGCCAGCCTATTAATAGCAACTTCTTTCACACCAACAATAAAAATCTGTCACTGCAACAGTTTTAGCTCCAGTGTCTATTCTCACTTTTCTATGTTGTGTGATCTGAAATATTTATTAGGTACATAGTCAGTAGTAGATGCAATGACACAAATAATCAATCAATAGGAATGTTATTTTTCTGTTTATCTATCTTATATACATTTCAACTAGTTTTTCCATAATCCATGTGAAATATAACTAATACTACACTGAAACAAGGGATAGAAGTAGGTAGAGATGATGAAAAGTCAGCAATCACCTATGTGGTACATTACAGCAAGTGTAAAGCAGGAATTAGCAAGGGAGTCAGATGTGTGGCTAACTACTAATGGAGATTAAAATGTGATCTTCACCATACTTGAGAGGAACATAAAGACCAAAAATCTGAATAGAAAATAAAGATCAGAGCTCAGAATTGTAAAATGGCCTAATCTGAAAAAAAATATTTAATTTTGGAATATGTTCTATTACGCCCTTATCTTAGTAAGGATTTCTGTGGCTGTGAAGAGATACCATGACCATGGCAACTTATAAAGAAAAACATTTAATAGGGCTTGCTTACAGTTCAGAGGTTTAGTCCCTTAACATCATGGATTGACACTGCAGAGTTCAGGCAGACCTGGTGCTAGAGAAGGAGATGAGAATTCTATATCTTGATCTGAATGCATTAGGAAGTGAACTCCAACACTAGTATGGCTAGAGCATATTTGAGACCTCCAAGTATACCCTCACAGTGACACATTTCCTCCGATGAAGCCATACATATTCCAACAAAGTCATACCTCTTAATAGTACCACTCTACATAAGTTTATGAAGATCAATTGCATTCAAACTACAACATTTCACTCCCTGGCCCTTATATGTTTGTAACAATTAATGAAAAATGTATTTAGTCCAATTTTAAAAGTCCTCATAGACTCTCACAGACACAGTAATGTTTAAAAGTCCAAACTCCAATGTCTATTCTGGCTATCTCATAACTGTAATCCCTTACAACATCAAAATCAAAGCAGATTACATACTTCCAATAGATAATAATACATGCTATACATTACCATCGATCACAGTGAGGAAACACAGGACCAAATCAAGACTGAAAGTCAGCTGGGCAAACTTCAAACTTTGAATTTAAATGTTTAATATCAAAATGCTCTTCAGATATTCAACTCCTTTCAGATTTTATTGATTGTAACACACTTTTTTTTTCCTCTTGGATCCATTCCATTTCCCATTAACAGATTTCCTTGCCAAGTATCTTATAGCTCTGGTAAAAATTTTGGATCTCCATAGCAATCCAAGCTTCAAATTCACAGCTTCACACAATGGCTTATCTAGACTTCTATTCAGGGACACTCCAAACACACGCTTGGGCTGAGCACTTTCTTTAGTCATGGAGAAATATTTCATAAACCCCCCCCTTTTTTAAATTAATTGATTTATTTTTACTTAAAAATTTCCACCTCTTCCCCTCCTCCCATTTCCCTCCTCTTCCCCCCATTCCCCTCCCCATCCCTCTCCAGTCCAAAGAGCAGTCAGGGTTCCCTGCCCTGTGGGAAGGCCAAGGTCCTCCCGCCTCCATCCAGGTCTAGGAAGGTGAGCATCTCACAAAGACTTGGCTCCCATAAAGCCAGTAAATGCAGTAGTATTAAAACCCACTGCCATTGTCCTTGGCTTCTCAGTCAGCCCTCCTTGTCCTATATGTTCAGAGAGTCTGGTTTGATCACATGCTCTATAAGTCCCAATCCAGCTTGCTTTGGTGAGCTCCCATTAGATCAGCCCCACCATCTCAGTGGGTGGGCACACCCCTCGCAGCCTGACTTCCTTGCTCATGTCCTCCCTCTTTCTTTTCCTCATTTGGATCTTGGGAGCTCAGTCCACTGCTCCAATGTGGGTCTCTGTCTCTAGCTTCATCCTTCACCAGATGAAGGTTCTATGGTGATATGCAAGATATTCATCAGTATGGTTATAGGATAGGGCCATTTAAGGCTCCCTTTCCTCAGCTGCCCAAGGATCTAGCTGGGGACTTCTCCATGGACACCTGGGTACACATCTAGAGTCAAGTCTCTTGCCAACCCTAAAATGGCTCGCTTAAGTAAGATATATACTTCCCTGCTCCCATATCCACCCTTCCTCCATCCCAACTGTCCCATTCCCTCAAGCTCTCCCCATTCCCCCTTCTCACTTTTTTCTCCCCATCTCCCCTTACCCCCATCTTACCCCAACTCCTAAGTTTCCAATTTTTGCCTGGCAATCTTGTCTCCTTCCAATATCCAGGAGGATAACTATATGTTTGTCTTTGGGTTCACCTTCTTATTTAGCTTCTCTAGGATCACGGATTATAGGTTCAATGTCCTTTATTTATGGCTAGAATCCACTTATAAGTGAGTACATATATACCCAAGAGATGCTCTATGATATTACAAAATATTTGTTCAACTGTGTTCATAGCAGCATTATTTGCAATACCCAGAACCTGGAAACAACCTAGATGCCCCTTGATGGAAGAATAGATAACGAAGGTATGGAATATGTACTCATTAGAGTATTACTCAGTGGTAAAAAACAATGACATCTTGAATTTTGCATGCAAATGGATAGAAATAGAAAACACTATCATGAGTGAGATAACCCAGAACCAAAAAGATGAATATGGTATGTACTCACTGTTGTTCCTTTTGGAGACTACAGTTCCCAGCATCCCACCGAACTGATCCCAGAGCAATGGAAAGCCACGCATGTGCAGGATCCTTCTGGACTACAAATCCCAGCAACCCAATGGAAAGCCGTGCATGCACAGGACATCCTCCCAGATGCACCTGTGTTCCCCGTTAAAAATGGGGGTCGCAACAAGCCGCTCTCTCCTTCCTTTCGTCTCTTCACCCCCATCCCTCACCTGTTGTAACCCCCCCCTCCATTAAAGTGCACCCACGTGGGACCGCCACGTGTCTCGTGTCTCCTTCCTAACCCCGCACTGCCGTGTGTCTCGTGTTCCGTCTCCACCCTCCCCCGCAGAAAGAATAACATTTTGCTGCCTTCTACTCAGGGACATTTTCGTCCTGGTACCCTCACCTGAGGCCTTGGCTCCGGCTTGGCGCCTCCCGGAGCCTGGGGTCTCCAGGGACAAGGTTAGGACTGAAGACCTGAGATTGTCCCCACGTGTTCAACGCGGCCGTCTACAACCAACAGCGGCTAATTCGTGAGTTCACCTGGGTTGGCTCACCTTCCCATCTTCACCCAGAGATCATCTAGTCGAGCTCCTGGCTTTCTTTGGCACGTCCTGGGTATGGTTTCCAACTCCTCTCCCCTTCCCCCGGCCTTCCGCCCTCGGCTAGACCTCTTTTCATCTGCACCTGGAAGTTCGGAGCTTCCAGTTCTTACCTCTACTTTCCGATCTTTTTCTGCCCTCTTTACGAGCTCGCTATGGTGCGAGCGCCTCAGCTGCGACAGGCAGCCTTCAGGCTTTACTGTCCCCTCTAGCCCAGGATCCCGCTTCCCGTTGGAGGCTAGTATGGGTTCAGTAAGATCTTTTAGCTCTGCCCCCTAATCACTCGGACGCCTGTGATTAGGGCTGCGGTGTTCTTGGCACTTTCTGGTGCCTTCTGCGGATATTTTCACAGTTCTAGCCATGGGTGCTAAGCCTTCTAAAATGATTCCCCCATCCTCTCCCCTGGGGCAGCTGTTGGAAGCTCTGAAACCTCACACCCTGATTCCCTCTGTAAAGTTATCCACACTCATCCATCTTTGTTCTAAGACTTGGCCAAAATACAATTTACAGGAAAACTTCAGATGGCCTTCTCAAGGATCCTTTGACCCCGATATTTTACGGGAATTAGCTAACTTCTGTCACCATTCCGCTAAATGGAAGGAAATAATGTATATTATGGCATTTTTACATAGCCCTAAAAACTGACCCCTCCGCTTCTTCTCACTGTTCACCTGCCCACATGTTCTTAGCAATGCTATCCCTCCAGGAACCCTCTGCTCCTGCCATGGTTCCCCCGGATGAACCTCCAACCCCCGGCCTCGAGGTACCACCCCTTCCCGCTCTGCCTGGTCGAGTGACACCTCACCTATCCCTCTTTCCTCAAAAGTTTCTTCTAGGCACAGGAAGGACTCACCTACATCTTCCCCCCATGACGCCTCTAAACGTTCCACTTCTAGGTCTCCAGGAGTCCCGCGTAAATATTCTTCTAGGTCACCTAACCATTCTCCTTCTAGATCCTCAAGAAAGTCCTGTTCCAGATTTGCAAGGGCTTCGTCTAGCCCCTCCGATAGAGTCCCTCATAAATATTCATCCAGGCCACCTAACCGTTCCCCTTCTAGGTCCCCAAGAAACTCCCGTTCCAGATCTACAAGGGCCTCGCCTAGTCTCTCCGACTCAGCTTCACCCCATTTTTCCCCGCAGCAGGTCGTGCAAGCAGCTGGAGGCTTCCCCCCGCCACAGGTCACAGAGGCGGCTGGAAGCTTCTTCTGACTCTTCTTCGTCCCCTTCCCACCCTACTCCGCCCCCTTGATATTCCAAAGTCCCTCTAGGCTCCCGCCGTCACTAATCACCATTCTCCCATTGTTATCCACTTAAAACACCCACACCTAAAGATATCAGGTTCCTAAAAGCCACAGTGGCCTCCTGTCAGATCTGCCAAAAGATAACGGCCCAGAGTTTACTTCCCAGATTTCCCAAAATCTGTCTAGGGCACTTGGAATCCCCTGGAATTTCCACATACCGTACCACCCTCAGTCTTCAGGTAAGGTAGAATGGACTAACTGCTCTTTAAAGGAAGCTCTCGTTAAGATGTCACAGGAACTCTGCCTCGACTGGGTAAGACTTCTGCTTCTGGCTCTTCTCAGGCTTTGGGCTCTCGCAAAGGGCCCCTTTTTCATTTCACCCTTCGAACTCATGTATGGGCAGCCAGTTTTGACCCCCAGTCTCTCATCAGGAACCTCTCCCCTTCCTGATCACCTGCTCACTCCCCTCCTTTTCCACTTACGTTTGCTACTGTAGGACTTCACAGATCACTCACTACCTCAACCATGTGCTAACACATGTCCACCGCCAGTTAAAATAGGAGATAAGGTATTATTCTCACCTGCAGGCCAACGTCCCTCACCCTTTTCCCCTAAATGGCAGGGTCCCCTCAGAGTAATTCTTCTAACTCCCACAGCTTCCAAGCTTGAAGGAATTCCTCATTGGATTCACCTGTCACATCTCAAACTGTTCATCTCCACAGCTCAAGATAATCCTCCACACATGGTAACTCAGACTGGACCTTGTTATCTTAAGTTCCAAAGGACACCAGGTTCAGTCCCCTCTACTCCACTCTAAGGAAAACAGTGTTCCCATCCTTCACTTAATCCTCCTGTGTTAACACACCCTCCCTTCTTTAAATTCCTAAATAACCATCCAGCTGTCGTTACAGAAATCGTCATCGAACACGGAGTCAAGTCAAAGGTTCAGGTAATAAGCAGATTCTTAACAAAGTTCCTTGACATAACAGGTCTGTCACTGACTATAGCAGTGACTCCTAAAATGTTAAGGAATATACGGTTAAAATCTATTTATTTTAAGACACTTTCTTTAAGCTCCAGGACGCCAGCCCGACCCACCTAAACAAAGCAAACACAAGAGGATCATTAACAGAATAAGTATCATTTAATTTTTTTATCATTCTTAACCTCAGACCTCCTAAAACTCCCCCACCCCAAATCTCCCCTTTAATTTTCCAAACCTTCTCCCAAACCTCCCCTCCTCCCAAACCTCCTCTCCCCTTTAATTTTTTTCTCTACTAATGTGACTTTTGTTTTCCAGCATCTTAACAATGATCCAGCTACTCAGGAGCCAGACAGATGCGATTTCTTCAATCAGCCACCTCATAAACGCCAGCGGACAAGACATAATCAACAGGACATCCTCAGAATAATCAAACACTCCCTGGATCCCTCGATGCCCAATGCCAGAAGGACGCAGTCATAAGAGACCGGGCTATGCCCCCATTCCCTACCCACTAAGACCCTCAATCCCCCCCATTTTTTTAATAAAACCAAAAGGGTGAAATGTTGTTCCTTTTGGAGACTACAGTTCCCAGCATCCCACCAAACTGATCCCAGCGCAATGGAAAGTCATGCATGCGCAGGAACCTTCTGGACTACAAATCCCAGCAGCCCAATGGAAAGCCGCGCATGCGCAGGACATCTTCCCAGATGCACCTGCGTTCCCCGTTAAAAACTGGGGTCACCACAAGCTGCTCTCTTCTTCTTTTCGTCTCTTCACCCCCATCCCTCACCTGTCGTAACCCCCCTCCATTAAAGTGCACCCACGTGGGACTGCCATGTGTCTTGTGTCTCCTTCCTAACCCCACACTGCCATGTGTCTCGTGTTCTCTCTCCATCCAACTCCGCAGAAAGAATAACACTCACTCATAACCCCTTTTTTCTATCCTTAACTCTAAGACTAGAATCATGTGGCCAAAGCTTCCAAGTTCTGCTTTTTACTTGGGCTGGAATGTGGCCCCATTCGTCAATTACATCTTCACCAGCTTTCTGTTTTCCATGGTTTACTTCACTGCCTAAACTTTGCTATTCTGGAACTTGTTCTGTAGACCAGGCTGGCCTAAAATTCAGAGATCCTCCAGCCTCTGCCTTTCTAGTGTTGGAATTTAAGGTATGCACCACCACACTCAGCTCTAAGCTTTTCTTTAATAATTCCATTTCATAAGTTGGAAATCGCTCCTTGAGATCTTGCCCTGAGGTCACTACTCCCTTTATTCCATTTCTTAATCTGTTTATCTTCTTGGATACAGGACTTGTCTCCTTTCCACTTCCTGCTGCTTGTTCTCTCTCCTCCAATTGTACATTTTGTATTTTTACTTTCTCAGCATGCTCCTTCTCATTATAAATATTCATTTGAATTACTTCTAATAACCATACAACAGTGACTATATTTGGTTGTTTTGAGATTTCCTCTGCCAACACCAACAGAATTAATCTAAAACTCTTCCCTTTAGCTTCAGGTAATCTTTAAACAAGGACAGAAAATAGCTGCATTCTTCACCCAATATGACAAGTATAATCTCTAGAGGACAGACTAAAATTTTTCTCTGAAACCACTTAATCAAGGCCTCTACAGTTCAGAAAAGCACTACTGTCTTCCATGTTCCTTCTGGTATGACCAATTAAGCAGCACTTAAAACATTCAACTGTTTTTCTAATCAACAGTCCCAAGGCCCTCATTTCTTAAAAAAACAAACAAAAAACAAACAAAAAAAAACTAGTAAGGTCAGCCTATCACAACAATACTCCAGTCAGTCAGTCAGTCCCAACTTCTGTCTTAGTGTTTCTGTTGATGTGAAGAGACACGATGATCATGGCAAATCTTATAAAGGAGTCAGTAATTCTACATCTTAATCTAAATGAAATAGGAAGAGAACTGAGACACTGGATGTGACTTGAGCACATATGAGACCTCAAAGTCTACCCCCAAAATGACACACTTTTTTCAACCAGGCCATATCTACTCCAACAAAGCCACACCTTGTAATAGTGCCCACCATGAGCTTATGGGGACTAGTTACATTCAAACTACCATAGCCCTTCCTCCTAGAGTGGGAAGAGGTAATCCAGGGATGGTGGTCAGACATAAATAAATATATACTTTCTTATTAATACATATGAAAGATTAGAAAATATACTGATTCAAAGATAAGAATGGGAATATATGATCATAATGTTTTATAGTTTTGGAGATACATTTCTGACTTACAAACTCTGCTTTTTCAAACCTGTTGGCAGCAGAGACTCAAATCTACAGTCACTGCCTAAAAGAATTTTGCTCAGGTAATTTTGAAAGAATCCATTCAAAGGTTTCCTCTAGGGAGCTTATTTCACAGTCTTAGACTTTGCTCATTTAGGTTTTCCTTGCATACAATGAACACTTTCTTCTTTTTAATTTAGCCTTAATGAAGACATTACAACAAACGTTTACTTTGTGTCCTGTAGATTTTCAACCCCAGGATCTTAGAAATTAAAGAAGCTTCTGTAAAGCTAGGTACAGTGAAATTAGCAAACAGGCTTTGTGCTTGGGACTTATTATAAGGAAAAAAACACAGAAGTATCAAAATGGTTGCAGTGTGACTGTGTTCTTGACATCACTGAACATCTTAAAATGTACATTAAGTAAGTGGTCACTATGTAGATTTCCTTATTTTACTGCATTATTAATATTAATAAAATTAATGCTGAACTAAAATGAATGCTGCCAATTAACAAATTCTTATATTTAATAGAATCTTCTTTCTGATGAACTATGAGACTCTGTGTACCTGCATATGACTTTTGTACTATGTCCTTGCTTCTAAGTGACTCCATAAAGGACATTAAATTCTCACCATGAGTAAATGAATTAGGAACTTCAGAGAAAAGATGGGGAGTTATGCCCCATAAGATAAAGTTGAGAACTATGAACAAATTATCCACAATGAAAATCCCACCAAGAATGCCTGGGCAATTCTGTGTTTCTCAGGACCTCCTCTTTCCCCCTTGTATATTTATCATAAAATACAGCAAAGTAAAAGGTAAATTGATTTTCTTAGCATATTTTATTGACTTATAGGCAAATATTTAGCATGTACTAAGCCAATAAAAGTTGTTTATAGGATTTTAAAAATATATAGTGGAGCTGAATAATGAAAGGAAGAGAGAGAGAGTTTTATTTAAGCTACAGGAGGAAAGGAAAATGAAACAGATAGATACAAAGGAAAGAAATTTCTGAAGGAACCTATGAATGACACATTGACGCATGTCTCATTTAAGGCCTCTAACTACTTCACAGTTTGTTGGAAAGAGAGGGCTTCTTATTCGTCCCAGCAGCCCAGACCCCCAAAATAATCTCACATCTTGATTTAACCCATTTCTATTAATTTGTGTATCTCCATATGGCAGTGGCTTACTGGGTAAAATTCCCAGTGTCTGCCTCCAATGGATCCATGCCATTTCTCTTTGACCTTCTAGCCCAATACAGTCAACCCATTCTTCGGGAGAGATTTTCCTGATTCAGCCATAGCAGGAAAAAAAAAAGCATGCAGTTTTAAAACATGGCTTCCTGGGTTATGCTGCCAGCACAAACTCAGGCTATGGAGCATTTGAATGACATTTGTGGGCTCGGATGTTTGTGTGCCCACTCAGGGTCGGGAGGAAAGTTGCTGAGACCCTGCCCATGGCTCAGCATTCCCTGCCTGGGCAGGCTGTAGGATCAGATCCACTAGGCATGTGCAAGCAGGAAAGCATGGCAGGTTTCTGCCTCCATACACAGAGATATTTCCAGGCCATGCAGTGTGCTGCATAGTGGATTTATCTTTTACTCAAAAAAAGAGGGTTTATATGCTGCATGGTGCTACTCAGAGTTTAGGTGGTGAGAATAACTCCCATCAGGCAGTCCCATAGCTGAGGTGAACTACCTCCACTATATTTAAAGCCTGAAAGAGGTGGGGCAAGTACCCAGGGCCACTGAGACCAAGATGCTTGGCATTTTATAAAATGCTTCTGGTCAGAAAAGAATTCAGATAATGCAATAAGGACAGATTCAGACATAAAGAGCTTCTAAATGGGTCATGGTATTGGATAAATGTACATAGGCTTTGAAGAGAAAAGAAACAGAGTATAGAGAGTCATAAAATAAAGTTATTGCTTTAACAAAAAGGTAAAGTCTCTAAAGAGACAAAGTACAGATGATCATAGATTAAAGGGAGTAAAGAAAAGTATGCCATGCAAAGATGGAAAATTCACAGAGAGTCTAGATTATGTATATCATTGTGTTTTCTTTGAATTTTTTGACTGTGAAGGAGCTAAGTACAGAGAGACATTTCATTGTATGGGCATCTAAGTTAAACAAGCATATATGTTCTAAAGGTATCTTGATTCCAAAATTTGAGTCTAAGTATGTGTTGCTTTGAAAAAGAGGGTATTTTTTTTTTGTTTCCACAGAAGATGAGAACCTGTGGAATACTTTCAGACAAATATGGATTGACAGAACACGTTCCCCTGAAAGGTTGACATGAACACCCTCAAAAAATTACTTCACCTAACATCTGACTGACATGAACCTAGCACACAGAATACACCATGAACGACCTGATTAACTGCACCCCCAAACAGCAGGAAGCATTATGGACAAAACTATGCCCATATTCCCAAATACAGTTTATAAATGTTCTTGTACATTTAAAAGGGGATATGATATAGATACAAATAATTTGTATTGGTATGAATTTTGGTTTGTTGATACAAATTTAAGGTCAATTTTGTTAT
The DNA here is from genome assembly GCF_018167655.1 of Microtus oregoni. Lineage (NCBI taxonomy): Eukaryota > Metazoa > Chordata > Mammalia > Rodentia > Cricetidae > Microtus > Microtus oregoni. The sequence goes on from NW_024543065.1 coordinate 32,832,076, forward strand.
ATGTTTATGTATTTTTGAACTTGATTAATGTATTGTGTTTGTGTAGCTCATTTGAAAATACAATATTTAATTAAAAATATAGGTTAATAGATAATCATCTATAATACTCAAGATTGTAGTTATGTTATTTTGGTTTCCCAGATATATAGATATATATATATCAATTAGAAAGCTATTCTTCAAATCTTTCAGAGACCTTCAGAATATGGCATTTAAAATATTTAAGAACTTTGAACTTTTCACGACAATGAGACACATCTGCTCCTGGCAGCACCAAGTATTTTGAGAGGAAGATGGGCATCAAAGAGGCTCCTCAGTTATTTGGGCAAGAAGCTGCTCTTGCCTGTACTGCTGAACATGCAGTACCCGCAGAAAAATGATCTGAACTTGCCTAAAGATGAGATGATCTGTTGGGGTTCCTGCTTCATGAAAGAGTCTGTGAGACATTCTGCAGGATATAGAAGAAAGTGACTGAACTGTCTTTGAAATTTCCTGCTTCATGGAAAAATCTGCTGGATACTATGGGACTGTAGGCTGAAGATGAATGCCCCAACAATACAGAAGAACTTTGGGTGACTGTCCAGGAAATGAGATGTCTCTGTCAATTCTAGAGTTTTGGAAGTTGTTTATAATGCACTTCCTGTTTACTTAAGCAATATTATATCCTTCTGGAGTATTTGATGGAGTTGAAGAATTTATAGTTATAGTTATCATTTTTTACTTATCATAAAAGATAAAGCAAATATAGATATTGTAACTAGTTCTTCCTTGATGCCTGTTTTGTTATATGTAATTTTACTATGTTAGAATTAAAGTCTTCCTCTTTGTTTAAATAGAAAAGGGAAAATGGTGTAGGAGGTCCTTTTGTCTTTGTGTTGCTTTCTTTAGTTAATAAAGAAACTGTTTTGGCCTGATAGGGCAGAACTTAGGCAGGTGGAGAATACAGAACTGAATTCTGGGAGGGAGGAAGAAAGCGAGTCAAGGAGATGCCATGGACCCACTGCCAGAGATAGATGTGCTAGAATTTGGCTGGTAGGCCATGACTTCATGGTAATACACAGATTAATGGAGATGGGTAAAATTAATATGTAAGAGTTAGCCAATAAGAAGTTAGAGCTAATGGGCTAAGCAGTGATTTAATTAATACAATTTCCATGTGATTATTTTGGGGCTAACCTAGCTGGGCAGCCAGGACAAACAAGTTGCCCTCCTTCTACAACAGTTATGTAGTTTGAATATTTGGTTCCTTCCTGAGTTCTATTGTCCAATAACTCATGTATTTCATCTCAGCTAGAATTACATGCTTTTCTCCCACTTGATAGAATTTCGGTATATATTCAGTCATCTTCTTAAAGGTATATCTCAGTTTAATTCACATATGCCATATTAATATGTGTCAAAAATGAATAGTATGACCCTCAGAGAAAGGACTTTGTAATAAGAATAATACAATATTACCAGTAAGATACACAATTTTACAGTACATAAAAACAAGTAAAGGCCTAATTGAAATATAAGTGAGTTTATAGCTGAAGTTTTTAAGAATCCATTGACTAGAGAAGATCTTGAGGCAAGTATCAAATGCTTGCAATTTATGGGCCACTGTGTGCACTTAAAAGGAGCAGGGGATTGAAAAGAGGTAAAAATAGGTGTTTTCACTTGAAGTGAAACTTCATTGTGATCAAATGGGGAATTTGGGGTGAGCTGTTGAATGAGCTTAGATACCCTGAAATATCAGTGTTTTACACTTTGTGTTCCTCTTTCGGTCAGTTAATGACCATATCCTTCTCCTTTACTTCATGGAGCTGTGGTTTTCCAGGTCAAAGATCTGTTGAGAACATTTCTCCAGAGGACAGGGGTGCTATGAGCCATTAAGAGCAAAATGGACAACAGTGGGAAAGCTAGTGCACCAGGTATGTAATTAAGGACTTGCCATTTGGGAAGATCAACAGCATCCTTTGTGATAAAAAAAGAAAACCTTGAGAAGGAAAATAAATGTTTAACTTGTGGATGGTAAAATTTATCCTAACAAAACTGTAAAATATCAACTGGCAGATGGTCAACTGTGAAAAAAATTAGAAAATAATCAACATACAAAATTGATGCTGTTCACTTTTAAAGAACTTAGTAAATCAACATAAAGTAAATTAAGTTTGAAAATATAAATACATGACCTTAAATAAAAGAAAAAAAGAAATATTAGCCTTTTCCTTTATATACAAACATCTACTAAAAGACATTAAGGCATTTGAGGTTACAAATGTAAAAATGTCTGGATCATGAACAGAAGCCTGATGTGGGAGTGTCATATATCAATCTGTTGATTTCATTGGTTAAGTAATAAAGAAACTGCTTGGCTGGTCCTCATAGGTTAAAACATAGGTGGGAGGAGTAAACAGAACAGAATGCTGGGAGAAAGAAGCTGAGTCAGGAGTCGCCATGATTCTTCCACTCCAGACAGACGCAAGTTAAGGTCATTCGTGTTAAGCCAGCTCGTGGGCTACAGCAAATTATTAGAAATGGGCTAGTCCAGGTGCGAGAGCTAGCCTAGAAGAGGCTAGATAGAAATGGGCCAAGCGGTGTTTAAAAGAATACAGTTTCCATGTAATTTTTTCGGGTAAAGCTAGCCTTGGGGGCGGCCGGGTGCCGGGGACGCAGCCCGCTGCTCTTATTTCAACAGAAGTCTCTTCTTTTTTTATTTAGAATAGGAAATTTACATTAAGACTCAGTAAAATGAAATGATACATAAATACCCTTGCTGTGTGTTCCACAATGTTAGATGTTTTCAGTTTTTGCATAATGAAGATATATTTAAGATAGTACTATAAGTTAGACTACTAATATAAAATAAATTACTAGTATAAACAAGGAAAAGTATAAAACCATATTATCCCAATACTAGAACAATAAGTAGTTTAAAATTATGTTTTCGAATATATTCATCAGACAAACCATGAGTTCAGAAGGCTGTTCTTGAAGTTTTTATATCGCTAGTATATTCAACCTGTTCCATGTGTGCTCTATGTACCATTAAAATACCTTAGAGAAGAAGAGTGATACATTCTTAAACTAAGAAGCCCAGTGTGCATAATGATAAATGCTGAAAAGATGCCTGCATATCATTGATTTATTCACTGTAATATTGGTACCTCTAAAATTGTCCATTACCCTCTCCCTTGACTGCTTTAAAGATATATATTTGTTGTTTACATTGTTCTATTTACTGTCTTACTTGTTAGATTTTTAGTATCATTTAAGTGTTCCCTGAGGTTTATGATTTTTATTGACTTTTTAGATGTAATTTTCACTACTTTAATTCTAATATGATGTATTAAACTTATTACTATGCTTAAAGTTCATATTTATTGAATTTCATGAACTACGTGTTTCACACACAAAATAATAATGATAATAAGCCCAGCAGGCTTTGTTAGCAATACCAGTTTCTCTAAAACAAAATAAAACAAAGCAAATAAATAATCTTGATTTCCTATGGATAAAACCATGATCACATGTCTAACACTAGACAATATTATTAGGCATATTAAGAAATGAAAAAATAAAACTCATACTAAACAAGAAAAATTATGACGATAGGCTCCAAAGAAACTAAGACTTTAAAAATCACATTAGAAATATTTTTAGGTACTTAAAAAATGTGAGCAGTAGAAAGAATAGTTAATAGAACAAGGAAGAACTTTGACATTCATCACATTTTCTGAATTAATGAATCACTGAATGACTTTGAATGAAGACTATAAACAAGGGTTAATAAACTAGAAAGCAAGTTAATTGAATTTTACAATTGAAATAATCTCAGAAGAGATTACTGAAGTGAACACAAATACAGATTTGTAGTAGAACAAATACATCAATCCATTTGTAAATGAATAAAGAAAGGTGTGAAGTCAAAAATATAGAGTTGTGGAGGTAGAAGTGGATAGAGACGAGAATTGAAGACAAAATTATATATATGTATATAATTAAAGTGAATACCATGAAGTCATTATACGTGTCCTCTAAATTCAACTATTTAAGAAGATAACTACAAAGATGACCAAACCTAAAAAAAACATTTAGGAAAGACCAAAATCAAATTCAAGGTAAAGTCTTTTATTCAGTTTTAATTTTTGAAATTAAAATATAAGTACTTCGTTTATCTTTTTACCTTTCTCATTCTAAACTATACTATGCACAGCCTCACCCTTTTTCTAATTAACTGCGTTTGACCTCTTTTTCTTTAATTGTTGTGTGTGTGTGTGTAGCCAAAGCCCCATATAGAAGAAAAGACAAGGGGGGTTTACAGTTTCTGAAGGTGAGTCCATGACCATCATTGCATGGAGCATGGCAGCAGGCAGGTAGACATAATGCTGGAGTAGTAGCTGGAAGGACATATTTTATCCACAGTCAGGAGGTAGAGAAGCTAATTGGCAATTGCATGGACTTTAGAAATCTAATAGCCCCAGAGACACACTTGCTTCTTCAAGGCCACACTTGTTCATGCTTCCCAGTTCATTCACCCCACAGGGGATGAAGAAGTCAAACATAGGAGCTTATGTTATCTATTCATCCCACCACATATATATTACATATGTTACATACATGCATACACACACATATATAATCCTAAAGTTATAAATCTAAATATAAATAGAAGCTGCTCAGAATATTTGTATATATAAGAAGACATGAGAGTCTATATAATGAGCTTTATATAATTTAATCTCACAATTATGTAGACAGTAAAATGGAAAATGAATAAATAAATATTAAGAATGAGAATACTTTTGTAGTTTTATTAATATTAGATAAAATAAAAAATGTTCAAAAATATTATCAAATATGAGAAGAAATTTTGGCGAACTGAGCCATACTGTTTACCATGTACATATCTAATACAGCTCTAAAATACATGATACAAAACCTGAAATTTTTACAGAAAGAAATTATCAGATCGATGTGAGAGTCTGCTGCTTTTATACCAAATAGTCAAGTATATAGAAAATTTTAAGATAGCTTCAAATAATTTTTATCTAATTCATATGTATATACTTTATATTGACAACTCTAAAATTTTCTTTCACAGTCACAAAGGTTATTACCAAAGATTATCATATAATGTACCATTAAACAAATCTCAATATATTTCATATCCTAAATTTAAATAGACCTTGATCAAACAGGTAACTATGAACTTCTCCCCTTTACTTCAATTTTCTGTCTCTGTTTTCTTTGTAACCCTTTCTGGGTTCAGGACAGGAGAAAGGTAATAATGAACAGCAACCAAGAAAATATTTCTTTGCTAGCTGGCTGTGATCTGATCCCCTTAGTTAATATCTTTGCTTCATTGGTTAAGAGTGGCTTATATTTGTAATTGTGTTCTTTTATTTTTATTTATTTTTATTTTTTAATTAATTTATTTGTTTAAGATTTCTGTCTCTTCTCCGCCACCGCCTCCCATTTCCCTCACCCTCCCCCAATAAAGTCCCCCCCCCCAGCCCGAAAAGCAATCAGGGTTCCCTGTCCTGTGGGAAGTCCAAGGAAACCTCACCTCCATCCAGGTCTAGTATGTTGAGCATCCAAACTGCCTAGGCTCCCACAAAGCCAGTGCGTGCAGTAGGATCAGGAACCCATTGCATTGTTCTTGAGTTCTCAGCAGTTCTCATTGTCCACTATATTCAGAGTCCGGTTTTATCCCAGGCTTTTCCAGACCCAGGCGAATCGAATATAAGACCCTGACATTAAGCCACAAACCCATGAACACCTGATTTTCGATAAAGGAGCTAAAAGTATACAATGGAAAAAAGAGAGCATCTTCAACAAATTGTGCTGGCAAAACTGGATGTCAACCTGTAGAAGAATGAAAATAGATCCATATCTATCACCATGCACATAACTCAAGTCCAAATGGATTAAAGACCTCAATATCAGTCCGAACACACTGACCCTGATAGAAGAGAAAGTGGGAAGTTCTCTACAACACATGGGCACAGGAGACCACTTCCTACGTATAACCCCAGCAGCACAGACATTAAGGGCCTCATTGAATAAATGGGACCTCCTGAGACTGAGAAGCTTCTGTAAAGCAAAGGACACTGTCGCTAAGACACAAAGGCAACCCACTGACTGGGAGAAGATCTTGACCAACCCCGCAACTGACAAAGGTCTGATATCCAAAATATATAAAGATCTCAAGAAACTAGACCGTAAAAGGCTAATCAACCCAATTATAAAATGGGACATTGAGCTGAACAGAGAATTCTCAACAGAAGAACTTCAAATGGCCAAAAGACACTTAAGGTCATGCTCAACTTCCTTATTGATTAGGGAAATGCTAATCAAGACAACTTTGAGATACCATCTTATACCTGTCAGAATGGCTAAAATAAAAAACATCAATGATAGCCTTTGTTGGAGAGGTTGTAGAGAAAGGGGTATACTCATCCATTGCTGGTGGGAATGCAAACTTGTGCAACCACTTTGGAAAGCAGTGTGGCGGTTTCTCAGGAAATTCGGGATCAACTTACCCCTGGACCCAGCAATACCACATTTGGGAATATACCCAAGAGAGGCCTTATCATACAACAAAAGTATATGCTCTGCGATGTTCATAGCAGCATTGTTTGTGATAGCCAAATCCTGGAAACAACCTAGATGCCCTTCAATGGAAGAATGGATGAATAAAGTATGGAATATATACATGTTAGAATACTACTCAGCAGTAAAAAACAAGGGCTTCTTGAATTTTGCATGCAAATGGATGGAAATAGAAAACACTATCCTGAGTGAGGTAAGCCAGACCCAAAAAGAGGAACATGGGATGTACTCACTCATATTTGGTTTCTAGCCATAAATAAAGGACATTGAGCCTATAATTAGTGATCCTAGAGAAGCTAAATAAGGAGAACCCAAAGAAAAACATATAGGCATCCTCCTGAATATTAACCTTCATCAGGCGATGAAAGGAGACAGAGACCTATATTGGAGCACCGGACATAAATCTCAAGGTCCAAATCAGGAGAAGAAGGAGAGAGAGCACAAGCAAGGAACTCAGGACCGCAAGGGGTGCACCCACACACTGAGACAATGGGGATGTTCTACTGGGAACTCACCAAGGCCAGCGGGCCTGGGTCTGTGATTGTGTTCTTATCAGGAAATGATGGGCACTTATATTGGTTTATTAAGTTTCCTTCATTTTTTCCCTGCTAAGAACCAGAAGGACATATCACCAGCCCGAGTATGCAACACTCATTGACAGAGACTGATAGCCTTCACTTCATGTGGTTAACCCAAACATCTTCTAGAACATGGTCCTTGTCACTCCCTCCTTTCTTCTTGTAGAAGTATGTGAGGGGTGGGGGAACTTAATGATGGTTTCTACAAAGCCTGTTTGTGCGTATATAATGAACATATGTAGACTTATATGATATACTAAATGTATAGGGAGAAGTGTAGAGGGTATTAATGATTCGTATCAACTTTTCTCTTGATTTAACTTTTCAATTTTTACACTGAAAATGCTGAATTGTTTTCCTTAGACAAAATTACAATTATACCTTTAAGCCTGATCAACAACTCTGTAAGTTAATTTAAAATGTAATTTGTGTGTGTGTTCTCTAATTCTGTAGATTACTAAATTGAAAAATACAGTGATTTAAAGGATTGGGAAATGACATCTTTAAGGATGAAAACCCAGTCACTAATTTTGAATGTAGAACACATTCTATTGCCTTTCTCTTTTTTTCTCTTGAAAGCTGGAGAAATTCTGGGCTCTGTTACACTCTCTTAGAGGTCAGGAGCTGATCCTATATAGAATAATTTAAAAATCCATCTTTTGGTTCACACCTTTTATTTTTTTAAAGTCTATAGCTAGTACATTGTAACTGACAGTATAGTAGAGAAACTAGCATATTGATGCTGCTTATCATTAATATCAGTGCAGTCAGGAAAGGGTGTGTGTGTGCACACTCTGCCAAAGAAAGAATTTGGGCTTGCTTTTTTGGTTGACACCAATATTACATGGATATAAAGAAAGCACACACCAGTGAGATTTCGATATGGTATGTATATAGACCATATCTTGAACACTAATGGCATTAAATTGTACCAATTTTAGGGCAGTTAGTACGTGGTCATATATTGTGTCTCTTTCACCTTCCCTAGAGAAAATTAAAATAACCATTTCATAGCCTTTTAGGGAGTTTGCAATGTGATGATGATGAAGAATGTATTTAAAATGTAGGATACTACACAAATCCTAGTTATTAGTCACAATGCATGTCTAATAACAAAGCTAAAAGCCATAGATAGGGAGGCTTAAACAGCCAACTTATATTTTATGAGAGTGTTAGAAGACAACAGTCTAATCTCAAAGTATTAACAGGATCAGTCTCTGGCAGGCATGCTGTAGCAATTCCTATGACCATTAGCCTTTAAGTTACCTGACTACTTGGGCATGGCCTCTTATACTACATATGCCAATGTAAACACACATTTGGCCTCTTTTCCAGCTGCAAGATTTGGTTGCTGTTCCCCATTCCAGAGAGAGGATTGTGATCTGGAAGCCTACCCCTAAATAAATAACCTTTCATTATACTCAATTCTGAGCTAGTATGAGATTCATTCTTCACAGGGATTGCCTCTGAGTTTGAATGGAGCCAGCTTCTCATAAAGCCTGTCGTGAGAGCACTGGGTGAGAAAACTGGCACACACTGGAGTGTAAGGATCCTAACAACCTTGTCTAACCCTCTAAAGGACGTTTCTGAAAAACCATCACAATGGAGAGTACAATATCTGAATTTGAGGAAGGAAAGAAACAGATATTGAGTCCATGGATTGAATTATCATTATTGGTGACTGCGAGAAACAGAAATAGGACCGACCATACAATGTGTATGCATCAAGAGATAAAGAGATCTGTCATACGAAAGGGCCTTGTGACTAGACTTTGGATGTGTATGATGAGTCTATTAGTGGAAGACTAAGAAAGCCAATAGGTTGGGAAAGACCACAGGAAGACCACAAACCAGTGATGTTTTTCCAGTCTACAACCTGGCAGGCTGACCCAGGAAGAACTTCAGTGACAATTTGATTGAACATCAGGAAAGAAGCTATTGTCCAAATGGGACACCAGCCTGGGAGGAGACTTTCTTACTTCCTCAGGAGAAAATTAGCTCTTTTTTTCAACTCCAGCCTTCAACTCATTGAACAATATCCACACACATGAGAGAATACAGTCTGCTTTGTCATTCTACCGATCTGAATGTCAATCTCACCTAGAAATATCTTTGCACCACATACACGATAACATTCTGATTGAACACCTGGGTGAGTCAATTTATCATGGAGAATTAACCATCAGAGCAACAACTAACTCAGAAAAATATCTGGTCCCAAGAATTTTATGGTTGTGGTAAGTTTCCTAGTGGAAAACTCTATTTAAGTCCATTAGCTAATGGACATGAAGGATCCTGAGCAGCTCCCAACAGAAATTATGAAAAAAAAAACCACATGGTAATTATAAATACTCTTTCTTCTGCCTTGCCCTTATAACAACAGCCTGCTACATTTCTGCTTTGAGAGAAAACCTTGGAGGTTTTCTTGAGGTTCAATTTTATAGGCAGGATCATGCATATTTTTACCATGAAAGAGACGGTGTATTCATTCCTATAAACTAGATTATCTCTGCTTTTCCTTAACTGTCTTATTTGATTTCTTTCTCTTTAGTTTCAATCACTTTGTGGCAATATCCTTTTTCTCCATCATTATCCTTTTATATATGATTTCCAGAGAAGAATTTAAATGAAGTTTTGAAACAGGAAAAACTTTTGAAATAACAGAAGATAAATAGTTTGAATAAAGTCACACTGCATTAGGAACAGCAGAACTAGACAGAAGATAATTTTCCTTCCTTCAAATCCAATCATTTCTCTCCTAAAAGTCAGGTTTACAAAGATAAAGTATATTTTAAAATTATCATCACTTACAATAATATCAAAAATCATTTTGTATGTCTTACGAAGTTGAATTCTTTGTTTGGAAAACAGAAAAGGAACATGGATAACATCATAATTTTAGAGTTAAGCATGTGCTTATACATATATTTATACAAATAAGATAAATATTATTTCCTGTGAAGTCAACCTTATTTCATGTTTTTATAAACCCAGCTCATTATAAATTATAAATGTAAGATAATGATAATAAAGGATATTTAAGAAAATTGTTTATGTATTGAATATGTAGAAAGATTCAAAACAGTTTATAATTGATATTTCTCTCTATATATAATTATTAATATTTATCTAATTAGAAGAATGAGATAACCATTAGCTATACATATTTTTGGTTTTAAAATTGCTTTAAACAGCTTTTTATACCTTAAAATAAATGTTTTTCCATTAATATCTAATCACACTCTCAACAGAAGCTTGTGTAAAACAATCTCCATGTAAGTAGCATATAATGAAAAGGTTATGATGAGGACAATGCAAGCATATTAAATTTTTCTTGAATTTTTTCATAATTTATCATCTCATTTATTTTATATTCCAAGAGGAAAACTAAGATTCACTTTCCATATGGACCTGTAAAGGCCTGAACTTTCTCCACAAAGTGAAAAGATCCAAAAGTGAAAATGTGTCCTCATACCAAGCAGAGAGTGAGAGAATGGAAACCATTTGGGTTCTGGTCATGGTCAGCTATTCAGTTTTAAGAGTTGACATCAGTTTTCAGCAAAGCCAAATTACATTGCAATGGTTCCACACCTGCAAGTCTACCTGTTAATCCAGTGCACTTGGCCCAAAATTTGTGTTCTGCCAAAAGGTAGAATTTCTTCTTTGGTGGCCTTGCCTTGTCTGGTTGCTATGAAGCTTGGTGAATTTGACCTGCTCATCTCTCTGTTTAACTGTGCCATAATAACATGACAATGACACATTCAATACCATAGCCATAAACAAAGGACTCTGAAACTGTGTTTAGGAGCTTAGTTTCCTACAGAGATGGAAAGAAGGAATTCATGTTCTGAAATGCTATTGCCATCAACAATTTTTCTCATAAAGGCCTGAAGAAATGGCATCCAACTAATTTGATTCTATTATTTCTCCTGAAATACAGCTCTAGACAAGAAGTCATCTCATTGAGACAGAATAATCTGTATGACTCTCATTTCCATATGAATTGCAAGATTAAGGATGAGGATTTGTGCCTGGAGTCTCATAAGACTGATAAAAAGCGGCAGCACATATGTCAGGAGAAGGCACCTTAATAAAATGCAGGCTTTGGGGAGAACTGAGGCAGATGTGCAATATAAAAGTACTTTAGTTTCTCTCTTACTTAAAATGTGGAGCATCAACTTTTTATTTTATTTTATTTTTTTTTTATCATTTTATGGGTGGACTTCAGCACTAAGGGAAACACATTCTCTTTCTCACTGCCAGAAAAAAAAAAATTGAGAAATTCTGTGTGCTCTGCCCTGTCACAGTCCCACAGTGAGCCCTGAAGCATAAATTGTAGACAAATCCCACAGCAGTAGGAAGCCAGACAAATTGCCTTTATATATTTTAAAGCATAAAAGTTAAGAGAGGGTATAAGTAATAGAAAAAAAATCATATGAGCTGAGGGGCTGAGATGTAGTTGGTATGGCAACCATCACTTTAAATTTTTGGACCTTTGTGTAAAATAAAAATCTAGTTACATTTCCCATTAATGGGAACACATAACAAGGAACTTGCTGTATTACACCTGTGTAGACACTGGTATTAGAATACAGGGATTGAAACAATAAATTTAAGCAAAGTATTTTTTAAATTAAATATTGTATCCATTTTGATATCAAATAATAATCAGAAACTTAAGTTCCCAAATATATTGGGCTACATTTTTCTATAGTTAATTTATTTTCAGCAATAAATATGCATTTACTTAGTTACTTTCTCATTTGGCAAATATATATCACACAATCATTGATTATTTCATTCATGAACTGAGCCTATCAGTGAATAAAATTTCCAATTCTTAGGAGTTTTCACCCTGTAAAATTTGACACATTTAAAGCAAAATAAAAAGTGGCTATATAAAATTATGCTAGGCTGTCCTGAATCAAATGAAAAAGAATAAAGTAATGAAAGGAATCTAAAACATTGAAAAGATAAGTTTTAAGAGAAGTACCTCTGGGAGAAACTGAATTCTATGTAAAAGCACCAAAGGAGATGAAGAATGGTCAAGGGCATTCCTATGGGTTGTATATCTCGTGAGAACCTGAAAAAGCACCAAGAGACAGTGCAGTCAGACAGAAAAAATGCTAGTATCCTCAGGTTTGCATGGTCAAGAAAATTTCAGGGAAAACAGTTGGTAAGTTATCAGAGGTTATGAGTAGAATGTCCATAAGCAAGGGTCCAATGTCAATAAGGACGTTCTAGTACACAAGGCTGTAGCGTGACAAGAAAGGAGGCATGGGCTGGCCTTTTGGACCTCACTTCCTATGGTGGGATGCTTTGCTTGTTCTTGAGGCAGGTGGGAGGAGCTTGGTCCTGCCTCAACTTGATACACCATGCTTCGTCAACTCCCTATTGGGGCCTTACCCTTTGTGCAGGAGTGGATAGGGGTGGTAGAAAGGAGCTCGAGGGAGGAACAGAAGAATGAGGGGAAATGGTGGTTGGTATGCAAAATAAAAACATTAAAAATTTAAAAAGAAAGCAGGCATGAAGACCAGGTAGAACTAACACAGTTCTGATGATGTAATAATGATGCATGCCACACTGATACCCACAGAGTGACAGACAGCAGTGGGCTTAAGATGGTTTTGCTTTCAAATCCTAGTTTGTATTTTGATAGTTGAGTTTAATATATTAGTTGAGAGCTCTGCGGGAGCAGGAGTGAACCCAGATTAGGGACATTTGTGGAGTCCCTGAGCAGTGAGCTAGCTACCTGGGTTGAAGCAGACCTGAGACAGTGAACTCTAGAGGGGCAGTTACAAAAGAACAACTACTGATCAAGAGGCCAGAGCCAGTGACCACTGCGGGTCCAAGCATGAGAATGGGACCTCCTAGAAACTAAGCCTGAGCCAGGACCTCTGTGGTCTGGGAGTGAGTCTTGGACCTCCAAGGGAGTAGGCAGGAACCAGAGACCTCTGTGAGTCCAATAATGAGTCTGGGACCTCTGAGGGAGTAGGTCTGAGGCAGCTCTGTGGGTCTGGGAGTTAGTCTGGGACCTCTGAGGGAGTAGGCCTGAGCCAGGCCCTCTGTGGGTCAGGGCATACCCATGTCTGGGACTGCTAAGGGAGTTGATTGGAGCTAGAGACTTTTGTAGGACCAACCCCAATCCAGGGAACTCAGTAAGAAAAGATCAAGACCAGGGACATTTACAGAAACAGGTCTGAGCCAGCATCCTAGGTCAGATCAGGCCTGAGACCAGCAAACTCCATGGGAGCAAGTAAACCCCAGGGGTACTGAGTGACATCCAGAAACACAGATTGACCAATGGAGTAACTGGAACTGTGGCACTGACTGTACCACAAGAAGCAACCGTCTGAGCTTTGGATCCACTGTCACTTGGAAGATTAATCACCAGAGTCACTGACTGACCCAACTACACCAATTAGAGTAAATGATGAGTAGACAAGAATACATGCAACACCACAAAGAGAAACATGGCACCAGTAAAATCTAGTGACCCTACAACAACTAGACTTGAACAAACGAATATAGATGAAACAGAAGAAAATGACCTAAAAGATAACTTCAGGACAATGATGAAGATCCTTAAGGAGGAAATAAGAATTCCCTCAAAGAAATGGAGGAAAGGACAAAAAAAAAAAATGGAAGACATCAACAAACCACTTAAGAAAACCAAGAAAAAACAATCAAATATATGAAAGAAACTATTCTAGACTTGAAAACTGAAATAGAGAAAATGAAGAAAACACAAGCCTAGGGAATTATAAAAACAGAAATCATGAGAAAACGATCAGGAAGAAAAATGCAAACATCAATAGCAGAATACAAAATATGGAAGGGAGAATCTCAGGTGCTGAAGATACAATAGAGGAAATAGACTTCTCAGTTAAAGAAAACATTAAATCTAACAAAAGTTTAACACAAAATATCCAGGAAATATGGGACACCATGAAAATACCAAAACTAAGAAAAATAGGTATAGAAGGAGACAAAGTCCAACTCAAAAGCACAGAAAATATATTTAACAAAATCATACAAGAAAACTTTTCCAACATAAAAAAGATATGCCTATGAAGATACAAGAAGCATACAGAACATCAAAAAGACTGGATTAAAAGACAGTCTCCTTGCCACAAAATAATCATATCTCTAATCATACAGAATAAAGAAATAATATTAAGCTCTGCAGAGAAAAAAAGCCAAGTAACATATAAAAGCAGACCTATCAGAATTATCCCTGATTTCTCATTGGATACATTAAAATACAGAAGGTTATGGTCAAGCATTTTGCAGACACTAAGAGACCACAGATGCCATCCCAGACAACTTTACCCAGAAAAACTTTTAATCAACATAGAAGGACAAAACAAGATATTCCACGACAAAACCAGATTTAATTAGTACCTAGCCACAAACTCAACACTACAAAAATTAATAGAGGGAAAATTGCAACCCAAAAAAGTTGGCTACATCAACAAAAACACAGACAATGCCATAAGGTCATTTGCTCAAATATGTTCATAGCAGCATTGTTTGTCATAGCCGGAACCTGGAAACAACCTAAATGGCCCTTGATCAAAGAATTGATAGGGATATGTGGTACATTTACACAATGGAGTACTACACAACAGAAAAAAATAATGACTTCTTTTAATTTAAAGACAAATGGATTGAGCTAGAAAACATCATATTGAGTGTAGTAACCCAGACACAGAAAGACAAATATCATATGTATTCACTCATATGTGGTTTTTAAATATTAAGCAAGGAAAACCTGCCTGCAAATCATAATCCCAGAGAACCTTGACAACAATGAGGACCCTAAGATATATATATATATATATATATATATATATATATATATATATATATATATTCTACATGGGAAGTAGAAAAAGATAAGAACTCCTGAGTAAATTGGGAATGGGAACATGGAGACCATGGAGAGCTCTGAAGGTGAGGGGAGAGGCAGGAAGGAGAGCAGAGAAAAATGTAGAGTTCAATAAAAAAAGAAAATGGACTAGAAAAAAAGAAAGAAAAATATTAATTGAACATTGATTATAGGTTGTAAACTAAAAAAGCAAATAAATAAAAAATTCTTAATAAGAACCAGGATTTTGTTTTCCCCCCTAAATATCCAAAATCATGGAATTCTATTCATTTACTTATAAGGGAGGAACAAGAGCAGCTTGACAAGGTCCTGAAGGTAATAAGTATGAGTTGTCCTTAGTTGGCTGATCAGCGAGGTTAGTTGGAGGTAATATGTGTAACCATTACTTTACTTGGTATTCACACTTAGAGGATACGTCATACTACTCAAGAGGTAAGTGCGGAAGAGGTCTAAAATTGATTGTCAGTTTAGATGCAAGGTACTGGATCAGTGTTCTAAATAATACGTTCTTTTTTAAAATTTTTATTTATTTATTGAAGATTTCTGCCTCTTCCCCTCCACCGCCTCCCATATCCCTCCCCCTCTCCCAATCAAGTCCCCCCTCCCTCATCAACCCAAAGAGCAGTCCGGGTTCCCTGTCCTGTGGGAAGTCCAAGGACCTCCCACCTCCTTCCAGGTCTAGTAAGGTGAGCATCCAAACGGCCTAGGCTCCCACAAAGCCAGAACGTGCAGTAGGATCAAAACCCAGTGTCATTGTTCTTGACTTCTCAGCAGTCCTCATTGTCTGCTATGTTCAGCTAGTCCAGTTTTATACCATGCTTTTTCAGACCCAGTCCAGCTGGCCTTGTTGAGTTCCCGATAGATCATCCCCAATGTCTCAGTATGTGGGTGCACTCCTCATGGTCCTGAGTTCCTTGCTCGTGCTCTCTCTCCTTCTGCTCCTGATTTGGACTATCCTGAGTGAGGTAAGCCAGACCCAAAAAGAGGAACATGGGATGTACTCACCCATATTTGGTTTCTAGCCATAAATAAAGGACATTGAGCCTATAATTCGTGATCCTAGAGAAGCTAAATAAGAAGGTGAACCCAAAGAAAGACATATAGTTATCCTCCTGGAGATTAACTTTCATAGGGCGATGAAAGCAGACAGAGACAGAGACCCAAATTGGAACACCGGACTAAATAATACGTTCTTTTTTTTTTTTACCTGTATAAAGAAAATATTTAATGAAGTTTGCTCATTTCAAGTTCAGATTTCAGTGAATTTTCATCATGGTGGTGGCATGATGACGAGCAGGATGATGTGGTGTTTGTTACAACTTGGAATGCAGACCACAGGAAGTTGACTGACATGCTTGGCTGTATCCAGAACCTATTAAGCTTCCAAGCCCATCCAACATAGTAAAAATGGCAATTCTACCAAAAGCAATCTATAGATTCAATGCAATCCCGATCAAAATCCCATCAAAATTCTTCACAGATCTGGAGAAGACAATAATCAACTTTATATGGAAAAACAAATAACCCAGAATAGCCAAAACAATCTTATACAAGAAAGGAACTTCTGGATGCATTACCTTCCCTGACTTCAAACTCTATTACAGAGCTACAATATTGAAAACAGCTTGGTGTTGGCATAAAATCAGAGAAGTCGACCAATGGAATCGAATAGAAGACCCTGACTTTAACCCACAAACCTATGAACACCTGATTTTCGATAAAGGAGCTAAAAGTATACAATGGAAAAAAGAGAGCATCTTCAACAAATTGTGCTGGCAAAACTGGATGTCAATCTGTAGAAGAATGAAAATAGATCCATATCTATCACTATGCACAAAACTCAAGTTAAAATGGATTAAAGACCTCAATATCAGTCCGAACACACTGAACCTGATAGAAGAGAAAGTGGGAAGTACTCTACAGCACATGGGCACAGGAGACCACTTCCTACGTATAACCCCAGCAGCACAGACATTAAGGGCCTCATTGAATAAATGGGACCTCCTGAGACTGAAAAGCTTCTGTAAAGCAAAGGACACTGTCACTAAGACACAAAGGCAACCCACTGACTGGGAGATCTTCACCAACCCCGCAACTGACAAAGGTCTGATCTCCAAAATATATAAAGAACTCAAGAAACTAGACTGTAAAAGGCTAATCAAACCAATTATAAAATCGGGCACTGAGTTGAACAGAGAATTCTCAACAGAAGAAGTTCAAATGGCCAAAAGACACTTAAGGTCATGCTCAACTTCCTTAGTGATCAGGGAAATGCAAATAATACGTTCTTGATGTTGATTCATTTGGGCATATCACATTATCACATGTTGGCCTGTACTTACAGATCACCGAAATTTCTTTTCTTCTTCTTCTTATTATTATTATTAAAAATTTCTGCCTCCTCCCCACCTCCCATTTCCCTCCCCCTCTCCCCTCCCCTTTCCTTTCCAGTCCAAAGAGCAATCAGGGTTCCCTGTCCTGTGGGAAGTTCAAGGTCCTCCCCCTCCATCCAGGTCCAGGAAGGTGCGCATCTAAACAGACTAGGCTCACTCAAAGCCAGTACATGAAGTAGGATCAAAACCCAGTGCCATTGTCTTTGGCTTCCCAGACAGCCCTCATTGTCTGCCACCTTCAGAGAGTCCGGTTTGATCCCACTTTTTCAGTTCCAGTTGAGTTGGCCTTGGTGAGCTCCCATTAGATCAGCCCCACCATCTCAGTGGGTGGGTGCACCCCTCGCAGTCCTGACTTCCTTGCTCATGTTCTCCCTCCTTCAGCTCCTCATTTGGGTCTTGGGAGCTCATTCCTGCGCTCCAATGTGGGTCTCTGTCTCTATCTCCATCCATCGCCAGATGAAGCTTCTATGGTGATATGCAAGATATTCATCAGTACGTTATAGGAAAGGGCCATTTCAGGCTCCCTCTCCTCAGCTGCCCAAGGAGCTAGCTGGGGACATCTCCATGAATACCTGGGAATCCCTCTAGAGTCAAGTCTCTTACCAACCCTAAAATGGCTCCCTTAATTAAGATATCTTCTTCCCTGTTCCCATATCCACCCTTCCTCCATCCCTAAGGCACACTATCTGACCCATGCCCAGTGCTTGGCTCCACGCTACAGGTATCCTGTCAAGCATAAATTTTAGAGGTCCTTCTTTTTGATGCATTCTTGGATTTAGTTTGCAGATATTTTAATGATAATTTTTGCATCTAAGTTCATAAGCAAAACTGATCTGTAAATCTATTTTGTTGTTGGGTGTTTATGTGGTTTGGTTGTCAAGGTAACTGTAGCCTCGTAAAAAGAGCTAGACAATGTTCTTTGCCTTATCCAGCATCATCAAGTAGATTTCAGCATGGAGATGCAGGGATCATACAAAATAAGTGCATTGGTAGATGGAATTCACCATATAAACAAATTGAAAGGCAAAAGTAGCATGATCATCTCATAAGATATAGAAAAGGCCTATGACAAAATTCAGAACACTTCATGATAAAAGTTCTGGAGATATTAGGGTTATAAGGATGTTCCTCCAAATAATTATGACAGTTTACAGCAAGCACACAGGCAACATCAACTTAAATGGAGCAAAAATCAATGCAAGTCCACTAAAATTAAAAACAAGATAAGCTGTGCACTCTATACTTACCCAAGATACTGCTTGAAATCTTAGCTAGAGCACTAAGACAACTAAAAAAGAAAGAACAAGTGGGTGCAGATTTGAAAGGAAGAAATCAAAGTATCTTTATTTGCAGTATATACAAGTGACCCTAAAATTTCTCACCAGGTTGGAGAGATGGTTCCGCAGTTATGAACACTGACTGCTCTTGCAAAGGACTAAAATAAATGTTTTTAAGGATGAAACAAAAAAGCATTGCCTTAATAATTCTCTATCCATTTTTGTTTTCATTGAAAAGAGATATGTGGTGTCCCCCAAAAAAGCAAGAAGGAGGCCAAGACCCATATGTAAAAGCAAAGAGCCTTTATTTCTTTTTGGTTTTGTTTATTTGTTTACTTTGATGTTTCGCGACAGGAATTCTCTATACATCAAGTATGAACTTGGACTCTCCATGTGTCCTATTATTGGTGCTTAGAGAGCCCTGAGCACAGTTAGGGTGGGATTTTTATAATAACAAAGGTTGGGGTGATGGATTTCTAAATTTCAGGACCCCTGATTAGTTGACATTTGTCTAGGGGTTCCCTGGTAAAAAAGGATTGGGTGTGTGCTGGGTTAAGAAACATCAAGTGATTCTATCTACAATAGTTCAAACTTTAGGAATTTCCTTTGGATGGTCTGTACCTGGGTGGTGTCTGGGTCATCTATCTGTGATATTTCTTGGAGCCAGCTATTGCCTTAGGGTAAATGGAGTCTCAGACCTACCTTGCTGTTGGTCTCTCTAGAGCCTTTCTTGGCAGGTGTGTATTAAGCGCCCTTGGTCCTACAAAAATCAGATCTCAAGTTTCCTTTTGTATTTCAGATCCTTATTGATGGAGGTATGTTAATCTCACCAGTTATTATAACTTTTGCACCATAGAAAAAAACGGCTGACCCTTAAGAATCCCCATTGGGTGTTTCCTATGTGAAGCCTATTCAGGCTCTTCAAGGTTTTTTGTCTTTTACGAATAGAAGGATACCTCATTGTTCTAAAGTTTTCTCATCCCAAATGTCTTATATTGCGTCTTACAGCTTTAAAAACAACAATAACATATTAATCATTTTTAATACTGTTTCTACATTATTCAAACTTACAATGAAAAAAATAGATTTTCCTTTTCTATTTCCTCACATTCATGCAAATGGAAATTACTCCTGAACTGCATTTAATTTTAAATCCAATAAGAGCAAATGGGAAGTTAATAAGGACATTTTCCTTAAAGTCTGTACCTCTGAAACAGGTACAGAGATCAATGGTAGATCCTTTACTTCATAAAACTGAACTATTAATCTGTATCTTTCATGTGTATTATCATGAAATAATTCTTGGCAAATCATAGGAACTGGCTGACTTGCAGCCATACAATACATGAATGACTGTGGACTTGGCCACTTTGAAGTTCATTTCTTCATGGCCAAATAGGTAAAAATGAGAAAGAGCACTCACTTTTAAACACTTTATAAATGTGATCAATTTTATAAATGAAGTGACCCTCCTCATGAAGCTGACTGCCTTGTGACAGCTCACAAAGGCTCTGGCTCACTCAGCTTGATTTCTCCATCGCCAACACTCTGTACCAATTTGGGGATTAATGCTCATGGAATCTGCCTTAAGCAGTAGGATGGAAAATAAATTGGGAGCATGATAAGAGACAAGAACCTGAGGTTTTCTCAGTGATACACATACAATTTCTGACTTTCCCACTGTTCTGTGTGTTATCCACAGAAGATTAATATTCTTAGTTTGCAAGAGGAATCTAATCTTCACAGCCTGTCTGGTATCTAAAGAGGCTTGTCTAGGAAAGGGCTATACATTTTCTCTCTAATGTGTCTGTTACACCTGCAAATCATGCCTCCTGAAGCCACCATCCAGATGTTTTTTTCTCCTCTTGTGGTTTCTACTTTTGTGAACATTTTCCTCTGTGTTTTGAGATTTTTTAATCCATAAGTAAAATCACCAGTTAAATTCTCAAAATTATTAATCATCACTTACTGATTGGTTGCTCCTTTAATTCAGTACCCTTCTTTATTCCTCAAAAAAATAATAGCTTTAAAGAACTTTTGGAGGTTGTTCACACAAACAATTGCATTTCTGTAAATAATCACGTTTCTTGTGTATGTCAGTGTGCTTTATTTAAAGCACTCTCCTCTTTAAAAATTTTCACTAATTGCAATATGAGCTCATCTGTTTTTTGTTTGGTTTTGTTTTTGAGACTAGTGGTTTCTTGACTTGCTTTTTTTTTTGCCAAAATAGTGGCAGTTCTAAGAGTAGAGAATATCTGGTGGCTGCTGACCCCTGCAGAAGAATTTATTCTGCATCCAGGAGTTAACTGAAGGTGCTGGCAAGCTCCCCCTTAAAGATATGTTGAGTACCTAGAATGTAGTTTCTTTTCTCCTATAGTTCTTAGCAAAACCTCAAGACCTCTTGTTGATGCTCACAGGTAGCTGTGTAAGGCCTGCTAGATCTTTGCTCATTTTAGGTTTAGAGACTAATTTTCTTTCTGCTTTTGGCCCATAGAATGATGCCAAGTCTCCAAGTTCTCATGCCAGGGAGGAAACATTGAGCCTGGGTTTCTTTTTCATCAAGACAACAACACATTTTCAAGCCATACTCAACCACCTAGTGTTTTCTGGAATTGGCAATCTCCTGGCAAGGTTAGATGCTTGATAATGACACTGTATGGAATCTATAGTCCTTAAGTGTTGCTTATGAATGAGCAAAGGATAGCTTACATTCCTTAAAATTGAACCAACATGCTTGTCTCATCTCATTATTGATGCTTGGCATGCTCTCGTCTCATCACCTCTCTGCTCTGTAAATGCTGCTCATTCTTCTGCACTCACCTCAATTCATCTCCCAATCTTTGCAGCACTTTGACTTCGTTTTTGTTTGCTAACATATATTTGCATGTCTTATAAATTTTGTATGTAATCATTTTTTCTGACATAAAACATATTTACCACAAGCTATACTAGTTTATAAAATCAGGTGTATGTTAAA
Organism: Microtus oregoni; assembly: GCF_018167655.1. Taxonomy (NCBI): domain Eukaryota; kingdom Metazoa; phylum Chordata; class Mammalia; order Rodentia; family Cricetidae; genus Microtus; species Microtus oregoni. Next base: position 32,853,789 of record NW_024543065.1, read on the forward strand.
TGTTACTGTTTATAGTAGCATTCTGTGCACAGACTTCAGACAGGCCTCTAATGCATGATGCTGGAGCAGGGCTCTGGACTTCGATGACCTACACGGCATGTACTATGGATTCAAGTCATGAAAGTAGAGCACAGTTCTTCTAAGTTTTGAAAATAACCCCAGAAAGAAGCATTTTTAAATGAAAATTATTGCCTTAAAAATACCGTGCTAGTCAGGGAAGTACCCAGCAATCATATCAGTCCGTTATCAATGCGTGAAGACTGTGGGTCTTATTCCTCACATCTCAACTTTCACCAGGAAGTAAAAGATAAGTTTGTTTGACATGAGATCAAACTCCTACATTGGCTACCAAAAGTTAATTTTTTTTTCCTTTGTGCTTTTCATGTTTTTATGTATCCTCAGTTTCAGGTTTACTAAAGGGTATACATTCTTTTTTAAAAAATATTTATTTATTATGTGTACAATATTCTGTCTGTGTGTATGTCTGCAGGCCAGAAGGGAGCACCAGACCACATTACAGATGGTTGTGAGCCACCATGTGGGTGCTAGGAATTGAACTCAGGACCTTTGGAAGAGCAGGTAATGCTCTTAACCACTGAGCCATCTCTCCAGCCCCAAGGATCTAAACTTTTGATCGCAATCTTTGACTTGTTCTCTAAATCTGAACATTTTATAGCTAATGCATCTATCACAAATATGTGAACTCAATAAAACTACATGAATCTCACATTTATTCCTCTGACATAAAAATTACCATTCTTATGAACTCAGTTAAATATCAAATAAAGCAGTTATGTGAATGAAGTGAGTCAAAATAAGAAAGAGATAAATGAGAAGCTTTCCTCTTAGGTATCTCTGCATGAAAAAGACCATTTCATTAACTCTTCACTCTCTTAGATGATCAATATGGGTGTTATCTGGGTCCATGGTATTTCTAATTAAAATTACATGTTATTTATTTAGTGTTTAGGAGTGTAGGTGATGGCATATTTATGCATGAACATGTGAGTGTCTTGTCACATATGTGGAAATCAGAGAACTTGTGGGAGTCTATTTTTTTCTTTCACCATGTGGAAGCTAGGAGTTCAACCTAGGTCATCAGGGTAGGGAGCCACTGTTACCCAATGAGCCATCAGGTCCTCTGCCTGTCTGTGACATTTCTGATAGGATTTCTAATGCTCAGATTGGAAATGTCATACTGATACGGGATCCTGTATGAACTTCTGTCTTGGTTCTCAAAGGGAGAAAACTTTTGTTGCTTTCTTTAGAGCTGAGAGAATGGATTTCTTTTCCCCTCTGGTTTCCTTTCTTCTTGTAAGAGATCTTATTGTGCAGCCTTCAATTTAGGCTGAAAATTTTCTCAAGTTGCTGTTTCAGTGGAAATCTGCGTCTGTTTGCTTGCTTAGTCATATTTTTAGAAGAATTATGTCACTGAATCTTTTTGGAAGTGATTGCCATATTCCTTCTAAATGTTTGGTTTCAATTTGTTCAGTACTTTAGCAATGTTATTTATTTATTCATTTTATGACAGTAAACTTTTAAGCCACATTTGAAATGACTTCCCATATAAGGGTAAAGTAAAAGGCAGAGTAAAGTTTACAGAAATTTTTTTTATATGTAAGGGGGAGAAGCGGATTGGTGGTTTAAATAAGAATGTCATTCAAAGGTTTATATATTTTAATGCTTTGTCACCGGGGATAGTAGCACTATCTGAGAAGGATTAGGCAGGATGACTTTTTAAAGAAGCTGTGACCTTGTAGGAGAAAGTATGTCATTGGGAGTCCCAGTGTCGCTCTCTTCCTGCTGCCATCGGGTTTAGAGTAGAACTTTCATCCACTTCTCCAGCACCATGTTGCCTTCATGCTGCTATCCTTTCCACCATTATAATAGACTAAACCTCTGAAACTGTAAGCAAGCGTCTTATTTCATAAGACTTGTCATGGTCTTAATGTCTCTTCACAGCAATAAAAAACTCACTAAGACAGAAATTGAAACCAGGGAGCATGGTATTGCTGTGACAGGCCTGTCAATGCTGTATATTGATAAAATAGGAAAGATATTGGAACTTTGGGCTAGAAAATCAGTTGAAAGCATTAAACCAATAGGAACATGGAAAAACAGCCTTGTTAAGAGTAATGTAGATTATGATTGCCTAGCTCAAAAGGTTTCAGAGGGGAAGAATATTAGAGAATATCCTAAAGACCATTTTTGTGATATTTAGACAAAGAATGTGGCTGCTTTCTACCCTTGTCAAATATGTGTGTGTGTGTGTGTGTGTGTGTACAAAAAACCCACATTTCTATATCTGTCTAGGGCTAAATAGAAGAGGTTTTGAATTGATGGCCTTGGGAGAAGTCCTTTCGAGGCACCCTAGTGTTGACTCTGTTTTGTAGTTATTAGTTGTCACTCTTATGTAGATCTATATGTCAATATAGATCCATGTTGAGCAAGGAAGTACAAAATATACAGTGTGAAGATAAAAGAAACAACACCAGAAAGTGTAATGGAGCTAAGTCTTGTCCTCAAGGAGATAAAAAGATTTTTTTTTTTTGAAAAAAGGCTGATGCTAAATGTAATAAAGGTATTGGTGACCTCAGGGAATGACACCACCCAGCTAAAGTTCCTTGTGAAAATGAATTTAAAAAAAAAAAGCTTAGATTAGACAGTGAAGGAAACCATCAACAACAGAGAGTTAATGAAAATGTATTTGAACAAGAGGGCCATTGTGTGACGCTATGAAGGTGTTACCTGAATTTTGTTACCGATTTAATAATATTGGGGATGCCAGAACCATGGAATACTAGCCAAGGAAAGCTGCTAACAGGGAGTAGAACTAGCCTTAGAGAAAAGAGTATGTTGCCATCAACAAACCAGAAAGGAGTTGGAGATCTAAAAAGTGTTTTGAAATCAGAATGGAGTTGCAGAATTTGGAGTTTGCTGGCTCATTTTCAATTTTCCTTTGGTCTAGAGTTTCCTCACTATGCTCCATTTCCTCCCCTTTGGAATGGTAATGTACAAATTTGTGTCATTGTATGTTGGTAGAATGTGGTCTGCTTTCTGATTTTGATTTTACATGTGCTGCAGTTAAGAGATTACCACGAGTCACAGAGAGATTTTGAATTTTAGATTTTTAAACATCGGTGAAGCTATACTAGACTATGGAGACTTCTGCATTATGATACTGCTTCATGCCGATGGAGGCCAGGGTGTAGAATGTGATGGTTTAAATAAGAATGACCTTCATAAGCTTATTGTTTTGAATACATGGTCATTATGGAGTGGCACTACTTAAGAAGGAAGAGGAAATGTGGCCTTATTGAAGTAGTTTTGGCCTTGTTGGAGGAAGTCTGTCTCTAGGTGTAGGCTTTGACCTTTCAAAAGCTTGTGCCAGGGCCATTGGCTTAGTGACTGTGGATCCAGATGTAAACTCCTCAGTTACTTCTCAGTACCATGTCTACCTGCATGCAGCCATGTTTCCTGCCATGACAATAAAGAACTAAACTTTTGAAATTGTAAGCAAGTCCCATTTAAATGCTTTCTTTTAGATGTTACCGTGGCCATGGTGTCTTTTCATAGCAATGAAGCACTGACTAGACAGGTGACAATAAAGCATTATTAGCACATCTGGCTCACCTAGTGATGCAGAGGTATTATACCTCTATTTTACATATGAGACAAACAAAGCATAAGAGCTCACCTTGTTATGACTCAGTGCTATCCTGTGGAGGACAGAAATTCAAACTCAGGTGGTCTATTGGGCCCTCAATAACTTTAACATTGAAATATACTACTTTCTACTAAACAGGTTAAGATGTTTTTAGTGTCAGAATGGATATCCCTTATTGATTATTTAACATTATTAAATATATAAAGGGATGAGGTTTTTGGGGATTATTTTAGGCTAAATCTTTACAAGATCATTTTAGAATGTCTACTTTATCCAACTCAATGCTAAAGGAAATTCATATCAAATAAGGTAATTTAAATCTTTGAATCTACAGGGCCACAAATAAACATTACCCCAACAACTCACTTTATTCTAAGGAGCTTGAAAACACCTCATCTCGAAAGAAAATCCTTTTACTTAGGTAAAGTTTTCTTTTTTTTTAAATTTATTTATTTATTAAAGATTTCTGTCTCTTCCCTGCCACCGCCTCCCATTTCCCTCCCTCTCCCCCAATCAAGTCCCCTTCCCTCGTCAGCCCAATGAGCAATCAGGGTTCCCTGTCCTGTGGGAAGTCCAAGGAACCCCCATCTCCATCCAGGTCTAGTAAGTTGAGCATCCAAACTGCCTAGGCTCCCCAAAAGCCAGTACGTGCAGTAGGATCAAAAACCCATTGCCATTGTTCTAGAGTTCTCAGTAGTCCTCATTGTCTGCTATGTTCAGCATGTCCGGTTTTATCCCAGGCTTTTTCAGATCCAGGCCAGCTGGTCTTGGTGAGTTCCCGATAGAACATCCCCATTGTCTCAGTGTGTGGGTGCACCCCTCCCGGTTCTGAGTTCCTTGCTCGTGCTCTCTCTCCTTCTGCTCCTGATTTGGACCTTGAGGTTTCTGTCCGGTGCTCCAATGTGGGTCTCTGTCTCTGTCTCCTTTCATCGCCTGATGAAGGTTAATATTCAGGAGGATGCCTATATGTTGTTCTTTGGGTTCTCCTTCTTATTTAGCTTCTCTAGGATCAAGAATTATGGGCTCAATGTCCTTTATTTATGGCTAGAAACCAAATATGAGTGAGTACATCCCATGTTCCTCTTTTTGGGTCTGGCTTACCTCACTCAGGATAGTGTTTTCTATTTCCATCCATTTGCATGCAAAATTCAAGAAGTCCTTGTTCTTTACTGGTGAGTAGTACTCTAATTTGTATATATTCCATACTTTCTTCATCCATTCTTCCATTGAAGGGCATCTAGGTTGTTTCCAGGATCTGGCTATTACAAACAATGCTGCTATGAACATCGTAGAGCATATACTTTTGTTGTATGATAAGGCCTCTCTTGGGTATATTCCCAAGAGTGGTATTGCTGGGTCCAGGTGTAGGTTGATCCCGAATTTCCTGAGAAACCGCCACACTGCTTTCCAAAGTGGTTGCACAAGTCTTACACCTGACAGAATGGCTAAAATCAAAAACACCAATGATAGCCTTTGCTGGAGAGGTTGTGGAGAAAGGGGTACACTCATCCATTGCTGGTAGGTAAAGTTTTCTTTAAACACTCTAGATCTGTATGGACCCCAAGGGTTGTATTAATAATCCAATTAAAACTGCTTACTTCTGTCTATAGGAGAACCCAGCATTGTCCTTTACAACAAATTCCTATTCTCGATTTAGTAAAATGCTCTGGTATGCTCTTATTTTATTTAAATGGCCCCAGGAGTACCCATTCCATTGTGATATTAACAGTTCTTGGAATCCCAGACTATAAAATATTGTCCTTCTCTGAAATAGAGGTGGGAAAGAATGGTCAGAGCAGTGACACAGGTGCCCATGAGGGAAACAGTAACACGGGTACCCTTCCTCAGAGGATAATCTGTAGGGTAAAGTGTCATTTTTCTCATATTCTTTTATTTTTTCTAACTTGGATAAAATCTGCAGACCGCACCATGAAAAATGTAAAATCTGAGCCTTATTAAAATTTCCAGTCTTGGTTTCTATAACAAGGAGACTGTGAAGTGGGTACAATAGAGATCAACAATGACAATTTCAAATAAGAAGAGCTGCCCAGGAGTGAGGAATCATTTAGTGCGAAACAGAGAAGATTGGGAAATAATTTAAACATTGTTCAAAGATATGAAGAAAAATTATTCATCTCCTTTCCATTGAGAGCAAAACAGCAGGAGACCGGTTCTCACTGCTGTCTGGGGAATTCATGTTATTACACGAAATAGTTTCTTCAGGCAAAAGTTTTGATGTATTTTTTTCAGGAATTCATTGTTGAAAGAAGGTTGTAGGTCTATTTTTCTGAAGGCCTCTAAACTCAAATGTTTCCTCATCAGTTTGGTATGGTTGAAATATGATTCTTTAAAATATATACAGAGGAAAATGACAACATTTGCTAAATTCTTAAGACCTACAGATACTCAGATCATTGTTTCTACAAAGTTATTGGAATTAAATATTAGACTAAGTTAATAAAAATGTTCTTTTACTCCCCTATCTTTTAAAGTAAAATATTTTCATATGTAATGTATACAGAAATTTATGTTTTATGTATGAACATGGAGAAATTTGGATGATAAAAGTGTAAATAAAACATCTGTAGGGAAACACTCTGAGATACCGTGCAACATAAACTTGACCTTGCAGATTCAAGACTCAACCCCCAAATTCAATCAAGGCACTTTATTATCAAAATAAGCATGGTAAAATTGACTTATGCCATTCTGAAATGTTCCACCAAGGGATCCTGCTGGCTTGCTTGCTCTCCCCTCCCTGTACACATGCTCTTTTTCACTAGAACTGCTCAATGAATGCTTAAAGAAGGGATGGTGGCTGTTCTCCTAGCTCATCTAGGTAGTCCCTCTGGTGTTGTAGGAGTGCGGGGCCCCTTTTTTGGTCCTGGCTGCCTGGCTAGCTTAGCCCCCGAAATTATCACATGGAAATTGTATTAATTAAATTACTACCTGGCCCATTAGCGTTTATTTAAAACATGTCTGACAGAATACAGACAATTTTCCCACACCACTTTTCTGTAGCTTGGGGGCCTACTAGTTGGGGTTTCTGTCCTGTCCAGTTCCCACAGCTGGTAAGCCCCAAAGAAAATCACACAGAGAATCTATATTAGATATAAACTGATTGGCCCATTAGCTTAGGCTTCTTATTAGCTCTTGTAGCTTATATTAACCCATTATTTTAGTATATGTTACTTCCTCCTTCCTAGAATTCTCCTGTTCTCATCGCCCTGCCTCTACTTCCTGTCTGGTTGAACTACCTATACCTCCTACCTGGCCAATCAGTGTTTATTTAAATATGATTGACAGAATACAGGCAATTCTCCTGCACCACTCTGGATTCAGTCAGCTTCTTAAAAGCTATTGTTCACTTTTTTTGTGGACATTTTCTTGTCCCCTTAGTTGTGGATAACATTTATTTAAAAACATGTTTTTCTGGTACTCCCTACAATTTATGATCAAACAATGTTATTTTCCACTTTCAAAGACATGGAAACCTTATTAATTAGGACAGTTAATATTATCAATTTCAGGCTTGTAATAATTTAGAAAGGGGCTGATTGAAATTATTTCTACTTGGAGAATCTTTCCCTGAAATTATCCTAAATTGCAGCTTGAGCTAAATTGCAGGAGGCATGCTTAAAATACTTAAGTGAATGGGTGATTTTGAGACACTTTCCTAAACGCCCACATGCTTACAATTTACTTGCTAACTTGAAATCATTTTTACTTTTTTCAACAGAGTGTCTTGGCAGCTCTCAGAGTTTGTTAGCTGGAGTATCTTAGTTAAAATTGATGTATTTACATTGTGTTTTCTACCCATTTGTGACTTCTTTACCTGACACTGTTAACACTTCAGCACAGTTTTGTACTGCAACACAGTTACTACAAGCGAACTGCTGAATGTGTCCAACTTTTAAGGTGTCTCATGAAAATTCTTTTATATACAATCTTTTTTGAGGTAGCCATCCTTTAAGCTTCTATTGAGGATTTCTTGTTTACATATGATCTAGGTTCTTTTCTGTGGCTGTGATAAACACAATGACCAGAAGCAATCTGAGGGAAGCCAAGGTGGAAGTCAAGTCAGAAGCTCTCTAGCAGAAACCACAGAACTCTGCTTACTGACTTGCTTCCATGTTCAAGTTCAGCTACCTTTTCATGTACTCTAGGACCACCTTCCTAAGGATGGTAATGCCCACTGAGGCTGGGTCCTCCTCCATTATTTAGCAATCAGAAAAATATTCCACAGACCTGCCCATAGGCCACTCCAGTGAAGGCAATTGTTCACTTCAAGTCCCTCTTCTCACATGTTTGGATCAAGTTGACAGCTGAAGTGAATGAAGACAATATCGTCCCTTGGAGATATTTATTGACTACTAAGTCATGCCAAGCACTGCAATTGATCTGGCAGAAATAAGAGATTTAAGGCAAGCAGATTTACTGGCCCACAAAAGCTAAATAGAGGATATAGTTAATGAGATAAACATAACTGAAATAAACACAATCAAATATTTGATAATGTTATTATAGAAGTATTGAGTTATCTGAACTTAAATGAAGACAGTTTAGAAAAGGGGAGGTTTTCAAAAAAAAATAATCAATTTAAATACTGCTCCCAGGTAATAATGGGGAAGATTCTGTTGCTAAGAGATTTCCATCTGTGCTAAACTCCAGTGGTTTCAGAGAATTAAGCGTAGATATGGCTGAATGGATTATCATATGAGAGGAAAAGTTACAAACAATGAGATTGTAGGTTGACCAGCAGTTGTAACATGAAGGACTATGCGAGTTCCATTAAGAAAATTGTATCACAAGGGTATAAGGTTCTCAAAGCATTTTGGAAGAGGTATCATGGTAAAATTAATTTTTTTCCATAAATATTACTATATCTAGCATGTAGGAAATGACTGAAGAAAACAAAAATAAATTCATCAAAATAGGAGAGGGTTCAATCCAAGAAGTATCAGTATATCTTAATAATGATTCAGAAATATCAAGATATTAGAGAGAAATATTGAAGCAGTGATTGTTATTTGCAGGATATGGAATAATGAGGCTGAATAGTAGGAACACTGTGTCTGTACATGGGAGTATCGGTACATGGGACAGAAGAATTAAAAATGTACATATCATGCTTAATTGAGACTAGTCTACTAATGATCCAGTCTTGGAGAAACCAACCACCTGTGGTTCCTAAAGCTGTAGAGATTAAACAGAAATGGAAACCCCAGTAGCAGAGCACCAGGAATGTTCAAATATCATAGAGAAGACAATTTTTTTTTTTCGGGACAGGGTTTCTCCGTAGCTTTTTGGTTCCTGTCCTGGAACTAGCTCTTGTACACCAGGCTGGCCTAGAACTCACAGAGATCCGCCTGCCTCTGCCTCCCAAGTGCTGGGATTAAAGGCGTGTGCCACCACCGCCTGGCTGACAATTTGGTTTTTAAACCACCCACAGGTTACTCATTTCTGAGCTCAGAGCTTCGTTGTTTAGAAGAGAACAATTTACTAAGAGGAAATTGATTATAATTTTTTCAAATGTTGTATTTTGAAGAATTTGAAGCAGTTATCAAGTAAAGGGAGTATTATTTCTAGTGGGAGAAATATGGATGCTTTCAAATGTTGAGGGAGGGGTAGTATCCTCTCAGGAAGGACAGGGATGGCTTTCATTATAGCAGGGATGTTAAGGAGGGAATGGATAAGAACTGTTGAGGACCTTCCTGCCTCAATGTCCTCCTCTGTGGCTTACTTAGTTGAGTCTCGGTGTAACATAGTTGAGCCTTGGGAAGGTGTAGAGACTTTGGTGTCTTACTTTCTGCAACGGTCTTGCTATTACTAATTGTTTCTAAGTACCATCAAAGCAGGGGGTAACAGTTTATGACCTTTTCAACCAGGAGGTTGGAGATCTTGCTAATGAAACAGATTTTGAAAATGACATTTAACCATAACCATAATCATAGCCATAACCATATGACTCACCCCAAATATAACCTTCAAACACACCCTGAAATATAGTCTGTTAATTAATAACAATGGGATGATTTACCTTAGATTAGTTTCAGGCGCATGAGCAATAAAGCAGAACTGTGGCCCTAGAGGAATTTTGCTCCATTCCTTTGCTTTGAACAACATTTCCATGATACTTGTTATCCTGTTTGGGTTTCATTTCATTTTTGAGTAAGAGGATAAGGCACTGAGAATGCATGGCAGAGGCTCCAAGCACTGTTACTATTATTTGTAAACTGAGCTCTTGAAGGATTTAAGATGTCACAAAACATATTTCTGCTAATAGTTCATTAACACAGAATTTAGAATTATATATATGAACTTAGGGTAAATCCAGTTACACTATTGAAATGTGCTAGCATTTCTACCTTTTTTTCTTTAAGGAGACGGGTAAAGTCAAATAATAAACATCGACCAAGTTCAAAACTTCTCAAAACACTGTTTCAATTATTTTTGCTTCCTGCTGCCACTCAGTGTAAGCACCGTAGGAAACTACATTCTTTATTTTCCTTATGTCTCTGTCTTTAACTTCATGTCTACTGTTTGAAATGTTACAACTTTAAATAAATGTTTTCAAAGTGTAGTCCACAGTTGTCATATGCTATTCTCATCCTTACTGAAACTCTGCTTCCATCCATCCTCACCTCCTAAGACACAAATCCTTACCAAGCACCTATCCCTCCTCAGTTTCCTTTTCAATAAACAATTAATTGGTGCTTGAGCTCACTTTGGGAAATTTATAAGGAAAAGAAAAGAAACTTGAGAAAAGGTAGTGGATTTTTTTTTCTGTTTTCTTTTTTTTCAACACAAGCAGATCTGGAGTTTTATTGCCCCTCCTGCTAAAGATTGACTATTGGAGAATAGTGTGGTGTGCCCACGAATGAGATTGTGCACAGACATGCAGTGCTCCAGGCTATTGGGGAACAGTGTGGTATGCCCAAGAACCAGTCTATGCACAGACACACACTGCTCCGGGTGTGGAGTCTGACTCCAAGGTGCTAGTTGACAGCTTGTATTTGCTTACTAACAATTCCTCAGCAGGGAGGTGTTTGGGTTTGAAATCAGAGAAGTTGATGGACATGTGAAAGTTAGTTGTCCATTGGCACCATTCTTATCAACACTGAGAACTGTGCATATTGGCAACATGAGCCTCATCCAGAAAAATGCTCTTCAAAGCAGAACTCTCTTATTCTCTTCCAACAAAATTATTTTACTTCTCATTTTTTTCTGGGACTGAATATAGTGAAACTTGACAGTGAGCCAAAATCATATAGTATCTTCTTTATATATATTTATAGCCATTCTTCATTCTTTTCATGGAATGTATGTTTTCATGTTTCTTAAAAATATTCAAAGAAATCGCACAACAGTTTCTTAGCATCCATTCTTCATAACTAACACTTCATTTCTTCACAAAATTAAGATACTCATACAACTTTGATTTCTGACCACATCTCTTTCTTTTTAAAGAAGGTATAGTGGTGTAGGGGTGATGTGGGATTTCCTTTTGTGTGCCGTGAATACCATTGATTAATAAAGAACTGCTTTGAGCCTATGGCAAGGGCAGAACAGAACTAGGTTGGGAAAGGTAGGCTGTTTGCTGGGAAAAAGGCAGCAGAGTCAGAGAGAAGCCATGGAGCCCCTGCCAGAGATAGACATGTCGAACCTGTGCTGGCAAGCCACCGCCATGCGGCAATACATTGATTAATGAAGAAGGGTTAAATTAATATGTAAGAGTTAGCCAAGAAGCTAGAGCTAATGGGACAAGCAGTGATTTAAATAATACATTTTCTGTGTGATTATTTTGGTTCTGAGCGACCTCCCTTTAACATGGGGAGAGGTGGACAGAGAAAAGAGGGTTATTAAAATATGTATGGGTTTCTTGTCTGCATGTATGTTTGTGCATGACATGTATGCCTGGTGCCCACAGAGGTCAAGGAGAGCATCAGATCCCTGGGGCCTACTGTGACTGACAGTTGTGAGCACTACATTGGTGCTGGGAATTGAACATGGGTCCTCTTATACAGAATTCAGTGTTCTTAACTTCTGAGCTATCATGCACTCCACTGTTGTGTTTCATGCTCAAGGTCAGGTCCAACAGATATTGACACCTCTGAAACCATGAGTCAAATCTTTCCTGCATTAAACTGTTGTCCTGAGATATTCACTTCAATAACAGCAATGTGACAAACACTCTACACTAATAATGGAGGTCACATCACTGCCTGGTTATGTGCTTCAATTAAATTTTCCAAAAGAATGAATGCTTTCCCCCCCCCCCCCTTAAAATCTGAGTGTTGAATCTCCAGCCACAGGCAGAGTGGGTTTCTTTTGGAAGGGTATGAGACTTTAGTTCCACTGAATTTGTGTCCTATTTGGGTCTCCTATTGTGAGGAAATATCAGAGACCTTTGGTTTCTCTTTTTATTTCTTTTTCTTGTAACGACCAGAAGCCCATGTGAAGTCATAGTTAGATGATATACCCTTATAAGCCCCAAATGCCCATTAGACACTGATCCAACTAAAATCCATCTAAAAATACTTCTAGCTCCTGGAATTATGGGAAAGTAATTTCTGTAATTTAACACACTCATGGTATTTGGTTATGTCAACTGAAAGACAATATAAACTATGTACATTATCCTTATAGCCACACTATGACTCAAAATGACTTATTAATTAAGTCACTTACTGAGTTCCTTGGCTTTAGGAGGCCATTCAGATGGCTAGGGTTAGTTTGACTTTGTTAGCTCTTTTCCTTTGGTGTTTGTGTCATTGTATTCCATAAGACAATATGAATAAATCTTTAGTATTCTAAAGTTATTGAGAGATTTTACTCTTAGCTATTGATCATTTGGAGGAGGGGCTCAGTGAAGTTTTGTTCGCATGCAGAAATATATCACAGAAAGAATACTGCTTAGCAGCTATTAGGAAAAGATATTTATAGCAATATGTTAACTTGGAAGTTCATCAGCAGTCTATCCACTGCCTATATGTAAATACATAAAGTTCAAGATCAAGCAGGACTTCAGTATCTGCTTGCTTTTTCCATCAGTTTCTTTATTCACTCCTCTTATAAGACCCTTTATTTAGAAATAAATATAAAATTATTGGCAGTTCCCAAATACTGGAACATAAACCTGGCAAAACTAAGAAAATGTTGCTTATCCACTTTATTGTCTGGGAAATCTTCCTTCCACCATCTGTCTAGGATATAAACACACCCTTTGAGTCAGTGACACTGTACCTAAAGACCACATATGAGCTTAACCTAAAGTACAAGCCACCTATAATGACAAGGCTCTGAACATGCACACATCTGAGACCCTGGAAGAAGACCTCAGAGAGACTAACTCCGGCACCACAGAGAAGAGTGGAAGACTCTCTTACCCAGTTCCTCATTTGCTTTCAAGTGGTCTTTCTCTGTCTTCTACTGTCTTTATATACATTGTTTATTACATCACCTCTCTTTACCTTTGCAATACTAACTATTTAATGTTCAGATTAGTCATTCAGTGCCCAAAGCTCTGCAGTGCAAAAGTTCAGCATTAATCAAATATATTTCATACTCTGGGGCTACAAGTTAAATGACAGCTATACTGCTAAGCAGAAACTTCTACTCAGTAATAAAATATTGAATGATTCAAGTAGATATACATCAAAGCTATTATTAGAGTTATTAGGTTTAAAATATAGTTATTTAATATCAAAGAATATTCAGATGCATACATAACAGAAAAATTTACAATGATTTGACTTCTGTGGCTAAAATAGTTGTTCAAATTTATAACATCTTTTTAAACTTGTCATATTTTGCTGACTTAATACCTCCAGATTATAAAGTTGAGCTAACATATTACTATAAAATATGGTTAATGCATGCACAGATTTAAAATGGGTTAGCAGAACTAAATATATCTCGACTATTATCCGTCTCAGATACATAATCACTTGGGGGTAATGTCTGCCTAGAATAGGGATGTGCTGGGTTGGAGTAAAATAAGCCACTTCCATTATCCAAACAAAGACTTGTATTTCCTACTGCAGAAACATTCAGTACCTATCAGAAACCATTTCACTGTCCTGTTACGAAGAGAATAATAAATTTGTTGAGGTTAGGAGGGTGCATAACTAAAATACTCTGTTTTCTCTCCTCTCCTGCAGATAGTGGTAGCTAATGAGACATGAGCAGAGCTCTTGGGAGAGGTTTGAGAGAGCTCTTAAAGGGGATTGAGTTATCAGGGAGAGTGCCTCATTTTTCCTACCACATTTTTTTCTTTGGTTTTGGTTTTTTGAGACAGGGTTTTGCTGTAGTTTATAGAGCCAGCTTTGGAACAAGTTCTTGTAGACCAGGCTGGCCTTGAACTCACAGAGATCCACCTACGTTTGCCTTCTGAGTGCTGGGATTAAAGGCGTGCGCCACTACTGCCCAGTTTACCTACCATTCTTTATCTCTCTTCTTACTTGGAACATGAAAGTAACAATTGAGCTCTCCATGTCTTATGAAACTCAGGCAGCTTTGAAAAATTCAAGTCACATACTAATGACTGGTGTATAGAAAAAATAGGAAAGATCATGGGACACAGGACATGATTTAGTAGCCATATTGTACTGCCTGCCTCTTGTCTTTTCCAGGGATGGAACGTCAATTCTTCTCTAGTTTAAGCTATTAAACTGGGTTTCTAATTCTAGCCAAGCAGAGTTCTTAAGAGTTGTGTTCTCCAAAGAGATAGTGTTTTTTAGTAGCATATAGCTGTGGCATCTGAGGTGACAGTATCTTTCCACACCTCAATATGTACCTACCCTGCAGTTTCATCATACACATACAAAACAAGCAAAAATAAGTAAACACAATCTCTTATCTCCATCAAATATATCAAAACAACAGAAGATTCAGTTTTTGATTATAATAATAGCTTCCACTTCCAACAAGGCTGCTGCCCACGTAGAGAAGAGAAGAGAGATTAAGCTACAAGTATCATTTCTGTGAAAGTGACCACTCCAAATGTGAAAATATTGAAAAAAAAAATCAAATCTGGTAGATCAAATATTAACTACTAGAAGACCTGAAACACAGGATGTCCAGTGGCAAAGTAGGGAGGATTAACATTTCTTACAGGGATGAAAGGTTAAAAGAAGGCAGAGGTTGGCTTTAGAGATTTAATTCTAAGAGGAACTAAGAGAAGTGAGTTGGAGATTATAAGAAAGGTCCTCAGTTGTGTCCCTATAGTGGCTTCCTCAGTCACCAATCCTATCCTATAGTGAAACTCCTTTTGTCACCTTCCAAAAGCCAGGATTGTAACCCTGTCTTAGTGAAGTGCGTAGACACAAGCAACAATTCCCATTCAAAGCTAAAATTACAAAAAAAAAAAACAAAACAGGAAACGAAAATATAAGGCTTATAAAAGACCACCTGCAAACAGAAATGAAGCAAGGTTTGTTTGTAGATGCCTGAAATGCTTTCTACTGTAGAGCCTGAGGCAGAAGTTTCACTGGAGTCTGAGAGTTCAACATCAGCTTGAGCAATGGAAAGAGATGCCCATTTCAACAAACAAACAAAAATAGAAACCAAAAGGCACTTGTTTATAAAACTCCAAAATCTAGTAGTCCCAGCCATCATAAGATCAAAATATGAGAGCAAATGTTAAAATCCACAGTATTGAACATTGAAGACATGCTAAAACTAGCAATGCAAACAAGAATGGGATTTGGAATACTTTTACGTAATAAATATGAAAGGAACCAGACAAAATATGATTAGGAACAGCATAACAAATAATATCTAACCACCCAATGCTCTAAAAAGAGATGACCTGAGCCAAATAGTATCTAAAACTGCAAATTAGTAAAACTTGAGAGAAAATATGAAGGGGCGATATCTTCATTCTGAAACAGGCCTAAGAGCATTTGAAAAAAAATTGAAGATTGATCTGTAAAGCCAGCTCTACCAATTCCCCCAGTCTCTGCCCACCTGGAACAGACACAGGGAGGTCTTGGTTGCTAGTTTTGTATAGTAAAACTGGAAATCTAACAAAAAGATTTCAGTTGTGTCATTGTTACTGTTGTAGTTTTTGCTACTTTGAATCTTTTAAATTTTAATCATTTTATCTCTTTAACTTTACTTCCTGATGGGGCATTATTCACACAGGATTATATCTGTAGCTGAGACTGTCTTTAAACCATAATCCTCCTGTCTAAATTTTATAATGTTAAGATTGTGTGCATGAGTGACAGTTTTTGACTAATATTATCTTTCAGAAATGATTACAACCTAGACAAATGTTTGAATTGATTTTGTTTTTTACTTTTTAAAGTAAAGGTTGCCATTTTATTGTGCTCTCATTAAAACTAAATTAATTAGCAAAGAATAAACAGAATGACTCTTCAATGAGTCTAGTTTATGATCGCTCTTCTTAGTGTTTCTTCATTTTGAGTGAATGATATTTGTTTGAATTTCTTTGTCCTAAAAATAAATTTATAAATAAAATTTAAATTTGATTCAGTAAAGACCTTTGACAAAATCCAATATGTCTTCATGATAAAAGTCCTAAAAAGAGTAGAAATACAAGGGACATGCCTAAACATAAGAAATACAATTTACAGGAAGCCCGTGGACAACATCAACAAAGACAGAAAGAAACTCAGAGAAATTCCACTAAAATCAGGAAACAGACAAGATTCTCCACTCTCTCTACACCTACTCAATATATTACGTGAAGACTTAGCTAGAGCAATAAAACAACTGAAGGAGATAGAGGGAATACAAATTAGAAGGAAGAAGTCAAAATGTTTATTTGCAGGTGATATGATATTATATATAACTACCCACAAAAGTTACACAGGGGAAATCTTACAGATGATAATCACCTTCAGTTAAGTAGCAGAATATAAAATTAATTTTAAAAATTCAGTAGCCCTCCTGTGTGCAAATGACAAACAGATTAAGAAAGAAATCAGGGGTACAACACCTGGGGTAACTCTAATCAAGCAAGTGAAAGACTTGTATGATAAAACTTAAGTCTTTAAAGAAAGAAATTGTGTAGTAGCATTTCAATTGTATTTTAATAAATAAAGTTTGCCTAGAGTACTGAAAGTAAACAGCCACACTGGCCATACTTACAAACCTGGCAGCTATGACATGCACCTTTAAGCCCAGTAGCCACACTAATTTGCCATAGTTACTTGGTAATGCATGCCTTTAATCCCAGTGATGCATGCTTTAATCCCAGCCCTGGAAAGGAATGGGAGGAGACAGTTTGCAGACACAGTCTCATTCTGAGATTCCTGGAGGCAGGATCTTCATTTTGGATTGAGGTTAAGGTAAGAGCCAGTGGTTGGCTGCTTTGATTTTTGGATCTTAAGTTGAACCTCCGTTTCTCTCTCTCTCCGAGTCTTTATTAGTCATGCATCATTTGGCATCCAACTCTTTGGGGCACAAATTTACTAAAAATCCATTTGCCTGAGGCTTTTTAGCCACTATTCCAGTCCAGGACTGGGATGGGAATTCCAGCTCTAGGAATTGAAACCCAAACCTAGCTACCTGCGTTTGGGAGAAGCACTAGCACTCCCAGATATCCAGTTTTTCTATCTCTTACATCTTAACTGACAAGATATTGGAGGATGGAAATATCTCTCATTAACAAAATAATCTACTTTCAATAAAAAATAATAAAATGTGAAGTAGATCTAAACAGAGAAATATTAATCAAAGAAACTCAAAGAAAACCTTAGAGAAACATTAAACTCTTTAGCTCTCAGGGAAATGCAGATCAAAACTACTATGAGATTCCAACTTAAAACTGCCAGAATGCCCCAAGTGACAGCTCATGCTGGGAGGATATGGAATAAGGGGACACTCACCCATTACTAGTGGATGTGCAAACCTGTATACACACTAGGGAAATCAGTGTTATAGATTCTTAGAGAGATGAAAATTGATCTACCTCAAGAGCCTGCTATACAACTTTTGGGAATATACCCAAAGACACCGGCTCATCCATGCTTATTGCTGCTCTATTCATAATACCAGAAGTTGGACACAACCTATATGTCCCTCAACAGAAGACTAGATAAAGACTATGTGGTACATTTACACTATGGAATGCTACTCATATGTTTAAAGGATGACATTATTAAATTATCAGGTAAATGAATAGAACCAGAGAAAACCATCCTGAGTGAGGTACCCATACCCAGAAAAATAAATGTACTATAGATTTTCCTATATATGATATACTATCTGTTAAGTAAATAATAACCAAGTTATAAATCATAGATATAGAAAGGTTATGTATATAGGAAGAGACTAATGAGGTGCATGGATCTCTCTGGTATGGAGAAATAAAGTAGATTTTATGCATAAACTTGGGATCGGGGAAGATAGGAACAAGAGGACCAGGTAGGGGGTGGGTGGGGACATGAGGTTTATGGAGGGAATGCAGGGAGAGACAGCTATAATTTAGGAGCATTTGAGGAGCAGTATTTGGAAGTCAGTGTTGTGGAAACTTCCTAAAATAAATTAAGTTGATTCTAAGAATTCTTTAAAAACTAGGGGAGACAGAGTCCCAATAGCTGTTTTTTGTTTGTTTGCTTGTTTGTTTTGTTTTGTTTTTGTCACCAAAGAAAGCTTCCAGTACTGGGACAAGGATACTCCATTTGAGTTCTTAGCCTAAGATGTCCTATGGAATTTTCCAAATTACGCAGGCTGTTGCCAGGACTATTGGTTGCTCTCCACAACCTGACAGCAAGGCCCCATGATTCAAAGGAACATCCACATAATTTCCTGAACATGGAGAGTTGAGCTGGTGCCTACATCGTACCTTCATCTCTAAATCCCAGTGAGTTTGATAAGGGAAGGTGCTCTGCAGGCTACAAGAAGATAAATATAAACACCAAACCAGCTACAAATCTTTTGATCTTCAATAGTGTTGACATGCCTGCAAAATACACTAGGGCAATGGTAGCATGAAGCTTGTGAAAGTAACCAACCAATGTCTGATTTGACTTACAGCATATTTCATGAGATGTAACCCATACCCAAAACTGAGTGACCATAAAACAGAGACTAGATAGCCTAGAGACCTAGGGTAAAGCCAAATACCAGTGTTCTAAAGGAAAAATTAAATAAAAAAAATCATGATAAAGTGAAACCTAATGATATTCTGGTATATTCATTGATCAGTGCTTTTATCAGCGATCATCAGAGAAGTTTCATCCTGCAACAGATGGGATCAAATACAAAGACCCTCAGCTAGAAATTACACAGAGACTTTGGAACACACAGCTCTAAATGGGATGTCTCCATTAAATCCCTCCCCTCGGAGCTCAGGGAAATCCTCAGAAGAGGAAGGAGGTAGGAAGAGTACAAGAGACAGAGGAGATGGAGAACAAAGCCCTATAAAGTAAGTGAGCAAAACTCACATGAACTATAAACTACTTTGTAAAATGCCTGTAAGGGTCTGCACCAGATCCTAAGCATACACGTTATGGTTTTTAATTTGGTTGGGTGTGTTTGTTTGTTCTTTTTTTTTTTTTTTTTTGGTTGTTGTTGTTGTTTTTGTTTTTCAAATTACTCAGATTTTTTTTTTTACAACAATCTTATTTTACAAACCAATCCCAATCCTGGTTCCCTCTCCCTCCTCTCTTCCTTCTCCTGCCCATCGCCCATCTTCTCCCCATCCCACCTTCTGTCCACTCTTCAGAGAGGTTAAGGCCTCACATGGGGAATCAACAAAGTCTGTCATGCCACTTAAGTCAGGGCCAAGGCCCTCCTTTCGTATATCTAGGCTGATCAAGGTACCCCTCCAAAGGGAATGGGCTCTAAAAACCAGTTCATGCACTAGGGATAAATACAAGTTCCACTGCTAGTGACCCTAAAAACTACCCAAGCCTCATAACTGTCCCCACATTCAGAGGACCTAGCTCAGCCATATGAAGGTTCTCCATCTTTCAGTCCAGAGTTAGCTCCTACTTGCTCAGATCAGCTGTTTCTGTGAGTTTCCCATCATGGTCTTGATCCCTTTGCCCATATTATCACTCGAACTCCAAGAGCTCAGTCCAGTGCTTTGCTGTGGATCTCTGCATCTGCTTCCATCAGTTATGGGATTTAGGTTCTATGAGGACAATTAAGATAGTAATCAATCTGAATACAGGGGAAGGGCAGTTAAGGTACCCTCTCCACCATTGCTTAGATTGAGAGCTGGGGTCATCCTTGTGGATTCCTGAGAATTTCCCTAGTGCCAGTTTTCAAGGGGGAACATGAGGGATTGGGAAGGTTCAGTTGGAGAAAGGACAGAGAGGGAGAACAAGGAAAGAGATATCCTGATAGAGGGAACCGTTGTAGGGTTAGTGATTTTTATGGCATTAATGAGCTTGTGAAAGACTGGGTGTGTCTTGTGCCTTCTCTTGGGCTCTTTTCCTTACATTGGTTTGCATTGTCTGACTTCAATGTAATGTTTTAGTTTTACTTTATATTTTATTATGCGATGTGTTGTTGTTATCTCTTAGAAGCTTGTTCTTTTCTAATGAAAGACAGAAAGGGAATATATCTGAAAGGGAGGGAAGGGGAAGTGGGGAGGGATTGGGAAGAGGTAGGGTAAACAATCAGATATATGACTTGAGTAAAAAATTTATTTTCAATAAGAGGGAAAAATAAATAAAGGGATTTTAAATTTGTTTCTCCTCACAGATGAACAGGTTGACGGACTCTGAATACATCTTCACAGAGGACAGATGGTAACTGGTGAAGAGAAGATTTACACTTACAATGTATTTCCACCTTGAAAAAATATCCTGTGATTTTTTCACCTCAGCTTCAAGAGCTTGTTGGCTCTCCATTTGTGATGCTGAAAGGCAAAATTATATTTTATCCAGATTTTAGTGTTTAATTAAGATATATACATCTTCTTTCTAAAATCAAACACATTTTAAAGACACATTTCAACATATTTTTACCTAACTCTTTTGTTATAGAGCTGACATCGCATTTTACCACTGTAGAAATGTCAAGATTCATCTTCTATACGATAGAATTTCTAAAGAGTACATTGACTTGAAGTGGTGGCTCATTTATTTAACCTTTAAGCCAAGATTGAAGAATTGAAAGTTCAAGGATAGCTTGTGCTACACAGCATAATTCTGTCTGAAAAACACAACACAGAGAATATAAAGCTAAATAAATAAAATAAATGGAATGTTATATTAGTTTCCTAAGGGCACTGTAACAAAACTATGAAAATTGCATAGTTAAGTTCAAACTTAAATGCCCCGTAGTTCTAGGGGTTATGACTCTAAAATCAAGAGTTCTGGCCTTGGTTCCTCTGAGGACAGTAAGATTAATCTGTCTTCTCTTTCTCTTTTGTGGTTTGCTGATGATCTTTTGTGATCCATATGTACTTCTGTGCCATGATTGCATTATGGCTTCCTGTGAGTTTGACTACCTATGAACTTGCTCATTTAATAAGAATACAAGACATAGCCAGACAATGATGGCGCATGCCTTTAATAACAGCACTCAGGAGGCAGAGTTTAGCACATCTCTGTGAGTTTGAGGCCAGCCTGGTCTACAAGAGGTAGTTTCAGGACAGGTTCCAAAGCAACACAGAGGAACCCTATCTCTAAAAACCAAGATAAAAAAAAAATAAAAATTTACAAAACCTATTGAATCAAGAAGATATCCATCTGAAGTATGTATATATACAAAGGTACATTTTTTGCTTTACATAGATTTCTTAAGTATTATTGACAGATATAATTACATATGTTCAAAATGTATAATGTAATGCTTTTTGGTGTGGTATGAAGAGAAATCTCAGCAAAGATAAAATAGACTGCAATAATCATGTAGTACTTTGAGTCTCTAGATCATTCATGTTATTACTGCACAATGTTGCCATTTTAAATAACATTTTCCTCACCCCAACCTTAAGTAGCCAGAATGTACTTTCTATAAGTGAGATTCTTTCAAACTCATGTGTGCCTTAGTTACCTTTTCTGGTTGCTGTGATCAAATGGATTTCAAGACGCAACTAAAGACAGAAGAGCCCACACTTTAAAGAGACACAGTCTATCTTAACAGTGACGGCATTGTGGCAAGAGAATAATGAATGGTCCCACTGCATTCACAGTCAACAAGCAAAGAAATGTCGGGATGTGGGCAAGGCTGTAAAACTCCAGAGACTAGCTTCCTCCAAAGAGTTTCCACCTCCTAAATGTTCTAAACTTTATAACCCTTAAAAACTAAAGGCTTTCAACAGAGCTATCAGACGAGGTGAGTCTGTAACATATATTTCATATCTAAACAAGGTCAGGAAGATCGTAAAGTACTGTTACTTATTGCACTTAGCATATCATTCTTCCATATTCATTTTGCCACAAATGGCAGACATCCATTAATAGTTGTATTATATTCCATTGAACATATTCAGTTTAATTCACTTATTCATAAAACTGATCTCAGAAATGTGCTACTATGAACAATGTATATATTATATATATAGGATATATATTTAATATATATATATAAAATTATCCTATTATAAAACAAGGTCATGTTCCCAGAGATTTGGCATATGAATTTTGTGAATCATGATTAAAATCATAACTAATAATTTCTGTATTGTGAAAATATTTAACAATACCACTAATAGCTTTTTAATTATTTAGTCTGAACCTTATTTTATATTAAAGATGCAAAAATTAAAAATATGGACTACAAAATCTCTATAAGAGATCAGGAAACCAGGAGTTAGTTAACCACAAAACATCCTACCTTATGTACAGTAAATCTCTGTTTGTTCTTTGTACTGACAATTTCACATTTCTTGTGGTGGAATAGAAGTTTAGCCACTTTGCTACATAAATGATTTTCTTTTATAACTATCTTCAAAAGATGTGTTTGTGTGTTGGACTGCAACTTCTAGAAGTCAACAGTGAATGATTTTATTTTTGCCTTAATCCAATATGTTACAGATAGTAGATGTTTAGTAATGATATAGTAAAAAAAAAAGTTAGTGATGAGCAATATAATGAGTGTCAAATAAATTGATCATATAGAAAGTATTCAACAATACTTAGTTATCAATGTTCTTAACATGTATTTTATTTAAACAAACAATCCTTATTTGCATTGTGTCTTTTATTTTAAATGATCACACAGAGTTTAAGTAGATTTGTAGCAACTTCAGCGTCTTCCACGCTATCACACCCCAGGGTGAGATTCCCACATCTGTCACACAATGTACAACCACCACCAGAACAATTGTTGTACCCAGGAGGGACATCAAGTGAGACGGGAAGGAGAGCAGCTTAGATTTAGGAGAGCCAAATATAATTACTCAAAGATAAATTTGATCAAGAAGTAGAATTAAGCTATTTTGCCAAGACATCCATTGACTCTATTGGGACAACAGTAAAAACACCCTTAGGCAATTAAAGGAGCCCAATCAAAGTCACATGCTACATAATTACACATAAAGAATACTTTGAGAACTTCAGGTTAGATGGAAAGTTTGAGTTTCTGAAATGATTTTCAAAGACATTGGAACTTTTCCTCAAATTACAAAAGGAGAAAATGTGAAATCAGCACAACACAATAAAATAATAAATTTAACAATACCCATATAGGAAAGAATAGTATTTACATATGTGATACCTAAAAACCTTTCTTTTCCAAACATTATTTAAAGTGTCTAAAGAAATAACGGATTGGTATCACTCAGGAGAACTGAATATTTGGAGGACTTGACCCAGGATTAGTACTTGAAAAAACATGGTGCTAGCCTTTGTAATTAGTTAACCGGATTTTAACTACATGTCAACATGTTTCCCTGGATTGCACAATAGGAGAAGAGTGCATGCTTCTGAGAATGTTGGTTTTTGAGGTAGCCAACATGTAGGCTTTGGGTAACAGAGCTTAATGGAATTGTGTGCTTTCTGTATAATAGTGAATTTCTTCACCTCAGCTAAAAGGATTTTCAGGCAGCTTCCCTGAGACACCTGCACCCTCTTACTTTCACTCTGAGAAACCTCTACTCAAAATAGGTCACTTGGTGCTTCTCTGTAGATATCACAGTTCCTTCTTCTAGTCCATGGGTCAGTATTTTCTGACAGTTTCTCTCCAGTGTGGAACTAACTAGTTTCACTAGCTTTATTAGGTGCTATCAACAAGAATGAATAATAAAACTTCCTCTTTATCTCACCTACAGAATGCACTTTTTTTCTTGCAGTTACACACACACACACACACACACACACACACAACTGAGTGGTACAATTATTTTTAATATGCTTATTCTTAGTTTTGTATTTATACAATTACCTGTGTAATCATAAAACAAAGGATTGTGGGTGAAAACCTGGAATTACATGTGAAGTATTTCAATTGGCCTCACTTATTATATAAAATTCTAGAAACTTTAAAGCAATCTACATTGACACATAACTATCCAGTTGCCTAGGATTTAGATCGATGCGCATTGAGAGGTGAGAACAGAGAGGGCTTTGCAAACCGAGAGATTTGGTTTGCAAAGAGACTGGAAAAGTATTTTAGAAGTGGTGAGTGTATTTACTTAAGACAGTTGGTTTGCTAAGAGATTAGGAAAGCATTTTAAAAGTGGTGAGAATATTTACTATCTTAGTTTCAGTGGTATCTTCACAGTTACACATCAAAATAATCATTTAAATATGTAATTACTTTTTGTTAATTATTTTTCAGTAAAACTGTTTCTAAAAAGTGTTTATACCAGGAAGAAAATAGGTTTATATAAAGAGTTATTATTTTTAATTCCGTTATGTCTATGTGTTTGTGGGTGGATATGTTACTGTGAC
Source organism: Microtus oregoni (assembly GCF_018167655.1). Classification (NCBI taxonomy): domain Eukaryota; kingdom Metazoa; phylum Chordata; class Mammalia; order Rodentia; family Cricetidae; genus Microtus; species Microtus oregoni. The sequence goes on from NW_024543065.1 coordinate 32,878,281, forward strand.
TGCAGGAGCTGGGAACAGTTAGAGGCATTCGATTTTCCCAAAGGTGGAGTTGAAAGGGGTGGTGAGCAGCCTACTGTAGGTCTCAGGAATGCAGCTTCAGTTCTCTGAAAGAGTAATACATACCCTGAAATCCTAAGCTTTCTCTTAGTCTGAGAACAAGTTTCAGGATAACAATGAAGCTCAACCTAATGGATAAAATGAAAATCAGTTCAGGCAGTACTGGACATGCACTTATCCAGACAAAGGGAACAGTCACACAACTATAAAGAACTTAGAATAGTCCAGTTTAAATGGCCAAAGAAAAGAGATATTGAGTAGCAAAGTTGCAGAGGTTACTCAAAGCCAAAAATCAGATTTTGTTATTAGGGATTTCAAGCAGAACTTGGTTTACCTAATCTAATTTGTGTCTTAAATTGATTATTCTTGAGCTGGCAAGATGACTCAGTAGCTATAGATGCTTGCCATTAAGACTCAAGACCCAAGTTCTATGCCTAAGACCCACTAGAAAGAGAGAACTGATTCCCAAAAGATGTCCCCATGAGCTCTCTTTCTCTCTCTCTAAATAAGCAAGCAAATAAATGATTAAATGATTCAAAATACTATTTCTTTTGTGCAGTCAATAAATCTGTGTGTCTGTATCTTTGGTGGGCACAGGCCGTGAGAATGGAGATTAGGAATTAGAAAGACCAAGTGTCTTGGCTTGAAGTGGATGAAAAATTTAAGATGGAGAAGTGTGACCAGATTCCAAATATATTGTAAAAACATAAGCAACCTCACACTTGTGAATCGTCTTAATCAGTTTCAAATCAAATAGAAAAGAATAAAGCATTATAATTAAGTCTATCTCCCTCAACAGCTAGTGGAAAGTAGGAAAAATTCTGGTGGGAAAATCAGACTTCTGGTTTTGATTCTCTTTTAGCTGAATTTCCTATTTCTATAGTTAAATGCCCTGGAAAAATACCTTCAGGAATAAAGGGTTCATTTTTGTTCACGGCTCAAAGTAGGAAAGTCAAGGCGGTAGGAGCTTGAAGCTTGTGGTCACATCACATCTGCAGCTGGAAAAGAAAATGCATGCTAGAGATGCTAGAGCTCAGAATGTTTTTTCTGTTTGAAACAGTTCAGAAGCTCAAACTCAGCAATGGTCCCTCCATTTTATTGGTTTGGATTTTTCTACCTCAATTAACCTAAACTTTCATCTTTCACAAATGTGTTTAGAGGCTAAATAATTCTTCACAGATGGTCTAGTTTCTGTCAGGTTCTGTCAAGTTGTTAATGAATACTAACTCCTGTAGAAGTCCCAAATGGTAATGGTATCTTCAGATGGATAAATCAAAGATCTAGAAAAAAACCACAGACTCAGGACAGGGATAAATCACATATTCTTATTGCACACAGACACACACACACACACGAGAGAGAGAGAGAGAGAGAGAGAGAGAGAGAGAGAGAGAGAGAGAGAGAGAGACATACAGACACACACACAAATTCACAGAGGCACACACAAACACAGAGATACATGCACAGATACACACAGGCATATACACAGACACACAGATACACACATCAAGACATACAGATACACACAGACAAACACACACACACACACACACACACACACAGCAGTTAAAATACTTTGAGAATCCATCTATCCTTCCAAGAACATGACCCAGATGATCACTGGCTGTTAACGTGAGTCCACAGTTTCTCCATCAGAATTGATCCTAACCTTCTCCTCATAGTGATCCATCCCACTGTTATTTAAGATTATATCACCTTATTACATTAAGACAGGTTGTGCTTCCTAAAACAAATTGTATATGTAAGTCATATATTTTACATAGTCTACAAGGAAAAAATTCTCTAATAATTTCCATAGACTGTTATCTAAAGAGATGAGGATTTTCAAGGGCAATCTGTAACCTCAAACATTAAAAACAAAATGTAATTATGAGAGTATATTGTTGGTATGTTGATGCCACTGAAAGCTAAGAGAATGTGTGACTTTCTCAGAAAAGAGAAAGAAACTCCTTGTTTGACAGCTCATAGAGAATATTATCATTTACATAAGGGGACTAGCACCAAAGAGAGCTCACAGTGGGTGAAGGAGAAAAATATGAAGACTACATTGTGGGGGAGGAAGAGTTTATGAGAATCAGCCAATTATTTCAAAGATAGAATGGAAAACAGGTCATGTCACATGCTCTTCTCTCTGCAGTGTCTAATGCCCAGGGCAAAGTCGGCTACTCAAGACAGTAAGTAAGATTTGCAATAACAGATCATTAAACTCTACGGGTAACTGTGATCAACCTCGATTTATTATGGTGGAAAATCTTTTGCTATATTTCTATTGTAAAGAAATTACGAGAGTCTCTAGCAGAGGAAGCACAACTGAACTACTTAGAATAGTGAAAGAGAGTGGGAAATTTGCAGAATGAACAACAATCCCAATCATGCAGCCACTACCACTGCACTTCGTTAGATTTTGAGTAGTCCTCAGACTCTCAGGTTTAGTTTATTGCACAGGCACAAAGACATTTGGAAAAAGCAAAGCAGAACTGGGATTGTAGCATAAGGTGAACACTTGGAGCTCCAATCAGCTGGAAGAGTGCTGGGGATTAACATACTTATTGCCTAATTTCAAAAGCTGTCAGTGCACAAAAGGGATTCCTATATTCATGAGAAATGTTATTTTAAAATATTTGAAATCCCAATCACTAAGATCTGTCTGAGAAAAGTTTCACTTTGTATAATTGGTTTGTATAATTGTTATTATTGTTATGAATTTCAGTTAAATGGGAGAGGAAAAAATAAAATTAACAGTGCTCCTGCCATTTTAAAACACACACACACACACACACACACACACACACACACACACACACAAATGAAAATAAAACAGAGTAGAAATTAGTCATTCATGGCTTAGACAATTTATCTTTCCATTGTCCTGGAGTTTTCACCTTGATTTATGACACATTTTCTATTAAAGCTTTCCAAGCAATGCCAACCTGGTTGCTGAGTGATTGACAGAGTTTAAACCTTTGCTAAGATATCATGCTCAAAACCTTCTAAGAAGGTGATGGATCACAGGAAGAAGTTGTTACAAAAGAATTTAAAAATATAAGCCAATAAGCCATATCTAAGTGAAATGTAACTTCTATCCAGTTGTAATTTTCTGGGCTCAAGGCAACACTTCATTCTAACTCCAGAAACTTGGCCTTTAGACTTCTGATGCAAACTCTTCCATTTCTAATTTGACATGGTTCCTTTAGATTGAGAAACACATATTTTATTTAATATTTTCTTTAATTATATAGTGGATGTTTGGTTGAAAGTATCACCCCAGCCCCCTGGCATCCATATTTACAAGGAGTCTGAAATGTTTGGTGGAAAGTTCTAATCCCCTGCCCTGCGAGTGGCCATAGTCTAGACTCCACCTCAAAGAAAGCCTGGCAATGGTGACCCTTTTCCAGAAAGGGTCAAGACTACTCACATAGGTTATTTACACTACCCCCAGAGAATGAACACTTGGGCTCCCCTCTTCCCTCTCCATGTTTTCCTGTAGGGCCGCCCAGTAGCACTGGTGTCTGTTAAACCTGGACTTTTCTAATTCAGTTTAATTTGGTCTGATTTGGATTATTGCATCAACAGCAAGGGTTATCAGGCCAGAAAAACTTAACATTTGGAGGTATCACTGAGATGGACTGTTTTTGTCATCGGCCTAGGGCTATGTGTTGGAAAATGCCCTTCTTGCCTGTGTTCTCTGCCAGGCTAAGATTGGCTTCATCTGGGTGAGTTTTTCTTTTTAAAGTACATGCCCCTAGGGTTGAGGGCCCATAAATTTGTCAGTAGTCTGCTAAAGTCACTGTCCATGTCAGATTCCTGACTTCACTAAGCAGTGGCAAGGCAGTCCTTGCTGAGGTGGGATTGTGTGGGATGAAGACTTCTGCCCATGCAATTCTCATACCCCTCTGTTTTTTGATTCAAGAGTATTATCACAGTGTTAGGCATTGAGTCCCATGACTTGGCATAGACTTGTAAAAATGAACACTTGCAATTTGAGACCGGATATTAATTCAAAAAGGAAAACAAATTGTAGTCATTGAAGAATCCCTGTTTTTTTTAATTTAAATGATAAAGAATAAAACTAACATTTCTAAGCAAATTCAAGATTATTAAAAACATAGAAAATAAACACATGAAAGCCTAAGTTCAGCATTTCTTAGAGATGGCTACATGAAATAAATGCATTTTCCAGCCAAATACTGGGATTTACTTGCTTGCTATGTAGTTATCATTTCCACTCTTGTTTTCAAAGCTACAGACCAATTTCAGGACTTACGAAATGAAATAAATATTTCCAGATGCTGCTTAAACCTTTAAAGAGATACCTTTAATAAAATAAGACACATATATACACAAAGTTGAAAAAATGGTATGAAGATTTAAATATTAAAATAAGTCATACAATGCTGAACTATTACTTAGAGGCAAAAGATATTAAATGTTCTTTGCTTAATTTTCCAGAAATAATGACAGCAGAAACTGTATATAAAGAGTTCTGTATCTACAGTTATGATAAAGAATCACAATGCTCATGAATTACAGAAAGCATATATGTATGTCTACATACATGTGTGTATTACATACACATCTGTATCTAAACACAAAACACAGTTGAAATTAAATCAACATTTTTTACTATTTTATTTTATATTGCAACTATTTGTGAATGTTGCTTCTATTCAGGCAATAAATTCAACTACTTAGATTTACTCAATTTAGATTAAGATTCTGTGACCATGATCTACTGTATTTACCCCTGTATAAATTTTCATTCATTTAAAGTAACAGTACTCCTTATTCATAGCCAGCTTTGAGGCTTGCAACATAAATAATTATCAATTTACAGTGTATTTGTAGGAGTCCTTAAGATCTGATCACTACAATAATACAAGAACTGCTTAGTGATTTGTGGTTGTTTCATTCATGGAGGACATTAATGATGAAGAGCCTTCAGAAACACAGTAGACACAAGTGTGGACAACCTTTGTATGGGGACCTCTGAAGAGCATGACAGAAACATCTTGATCTGGATATGTCAAAATAAACCTGATTTCTGGACACATGGTCTGAACTGTATTAGGAAGAAAAAAATCTATATATGTTTTAAGTTCAATTTGTTGGGTTCTCATGAATCATAATTTCCCAGGTTATTATTCAAGGAGGTAACAATAGAGTGTATCTATCATCTACTTTCAAATATCTATTTATCCATCCATCCATCTATGCGTTTAAATGCTTTGTAGCATGAATAACAAAAACGCAGGGACAGATATTGGGGTTTAAGCTGAAGATCAGAAAAGCAAAGCAGTCAAGCCACTAGAGAGCTCTTACCTCTGTGAAATATTCAGACTAAAAAGAGAGCAAGTTTCTGTCTCATCCTGCCTTATATTCCTCTGTAGTGCTGGTATTAAAGCTGGGCACCACCACTGCCCTCCCTCTGTCACTATTTAGTGTTACACCTGGGATTAATGGTGTGTGTCACCTCTGCCTGGTCTATATGACTGACTAATTTCACTCTGTTCTTCATGTAAGCATTAGTTATTAAAACACAAATAATTAACTATTTTATTTTCCTTTTTTGTCTGAAATAAAAGGGCTATAATTAAAATAAGAAAAACTCCTCATTTGGACCATGGGAGCTAAGTCCAGTGCTCCAATGTGGGTCTCTGTTTCTAGTTTCATCCATTGCCAGATGAAGGTTCTATGATGATATGCAAGATATTCATCAGTATGGCAATAGGATAGGGCCATTTCAAGCTCCCTTTCCTCAGCTGCCCAAGAATCTAGCTGGAGACATCTCCATGGACACCTGGGTATACCTCTAGAGTCAAGTCTCTTGCCAACCCTTAATAAAAATATATACTTAATATATATTATATATATATTAAGTATATATTAAGTATATATATTAAGTATATATTAAGTATAATATATACTTAATATAATGGCTCCCTTAATAAAAATATATACTTCCCTGTTCCCATATCCACCCTTCCTCCATCTAAACCATCCCATTCCCCCAAACTTTCCCCATCCCCCCTTCTCACTTTTTTCTCCCCATCTCCCCATCTCCCCTTACCCCCACCCCACACCCACCCCCAAGTTTCCAATTTTTGCCTGGCAATCTTGTCTCCTTCCAGTATCCAAGAGGATAACTATGTTTTTCTTTGGGTTCCTCTTCTTATTTAGCTTCTCTAGGATCACGAATTATAGGCTCAATGTCCTATATTTATGGCTAGAATCCACTTATGAGTGAGTACATACCATATTCATCTTTTTGGGTCTGGGTTACCTCACTCAGGATACTGTTTTCTATTTCCATTCATTTGCAGGCAAAATTCAAGATGTCATTGTTTTTTACCACTGAGTAATACTCTAATGCATACATATTCCATACTTTCTTTATGCATTCTTCCATTGAGGGGCATTTAGGTTGTTTCCAAGTTCTGGCTATTACAAATAATGCTGCTATGAACATAGTTGAACAAATACTTTTGTAGTATGATTGAGCATCTCTTGAGTATATTCTCAAGAGTGGTATTGCTGGATCCTGGGGGAGGTTGATCCCAAATTTCCTAAGAAATGGCCACACTGATTTCCAAAGTGGTTGCACAAGTTTGCATTCCCACCAACAATGCATGAGTGTTCCCCTTGCTCCACATCCAGCAAAGGCTATCATTGGTGTTTTTGATTTTAGCCATTCTGACAGGTGTAAGATGGTATCTCAAAGTTGTTTTGATTTCCATTTCCCTGATCGCTAAGGAGGTTGAGCATGACCTTAAGTGTCTTTTGGCCATTTGAACTTCTTCTGTTGAGAATTCTCTGTTCAGTTCAGTGCCCCATTTTTTAATTGAGTTAGTTAGCATTTTAAGGTCTAGTTTCTTGAGTTCTTTATATATTTTAGAAACCAGACCTTTGTCTGTTGCAGGGTTGGTGAAGGTATTCTGCCAGTCAGTAGGTTGCCTTTTTGTCTTAATGACAGTGTCCTTTGCTTTACAAAAGCTTCTCAGTTTTAGGAGGTCCCATTTATTCAATGTTGCCCTTATTGTCTGTGCTACTGGGGTTATACGTAGGAAGTGGTCTCCTGTGCCCATGTGTTGTAGAGTACTTCCCACTTTCTCTTCTATCAAGTTCAGTGTGTTCAGATTGATATTGAGGTCTTTATGAGAAGCAGAAGGAAGGAGGACATGAGCAAGGAAGTCAGGACCACAAGGGGTACACCCACCCACTGAGATAGTGGGGCTGATCTAATGTGAACTCACCAAAGCAATCTGGACTGGGACTGATGGAGTATGTGATCAAACTGGACTCTCTGAACATGTTGGACAAGGAGGGCTGACTGAGAAGCCAAGGACAATGACACTGGGTTTTGATCGTACTGCATGTACTGGTTTAGTGGGAGCCTAGTCTGTTTGGATGCTCACCTTCCTGGACCTGGAAGGAGGGGGGAGGACCTTGGACTTCCCACAGGGCAGGGAACCCTGACTGCTCCTTGAGCTAGAGAGGGAGGAGAAGGCTGATGCGGAGAGGGGGAGGGAATTGGGAGGAGGGGAGGAGGTGGATATTTTTAAGTAAAAATGAAAATGAAAAAAAATTACAAAGCAAAAAAAAATAAGAAAAAATATATATAATAAGCGAATAACTATATGCAGTATATACAGGCAATAAGTGCATCAACAATGTCTAGTCCACTCGCATTTGACAAATTCAGAGAAAATAGTCCACTATTATTTATCCTATCTCACTGAGTCCAAAGTCTTGTGACTAAGTTACCTTCTATTACAAATTATGTTACCACCCCAAAATATCTTTTGTTACCTCTCAGCTGCATACACTTTACACTTCTTTCTTTCTTTCTTTCTTTCTTTCTTTCTTTCTTTCTTTCTTTCTTTCTTTCTTTCCTTCTTTCTCTCTCTTTCTCTCTTTCTTTCTTTCTTTCTTTCTTTCTTTCTTTCATTCTTTTTGGACAGGGTTTCTATCAGTCCTAACTGTCCTGCAACTAGCTAGCTCTTTTTGACCAGGCTGGTGTCAAACTCATAGGGAAATAAATGCCTACCTCTCTCTCCTGAGTGCTGAGATTAAAGGCATGCACCAATACCACCAGCCTTTTTTTTTCTTTTTTGCACTTTATACTTCTTTAGTGGATTTCCTTTTTGAGTCTCATAAACAAGGAAAACTGTACATATACCTATCCAGTCCTAGGTACCCCGGGGACCTGAGAAGGAAATAGTATTAATTGAGTAAGCAGGAAGGGCAAGTAAGCAAATTCCATAAAATGTGAGAAATAACAGAAACAGTTGGCTGCCTGTTCAGTCACCCTAAGTTCCTTTGCAACATTGGGGCATCCATCTTCAGTCTACAGGCTTAGCATACCTGACACACTTTTTGTGAAGAAGGATATTTTGAAGAGATGTCTCTTCTTGTCTTTACAATATTTGGTTGTCATTTCTTTTGTGTTTTGTCCAATTAGGACAGCATACTCTCAGTGTTTGAAGCAAGGGCATTTTCCTGCCCAATGGCTTACATTTGCCTCAAAGAAAGTAAACTCTATGTGAAGTTCTTTGATGTCTATCAGCTTCTCTTATGTAGATTGATTCTATCAGGAGCAGTCATGCTTCATTGTCATAAAAAATAAGTTATGTTATTAAAATATCTTAAATACTAAATTTTGTAAAAGTATTTGAAGATGACCTATCTTTCTAAAATATATCTTTTTTGACCTTGAAAACATACCTAATGTTACTATAAGTTTGATTATAATGGTGATTAACATCTAACCTGAATTTCCTTATCCTAAAAGTTAGTTGAAAATAATTATTTTCAAGGATGAGAAATGTGCAAGATATTTTGAAGAGCTGTCCATTGTTAAATTAACTGTATAGGTATAATATCTTGAACAATATTAGAAAGGCATGTACACTATGTTCCAATAAATTGGACCTTCCAAAATTGTATTTGAAGGTAGATAAGTATGAGAGGAGAGAGGAGTAGTTGGGATTAGTATGTAAAATAATAAAAAGAAAAGTTGTCAAAAATCAATATAAAAACCAAAGGATTTTATGAGATTACTGGCAATAAAATAATCTTTAAATATTTGTCTTTCTTCTGTCCCACATCAAGTGTTTTTTTTTTCTTAGATGAGACAGTGAATTTGGATTTTACTTTTAAGAAGCATACTTGGGATTAGAGAAGGAGAGAGCCACACTTCAACTCCAAAACCATTTTTAATCTTTAACTGTACTGGAACTACAAAAAGACAATTTGTATTATATGTCTGTAGAGAAGAGCAAAAACAAATATTTGGTAAGATTTATAAAATTTTATCCTGTTGGAAATGTGATAAACCAATAGGCCAATTTACTCTCTCTTGAGACATTTTTTTTTTTTCTGGATGATTTGTTGTTTTAATTCAGATGTCTCATTTGTCCAGCGGTCTCCAGATTCATTAGCTCGACATGTTTACTCTCCTGAAAAGACAACAACAAAACAAAACAAAAAAAAAACAACGAAACTAAGAAAAAACAAAACAACAACAACAACAAAAACCCTTTCCCAACCATAATTTGTGTGAGGTTCTCTGTTGACAAGTTATTTCTGATCAAATGAAAGGCACTTGTTAGTTGTATTGGTTAGTTTAGATTAAACAGCTATTTTATTTGATGAAATATCATCTCTTTTAATTAACAGGAGCCTTTTGTTCATATCCATATGGTATTCATAGCTTTTTGTCTCCTGTGGAAACAAAAACAAAATGCCTTCCCTAATGTAACACATATCCTGGTTTCCATTCTAAAGTCAATACATCTTTAAAATATACTGCATGAAAAAATTCCATAGTTTTTTCAACTATCCAATGTCTCTTCATAGCTGTTTTTTTCCTTTCTCATTATCATTTAGAACATTCAAAATTAATAAAAAAATTATGTAATCTATTTCTGTGTTTCTTAATCATTCCTTTTTGTTTAACATATCCTTTAGAGTTTTGATTCAATCTTTCTGTAATAGCTTGATCTGTAGGATTGAGTGGTGTACCCATAACATGCTTTACATTGTAATGAGCAAAATACTGTTTCATTTCCTTAGAGACATATTCTAGAGCATTGTCTGTCTTTATCTGCACAGCTTTACCCATGATGGCCATAACCTCTAGCAAGTATGTGATTATTGAATGTGACTTTCAAAAATCCTATCTCATGCTGTTTTACCAGAGATAAAGTTCTATTTCCTAAAAGCTGAACATTTACCTCCTCAAGAGGCCAATTTGGATTGCAAGATTCTGATTAAATTATTGTTCATTTATAAAACTTTGTCAAAATATTTGCTTATGATTTCTCCTGAATATTGTATTCTGTCTTCTATAGCCATTATCTATTATCTATAATAGTCTTATTATCCAGAGCTGTATGGTTTCTTACAATAGACATTAGGCTTTTAATTTATTCTGGGAAGGTGCTTCCTCTATGATGGCAGGAAATTACTGAACAGGATTTGGCTTGCGTGGGACCCTGTTGCAGGGGGCCACTTGGTCGTTCCTGGCCACTTAGGCCCTAAAAGAAACCGTATTAATTAAATCACTGCTTGGCCCATTAGCTCTAGCCTCTTATTGACTAATTCTTATATTAATTTATCCCATTTCTTTTAATCTGTATATCACCATGAGGTTGTGGCCTACCAGCAAAGTTTCAGCATGTCTATCTCTGGTGGAAGCTCCAAGGTACCTCCCTGACTCTGCTTCCTTTCTTCCAGCATGCCATTTAGTTTTTCCTGCCTACCTAAGTTCTGCCCTACCAAAGCAGTTTTTTTTTAGTCCAATAAAACAACACATAGACAGAAGGATCTTTCACACCAGGGCCACTCAATGAGTTTCTCCATGACAAAAGGTTACCTTGAATATCTCTTATTGATCTATGTTAGCTAGTCTAATGCCTGTCTTTGCCACACTTTTGGCATAATCCCAAAGGGAAAGGTATTCTGTTTGGATTATGCTTAGAAAAAAAATCATCATTTCTAGGAACACTCTGCTTACAATAACTTTTAAAGTGGCCATGTTTGAAACCATGAAAAGACTTGACATTTTGATTTTTCCTCAAAACTCTTGAAATCACCTCTCCTTTCCATGCATCATCATGGTCATAAGATTCAATATTGATTGCATCTCAGATCCATTCCTCCAAGGGTGCTGGCCTTGTTTTTAAGGCCCAATTATCCTTGTTCATAGAGAATTAGCATTTTCTAAAGTGAAAGATTCAATTATTTATCTAGTTTCTGGATTTGGTATCATTCTATTTACTGCTGAAATCAGTATTTGTAAGAAATCTATGAAGGCTTCCTTTGGGTCCTGTATAACTTTAGTAAATGACCCAATTTTCTTTCCTACTTCTATAATTCTGTCCCAAGCATTCAAAGCTGCAGCATAGCATAAAGAAAGGGCATGGGTATCATATAAACATTACCTTTATACATTACCATAATCTCCTTCTCCAAGAAGCTGATCTTGGGAGATTTCCATAACTCTAGCTTTATTACACTGTTCAATAGTCTTAGCCTCTTCTCTGGACTACCAATCCAATTGTATTGTGGACTAGGCTCTAAAACAGCTTTAACTAAGTCTATCTTATTTTTAGGGCTAATTTTATTACAAATTGACCATGAGTTTAACATTTGAGTCACAGAAGGTAAATTCTTTTTTTTTTTTTATTGAGAAAAGGAGAAAAAAAAAACAAGTTTCCACCTCCTCCCATCCTCCCATTTCCCTCCCCCTCCTCCCACCCTTCTCCCCCTCCTCCCACCTTTCTCCCCCTCCCCCCACTCCTTTCCCCCTCCCTCTCCAGTCCAAAGAGCAGTCAGGGTTTTCTGCCCTGTGGTAAGACCTAGGACCTCCCACCTCCGTCCATATCTAGGAAGGTGAACATCGAAACTGGCTAGGCTCCCACAAAGCCATCACATTACGTAGGATCAAACCCCCGTGCCATTGTCCTTTGCGTCTCATCAGCCCTCATTGTTCGCCATGTTCAGAGAGTCCAGTTTTATCCCATGCTTTTTCAGTCACAGTCCAGCTGGTCTTGGTGAGCTCTCAATAGATCAGCTCCACTGTCTCAGTGGGTGGGTGCATCCCTTGTGGTCCCAACTTCTTTGCATGGTGTCTTTCTGACTCTGTTTTCTTTCTCCCAGCATTCAGTTAAGTTTTTATGCCTAACTCTATTCTGCCTTATTACAGGCCAAAAAAACTTATTAATTAACCAATAAAAGAAACACATATACACGACTTCCCACCTCAGTCAATTCCAGTTACATTGATTATACCTTCATTTATTTTTTTCAATTTTAAAATTATGCATTATGTAATCATATAGAGACTTAACTTTTTCTATTGTTATTGTGTCATCCATTTTTAATGTGGGAAAAACTTGCCCTTTTAACTAATTTCTCCCTTCAAGAATTCCCAATTTTCTCACTAAATTTGCTACCAGTGATGATGAAGATGTGAAGCTCAATAACTCTGCATAGAACAGTAAGAGCCTGACTTGATTTCAGAGAGGAAAAGATAATCTAGTCAGTAGGGCAATGATTCTAGCCACGTGTAGCTTTGGCCTATGATGGTGGCTGTAAAGCCATAGGCAAAAGGCTTTTTCATGAATTTATACCCCAACATTGGGTGCAAGATGTAGCTTGAATAATAAAAACACATATAAAGATATTGGGGTTCAAACTGAAGAAAAACAAAGCAACCAAGTCACTAAAAAGCTCTGACCTCTATGAAATCTTCAGACTAAAAAGAGAATGAGTTCCTGTCTCATCCCTCCTTATATTGCTCCCTAGTCCTGGGATTAAAGACAAGTACCACTACTGCCAGGCTTCTATGGTTAACCAGTGTGGCTTCTGGGATTAAAGATGTGTGCCACCACTGCCTCACCTGTATTACTGACTAGTGTGGCTAACTTTGCATGCTGGTCTTCAAGCAATCTTTATTTATTAAAGCATAAATAATATACCACAAATAATATAATGGTTAAAAAGAAAAAAGGATCGAAAATGAAAAAAATGTGCATTTTGGCCCTTTTCTATTTAAAACATGTGGTCAGTGCCATCCCTCTATTCCCCAAGAGAGAGTCTAAATGATGCTAGGAGTCATTAAAGAGTGCTATGGCTGAGCAGTCTTATTGAAAAGCTTTTCAGACTACTTTGTTTTCACTGGATGATACCTTTAAGGTGGATACTAAAACCCAAAGATAAATGTTTGCAACGATCAGCCTCAGTGCAGGGCACCAGAGCAAGTCTGTGACCAATTGTGAAAGGTTTTATGCTTTAGCTTCAGCTCTTCAAAAAGCTCTTAAAGCACTGCTTATTTTTTATCTAGAAGATACATCCTTTATAGAAATTCTCTCTTACTGTAAAAATCAAACTAAATTTTACTTTAGTCTGCAGAGCTATCGTGGAACGAATATTAATTAAAAATGCCGAAAAAAGTAATAAATTTATATTCTTAGTCTTATAGGATAGTGAGGAATTTTGAAATATGTTAGATGATACAAATGATGTCTTAGGTTGAGACATTGCAGAACTAAGCCATCTCACAGAAAATGCCCATATAAATGAATGGTTTTCATTGTAACACTCCATTTACTTTGTGTATTTTAATGTTTAGTCAGTATCTCCAAATCAGCATTTTATAATATGTGACTATATTTCTGTTTGCATTATTGTTATGAAAAGATTTGGCCACCAGATTTTGTGATTCAAGTTTATTTGAGCCAAATTCCCAACTTAATTATAAATAAGGTCATGTTGACTTACCATGACAGATTTCAGTTAGGTGATACTTGTACCAGCTGGGAAGCAATCACTTATAGACTACATTTTCTTCAGGACATCTCATTATACTTCAAACAGGTTCAAATCATATTTTCACTACTTGATTTTTATAGATCTACTTTGGATAGTGTATATTTTCCCAAGATTTGGTGACTATAATAGAAGTTCTATAATGCATTGGCTTACCAATATTCATGTTAAAAACTCATCATTTTAGAAACCTTATAATGCACAATAGTTTGAATCTTTTAGTTTAATGCATGCAGACAGTTTTGGTGGATTATTCTTTATTGTATTGTCAATGCATAATAGTTTGCATAAATGGCCTTAGATGATCCTTGACTTTTGGATCATTCTCAGCACAATCCTAATTAATATATGCTCTGTGACAGATGCAAATACAATGTGCAAAACTGTATTTGTTTGTGCAATTTATACTAGAAGTTGGGTATGGGCATTGCCTTTACTTTGAGAAATATTCCAGAATAATCTAATAATTCATTATCAGCCCTTTATTAGTCACATGTGAGCATACAAAAGATTCAATACTTCTGTGTTGTGTAGAGGGAACGTCGGGCCACTTCCTGCCACCCAGCTGCTGGCCACTGGCTCGCTTTACCCAAAATAATTACACGGACATTGTATTCTTTTAAACACTGCCTGGCCCATTAGTTCCAGTCTCTTATTGGCTAACTCTCATATCTTGCTTAATCCATTTCTAATTATCTGTGTAGCACCACGGGGTGGTGGCTTACCAGGAAGGATTCTAGCCTACGTCCATCTCAGGTCAGATAATCATGGCAACTGACCTACTATGCTTTCTTTCTCCCAGCATTCTGTTCTGTCTACTCCGCCTATCTAAATTCTGCCCTATCAAAAAGCCAAGACAGTTTCTTTATTAACCAATGAGTGTAACACATTTATTAAGCAATGAGAGTAACAATGAGAGTAGATGGATGACCCTGCTCCATCAGTGTTGAAGGCTTAGGTAAAAGCAAGCCAAATGGGCAGAGTTTGGAGACTGTCTGGACCATGGTCTGGCTAGGCTGTTAGGCCATCCACTCTGGTGGTGTGGAGTCAGATTCCACGTGGGCACCAAATGTGGAAGGATGCTTAAAAACTCCCATGATAGCCCAGAATTGAGAAATAGATGGTTATTTATTAAGGGGTAAACTCACAAATCAGAATCCTTTGCTTGAAAGGAGAACAGAAACCAAATCCAGCAACTGGAACAGAGAGGCCAGACACAAGCTCTACATCAGCATAAATAGTATAAGAGGTCATGCCCAGTGGGTGGGAAACCACTGCCTGTAAGACTTCCTACAGTACTTGTGCCTTTATCTTCTGTTACATTTAAAAGGGACTCCAATAGGAGTTAAAAACTAGAAAATATAATTCTATTTTTCTTCAAAACCTGGCTGTACACATACTTTAAAATGTGAATCTTCACTGAGATTTTGGTAATATATTTGTTTTCTCATGCAGTGTTAGTTTACCTTACACATGCCTGATGTAAGTTGATTTTGAAATATACTAGCAATGTAAATTTGAAGAAAGGAAGACCTCTACTTTTCTGCATTAATTTTCTGCATTAATTTACTGTTTTTTTTTTAATTCAGCCTTTTTGTTTATGCGTGTAAGCCCATATGTGGCAATTGTGAATGTCAGAGGACAACTTGTGAAAATTGGTTTTCTCCTTCTACATGTAAATTGTAGAGCTCAAACTCAGGTGGTCACCTGGTAACAGGTATCTTTTCCTCCAAGCCATCTACTGGTACCATGCACATTCTGTTGTAGAAATTATCTGCGGATATATCAGTTCTAATTCACTCACTATTAGCCTATTATAAATGCCAGGAGATCCAACAGTTTCTTCTCAATTCAAAGCGCACCTGTATCCACATGGCACCAAAATACAGATACATATAAATTCACATATGCTTAAAAAGATAATAATAATAAAAATAATAATACATTGATTCTTAAGTTGCCCATAGTTCTTCATTATATAACTGGCTTATTTTTAAATTATTTATGTTTCTAAATAAAAAAAATGCTTTTCTTATTTTCTAAAAGTTTTTTTTTTTTCATCAGAATTTCTTCTGGATGGCTATGTTGTCTTGAAGTGTCACTTCAGTTCACAGGCAGTGTATAGAATATCTGAAACGTGGTCTTTATTCTTCACTCAATTTCAGTAACTGCTCTTATCCTACTTATCAGAGGAATGACTTTTGATAAAGCAAAAAGTAGCCAGTCGGGTGCTGGAGCACACCTTTAATCCCACCACTCAGGAGGCAGCGAAAGGTGGATCTCTGTGAGTTTGAGGGCAGCTTGTTCTACAGAGTAAGTTCCAGAACAGGAACCAAAGCTACACAGAGAAATCCTGTCTCAAGAAACCAAAGAAAGAAAAAAAAAAGAAAGAAAGGAAGGAAATGCACAAAGTAACAATTATTTTCAATCAAGAGAATCAGAACTTTCGTTGATGAAAGAAATATTCAAATGGTATCAAATACTTTAAAAACACAAACATAGGCTTGTAAAGATTGTCCTTGGTAGAATTTTTGGGGTCGCTTATGTACACTATCATATCATCTGCAAATAATGAAAGCTTAACTTCTTCCTTTCCAATACGAATCCCCTTGATCTCCTTATGTTGTCTTATTGCTATTGCTAGAATTTCAAGCACTATATTGAAGAGGTATGGAGAGAGTGGACATCCTTGTCGTGTTCCTGACACCAATGATAGCCTTTGCTGGAGAGGTTGTGGAGAAAGGGGTACACTCACCCATTGCTGGTGGGAATGCAAACTTGTGCAACCACTCTGGAAAGCAGTGTTTCGGTTTCTCAGGAAATTCGGGATCAACCTACCCCTGGATCCAGCAATACCACTCTTGGGAATATACCCAAGAGAGGCCCTATCATACAACAAAAGTATATGCTCAACTATGTTCATGGCAGCATTGTTTGTAATAGCCAGAACCTGGAAACAACCTAGATGCCCTTCAACGGAAGAATGGATGAAGAAAGTATGGAATATATACATATTAGAGTATTACTCAGCAGTAAAAAACAAGGACTTCTTGAATTTTGCATACAAATGGATGGAAATAGAAAACACTATCCTGAGTGAGGTAAGCCAGACCCAAAAAGAGGAACATGGGATGTACTCACTCATATTTGGTTTCTAGCCATAAATAAAGGACATTGAGCTTATAATTCATGTTCCTAGAGAAGCTAAATAAGAAGGTGAATCCAAAGACAAACACATAGGCATCCTCAGGAATATTAACCTTCATCAGGCGATGAAAGGAGACAGAGACAGAGACCCACACGGGAGCACCGGACAGAAATCTCAAGGTCCAAATCAGGAGCAGAAGGAGACGGAGCACGAGCAAGGAACTCAGGACCACAAGGGGTGCACCCACACACTAAGACAATGGGGATGTTCTATTGGGATCTCACCAAGGCCAGCTGGCCTAGGTCTGAAAAAGCATGGGATAAATCCGGACTAGCTGAACATAGCGGACAATGAGGAATACTGAGAATTCAAGAACAATTGCAGTGGGTTTTTGATCCTACTGCACGTACTGGCTTTGTGGGAGCCTAGGCAGTTTGAATGCTCACCTTACGAGACCTGGATAGAGGTGGGCAGTCCTTGGGCTTCCCACAGGTCAGGGAACCCTGATTGCTCTTCGAGCAGATGAGGGAGGGGGACTTGATCGGGGGGAGGGGGAGGGAAATGGGAAGCGGTTGTGGGGACGAGGCAGAAATCCTTAATAAATAAATAAATTTAAAAAAGAAAAAAAAAAAAAAGATTGTCCTTTATCCCAAAGCCCTATTTACACCAATGAGTAGTGAACTCATTGCCTCTAAATTATGTAAGTTTTAGGGTACATTTTCAAGAGACAAATATAAAGAAAATGTGAACAGAAACATATACATAGACTGTAGTTCACAGTCTACAAAGGAACCATTAGTGTTTACATGCATGAATAGCTTCTGTATAATTAGATAAAATAGTGAATGTGAAAGCTATTGTGTATAGCTACAAATAAAACCATGAGATAATGTTGACTATTCATGATGGTACAGCTTAATTTGAAATGAAGAATATTTATAATCATTAGGTATTCTGTATTTGAAGCTGGCATAATATAATATAATATAAAAATATTTAATTTGTTAAAACATAACTCTTTGTTCCTTCATTTGTAATCTTTTGTGTGTGCTTGTATAATGCTTGTACAGGTTTGTGGCACATGTGTGTAGAAGCCAGAGGTCCAGGTTGGCTATTTTCTCTATAAATGTTCCTTTTTTATTTTTTAAGACAGGGTCTTTTACCAAACTTGGAACCCATTGGTTTGTCAAGACTAGCTTTTTCTCAAGCCCTACATCTTCTTCTGTGTCAGTCTCCCTAGTTCTGAAGTTATAGACACATACTGCTGTACCTACCTTTTCATGGAAGTAGTAATCTCCAAATGCAGGTTTCAACCTCTGTGGCAAGCACTTTAGTGATTGTGTCATCTCCCTAGCCCTGATGACTTTGCTAAATATTTCAGTTTTTTCACTGAACTGTTTTCAAAATTTGAAAAGACAAAATTTGTTTACAAAACCACTTTAATGTTAAAATTTGAATTATTACTTTAAGAAGAAAATGTACTTTAATTCAACTTAAGACTGTTTAGAATATTTAAATGCTCAGCTAAACATGACTCTTTTATATTTTCTACTGACTATAGTAGAAACTGGTCATTTGTTTGACGCATTGTTAAACTGATTCCATTAATTATTGGTGGTAAAGAAGGCTTTATAACACACCTGGCCTTACTATTGTGTTGTTTCTTTAATAAATATATACAAACATGCCTGGTAGGTGGTAAATATATGTCCTTGTGAGCCAGGGAGTGCAGACCAGCAGACTGCCCTTCCTGAATGCTGGCTGGAGTCACTGGAGGTAAAGTCAGTGCTCAGTGCACCACGTGGTTGGTGAAATAATCCACAAAAGGTGGACTGGTCCCCACATTCAGGTGCCAGATGAAGATGGAAGTTACAAAATAATCCCACAGTAGTTCAGAATTATATATTATCAAGGGTTATTTATTTAGGGGTAGACTCACAGATCACAGTCCTCTGCATGAACGGGGAAAAGGAACTGAATCTAGCGGCCAGAAGGGAGAGCCAGAAGTGAGTTCATACTTTTAGCTGCATTTATAGTATAAAAGACTATGCCCAAGTGGGCAAGTATTTTAAAGGCTATTGGCTGAAGGAGCTCCCACAGCAGTAAATTAGCTGAAGTGAACCATCAAAATGTGGTTTCCAGAAAGACTAATGTCAAGATACTGCTGTTCATTCTTAGGTAATAAAGAGGGGGAACATTTAAGAAACTGCGTTTCCATAAAGCTCAAACCATCAACATTAGTTCAGACTCAAAAAATTGCTCATGAGAACTCTTGGGAGAATGAGGTTTTCAAAGAGCAATCATTTTTGTATCTTGAATAATCATACAAACCAAAAAAGCACCCCAAACCAAAATATCTCAGATGATTAATAGTGATACTGGGTTATATGATGATGTAACCTACTTAATTTGCATGTAATTTTCATTCAATCAAATGAAATGAACCTAATTTTTGTGCATTTCTTTGATCCCCTGCCATCTGCTGTGGGTGAGATTGTATTCTCACAGCTCCCCTCTGCTTCTTTCTGCCCTTTCACTGCCCCATGCTCTATAGACTGACTTTATCTTCTGTGGTGCCTCTCACCTACTTGTCCCGAGACTCACCTGTCTCCATCAAGCATCCTCTTAGTTCTCTTTCTCCTTTCAAGGTCTCACCACTATCTTATGATTTCAGATTGTTCCACAAGGTGATCTTAGCATTTGGGCTCTACATAAATCTGTTTCCTCTGTTCTACTATTTTCCCTGTCCCACTGTGCATATCATACTTATTAGGTTTTTGTGGGATGTTATCTCCAAACCCCAGTTCATTCTTGCACAGCCCATATTCCTCAGATTGCAGCTTCAATTCCAAGTTAATGTTTTTTGTAAAAAATATAAAACTGGCACATCTCTCAGATAAATCAAAACAGCCATCCCTCTTGATTTTCTCCCATGACACCCTTGCTTCTTTCCTTTATCCCTCTTTCATTCTGAGGTTACATCATCCTAAATTCATAGGTTTTATTTTGCAGCTTTTTGTAAAAAATAGAAAACATCTGCTCATAAATTCTAACCCTAAGTTAAAAAAATTCTCATACAAAATTTTTCATCTTTTATTTAAACAGTACTAAAGTTATGCACATTCATAATTGCATTTACAAACCCACAACCAGCACACACTGATGTTCTTTTATTAGCTTCCATTCATATCACTTGTGAGGATATGTAAGCTCTAGGATGCAAGGTGTTTTTCCCAGTGCAATGCTGACTCTTTCGCATAAACAATTCTGCTTCAAGCTTATACATTATGATCACTTAGTTTTAAACACTGTCATTATCTGAGGGCTTCAATGAGATAAATATTGCTTATACTGATATATAAGGCATTTATCTTATATCTATTTTATCTCCATTCTCACATTGAGGTTTGGAGCTTTCTCAAATTTTTCAAAACACATATGCAGCTTCAGGAACTCACAGACAAAGTGCCACATTAATGTCAATCAAACCACCAAGGAGACTGGATAGTTTTATATTAGTTTCATACAGCTTCTAAAATGATTAACACTAATTCAGTGGCTTAGAGCAATTGACTTTTTTATAGAGGTTTCTACAAGCCTGAAATGGGTATCACTAGGTTGGAATGATTTCCTTCTGGGGTCCTATTTGCCATGGAAAGTGACACAGCACAGATTCTGAGGTTCTTGCATGGCGTCTCACCTGCTGTCTTAGTTATTTCTTCTATTGGTGTGACAAAGCACCATGTCCAAGGAAATTTATGAAAGAAAGTGTAGGTGGGTGGTGATGGCACACACCTTTAATCCGACCCCTCAGGAGGCAGAGGTAGGCAAATCTCTGAGTTTAAGCCCTGCCTGGTTTATTGAGTAAGTTTCAGGATGACCAGGGCTACACAGAGAAACCTTGTCTCAAGGGGAAAAAGCGTATAATTAGACTGATAGTTTTAGAGGGCTAACAGTCCATGATGGTGGAACAGAGTTCACATCTTGACAAACATGAGGCACACACACACACACATACACACACACACACAAATGGCATGAGGCTTTTGAAATCTCAAAGCTAAACCCCAGTGACAAACCTCCTCCAACAAGGCAACAAATTCTAACTCTTCCCAAACAGTTTCAGTAACTGGGGACTAAGCATTTAAGTATATGAGCCTGTTGGAGGGTTCTCATTCAAACCACGGGGTCTGATTAGTATTCACTATGGTGTTGGGAAACATCAAAATTTAAAATTTTTGTAATAAATATCTGATTTATAAAAGAAGTATATTTCTGAGACCATTGCAGCCATCATCCAGACAAAGAGGAAACAAGATGTGACTGCCTCACCCAAAAAGGTTCCAATTCACGTGGCTAAGGCAGACAATAATTATGGGGTAATATAAGTTGTAAGAGTTAATAAGAAGCCTGAGCTAAAAGGCCAAACAGTTTACAATTTATATAGGCCTCTGCACTTTTCTTTGGGGTTGAACAGAATAGTACACCTTCTCATGACATTCTGGCCAGAACTCCAAATAAGAACTTGGGAAAAGTCCCTATCAACTGCTCAGAAATTGTTTGCAACTATACAAGACAGTAATGTTGAAACTTAACCATCATTTTACTTTTACAGGATCCCATAAAAAGAACATCTCCCCCATGACAGCTGGAAGCAATTCTAGAAGAAAACGTTCCCTTTTCCAACAAAGTTTGTCCTCAGGGTTGGGAATACGGTTTAGGGGTTGTTGACTATTGTTTGTATAAGGTAGAGGGTTGTGGTGGAAACTATGAAGGCTCAAAAAAAGGGGAAAATCAAACGGGGATAACAGATAATTTAGTGTGAACTTATTAACACTGATAATAATAGTGGTTAATAGAGTAAATAATTGTGAGCTATTATTTAAGGATAATTTACATTGGTATAGTTTTTGTATGTTGATACAAATTCAAATTATATTTGTTATTTCTGTTTACAATATTTTTACCCCTATAAAAATTATTCTGTCATATTGTATATATGTATATTTCTACCTCTGCTTAGGACATTTTGTATATTGATACAAATTTTAGGATACATTTTTATATTGCATTATATATTATTCTTACATCTGATCAAGATACTTATACATTCTTTACATTTTGAGGTCACTGTCTTCATGTTGCACATTTGTTTACAGATTATTTAATATTATGACATGAAGTCTTAGTCTTTAACTTATACAGGTATTAAATATTATAAGTAAATTGTTGTTCATGTTTGTTATACATGTAATGAGATTAATTAGGTTTTTTAGAGCATAGAGAGTGTATTCTGCCTAGATAAGTACTCTTCAGCCCCTTCAAGGATCTGTAGAACATGGCAGTTATTAACTCAGGGTTCTGTTGCATGAGAAATCATTGCTCCTGACAGCACTAATCTATCCCTGAAAGAATGTTGAACAAAAAAGACACTCCACTAAGAGTTTGCTTTCTTCTTGGCACAATTGGCCTTTGGGCAAGGAGCTGCCCATGCCTCAACCACTGACAAAATACATGGTATCCAGACTGGATAAGCAGGACACAAGGAAAAGAACTGCCAAACTTTGCCAAGACAGGGTAAGATGGTTCTGAAAAATTTCCTGCCTCTGAAAATGGTCTGTCAGTTAAGCCAGGCCTTAGCCAAAGTTGGTTGCTTCAACACTGCAAATGAGAATTGCTCAGGTAGCCAATTGTCTCCATCATATACTGCTAGCTTTGGAAGCTGCTTGAGTGTTCTTCCCGCCTGCTCAAGTAATATTATCTCCCTTCTCAGGCCTTCGATGAGTTTGAAGATTAGGTAGTCACAGTTACCATCCTTTTATAGTTTAGTCAAGCCTATTTCCAATGCAAGACTTAGACTCTTTAGAATTGAATGTTTATTAAAGCATTTGTCATGTGTTCTTTGCTTAATATTGTTTATGTTGTCTGTAATTTTATACTTGATATTTGTTCCTATTGTATATAGTTTTTTATTGGGTTTGGATTGCTCTTATTTAAACTAAAGGGGGAGGTGATGGGGAATCTTTGCCTCTTTGCCAACCAATTATCTTTAAGGGGTGGTACTAAGTTTGGGTGTGGCTTTCTGGGATCCAGAAAAAAAAAATGGCACGTGGCCCAGGTGTAATTTCTCTCTCTCTCTCTCTCTCTCTCTCTCTCTCTCTCTCTCTCTCCCTCACAGCACAGCTGAGCTTGGACTTTTCATTCCAGTTTCTTGAGTTTTCCCTTATAATAAATAAAAAGAAAATTGTTTTATCTTTTAGCTAGCCTGGTTATTTCTCGAATTTGAGCTAACTTCTACAGACCATCTTTCATTTTCATCCTTTGTACCATTGCATTCTGTCCCTGTCCCAGCTGCACATGGAAACTCACTGTGGTTGTGATAGTATAGAAAAGACTTGAACATGCTCAACCCAGACAAAATGCCATGGAGAGGGAAGGCAGGCACAAAGTTTCACCCCTAGCTGAGAAGCTATTAGAAATTGATAGTGACTAAGATGTTTCTTTTTTTTTTTTTTTTGGATATAGTCCTTGGTAGGGTAAAACCATGCTCCAGCAGAGGGACACAGTTCAAGAGAACACTGGCAGCACAGATTGAATTTAATGAGTTTAAAACGACTACAGCAAAAAAGAGAAAACAATGTTGGGTGGGTGAGGAAGAGGGTTTTATCTAGGAGACATTTGGGAAGGGAAATGAGTATGCTGAAAATACATTGTACAAATTACTCTAAGAATTGAGAGAAAACATGAAAGACTAGGTAAATTATTTCAAAATATGTTCAAGGTAAGTCTGAGAAGCTTCAGAAAACACAGAAAAATATGAAAAATGAAAGGAAACTTAACCCTCAATTACCAGAAAGCTTTATTGCTCCAAAATTCTATCTAGTGTCCCCATTCTTCAACTGAGATGGTCCTGTGTTTAGCAATTTCACAAACACCTTACCTTAGAAAGTAGAATTACAGCAATAGAGAAGGTCACAGCTGAAAAACGCCTCCAATATTCCCTGGAATAACCTCACTTTCTATGAACTAAATTACAGTTCACATTTCTCAAATATTTAAGAAAAGGTTCCAAAGGCAGAATTTAACCCAAAATGTCCCGATTTAAAGTTTGTTACTCTCCCACATACACGTCTGTCAGTTCCTTCCTCTTCCAGTAGAAAATAATATTTCCTTCTTTCAGGAAATACATTTTTCCCATTATGAAAGGTTTCTTTGTCACCCTTCTCTCCAAATGTGGTGTAGAGCAGCCGTAGTTCTTTTTGACTGCTGCTAGGCTTACACAGAATTACACAGCACAGTCTTGATGTTGTAAAACTTATCTTCTGCAAGTCTAGCATGTTAGGACCTTGAAGGAACTTAGACATTTATGCTACTGTCTTTGCTTCTCAGAAGAAAAATGTTACAAGACCTTTAAGTAGAACGTGAATTTCCTTGTGTTGCATATGCAAAGACAAACTTAAAAGAGGTGTACCCTGAGTTGGAGCCAAGGGCACTGGGGTTCTGCTTCCTATACTTTGGTTTATGGGTTCTGCAATTTTCCAAATCTCCCTGTCTGGAATTATTTTTTTCATTTGAGAAATATTGACACCAATCTTCTTGACTCATGGGATCCATATGAAAATAAAATATAATAAATGGGAAGTCCTATAGAAAAGGTTTGTTTCTTCCTTTAACTCAAATACAAAAATAGTAATTGAAGTGTTAGTTTCTTCTTCCTTTTTTTCTGTTAAATATGGATCTCAGAGCTTCACACATGGCAGACAAGTAATTTACTACTGAGTTGAACTCGGCTCATTCACACAGACACACGATACGTTTATATTGCTCCTAACCTGTAACTGTTGGACACACATGCCCCAGATGGACTAAACTTGGGTAACTACCAGGACACTAGAAATAGGCCAATGTAGATGGCAAAAAGGAACTTTAAGGGAGGAAGGTGGAAAGACAGTAGAACAAAATAGAAAGTGAAGTACCGGGGGTAAAGTGGGTAAACCATGGAAGAGAGGAACTGGTAACAAGAAGATGAGTAAGCAGAAGGCAATTTACCAAAATTAAGTACAGATGAAGATTTATACAGAAATCTGTTACTGTGTAAGCTAATTTAAAAGGAATTAAAAATAATTTTTATTCAAATATTATTGGAGATCTTAAGCAAACAAAACAAAAGAGTA
Organism: Microtus oregoni; assembly: GCF_018167655.1. Taxonomy (NCBI): domain Eukaryota; kingdom Metazoa; phylum Chordata; class Mammalia; order Rodentia; family Cricetidae; genus Microtus; species Microtus oregoni. Next base: position 32,903,511 of record NW_024543065.1, read on the forward strand.
GTTGAAACATGAATTTAAATGATTTAGAAATAACAAACAAAGAGCAGAGCAAGAGAGTGAAGGTAAGAAGAAATGGTCTAGTCTTTCAACTGGTCTAGTCTCTGGCTAACCTTTACTTCTCATCAATATGTCAGTTACGGTCATCACTTCCAATGTTTGACTTTTAATTAGAGCTTGAATATGGCATAACATATTGATTATCCAATTCATTTTTTCCACTCACATCCACAGTTAAGATCATCTACATGTGAATTAGACAATTGACAAAAATGATAGATGTTGGAAGTCAAAACAACATATAAGACAAAGAATGAAGCACAAAATTGGGACTCCAAAGCTATGTAGCAGAACTTCATAAAACATCGTTACATGAGCTCTCAAAGGCTTGCTTACCCATAACAGTCAGAAATGGAGAAGTCTATGACTAAAGTCTGTTCCCATACACAGCATCATATCCTACCACATCTGAGGTTTGAGTTCTTCATATTTTAGGACTAATAACACAGGAGAACATGACTCTCCATGCAAGCCTTTTATCCTAAAACTGCTGTTGATTACATGAGTGCCCATGGATCTTTTCTCTTTTACTTTTTGGTGTATTCTGTAAATTTTCTAGAGAGGAAGAAAATAAGTTTCCAGAGTGGAAACTTTATTGAACTGCTACTTGGTTTAAAAATAAAATGAATTGAAAAGATACATGTATGGAGGAAAATTAATGATATCTGAATATCGATAATAATGGTATCGGGGCAAATCTGAATCACAAAGGGAATAAAAACTCACTGAAGACAGGAAATGCATAGCAGTTATTTTTCTCATTGAGTTATTCCTTAACAAAACAATTGAAAAAAAGAAGAATTTGCTGGGCGGTCGTGGCACATGCCTTTAATCCCAGCACTTGGGAGGCAGAGGCAGGCGGATCTCTGTGAGTTTGAGACCAGCCTGGTCTACAAGAGCTAGTTCCAGGACAGGCTCCAAAACCACACAGAGAAACCCTTTCTCAAAAAACCAAAAAAAAAAAAAAGAAGAAGAATTTGTTTTGACACACAGTTTCAGAATTTAGTCCATAGTTCATACCCTCATTGACCCTGAGCCCACGGTGAAGCAAAACAATAGTGGGAAAAAAAAACATGATAAGCTGATCACATGGTAAACTGGAAGCAGAAAGTGATAACAAGTAAGAAATGGGGAAAAGGCAAACAGCAGCTTACTGGGGATGGGAAGGGGCTGCCTAGGATTTTATCTAGAACGTATCTTTACTGAGTTTCTTCTCAAAGAATTTCTTTCAGTGAGTTTCCTTCTTTGAAGCATCTCAAACCTACAAAATAATGCATAAGCTTGTAGCCAATCTTTCATTGCATCTTCTAGGGAAATTTAATATTCAAACTCAAAGAAAATGTAATTCTGGACCTCAGCATAGTTCTACAAAAAACATCTATACATATAATCATAGTAGTACAAGTAGTAGCAGTGGTGGTGGAAATATTAATATAAAGGACAAATATTGACTTAGTCAAAGCTATGAGATAATTGTATTTGGAAGACATATGAATGAGAAATATGTGAGAACAGTAGAATGGAAGAATTACATCTTTATATTTATAATTGGAAATCAACAGAAAATATAATGAAATCACTGTGTCACAATGCAAATATATTACTTAAGGTTATGGTCTAAAAATCATAAACACAAGACTGTTATGATTAGCTTTTTCATCTTGGCACTTTGTGCAACCTGGAATCATGTAGGAAGAAAGTCACAGTGGGAGATTATCTACATTGTATTAGCCTGTGGTCGTGTCTGTGTGGAAATGTCTTATGAACTAATGTGGGAAGATGTTACCTAGTGTGGGTAGCACCATTCCCTCTGCATGGAGCCCTGAATTATATAAAAGTAGAGAAAGCTAGGTGAGTACTAAGCAAGCAAGCATGCAGGCACTCATTTTTCTCTGCTCTTGACTGTGGTGTGATATGATTAGCTTCCTTTTGTCTTGACTTCCTTGAAATGGTGACTGTAACCTGCAATTATAAACTAAAATAAATCCTTTCTTCCCAAGTTGCCTTTTCTCAGAAATAAAAGTAGGACAAGGGATAATAAGCTAACAGAGAAAAAATATTTTCTGGTATGGAGTAGAGTAGGAATGAAAAGGAGGAATGAACATAAGTTCTCATTAGAGCCTTATGTGATGGTTAAATATCTTAAACTACATGTATCTAAAATAATGCAAAATTTGTGGTAGATAGAGCCTTGCACATATTGTTTAAATATAACATTTCATATTTCTCAGGGCTCTATGTTTATATAGATTCTAATTAAATAACATTAGGCATACTATATATCCTATCTACCTCTCTGCCTTATGAATAATTAAAACTACTGTATCCTGGTTGAAAAATGAGAACAATATTAGAGGAAATGTAGACTAAGAACCAACAGAATGTTTGATTCTGTCATCACTGATTCTACATTGTATCATACTGCTTCAATTCAAGCAGAACACTGGAGCCACGAAGGCAATTTCCAGGAAAATGCATTCACTTAGGACACTACAGCTACCTATGCCATAGACTGATTAAAATGACTGTAGAATCTTTGAGTTAGTGATGGCTTTTGATTGCAGGGACTTGTCACCAGCTGTACCCTGAGTGTGAGGACCAGTGGCCGGCTCAGCAGGAGCTGTAACCCACTGATGAGTCTGCTACTATAATCTCAGCACTTCCTTCATTCCCCCACCTCAGCAGCTAGAAGTTGGCAGAATGTGGATGTGATATCCAACTGTTAATATATACCACATGAAGCATTTGCTGAAAATTATTTGGTATCCCAGGGCTCTCCTTTCACATAATATTTCATGAAAAAGGAATAAAAAACAGTCTCTTTGTATTTGGATTTGACAGCTGCAGGTCAGATTTCAACACTTAATCTTAGTCAAGAAATACCAAATGTTTGAAAACTAATAAAGAAGCAGGAAAATTAAACAGAGGTTAAGGCATTCATCTTTAAGTGTTAACTAGCTCTATAAAAAGGTGAGTGGGGATGATAGGCCACTCAAAGTTTCTGAAAGTAAGATAGCTCACTCACCATACGGTCACTAATTTTTCTGAAGTAGAAAGATAAATGGTTGTCATTACATTACCTGGTGGCAGTAATATAGGGAAAGCAAGGTAGAGAGACAGAGAGACAATGATAACTACAGAAACATCGCTGCTGGAAGAACAAGACAATGCTTTAATATCAGAATCCAAAGAATCCTTCTCGTAAAAGAGCTGGTGAATATCTGCATTGTTTATGTCAATGTCAAGTCTTTGGACTATTCTGCATGTTCTTAAAGCAGAGCACCAATCTAGACTTTAATCTTTGAATTAAAGATAGGAATAGGCAGCTGATGCCTCTCCTATTTTATGAAAGTCTAATTCCCATGGTAGTGATGTGATCTGTCATTCTTCTGCACTAGTAAGTTTTACAACGTTCCTTCATGGAAAGGAATGCTTACATACTGAACCATCTAGAAAACAAGTTCAAGTTTAGTCAGCTTTGTGAGAATGATCCCTTCAACACCACATTACTTTGCTCACTGTAATTTATATGATGTTTTGATAAATATTGAGCTAGAAATTTCCGTTAGAATAACCTTTGCTCTTGGCTAATCTTTAAGATGATTTTCAAATTTAAGAATACTACATTTGCCTAGTGATAATTCTGTATAATTTTAAACTTATGCAGTTAAACATATATACACTCTTAGTGAGATTATGAAGAAAGGAATCAAGACCGTGATGAGGATACCAGCAGAAACAGCTGATCTGAGGTAGTGGGAGCTCACTGACTCTGGAATGACTGCAGGGGAACCTGTATATGCCCAAACTAGGCCCTCTGAATGTTGGTGACAGTTGTGTGGCTGGGGAAATCTGTGGGGTCACTGCCAGTGGGAATAGGATTTATCCCTAGTGCTTGAACTGACTTTTTGGAGCCCATTGTCTTTGGACGGGTACATTACTCAGCCTGGATAAAAGTGGGAGGGCCTTGGTTTTGCCTCAAAGATGTGCCAGACTTTGGTGACTATGCATGGGAATCCTTACCTTCTGTAAGCAGTAGATGGGGTGGGGTGGGGAGGAACATGGGGGGAGCAGGAGAAGGGGAGGGAGAACAAACTGGGATTGGCATGTAAAATGAGAAAAATTCTTTTAAAAATAAATTTAAAAAGAAAAATTATAATATATAAGCATTTATGATGATTTTTCACTAAAAATTAGTGTTCTCTATTTAAAACCATAGCATTGTCCGAGGAAAAGGTCCTTGTACCAGTGAGGAAACTCCTTTTAGTTAATGGCCTATTGATATATTCCAATGTTAATCTTTAACATAGCAAATCAAGGTTATAGTCTAAGTGTCAAAGAGCCTCACAAATCTCCACTGAACATTTTGATCCTGACACTGGAACATTTTACACCAAAAATTAACATCCAAGTTAATTTGTTTTCATAGATTTGTCATTGTTTTTATTATGCAGTTTATCCCTATAGTGTATCTTGTAAACTCAAGGACAGCAAAATCAATTATTGTTCAATGAACTCTTTTATTAATATACAAATGCTTTAGTATGGCAGAAAAGATAACAGTGAAGCATATCTGCATAAACCCGCATGGATTTTTTTTTTCATGAAAATAATTTTAGTAGATCCTTTAGTAAACTGTTCTCTTAATAGTTTAGCTCCCAGGTTGTAAACACAATAAAATATAGAAACACTTTTGCTTTTAAATAAATGTTATTGTGTGTGATGTGACATGATGTTATGGGATTCATGTAGAAAGTTAGAAGCCACTGTAATGGCATAAGAATATATTATATGAAATTTTCTATTATAATAAAAAGGCACAACTATGTATTATTTCAGGATATAAATTATTTGCATAGAACACTAACAAATAAAAAGAGGAGTCAAAAACAATTTATTTCCACTTACTGTTGATTCTGAGCATAATGTAAAAGTCTGAAAAACCCTTGATAGTGTTTAATTCTTGTATTATCAGTCACACAACAGTTCAATCTAATAGAAATATACCCTGAAATTGAACTCTCTTAGGTATCTAATGTTCTAATTATGCATAAATAAACACATTTTCTTGGTTATATTTGGTATGTTTTAGGAGTTTGTGGAGCAATACATAATGCCCAGATAAAGAACATATGTTTTAATATGTTTATGGTATTTCATTTTGTCTACACATTGGGGATATTTGCATTTTAGGAATGTCTTAGTTAAGATTACTGTTGCTGTGATGAAACACTATGACCAAAAAGCAAGCTGGGGAGGAAAGGGTTTATTAGGCTCACATTTTAACATCTCTGTTCATCACTGAATGAATTCATGTCAGGAACTCAAACAGGGCAGTGTCCTGTAGGCAGGAGGAGCTGATGCAGAGGCCAGGGAGAAATGCTGTTTATTGACCCGCTTCCCATGACTTGCTCAGTCCAAGTTCTTATAAAACCCAGGATCAACAGCCCAGGGATGGCACCATCCACCACAGGGTGGGCCTTTCCTCATTGATCCCTAAATGAGAAAGTAACTTAGAGCTTGATCTCATTGAGGCACTTCCTCAACTGAGGCTCATTCCCCTGATGACTCTAGCTTGTGTCAAGTTAAAAACAAAACCAACCAGTATAAGAAGTGGTCAGATTAAAATTACTTACTGTAGATGAGTAAATAGTGTGGACTGTAGTATAAGAATCTGAACAGTGTGAATTTGAGCTACCTAATTCTCCTTCAGGAAATAAACAGAAAGAAAAGGTAGAGCTCAGTTTTGGAATGGCTTCAGGGTTTCCTATGACAACTCACACAGGCCACAGTAGAGTTTGTTATGCTTAATGCTGAGATTCTGGTCCTTCTTTCAGCTTGTGTCCAAGTCCCTGAAAGATGAGTAGAGCTCAAATTTGAAAGAAATAATCACTTTAAAATTTTTACCTAGTATTTACTTAACTTGTAGCATTGGATCTCAGGAGAGCCTCACTATGAAAGTGATTAATGAACCCAAAGTCTAACATGAGTAGCATGTGGGTAACCTTTCATTGTTGCAAAAGGAATTAGTACAAAATGTCGTTCTTTTTCTTAGTGTTTGAGCTTCATTTCCAAGCAAATCCTTGCATTTGGTTTGCAATGTGTACGTGATAAAATGCAAATAAACAACTGAATATCTGAGATGTGCATCTTAATAATTTAATTTTGAAGCTACAATGATTTTTGATGTTGAGTACAACAAAACACAGTTTTCTAAATGATAAATTCTGCTGACATGCACTGACTGTAGTTGAAAGAAGCATTTGATCACTATCATCCTAGAGTCACAAAACTCCTGGAACAGAATAGGACTAGCTAATTAGATTGCTGCCTCCAGAAAGTTAATTTATTGCAGCTCATACCATGAATACCTGTCTTCTTAAAAGTATTATCAACCAGGGGGAATTCTCAACAGTAACTCAGTATCAGTCCATTTGCAGATGTCTGGTCATTATTTCTCATTTCTATTCCATTTTAAAGCAATTCATGCTCTCATAAGTCATTTTTACCACTTCTATAATATGCAGAATCATATATCATGATGTCTAGTTGCCCTTTTAAAGTAAAAGTAAAGTCCTAAAATGTAATTCAATGAAAAAAGATGAGTATTATCACACTCTAGAACAATTGAATATTCATATGGAAAATAATGACATTTCATCAGTTCTTTTTTTACCATATGTCATGAGTAATTCAAAATGGATCACTGACCTGTATCATATAAAATTGTAATATTTTTGGATGAAGTGGAAAGAAAGGTTATGTGTGTGTATAAGGGGAGGATCTCAAGCATCATATATCCAGCAGTTGACTCATCCTTTAACAGGCAAGAATGAAACTTGGTTTAGTTTGACTTATTTAGCCATCACCGGATTAAACTTTTGGTGTCTGACACTAGCTGGTTTATTTTAGGCATAGTTAGTGAGAGCATAATTTTGGAAAAAAGTTTACTGAAGATAATTAACTCAGTGCCATGCTTATAAGAAAAAAAGCTTAAGACAGGTTTACATTGAAACTCTTTAACAAAGTACATATGGATTCTTCCATAAAGATGGGTCCTGTTGACTCAGAAACAACACTTAAGGTAAGAGTCTAGGGAGAATGACTAAGGTAAACATGATCTGTGGGAGTCAGAATTTGCTTGACCTTAAAATAACATAGAAATTACTTAGGCTTTTGCAAAGTATAGAAGTCACCTTACTTAAGGGTGAGTTTTATGGATTGAGAAGCAATGCTCAAGATTTAGGGAAGAAAGTCTGGGATAAGCAAACATAATATTCTGGGAGATTGAGGTGAAGGCTATCCCCACAGATAGTTAAAGATTGCCAGGTTGTTAACCATATCTTTTCCCAGCATTCCAGGTGGAAGACGGACAAATATCTCCTTCCTTTGAGGAGATAAGCTTTTATGTTTAACTTTTCTTGGTCTTCCGAGAGCTTCTCTGTGTGCACAAGGACATTTTCCATCTACATTTATGTTCCTGAGTTAGGGAAGGATTTCCTTGAAGTAACACTGTAACTTGATGCATAAAAGAAAATAGTGAAATTATATTCGACAAAATTAACAACCTCTTCTTTGGGACCACACACTTAGGTCAGTGTTGTCTTAACATACACTAGGCCCTAGCTTAATCCTGGTACTGAAGAAAAAATGAATGAATAAATAAACAAATAAAAAAACAAATAACTGACTGCAAATTGTAGTGCCATTTCAATTGTATCTTAATAAATAAAATTTGCCTAAAGATCTGAGAGTAAAACAATGACACTAGTCAGCCTTACAGACCAGGTCATTGTAACACACATTCTTAATCCCAGTATCCATACTAGTTTGCCATAGTAATCCGTGTGGTGCATGCCTTTAATCCCAGTGGTTCACACCTTTAATACCAGTCCTAAAGAGGATTATAAATTGGGAGGAAACAGCTCTCAGACATAGTTTCTGAGATTCTTGGAGACGGGATCACCATTTCATACTGAGGTTGAGGTAACAGTCAGTGGCTGGCTTTTATGCTTTTCAGATCTTCATGTTCAAACCCAATTTATCTCTCTGAGTTTTTATTAATAGTTTTTTTATTAAATAATAAGAGTTTGGCCAATGTAGTCATTATACTGGCCTTTCTAAATTCCTTGTCATAGATATAGACATAATTATGAACTTCTTCTCTTCAAGATATAAATAAGAGAATGAGACAAAAAAGTTGTATTTGCAGTCAGATAATGGAAAAAATTCAATAGAGAAAAATTGTTTTAGGAAGAATTTAAACAAAAAACATACAGATGGTAATTTACCACATGTTAATTTAACACTGCTAGTTTTCAAAGAATTTTAAGTTAAACCCACTATGATAGTCAAGTTAAAATATTTTTATAAATAAATTTTTTTCAGAAAATTACTTTTTATAAAATAAAGCAATTGCCTATGTTATTGTTGGTGTGAACCAACTCAAATTTTCATATACTTAGGCCTATAACACAAATGTGGTGACCTGAGAATATAGGCAATTATTTTAAGAAAGATAAAATATTATCTTGCATATTGAGTCAGCTAGTCTACCATTCAGTCTATGAGAACTAAAAGCACAAGTTAATAAAAAAAATAAAACAAAACAAAATGAAACTTTAACCATAACTTCCAGGCCAGCTTTATGTAGACGAAACTATAAGCAAGCCCTGTGAATCCAGTTGTCCTAGTTTTGCCCCAGTTTTTGTTCTTTTGCTATGAAAAATCACTCTGATTAAGATCAACTTGCAGAGGACAGCGTTTAATGGGCTCACACTTCCACCTCCCAGTCCCACACGGGAGTCAGTGCAGGAACTTTAATTAGAAATTGGCAAGCAAGAGCAGTGAAAGAATGTTCTTCAAAGGCTCACTCACTGTTTTACCTTCTTCTGGCTTTATTATCCAGCCAAGACTCACCTTCCTTCAGTATGGTGCTGCCTAGAGTCAACTGGGCCCTTCCACATTAATCACCAACCGAGAAAATTCCTCACAGACATGGGCCTAGGACAGACTGATCAAGGCAAATCTTCAGTTAGGGTACCCTCTTCTCTGCTATTTCTAGATTGCCAAGTTGACAATAAACATTGGCCAGGACATCAGGTTAATAAATAAACTGTGGTATATTGTTATAACTGAATATTATTCAGAAGTCAAAAAAATTATTAATATATACAATAGTATAGAAAAATCAATGTAATTTTGCTTAAAGAAGAAGAAATTAGAGATATTGATACAAAATGTAGACTGATACATTCTAGCAAAAGGTAACTGGCTGAATGGGAAGAGGGGATGATAGGTATATGTCAAGAAGGGTTTCAGAGCACACACACACACAAACTGGGTATGACGTATATGCTCTTTGAATTATTTGTGTCAGAGGTTTCATGGTGTAAACATTTCTCAAAATTTTTGAAATTCTACTTTGAAATATTTTCTGTTTGCTCTGTGTTAGCTATACCACAACAAAGCTATTTAGAAAGTCTTGTATCTGGTATCCTAGCAGCTAATTCCTCTTTGTGGCCCTCTGCTTTGGCGGTTGTTTCTCATCTAGGCTAATGTCCAATGCAGTTTTTTAAAAAGTAATGATTGGATGAAAAATAAGCATCTTTCAATAGAAAGACACTAAGTGGGTAACCTAGCAGAGCTCTACTAATCCCCCTGATAAGAAATAGTCTGTTGAGCTTAAATTTCTGTCCTGGACCTTCTAAATAACTCCCCACTCATCCCTCTTCCCCAGAAATTAATGTTTCTCTGTTCCTTTAGCTCAGCAAATGTCAGTACGATCTCCTCTCTTGACTATCTGTAGTGGTAGCACCTTTCTTAGTTCCCTGAAGTCATTTTGTGTCCTATACCACACGGTGATTCTATTTTCACCTTGTCTTAAATCCCTTTACAAATACTTATCCATACCTTATGTCTTCTGGAACTCAGTGTTCTAAGGTAGATCATAAAGACAACTTTCCATATTTTCTTTCTCTTTATTGAAAAAAATATACAATTTCATTCAAAAAGAAGAATATGTAATGCAAATGTAGCATAATTTATTTTTTTTTAATTCTACAGTCATTTCTTTTCATCCATATTTCCTTTGCTAAAGACAAATAGGCATGGAGACTGTTGTAGAATGACCGAAAGTACAATTCCTTATACTAGAAATTGTCTCAAACGAAAGTGTCTATTCACAAATATTAACACCTCTTAAAAAGCTATTGGCCACATTTTCTACATGACCCATAGAATATTTAAAAACAGAATGTATATCACTTTTAACAAATTTTAAGCATATCATTTCACAGTGTTACAGCACATACAGAGTCATGTCACAATGTAATAAATTCTGGAGTCATGATTATAGGAGGCTCAATTAATTTTTAAATGTTATCATGTCTATATAAACCACAACGAGAAAGAGGACATTTTTGAAATCAAATGATTAGATAATAAGAAACAAAGACTGTAGCAATGCATATGAAAAATGAAGTAGAATCATGTATGTTGAAAAAATGGTTTGGGGGAGAAAAAGATAAAAACTAAAAAAAAAAGTCAATGAAACAAGAGGAAAAGAACAGAATAAGCTTAACAAAGTAAAATTGGAAATCATGACTCTGTGGACATATTTAAGACATTTGTGACTCTGTGGACACATCTAAGACATTCATGACTCTGTGGACATACCTAAGACATTCATGACTCTATGGACCTATTTCAGATGTCTGTGACTCTGTGGACATATTTCAGACAAATATGAGAAACAGCCACTGTGAGAATCCTTGTGTGCATGAAACAGATAGAAACATGATTTGCAAAATACAGAGAAAATTAAGATTGTATGACTATATATTATTTATGAAGCATATTCATATATTTCCTATATATTTTATATTTTTATGTGTAAAGTGTTATATAGTATTTATTTTTTTTATTTACTGATCTTGTGTAAATAATAGTTAAATTTCAAAGTGTCACTTGTTCAATTGATTTCTAGGTGTTTTCTTCTTTGCCAGTATTGGTTTCTAAATGACAATAATTTTGCTTTTTTTTTACCACCCTATGTAAATGACATAATAGGAATCACAAAACTTTAAATACAAGCATATCTAGTACAAGTTCAAAGGCCTTGATGTTAGCTCAACTGACACTTTCCCTCTTTGGATAGTTTGTTTTGATACCTTCTTGATGTCACTTTTACTCTTCTCCTATGGAAAAATAACCAAATGTGGCTAGGACTGATTTGCAATAACTATAAAGACAATCCAACATGATTAAGGACATATAAATGACACTAAAAGAATTTTTAAAGGGTTATATAAAATTAAACTTAGCACACTTGCTATATAATATGACATAAGCTATTCTTTGTTTCTTTTCATCTTTTTTAAGCATTAATTTTCAGTTAATCACTGTCTTAAATCTTATCTCCAACAACAATTGCAGAAATTAATGGGATAAAAGTGCTCTATTCAAAGACAAATTACCATTTCTCTCATCTTCTTCTCTAAGTGCCAATTCCCTCATCACCCACTAAAAGAAGTAGAACAATAGAAAGGTGTTGGTTAACTTCAATCGTGACTCTCATTTATTTCATTGGGTAAACCCTTTTGTAAACACAGTCATTTTGAAGCTGTTTGCTATTGTGGGATACATATTTTGGCATTGTAGCTATTCTGGCTTTCTTCCATGGTACTTTAATTTTATGGTTCACTGAGCAAAACTAAGAGTTCTCCAGAAAGACTTGTTCTTAAAACAATCAGTGGCATGCTGATGGCGAGACTGTCAGTCTTTTTGCTTGATGAGAGTGTCTGCTCAGAAAAGCTTTTTTAAGCCAGTAGACGTGTTTTTTTTTAAGTTTATTTTTTCTTGCTTGCTTTTAAAGGGAGTAAGAGATAGAAGAGGTTAAAAGACATAAAACAATAAAAGAAATCACCACCCAAATGGTAAAACACCACATAGCATCACGATCGAGTATTTGTAGTCGTCACAGTGGGTCCTCACTGTATTTTCTATATTTTTTCAACACCTGTAGAAGAATGCTGTGGAATTCTGGGTAAGATGAACAATTCAATATGAACTGATATTATTAAATCATCTGATCAACTGAATGAAGTAGAACCTAGCAACTTTCCAGTGAAGATGAGGGATGTGAGTTTTAGGACAGCTGTCAACATCCTTGTCTCATATCAAAAACAAGGATTATGACTATCTGGTCCAATAATTAAACATCCTAATAACTTGAGATACACTTTGTAACTCAGTTTAATGGGGATAATTTATTTAGTCACTATTAAATGGGAGGTAGAATTCTGGCATCCATGCAGATTAGTAGCAAACTTACTTAACAATAAAACAAAACTTTCAGTGGTAGTGGGTGTAAGTTTCCACCCAATCTAATTCTGAGCTTTCTTCTGTTATCCAAAACTAGATGCCCAAGGTATTCTTTTAAAAAAGAATAAAAGTCTTTTAAGAGTTTTAAAATTCTTTTCGAATACATTTTGACTGAAGTTTCCTCTCCCTCCATTCATCCCAGGTAGCCCTAGTTCTTCTCTTCCCCAAATCCACCTCTCTTCCATTTCTCTTTAGTAAAGAGCAGGCTTCCCAGGTATATCAACCAACACAACATAACAAGATAAAATAAGACAAGGCACAACCCTAATATGAAGACAAGTGAGGCAACCCAGTAAGAGAAAAAGGATCCCAAGAGTAGGTGCAAGTGTCAGAAGCACACCCACTCCCTCTCTTAGGATTCCCATGAAAATAAACTTACTAATGTATGTGGAGGACTTAGCGCAGACCAATGCACCATGATTATAGTCTCTCTGGGTTCCTAAGAGCCCTGCTTAGTTAATTTTGTGGGATGTCTCTGTCTCCTTTCATTGCCTGATGAAGGTTAATATTCAGAGACCCACATGGGAGCACCAGACAGAAATCTCAAGGTCCAAATCAGGAGCAGAAGGAGACGGAGCACGAGCAAGGAACTCAGGACCACGAGGGGTGCACCCACACACTAAGACAATGGGGATGTTCTATTGGGATCTCACCAAGGCCAGCTGGCCTAGGTCTGAAAAAGCATGGGATAAATCCGGACTAGCTGAACATAGCGGACAATGAGGAATACTGAGAATTCAAGAACAATTGCAGTGGGTTTTTGATCCTACTGCACGTACTGGCTTTGTGGGAGCCTAGGCAGTTTGGATGCTCACCTTACAAGACCTGGATAGAGGTGGGCAGTCCTTGGGCTTCCCACAGGTCAGGGAACCCTGATTGCTCTTCGAGCAGATGAGGGAGGGGGACTTGATCGGGGGAGGGGGAGGGAAATGGGAAGCGGTTGCGGGGACGAGGCAGAAATCCTTAATAAATAAATAAATTTAAATTAAAAAAAAAATTTGTGGGATGTATTCTCCTGGTGTCCTTGACCTCTCTGGCTCTCATAATTCTTCCTCTCCCTCTTCTGTGGGGTTTCCCAAGGTCTGTCTAATGTTTCACCGTGGGTATCTGCATCTGTTGATGGAGGAAGCTTTTCTGATAATCTAGTTAGGCACAAATCTACGATTATAAGAGATATCATGAGGAATCATTCAATTGTTTTGGTTTTGATTTATTTTGGTTCTTTATCTATCCTATGCTTCTGATTTATCCAGCTTCCAGTTCCTGGTCCTGCAGGTATTGTCAGGCATAGGTTCCCTCTTGAGGCAAGACCAAGTTTGGCCAGTCATTGGTAGGTCGCTTCCATAAGTACTGCACCTCCACTCCTTCAGTACATCTTATAGGAAGAATAGATTGTAGATCAAAGGTTCTGTAACTGTGTTGATTTCACCATCTCACTGCTGGAGGCCTTGCCTGGTTACAGAAGGTGGCCAGGTCAGGCTCTGTATCCTCCATGACTAGATGTCCTCATTAGGGTCATCCCTGTAGAATCTGTCAGTTTCTACTGCACTGGGTTTCCACTTCAGTCTCCAAATGCCCTCCAGTTCTGGCCATCTCTCATCATACTCTTTCAGCACCCACTGATTCCTACTGTTCCTATTCCAACCCACTTCCATTCTAAGCACAAAAATTTTCAATTTTCTACTTCCCAAGAAGATGTATGCATTCCCCTTATTGTCCTCCTTGGTACTTAGTCTTCCTGGTTCTGTGAATTGTAGCATGATTATCATTTGCTTAACAGTTAACGTCCATTTATAAGTGAGTACCTACCATGTTTGCTTTTCTGGGTCTGGATTACCTCACTCAGCATGATTTTTTTAATTTCCATACATCTGCCTACAAATTTTATCATGTCATTTATTAACACCTGAGTAATTCTCTAATGGGCAAATGTACCACATTTTTTATTTGTTCCTCAGTAGAGGGAAATCTAGTTTTTTTTTTTTCACTTTCTTGCTGTTATGAAAAAGTATGAACCTGGTTCAACAAGTTTATTTGTAATAGCATAGAGCTATCTTTTGGGTATATGCCTAAGTGTGGTATATCTGGATCTTGAGATAGATCTATTCCTAGTTTTCTGAGGAACTGCCATATTAATTTCCATTTTAGCTATACAAATTTACACAATACAAACAATGGAGGAGTGTTCCCTTTGTCAGCATGAACTGTCACTTGTGTTTTTGATCTTGGCCATTCTTACAGGTGTAAGATGGAATCTCCTAGCAGTTTTGATTTGCATTTCCCTGGTGGCTAAGGATGCTGAACATTTCTTTAAGTGCTTCTGGGTCATTTCAGAGTCTTCCATTAGGAATTGGGTTATTTGGTTTGTTGATTTCTAGTTTTTTGGGTTCTTTATTCACTTTGGATATGAGCCATCTATTAGATGTGGGGTGGGTAAAATGTTTTCCCATTTTACCCCCACTGTCTTAATTGACTGCATTCTTTGCCTTACAGAAGCTTTTCAGTTTCATGAACTCCCCTTTATTAATTACCAATCTTAGTGTCTGCTCTATTGGTATCTATTCAGGGACTTATGTCTTGTGCCAATGTGCTCAAGGCTATTACTACTTTCTCTTCTGTAAGGTTCATTGTATTTGCTTTTATGTTGAAGTTTTTGGTCCTTTTGGACTTGAATTTTGTGCAAGGTGATAAATATGGATCTATTTTTATTCATCTACAAGCAGACATCCAGTTTGACCAGCACCATTTGTAGAAGATTCTTTTTTATCCATTGTGTCTTTCTGGCTTCTTATAAAAATCAGATGTCCATAGGTATGAGGGTTTATGTGTGGTCCTTTCATTTGATTCCATTGATCAACCTGTGTATTTTATCCCAGTATCACATGACTTTTATTACTATAGTTTTGTAGGGCAGTTTCCAATGAGGGATGGTGAAACTTTGGAAGATCTTCTATGATTTAGAGCTGTTTATCTCTCCTGAGATGTGTTTTTCCATACGAAGCTGAGTATTGTCCTTTCAAGGTCTGTCAAGAGTTTTATTGTGATTTTGATAAGTATTGGGTTGAATCTGTACATTCTTTTGGTAGGATGACCATATTTACTGTGTGACCTCTGGTCAAAGAAGGGGTCTTTGCCTGAATTGGCATTGGGGACACATCAATGAGGAGGGAAGGAGACTGGGGATAGGTTTCTCAGGTACTGAGACCTATGGTCAGGTGGCTTACCTGAACTCTGGTGCCTGGAGTGGCCTCTGGTCCAGCAGGGGCCTTTAACAGATTTGGGAGTCAGAACATAGCAATGAGGTGGGGATGGGAAGAGGTGTGTGGGGAGCACATCAAGAGTTGGGAAAGTCCACAAGTGAGGCATGTGCCTGGACTTCTTGCAGCTGGTGTGGCCTCTTGTAGAGCAAGGATCTCTGTCTAAGTTGTGGGCTGGAACATGAAAAGAAGGGGGTGACTACTAGGGAAAGGATGAGGGGCCTCAAAGAGAGGGGGAGGTCAGAGGACTGATGGTCTAACTCTTTTGAAATTTTTTTTTAATGCAAAAATACAATGCCCACTTTTCCAAATCTCTGAATGTTATTTTCCCTACTTCTCAACTCTGTTGTTCACCTAATTCCCCTGAAAAGAAATTCCAACATTTTATGTCTGGATATCATTTTAGTCTAGATGTCATACTTTATGATAGTACCCAGCATTTATAAAAGTCATTTGAACTTTATGTTTTTTGAACTTTATATACCAATAGGCATATTGAAAAACCATATTAAATTCCCCATCTTGGCAGACACGATGAGACCCTGCCCTTGCACAATATTTAACCCAGTGACTCCAAGTCCTCCACTACACTTCCCACAGACAAAGATACTTGGTAACTGACAGTCATTTGCATTAACCTTCCTTCTTGAAAACAGGTGGTCCTGGAAGATTACACTTCACATGCCATGCTTACTTCATGTTCCAAATTTAATTATCCTTAGGACACCTTTTTACATAATACTTATTTATAGAGAATAGTAGAAAAAGATTTCATCAGAAATAAAAATGAATTATATTAAGAATGGAGACAAAATATGTATAATTATAAAGATAAATATGATATTTTATGATAATTGACTTTTATATTTTAAGTTTGACTACCACACATATTCTTACTTATGAAATTGTTTATTTTAATATTTACATGTGATGAATAACTTATTTGGCAATATAAGTCATTATCTATGAGTCATTTTTACTTTATACTTGTGATTATTTCTATTAGTTACTTATCAGTCGTTCATAAAGTGAATATGATTTATATTTGATTCTGCTTAACCTAAATCAGAATCAATTGCCTGTTTTTGTAGCCAACTAATTGACAAGGAGATCTGGGAAACAATGTAGATGGCACTGCAGTTTAAGTTTATATGGTCATCTACCCTGAATTGCTCCTGGCCATCTGACTTTATTACTTTACTTTTCCCTGGTTCTTACAAAATATACTTTTTATTTTTTATTTCTATGGATACCCAAAGCAAGGTGTCTGCTAGCTCTGTTATACTCAAATATTTTCAGATTCTCTGTCTTGGGACTGTCTGTTCCTTTCAACTTAGAAGCTTCTCAAAGTTGTCTTGAGAGAGCTTCCACTCCTCAGTACATGGCCAATGTATTCCCTCCTGCTAGGAGGACTTTTACCTAGAAGATCAAAATCTCAGCCACCAAGGATCTATTCTCCTCTATCCATCTGTTCCATATTCCACCCTGGTTCAACACTGACTCAATTTATTAGATTTGGCCAAACCAATTATAGCCATTTCTGGGGAAATTACATACTCAGTTAAAAATTAATATATACATCAATGAATTATTTCACCAAGTGAATTTTCACTAAACTAACTTACTGATAGTTGAAAAGAAGGATTGCTGACAATTCATCCTATTACTTTTTTGTCCTGATGACCATGAAGCAATCCAGGTTAGAGGATGAGTTGTTTGGTAATAGCCTAAAAGCTAAAAGCAGGGGAAAAATGTTTCTGTTTATCTGCCACTTAAAGAAATTCTAATTTGAAAAATAAGTCTTAACGAATGAATTGGAAGTTTATATCTCAAAAAGGCTTAGGTGTGGAGTGAACGGAAAAGCTTACCTAAGCAGAAATATACAGAAGCTGACAGAAGAATCTATAATTCTTCTGTGTACCTGCTTCTTCATTTGCAAAGTGAGTTAATTGGAAAAATCCATTTTTAAAATATAGTTCCACTAAAATCACCTCTAATGACTATCCTAACAAAGGAAGTCTCTGAATTTGGCCTCTTGATTAATTGTAGGACGTTATATTTATGCAAAAGTAGTGAAGACATTGTATCCATAGAAATTAATATTAGTTAACTTGGAAATTTATAACAATATCTCTATGACTACTTATCTCTGTGTCCATATTATTATTTTGATTAATCAGTCTGTCTTTTGTTTGTTTCAGATATTTCTATGTTGAATTTTAACTGGTCATCTACCTTAAAAGACTCCAAATATAGAAGAATGAGTCCCTTCTCTAGTAGTTATGTTTATATGCAAATAGAGGTCATTTGGGTTATTCAATCCAGTGAACTCACTGAGGCAGCCTGCCACAGGAATATCATCCAGTGCCTGCATATCAAAGAAATAGAGAGAATGGAAGATGGACTAGAATAAATGTTAGAGATAAACAAGGCTTGAGAAGATACTAGTATAATATAAAGCGAAAGAAATATCCACAGGGTGGGAAGGAGCTCAGCAAAGAAGAACAAGTGATAGGATTCTATATTTTACTGACAAATAATATTATCTGAGTACATGCACCATGTTTTCTTTATCCACTCATTTATAGATATTGAGGTCACATCCGTGCCCTGGCTATTGTGGATGGTGCTGCAGTGAACATGGAAGCTATCAAGTCTTTCCTATATACTGAAAAGTGAAGGAATGATAGATGATGCACTAAGTTACTCTAAATATTTTGAGAATCCTTAATGAATGTTTTTTTTTTTTTTTTTTTTTTTTTTTAGGCACCGTCCCATTGCAGTGGTAAAATATATTAATAAAAACAACTTAAGGGATAATACATTATTTTAGCATTGAGTTATTTTTCCTTTTTTAATATTAGGTTACAAACCATCAAGATGGGGAAGCCAGGGCAGCTGATAACGTTGCATCCATGGTATTAAGAATCAAAGATCCCCACCCCAACACACACACCCCTCTCTCCCTTACTGTGGATATAAATGGAAACTCTCATTTAATTTTTACCTCTTTGTCTGCCTGCCTACTGCCATGCTATCCACCATGACAAACATGAACTCATCTCCTGAGACTGTAAGCACACCTCTGATAAATGCTGTCTTTTATAAGTCATTTTGGTCATGGTGTTTTGTCAAAGCTGTTGAAAAGTAACTAAGACACTAACTCAAACAGCATGACTTTCTTTCTTTTTCATATTCATGTTCACTCAGCAGCTTTCCAAGATTTATAGTTTGCTTGTCCTTTCATTTTTCTTCCAACATGTGATAAAGTGCTCCTTGAGCTTTCTTCTGGGTGCTTTCAATTCTTTCATTACCCACACAAAGAATCCAACCAAAGAAATTTGCTTTCAGCTGTGTTATAGTTTGCCCTCTATTACTGAAATAAAGATCATGACCAAAAGCAGCTGTGGAGGAAAGGTTTCTTCACCTCTCAGGTTCCAGTCCATCATAAGGGAAGAGAGATCAGGTACTAAATGCAGGAAACTGTAGGTAGGAACTAAACCATGGGGAACACTCTTACAGATTTGTTCTCCATCATTTGCTCCGTCAGCTCTCTTATACAACCCAGGGATACCTGCCTAGGGGTAGGGTTGACTATAGTGGTTGTTTTTCCTTTATCAGACATTAAACAATAGAAGTCCCACAGACTTGTCTATGGCCCTGTCTAATGAACACATTTTCCCAACTGGGATCCTTCTCTGTGTCAAGTTGATAAATGAGCTCCACTAGTACCACTACTCACATTCTGCTGTCTGAACATAAGAAGGCTGCCTCTCAGGCAGGCTCCATCCTGTGCTTGTAGTTTTCCTTGGTGGGCATTCCACAGTCCTGTCATCTCTAACATCTTTAGGTCTCTGTTGCAACTTTAATGTCACCACCATAGCTTCATGCTATATGACATAGCCACAAAATTCCTGGTCTCGGTTGCACTCAGAAATAGTAGAGCAGATTTTCATGGTCCCCTCATTCTTAAATCTTTCATGTCTTCAAACTTTATACTAGGTTGACAACACTGACAAATTCTGTTGGCAACTTGGGAAATAGTGGACTCCAGTTGGAACAATGCTATATCAGGTGCTGTGTGCTGATCTTAGGGAAGCATTTTTCTAGGCAGTTAGTTTTGAGACACCAGCAATCTCTAGCTGCATCCCTAGTTCAGACTCTTTCCTTTGAAGTTAATTTGAATTCTCACCAGGTGGAGTCTTGGCCTCAGACTTTTAATATTGCACTAGTTTGAAGGAGGTTCTCTTTCTTAACAATTATAGCCTCCTTTTCAGCACAACCTGCGAGTTCTTCTGCCTTGGAATTCCCTTTACCAAACCAATAACTTTTAAATTCAAACTTTGTTCAAGTATATGAGCAGAATGAATCCAGGTTCTTGATCAAAATGTCAGCAAATGGCCCCTACTCAGTTCCTGATAGGATTTCCTATTGACCCATGAAATTTCATGAATGAGGCCTTTGACAGGGTGAATTTCTCTAGGTCTTTTTTTTTATTTTCTTGCAAAATCCTATTAAAAGGGCTGTTCAATAGTTTCATAGCATGGGAGGGATAATAAAATAGATGTTTCATAGCATTGGTGGGCTTTCGGGGTACAAAACTGAAACTCTTTCATACACTTCTTAACAATCAGTTACAAAGGCTTAAGATGCACATTGACATGTTTTAGGACAGTACTAGTCCTACTTCTTGGTACCAATATTCTGTATTAGTTACTTCCTTTAAAGTTTTAATAAAGTACCCGAGCAAAGCTACTTTAGGAGAGAATGGATTATTTTGGTCTTTGTGATGTTAAAATCACAGGACCAGAAACATACACAGTTGCTCATGTTTAATTCATCGTAAAGAAATGGAAAGTAATGGATGCTTTGCACAGCTCTCTCTTCTTCCATGTTGTTTAGGGCATGAGCATAGAGAATGGTCCCACCCACACTGGGAGGGTCCTTCCACATCAACTCACTCAGGACACCCCTCCACCCATACAACCCATCACCTGGGAAGGTGATTCTAGAAATCACTAAGTTGGCAACTGAGATTAATTACCATTCCCACAGTGTGAAAGAGCTCCCTTTCCTCCATGTCTTTCCTCCATTTCCATACAAACACGTGGTGTTTTTAGTGTTCTTCATAATTACCATTCTTATTGCTGTTTGGATATAATATCATTATTTTTATTTACATTTACAGGAAATGGAGGATATGTACATTGATTTAAATAGAATAGATAATAAAATGAAAATCAAATGGCAGTTAGCTTATTTTAAGGGAGCAATCGGCAAAACCAGAGGTATTTGCATGAATCAATAGTAGCGATCAGTACAGTGGATAAGCTAAATATAAATGCCAGATGGACATTTAAAAAACACATTAGAAGGAGAAGCTAGGAATGCGGCAGAGGTTGCCTGTTAAAGGGCTATGAAATTGGAATAAAATTTAAATTTTCTGAAGTTAAAAATCAAGATCCTGAGCTAGCAATTAGAAAAACAAAAAGAATTGAAAGTCTGAATACATAAGCCTTAAAGTGTAAAATACAGTTTGTAAGGATTCATCAAGATATATGTTTTTGTTACCTACAATAATAGTATGAACAAATGGGTATCAATCACTGGATAATAAAAATTAATAGAAATGAGTAATATAGATGACTATGTTCCACAGATCAGTAAACACTGGACTGTGAAAAATCATTCTTAGAACAATAGGTTGAAAATTGGTAGTGGTTAACCCATCCATTGTTAACCAATTGTTATTGGGTTAACCCAAATGGATAATGAGCAATTCATCAATTGCTAACCCATGGTTAATGAATTAATCCAAATGAATAACCATCAACCCATCCTGGTAAAATAATGGATATGAAAAATGAATCACAAGGAAAATGGGACCATACTGCTTGGAAGAGCATTGGAACAGTATCAGAGACATTTCAGAAGTGTACATAGTCTAAGCAGATGGCTTCACATATGAAGAAATTTCTTGGCAATGCAAAACAAGAAAACAGTGAAAGCTATAAATCCTTTATTCACTTTAAAAGATCATAATGAAACTATTTTTTTTTTTTTTTGCCGTAGAAATCCTTCAGACAGTAGCCTTTAAGTTACCTACCCACTTGGGTGTGGCTTCTTATACTATAAATGCTCACGTGTTCTCTCTCTCTCTCTCTCCCCTCTCTCTTCCAGCTCCTGGATTCAGTTGTTGTTCCTCATTCAAGCAGAGGACTGTGAGTCTACCCTTAAATAAATAACCCTTTATTATACTCAATTATGAGCTAGTATGGAATTTCTTTGTAGTGTCCGTCTTTACTTTTTCCTTTCTTTTCTTTTTTTTTCTTTTTTGTCTTCTCAAGACAGGGTTTCTCTGTAGATTTGGAGCCTATCCTGGAAGTAGATCTTGTAGAACAGGCTCGACTCAAACTCACAGATCTGCCTGCTTCTGCCTCCTGAGTGTTCATAATGAAAATTATTTTTTTTAAACAATAATGTGAGGCTCAAGGCTTGCTGCATCTTGCATGGCTTGGTCTTGGAAACCTTACTGGGGCAGTAAGGGAATGGAAAAAATAGACACAGAGATACACATAGAGGACAGCAGGAATCAGGTGGGTCATACTTGCTCTGATAGAGCAGCAAGGAGTACACATCCTCCTGGAACTGCTACCTGCTTATTAAACAAAGCATGAACAAGTGGAGTTACCTAGTCTTGGTAGGAGGTCTCTGTGGTAGAGCACTCTCAGGTTGCAGTCATGTGAGAGGAAGAAGCTGAAGTATATAGTTTGTGCTTATACTGGCCAATCACTAGTTACCACTTGTAGCTGGAATAGAAGGTTTTGTCATTTCTCTGAGCATCACCCAGAGAAAGGCCTTGCCAATTCCTGTAGGTCTAAGGCATGTATGTCCTTAACATGGCTGTGACATATCAAAAATACACATTCACTCAGGACTTTGCCCATTCCTTACACATTCTCCCAATGTTTTCTTGGCTCTCCAGAGTGGATACTCTTTCTTCTGAAGAATTTAGATGATAACACATATATAGAAATACAATAAAACAGCAGGTGCTATGGGACAATGGTCAGTACCCTGTCAATTGTATTTTAAATTAATGCTGACTGGCCAGTAGTCAGGCAGGAAATATAGGCTGGGCAATCAGGCAGGAAGTAGAGGTGGGGCAATAAGAATTCTGGTAAGAGGGAAGTTTCAGTCTGTAGTCGTCACCCAGACAGAGAGGAAGCCAGACACAGAGCAAGCAAGATGTGACCGCCTCGCTGAAAAAGGTACCAAGCCACATGCCTAACACAAACAAGTATATGGGCTAATATAAGTTATAAGAGTTAATAAGAAGCCTGAGCTACTAGGTCAATCAGTTTATAATTAATGGAGGCTTCTGTGTGATTCCATTGTGACTTAGCGACTGCAAGAACAGACAAGAAAGTAAACCTATGCCAACAGCAGGTATAAATCCAGATTGACTAGGACCATGAGAACATTAAGCAGCCCAAGGAAGGGGTGATGAGAAACTCTGCATGATTTTTCCCTCCTTTTTATCCAATGCATTTACTTTAGAATATTTATATTTATAAGTACTTCCTCTTGTAATTGAAAATGAATATTTATCCATTAAAGAGTAAAGGAGGTTTTGTCACCTTTGTGAGGAGACACAGTTGTTTTCTGGCACTTAGAGACCATCATTTTGAAGTGTAAACATCAACCAGGTAGTCCTACACTCTTCAATTTTGGTGGGGGAGTATAAACTTGATGTTTGCAGATGCCCCATACAGGGAAAAATATAAAGTAAGCCTGTTTTCCTCTGGAAAAAATCAAATAGCAAACTCATAGAATGATCCCACCTTTCCTATAAGATGAGGAAAAACTATTTGTGACCAATAGTGCTTTTGTGCTCAAGGACAAGCTACTATTGTCTCAGAATCTTGAATTACTCAACTCTATTTGTTTCACTATAAAATAGAACTTTTTATTTTCCTCCCAGCCCTTGCAGTCTCCTAGTAGATTGCCTGTGGTGCTCATTGCATCCTGGTTTCACATCGCCTCAATTATAAAAGCGATTTTATTTTTTACTATTTGTTTTCTGAAAAGAAAATCTAAGTCCGAAAATAATTTGATTTTTAAATGCTTCCCCCAATAATAATGATGAGCAATTCTGCATATAATATGCTATACCCAACATCCCAATTTCTAATTATGATTTTGAGCAAAGTAGCTATTAGACTTCTATAAACTTTATCAGCCAGGCTCTTTTCAATGTATTTTTGCTTTTATTTTATCAGTATGAATGTTTTTCTGTGCATGTGCACAAAGTAAAAACATGGTAACCACAGAGAACAAGAGAGTATCAGTCCTTTGGAGCTGGAGTTGAGATGGTTGGAAATTGCCATGTGGGTGCTAGGAACTGAACCTCAGTTCTCTGAAAGAGCAACAAGGGCTCTTAATCACTAAGCGATATGTCTAGTCCTTGATGAACCCTCTCCTACGTTTTTTTTTTAAATTTCTTACTCTATCTGCTCCTAAAATTCTATATGTAGAAATAGTCACATCAAACTCAAAAATCCACCTGCATATCACTCCTCAGTGCTAGGACTGGAGCCATATTTTAGGTAGCAAATCATCTAGATTTGTTGATACACAAACATGAGCTGCACAAGGTACCCCTTATATTCCATTTTGCCTAGAGAATCCATTTGCTTTATGTTATGGAATAGGGATTATAGGCAGAAATTTCTGTTCGACTGGGTTCCACAGTCATTCAGTCCCAAAGAAACATAGAGGCTTATATTAATTATAAATGCCTTTGTCAGTAAGGTTTTCTCACCTTCCTTCTTCTGTGTCTTGCTGGTAACTGCATCTCTGTTTTTCCTCTTCCCAAATTCTCCTAGCCTGGTTGCCTTGCTTATACTTCCTGCCTGGCTACTGGCCAATCAGTGTTTTATTAAACTAATATGAGTGACAAAACTTTGCAGTACAAACCCATTGTCCCACATCAAGGGAGACTTCCAGTACTAGCAAGGAGAGTGACACAGCTCCAGAGAGATACTTGTAGCAGGCTTATTATTTTAATCTTTAGGGACCTTGGTTCATATGAAGTAGATCTTTGGCTTCAACACTGGAGTACAATTGAGAACAACCCAGTATTGTAGCAGAATTAAGATTTATCAACTATTTTTTTTTCAACAACTAAAAAAAATAAACAAAAAAACAGAATAAAAATAACCCAAAAAAGATTTATCAAGTTTTTGACAAAATGCAAATTATCTTCATGATAAAGGTCTTGAAGAGTGCACAGATACAAGGAACATACCTAAACATAATAAAGGCAATATACAGTAACCCGACAGCCAACATCAAACTAAACTCCCAGTGATCCCACTGAAATCAAGAACACGACAATGTTGTCCACTCTGTACATATCTATTCAGTATAGTTCTTGAGGTTCTAGCTGAGAGCAATAAGACCCCAAAGGAGATTAAGTGGATGCAAATCAGAAAAGAAGAAGTTAAATTCTATTTGTTGATGATATAATAGATGGAGACAGTGGGGCTGATCTATTGGGAGCCCACCAAGGCCAGCTGGACTGGGACTGAAAAAGCATGGAATAAACCCGGACTCTCTGAATATGGCAGACAATGAGGGCTGCTGAGAAGCCAAGGACAATGGCACTGGGTTTTGATCCTACTTCATGTTCTGGCTTTGTGGGAGCCTAGCCAGTTTGGATGTTCACCTTCCTAGACCAGGATGGAGGGGGGAGGACTTTGGACTTTCCACAGGGCAGGGAAACCTGACTGCTCTTCAGACTGGAGAGGGAAGGGGAGAGGAGTGGTGGGAGGGGGAGAGGAGTGGGGGGAGAGAGAGAGGAGTGGAGGGAGGGGGAGAAGAATGGGAGGCTGGGAGGAGGAGGAAATTTTTTTCAATAAAAAAAATTTAAGCTTTCAGCGCCAGGAGAGACAGCGTTGGGGTGAGTTTCTGCCCCCGGGGCACCAGCCTCGGAAGGGAACTCAGAGGTCCCTTGGCCCCCTATCCTTCTGGGGCTCTCTGCAGGGCCTCCACTCCCTGCATACCTCCTCTTTCTTCCTAGCCCACCCAGCTCCCATCCAGAACCCTCCCCACTTCAGCCCCACTGTTCTCTTTCTGCAAATAACATCACCCAGCCCAGCCTGTCTGGGCACTGGGTCCGAATCCTCGGGACACTCAAGCTGGCGGGACTCCCTTTGTTTCTATCGCCTGCCTGCACCAAGCAGGGTAGGTGCTTTGTTTGCGACCTGCCCACCAGCACGGAGGCCTGATCTCTCGGGGACAGGAGAGACAGCATTGGGGGTAGGCACTTTGTTTGCAAGCTGCCCAACCAGCACGGAGACCTGATCTCTTGGCGCCAGGAGAGCCAACATTGGGGAGAGCCAGCATTGGGTAGGCACGGAGACCTGATCCGGTAAAAGAACATTCATAAGGGAGCATTTGGAAGAAGAGATGGGCAGACGCCAAGGCAAGAATTTGCTCAACAAGTTGAAAAGCAACATGAAGCCACCAGAAACCAGTGACCTCACAACAGGAGGACATGAACACCTTAATCAAGAAGAAGTAGAAAAGATTGACTTCATGAAAGTGATTGATGCCCTTAAACAGCATGTAAATAACGCCCTTATAGAAATGGATGAGAAATATAACAGAAAGTTTGAAGAATTGAATAAATCAGTGAATGATACCATAGAAAACCAATGAAAAACAATCAAACAGATAATGGAAACAGTTCAAGACTTGAAAACTGAAATGGAGGCAAAGAAGAAAACACAAACAGAGGGCCGTCTGGACATGGAAAATTTAAGTAAACAAACAGAGTCTACAGAAACAAGCATAACCAACAGAATACAAGAGTTAGAAGAAAGAATCTCAGATTCTGAAGATACCATAGAGAAAATAAACACACTGATCAAAGAAAGCAGCAAGTCCAACAAACTCTCATCACAAAATATTCAGGAAATATGGGACACAATAAAAAGACCAAACCTAAGAATAATAGGAGTAGAAGAAGGAGAAGAAGTGCAGCTCAATAGTCCAGAAAATATATTTAATAAAATTATAGAAGAAAACTTTCCCAACCTAAAAAAAGATATACCTATGAAGGTGCAAAAAGCATACAGAACACCGAATAGGCTGGATCAAAAAAAAAAAAACATCCCCTCGCCATATAATTATCAAAACACAAAGCATACAGAATAAGGAAAGAATATTAAGAGCTGCAAAGGAAAAAGGCCAAATTAATTATAAAGGTAAACCTATCAGACTTACACCTGACTTCTCCATGGAAACCATGAAAGCCAGAAGGTCCTGGATAGATGTACTGCAGAAACTAAGAGACCATGGATGCAAGCCCAGATTACTATACCCAGCCAAGCTTTCGTTCACTATAAATGGAGAAAATAAAATTTTCCACGATAAAAACAAATTTAAACAATATACAGCCACAAATCCAGCCTTACAGAAAGTAATAGAAGGAAAATCACTAACCAAGAAGCCCAACAATGACCACAATACCTCAGACATCTAGAGACCCTTCACAAACACAAATCAAAGAAGGGAAACACACAAACTCTACGACTAAAAAAAATGACCGGAGTTAACATCCACTGGTCATTAATATCACTTAATGTCAATGGACTCAACTCACCTATTAAAAGGCACAGGCTAAGAGATTGGATATGAAAACAGGATCCAACATTCTGCTGTATACAAGAAACACACCTCAACCACAAAGACAGGTACTTACTCAGAGTAAAGGGCTGGGAAAAGGCTTATCAAGCAAATGGACCTAAGAAACAAGCAGGTGAGGCCATACTAATCTCTAACAAAGTAGACTTCAAACTTAAATCAATCAGAAGAGATGGAGAGGGGCATTTTATACTCATAACAGGAACAGTTCATCAGGATGAAATCTCAATCCTGAACATCTATGCCCCTAATATAAAAGCACCCACGTACATAAAAGAAACATTGCTAAAACTCAAGGCAGCCATCAAACCGCACACACTAATAGTAGGAGACTTCAACACTCCTCTCTCACCAATGGACAGGTCAGGCAGACAGAAACCTAACAGAGAAATAAGAGAATTAATGGAGGTAATGAATCAAATGGACTTAACAGACATCTATAGAACTTTCCACCCAAATAGGAAAGAATATACCTTCTTCTCTGCAGCTCATGGAACCTTCTCGAAAATCAACCACATAGTCGGTAACAAAGTACATGTCTACAGTTACAAAAAATATTAGTAACCACCTGTGTCTTATCAGATCACCATGGATTAAAGTTAGAATTCAACAACAATGCTATCCCCAGAAAGCCTACAAACTCATGGAAACTGAACAGTCAACTACTGAACCATACCTGGATTAAGGAAGAAATTAAGAAAGAAATTAAAGTCTTCCTGGAATTCAATGAAAATAAAGAAACAACATACTTAAACTTATGGGACACTATGAAAGCAGTCCTAAGAGGAAAGTTCATAGCACTAAGTGCCCACTTAAAGAAAACAGAGAAAGCTCACATTGGAGACTTAACAGCCCACCTGAAAGCTCTAGAAAAAAAAGAAGCAGACTCACCTAGGAGGAGTAGAAGACTGGAAATAATCAAACTGAGGGCTGAAATCAACAAAATAGAAACACAGAAAACAATCCAAAGAATCAATGAAACAAAAAGCTGGTTCCTGGAGAAAATCAACAAGATTGACAAACCCCTATCCAAACTAATCAAACGGCAGAGAGAGAATTTGCAAATTAATAAGATCAGAAATGAAAAGGGGGACATAACCACAGACACAGAGGAAATTCAGAGAATCATTAGATTTTACTACAAAAGCCTATATGCCAAAAAACTGGAAAATGTAAATGAAATGGACACTTTTTTAGATAAATACCATATACCAAAGTTACACCAGGACCAGGTGAACAATCTAAATAGACCTGTTAGTCGTAAAGAATTAGAAGAGGTTATCAAAAACCTCCCTAACAAAAAGAACCCAGGACTAGATGGTTTCAATGCGGAATTCTACCAGAACTTCCAAGAAGAACTAATACCTATACTCCTTAATGTATTTCACAATATAGAAAGAGAAGAGTCATTCCCAAATTCCTTTTATGAAGCTACAGTCACTCTGATACCAAAACCGCACAAAGACTCAACCAAGAAAGAGAATTATAGACCAATCTCACTCATGAACATCGATGCAAAAATCCTCAACAAAATACTGGCAAACCGAATCCAAGAACACTTTAGAAAAATTATCCATTATGATCAAGTAGGCTTCATCCCTGGAATGCAGGGCTGGTTCAACATACGGAAATCTATGAATGTAATCCATCATATAAATAAACTGAAAGAAAAAAAACATATAATCATTTCATTAGATGCTGAAAAAGCATTTGACAAAATTCAACATCCCTTTATGATAAAAGTATTGGAGAGATTAGGGATACAATGGTCATACCTAAATATAATAAAAGCTATATACAGCAAGCCGACACCTAACATCAAATTAAATGGAGAGAAACTCAAAGCCATCCCACTTAACTCAGGAACACGACAAGGTTGTCCACTCTCGCCATACCTCTTCAATATAGTGCTTGAAGTTCTAGCAATAGCTATAAGACAACATAAGGGGATCAAGGGGATTCGAATTGGAAAGGAAGAAGTTAAACTTTCGTTATTTGCAGATGATATGATAGTGTACATAAGCGACCCCCAACACTCCACCAAAGAACTTTTACAGCTGATAAACACCTTTAGTAACATGGCAGGATACAAGATCAACTCCAAAAAATCAGTCGCCCTCTTATACACAAAGGATATGGAAGCAGAGAGGGAAATCAGAGAAGCTTCACCTTTCATGATAGCCACAAATAGCATAAAATATCTTGGGGTAACTCTAACCAAGGAAGTGAAAGATCTATTTGACAAGAACTTTAAGGCATTGAAGAAAGAAATTGAAGAGGATACCAGAAAATGGAAGGACCTCCCTTGCTCTTGGATTGGGAGGATCAACATAGTAAAAATGGCAATTCTACCAAAGGCAATTTATAGATTCAATGCAATCCCCATCAATGTCCCATCAAAATTCTTCACAGATCTTGAGAGGACAATAATCAACTTTATATGGAAAAACAAAAAACCCAGGATAGCCAAAACAATCCTATACAATATAGGATCTTCTGGAGGCATTACCATCCCTGACTTCAAACTCTATTACAGAGCTACAGTAATGAAAACAGTGTGGTACTGGCATAAAAACAGAGACGTCGACCAATGGAATCATATAGAAGACCCGGATTTTAACCCAAAAACCTATGAACACCTCATTTTCGATAAAGGAGATAAAAGTATACCATGGAAGAAAGAAAGCTTCTTCAACAAATGGTGCTGGCATAACTGGAGGTCAACCTGTAGAAGAATGAAAATAGACCCATATCTATCACCATGCACAAAACTCAAGTCCAAATGGATTAAAGACCTTACTATCAGTCAGAACACATTGAACCTGACAGAAGAGAAAGTGGGAAGTACCCTACAACAGATGGGCACAGGAGATCGCTTCCTATGTGTAACCCCAACAGCACAGACATTAATGGCAACATTGAATAAATGGGACCTACTAAAACTAAGAAGCTTCTGTAAATCAAAGGACACTGTCACCAAGACAAAAAGGCAACCTACTGACAGGGAGAAGATCTTCACCAACCCCGCAACAGACAAAGGTCTGATCTCCAAAATATATAGAGAACTCAGGAAACTAGACTTTAAAATGCTAATTAACCCAATTAAAAAATGGGGCACTGAACTGAACAGAGAATTCTCAGCAGAGGAAGTTCAAATGGCCAAAAGACACTTAAGGTCATGATCAACCTCCTTAGCCATCAGGGAAATGCAAATCAAAACAACTTTGAGATATCATCTTACACCTGTCAGAATGGCTAAAATAAAAAACGCCAATGATAGCTTTTGCTGGAGAGGCTGTGGAGAAAGGGGTACACTCATCCATTGCTTGTGGGAATGCAATCTTGTGCAAACACTTTGGAATTCGGTGTTTCGGTTTCTCAGGAAATTCGGGATCAACCTACCCCTGGACCCAGCAATATCACTCCTGGGAATATACCCAAGAGTTGCCCGATCATATGACAAGAGCATTTGTTCAACTATGTCCATAGCAGTATTATTTGTAATAGCCAGAACCTGGAAACAACCTAGATGTCCTTCAATGGAAGAATGGATGAAGAAAGTGTGGAATATGTACACATTAGAGTACTACGCTGCAGTAAAAAACAATGACTTCTCGAATTTTGCATGCAAATGGATGGAAATAGAAAACACTATCCTGAGTGAGGTAACCCAGACCCAAAAAAATGAATATGGGATGTACTCACTCATAATTGGTTTCTAGCCATAAACAAGGGTCACGGAGTCTACAATTGGTGATCCCAAAGAAGCTAAGTAAGAAGGTGAACCAAAGGAAAAACATATAGTTGTCCTCTTGGCTATGGGAAGTAGACAAAATGGCTGGGGAGAAAATTGAGATCTTGGGGGTGGGGTGGGATGGGGGTAAGGGGAGATGGGGAGAGAAAAGGGAGAAGGGGAGAATGGGGGGAAATTGGGGAAAAAGGAGGATTGGGATAAAGGTAGGTTGGATAGGGGAGCACAGAAGCACAATTCTTAGTTAAGGGAGCCACTTTAGAGTTGGCAAGACACTTGAACCTAGAGTGGCTCCCAGATGCCCAAGCCAAGGTCCCCAGTTAGTTCCTTGGGCAGCTGAGGATAGGGAACCTGAAATGACCCTATCCTAGAGCAATACTGACGAATATCTTGCATATCATCATAGAACCTTCATCTGGTGATGGATGGAGATAGAGACAGAGACCCACACTGGAGCACTGGACTGAGCTCCCAAGGTCCCAATGAGGAGCAGAAGGAGGGAGAACATGAGCAAAGAATTCGGGACCACAAGGGTTGCACCCACCCACTGAGACAGTGGAGCTGATCTATTGGGAGCTCACCAAGGCCAGCTGGACTGTGACTGAAAAAGCATGGGATAAAACTGGACTCTCTGAGCATGGCGAACAATGAGGGCTGATGAGAATCCAAGGACAATGGCACGGGGTTTTGAACCTAAGTAATGTGCTGGCTTTGTGGGAGCCTAGCCAGTATGGATGTTCACCTTCCTAGGAATGGACGGAGAGGGGAGGACCTAGGACTTACCACAGGGCAGGGAACCCTGACTGCTCTTTGGACTGGAGAAGGAGGGGGAGAGGAGTGGGGGGAGGGGGAGAAGGTGGGAGAAGGGGGAGAAGGGTAGGAGGAGGGGGAGAAGTGTAGGAGGAGGGGGAGGGAAATGTGAGGCTGGGAGGAGGCGGAAACTTGTTTTTTTTCTCGTTTTCTCAATAAAAAAATGGAAAAAAAATAAAAAAATAGTTTACATATGTGACTCCAAAAATTCTCCCACTTCTACAACTCATAAACACTTTCTGTATTGTAGCAGGGTACAAGATTAATTAAAAAAATTATTAGTTCTCCTGTACACAGATGATAAATGGACTGAGAAAGAAATCAGAGAAACATCACCTTTTACAATAGCCACAAATAGCATAAAATATCTTGGAGTACTCTAACCAAACAAGTGGAAGACTTGTATTGACTTGAAGGGCCAGCTTGTTGAGGTTTCTGTCTCGCCCAGTACCCCACATCAACAAGTCCCAAAGAAAATCACACAGAGAGTCTATATTAGGTAATAAACTGGTTGGCCCATTAGCTAAAAAAAAAAGAGAGTAGATGGGTGTGGTGGTAGCACCTTTAATCCAAACACTGGGGAGGCAGAGACAGAGGGATCTCTATCAGTTCAAGGACAGCCTGATCTACAGGGGAAAGTCCAGGACAGCCAAAGTTAAAAAAAAAAATTGTCCCAAAGAGCCAAAAGTTAAAAGTAAAAATAAAAAATGGAGGTTAAAAATAAAGCCACATAAAGATAAAAAAATACACAGAGAATCTTGATACTATATGTTATTATGCTGTCTTCCAATTGTTTTAATGCTGAGGAAGGAATAACAGCTGCTAAAAGATATTTGTTTATAAATGCTGCTGAATTAATCCAAGACAGGCATTTTGAAAATACCTTGACTTCAAAATTGAATTCAAAAGGTATTTTACTTTGGAAAAGATATCTTGCTTTTGTATCTACAGTAACTGAGAGGCTGTGGATTCATTATGAATTAAGAAAAATCAGGTTTGATCAAGGAAGACCACCTAAAAAATCTCCAGTAGAAACAAATGGCCTGGATGTCTGAGTTCTACATCCAGAACAGATGCAAGACTGCTGCCTGAGATGATCAAGACTCATCGGATACTCCAGCCAGGACTTGATCATAAGTCTAAATTTTTTTAGGTCCCCATAAGATTATCAGTTCCCCCAATCAGCTGGAAGTAGCCTCAGATACTAGGCCCACATTCCCAAAAAAATGGACTATGGATATTTTCCTTCGTTTGAAAAAAAAAAAGAGAAGGAAATAGTGTGGAAGAATTATCTATATTCTGTCAATCATATTTTAAATAAACGCTGATTGGCCAGGCAGGAAGTATAGGCAGGTCAAACAGACAGGAAGTAGAGGCAGGGCCATGAGAACAGGAGAATGCTGGGAAGGAGGAAGCCCATTCCTCCCAGTCCAGCCCAGACCACGGAAGAAACAAGATGTAATCTGCCTGGCTGAGAAAAGGTACTGAGCCATGTGGCTAACATAGATAAAAACAATGAGTTAAGATAAGCTACAAGAGCTAATAATTAGCCTGAGCTAATGGGCCAATCAGTTTATAACTTATGAAGACCTCTGTGTGATTTTTGGTGGGGGCTTGCTGGCTGTGGAAACTGGGCAGGACAAAAATCTCCACAGCCGGCCCTCATGTTACATTTGTATAACAAGAACTTTAAATCTTTGAAGAAAAAAATTGAAGAAGACACCAGAAAGTGGAAAGATCTCCCATGTTCTTGGGTAGGGAGAATAAACATTGTAAAAATGGCAATCTTACCAAAAGCAATCTACAGATTCAATGCAATGTTCTTCATAAACCTTGAAAGAACGGTACTCAACTTCAAATGGAAAAACAAAAATCCCAGGATAGCCAAAACAATCCTGTACAATAAAAAAACTTCTGAAGGCATCACAATTTCTATCTTCAAAGTCTACTACAGAGCTACAGTAATGAAAACAGCCTAGTATTGGCATAGAAACAGACAGAAGGACCAATGGAAATGAATCTAAGATCCGAATATTAATCTATACTCCTTCGAACATCTGATTTTTGACAAAGCAGCAAAAAATACCTAATGGAATAAAAGAAAGCATATTTAACAAATGGTGCTGGCATAACTGGATATCAACATGTAGAAGAATGAAAATATACCCATATCTATCACCATACACAAAACTCAGGTTCAAATGGATCAAAGACCTCAACATAAAGCCAGCCACACTGAACCCCATAGAAGGAAAGTGGGAAGTACACTTGAATGCATTGGCACAGGAGACCACTTCCTACATATAACCCAGCAGCACATACCCTGAGAGAAATAATTAATAAATGGAACTTCCTGAAATGGAAAAGCCTCTATAAAGCAAGGGATGTGGTCTACAAGACAAAACAACAGACTACAGAATTGGAAAAGATCTTTACCACCCCCACATATACAAAGAACACAACAAATTGGTCATCAAAAGAATACATAATCCAATAAAAAAATAAAGTACAGACCCAAACTGAGAACTCTCAACAAAGGAATCTAAAATGCCTGAAAGACACTTAAGAAAATGCTCAACATCCTTAGTTATCAGAAACTTCTTTCCTACTCTAATGTCCCGAAGAGTTTGTCCTGTTTTTGATAGAATTTTGTGGTCCTTTCAAGATCTTTACATCTCTAGTGGTACAGAGGCTCTTGGCATTCCTTAATGTTTTTCTTAGTCTCATAATGGAGTTAAGAGCAGAATCAAATAGAAGCTCAAGAAAATTTTTATTCCTGTTTAAAAGAAATAAATGCCCAGAGAAGGCAAGCCATAAATCATAATAGCAGTTTGGAGGAAGAGAAGGGAAGAGATAAGGAAAGAAAATCAAGCTGTTTAAACAGGCATGGAAGTCAAATACACAGAAGAGAAGCTGCTACATGATGGGGCTAAGGGAGAAGGGTGATGTTAGAAAATGAATAAAGAAGCCCAAATTGCTAGCAAAAGTGCCTCTAAAAAAGACAGAAAAACAAAGAGAAGCCATACTTTCTGAATAACTGATTAAAGCTGGCAGACTTATAAAACTGTGTGTCTGTGGCCTGGTAAGCTACTGTCCTAGGAGAAGAGTTCTGTGAGGAAAGGGACAAATTATCCTTTATCACTATGGCATGGTTTAAGTTGAGTCTGCCTTCTGAGGTGTGGATTCCATGCCTGGCCTATCTGTAAATATTGGTTCTCAACTCAGGCCAGTGATTCTATTCTCCTGACAGGAAAGAATTCTTCCTTAATGGGCCTTTATTTCTACTGTAAGACTACATTTTCGTATAATAGTTTCAATGTTTTAGATTTTAAATTAAGATCTTTGATCTATTTTGAATTGATTTTTTTTTACAAGGCAAAGAATAGGAATTTAATTTCATTCTTTTGACGATAGATTTCCAATTTTCTCCGCACTTTACTGGATAGACTTTTATTCTACTGTTTTTCCTTTTCTGATTCAATGCTTGTATTTACAACAGAATTAATGCCATGTGGGTTAGTTTTGAAGTTATTGTCTTAAACGGTTTGCAAAGGGACCTGAATATCATCAACTTCTGGTTCCTAAGGGTTGCTTGGCAGGGCTACAACTGATAAGGTGCAATGTCAAGATCACACTGTTCCAAGAGTGTATAGCTCATGCCACAGTAAACAAAATTATTAGTCTCCTTTAGGAATCTCAGTAAATGTCTAGGGAAAGAGACAAAGCCGTACCTAGGTCAAATACATTCATGCCTTAATGTGGCTCATTGTCATTTTAGCCCAAACTGTTTATATAAGAGAATTTTTTTTTCTGTTTTAGAAATCTCTCTCTCTCTCTCAAATACTAATTGTGCTGGAATTATTGCTTCTCAGCTACAGGCTTTCAGCAGATGATGAGATCATTTTCTCTTCCCTCATGTTCTTCATCAAAGCTTGAACCAAATAACTTTCTCATTCATTTCAAAATATTACATACAAATCTACTCATTCTTCATTACTTTTGTGTCAGTACATGTTACCATGTGGTAGTTTGAATGAGAATTGTCTTCATTTGTTCACTTAATACTTGATCTCCTGTTGATAGAACTATTTTGATTAGGAGGTGTGGCCTTGTTGGAAGAGGTGTGACTTGTTAGTGGAGGTTTGGCCTTGAAGAGGGTGTGACCTTATTAGAGGAAGTGTGGCCTTGTTGGAGGAGGTTTGGGGTGGGTCTCAGCTTATCATTATGATCATGGGCCCCCAAGTAAATGTTTTCTTTTATGGATTGTCTTGGTTGTGGTGTTTCAGCAGCAGAAAAATAATGAACACCTTACATCTAGTTAACTTCTCTGTTGCTGTGATAAACAACATAACCAAATGCTACTTTCCTCGGCCTGTGGGTTATAGTTTATCACCAAGGGAAATCATGAAGAACCTCAAGGCAGGAGCATGAAGTAGATACTACATAGGAATTTTTTTTACCCAGTTGCATTTTTATACAACTGAGGACTACCTGTCCATAGAGGATTGGAACCGTCTATAGTGGGCTGGTCCCTCCCATATAAATCATTAATCAGGAACATGACCCATAGAACTTCTTGCAATTATATGGAGGCCTTTTTTTTTTCAATTGAGGTCTACAATTTACAGATAACTCTAGTCTGTGTCTTGTTGACAATAAATAAATAAATAAATAAATAAACAAACAAACCTAACCGGCACAAATTGATGTACTAATATTTTATTCAACTTGGTATATATCAGTCACTAAAAAACAGAAACAAATTCTTAATTTAAAATTCAAGTGAATTACTGTTTAAATGCTGTTTCTAAATATCCCTCATTTTCTATTTTTATAAATCTTTATGATCCTTTGTTACAGGTATTAATAATCCTGGAGGCTATCAAGTATGAATCCCTTTGAAGTTGAACTTTGGATCCCACCATATATTTTCCTGGTAACACTAGAAAGGAAAACATCAGTTTTGTTCTTCCTTGGAATTTAAATTACTCCATGAGAAGGTAGAGGTATCTGGGAGGTATAGTGATATCTATAAAGCAAAGTTACTTCGCATGTTTAAAACAATAGGAAATCAATTCTGTCCCTGGATCTGGATGGGTGCCCAATAATCTCAGGTACCATATACATCAAATACTATGTCCCTTTCTTTTAAGAGTTAGTGCAGTTATGTGTGTCCAGTTGTGTCTCTAATCATTTAGCCAGGCATTCAGCCCCAGCCTAGAAAAAATGTCACCTGAAGGCTGTTTACCATGGCATATCCCCTGCTGTACTTGTCTTTATGAAGCCTTTTGCAAGAGCTGACACTTGCACAGCTTCTATCATGTAGCACTGTGCAGAACCAGCACAATGTGTTGAGCTCCTCAGAAGGCATAGTTTTTCTTTTATTTTTATTTCTTTTTATATGGGGTTGTGGCAAATGATTTTTGCCACCAGAACCATGATTATAATGAATGAAAGTTGGGAAGGTCCTTGAAGGGGTTTTGGGTTGTGATGGAGGAAGGTCATTGGTTAAGTAATAAAGAAACTGCTTGGCCTCATAGGTTAAAACATAGGTGGGAGGAGTAAACAGAACAGAATGCTGGGAGGACGAGGAAGTGAGCTCAGACTCGACAGCTCTGCTCTCTGGAGCAGAGACGCCATGCTCCCAGCTCCTGGGCAGACACACGCGATGAAGCAAGCCGCCAGGTCAGACATACTGAATCTTTCCCGGTAAGACCGGAGCTACACAAATTATTAGAGATGGGTTGATCAGGATATCAGAATTAGCCAGTAAGGGCTAGAGCTAATGGGCCAAGCAGTGTTTAAAAGAATACAGTGTCTGTGTAATTATTTCGGGGCATAAGCTAGCCAGGCGGCCGGGGTGCTGGGGACGCAGCCCCACCGCTCCTATTACAACAGGGTTGCCTTTTTTTCTTCCAAAAAGATTTGATTGATCCCCAGTTTAAGAAGGCAAATGAGTTAGGGCCTCTTATTGGTATTTGAGAAGGCTTTTCCTGTGTTTGAATAGCAAATGATGACTTTCTGTAGCTATAATTAAAGAAACCCATGAAAGAGAAGCAATGTAGCCTCAGGCAGTTTATACCTGGAACATTATCTGTGTAAAAAATATAAACAGACGTTCCATAAATAACATAATGTCATACCTCGCAAACTATTCATCAGATCTGATTTAATGAAGCCATTATAACTGGCACTTCTCATGTTTTACTAACACTTGTAAATGCACTTTAACAAGAAGTGTTTAATGAACAATGACTCATGAGTTTTTGATTCTCTTAATGGCTCCTTCATATCAATTCTCTGCTTCTAAAAGGTAAAATGTACTATATTTATTTTATAGTATCAATATAATATCAATGTAGTATCAATCAATGTAATCAGGATACATTTTACATTGCTTCTCTAATGGTAAAGGTAGATATTTCAAGGGGTGACTCTCCAGAAGTATTGCAGGACAGCATGTTAGCTTCCAGGGGAGAATCAGTAAGTGATGTTCTCCAGAAGATTCAAAAGGTGAGCAAAACAGAACACTATTCAGAGTTAATTACTTTATGGAAACCTATACAAGCTAAAACTCATTGAGCTAATATGTTTTTTTCTGAGCACATAAATTCACTCAAAAATATGGAATGTACAGCTCATTCATACAGTGATAGTTTGAAGTTATCTTTTAGTCCAGCTGTCAATTGGGGTTCTTTTCTCTTTCTAGAGAGTAACTCTTTCCTCTGCCTAGACTCAAAGTCTCAGACAAAGAACTTGAGAGCCTTGTGCCCCATGGTTACCATAGCAGACTCTCATTCGGGGCGTGCTCTTTGCTTCTACTCCTGCTTTGTACCTAGTCCATACTTCCTCATCGAGACAAAGTGAACCTGGACATTGTATCATGGGCACCTCCAGGGCCCCCTAGGAACAAAGGCTCTTGGCATAATCTTGGGTCTCTGAGTCTTTGTAATAGTCCTTTTGGTATAGGAACAAACTACTAGTCTTGCTCTGTGACATTTCTGGTCATTTCTTCAAGAGGGAAAGACAACTATAACAGCATGTTGGTGTTCTAAGAAGTAGGCTTTAAAATTTGTGAGTTTTCTTGTGGTGTCCTTGAGACCCCAGGCTCCTATAATTCTTTCTCCCCTCTTCTGCTAGATAACCTGAACTCTGCCTAATGTTCGGCTGTAACCTGGGCTCATAGGGACTCACAAAGACTGAACCAACAATGAAGTGTCCTGCATTGGACTGACCTAGACCCTCTGAATATATTGTACAGTTGGGTAGCTTGGTCTTGTGAGACTCTTAACAGTGGGAGCAGAGACTACCTCTGACTCTTTTGTTGACTCTCAGACCCTACTCCTCATACTGGGTTGCCTTGCCCAGCCTTCATACATGGGGATATGCTTAGTCTTACTGCAACTTGATATTCCATGTTTTGATGACATTCATGGGAGGCCCACTCTTTCCTGAACAGGAACAGAAAAGGTGGATTGGAAAAGGGTGATGGGGTGGGGGATGAGTACTGGCAGAAGAGGAGGGAGAGGAAACTGCAACTACAACAGGAATGTAAATTGAATGAATGAATAGATAGATAAGTAAAAGAAAAGAAATAGGTTCTTTCCACTCTGATTTTCCCTTTCCCTCATATTTTTCTACATGCTCTTAGCCGACTTGTTTTTCTACCTCTCATTTTAATTTATAAGTAATGATGATGCATAAATTATTTAAAACAAACCTTTTCCAGATTCACAGTGAATCTTATGACTGTCAAACTATTTATAGCATGCCCACCAGCAATAGTTGTAAAAGCAAGGAAGTACTCTGTTCTGTATTGAAGGTATGATTACTACAATCCACAGTACATTTTAGTTTTCTTCTATTATACCCTCAGGTGTTATTATGATTTCCTTGATGGTGTTACAGAGGAGCAAAGGAAGGGAAGAAATGTGGGGAGTCAGCTAGCAGTGCCTACAGTCTTCCCTGGAGCATCTTGAGCAATGTAGTGACTTGTTTTAGTAGGACTAGGGAGGTGAGGGGTCAGGAGGGCTTCCAGTAGTTCCCCTGCAGCCACTTATAAAGCCTACCTCTGAGAGGCTCTTGCAAACATAGGACTGCTTGCAAACATGGTGACTCTGTTACCAATAGTAATTACTCTGTTACAATTTAAAGTCAGCTCCTGACCAAGAATAGCTCTGTTATTTGCAAAAGTGTTAAAAGGAAAACATGCATAGTTTTGTTGGTACAGTTTTTTTCCCAGGGTATGAAAACTGGGTGATTAAGTCTCCTTCTACTCACCATCATCTTCTGCTTCTCCTCTTCCTACACACCCCCCCCCCCTTTGTTTTGAGTTGACTTTCACCCTGGCTTGCTTTTTTTTCTACATTTTACTCAAGAGACACCTTAACCCATGACTGAGTCTACAAAGTGTGTCTTCTTCATACAGACATCTATCTTCTCTTCTAACCACCACATTGATAGCAGTTACATCCAGGTTGACATGAGTCGCTGCACTCCATGAGAACATTTTTCTGTTACGTACAAAGTTTTATCAATACTTATTAATATTAAACGCAGTTAACGTGTAATTGAGATCTCATCCAATGCTTTTTTTTAAAAACTCATGTTCAGACCTCTTTGCAGTCACTTTCATTCACTTGAGCATTCATGTCACTGATATGTTAAAGGTTCTCAAGTTCTTTAATTAAAAGTGCTTCTATGTTGTCTATGAAGGGAAACAAATGCATTTTATCACAATGTGTTATTTTAATTGGATAATGTACAAATTATTTGAATTAAATTGTTTATTTTCCATTTTCTCTGTTTTCCTTAGTGTCAAATTATTTCCAATGAGGGAACACAAGAAGCTCTTGAGTGTCTGGAAACCATTCTATTACCTGAATGAGTCTTTACTAAAAGTTAGATGAACTAGAAAGTGATGTTTTATAAGGCTGAATAAAATTCTCTGAAGAAATTAGAAACTCAACTTACAGAGACCAGCATAAATACACCTGGATACAAATAGCATTCCCACCATTTCTGTGGAACAGCCATATTTCCTAGGAAAGTATACTAAATTAGAGACTGAGAGTGAATGTTAAGTTCAAGCAGTGCTCTAAGGAGTGTTTGTTTCATTGATGTTGGGCCAGATTATAATATCCCAAGGCATCTAGCAGATCTGACCAATGCCATTATCAGTATGTTCCAGTCACGACAGAAACGAGTCTAGCCCCTAGCAAAACATGCACAGATCTGACTTAGCCATACTGCTCATGAGTGCTTTGGGGGTATAAGCCAAATAAAGTGATAAAGTCATTTTTTCAGAATTTGGCTTTTCTTTTATATTTTCTTAAAAAGAAAATGAAATCTGGGTATGTGTGAGTTTGATTTAAAGTCTGGACTTCGGCTCAGGGATTCTCACTTAAAGATGTGCATGCTAGGAACTGAGAAGCAAACAAAGGATGCATGGTAAGGACATGGGATAACACCCAAGCACATGTGTAAAGTATCTTTAAAATGTATTGACCAAAAGTTAACTTAAGAAGAAAAAAGTTAGAATTATTAATTATATTATTGGTAACAAGTGAAAGATTCCCTTAATATTTTAAAGAAGGGACGCTAATGAAAAGGAATAAGACTAGACAGGTACAGTGACTCACACCAGTATAATTCCAGGTTTTGAATATCTGAGATATATTTGCCCTGAGCTGAATGAAGGTCAGTCTGGTCTACCCAGAGTGCCATGCCAAACCAGGCTAGGAAAAACTGTGGGAGTTTATCTCAAAACAAAACAAACAGATAAACAAATAAACAGAATCATTACTTCATGAGAAAATAGTGAACTAATGATCTAAACCCAGAGTCCAACAGTTTATTCAGCAAGGGTTTCTTGCTAAAGAGTGGTAGATTGCCTTATGGCTTACCATGTTCGGT
Source organism: Microtus oregoni (assembly GCF_018167655.1). NCBI lineage: Eukaryota > Metazoa > Chordata > Mammalia > Rodentia > Cricetidae > Microtus > Microtus oregoni. The sequence continues at coordinate 32,945,397 of NW_024543065.1, forward strand.
GCTTGTTTTCTGTCTTTGCATATTGTCCTTGCTTGATTCATAGTTCAGCCACATTCCTGAGCTGTTGCGGCTTCATTCAAATTGACCAAATTTTTGAGTATGTAAAGTATACTAATTGTTAAAATTAATCATTCAGAGTTTGAAAACATAACAAATGGATCCATTTGAAATCATAGGTACAATATACATTCTCCATATAGCACAGGCCTTCTATTTGTCTGTCCATTCATTTTCAGTTCAGAAGCCTGATTAGGAAGCCCCTGGTTGGCTCTGTCATCCCCACCCCTGAATCAAGGCTTATAAACAACTGAAAAGGTGTCACTGCCAAGTTTCTCTTTGTTGAACTCTCTTAGATATCATCCTATTTTTGCTAAGAAACCATCTGTTTGAATTGAATATGATGCAAACCACAAATGTATTAATCAAATCTGTCAATAAGTTTATGTTTATCACATAACAAGTTTCTATCATTTGAATTTCTGTTCTCAGTTTCATCATAATAGAGCAGAGGAACCATATAACCCACTGTGATCTCTCCAGCACTTCCTACCACAGCATCTTGAGGCCGTGCTTACTTAGTAAATATTTAGTGTCTTCGAAATGGCTTCTACTTTTGGAAATCAAACTTTTATCTTCTGATTATTGCATGATAAACAAATGACTCTGTAGCTTAGAACACCAGGGTTTTCATCTGGACATGTCTGATTTGTATCTTTGGGAAAATTGTTTCTTTAAGCTACACTTTCTCCTCCACAGAAAGATGCAGAGAGGTAGCCATTATGTGGTTAAGGAGAAGCCTGATGTTAGAGAAATTTTGAGGAGTCCACAAGGATGACCCCAGCTAAGACTCCTAGCAACAGTGGAGAGGGTGTCTGAAAAGGTCTTCCCCTTTAATCAGATCAGTGATTACCCTAATTGCCATCCTAGACCCTACATCCAGTAACTGATGGAAGCAGATGAAATGACTCACAGCCAAATACAAGGATGAGCTCCTGAAGTTCACTTGAAGAGGGGGAGAAGCAACAATATGAACAAGGCCAGGTCAAGAACATGATGGTGAAAAATACAGAGACAGTTGACCCAAGCTAGTGAGAGCTTACAGAATATTGACTGACAGGTGGGGAACCTGCATGGGACCGAACTAGACCCTCTGGATGTGGGAAACAGTCATGTGGCTTGATATGTTGCAGGGGGTGGGGCACAACAGTGGCACCAGGACCTGTCCCAGTTGTATGAATTGTTTATTATGGAGCAGATTCTCTATGGTAGTATACCTTACTCAGGCTTGATTATGTGGGGATGGGCTTGTTGATTCCCCAGACCTTGTTGAATTCCACAAGGTAGGCCTTACTCCCTCAGAGGAGTGAATGGGGGATAGATAGGGGCGGTGGAGAAAGGGAGGGAGAGAGAGATAGAGTCATTAGATTAAATGAAAAGTATTTTTTAATAAAAATATGAAAAAAGAAAAAGGCAGAGAATAGCCTGTACTTCCAAGTATTGTTTATGAAGAGCTTTGCCATTGTTTATGGCAAACATAATACATATTGTTTATGTAGAGCTGGTGCAGAACAAAATCCTCAATGAAGCTTAGCTACTAATATCATTTAAGGTAAATTATCTTACAGTATTGATTCTCATTTCTTACATGGTAATTCCCTATGATTTAGTTTAGAATTCAGTGTACAACATTAACTTCCAATTTTCTCCATATCTTTCTCCTCCCTCACCCAACTCCTCTAAGTACAAAGAGCCACTCACAAGAAGCAATTTACAAATTAATCGACTTCCATGGAAATATTAATCAAAATGAATTAGTTGTAAATCTTCAAGAAATCAAGACAGGTTAGTATTAAGTGGCAAATTGCAGAGATGCAATTCATCTTAACAAATACCTATTAAGGCCCAACTAGATGCTTGCAGTATACTAGAAAAAGAAGGAAATAATTACATTTATTGATTGCCTGCTTTAAACTCCCTTGTGCTGGACACAATATATATCTTCTTATTCAAATATGCATAATTATTCTATGGAGTAGGTGTTCTTATTTGTCTAACAGTCCCAAGTTAGTGCATGTGGTTTTCCTCTGAACCTCATTGTTAGGCACCATGGAAATGGTTTTAAGAATGATGAGACGGTTTTTAAAGAAATTGCCTGGCCTTCATGAAACAAGACAAATGACTGCAGGCTTTTCACTTACTTACTTGGAATTTTTTACTGAAATGAAAGACTAATATGCAAAATAGACCAATGAGTGCTGCTTTGATTGAAGTGGCAGTGTTGTCTTCAGCTGTTTGGTTCTGCACAAGCACCCCATTGTTCCCCATAGTACTGCGTTTGGTGGTTCACAGATAGAGTCCAAATTCCAACTCCAATTTATAGATTTAGATGGAGGCAGAAGTTCTAGAGATATACAATAGAGGCCTCATTTCCTGACTAACCATAGTATTTAGGACATTTGGTATTGTAGTCAATGGATTTGAAGTATATGTCTAAAGTTTATTTTCATGGCAGGAACTAATCAGACCATGCAAGAGTTTCTTGGTTGAATCTGTTTATATGCTATGCCTGAGAATGCTTCATTTGAGTAAAGAAATGCATTTGAAAAATTAATTTATGAATATTTAATGTATTCTATCATTAAAATTTTTAATAAGTCATTGAAATAGGGACAAAACTTGTATATCCTGTGAAACCTCAATGAGATAACAGGATATAGCAGGGTTACATACAGGGGACTTATAGCAGTTGCAAATTCTTTAAAGTTCAGTCAGGAGAAAGGTATTGGCTGTGTGGTAATAAACTAATAGACTGAGAAAAGTTTGAATGGGATTTCTCAGTGGTTTTTCATACATACATGGAAAAGATAGAGGACAAAATAAATCTCTTTATACTGGATTATACTAGAATATTTGCATTAACTGTATATAAATGTGTGTGGATTTATATATTCTAGTATTATGTATATGTATATATTTATATAAGAATATAGATGCATTTATTTCTATTATGCACATTTCATATTATATTATTTATAATATGTATGTGTGTGTGTGTGTGTGTGTGTGTGTGTGTGTGTGTGGTTTGGTATGATATTGAGTTTATCTTTTAAAAAGACCTATAAATAATGTCATTACAGCAATGATGAACATTTCTGAAATTCCAGCATTGGTTTCTAAGTTCATGTTCTCTGCTCGAGGGAAGGAGATCTATGAATAAATGACCAGCTTCAGGATGGGTACAGACATGAGTCTGGAAACAACTTATCAAGCCAAAAATTTGAGGAATGTTGAAAAATATTGAGGTCATGTCAAAACATTATAGGATTAAAGAGGCCCCTCCTGGCCATGTTTTGGGAACATAGCAATGTATTATAAATTGTCGGATATGTAATATACACTGGAGTCTACAGTCATAGGATTTAGAAAGTGAGGAGTGAGGAAAGTTCCAGATAATAGAATATTAACTAATAAATATAGAAAAACACTAGAATTAGAAAATCAGTCTTTGATAATCATCATTGTTTTTGGGAAATTCATCAATAGAACTAATTCTACTAAGTAAAATATCAACCTAAATCAGACTTTGTATAGTATCAACTATTTCCATGAAATGTAGCGAAATATTATCACTTACTGGGAAAAAAAGAGAATTTAACATTATATTATTCGTGACTACTCATATGCATTAACACTACAGTGGAGATCGTTGGTAAATAACACTTAAAAAAGTGGCAGAAGTTAGTGTTGCTAGAGATGAGATAGATGCAGAAGTTAGTGTTGCTAGAGATGAGATAGATGCAGAAGTTAGTGTTGCTAGAGATGAGATAGATGCAGAAGTTAGTGTTGCTAGAGATGAGATAGACGGCCTGGTGACATGTCTGCTGACGGGATCCTCTGAGAAGGTTCCATCTGAAGGAGTTCTCTAGCTCTGCCAGAAGACAAGCTGTCCTCTTTTTAATGCCCATTTGGATAAACTGTTCTTGTCAACCATACTGACAAAGTAAGAGATTAACCCTCTGGGTTTTTGAGTTCTTTGTTGGAAAGCAGAAACAAAGGAGATCAAAGAAAAATACAACAAAAAACAAAAACAAATCCACACAAACAACAAAAACCTCTGTGCTCTATCTCGCATTGTCCTTTCTCATTGCCTACATTCTAGCAATTTTGCAGGCTGCTGAAAATGACATTTGGGAGAATTCATTTGTCTTCCCCACATATTCCTGACACTATTTATGTTGAAAGTATATGACTTTAATCTGTCCACACTAATGTGGTTAGAATCATTTCAATAATGCAAGTAGCATGATTTATATGAAGCCATTATTATTACTTTCTAAAGAAATACGCAGAAAATATGCCAAAGCATTTGAGACCTAGACAATGTGCAAATAAACCTATTTTACACACAAATTTTCATGCTGTTGTGCAATAAAACAGAAATACTTCCCCAGAAGATCTGGGAAAGCACTATGTATTTGATCATTCAGAGCTTCGGTATATGCAACAGGCAGTAAATATTGGGTAAAATCATGTTGAGTAGGTGACTACATTAAGAGTACTTCTGGGAAGTGTTTAATGTTGAGAAATGCCACATATTTGAGCACACATTCTCTAGACCCAGAAATTGCTCTGTATTAAGAGATTTAACACACAGTGCTTTATTGAGACCAGTGAAAACATCTATTAATTAGTTCTCCAGAGTAAAGCTAAGAAACCTGAACTACAGACCATTTTTCTCTTTTCTTTGTCTGTTGCTTTTCAGAATTACAAATAGCAATATGGGGGTGGTGGTGTTCTTATAAGCTAGATAGAGAAAAAAAAGTTAATTTTGTTTTACATCTACATGTACACAAGAAGCATTTTGTATTTTGATAGAGAGTGACATTTAAGGTGGAAATCTTCTATTCGGACATGTCCTGAAGGAGCTTAAAAGCAAAACATCAAATAATAACACAGCATTTTCCTATAATTTACCTCTTTATTTGGAAAAGACGATAATTGAGTGTGGTGTACCTTCATTTTTAGCCTCTTAGTTTCCCAAAAAGTGACCATTTCCCCTTCACTTAAGTTTAGCTACAGAGTTAAAAACAAAATCAAACCCATAGTCTGTGGCTTGAAAACTATATTAAAAAAGAATGCATTTCAGTTGGGATGTATTGTGAGGAAAACACAAAGGAATGCGAGATGCATAGGCTGCAGTGCACCACACAAGAGTAAAACATTTGATTTGCTGCATAACTCTCTCCGGATTATTCCAGTCACTGGAAAATGAAGTGTGCTGTCTGTTTAGCTCTCTTGATCATCTCATGCAACGAAAGGGGTATTTTTCTTTTGATACAAAACTGACAAGCTATGGGTATAGCTCAACCAACAAAATAAGGTGCTGTTTCTATTTGCGCTGAAAAGGACAATATAGGAAAGTACTTTGTTTTTGTAGCCGAGATGCTGTGACAGCCTCGATGGTAGCAACTACGTACAATATCTTTTTGCTGTTCAGTGAAGAATAGAGGAAGACATAAAATGCCATTTTCTTGGAGTTCTGTCTAAGCTTTCATGCCCATGGCCAATATAAAGCATGTTTGTGAGGAACAGACTTTGATTGGAATAAGACATGTGGAGTGGGCAGAGAGGATAAATGGCCCAAAAAGTTCTCCCCAATAGCATGAGTAACTCATTGCCCTTTGTTAAAGTGTAAGGTGATTTTCTTCTGGCAATGTATGCTGCATCTCTGCTGAAACATTTTACCAAGGCTATTACAGGGTCAGGGTCTCTGAGAATTTACACCTCAAGGTTGCCCTGCACCTCGTATTCACCCTCCAGGTATAGAAAAACAGCTGTCTAGATAGGTCTATCAGTGTGATCTGATGATCACTGCAACCCAGACGGTGGACACTGGCTAGTCTACACTTCATTTTTCTGTTGAACCTGGGACTTGCCACACAGTTCAGTTAATATTCTGTCACAGGTATGTACTGTGTTGTGTCATAGTTCTCCGGATTTTCAATTCTATGTTTTCTCCGTATGTCTTCCTTTTCCACATTACCATTGTGTTCATATAAATCTTCAAGAGCTCAATTCCTCTCTTTCACCTGACAGACAGGAAATACCCATTCTCTCTCTGGTATGGTCCTTTGTGCCTCACCTCACTTTATGATTTTGTTTTTAATTCTATCTGACCTCCCCTTTTAATCCTAAAGTTAAGTTATAGTAAACAACTTAAATTTTCTGGGAAAGATTTTAAGTTTTTGATACTTCTAACACTTTGAGCATCTGAGCCTTTCTCCCTGAACTGTCTTAGAGCTGTCTTCTATATCTGTAAAAATATGTTCATCCTTGACAGACAACTTCAATGTCACCCTTGTTAACACCCACTCTCCTCTACCCATAGACCATTTCTTAGGTATAATATTTGCTATTACAGTTATTAAAACATTATTTTGTCTCTCCAGATTCTACTTCTTATTTATGTGAGATAAAAGATATGTGTTACTCACTTTTGTAATCTAGGCATAGCATGAAAGTGTTTTCTCTGGAACACGATAGGTGCTCAGTAAATGTGCCTACATTGAGGAGAACAGAACATATTTCTGTGAAGGCTTGGATATCTCCTGCTAAGAATCCAATTTTATTTGCATTAGAGTCTTTCAATGCTCTATTACTTATTTTATTTTCTTAAAAATAGTATATATATATGTATATATATGTGTGTGTGTTATTTAAACTACATTAGTTTGATAGAAACTAATCAAGTAAGTCAAATATTTTGCACTGTGCTTTATTGAAACAAACCTATAGACCAATAATTAAAATGATCCCAACTATTTATTCTCAATATTTTAAGCAGAAATACGTCTCTGCATTAACCACTTTCCACAGCAAAAATACGTTTCTTTGACCAAGGTTAAAAAGCAGCACAAATCTATGGGTACAAACATAAATACTCTAGTATTTAGCCTATGATCATTTAGCAAAACAATTTGAATAGGTCTCTCTCTAGCACTCTTGAACTCGAAGTTACAGATATCTGACCAGGTTTCAAATACCAGACACGAATTTCCTCCTGTGGAACAGGTCAAGGAGCCAGACAGAAAGTGATGGGATGCACCAATAACTGTCACGCTACTATTTCACCAGTGTGCTCATCTTCTCTGGCAGGTTGGTATTACAGCATGTAGAGTTTAGCAATAATGACAATGATGATGATGACCCCCAGGAGCTTGTATCCTGCCTCCTAACACCATTAAAGCTGCCCAGTAAAGAGGAAATGTGTTGGCCAGTGCAGAATTCATTTTGCTGTTACTTTTCTTTTGATATTTGGGAATATGGCCATTGCTTTTTTTTTTCTGTTTCCCCAGTGGATAGCCTACAATCATACACATATATGAAATACCAACTTGATTTAGTGGGCTACATTTACTTAAAGAATGGGAAACTGAGATGCGGATGTGTTGGGATGGGTAGTAGTTGTTTGAAAAGGAGAGTGGGGAATGGATATAATTAATATATTTCATACATATATCATATATATATATATATATATATGCAAAATTTTCAAAGAATAAATTTAAAAAACAAAACTGGTACAACTCCTTTGGATATCATTGTGACAATTTCTCAGAAAATTAGGAAACAACCTTCCTCAAGACCCAGTGATAACATGTTTGGTTATATATCCAGAGGATGCTCAATCGTGCCACAAAGACATGTGCTCAACTATGTTCATAGCAGCTTTGTTTGTCATAGCCAGAATGTAGAAACAACTTAATGCCTCTTGATGCTTCCATCTTCAATGGATAAGAAAAATGTGGTACATTAACACAATGGAGTACTACACAGAAGAAAAAAATAACAACAGCTTGAATTTTGCAGGAAAATGGATGGAACTAGAAAGCATTAATTTGAGTGAGGTAACCCAGACACAGAAAGACAATTACCCATGTACTCATTCATAAGTGGCTTTTAAACATAAAGCAAATAAAACCAGCTTACAAACCACAATCCCAGAGAACTTAGACACCAATGTGGACACTAAGAGAGACTTACATAGATATAATCTACATGGGAAGTAGACAGTATAAAAAGACAAGATCTCCTGAGTAAATTGGGAGCATGGTGACCTTGGGGGGAGGATTGAAGGGGGAAGGGGAGAGGCAGTAAGGGGAGCAGAGAAAATTGTAAAGCTCAATAAATATCAATAAAAAAAAGAAAAAACAAAACAAAAAAGACAAAAGAAGGAGAACCTAGCTACTACAATTTCTAATCCAAAATTTATTTCCACCCTTGAATTTATTGTATATAAAACAGGGAAACATACACCTATGAACAGCAGAAGGTAATATTGTCCCGTACAAAGGAAGTACTGTTCTTCTATATACAAACGAAGTACTGTCCTATATTTACATATTATTTTCAATAGTAGTACATGTGAAAATTGTCTTTTATTTCTTCTAAATGTTGATCAAGAATTGACTTCCTATTGAAACAATATTATCAGAAAGTCAAGAAAACAATTTGGAAAATGCCCAGGATGCCAAGTAGAAGGGGAAAGAGAGATACAGGACACCAGAGTAGAAAAGAAACAATGCCATGGGTACAGGTAATCAGGAGTTTCTGTATTTTGTTATATCACAAGAAACCTCTCTTCCTTCCTCCTCTCATCTCCCTCTCTCAGTCAAGTTTGAACCCAGGGCCTTAAACACTAAGATATATCTACCAATAACAAATGCTACTTTTCTTATTTGAAATTAATTAGATAAATATTAAAAATGGATTTCATTCACACTTAAAAACCAAGTAGAATGAAAAGAATATGTAACACAGAGAAAAGGTTATCATAAAAAAAGAAACTGGAGGATAGATAGAAACCACAACCCACACATAGAGGCAAAGGTTTTCAACTATCCTAAGTTCTGAATGGAAATATATATAATTGATTACATGCAGAATCAGAAGTGTGCTAAGTATTTTTATACCCATGTATCCTATAGAGTATTATTTCAAAGTGCTTAAATTTGCTTGAAAAAAATGTACTTTGTTTTAACTTCTGCTTGATTTTATAGACATAATCTACAAGGAAAAATAAAAATAATAATGTGTCATGTGACAATATTCCTGGGAAAATATTAATAAGTGTCTACTCTCCCCAGATTGGGAATGGTTAGCATACTAATGTAGCTCACACGTCCAAAGTCCAGTTGTTGAAACAATGAGTTTACTGGGAGTACTCACAAGCAAGTGTGTTACTGTGTCACAGTAAAATGTGTGACTCAAGAGTGGTCATCTGATCAAAACCAAATACCACAGCATGAAAAACAACTAATAAATCTGGAACCTGGACTGCTCTCCATGATTTTCAGCAGTTTCATAGCTTAGAGTCTTTTATAGGCACCTTGACTGGTTTAAATTCCTATGGAATTATAATCTTGAGGACCTTGTGCATCTAGTCCATAACAGAGACCACCTGAATCTTAGGAGTAATTTACTTTCTGATCCTTAATGAATCTAGTGTTAGAACTTGCTGATTCTTAAAGAGATGTCTCCACATTGAGTCAGCTGAGAAGGACTCATGCTGTCTCACAGAGACTGAAGCAGCAAGCACAGAAACTGCATGGGTCTGGACTAGGTCCTTTATGCACGTGTTAAGACTATTAGCATGGTATGTTTTTGTGTGTGGAGCTCCTAACAGTGGGAACTGGTGTATCTCTGACTCTTTCGCCTGCTCTTAGGACTTTTCTCCCTATTAGGCAGTCTTGTCCAGCCTCAATATGAGGGCTTTCACCTTACCTTACTGAGCCTTGTTTTTTCTGTTTGACTGTTGTCTTTTGGAGGTCTGTTCTTTTTGAAAAAAAAATGGAGGGGAATTAGATCTGGGGGAGAGAGAAGGTGTAGGGAAAATTGGAGAAGTGGAGGTAGGGGAAATTACAGTTGGGCTATATTTATGGAAGAAAAATCTATTTGTAATGAAATTAATTAATTAATTAATTAGAAGAAGATGATGTTTCAACTAGGGGAAATGCTATAGATTCCTCTATAAACTCATATGGAACATAATGCAAAAATGGGTAAAAGACATCCCAAAATACACCAAAATCAATAAGATATTATATATGTGGCCAAATCCTCGATTTGAGATTGCATGAATCTGTATTCTTTCATAAGCTTCATGAGCTTCACTGTGCATAGCATGAAATCTTTATTAATATGCATCCTACGACCATGCGACCAGCGAAGAATGTGTATGGTGAGCAAGAACAGATATAGAAACTTTGCACTGTGATTTGGCAATATTTGTAAAGAGCAATGTTCAAACTTAAGTATATTGATGTTTAAATAGGGAAAGTATTGGTGTTTTATAAAACCATATTGTATGTAAATAAACTGGCCAAGTACTTGAGAGGTCATTCTTAAAAGTGTCTTCAAGCTATCCTCATATTTGTGGGATTTAAAAAATAAGACTAGCACCGGACAGAAATCTCAAGGTCCAAATCAGGAGCAGAAGGAGACGGAGCACGAGCAAGGAACTCAGGACCACAAGGGGTGCACCCACACACTAAGACAATGGGGATGTTCTATTGGGATCTCACCAAGGCCAGCTGGCCTAGGTCTGAAAAAGCATGGGATAAATCCGGACTAGCTGAACATAGCGGACAATGAGGAATACTGAGAATTCAAGAACAATTGCAGTGGGTTTTTGATCCTACTGCACGTACTGGCTTTGTGGGAGCCTAGGCAGTTTGAATGCTCACCTTACGAGACCTGGATAGAGGTGGGCAGTCCTTGGGCTTCCCACAGGTCAGGGAACTGTGATTGCTCTTCGAGCAGATGAGGGAGGGGGACTTGATCGGGGGGAGGGGGAGGGAAATGGGAAGCGGTTGTGGGGACGAGGCAGAAATCCTTAATAAATAAATAAATTTAAAAAAGAAAAAAAAATAAGACTAATTTCTTATTCAAAAAGTAACTACATATCTCATTCTAGGAAGAAAGTCTGCTATCAGAATGACTAAAAACAACAAATGCTGACCAGGATATCATGTAAACAGTATCTGTGCACATTGTAAATAAAATGAAATTAGTACAATCACTGTGGAAATTAGAAGGGTGGTTCCTCAGAAAATCACAAACAGAATCAACTTGAGTCATTTTTTCCACCCTTGGACACATAAAAAAATCAATGTCAAAACATAAACCCATGGATTAGTGATATCTCAGCCCATTTGTTATTGCCAGTGCACATTTCAGCCAGGTGTCAAGGACCTCTAGCTCCAGGGGATCCCGTGATTCCTTCAGCTTGAACTCATTTGCACATACCTCTCCTGTTCTATATACATAACTGAAAACAAGATAAGGATACCACACTGTAGATTTCAAAAAGCTAGATAAAATGATTTTGTATCTTTCACAATTACAAAATGATAATGTCCAGGTGTGTGACAAATATCTATAATATCAGGATCTGAGAGGAAGACAGAAGTAGGAGGTTGGAAGTCAAGGCTGTTCTTGGCTACATGGTGAATTGTAGACCAAATGGACTTTATAAATTATGATATCACATTTCAAAAATTTAAAATGTTATAAGATATTTGAGGATATATATATATATCCTCAAATATATATATATATATATATATATATATATATATATAAATATATATATTTATTTACCCTTCTTTGAATAATAATAAATACATATATGCTACAAAGCTTTACATGGTATCACAACAGCATGTAAATTTTTATGTGTCAAGTGTGAATAAATTTAACTTAAAATTTAAATGTTTATGCAAACAATCACTTCTTTGAAGCTTTTTTTACTTTTAAAAGCAACTTCCCTTTTTAAAATTTTCTTCTGATTTGATCTGAGAGCTTTTCTTTTTTAATGCTTATCTGAAAACTCCAGCCAGTCATTTTCTTCCTAAGTTTGTTGATTATTTTCAGTGACCATAATTATTACCTTTTATAAATAGCTAAAAGGAAAAGTAAAAAGCAATTTCTCATTTTCCAGAACATTAGTGAACAGAATTTATTTCAAGAACTAAAACCTGGATGAGGTCCAATTTACCATCTCCCTGTGTGCCATGATCCACTCCTGTTTCTTAGCCCCACATTTCCTTCCACATTTTACAGTCTAAGCACAGACCTGCACTGTTAGCATTTGGGTGAAACATGGCAAGAAATATGCTGACTCACAGTGAATAGCTAAATCCCAGTACAGCTACATAAAACTCAGTGAAATAACCTTTGAAAAACTCTGATGACCTTGTGAATTGACCCACAACACCAAGGAAGGAGGTTATCCTGTGTACACTCAGAACCCAGAAGATAGTCATCTCCCGTGCTGAAACAATGGCCTCTGTGCATCAGTGTCTGTTATGGTGGGCTCTTGAGTTTGATGAGGTGAGACACTTTAATTTAATTCTGAGTACAGCACATTGGGTCCTAATGAGCTGGTTTTTCCCTGTTGCCTAATTCACTTTGTCTATAGCGAGGTGCTCCGGAAGGCCACTAGAAGTCCATTAGAGTAAAGGGCTGAAAAATTAGTCCCATGTGGCTTCAGAAGGCTAATACACCTTGAGGTAGAGTATAACTAAGTTCTAGACATAGACAAGGCAAATGGAAACCATGTATGCTTATTGACTAGTTATTCTGAAAGTTAATTGTAGTATTCTACTTTAAATTGGAAAACAATATCCAAAGAAATACAATCTTAGTTTTGTCTATCGTTACTGCACCAAATGCAAACCTTTGTATGAATTTTCATAAAACTTTCAGGTTATTTTTTAAAATGACCAGTATGCTCAGTGTTTACATGGTGATGGCAGAATAGCATATTTTCATGATAGAGAGGAAGCATTTAACATCCACTCTGTAACCGTAGTCCATCATCTCTTTCATGGTCATCATCTTTACCATGCTTGTGGTTAAAACATTAGTCTGGATCTCTGCATTCTTTACTCTTATTAAATATATGTGTTCCCTGATATGAAGCACATGCTCTTCTATATAGTGAAAGTGTGTGAATAAAATCTTACCCAAATTTTACCAAATATCACATCTATTTAAATGCCTGAGCAAAAGGTGTCAGGGAAGGGTTAGTTTGAATGGAACTGGAAGCAACAATATTTCTGTATACTGTCTATATTCTAATTCTAATAGTCTATACTGTCTCTATTCTCATTTCCTCCCAATCACACATGTCTGTACTGTGCACTATCACCAGTAAAATTTTTACTGGGGGTTGTTTTGTTTTGCTTTTTTTTCTTTTTATATTAAAAAAATCAATTGCTCATTTTTTTTTACCTCAATCCCCCTCTCCATTACACTCTCTCTTCTCTTTATTTTCTCTTTCTGCCTGGGGTTTCTTATGTAGCTAAGGATGAACATGAACTTTTCTCTTTCTTGTTTTACCTCTCAATGCTGGGATTACAATCATGCCCTATGTATGCCACTGTGTCAATGCTGGGTATCAAGTCCCAGTGTTCCATGTATGCAATGCAAACACTGTACCACTGACATGGATTCCCACTCTCTTGTACTTAATAGTTCATTTATTTAGCTACAGATTAAAATGTTGTCTCTGTACTAACAGGTTTTTCCTGCATGTTTCTTCTAAAGCCGGGGCTGTATTTTTTCATTCTGTTCTAAAGCATGAAATAGCCTCCAATTGTTTCTTCACCTGACCTTTTGGAAGTCTCATTGTATCTAATATGAGCTTTGTTAAGTTCTTTTGGCCTCATAGCTCCTTTCCCTACAATTTTGAATGCATCAGTTGGAAAGCCAATGAAGATCTGTACTTGGTCCTGACAACCGTAAAGTACCCTGTCCTTCTTCACTGTCAAATTATTTAAATCACACATATATGCATCACAATTGAAAAGCATTTTTAGTGTTGTAGTAATGTTTTTCACATGATTCTATTACATTTTAAACTTACAATAACTTCCTACATGTTAGTCACCAGAACATCTACCACTATAGTCTAGAAATATCATAAAATTATTATAGGCACTTAGCATTATTTCTGTTTATAGAGCTTATAGAACATAAACAGTGAATGACTGAGTTACAGGAAACTGGTAGGAAAGAAAAAAAACAATTGCAATTATAATATAATTAATAACAGTCAATCAGGTAAGATATCTTCATATCTGAGAGCAGAAGTCAAAGCATTTATGAATTTCTTCTTAGGTGTGGGAGGTTATTCTGGTAAAAAAAAGTGAACACATTTACAGGAGAGCTTAGTGATTAGTAACATATACATATACTATAATATAAATTAGTAGACCCATTCAATTCTTACCCTATAATAAATAGTTCCTCTCATCTATTTGTAAGTTGACATATGCCTGCATAGATTTGAGGATTACATTTATTCCTTCATTTATATTCAAGTCATTTCTTGATAATAAGCCTATTTGTATCAACTCACTATGTGTGCATCATATTTGAACTCTACAACTTGTTTTTGGATATTTTGCTTAGTAAAACCTATAAGAAAACAGAGAATGTCTGAGTTGGCATCTTGCAACTATTCTCACCCATTTGTTTACTTTAAAGCTGTAGAGTTTTAAGATACCATGACTAATTTCTAAAGTTTTGAGTATGTAATCTTGTAATTATACTAGTGTTATTAGTATAGTACATGTGTTTGTATGTTGTCTTACCTAGACTTTCAGATTATGTTTCCCTTGATTTTTAAAGGATTTCTTTGGTAGAAAGGACAGGTGTTTTTCTTTCAGTTTTTGATACAATAATTAGCTCTAAAGAAAGAAAGCTCTGCTTAGGAATACATAACAAAACTGTTGGCTGGGCTCTAATTAGAATCTGTGTCTTCTCTTGTTCACTCAATTTCCTTTACGCAATATTGTTCTGTTGGAAAGTTTTTCTTCTTTTCTCACTGGCTTCAGAGATTGATATTGTTCTGTGTAATTTATAGACTGTTGAGCACATGTGTCCTGGCTACTTTTCCCTCTCCCTCTACTTGACTTTATATTATTGAGGTCACCCTGGTGGCCAGGCTTTATGAATCAGTAGTGGTTGACTTACTCTGCTTTACATGTGTCCATTCTTTTCTTATTTTTGGACCTGTACAGATTTGTTGTTGTTGTTTTTCACCTGGACATATGCTAGTGAGAAACTGCCTCTATTATTTCGACCCTTACATAGTTTGTGGATCTTTCCTTGATTAATGATTGATGTGGGATGTGCTGTGGAACCCACTGTGGGTAATGCTATCTCTGAGCAGTTGATTCTGGAGTATATAAGAAAGAAGGCTACCTAAGACATGGGTACCAAGTCAGTAAGACTCATTATTTCATGGTTCTGTTTTAGTTACCGAATACAGCTTCCTTCTTCAGCTTCCCCCCTAGCTTTTCCTTAGTGATAGACTGTGATGTGGAGGTCAAATAAACCCGTTTCTCTCCATGTTGTTTATGTTCATAGTGTCCTTATCACAGAAACAGAAAATGAACTAAGGAGCAATATTAGTCAGATAGTATCAGACAAGCCAGAAGAAGGCAATACACAGGGGTGAGTATAAATGACAATCTGGAGAACTGCTTATTGAAGAGCAGAAAATGAAAAGTAATTTCATATTATTGATGGAGTCTACGGAAATTATAATTTCTAAAACTAATTTTGTTCCCAGATGATCAGATTATCATTATTTAATAATTGTATTTTATCACAATTTAGATTTTTCCAGTGTGTTATTTTTAAATATAGTATTAAAAAGATCATTAAAAATGAATCATAAATATTTCTCAGATTTATGTTAACATAAATGAAGCACAATAAATGATAAAGGTATTTTATATAAGAACACATGATTCTACACAACTTTTTAGATATTTCAGCTTTCTCAATTATTGTATTAGAATTAGTTAAATAAAATTGTTGATTATAAAATGTATTTGACCCTTAACATTTCCAATTTTATTTGCTTAATCCAACATATACCATGGAGTAAAAAGTAACACTCCATATCATCTTTTGTCCACATTAATCAAGGTGATTTAGACTTTTATTATTTACAAAATCTTTTAAAATTCATATTCATGTCAATGTAGATAAATACTGATTTGCAAAGCTGATTTATTATTCATATTTGTAAATGTGATTTTTAGAGTTTTTAGTACATTTATATAATACATTCAGATGTTTTAATCAAGTTTTTATCACTAACTTCTATCCTTATTATATTAATTTTAAATTTATTTTTAATTGAGAAAAATTAAAGATATATTTCTTAGGCACACTGTGATGTTATGATTCAAGCATTTATGATTAAATCCTGCCTTTTATCAAAGTTGAAATATGTCCTCATTATAAATACCTTAAATCTTTCTCTTTATTATTGCATTTGTTATTTGTTTAGAATAGTGCACTTCTTTATAGCAGTTCCATCCTTGTTTATAAAGCCCTTTGATAGTATTCATCGCATTCCTTCCTCCCTCCCTAATTTCTTTTTTCTTTCTTTTTTTCCTTCTTTCTTTCTTTCTTTCTTTCTTTCACTTCCTCCCTACTCCCCTCTCTGATTTTTTTTCTTTCTTTGAGAGAAAGCCTTAATGTGTAACATTATTCATCCTAACTCCCTTCAAATTAACTATCTGTCTCAGGAACCTTAGTCTGTTGATGCTGGGATTATAGCCATGCATCACTCCGACCATTACCTTTTCCTCTTACCCTCACACACCTCTAATAATCACCTTTTACTTATATTCTTTTTGCCTTTAATGCTAAATGCAACATGAGAGAAATAATAAAATCTTATCTAAGTATAAGTTGTTTTTCTTAGAATGGTGATCTTCAGTTCCATTATTTTCAAATGAAATGATTACATATTTTTGTCGCAAACTGAAGCCTCACTGCTTGTGAATCTATATACAGAAAACTGTCTTTGTCTATTCATAATGTCTATAATAGCACCATTAAAACATTAGAATGGTGGTATCTGTATAGTAAGCTGAAGAATTCAACTTTCAACAGGTAATGTTGCACAACTAGACATACATTCATCTCTAAACACTGCTGTTTGCAGAAGGCTAGGAAGTCAACTGTAGATTCTTTTGTTGCATATTTGTTGAATGAATCTAGTAATTAAATTTACTGAAGATATTTTCAGTATAGAGTCTTGATTATATGTAACTTTACTTTTCAAAACACATTTTAAAAACTACATTATAACTCGTTTAACCTTGTGTGCATGGAGTAACATATAAGTTTAGAGTTCAGCCTTGGGTTTGCTTCTCAAGCATCATTTTTTATTATTATTCTTACACAGTGTATTGGCTGAGGTTTCTGTCCTGCTAGATCCCGCAGCTGTTCAGTCACAAACAAACACATAGTGATTAATCATTAACTGGTTGGTCTATTAGCTCAGGCTTCTTAGTAACTCTTACATTCCACATCAACCCAAAATTCTTGTCTGTGTCAGTCATGTGGTTTTGTACCTTTTTATCCGTGAGGCCTTTGGGCATCCATATCTTGCTTCCTCTGCATCTGGGTTACAACTGCAGACTGAGTTTTTCCTCTTCCCAGAATTCTCTTGTTCTTTTCACCCTGCCTCTACTTCCTACCTTGTTGCCCCTTGTTGTGTGTCTTATTGGCCTAGAACTTGCCAGGTAAGCTCAACAATGACCTTCAGGAATCTTCCTTTCTCAGTCTTCCTAGTACAGGGACTATAGATACTTGCTGTCTCTGCTTCTCTTTCCTCACATTGTGTCTCAATCTCCAACTCGGGTCCTCAAGTTGGAAAGCAAACATGTTCCTACTCAACCTGTTTTTCAAACTCCTGATATCACATGCGAAAAAAGCCATTAGACTAAACTTGGGTCTGTACAATGTATAGTGTAGAAACTGTCCTAAAACACAAATATTGATTAAATCAGAGGAAAATGATTGATTAAAATTTTATATAGACTGACATGCAAATCTGGGAGTGGCAAATACAGCACTATAATCTATCATCTTAAAATAATGTCCTAATACTTCATTTCGAAAAAGAGTATTGCTAAACATAATGTCAAACATATACAGTGTTGTCAAACATGGTGGCCCATATCTGTTATTTCAACACTCAAGAGACTGTGAGAAGCCAGAAGGCACCATAGCCTACATAGTGTATTCTTGACCATTGCAGGAAATAATACATGAAAATAAAATATTAATGATAATGATAGGTGAACATATGGATTGTGAAAATGAAACAGAAATAAATGCTCTATACCTGTATTTAGCAAACCTTATTTATAAAGGACAAATAAGTAATAGTTGAAGACTTTAGGTTGTGATGTTGTGAAGACTCCAATTTTCCCTGTAGTGTAAAAGCAGCTGGATAAACAAATGAGTGCATCTACGACTACATGTCTGATAGCATTTTTAAAAAGAGTTCCCATTCCTTTCACTTGTCACAGCCCTCCCTCCTTTTTGTTTTCTTTTTCTGTCAAAATAAGATTCTAGCATTGGGGGCCACACAAAAACACCTATAGCCAGATTTGACCCATAAGCAGTCATTTTCTTATGCTTGTTCCACTTAAGGAAATTGAATGGAATACTTACCAATTAGAATGAAATTCTACAAATTGAAGCATTCATTGCAGGTTTAATGTGCTTAACTCTAGGAAACAACCTCTGTCTTTCAGTTTCAAATTTTAAATATCAAATGTCTGGAATAAATGGAATGATACTGATAAAAAAAAGCCAACAGGAGGAAAGGGCTGATCCTATGTGAATGATTTGTTGTAAATAAGAAGCAACAAGAATAATTACATCCTTCGACAAGAGAAACACAAGTCAATCCATGTGTTGGGACTACCATGTAAGTCATATTAAGTCTACTCATAAAAGTCATATTATTAAATAAGTTAATTACCTACGTTCTTCATATAACTCTCCACTGAAATAAACTGAATACTTCAGGTCACAGGTCTTTTACGTTGGTTCTTCATTTCATTTTGTGCATACTGAAGAAATTACTACATTCACCCCCATGTCTAAATAATAGTAGCTAGAACTTCTATATCTATCTTTCATTGATTCAACACATATTTATTGTTTAATTAATTAGTGTACTCTTAGGAGTAGTGAAATTAGAATTAGAAACACTGGTCAGACAGAAATGTTGTTTTACTTTGTATCAGGACATTATTGCTGTGGATTATACTCGTTGTTAATAAAGAGCTGATTGGTCAATAGCTGGGCAAGAAAAAATTGAGCTCGAAAACACAGAGAAGCAAGATGAGATTGCTGTACTGAGTACAAGCCACATGGCTAATCAAAGATAGGAATTATGGATTAATTTAAGAGTTAGCTAGCAACAAGCCTGGCATTTACAATTAATATAAACCTATGTATGGTAATTTGGGAACAGGTAGTCAGGACAGGAAATGTCTGTCGACATATTATTAAAATGGAGATAGTAGTTTGAAACTGAGAAAAGATATTATGAGCACTTGGGCATCACATTTTCTGATGGGTTGCTATGATGAATTTATTCCCCATGGAGTGTCAAATGTAAAACAATCATTTGATAGTACATCTTATATGCATCGAATGGCTAATTAATTACTTATTAAAATACAAATAATTCTATTCAATATTGGAATAAATTGTCTATTGAGAATAATGTGGGAGGACATTTTACCAGCATCCTTCTGGACAAATAAATATTGTGTTGCAGAGACTAAGAGCACTTCCCAATAAAAAATGCATTAAAATTTCAGTGCCTGCTTGGGACATGTTTGAATCTGCCCTGCAATATTTTATAAGGTCATAAAAGGAAACTTTTTGAAATATGATAGAGATGGCAACATATAAGCAAAAACCAGCTTATTGGTCACTGAAAAAAAAAAGATGGATAAGGAAAAGAGTCAAAGGGAAAAAATGGCTTTCTACAGGAGGAAATTTTCTTTCATTTATATTGTTTGTGAAATGCCACACTTTAGTTTATTCACAATATTTATTTTAATCTACTAGGAGTCTTGTTATGAAACTATTAACTGTCTTAATTTCAATCTCATTCTCCTAGATTGAAGGATGTAGTGAAGCTAGAAGGACTTGATTTATTGTCTAAAAAACTTAGACATCAGGCATTGTAAAACACATAGCTGATTCTACATCCACACTCTCCTCCCACATCTATCTCCGCCCACATGTCTCCTCTCTGCTCTTATTAAGTAGCAAAGGTAAAGAAAGAACATATTTTCAGAATAATTTTGTTGAACTTTTCAATTAGGTAGGTGTACCTCAAATAAGTATCTCTTAAGAATGTATACATTGACATTAAACATTTTTTCCCACTACACAATAAAAGGCATGACTTTCCTTCTTAAAAGTTAACCCACAAACTTTAACTTTGAGTTGCTATAGGACACATATGTAACTTACTCAAAATCTCAAAATTTTAGAGTGTATGGAATGAGAAGAAAAGCTTAGTACCTGCCTCATCCCATACAGAAATTTTCAAACAGGACTTCTTATATTAGTCCCACCTCTTTAGTCATCTTTCTTTTTAAACAAATGCCAAGTAAAGAAAGGGAAACATAAAATATTCCTCCCTAGAAAATATGCTGAGAACTCAGGAAAAAGACAGCCACCCAGAAGCCAAGGACAGAAGCACAGCAGTGAGTCTCAGAGCCCAGCATAAACAGTATTGTCCATGGGAAGATCTGACTTTCAGATGAAGAATTGCAAGACAAAAATAAATGCCTATTTAAGTATTAGTGTCTGAAAACTTCTTGGGAAATTTCCAGTAAACTGATACCATAACTTCAAGAAAATACACTATTAAATTTGCCAATATAATCTGGCAGAAAGTCTTCCTGGTAAATTATATTGGCAAAATCAGAGCAGAGTCCTGCATAGCATCTGAGAAAGAGGGTCCCATAGTCATGAAAAGAGAGGCTGCTCATGTAGCCCATTGGCATATGACCTCTGGTTGGCTCTGAAGTTCTTTGTCTTGTAGAATTGTTAGCATGAATTGTTTCATACTTTATCTTCATATTTAAAATAATGATGAAAGATAGAAAATAGTGCCATATGGTAATAAACTAGGAACAAAGAACACACCACTCTGCTCAAAAACAAAATAGTTAGCAAAATAGCTATTTCAGTGCAACTAGGAGAATGCATCGGTCTTTGAAAGGACAGTCCTTTTTATTTTTTATAAATTTGGTAGTTAGATTTCTTGATGTGGAAAAAGAGTTTCCTTTCCAACAATAAAACTCGATTAGTTGTGCTTGTATGTATGTAGGGAGGGCTGCTTTATTCCTTGAGAAAAGAACCTTAATTTAACTTTGTTTTCTGCTTCCTTTGTTCATTTATTTTCTGATGTTCAAAACTAATTTCCTCCTCAACAGGCAATCTTCAGTTCCAAACAGTGCCATTGACCTCTGTCTTTGGTTCTGTGTTAAAATGTGTGTGTGTGTGTGTGTGTGTGTGTGTGTGCGTGCGTGTGTATTTAAGTTCACAAGTCTCATTTTCTCCCCAGAATGTGTTCATCGTTTCTTCAAAGAGTTTGATGCTTATCTGTGGTTTGTGGTTTTCTTTAACAGCTCACACATTGTGCCTGGAAGGTCTCCCCCTAATCAGCTCAGTGAGGAGAATGAGGCTGAGTAAGGTTGTTTAGAGCCCACTGTTATTAATTAGGGAGGTTGTGACACAGCACATTCCACTCGCTGCTTTTAATTCACATGGTTTACCCCACATCTAAATTGGAAGCAGCAGGTGGTGTTTGATCTCAAAATAAATATTTTTCCTCTGTCAAATCTCTACCCTTTAGTCTTAAAAATGACAGCATTAAAAAAGCAATTTATTTTTAAAAGCAGATTCTAAAATACTATTGGCTAAAAGAACTTGGTTGAATTAGGTCATAGAAACCCAAATCCTCATTAATAAGTGTCTTAATTTTTCTGATATGTAATCCTGAAGCATTTTTGATGAATTTCTATATATCTCTGATTCCAGTAATAGCCTTTCTTTTGTATTGATGGTTATTTAAAGGCCAGTTAAACAACTGAATGTAAAAATAATAACATCTTTAGAGGCCAAGTGGAATAGTCAAACTCAGTGAATATGTGAGAGGAAAGGCCCCTATGCCCCCTCCCTGCCTCCCTGCTCAGGCCTGACAGGCCTTGTAATTTACAGTGGTGGTATTTCTGTGTGCATTGCTTGTTATTCTTATTTGTATAGGTAGGTCATGCATTGTCCTCATCCATCAGACTCCAATTTCTACTGAGATCCGTGTAATAACTCTGCTCATGTCAAAAGACTTTCATAGCACCCTTTAGGATCATTTGGTACTTTTCACTCTTGTAAAACTACCTTTGTTTCTTGTTTTTCTATCTCCAGGGTTATTGTTTACATTGAAGCCTCTGCTTTTGCCATGCTGCCCTAACTTGGCTGGTCTCTTTTCTGCCTGTCATCTTTGCAACTTTGGATGTAGAGGTGAAGCGTGTTTGTCCAAGTTCTCCTTGTAATATCTAATGGTTACATAATGCTCATGCCATCAAACTTCATTACCATTCTGTCTTGTTATTGTAACAGTCACTGACATTTTCTTCACCTGCTTCTTACTTTGTTTTAAGTGTTTTCCTTACTATGAAAAGTTTGACCATGTTACTTAGAGTTGTTGACTTTTAACAGTAATTAGGCCATGATCATTAGGGTTTCAAAGTATGTATAAAAGTTCTTTTCAGTGTCCTATAGTCTCATGCCTTTGCTTTCTTTGATTTTATGATACAATGCTGTGGGATAATGCTATTTTGCCCTGTAAAGATTTGTCACTTGTATTGGTTTAATACAATGCTGATTGCCCAGTAGCCAGGCAGGAAGTATAGGTAGAACAACCAGACAAGGAGAATTCTAGGAAGATTAAAGGCTTATTCTGCAGTCACCAGTCAGACACAGAGAAATCAAGATGAGAATGCCTCAGTGATAAAAGGGTACCATGCCATGTGGCTAACATAGACAAGAGTTATAGGTTAATTTAATTTGTAAGAGCTAGTTAATAATAAGCCTGAGCTACTAGGCCAACCATTTTATAATTGATATAAGCCTCTGTGTGTTTTGTTGGTACTGAATGGCTGTAGGACCAGACAGAACAGAAACCTCTGTCTACAAATGGTGACTAATGTAGGGCCCAAACCACAACTCTGAGACTGAGTCTCATGCTCAGTCATGCTGTTTTATGTATTAATCTATTATAATTTTGGCTGCTGAAAGACTTTACAGTTGACTTCTGTGCCCTATGATATTCTCATCTCCTAAACTCTGTGGGTACACATACCTTTGTGCCTTCAGGAATGTATACATGTATGTGTGCAGTCATGTTTACATGCATGTATTTATGTTGCTTTGACCATATTTTAATTCTGCCCTCAGCTCTCTGTCTTTTCTATTTTTTCCTCTTTCTCCTGTTGATTAGTCTCTATTTTCTGCCAGGTGGAAGTATGATATATGTGTCTATAACATACCCATTTTTTAAAATGATTTCTGGCTTCTTTAATTAGATATTTGTAATTGTTAAAAGCCAAATTCGAAGTGCAAGTTTATTTTAATTTTTAATTATTTCTTTGTGTTATGTGCCTGCATGTGGGTATATGTATTTCAGCACAGGTGCTTGCCAGGACCAGAGACATTGGATCCCTGGGGATCAGGAATTATAGGCAGTTTTAAACTGCCTGATTTGGGTGCTTGTGATTCAAACCCCATTCCTCTGCAATGTGGTGAGGAAAACTCTTAACTGTTGCACCATATCTCTGACCCCTTATCTACTGTGGGATCTATCTATTCCCTAGATCTGGAATTACAAGTGTTTCAAAGCCACCTGATGTAGGTACTGAAAACTAAAATTGGGTACTATAGAGAACCATAGTCACACGTCTACTTCACATATTTGGTATCCAATGTCTTTTTGTGATGTTATGCTTCATTTATTTTGCCTTCTTATTTCATTTTATGTATATGGGTATTTTGATGATATGTGTGTCTATATACCACCTTTGTTCTAATCGGCCAAGTAGTGATTTGATTAATACAGTTTCTGTTTGATTATTTCCAGACTAAGTGCCCCTTCTTCCAACAAATTGGTGTGCCAATGTGGTAGACTAAATCCATGTAAAACCTGAGAGGGCTTGGAAAGGAACTTTAGATACTAAAAAACAAATTCATTTTCCTGAATGGGATTTGCTTGCTGGTGGCATGTTGTGGCTCCTTAAAGAGGGGTTTTCCTGATTTAGCGACAGCAGAAAAAAACCCACTGGTTTTGAAATACTGGCTTACTGAGCAGTGCTGCAATTACAAATTCTGATTCTTTTTGGAGGTCCAGCTACAGATCATTTAAGTGGGTTATGTAGGCAGACTGCTACAACTTGCTTAATGGCAAAAAAGTGTAAATTTTAAATTTTATTACTTTTTCTTTTCTAATATGTACATTATTTGTGGGAACATTTGCCATATGTGTGAATGTGTGTCAGCCTATGTAGAATACAGACATAGAACAATCCAGAAATTACTCCTTAAATGCCTTCAAGCTTTTCCTCCCTCCATCCCTCCCTTCTTATTTATTTTTAATTTTTTTATTAAGAATTCCTGCCTCCCATTCCCTCCCCCTCCTCCAACTCCCCTCCCCCTCCCTCTCCAGTCTAAAAAGCAGTCAGGGTTCCTGGCCCTGTGGGAAGTCCAAGGCCCTGCCCCCTCCATCCAGGTCTAGGAAGATGAACATCCATACTGGCTAGGCTCCCACAAAGCCAGTACACGCAGTAGGATCAAAACCCAGTGCCATTGTCCTTGGCTTCTCAGCAGCCCTCATTGTCTGCCATATTCAGAGAGTTCGGTTTTATCCCATGCTTTTTCAGTCACAGTCCAGCGGGCCTTAGTGAGCTCCCATTAGATCAGCCTCACAGTCTCAATCGGTGGGTGCACACCTCACAGTCCTGACTTCCTTGCTCATGTTCTCCATCCTTCTACTCCTCATTTGGACCTTGGGAGCTCAGCCAGATGCTCCAATGTGGGTCTCTGTCTCTATCTCCATCCATAGCCAGATGAAGGTTCTATGGTGATATGCAAGATATGGCTATAGGATCGGGCCATTTCAGGCTCCCTCTCCTCAGCTGCCCAAGGAACTAACTGGGGACATCTCCCTGGACCCCTGGAAACCCCTCTAGAGTCAAATCTCTTGCGAATCCTAAAATGGCTCCCTTAATTAAGATATATACTTCCCTGCTCTCATATCCACCCTTCCTTTATCCCAACCATCCCATTAGCCCAAGCTTTCACCATCCTCCCCTTCTCACTTTTCTTTCCCCATCTCCCCTTTCCCTCATCCCACCCCATCCCCAAGTTCCCAATTTTTGCCTGGCAATCTTGTCTACTTCCAATATCCAGGAGGATAACTATATGTTTTTCTTTGGGTTCACCTTCTTATTCAGTCTGAACACACTAAACGTGATAGAAGAGAAAGTGGGAAGTACTCTACAACACATGGGCACAGGAGACCACTTTCTACATATTATCCCAGCTGCACAGACATTAAGAGCAACATTGACTAAATGGGACCTCCTGAAACTGAGAAGCTTCTGTAAAGCAAAAGACCCTGTCACTAAGACAAACAGGCAACCTACTGACTGGGAGAATATCTTCACCAACCCTGCAACAGACAAAGGTCTGATCTCCAAAATATATAAAGAACTCAAGAAACTAGACTTTAAAATGCTTATTAACCCAATTAAAAATGGGGCACTGAACTGAACAGAGAATTCTCAAGAGAAGAAGTTCAAATGGCCAAAAGACACTTTAGGTCATGCTCAACCTCCTTAGTGATCAGGGAAATGCAAATCAAAACAACTTTGAGATACCATCTTACACCTGTCAGAATGGCTAAAATCAAAAACACCAATGATAGTTTTGCTGGAGAGGATGTGGAGTAAGGGGTACACTCATCCATTGCTGGTGGGAATGCAAACTTTGAAAAGCAGTGTGGCGGTTTCTCAGGAAATTTGGGATCAACCTACCCCAGGACCCAGCAACACCACTCTTGGGAATATACCCAAGAGATGCCCTATCATATGACAAAAGCATTTGTTCAACCATGTTCATAGCAGCATTATTTGTAATAGCCTTCTTATTTTTTTATTTGATTCTTTCATTCATTTTAACAGGTTTGTCAGTGACCCAGATTATCTCATGTAGGCTATACTGTCTGGTCAGTGAACCCCAAATTTCCTTTCTCCTCAGTAGCACTTCTTTCCTTTCTTAGAGACAATTAACACTTCATACCTAGGTTCAGTGTAACCCATTATAGGTCTGCTGAAGCCTTGTTAAGGCAGTGGCAAAGTGAAGAAGAATGAGAGGCTCCATCTTTAAGTGGTTTCTGTTTCTGAACTTTTACCTTCACTGTGAAGCTTCCTGCACTTCCTCCTCCCTGTTAAAGAAGGCTCTAATAAAATACTGTGCCAGTGAGCACGTGCTTGTTATAACACCATAGCAAATGATTATTTGGAGTCAAGGTTCTTGAGAGTATAATGTTGTATGAAGGGGGCCTGCTTGTTGGTTCCTGCTCACTTATCCCTAAAACAATCACACAGGAAACTATATTAATTAAATCACTGCTTGGCCCATTATCCCTATCTTTATATTAGCTAACTCTTACATATTAATTTAACCCATTTCTAATAATCTATGTATTGCCACATGGCTGTGGCTTACCAGCTAAAGTTCCACCTGACTCCAGCCAGGTTACATGGCTTCTCTCCAACTCCTCCTCGGCCTATCTCCCAGCATTCCATTTAGTTCTCCCCACCTATCTCTGTTCCCCTATAGCTATTCTATAGGCCCAAAACAGTTCCTTTATTAACCAATAATATTCTTTTAAATTTGCCTTTTTTCCTTTCTGATATGACCCTTTGTGTGTTATTCAGTTTTATATAACTCAATTCCTCTAAAGAATAAAATGAGATATAAACCCATGGTTTAAAACATAGATAAATGCCTCTTTTTGAATATTCAAGTCACCAATCTGTCATTGAAGTTTCCAGGGAATATAAATCACATAAAGAAATGGAGCAACCTTTTGTGAGTTTGTTTCTAAAAATATAAGCATTTTCAGATTGTGATATTTCTGATAGATTGATATTTATTTGTGAACCATTATCTTGGAATAATACATCTGTGTTACAGAATATGAGTTCTCTCTATTCCCAATCATATCACTGGCCTGTTTTTGGTAAATTGCCAAATCTTTCTGTACCTTCATTGCTCTGAGTCTAAAGGTGATATAATAAAATAAGCTGACTCTTTTTCTCTCAAAAAGTGGACTTCTCTATATAGAAGATTTAAAATTTTTGAAACAAAACCATTTTTATCTAAGAGAGTAGCATAGGATTTTATCATGACATCATGGGACTTTCTTTGACAAGCTCATTAAGTTAAGTGTCCTCAGAGTGACAGTCACTCACATTCTGGAGATTAACCAAGAAGTTAAGGTGTTTATCATTTGATCAGTCAGTCTGTTGTAGATATCATATTCTGCAAGCAGGTTGTTATAGAGTTAGGAGAGCTGCTTGAAGAACAGTAGTATCAGAAAAGACCGTGTTCTGTGAGGGGTCCTCAGACTTCTGGGAACTGTATTCAAGTCTGGAAGAAGATCAGCAATTACTTGTAAACACTAAGGTATTTCTCCAGGCCCTGAAATTCCTAAAATCTATGAACATGCAGTTTGAAGTTAGTGGTGAGCTCTTCTCTTGTGGAATTTAATTACAGAAGAAATACTAATGGTTTATTTTCCATTGCATTGCAGATTTTTTAAATTTCATGTTTATAGTTTTTAAAACATTTATTGTGATCATAGGCAAATAATCACTGTGGGAAATTTTTGATATGTTTTATATTGTGTCTAGTATATGACAGAGCTTTGAATGTCATAACAGTCAATAATCGTAGGTTCAAAGAGTGATCAAATGGCAGAATGAAGAAAAATGTGTTAAAATTGAAGATTAGATGATTAGTTTTATTGGTAGCTTGATATGATTGCAGTTTAAATATAAATGAAGATAAACTAAATAATGCTATAAGGGATAACATTTGGGTCACTAGATAGCTTTTTGTTTCACAGTTATTTTGTGTAATTTTAGACAGTGTTCATTTCTGTAATTAACTGAAATCATTTTAAAGTTATTATGGCATGAATAATAAAAATCTAGAGACAGATATTGGAGTTCAAACTGAAGATAAGAAAAACAAACCTACCAAGCCACGAGGCAAGTCTTACTTCTACCAAGGTGGGGTGATTGCAGATTGAGACCTGAGCCTCTGTCTCCTCCTGTTTTATATTCCTCTTTAGTGCTAGGATTATAGGCATGTGACTCCCTGGTACTAAGATTACAGGTATGCATCACCACCATCTAGATCTGTTTTTGCATTAAATTTATGTAGCTCAGGGTGGCCTTGAACTCACAAAGAACCATATGACTCTGTCTCTCAAATCCTGGGATTCAATTTGTGTGACACCACTGCCTGACCTCTAGTGGCTTAGTTTTATCTTTTGATCTTCAGGCAGGCTTTATTTATTAAAACATAAATAAAATATCACTATAAGTTATTACTTTAGTGAACCAAATTCTGATTGAATTTGTGTGCTGTCAAGCTGCATATTTTTGATATATTTTCATAGGTCTACCTGTTTGTAACTACTTTTTGATTCACCTCAATTTTGTATCTAAAATTTCCATTTCTCTTAGTACTTAACTTTTAGTTTTGAAAGGCATAAAACTCTGAAAAATGTTCATTATTGTAAAATGTAGCTTCTGATATTTCTGTGACTGGTATGTGGAAAGCAATAAAAGTCATTAAATACTTTATGTTATGTCCTTAGGTTTCATTTATTTATATTTAAAATCTTCCCTTATTATTGATAGTATGCTTTACTATTATTTTCATGTTGTCTTCTGATGCTCACTTGTGTGAAACAAGAAGAAATGTGTTTGCTTATACAGAAATCATGAAAAGACTATAGATTTTGCTTTACACTTCAATAGCTGGGGCTGTAGATTCAATACAGCATACATTTAGACATTATACTGACATAAGAGTTAACACGAAAAAATATGTCCTCCTATTCGTCAGAATATAAACTAAAAGTATTAGTAGATTGAAATGTTGTCCACAATGCCAAGGGCTCTTCTTTCTAAAGTGATTATTTTGTTACCATTAAAGGACCCTCTGCTCTTAGCCTCTAAGTAGGATAAGAAAAGAACAGAAGGGGCTGGAGAGATGGCTCAGAGGTTAAGAGCATTGCCTGCTCTTCCAAAGGTCCTGAGTTCAATTCCCAGCAACCACATGGTGGCTCGCAACCATCTGTAATGGGGTCTGGTGCCCTCTTCTGGCCATACACACAGACAGAATATTGTATACATAATAAATAAATAAATATTTTAAAAAAAGAAAAGAACAGAATCACACAAATTCCCCTCTGTTTTAATAATCTCCTCTTTAAAAGTCCTACCTATATTTTATATATCCAGGATCTCACCATGGCTACATGATGTCACTCATAGACGGGTTATTTTTTAATTTAAGTTAAATATGCAAACCAATGTATTCCACTGTGGCATTTTCATACAGCTCTTCATTATGTTTTCTTTAGACTCATCCCTCTGCCCACAGCTATCAGAGGTCCTTCATATCCCAAACCTGAAGTGCCCTGTCATGACAAAATAAAAATCCTCTTGCTTTTGTATCAATTGTGGTTATGTGAGTGGTGTCTGGAGCAACTCCTCCCTAATGTTTGGACTTCTAGTCTAACACTTTAACATTTTACCTGTCAATGAACATCCCCACTGGCTTCATTCCCTGGCAATTTTGAATAGTTCAGGCGCCTGACCCTTTAATCAAGTACCCATGTCTCATTCTCATGTAACAAGTCTGTAGGAAGAGAAAAGATGCTCCAGGAAGACTAATAGAGACATTTAGTATTTAGTTCCTCTGACTGTGTCTTCCTTTCAGTATTTTGTTTTCCACTCCATTTTATCTTTTGTGCTTCAATTTGGATAATTTCTGTCTAGTATATTTAAGTTTATGATTCTGTTTTCTATAGTGTCATGTCCTCTAATAGATCCTTTGAAGTTTTTCTTATCATACTTTATGATGTTGAGATTCTAGAATTTCTCTTCAGTTACTTTTATAGCTTCCACACTGTGCTAAAATTGTGGTCTGGTTCACAAGAATGCCATGCTTCTTTGTAACTGTTTTTTTTAATTATGATAACGATGGAGGAAGGTCATTGGCCAATAAAGAAACTGCTTGGCCCTGTGGGTGGAGTAAACAGAACAGAACGCTGGGAGGAACAGGAAGTGAGGTCAGAGTCTCGACATCTCCCCTCTCCGGAGCAGACGCCTGCGAGAGACGCCATGCCCCGCTCCCGGGATGAGCCATGCCCCGCTCCCGGGCAGACACATGGCATGAAGCTCCAACCCAGGATGGACTAGGCTAGAATCTTCCCAGTAAGACCGGTTCTCACAGATTATTAGAGATGGGTTGATCGGGATGTGAGAATTAGCCTGTAAGTGCTAGAGCTAAAGGGCCAAGCAGTGCTTAAAAGAATACAGTGTCTGTGTAATTATTTTGGGGCATAAGCTAGCCGAGCAGGTGGCCGGGGTGCTGGGAATGCAGCCCCGCCGCTCCAATTACTACATGATAATAATTAAAGTTTGTTAATTCTAACAGTTAAAGGATTGTTGTGTCTGGTTCTGTTTTTAACCTCATCCCTTGTCTATAACTTATTATTTTCATGTTATATGTATAAATATATTTAAATCAATGTACAGAATTTTGTGTAAGAAGAGAGACTAAAGATACAGAGTTTTTACAGTGGGAAGATGCTGTTCTTCTGTCTGGCCACTACTTGTGGGAGTTAAGTCAAGTCCACAGAAGTTGAGCTGAGTTTTTTATTTTGCTATCACAGTAGTCATCTCTGGTGGATAACAAGTTTTAAATTCCCCAATGTGAAATGCTGCCTTTTTTGGTTAGTGTGAGCTTGATATGTCAGTACAATTCCCCTGTGTTCTCACTTAGCTTTCAATAGACACTTAATCTCTGCACCACTGGTGAAGTCTCTCTGTTATTAAGACATATCATTATTTATATAAAGGCATGGATTTTATATTTCAATTTCGAACATGTACACAGTTGATCACATGTATGTTCCCCTTTATTTTTATTTCATTCTATTCACTCCTGCTTATCCCTTTTATCCCAAAGAAATCTTCACACTATTTGCATATCTTAAAATCATCTGAAATCATTCTTGATATTTCTGCAACTATTACAAGGTATGTCATATTCCACACAAATTTTCTTCAAATTGAAACATTCTATCATATCATGGAAGGAACGTCTTATGGTTTAGAAACTAATTAAAACTTCCAAGGCTTCAAAAGGAAGTAACTCACAAGACTTGTGAAGTTCCTGAAACTTACAAGTTTCACAAGTGTTCTCCCTAGACTCCGAAACTATTATATAAGTGCTAAGTGATGCTTGGGAATGGTAATTCACACTCTTTAAACTTTCTAGCTACCTACAAGTCATAGAAAGGAACTCAAGGAATACAGGTCCTATAAACTGTCTTATGGTGGCAGAGTGTTGTAAATGATGAGGTTTCTTTGAGTT
This sequence comes from Microtus oregoni, assembly GCF_018167655.1. Classification (NCBI taxonomy): domain Eukaryota; kingdom Metazoa; phylum Chordata; class Mammalia; order Rodentia; family Cricetidae; genus Microtus; species Microtus oregoni. The sequence goes on from NW_024543065.1 coordinate 32,977,053, forward strand.
ATCCTTGCTTCTGTGAGTAACTCTTACCAATACATCTGCAAGAAACCTCAATAAACTTGTTAGTTTTCTAAGTTTGACTTGGATAGAATCATTAATTTAGTTCTAGTGGATCTGAATCATCATGCAGAAATAAGTATTATATACAAGGTCATAACAAAGAAGAAAGTAAATTTTTTAAAAATCATGAATTTATTAATCAGTTTTTCATTGCTATAATGAAATACCTGAGCAGATTCTTAAGAAGAATGAAATTTTATTACCCTAGTTTTGGATGTTCAAAACCCAAAAGGGGAAAACAGATGTTTGTTCTTAACTTCTCAATCAGTGACAAAACAAAGACCTATAAGCTGAAGATAAGTTGGGGAGATGTAATGGCATAGGTTCTACTGGGTGCTGTGAAGAGCAAAAGAGGCTGATTCCCACCTGTCACAGTTGAATATTTCAGGGACATTCATAATCTGGCTCCCTTTTTCTGTTTGTTATGGAAGGTTGTGCTTCTTCCAGGCTGTAGGAGTGTTTGATGATCCCTGTGATTAATGATGGAATATACAACAAAGGCCAAGCTATCTATGAGTGGAATATCTTTGGGAAGAATCCCAGGGTTATCATTTTCCTCTATTTGTGTGGAGTGGCATGATTTCTGGATAAGTAAAATCCTTCTGTTCACTATGATACTTCCTGACAACCTCTTACAGATTAAAGAATGTTATTTGAATCACTAAATTAGCAAGTTAGAAGACATAACATGCAGGATATGGTGTCATGTCTGTGTCCTTTGATGTGGATCATAAGGCATGTGACTGAGCCCACTGAAAAAACCTGCCTGTGTGAGGGAAAAATTACAACAGAAAAAGTACATGCTGTTGCTTGACTCTATGTTAACATCAGCTTTGGAAATTAAGGATGAAATAAAACTTAATATGGAGGATTTGATTTGCTGTTTCCTAGAGTTGGCATGACGGAATGAGATGTAAGTTAGATATGGGCCAAAGACCCCTTCCTGTGACCTAAAATGTTAGAACCTATGGGAAGTATCAGAAAATAAAAAAGAGAACAAGGTAAGAATAAGAAATACCTATAGTTCTAATATTTAATACATAGACAAAGAAAAATTATGACTTAGTATGCAGATGGGAGCTTTATTAGTCTATTGGAAAGGATCACTATGATCAGAGATATTATCTCTGAACTAACTCAGAAGGACTTTTAAGAATGAAATAGACTTTAACTCATGAGATTGTAGGATAAAGGAGTAGAAGAGGTCAGTTTGGATACTATGGAAAGAAAGATAATAAGTTATTTAACTACCCATTCCTCCATAATACAAAGGTTATATAATTTGAAGCCCTATGAGAGAAATTAATCACTGATGGGCTGGGTTATATGAACCATTAGTGACAATTGGTTATTGCTGTTTGAAATTCTCCATTGAAGGTACTAAAAGATTAATTGGGTATGAGAGAAGCAGTGTTTTATGTCTAACTCACAAAGCCAGATAGGACTGTGATCACAAGAGATTTAAAAGGGAGCATTGAATATGAACCTCAATACTAGTATGGAGCTTTGGTGGATTTGCTGAACTCTGTAGTGGGACATGATATTTAAGAGGAGAGTGAAGCTTTAGGAAATCTGAATGACTTGGAAAATTGGTCAAAATGTGTACACAAAGTTGTGATGCAGGACCAGTTGGCTTATTTGGTAAAGGCACTTGCTTTCAAGGCTGATGACATGAATTTGATCCCTGGAGTCCACATGGTAGAAATGGGGAACCAGCGTTTCCAAGTTGTTCTATGATATCCATGGTTGTTTGCATTCCATGATGAATCCATACACACACACACACACACACACAAACATAAACACTCACACACATGACACACACAAATATATATATACACACACTCACATACATCTATGCATACACATATACACACATACACACAAGCAAACATGGAGGGATAAAAATTAATGTGAAAATATTAATGATGTGGGATTCTGTTGACAGAGGTTTCTGTTCCACCTAGTGGAGTTTGTTGACAGAGGTTTCTATCCCACCCATTCCCATAGCTGTTTAGTCCCAAAGAAACACACAGAGGTCTACATTAATGATAAACTGGTTGGCTTATTAGCTCAGGCTTCTTAATTAACTAATTTCTACATCTTAATTCATCATTTTTGTCTGTTAGACACATGGCTTGGTACCTTTATCAGTGAAGCATTCTCATCTTGCTTCCTCTGTATCTGGGTGATAACTACAGACTGACTCTTTCCTCTTCCCAGAATTTTCCTGTTTTCATTGCCCTACCTGTACTTCCTGCCTGGTTGCCCTGTCTACACTTCCTGCCTGGCTACTGGCCAATCTGTGTTTTATTAAAATACAAGTGACAAATCTTTACATATTAAAAACCCATTATTGCACAGCACATCCCCCCCCCTTTGTTTTTCAAAACAAGAACTCTGAATCTAATCTCCCTTGTTTAACTTTCTTCCTGATCATTACCCATAACAACTTGTAGCCAACATTCTAAACAAAGGCACACATCCATAATCCATTTTTAGGGAATGTGGGCATAGTTTTCCAGGCTAGTTCCTGCTGATTGGGGGCACTGATAATCTTATGGCGACCTAAAGAAAATTTAGAATTATAGTCAAGTCCTGTCTGAAGTAGTCTGTGAGGTTCTATTATCTGAGCCAGCAGTTTTGAAACTGTTCTGGATGCAGAACTCAGACATCTGTGCCATCTGCCCCTATCAGAGATATCTCAGCGGGTCTTCATTGGTCAAACTTGAATTTTCTTAATGAAGAATGAATCTACAGTCCCACATTCCCTGTGGAAACAAAAGCAAAACCTCTTCTCCAAAGTAACATAGTTTTGACTTAAATTTGAAGTCAAGGCATTCTCAAAATATATGTGTTTGATTAATCCAGCAGCATTTATATTCAAATGTCTTTTCACAGCTTTTATTCTTTCCTCAGCCATCAAACAATTCAAAGGCAACACAATAACATACAGTATCCAGATTCTCTGTGTATTATTCATCTTTATGTGGCTTTATTTTAAACTCTATTTCTTTTCGTTCTATTTTTAATTTTCTAGTTTAACGACACTAGGTTTCTCTTTGTATCTTTGGCTGATCTGGCCAAGTAGTCCTTGAACTCACAGAGATCCACCTGTCTCTGCATCCCAAGTATTGGGATTAAACCTATGTGCCACCATCCCTTGAACTCACAAAGATCAAACCGCCTCTGCCTCCCACGTGTTGGGATTAAAGATGTGTGCCACCATGCCCAATTACTCTCTTTCTTTTTTATTTTAAGAACTTTCTTCTTTTTCTTTTCTCTCTCAAGCCTAAATATATTTTTATATACACTGTAATGAATTTAGAGGTTTTCTTCATCTGAATCTACCTTTACTGTATATCTCTCTTTTTCTGACCACATGAGTCTTTAATTTGCTAAGCAATATGGCAAAGATTAAAGCCATGACTTTGATGGCTTGGTCCACCCTGTTCCTTAGATTTCTGAGAGTCTAGTCTCATGACAGAGGTACTGGCTGAAGTCATGTTTATTGCACAACTCAATGGAGTTTCAAGGCCCCTGCCACCAATAATAAGCATGCTGTTGGCTATTCAAAAACACCACTTAAGTGTTTTGTGTTGGGGCCTCTTAAAAGAGCTGCAAGGTTTTTGCAGGTGAAGCTGAGTCAGGAAGCCTCTTTTAAATGAGTCACACTTACCTCTAGCAAACAGAGCCTACCTGAGAAAATGCTGGTACCAAGAAGCCATGCTTAACTCGGTTCTTTTCTGTCTATAATTCCTTCCCAAACTCTCACAGGTTTTAAGTAAATTTAGTCATCCGTGTTGCTGCCATTTGTTGACAGAGGTTTCTGTCCTGACTGGTCCCATAGCTGTTCAGCCCCAAAGAAGCACACAGAGGTATACATTAATTATAACCTAGTTGGCCTGTTAGGTCAGGCTTCTTATTAACTGATTTTTATAACTTAACCCATAATTCTTGTTTGTGTTAGACACATAGCTTGCTACCTTTATCAGTGAGGCATTCTCATCTTTCTTCCTCTGTGTATGGATGATGGGTGTAGACTGACTGTCCTTTTCTCAAAATTCTCCTGTTCTTGTCACCCTGCCTCTACTTCCTTCATGGCTACTGGCCAATCAGCGTTTTATTAAAATTCCAGTGACAAATCTTTAAAAAGTACAGAACCATTGTCCCACAGCAGGATTGCTCTCTCTATGATGTGAATACAATTGTTTAATGAATAAAGAATCTGCTTTGGCCTGTGACAGAATATCGTAGAGCTAGGCAGGGAAATGTAAACTGAGTGAAAGAAGAAAGAAAGAAGTCAAAGTCAGGAGCCATCATGTAGCCACCAACAGGAACAGAAGAGCTGGAACCTTGCCAGTAAGCCATATCCACATGGCAATACACAGATTAATAGAAATTGGTTAAATTAAAATTTAAAAGTTAGCCAATAAGAATCTAGAGCTAATAGACCAAGCAGTGATTTAATTAATAGAGTTTCTGTGTGATTATTTTGGTGCTGAGTAGCTGAGAACAAACAAGTGGGCTCTACTATAAGTAATAAAAATAGAATCAGTAAAATAATAAAGAAGGGATAATAAAAGGACCAAGAAGACAAAGTCTGTCCAGTCAGTGAAGGCAAATATGGCAAAATAAGTGTTGAGCCATAGTTCTTAGAGAGAAAATTACTAGAGTTTTTCTGGAAAACTTTAAGGCTTGATAAAAGTTATTGGAAGAAATAACCAAGCTTTTCCTCGAGATGGTCAAGTAAGCCCAAAGAGTTTGATGTAGCATATATGGGTGTTGGGCTATTATTCCATATTTGAGGGTTCTTTCAGTCAGTGGGTGTGACTGATGAAAAGACAAGGTCCCACAGTACTAGCCTATCAGATGGCATGAGAGAGCACACTTGGGCCTGATCCAAGCCAAGAGTGGAAACCAACTCCCACAGAGACCATCATTCTTGCAGTGATGCATAGCAGTCATACTCAAAGATGAAGATGCCAGAAGGCTCATGAAAATGTCTGTGAATTAGGGAAGGCTAGCAGTGGTCCCAGCCATGCCAATGTACCAATATTGTTTTTTGATTAAATAGCCTAATAGCAGTGGTGAGATGTTTTAGTAGTGTATTAGATCTTGATAATATTTCTTTATAGTAGAATCTCTTTAACTTCCTGAAGCCTACTACTTGTACTTCCCTGGAATGAGGTACCTTTGACATCTTGTAGGTTTAAGAAAGCATTTGGAATAACAGTAAAGACACTAGTTACAGAGTTCAATTTCAGCAGCGTGTGTGAGTATGGAAGTTCAATCTCAGAAGCTAGAAGGTTGTTTGATAAATATCTCAGTGTTAGTGATTGAAATATCTCTCTATGAGGAGTTGTTGGCCAGAGAATGTAAATAGGCCTTAGGGGCCATTAACAGTTGTTGATTGTATTCAAGAACTATGGAGTAAGTCTTTATTACTAAAAATACTACACTTTGACTCAACAAGGAAAATTTGGGCTGGGATTGAACAGAAAACTCCCCCACCTGTTGGCACAAAGGTTCTACACAGATTGCTGAATGCAAAATAATTGTCACTAACACTCCTGGTTAAGTATTTTATATGCTACAGTACCAACATTCCGGTCAAAATGTGCTCACAAATGCAATAGTATGATTGTCAAGAAGCATCTGAGTGTTCCACAGGAGAGAACTCAAAATCTACTTTAAAGTAGGGAACAAGCCTTGGGGGTGGGGGCTCATAGGCTTCAATGTAGACTTTACAGTCATTGATTTGGAAAATGGATTGGAAGATGAACCTCTCAAATTTCTTTCTAAACAGCTGAGATGAAGCCCATAAATTAATATTGCTGTCATCCTCAATCTGGCCATGACAGAACCTTCTGTTTTGTAACAGGATTTTTACTGGAGAAATGTATAATTGGTCCACTTTTGTAATTAAGTAGCAGTTCCTATGCCTCAGTGGCTTGAAACTTAGGCATATATGAAGAGAAACAGTAATACATATACTTCACTACCTCCAAGGCTCAAAGAACATTGTAGTAGAAGTGAAAAGAAGAAGGTAATTGTCATAGGAAGGGATGGAGTCTCAAATTTCCTACTGGTTGAAATAATTTGTCAAAGAGGAAGGCTCCTTAAGACTCCAAAACTAAAAATAAAAACTTAAAATTCACATGTCTCATGAAGATTCTCAAACATATAAGATTCACAAGATTCCCTCTTCTTTGGTTATAAAAGAACCTAGGGTTGCTCCATGGAAGAGATTTTTCTGATATTTCTAGCTGCCTACAACTATGGAGAAATCTCTAAAGATAAAGCCTGTGTGGGTTTTCATCCATGTCAGAATAGCTTTTTAATTATGAAGCTGTTTTTGAGCCATCCATGCTCCTGTAAGTAACCCCAGACATTACTCTTGAAACTCCAGGGAACTTCCTGCTGCACTAAGCTAGACTTGGGTGAGACCGTAATTTTGATAAGTTATTGGTACTCTATCTGGGGTCAATCGATGTTAGTTTACATTTTCTTCAGTAAAGTAACACATACGGTTAAATCAAAGGATGTTGTTATGTGTTCATGCTCCAACTTCAGTTTTGGGCATTTCCTATTTAACTAGGTCATAATTATAAATAACTTTTTCCAGAATTCTTTTTCTATCTTATATATAGGGATTTTGAGGGATTCTTTTCTTTCTACTGACAGAGATTGTCATTGGTAAAGCTTCTATGTCTCCCAGCACTGCACTTTAGTGTGGGATGTGTGAGAGCAGTTTCTTAATCATGCCCCAGTAGACGATAACCATTTCTTATTCCTTGATGCCATGCTTTTGATAGGAGCTTATTCTCCCCTTGTGGGCTTCAGATTGTTCTCATTCTACCATTTACCTTTGTCAACAGTGTTTGACATTTACATAATTCCTTATATCTTTGATATCTTGAGATTCCAAAAACAAGAGAATCAATATTTATGCTTAATTTATATAAATTGGAAAGTGACTAGATGTTTCCAATCTCTGCTATTAATCCCTGATATTGTCTGTGACTTATGATCTTTGCAAAAGAATAAATATTCACTACAGTTCCTTGTACCTGAAGCTCTCAGGGTGTTGTAAAATTTTATCCTACCCAACTTTTGATTTTTGAAAGGCCTCTCAAGTTTTATATAATTTTTCTTTCATGATTTTTTTACACTGGTTCTTGTGTTGTGTGAAGTATAAACAATTCGTTTACCATTTCTTTCAATAGTTCTGGAATTTGCCTTTCACCTCCATTCTCAGATGCATTTGAAATGTGTTTGTAGATTTTTCTGGCACTTGTTTATTTGTGTATTTATTTACTAGTTAGAGTAGAAATGATAATATTTATGGGTTTGTACATACTATGTTTAAAAACAATATACTCCAGAGTTTAAGGAGATCATGCAGAGTATTATTTTTATAAATACAGTCTTTCAATATTACTGTATAATATATAATATCAACTAGCTGTCCATGATATATAACAAAACAAGTTGTGTCATTTTCAGCTATAGCTATAACATTGAAATTGCCTAATTTATATAATGAACAAAATCACTTTTCACCTATTGTTTGAATCTAATTATCTCAATCAATTTTTACTTTCCACCAATGTTTTTCATGTATGCAATTTACAGAGAAGAGAAGAGTTAGGGATGCTTGAGATTATTGGTTCTAATCTTGAGAATCAATTTGTCCATTTACAAAGAGGATGGCTGCCTAAAGTTTATTTTATCCTACTTAGAATTATAGTGGGCTAAAAAAAATGTTCAGGTTAATATCTGAAGCTGCTAGCCTTTTTATATTATAAAAATAGACTTATTTGAATAATGTCATGAACTTTTTTATGAGAGTTGGTGTGAAAATCATGTATATCATACCTTTAATATTTTTCTTACCTGAATCTGTACCAGATTCTCTCCAAATATCATGTATTTAATACTGTGTAAACTGACTTTACCCAGGAAAGTTGATATTATTCAATCTAGTAGAATTCTCTGTTTCTATCCCCTGACATAGATGTTTATGGGACTGAGCACATGTCTCTGTTAGGAACTCCATTAAGCATTCATATTTATAGAAATAATAAATAAATCTTTTTTTGTTTTTTTTTCCAATTTTTATTGAGAAAAGGAGAAAAAAAACAAGTTTCCACCTCCTCCCAGCCTCCCATTTCCCTCCCCCTCCTCCCACCCTTCTCCCCGTCCTCCCACCCTTCTCCCCCTCCCCCCACTCCTCTCCCCATCCCTCTCCAGTCTAAAGAGCAGTCAGGGTTCCCTGCCCTGTGGTAAGTCCTAGGTCCTCCCCTCTCCATCCAATTCTAGGAAGGTGAACATCCAAACTGGCTAGGCTCCCACAAAGCCAGAATCTGGAAACAACCTAGATGCCCTTCAAAGGAAGAATGGATGAAGAAAGTATGGAATATATACACACTAGGGTACTACGCTGCGGTAAAACCAATGACTTCTCAAATTTTGCATGCAAATGGATGGAAATAGAAAACACTATCCTGAGTGAGGTAACCCAGACCCAAAAAGATGAATATGGGATGTACTCACTCATAATTGGTTTCTAGCCATAAACAAGGGTCACGGAGTCTACAATTGGTGATCCCAAAGAAGCTAAGTAAGAAGGTGAACCAAAGGAAAAACATATAGTTGTCCTATTGGCTATGGGAAGTAGACAAAATGGCTGGGGAGAAAATTGAGATCTTGGGGGTGGGGTGGGATGGTGGCAAGGGGAGATGGGGAGAGTAAAGAAATAAATCTAAAAATAAGAGACCTTTATGATTGTTATCTAGAACAGCGTGGATGACTTTGAAAGTATGGAGGTATTATTTATGAATTATGCTTGATTTTATTGCAAGATATGTGTAATCCTGGCACATGAAATGTACACTTCTCAGACTTTCGTTTTCTAGAAGCTCCTTTACTACATAGAGACTGTAAATAGACAATAGTCACTTCATTCAGAGTCTGTTCATCTTTTACCTGTTGTGCATCTCAGCACTTTGTAAGCTACCAAATGTACCTCAATGTTTAGCCAAAATAGTTACAGGTCTATTTGCAAAATGTTTCTATTTTATTATCATATATACTCAAATTTTTATTTTAAAAATAGGTAAATCTGCGTCATGGAAAATTATCATAAATATATAGTGTATCACTAAATTTCTAAATATTATATCTGTAATTAGCAAAGATATACTGAGCCACAAAAAATGGTGTTGCATGATTACTATTGAATTTTAAGAGTAGAAATGATGTTAAAATGCAATCCAGAGCTAAAGTTATAGTATACTATAAAATTCACACCAGATATTTTTTTCTACTTCTCATTTTAAAAATTACTAAAATAAATACTTTATTCATTATTGATATATAAAAGAGTTCCACAATAGCCTGAAGTGGAGTATAACAAAAGTTTATTATTTAGGGATAAGCTCACAGAAAGAGTAGAGATCCACAGTCCTCTGCATGTGCTGGGAACTGGAACTAAATCCAACAGCCAAGAGGCCTACACACACGTTTCTTCTGCATTTATAGTACATGAGGCCACACTCAATGTGGGCTGGTCACTTAAAGGCTATTGGTTTAAGGGGTTTCCACAACAACTTTCCCTTTTGTCTAAATAAGAGAGTTTTAAGTCTAATACAAAACTATATGCAATAAAAACAAATATCAAGTATTATCCAAGACAAAAAATATGACGCAAAACATACATAAAAATTAGAATTACAACCAGCATGAACAACACTAGACAAGAAGCATATCTTCAATGTTTCAATAGTTACCCTACGCTACAGAGTCTAAGTCTTAGATTAAAAATGGCTTGACTAAGTCATGAGAAAAAAGTAACTATGACTATCTAGTCTTAAATCCCATCAAAGACCTGAGAAGGGAAATAATATTATTTGAGTAAACAGGAAGTACAATCAAGCCACTTCAAAGAGGTACAAGAAATGACAGAGACAAATGGCTACCTGGGCAATCACCCAAGGTCTCATTTGCAATGGTGGCTATGAATGCAAATGAATGAAAAATATTTATTTCTCTATCAAATCCCCTTATTTAATATTTTTAGAGATGAACTGTGACAATTAATCATTTAAAACCAATCTTTTAAAAATGAAAATGAACATTTATAAACAATCATTTTGGAAATTTGAGTGTGGTTTTCTCCAAACTGCTTTCTGATTTTGGTTGGTAAAATATTTTTAAGGGTTCACAAACATCCTTCAGGGGACCTTGTTTCATTAAATCACATTAGCCTGGAACAAAGTCCGAGGTTCTCATTTTTTGTGGAAAGGAAAGCAGACCCTCTTTTCCAAAGTATTATATTCTTAGATTCAAATTGTGAAGTCAAGATACTTTTATGTAGATTTAATTTAACTGCCCCAAAATCTAATGTTCCTTGTAGTCAAAAAGTAAAAAACACACACACACACACACAATAATATACACAATCAAGAATGTGTATATTCCATCTTTATGTGATTTATTTTTTAATTTTTACCACATCTTTAAAGACTTTAATTTTTTAAAAAGCTATTATTTATTTTATAAATGTATATACTCTTTTTCTTCTCTCTCCCAAGCCTATGTACATTTTTAAAACACACTATGACTCATTTAGAGGTCTTTTACATCTGAATCTGTCTTTATTGCATATCTTTAATCATTTTCTGACCAAGAGTGCCTATTAACATGCTAAGTGGCCTTGCTGGAACTAAGGATGCTTTGCCTTTTGGTTGCACCCAGTCCAACTTGGCAGAGGTATGTTCACCACCAGCTCTGTGAGCCATGTTCACTACCCCAGCTCCAGGGATGCAGTGAGTCTCTATCATCTTTAAGCAGCTTGTAGCACTCTGCTCGGAAACCCTATTTAAATGCTTCATAACAATGCCTCCAGAAAGAACCAGGCCATTCAATGATGCCAATATGTACTAGGAAACTGGCTTTGAAAGAAATCACACCACTGCTTATAGTCAGCAAACAGAGCCCATCTAAAAAATATTTGGCTACGAAAAAACTGCATGCACTTGGCTCCCATTTTTGTGGGTCTAGAAGCCCCCTTTTATTTCTTAAGCTGTTTTAAGTCTTATGTGGATTCATGTCCCAGATGGTGGGCACGAATTTGTTGGTGGAGACTGTTCAATTGTTTCCTACACACTCAGACCCGAATGATCACACAGAAACTATATTAATTACAACACTGCTTGGCAAATGACTCAGGTATATTTCTAGCTAGCTCTTACATCTTTATTTAACCCATTTCTAATAATTTATGTATTGCCATAAGGCTATGACTTGCTGGTAAAGGTTTTGGGCATCTGTCTACTTCAGCAGCTACATGGCATCTCCCAAACTCTGCCTACTTTCTCTCTGCATATCTGTTAGGATTTCCCTCCTGACTTTAATCTACAAAGCCATTGACCAAAACAACTTTATTCACTAGCCAATAATATCAATACATATACAGAAGGGTATCCCAGATCAACTAATAGTGTAATGAATGTATTTGGCTGTAGTTTAAAACATTTCTTTCAAAAAAGTTAAAAAATCAAATTAATAATCTGTGCACGGTTTAAAATGGCCATGTTACCTTATTCTAAGAATTGTTTCTTTTCTATAAGTACTCAGTCTTTGAAATATATTAGAACTAATCATTTGGAGATATCTTTTCTATGCTCAGGTGCAGACTAGAGGACAAAACACTTATGCAGCAAAGACAATCTCAGAAATCAGCACCTAGATCTATAATCATCCCAATCCCAGATGCCTAAGTGCCAGTGTAAAAATACAGTCATAAACAGCCAGGCCAGTATGGCAACATCAGAGCCCAGCTATCATATGCTGACAAGACCTGAATTTTCCAACTCAGTGGAAACACAAGGAAATGCCCTTAACAACAACATTATGAATATGATAGAGGTTATAAAGAAGAAATAAAAAATAAATAAATTGAGAAAAAGACAACCAAAAAAATGGAGGAATGCCAAGAAAGCCAAGAAAAAAACAGGTGAAGGAAAATATTCAAGACCTAAAAATCAAAATAGAAGCAATAAAAAAATGCAAGCTGAGGTTTTCTAGAAATGTAAAATCTAGGTAAGCAAAGAAGAACTACAGAGTCAAATATAACCAACAGAATACAAGAGATTGAGAGAAGAATCTCAAGTGTTTAAGTTATGATAGAAGAAATAAGTTCATTGGTCAAAGAAAATCTTAAATCTAAAAATCTCCTATGACAAAACATCCAGGAAATCTAGGACACTATGAGAAGACCAAACCTAAGAATATTAGGAATAGAAAATGAAAATAATGCCAGCTCAAAAACTCAGAAAATAGATTAAACAAACTCATAGAAGAAAATTTTTCTAACCTAAAGAAAAAGATCTCTATAAAGGTATAAGAAACATTCAGAACACCAATATAGATTGGACCAGAAAATAAAGTACAGTTGGTATGTAGCAAACATAGAGAACAGAGAAAAATATTAAAACCTGCAAGGGAAAAAAGTTAAGCAAAGACAGACATGTTAGAATTACACCCTACTTCTCAACAGAGTTCCTAAAAGCCAGAAGAGAATGGACTGATGTCTTGTAAATACCACGAATGCTAGTCCAGACTATTGTATCCAGCAAAACTCCAACCCAAAGAAGTTAACCACATCCATAAAAACACAGGTAATAATCTCACAACAATAAAATCTAAATAAGTCACACACAGACACACACACACACACTACCACCCCCAGCAACAATGACCAAAACATCCCAGGAATTAACAATCACTGGTAATTATTATCTCTCAATATCAATGGGCTCAACTCCCCAATAAAAAGACAGATTAACAAAAAGGATGTAAAATCAGTATCCATCCTTCTGCTGCAAGTAACACATTTCAACATCAAAGATAAACATTACCTCAGAGTAAAGTGTTGGAAAAAGTTTTTCCAATTAAATTGACCTGAAAAGCAAGCTGATATAACATCTAACAAAAGACATCAAACCAAAGTTAATCAAAAAAGATGGAGAAGGACATTTCATACTCATCAAAGGAAAAATACAATAAGATGTTATTTAGATTCTTAATATCTTTGTCTCAAGCACAAGAGCACCCACATTTTTAAAAAATAAACATTGCTAAAGCTTAATCACACATCAAACCTCAAACATTAATAGTGGGAGATTTCAATACCCCATTCTCACCAATGGACAAGTCATCCAGATAGAAACTAAACAGAAAAAATAATGCAACTAACAGACATTATAAATCAAACAGATCTAACATATCCACAGAATATTTCCTACAAACACAAAGAATATACCTTCTTCTCAGTAGCTAATGGAATATTCTCCAAATATGACCAAATACTTGGTTACAAAGAAAGTCACAACAGATACATGAAATGTTAAATAATACTCTGTATCAGATCAGATCACCATGGGATAAAACTGGAAATCAATAGCAAGCAAAAGCCTGCAAACACATTCAAACTGAACAGTTCCCTTGGAATGACTATTGTGTCAAAGCAGAAATAAAGAAATAAATTAATGACTTACTGGAATTTAATTAAAATTAATGCACAGCATACCAAAACATGGTACACAATGAAAGCAGTGCTAAGACAAAAATTCGTAGCACTGAGTGCCTACATATAACAAATTTGAGATATCTCATACTAAAACTTAACAGCACACTTGGAAGCTCTAGAACAAAAAGAAGTAAGCATACCCCAAAGGATAAGACAAAAGAAATAATGAAACTGAGGGCTTAAATCATCAAAATAGAAACAAAGAGAAAAATACAAAGATTAAAGGAAAAAAGTTAGTTTGAGAAAAATCAACAAAAGAGAAAACTCTTATCCAAACTAACCAAAACACACAGGGGATATCCAAATTAACAAAATCAGAAAAAATAGGAGACATAACAACAGACACTGAAGAATCCAGACAATCATTATGTCATACCTAAAAAACTTGTACTTTAGAAAATTGGAATATCTAAAAGAAAATGCACAATTGTCTCAATAGATACCACTTTCCAAAGCTAAGTCTGGATCAGATAAATAATTTAAAAGGATCAAAAAGCCCTTAGAATATAGAAGCAATCATTAAAAGTCTCCCAACCAATAAAAGCCCAGGGACAGATTGTTTCAAAGCAGAATTCTACTAAACTTTCAAGGAAGTATTAACACCAATACTCCTCAAATATTCCACAAAGTAGAAAGAGAAGGGACATTGACAAACTTGTTTTATAACTTTCAACAAGCAAGTAAAAAAACTTGCCTGATTAAAGCTTCAAGTCTCTGAAGAATACATCAGAAGATCGAAAGATTCCTTATGCTCATGGATCAATAGGATTAACATAGTTAAAAAATGGCCATCCCTACAAAAGCAATGACAGGTTCAATGCAATCCTCATCAAAATTCAAACACAATTCAGACATTAATAATATTTTGTTGTTGTTTGGTTTATACCCATATTGAGTATGAACTGACTGTAGTTGCAAATGTTCATTTCTGGGTCACCTATTCTATTCCTTTGATTTACATGTCTGCTTTTATTGTCAATGTCATGGTATTTTCTCTACCATGTCTCTGTAATACCTTGTAAAATCTGATACTGTAATGCCCCCAGTAGAGGTTGGTTTTTTTTTTTCTTACACCAAGAATATGTAGTGTATCTTGGTTCTTTTGTGCTTGCATTTAAACTGTAGGGCTGTTTTCTAGTTTTTTGAAGAGTGTTATGGGTATTTTTATTGTTATTGCACTAAATCTATAGGCTTATTTTGGTAATGTCACCAAATTAACAGTTTTAATTGTAAATTCTAGTAAATTGCAGGCCTTTTTGTCTTCAGGTTATTGCTTCACTGTTGTAACACTTACTTGCAAATATCTTACAACTTTTTTAGTCATATTTTTAGATACCCCTACTTTTTTAATGCTTTATAAGTCCAGTTATTTTCTACATTTCTTCATCAACTCTTTTGCTATTTATTGAAAAAATATTTGCTATTGATGGAAAAACATCTGAGTTTGTGATATTGTATCCCACTTCTTTTTGCTGTGAGAAAACACAGATAAAGCAACCTTTGGGGAGGAAAAGGTTTCCTTTGATTTTAGATATTATAGTCCTTTCCTGAGGAAAGCCATAGTAGGAGTACAAGGCAGGAGACAGAAAGCAGGAACTGAAGCAGTGACGACAAAGTGTTGCTTACTTGCTTGCTCCCAGATTCTTATTCAGCTAGCTTTCTCATACAGCCCAGGCACAATTGTTAACATCCACAGTGTACTGGGCCAATATATACCAACTGTCAATCAAGATAATGCCCCATAATGCAGTTCTTTAACTGTGATAACCTATTCCAAGGTGTCTCAAGATGACAACTAAAACTAGCCATCTTATGTACATTGAACTTCCCTTACATCCTATCAACAAAACTAGCTTATTTGTGGTGCATAAGGGTTTTTTCTTTCATTGAAAATAGATTATTGTCTCATACAATATGTCCTGATTATAGTTTTCCTTCATCTACTCTTTCTAGTTTTTTTCCACTTCTCTTCCCATCTTGATCTATTCCCTTTCTGTCTCTCATTAGAAAAGAATGGGCTTCTAAGAGATAACAACTAAACATAACAAAATGCATTGTAAGATAAAAAAAAATCACATTGAATTTGGACTAAGCAACCCAACAGAAGAAAAGATCCCCCAAGAGAAGGCACAAAAATCAGAGACCCACTCATTCCCACATTCAGGAGTCCCCTAAAAACACTGAACTGGGAGTTATACTATTCCTGCAGAGGACCTGATGTAGATCCATGTAGGCCCTGCACTTTCCTTTTCAGTCTCTGTGTGTTCATATGAGCCTTGCTCAATTGAGTCAGAGGGCATTTCCACCTGGTGTCTTCTGTCCCCTCTGACTCTTACACTCTTCCCGCCTCCTTTTCCACAGGTACCCTGAGATCGGAGGGAAGGGATTTTATGGAGAGATCACTTTTAAAACTGTATGTTTCAAGGACTCTCTCTGTATAATATCTGGCTGTGAGTCTTGGTACATGAGCTTTTAAATGCATTGTTGAATTTGAAAGTATTTTATTGAAGGTGTTTGCATTAATAGTCACCAATGTTATGTACTAAGAGTTTGTTTTGCTGTGTTCTTACCTTATTTTTGTATCAAGCTAATAATGACTTCATAGAGTGAGACTGGATATTTTCCTCATCTTTCTGTTTTATTAAATACTTTCAGCAGAACTGGTGCTGTTTATTCATTAAAGGCCTGAGAAAACTAAGAAATTAATATATGCAGTGCTGGATTTTCAATAGCTAGAGTGTTTTTTTTTCTCTTTCACTTATTGAATGCCATTGTTTACATTTGTACTTGTGCTTCTGCTCTTGTTGAATATAACTATCTCTCCATGGGATATACAAAAAAAAAAAAACTTGAAGGGCTTTGGTAGCTTGGTGTTGGTTTATATAAGATTATGTTTCATTCTTTGGGCTATTATTGCATATGTTATGTTCATGTTTTTTTTCGATATTTCATTATTAATGAAAACAATCATTCATATATATTTTTTCTCATTTTACTTGTTGTACATCTTAATTTCATCTAAAAATGTTTATATACAAAATAATATAGCCTATGCAATTCAAGTTGTAAATAATGAAGTTAAAGTGCTTACTTTTTCTCTAAAAACCAAATTTAATGTTTTATTAAGATAAAATATTGGGGGCTGGAGAGATGGCTCAGTGGTTAAGAGCACAGACTGCTCTTCCAGAGGACCCGGGTTCAATTCCCAGCACCCACATGGCAGCTCACAACTGTCTGAAGATCAGTTCCAGGGGATCTGACACTTCACACCAATGCACATAAAATAAAGTTAAATAAAATAAAATATTATGCAGTGATTCTGTTATTTGTGCGTTGAATTTTACTAAATATTAATGCAATCTGGTAATTATCAATGAGATAGCATAATTTTTGATGATATAAAATGTTTTAATAATAAGTGAAAAAGTTCAATGACTTAGTTTTATATAGCATATACATTGTAAAGTTTATGTACCCTCCTTAGACATAAATAACAATATTGCAATATGAATAATTAAAATAATATAAATATAATAATTTTATGAATATACAAAAACAATAAATAAAATAATATAAATGAACAATAAAAATAAATAAAACAGTTTTATAATATTATAAATAACAATAAACATCCACAAATTATGCTGTAGGCTTAATTATATTTTTATAATTTGCAAATGAATTGACCCTAGGTATCTCAGAATGTAAATGCATTTTATGATGCATTTTTTTCTTTTTTTATTATTTTTATTGATCTCTACATTTTTCTCTGCTCCTCTCCCTGGCTTTCCCATCCCCTTTAACTCTCTCCCAAGTTCCTCCTGCTCCCAGTTTACTCAGGAGATCTTTTTCTCCTTTCCATTAGATTAGATCTATGTATATTTATCTTAGGGTCCTCATTGTTGTCTAAGTTCTCTGGGATTGTGTTTTGTGGGATGATTTTCTTTGCTTTATGTTTAAAAGCCACTTATGAGTGAGTACATGTGATAATTGTCTTTCTGGGTCTGGGGTACCTCACT
The DNA here is from genome assembly GCF_018167655.1 of Microtus oregoni. Classification (NCBI taxonomy): domain Eukaryota; kingdom Metazoa; phylum Chordata; class Mammalia; order Rodentia; family Cricetidae; genus Microtus; species Microtus oregoni. The sequence goes on from NW_024543065.1 coordinate 32,994,726, forward strand.
CAAAATGATGTTTTCTAGCTCCATCCATTTGCCTGAAAAATTTAAGATGTCATTATTTTTTCTGTAATGGTACCACAGTTTCCTTATCCATTCATGCTCAAGGAACATTTAGATTGTTTCTAGGTTCTGGCTATGACAAACAATGCTGCTATGAACATTGTTGAACACATGTCCTTGTGGCATGATAGAACATCCCTTGGATATAAACACAAAAGTAGTATTACTGGATCTTGAGGAAGGTTGTTTCCTAATTTTTTGAGAAATCACCACACTGACATCCAAAAGGGCTGTACTATCTTGCATTCCTACCAGGAATGCAGGAATATTCCCTTTACCCTACAACCTCTCCAGCATAAGTTGTCATTAGTATTTTTGATCTTGGCCATTCTTACGGGTATAAGATGAAATCTCAGAGTTGTTTTGATTTCCATTTCTCTGATGACTAAGGATGTTGAGCATCCTTAAGTGTCTTTCAGCAATTTTAGATTCCTCTGTTGAGAGTTCTCTATTTAGATCTGTACTCCAATTTTTTATTGGATTATTTGTTCTTTTGATGACCAGTTTCTTGAGTATTTTGTATATTTGGAAATCAGACCTTTGTCTGTTGTGGTGTAGTAATATGAGCGGCGGGCTACATTCCTGGCACCTGGCCGCCCGCATGGCTAGCTTTATACCCGAAATAATTACATGGAAACTGTATTCTTTTAAACACTGCCTGTCCCATTAGTTCCAGCCTCTTATTGGCTAGCTCTTACATATTGATCTAACCCATTTCTAATATTCTGTGTAGCCCATGAGGTGGCTTACCAGGGAAGATCTTAACCTGTGTCTGTCTGGGGTGGGAGAATCATGGCGACTCCCTGACTCAGCTTTTTTCTCCCAGCATTCTGTTCTGTTTTCTCCGCCTACCTAATTTTCTGTCCTATTAACGGGCCAAGGCAGTTTCTTTATTTAACCAATGAAATCAACACAAAACAGAAGACTCCCACATCAATGTGGGGCTAGTGAAGATCTTTTCCCATTCTGTAGGCTGTCATTTTGCCTTGTTGACCATGTTCTTTGCTTGTTGGTTCAAGGACAATATGTCCAAATGAATATATCCATTAAGATCATTTTGAATGTCCAAAGTATTGCTGACAATTTCAGCCTGCTAGTTGACAGTCTCAGCCGTCTGCACAGTCTATGAACTTCTGCCCATCTTCTATGGTTTGCTGATACTCCTGACACCGCCGTGGTGTCTCCCAGGCTAGGCACCCACTGGGTCAGGGCAACATGCCTAGCAAAGCTCTGCTCCAGCTGCCTTCTGGCCCCAGACACACTTTCTCTGGGTCCAAGCTGCTGCATGGAGTGGAACAGAACTCAGGGAAGCAGGCTTGTGGCTCCTGCTCCAGAACCATTGAAAGGGCCCCACTTTAAGAATCTTTTAGGGAATTTGGGCATTGTCAATCTGTCTGGCTACTTTCTGCTGAGTGGGGGCGCTGCATTTTTGGGGGATATTTTACATCAACATTTTAGGGGGTCTCAGTAATTCAAACTGCATAAATTTGCAATGAATCCACAGGTTCTCATCCTCTGTGGAGACAAAAGCAAAACCTCTTTTCCAAAGTATCAAATCCTTAAGCCCATTTTTCAAAGTCAAAATACCTTTCTTATCAGTTCATGGATCAAATGTCTTTCTCCAGTCCAGAACACAAAAGACAACTTAATCAACAAAATAATATATATCTCTAAACATTCTATCTTTTGATGCCCTCAATTCGCCTTCCTGCCTCCTTTTTATTTTTTCCCTACTGGCCAGTCTGCCAGAGAGTGCCCCTCAGAGCACCTCTGGGGATGAATAAACATATACTCCTTTTAATCTGACTTGACTTGTTCCCAATCTGGAACATTTAAACCCGCTCCTGCATAATATCTTTGGCTGTCTTCCTTGTTACTTTCATGCCTTGTTGCTTTAAGAGTTTCAGTTACTTTTTGAGGCCTTTCAATTCACCCTCCTGCCTCTTTATGCTTGCTTGTCTTTTGGAGGATGTCCCTCAGAGTTATCTCTGGTGATGAAAAATAAAAACACTTTACCTTCCCCAATACGATTCTCGATTTAGCCGGTGACTGGAGCGACCCTGTTCAAGTATCCCCACTTTCCAGATCTCGGTGGAACCTCCACTTGCTGCGGCCAGTGCAGCCTGGATAGCCAAGACTGGCAGAGGTGCTGGGGTTGCAACATGGAGGCTTCTTTCAGGTGGAAGAAGAGCAACCTTTATTTTGCCCAGCAACCTTTTATACCTCTACTCCTTCTGTGGAGACCCACCAGCAAGAAAGAACACAAACATCCTTGTCAATTACAGACCACAAGGAAGTTCCCCTGCTGGTCAGGGGGAGTGAGGGCAGCTGGATTACAACATCCATTTATCATCTGTATACAGGAGTGCTACTAATTTTTTTGAGTTAATCTTGTATCCTGCTATATTACTGAAAGTGTTTATGAATTGTAGAATTTCTTGGTCGATTTTTTTGTTTAGGGTTTCTTATGTAAACTATCATATCATCAGCAAATAGTGAGAGTTTGACTTCTTTTCTGATTTGTATGCCTTTGATCTACTTTGGTATCTTATTGCTCTAGCTAGGACCTCAAGAACTATATTGAATAGATATGGAGCTTGGACTACCTTGTACTATTCCTGATTTCAGTGGGATCGTTGGGAGTTTCTCTCCATTTAGTTTGATGTTGGCTGTTGGATTGTTGTATATTGCCTTTATTATGTTTAGGTGTGTTCCTTTTATTTCTGCTCTCTCCAAGACCTTTATCATGAAGGGATATTGTATTTTGTTGAAAGCTTTTTCAGCATCTAATGATATTATCATGTTGCTTTTATTTTTCAGTTTCTTAATATGTGGATTACATTGACAGATTTTTGTATGTTGAACCATCCCTGCATCTCTGCGATGAATCTGACTTGATCATGGTGGATGATGGTTCTGATATGTTCTTGGATTCGATTTGCCAGAATTTTATTTAGTATTTTTGCATCAATGTGCATGAGTAAGATTGGTCTTTAATTGTCTTTCTTAGTGATGTCTTTATGTGGTTTGGGTATCAAGGTAATTGTAGCCTCATAAAAATATTTGGCAATATCTTCTGTTTCTATTGTGTGGAATAATTTGAGTAGTATTACTATTAGTTCTTCTTTGAAAGTGTTGTAGAATTCTGTTCTGAAATCATCTGGTCTTGGGCTTATTTTGGTTGGGAGACTTTTGATGACTGTTTCTATTTCTATGCAGTTATAGGTCTGTTTAATTTGCTTCTCTACTCTTATTTAACTTTGGTAAGTGATATTTATCCAGAAAGGTGTCCATTTCCTTTAAGTTTTCCAATTTTGTGGAGTACAGGTTTTTAAAAATAACCTGATGATTATTTGTATTTCCTTTCTGTCTGTTGTTATGTCCCCTTTTTATTTCTGATGTTGTTAACTTAGATATTCTCTCTCTGTCTTTTGGTTGGTTTGGATAAAGATTTGTCTATTTTGTTGATTTTCTGGAAGAATCAACTCTTTGTCTCATTGATTCTTTGTATAGTTTTCTTTGTTTCTATTTTGTTGATTTCAGCTCTCAATTTTATTACTTCCTGATGAATAGTTCTCAGGGGTGAGTTTGCTCCTTTTTGTTCTAAAGTTTTCAAATATTTTTTTTAATTCACTAGTGTGGGATTTTTCCAGCTTCTTTATGTAGGCATTTAGTGTTATTAACTCTCCTCTTAATACTACTTTCATTGTGTCCATAAATTTGGGTATGTTGTTTGGTGATTTTCATTGAATTTTAGGAAGTCTTTAATTTCTCCCTTTTTTTCTTCCTTGACCCATTGATGATTCAGGTGAGCATTGTTTAATTTTCAAGTGATTCTGGGATTTCTGAAAATAGTATTCTTGCTAAATTCTAGGTTTAAGCCAGAATGTGATCTATAAGATACATGAGGTTATTTCAAATTTTTGTATTTGTTGAGGTTTGTTTTGTTACCTAGAATGTGGTCAATTTTTGAGATGCTGTTTGGGTGGAATAGTCTATGGATGTCTGTTAAGTCCATTTGAGTAATAACATCTGTGAATTCCCTTATTTCTCTGTTATTTTTTTTTTGTCTGACTGACCTGTCCAGTGATGAGACTGGAGTGTTTTAGTCTCCCACTATTAGTGTGTGGGGTTTAATGTATGATTTAATCTTTAGAAGTGTTTTTTTCCCTTTATTTACTAAATCTGAGAGTTAGGAAGAAGTGTTTCCTTTATATATGAGGATGCACTTGTATTTGTGGCATAGATGTTCAGTATTGAGATTCCTCTTGTTGGATTTTTCCTGTGACTAATATGAAATGTCCTTCTTTTTCTCTTTTGAGTGATTTTAGTTTGAAGTTTGTTTTATTAGATATTAGGGTAGCTATACCAACTTGTTTCTTAGGTCTATTTGATTGGAAATATTTTCCCAACCCTTTACCCTGAGGCAATGTTTGTCTTTGAAGTTGAGGTGTTTTTCTTGTATGTAGAAGAAGGATGGATCCTGGTTTTATATCCAATCTGTTAGCCTATGACATTTTATAGGTAAGTTGAGTCCATCTATATTGAGATATTAATTACCAGTGACTGTTATCTCGTGTTAACTTAGTTTTCATTGTTGGTGATATTAATTTGTGTGTTTTTCCATTCTTTGGGATTTGCTGCTAAGAGAACATCAATTGTCTTTGTTTTTGTTGATATACCCAACTTCCTTTTCCTCTAATAGGTATGATTGTGGCTGTGTGTAATTCTGTTGATTATTCTTCTAGTTGCCAGTGAATCCAAGGCTCAAATAGTTCTTCTTCATGGTGCAGTCAGTGCTATGGTTCTAGTTACCCTATTGGTTATGCCATGTTCCTGGTGGTTGTTCAGCACTCTCCAGCTTTGCTCTATTCCCTTGGAGTTTGCTGTCTCAGGTCTGCTCTAGCCTAGTTGTTGGCTCAGAACTGTTTCTGTAAATGTTCCTGGTCTAGATCCATTCCTGAAGAGGTCCCTGGCTTGTGGCTGGTCCTGCAAAGGTCCCTGGCTCCTATCTGCTCTCTTGAAGTTCCTAGGCTTGGGTGCACCAGACTTTCAGAAGACCTGACTCAGGCCTACTACCTCCAAGGTCCCAGACTCATGCTCAAACCAGCAGAGGTTTCTGGCTCCTGACTGATCCCTTTAATGTCACAGACCAACGCCTGGACCCGCAGAGGTCATGTCTCAGGCCTGCTCCCTCAGAGGACAAAGACTCATGCCTGAACCCACAGAGATCTCTAGTTCCTGCCACCAGATTCACACCCAGATTCACACCCAGACCCACAGAGGTCCTGGCTCAGGCCTAGTCCCTCAGAGGTCCTAGACTCACACCCAGACCCACAGGGGGCCTGGCTTAGGTCTACTCCCTTGAAGGTCTAAGATTCTTGTTCAGATCTGAAGTGGTCTCTGTCTCTGGCCCATTTGCTCAGAGGTTGCTCCCCTATAACTGCTCCAGTGGAGTTCACTGTCTCAGGTCTGCACTGGCCCAGGTTGCTGGCTCAGTCCTGTGTCCACATTGTCTCTTAACTGGATCTGCTCCCACTCCTGTGGAACGTGCTTCCTCATGCCCACTCTGGCCTAGGTAGCTGGTTCAGTCTCACTCCTGTGGAGCTCACCACCTCAGGCCTGCTCTGGCCTGTGATGCAGTCCTTAGAAGTAGTAAATTTAACATCAATGCAGAGGGTAGACTATAACCTTATATAACTGGCTCTTCCGTTTACTGAAGAGTTTGTTCACAAAGGGAAGGCTATGAGAGAAAAGAAGAAGAAATTATCAGCTTATAAACCAAGATCAGGCCTCAGAACCAACAGTCCCTGTCAACACTTACGACATTCAGTCTCCATATTATGAGATAATAAGTTTTTATTTAAAGCACACAGTCCAAAATAGTCTGTAATGGCAGTGAGAACAGGATAACACAGAAACCTAACCTGGGATAGTTGTTATGGTCTACTGATCAAGCTAACGTAAATAAAAAGAGCATCTCTTAGGACAGCATAATCTCTGGCTTCTGTGTTAAATGTAGACATGTGTGCAGAAGCATCCACATACTGGATTTTTACTCAGGATAAGCAGAATACTTTCTCAACTTAGAAAAGAAAACTGAAAAACTAATATTCACATAAAAATACATATATCTGAAACTCTAGTAGAGTGGTCTTGCCTTCTTTCAGCAAGGTAAACATTCTAATAAATCACATTTTTACTACATTTTTAAAACAACCATTTTAAATTAATTCTACACTTTTCACTTTATTTTCATAAATTCTATTCTTGGTCAAACAAAGAGATTAGTTCAAATGCTCATGAACTAATATTTGGCTGTTGTTATAAGTAAAAACCAAAGCATTAAGTTTTATGGCTTGAAAAGCTCACAAAGTCCCTATACAGGACTGGAATGGTAGTCAAGATATTTGTGCTCTATTTCTGTTATCAGTTTTGTCTTCCCCAATACCTCTTTCTTTATCTTAAATGATTCATGTATTTAATAAAAGTCCTTAAAGTCATATTTCTCAAGAGGCAGGTAATAGCTTCCTAGTGATGTGTTATTAATATAACATCTTATTAATACAACCAAAATGACATAAAATGGAGTAAATATCTCACACAAGTTAGAGGCGAATGTTATTTGCTAACACTTTGCTTCTGCCTTATTGACAACATATATGTGTTGTAGGAAAACTTGATTGTAGGATAAATCTTGTTTCTTCTATTTGATCACAGAAACTATTTAAAAACTACTGCCTGGTATATTTTTCAAAACGCTTTTCTGTACAAGTTGTTTTTCTAGTCTCTTGAGATTTGTGAATATATGTCTTTAGAATTAGCTGCTTAATTAGAAGCAAAGTCTTCAAGAGCAAAGCCTGTGGCTTATCACTCCTCCCTCATGGGGTTATATTAGAATTCAGAACACGCTGCCCCAAAATACACCACTTATAACACACCACCCTCTAATCTTCCACTTTGGTGTATGAATTATTTTGAGCTAAAGGCACTTCACAAACAGCAGGTGCAAGAGTCTCACTCTGACCTACCTTCTGTTTCTTACAAGTTAGGAAATAAAATTCCCAGGTGGAAGGTGCGTTCCCATGTGGAGAAAGCAATATTATTATCCTCAAAGACAGGGTGTTAAAGCCCATGAACTTGTGTACTGCCCTTCTAAAGCATCCCTTGTCTTCTAGCCTCCCCACATAATTTATTTGCCTTTTCAGAACTGCCTGCTTTTTGGCAGAGAATGTTAGATTTAAGATTGATGGACTTTTACTTCCATACTGAAGCTCCTGATCTGTGTAATATTTGTGCTAATTTTGTGCACATTTCCTTTGTTGATATTTCTTATATCAATTTACTTCTCAGGCTAGACAAGAACAGAACTCTAAGAAGGAGAAAGAGGAAGAATACTTCTCAAAAAGGCTGATTGTACACACAGAAATGGTGTACAAATAACTCCCATGTAAGATAGCTCTGAAGTTTAATGAAATCATTGTGATAAATTAATATTTTTGTCCAATTTACTCCATTAACTAAAGCTAGATAGACTCTACAGCAATAGTAGTCAGGTTGTATTTTGTGTGTTATCAAGAACACTTGAATCCTTTTGTCTTCTTTCAATGTACATTCTAAAATATGTTATTTTAAAAAGAGGAGGCCAAGGATTTTGTCTTTACTTATAATCAGCGACATGCATTTTCATAAGCTGATGTGGTTGTGTCCCAGCAACTTTTCAGCAGTAATGATAAACTATCCTGATGAAAATAACATAAGGGAGACAGTTTTTGGTTTTAGGATAATAGTTTTAGGGGTTGTGCCACTCATCATGGTACACATGGCAGAAGCCAAGAAAAGCTTGTGGCAGGATCAGGAGACTGGCTTGCCACAGAATAGACCATTCATTTTTAAAGTTGATGGCGTCTATACTATATATGTGGCAACTCAGTTTTATGTAGTTGAGATCAAATCAATAATAAATAAAATATGATCAAATATTAGAGGGTCAATACTTTCAACGAATTTGAATGTATATTTGGCTTTACTTCTTCAGTTTCTTCATATTTTCAAGCAAGTCTAAATATTCTTGCTGATCTCATATATATATCCCCTGAATAATTTATTTATATAATTATATATGTGTGTATGTACATATATAGTATATATATAATTTGCTTCTACTTTTACAATTTACTTTTAATATTAATTTAAAAAATTCATTGATTTCTTCAACATGCTTGCCATTACAGTGACAGGAATAATGAGCAAATCTCTCTGTTTTTATCTGTATAACTGTAATATCAGTATACATTATATCTGAATCTTAATCTAAATTAATCATCCAGTTAGGCATTTTAGAAGTAAATTTTCTTAATTTTTTACTGTGAAGGTTCATTTCAGGATTAAATATGAAATCTGAATTGGGTTTATATATGGTATGTGTATTAGTGCCATTGAAGGTCCTTCAAAGATGTATGTCAGTAGACTATTTCTATATATGTGTGAATCTCATATGTATATACACAGTACACTCTATTATATATTTATATGCATAGACAAGCATTCATACATGTATATATTCATGATTGCCTCTCTCCAACTCTTTGTCTCTATTCTCTCATTATGATGATCTCAGATGTATAAACTATCTTGATCCCATCAAGTTATGATAAAACTGAAAAGTTCCTGTCTCCCCAGATATCACATCATCATTGAAAGCATAGATTTATTCAGCATTAATATATTTGTTGTGGTAATCACTAAGCCCCTGCACTCCCAGTCATATAAAATATAGCACATATAATTATGTCAGCATGAAATACTTGATAATGATAAGCAAGGGTTTTACTGTTATTGGTAATTACTGTGGTATGCTTTTGCTATTGTATAGCAGACACCATCTATTTACATTAAAATGTCAATGCACAATGTCATATGGTTACACAGCAGCGTACCCATACATCTTTATCTCATTATTTCATTTCTCTTTTTATCGACTTCATGTGTGTTTATGTTACAAGTGCATTCCTTACACAAGCTTACATGAAGTTCATAAGAGAAACATCAGCTTCTTCTCAGTCTGTGATCTTCTCAAAGGCTCACTGTCTCAGACCTACCTGAGAACTTCTTTTTGTGCTATTTTCAAAATATTTCATTAAAAAGTAACCTCATATGTATTCCAGCATTAATATCCTGATGGCTTGTCTGTTAATTTCTATGGCACGTGAAAACTATTGTACCTACCTCTTTTGATCCACCCTTACTTCTTCTTTTCAAGTTAAAACTTAAACATTGCTAATGAAGTCTTTCTCTACCCTTTTTAACTCAAAAAAAGTCTAAAAAAATAACAAAGAGTTTTACAAAATTATGCCTGTCAGTTTCCATTGCTGTGACTTCTTCCAAGTCACTGGCAATATCTTCAGAAGATAGACATGATGGGATAATAAATGATGGGTGTGTTCAGGGACCTTTGCCTATATTATATAGCCTTCCAGCTGGTTATACAGATCTCAGTAAGAATAATCCAAGAGTTTCCTGAAGGGAACACAGCACAACACTGGAAACCCAGTGGCCTCTTTCTTCCCATGTTATTCCTGTTGCTGTGTTCTTGAGCCTACTCTCCCTAGATGGTCATAGAAGGCTTCTCCCACCGTCTTTACTTGGGAGTAATCTATGTCCATTCCACTTTCTCATTTTTAAAACCATGTCTTTGGGATCAGTTGTTTCTGAGGCTAATTTGGCCAAGTGTTCCATATTTGCTATCTATGTTTGGAAACTTGCTAGACAGGGGTTGTCTTAATCAGGGTTTCTATTTACTGTGAAGAGACATCATGACCATGGCAAGACTTATAAAGGAATAACATTTAATGAGGTTGTTTACATTTTCAGAAGTTTAATCCATTATCATCGTGGTGAGACATGGTAGCTTGCAAGCAGACACGGTGCTGGGGAAGGAGCTTAAGGTCCTGCATCTGACTCACAGGCAACAGGGAGTGGTCTGTCTCACTGGGCATGGCTTGAGCATATTTGAGACCTCAAAGCCCAACTCCATAGTGACACAGTTCCTCCAAAATTGCCACACTTACTCCAACAAAGCCACACCTCCTAATAATGCCACTCTCTATGTGTTTATGGAGGCCAATTACATTCAAATTATCATAGAGATCCTCTTTGTCTGGCTCATTAGCTAGTGTTTCAATGCCCAAATATTCATTTTATAACTGTATGTCTTCTTTTCTACAATAAATCAAACAAGTTAAGTGTGTGTTATCTTTTATAACAAAATAAAATAGAATAAGATAAAACAAGAACCATCACATCGAAGTGGGATAAGGCAAACAAGCAGAAGGAAAAGTGTCCAAGAGAAGGCAAAAGATTCAAAGACCCACTCATTCACACACTTAGGAATCCTATATTAATACTAAATGAGAAATTATAATATATGCACAGAAGACTTATTGAAGATCCAAGCAGGATTTGCTTGCTGCTTCAATCTCTGTGAATTCATATGATTCTTGCTCAGTTGATTTAGAAGGTCTAGTTCTCCTAGTAGCCTGTATATCATCCATACATTCTTCCCACCCCTTCTTCTGCACGGTGCCCTAAATTCTGATGGGAGGAATATAATGGATATATCTCATTTAGAACCATATGTTCCAGGCATCTCTCTGTATGTAATATCTAGGTATGAATCTCCATATATGCTTCCATCTGCAGCAGAATGAAATTTCTCTGATGATGGCTAAATAAGACACTGATCTATGAGTATATGAATTTAATTGAATATCATTAGGTGTCATTTTATCACTGCATTTTAAAAGACAATTATGTCTTTATTTTAAGACAAGTGGTGTTTAGTTTTTCTCCAGGTTTCCAGACAATATACTCTCTGGTTCTTGATCTGTTAAGCAGCATCAGATATGAGTTATATTTTGTGGTATAGGCCTTAAGTCAAATAAATTGATTTGTTATTCACACCAGTTTTGTGCTATCATTGCCCTAGTATATCCTGCAGACAGCACAATATTGTAGAACTAAGGGTTTTTGGTTGGGTTAATATTTACTTTTCTTTGGTATCTATATACACCTGTCATCCCAGTGTTCTAGTGTTTTGGGTGCGGGAAGGTCATCTCAATCTCAATTGAATCATGAGTCTGAATGATTAGCATGTACTTCCTAAATTTGTGTAAGTGCAAATCTTGATGTTCTTGGAGTACTGAACCTGTAAATTGAATTATCTGACTGTGTACTTATTATTCATTAACCTGTGAACAAATACACAACACATACACAGATCCACATACACACACTAATTGTAATGAATTCTCTCACATGAAAACTAAAGGATAAAAGCAAAATTTGCAAGGAAAGCTGAGTAATAAATTGAATGTAAATATAATTTCTAGGCAAAAATATCCTCTTCACTGATATTTGAGCCATCTTATATTAAGATCTTCAACAAATAAATGAGCATCACACATGCACACACACAAAATGACACAAATTTACTCAGTAGCTTTGGTATACCTCAAACTTATTATCTTCCTCCACAGCTATTTGTAGATAGAGGTTTTTCACCAACAGCCAAGCCTGAATTTTATTCATGTGACATGCCTCAGGAATATAATATTGAAAGTGAATTTGGATTAGCAATAATTATTAGAAATCTTACATACTTTTTAAAATCATCATTTACTCATTCCTATTGCCATACCCCTTGAACCAGTTCTCATAAGACAAACGATGACTATCTGAAGCTTACATCTACTTCCTAAAATGTACAATGTGGTCACCTATACACCTTGTTTCCCTTTCAGCTTTTATCAATTTCCAATTTTGTCTGGCATCAAATTTACACCCAAACAGGAAGGAAATCAGAGTAGTCTCCTTTACTTTGTACTTTATAAAATCCCCAAAGCTTAATAATCACTCACATAATTAATCTTTTCCAGTCTGCTTCTTTATCAGTGTGTGTGTGTGTGTGTGTGTGTGTGTGTGTGTGTGTGTGTACATTAAGGTCAAAGCTCCGGGTTAGTGTCTTCTTCTACCACTGTCTCCTATACTTTTTGAGACACGTCTTCTCACAGAGCCTGTTTTTCTCCCATTTCAGATAAACTGGTTGTTCTGTGACCTCCAGGATCCTTCTGTTTCAGCATCCTCTGAGTTACAGAAGGGCCACCATGCTCAGCTTTTTATAAGTGTGTTTGGTATCTGACTCAGGTTGTCATGTTTGTGCAGCAGAAACTTACTAACTGACATCACCTCAGATCATACAGTATGTTTCTTAATCTTCAGTATAATATGTTGTAAGAATGGTATTTTTCATGGCTTGAGACAGACCTTACTAGGGCAGTGTTGGAAGAAGAAAAGGCAAACATACAAATACACAGAAAAGGTATACTGATGTGGTCTGGATTCTTTAATGGAGTAATCACAGCACCCTGGGAGTTCAGTGTGTTTATGATAGTCAGTATAGACTGACTATTGCATAGAGCTGACCAAGAGACGACGTTAGTCCATACAAATAAAGAGGTAAGACTTATGTTAACAACTGAATCAATGAGACAGGTTTGGATAATTTGTAGAAGTGTGGTCTCTGTGGGAATGTGGTCTCTCTGAGGGATATGGTCTCTGTAGGAGTGGAATCTCTGTGGGTGTGGTCTCTATGAGGTATACAGTCTTGGTGGAGAAGTAGTTTTTTGTGGGTGTGTGGTATCAGTGGGGTGTGGTCTATGTGGGGTACTGTCTTTGTCAGATGCAATCTATGTGGATTGTGGTCTCTATAGTGGTGTGATCTCTATGGGGTGCAGTCTGTGTAGGTGCATTCCCTGTGGAGTGCATTTTCTCTGTGACTGCAGTATCTGTGTGGGTGCAGTCTCTATGGGGGTGTTGATTTGTGGGAGTGCCACCTCTGTGTGTGTACAGATACAGTCTCTATAAGGATGCAATATGCAGGATGTAATCATCAGCGAATTAAAGTTTAGATTAAGATTTTCTGCACACACTCTCAACACTCACACTCAGACCTGATACCTGAGGGAGGCCATGACATTTCTCTCTGAGCTTTATGTGATTTGCAGTAGGGGACTTTGAAGTCATTGTACTTGGCTTGCCTACACCAAATACACAAATAAAACTTGTCCAAGATGTCACTTAGGCAGGGCTTTCTCTGTTCCCCACAATGACCTTCTCTAGAGATGCTTTCATACAAACATCCAACCAGCAATATTTGCATCATTTGGTAGAAATTCATAAAATCCTCTTCTCTTGAAGGATAACACAGTATCTAACTAGTATGAGGTGGAAATTGAATTCGTGTTGCTAAGATATTGAGAATATAATGATTCAGGTTAATGTGTTTTCATAAAATAATTATATGTAGGAATAATTTTGAATGGTTTATTTATTTCAGTAGATAAGAGATAGTTATGACAGACAGCATATACAAAGATATTCTCAAAAGATTATAAGCAGAAAACCTTAATTATTTTATATTTTAAACCAAACATTTTTCTTAAGTGAAAATTCAAAAAGAAAGTCTATTGACATGTTTGAAAATGTTCTCATTTTCTTGTCATGCCATGAAAACTACATTTATATGTTTACATTATAAACTCATTATATACTTACATGTTGTCCTAGTTAGGCTTACTAATGCTAAGATAAAACACAATGACCAATGTAATTTGAAAAGAAGCTAAATAAAAAGGAGAACCCAAAGAAAAACATATAGGCATCCTCCTGAATATTAACCTTCATCAGGCGATGAAAGGAGACAGAGACCCACATTGGAGCACCGGACAGAAATCTCAAGGTCCAAATCAGGAGCAGAAGGAGAGAGAGCATGAGCAAGGGACTCAGGAGCGCGAGGGGTGCACCCACACATCATTGAGACAATGGGGATGTTCTATCGGGAACTCACCAAGGCCAGCTGGCCTGGGTCTGAAAAAGCCTGGGATAAAACCAGACTCGCTGAACATAATGGACAATGAGGACTACTGAGAACCCAAGAACAGTGGCAATGGATTTTGATCCTACTGCATGTACTGGCTTTGTGGGAGCCTAGGCAGTTTGGATGCTCACCTTACTAGACCTGGATGGAGGTGGGTGGTCCTTGGACTTTCCACAGGGCAGGGAACCCTGATTGCTCTTTGGGCTGATGAGGGAGGGGGACTTGATTGGGGGAGGGGGAGGGAAATGGGAGGCGGTGGCGGGGAAGAGACAGAAATCTTAAATAAATAAATAAATAAAAGAATAATTAGTTTTACACTTTCATATCACTGTTTATCATTGAAGGAAGCCAGGACAGAGACTCAAATAGGACAAAAACTTTGTAGATGGAAGCTTAAACTCTTTTGCCCATTAGCTCATGCTTATTATTAACTAGCTCTTATATCTTAAATGGACTCATGATTCTTATCAACATTTAGCCACATAGCTTGTTACGTTTCCCCAGAAGGCATTTTAATTTCACTTCCTATGTGTTTTACTGGTAACTGACTGACTGCCTTTCCTCTTCCCATAATTCTCTTATAATCCCTCCTATACTTCCTGCCTGGCTACTGGCCAGTCAGTGTTTTATTAAACCAATACAAATGACATATCTTTACTGTGTACAAAAGCATTATCCCATAGTATTTTCTTCTTTTTTCTTTTCAAAACAAAATCCCGGAATCTAACCTCCTTTGTTTTGCTTTTTTCCTGACTATTATCTATAACAATTTGTAATCAACACACTAAAAAAAGACAAACATCCATAATTCATTTTTTTGGGGAATGTGGGCATAGTTTTCTAGGCTACTTCCTGCTGATTGAGAGTGCTGATAATTTTATGGGGACCTAAAGAAAATAGAAAATTGTGGTCAAGTCCTGCCTGGAGTATTCTATGAGTTTGGATAATCTCAGTCAGGTGTATTGAGGCTTTTCTGAATGTAGAACTCAGAGGAAACAGCAACAGAAGTCCTGTGAAACATTGGATCATCTGGGCCATCCTTTCCCATGAAAGATTTTTTAGGAAGTCTTCCTCGATCACATCTTATTTTTTTAACCCAGAATGAATTCACAGTCTCTCATTTCTCATGGAAACAAAAGCAAAACCTCTTCTCTGGTGTGGGGAGTTCATCTGTCTATGTGTTGCTTTTATTGGTTAATTAATAAAGAACTGGTTTGGCCTCTAGCATGGAAGAAGGAAGGCAGAGTTAGAGAGATGTCATAAAGCCACCAAAGACTGATGCTGGAAACTTTAGCCAGTGAGCTACATACACATGGAGATACACACATTAAAGAAAATGATTAAATTAATATGTAAGAGTTAGCCAATAAGGAGCTGGAGCTAATGGGCAAAGCAGTGATTTAATCAATACAGTTTCTATGTGATTATTTCAGGTCTAAGTTAGCTAGTTGGTCAGGAACCAATGAGCAGTGACCTCCTCCAACACTTCTACAAAGTAACATATCTTTTGATCTAAATTTTGAAATCAAGGCATTTTGAAAATATAAATGTTGGATTAATTCAGCAGCATTTATAATCAAATGTCTTTTAGTAACTGTTGCTCCTTCATCAGTAGTAAAACAATTCAAAGACAACACAATCACACATATTACCAGATTCTCTATATTTTCCATCTTTATGTGACCTTTTTCTCTATTTCTTTTATTTTTATTTTTTGATATTAGTTTTTTTCTGAAGTTTATCTTCTTCCTTGCATTTTTTTTATTTTTTACTTTTTATTTATTTATTTATTTATTAATTAAAGATTTCTGCCTCCTCCCATTTCCCTCCCCCTCCCCCAATCAAGTCCCCCTCCCTCATCAGCCCAAAGAGCAATCAGGGTTCCCTGCCCTGTGGAAAGTCCAAGGACCACCGACCTCCATCCAGGTCTAGTAAGGTGAGCATCCAAACTGCCTAGGCTCCCACAAAGCCAGTACATGCAGTAGGATCAAAAACCCATTGTCATTGTTCTTGAGTTCTCAGTAGTCCCCATTGTCCACTATGTTCAGCGAGTCTGGTTTTATCCCAGGCTTTTTCAGACCCAGGCCAGCTGGCCTTGGTGAGTTCCCGATAGAACATCCCCATTGTCTCAGTATGTTGGTACACCCCTCGCAGTCCTGAGTTCCTTGCTCGTGCTCTCTCTCCTTCTGCTCCTGATTTGAACCTTGGGATTTTAGTCTGGTGCTCCAATGTGGCTATCATTGGTGGTTTTTATTTTAGCCATTCTGACAGGTGTAAGATGGTATCTTAAAGTTGTCTTGATTTTCATTTCCCTGATCACTAAGGAAGTTGAGCATGACCTTAAGTGTCTTTTGGCCATTTTAACTTTTAGGGGATCAAGGGGATTCATATTAATATTAGATTTTTGAGACAGAGTTTTTCTTTATATTTTTGTCTGTACTGTAAGTCACTCTATAGACCACGTTGGCCTTAAACTCACAGAGATCTGCCTGTTCTCTATTACTGGGATTAACTTCGTGTGCCACCATACCTGACTACTCTATTTCTCTCTCTCTCTCTTTTTTTTTTATTGAGAAAAGGAAAAAAAAAAGTATCGGCCTCCTCTCAGCCTCCCATTTCCCTCCCCCTCCTCCCACCCTTCTCCCACTCCCCCAAACTCCTCTCCCCCTCCCTCTCCAGTCCAAAGAGCAGTCAGGGTTCCCTGCCCTGTGGTAAGTCCTAGGTCCGCCCCCCTCCATCCATGTCTAGGAAGGTGAACATCCAAACTGCCTAGGCTGCCACAAAGCCAGTACATGAAGTAGGGTCAAAACCCCATGCCATTGTCCTTGGCTTCTCATCAGCCCTCATTGTTCACCATGTTCAGAGAGTCCGGTTTTATCCCATGTTTTTTCGGTCACAGTCCAGCTGGCCTTGGTGAGCTCCCAATAGGTCAGCTCCACTGTCTCAGTGGGTGGGTGCACCCCTCGTGGTCCCGACTTCTTTGCTCATGTTCTCCCTCCTTCTGCTCCTCATTGGGACCTTGGGAGCTCAGTCCAGTGCTCCAGTGTGGGTCTCTGTCTCTTTCTCCATCCATCACCAGATGAAGGTTCTATGGTGATACGCAAGATATTCATGAGTATTGCTCTAGGATAGGGTCATTTCAGGTTACCTATCCTCAGCTGCCCAAGCTATCCTGAGTGAGGTATCCCAGACCCAAAAAGATGAACATGGGATTTATTCACTCATAATTGGTTTCTAGCCATAAATAAGGGTCAAGGAGACTACAATTGGTGAACCTAAAGAAGCTAAATAAGAAGGTGAACCCAAGGAAAAACATATAGTTATCCTCTTGGCTATGGGAAGTAGACAAAATTGTCGGGGAGAAAATTGGGATCTTGGGGTGGGGTGGGAGGGGGGTAAGGGGAGATGGGTAGAGAAAAGTGAGAAGGGAATGAGGGGGGGAACTTGGGGAAATAGGAGGATTGGGACAAAGGAAGGTTGGACAGGGGAGCACGGAAGCACATTTCTTAGTTAAGGGATCCACCTTAGGGTTGGCAAGAGACTTGACCCTAGAGTGGCTCCCAGGAGCCCATGGTGATGTTCTCTATTTCTCATTTTAAAGGACTTTCTTGAACCTTTTTCTTTTCTCTCCTAAGCCTATGTATATTTTAAGCACATTGTAAACTGTTTAGATGTTTTTCTTTATCTGAATCTGTCTTTAGTGTATATCTCTGTATTTTTCTGACCACCAGAGCCTTTCATCTGCTAAGCAATATGGCTAGGATTAAAGCTGTGGCTTTTGTAGCTAGCTCCACCCCATTACTTAGCTTTTTGATAGTGTACCTTTTGGGTGGAGGTACTGGTAGGAGCTTCATTTATTGTCACAACTATGTGGAATTTGTAGGTTCATGCTACCACCAAGATGTTTGATGCTGGCTGCTCATAAACATCGGTTAAGTGTTTGGTGGCAGAATCTCTCAAAAGAACTGTGAGGTTTTTGCCACTGACGCTGAGCCAAGAAAACTCTCTTAAGGAGCCTTGCCTCTGCTTGCCACCAGCAAATAGAGCCTATGGAAGAAAAGCTGGATACCAAGAAGTGGTGATTGATATGTTCTTATCTGTCTAGAATCCCTTTTTTAAAAATACTTTCTCAGGCATTATGTGAAAATTCCTGAGCCACAATGGGAGCCTTTTGTAGACAAAGTTTGTATCCTGCCTGGTTCTGTAGCAGTTCACTTCCAAAGAAACATACAGAGGCTTATATAAGTTGTAAACTGTTTGGCCTATTAGCTCATGTTTATTATTAACTATCTCTGACAACTTAAATTAACCTATAATTCTTATCTATGTTTAACCACATGACTTGGTATCTTTTCTCAAAATGAATTCTCATCTTGCTTTCTCTGTGTCTGTCTGGTGACTGTTTTCCATTTCTCTTACCAGAATTCTCTTACTCTGGTTACCCCACCTAAACTTCCTGCCTGGCTGCTGGCCAATCAAATTTCATTAAACCAGTATGAGTGACAAATCTTGCAGTGTATAAGAACATTATCTCATAGCAGAACCTGGAGGCAGGAGCTGAGGCAAGGAATGTGGAAAAAAAATCTTACTTACTGGCTTACTCTACATGACTTGCTCAGTCTGATTTTCTATAAATCTCAAGACTACCATCCCAGGAAAGGCACCATCCACAATGGACTGGGCCCATCCCCACTAATCACTCATTGTTTTTTACCACTGAGTAGTACTCTATTGTATAAATGTAGCACATTTTCATTATCCATTCTCTAGTTAAGAGGCATCTAGGCTGCTTCCAGGTTCTGGTTATTACAAATAATGCTGCTAGGAATATAGTTGAGCAAATGTCCTTGTGGTATGCTTGACCATTTTTTAGGTGTTTGCCCAAAATTTGTATTGCTGGATCTTGAGGTAGATTGATTGCTAATTTTTTGAGAAATCACCAAACTGACTTCCAAAGCATCTGAACAAGTTTGCACTCCCACCAGCAATGTGGGGGGAGGGGGGTTATTCCCTTTATTTCACATACTCTCCAGTACAAGCTGTCATCAGTGTTTTTGATCTTGGCTATTCTGACAGGTATAAGATGGTATCTCAAAGTCATTTGATTTGCATTTATCGGCTATGAATGTTCAGTACTTCCTCAAGTGTCTTTCGGCCTTTTGAGAATCCTCTATTGAGAGTTCTTTTCTTAGGTCTGTACCCCATTTTTCATTGGATTATTTCTTCTTTTGGTGTCTGATTTCTTGATTTCTTTGTATATTTTGGAGATCAGTCCTGTTTCTGATGTGGAGTTAGTGAAGAAGATCTTTTCCAATTCTTTAGGTTGCTGTTTTGTCTTGTTTACCATGTCCTTTGCTTTATAGAAACATCTCAGTATCAAGAGGTCCTATTTATTAATTGATGCTCTCAAGTGTCTATGTTACTATACTTACAATTAGGGAGTGGTATCCTGTAGCAGTGTGTCCAAGGCTACCTCTTAATTTTTCTTCTATCAGGTTCAGAGTGATTGGTTTTATGCTGAGGTCTTTGGTCCATTTGAACTTGAGTTTTGTGCATGGTGATAAATATGCATCTATTGACATTCTTCTACATATCAATATTCTGTTATGCCAACACTGTTTGTTAAAGATGATTTCTTTTTTCCCACTGTATAATTTTAACTTCTTTGTCAAAAATCAGATGTTCTTAGGTATGTGGATATATCCGAATGTTTGATTTGATTCCATTGGTTCTCCTGTCTGTTTTTATGCCAATACCAAGCTCTTTTCATTGCTGTAGCTGTATATTAGAGTTTGAAGTTAGGTTGCTTTTTTGTTTTGAGTATTTTGGGTTTTTTCCCCCATATGTAGCTGAGTATTTTTTTTGAAGTCTGTGAAGAAATTTGCTCTATAGCCTAGATCTTATGGAAACATTTTCTCAATTGCTGTACCTTCTTCTCAGATGACTCATTTGTGTTAATTGACCTAAAATAAGTTTGCCCAAATATATTTGTATTTTATATTCTGAATATACAACAGAATAACATTACTACTAATATTTATACATAGGTATTTTATCATTAGTTATTGAAGTAAAAGTTGTAGGAATTTAAACTAATTTGATGTGAATATTCATTTCAGTTACATAACAACTAATTTACATTTTTGAGTTAATTTACATATGGGAGTTAAATTAAGCCTTTTGATTAGGCCTAATATTTATGCATTTTCATATCTTATTTGATTACCATATATTTATATATTCATATATATGTAGAAAATTAATTTGGGAATTAGATAAAATAATACTTTAATATACTACATAATTTATTCAGTTATAAGGAAAATTAGTTATGTTTTCATTTTTAAAATTTATAAAACATATTCCCCTGTAAATCTTAATTTATAAGATGAAAAAATTATTTACACAACTTCCTCCTACTATCACATTAGTTTAACAATGAAATACTATTCCTGTTAACTATATCAGGAAGTTAGAAAACTTGTAGGTTTTGGAAAGACATGTCCATATAAAATTACTTAAAGCATTAAATTAAGTGATCTGATAATTACGCAAATATTTTAGACCAAGCATTTTTATCTAATTAGATACATTAATTCATTTTCTCACCGTGGTATGAGAGTGTTTGTTTGTTCCCAGCTGTTCAGCACCGAAATAATCAGAGAGAGACCTTATTATTTGCAATGCTCTTTGGGCAATAAGTTAAGTATATTTCTGCCTAATGCATATCTAAATTAACGCATATCCATTAATTTGTGTATTGCCATGAGGCTGTAGCTTACCAGGTAGAGTTTTGCATCTGTCTCCAGGAGGCTACATTTCTTCTCACTGACTCTGCCACCTTTTCCCAGCATTCACTATAGTTTTCCCACTTACCTATATTCTGCCCTGAACAGGGCTAAGACAGTTTTTTTTTAATTATCCAATGATATTCACAACATACAGAGGGGAATCCCATATTACCTCCCCTTTTCTGTTTAAATAAAAAGGAAAGATTTAACATTAAAATAGTAAAATTACATATAGCAACACGGGAAATAAACAAGAATTACAGTTACAGTATTTATATCTATGTTTTCATCAAAACTAAGGAAAACTATAATTATAACTATTTACTCTTCAACTCCATCAAAGACTCCATAGGGATATAATATTATCTAAGTAAACAGGAAGTACATTGTAAGCAACTTCTAAAACTCTAGAATTGACAGAAACATCTCACTAACTGGATAGTCACTCAAAGTTCTTCTGTACTCTTGAGGCATCCATCTTCAATCTACAGGGCCTGAGTGTCCAGCAGACTTTTCCATGAAGCAGGAAATTTCAAACCCAATTCCATCTATTTGCCTATATTGACAGATTGTCATTTACTTTCCTCTGTGTCCAGCAGAATGTCTTTCATGAAGCAGGAATCCTGAAGGACTGCCTGGCCTTCTTTGAAAGATTCAGAAGACATTTTTCTGTGGTTCCTGCATGTCCAATTCATGCAACATAACATCAAGTTGTCCAGGCAAGAGCAGTTTCATGCCCAAATGTGTAACCAACTCCATAAGGAGCCTCTTTCATGCCAATCTTCCTCTTAAAGCAATTGGTCTTGTCACGAACATATGTTTCTCATTGTCATGAAAAGTCCTATGTTTCTAAAACACTTTTAATGTCATATTCTGTAGTCTTTGAAATATCTGAACAATACATCTTAAATACATCTCTGTACATCTAGAAAAATCTAACTAAATATAAGCTTGACTATTATAGATAATTATCTATATTTCCTAATTATGCATTATATTTTAAATTGGGTGCACAAAATACCTTAATCAAGAGCAAAAATATACTTATAATAAAATTGACGTAAATATTTTATCAATAGACCAAGGACCATACCAATGCAAATCTCTAGCATATCCCTCTTTATATGTAAAGAAACATTTATACCCAAGAGATGCCCTATCATACTGCAGAAGTATTTGTTCAACTATGTTCATAGCAGCATTATTTGTAATAGCCAGAACCTGGAAACAACCTAGATGCCCTTCCATGGAAGAATAGATGAAGAAAGTGTAGAATATATACATATTAGAGTACTACTCAGTGGTAAAAAACAATGACTTCTTGGATTTTGCATGCAAATGGATGGAAATAGAAAACACTTTCCTGAGTGAGGTAACCCAGACCCAAAAAGATGAACATGGGATGTACTCACTCATAATTGTTTTCTAGCCATAAATATAGGACATTGAGCCTATAATTCGCGATCCTAGAGAAGCAAAATGAGAAGGCGAACCCAAAGAAAAACATACAGTTATCCTCCTGGATATTGGAAGTAGACAAGATTGCTGGGCAAAAATTGGGAACTGGGGGTTGGGGTGGGATGGGGGAAAGGGGAGATGGGGAGAGACAGTGAGAAGGGGAGGATGGGGAGAGCTTGGGAGAATGGGATGGTTGGGATAATGGAAGGATGGACATAGGAGCAGGGAAGTATATTTCTTAATTAAGGGAACCATTTTAGGGTTGGCAAGAGACTTGAACCTAGAGGGGTTCCCAGGGGTCCAGAGAGGTGTACACAACTAGGTCCTTGGGCAGCTGAGGAGAGAGAGCCTGAAATGGCCCGATTCTATAGCCATACTAATGAATATCTTGCATATCACCATAGAACCTTCATCTGTCAATGGATGGAGAGAGAGACAGAGACCCACATTGGAGCAATGGACTGAGCTCCCAGGGTCCAAATGAGGAACAGAAGGATGGAGAACATGAGCAAGGAAGTCAAGACCGCGGGCGGGGGGGGGGGGGCGGGGGGGCACCCACCCACTGAGACGGTGGGGCTGATCTATTGGGAGCTCACCAAGGCCAGCTGGACTGGGACTGAAAATGCATGGGACAAAACCAGACTCTCTGGATATGGTGGACAAGGAGGGCTGCTGAGAAGCCAAGGACAATGGCATTGAGTTTTAATCCTACTGCATGTACTGGCTTTGTGGAAGTCTAGCCTGTTTGGATGTTCACCTTCTTAGACCTGGATGGAGGTGGGAGGACCTTGGACTTTCCACAGGGCAGGGAACCCTGACTGCTCTTCGGACTGGAGAGGGAGAAGGAGGGGAGTGGGGCATGTGGAGATGGGGGAGGCGAGGTGGAGGCAGAAATTTTTTAATAAAACAAAAAAATTTAATAAAAAAAGGAGAAAAAAAGAAACATTTATAAACAATATTTGGGAATATGGGCATAGTTCTCTCCAAACTGCTGCTTACTTTTTGTTGGGTAAAGTAATTTCTGGGCATGTTTACAGCAACCTTTCAGGTGGTCTTGGTCCATCAAACCACACTAGTCTGCAAGGATTTCCCTGATTCTCATCTTCTATGGAAACGAAAGAAGAACATTTTTTTTTCCAAAGAATATATCCTTTGACTCAAATTTTGAAGTCAAGAAAACTTTAGAACATATGTGTTGGTTTTTTCTTAGCCATCACCAGAATCAAATGTCTTTCTGCAGTCAAAAATTCAAAGAAAATAAAATAATATACATAATCTAGACTCTCTGTGCATTTTCCATTTTATGTGGCTTATTTTTCTCTATTACTTTTTATATTTATGTTATAATCTTTACTCCTTTAATCTTTGACTGTCTGTAATCTGTCTCTTTAAAGACTTTGTTTTATTTTTCTAATCCATTTACTTCCTTTTATGACTCTCTATATGCTTTTTCTTTTTTCTTTCAAGCCTATGTACATTTTTTAAACACACTGTGTTTTATGTAGAGATCATTTATGTCTGAGTCTGTCCTTATTGCATATCTGTAATCCTTTTCTGACCCGGATGGCTTCTTAAAATACTAAGTGCTTCTTAAAAATCTAAGTCTGCTTGCTCTGTCCAGTCTGAAATAGAGGAGGTCTGTTTACTGCCTCTGAGACTGTTGGGTGGAAGCCATCCTCACCACATCAACTTTGATAACCAGTTGGCCTATGCTGTCACCAAATAACTTTCAGCACGCTTTCCACAAAACCCATTTAAATGCTTAGCTTCCTGAAAGAGCCAGAGTTGACACTGGCAGCATGGCCCAGAAAGTTGCTGTTTCAATACCGCATGGCTTTTTCTGCTACCACTGAATCAGGAAGACCTCTCTTAAAGGAACCTTGGCCAGCAAACAGAGCTCATCTGGAAAAAAAAATGGGGCTAAGCTTTGCTTTTTAGTATCTAGAATTCCTTTTCAACTTCTCTCAGGTTTTAAGTGGATTTAGTTGGACACATTGGTGCCAGTTTGTTCAAAGTTGGTTGCTCCAATATTGCAAATGAGACTTTAGGTGATTGACCAGGTAGCCAGTTGTCTCTGTCATTTGTTGCACATTTTGGAAGTTGATTGATTGTACTTCCTGGTTATTCAAGTAATATTATTTCCTTTCAGGATCTTCAATGGGGTTGAAGACTAGATAGTTGTAGTTACTTTCCTGTCATGACTTGGCCAAGTTATTTATAATACAAGGCTTAGACTCCTTTAGGACAGTATAATTATTGAAACCTTTATCACATTTCTTGCTTGATATTGTATATGCTGATTGTTATTCTAATTTTTATACTTGATATTTTTTTTTATTGAATATAACTTTGTATTAGGCTTAGAACTCTCTTATTTAAACAAAAGGGGAGGTGCTGTAGAAAATCTTTCAGCTAGTAGCCTTTAAGTTACCCACTTATTTGGGTGTGGCCACTTAGACTATAAATGCTGATGTAAAGTGCGTGCTCACCTCAGAAACCTTTTATTTTTTCTTCTTTAGCCTAAACTGTTTGCATTCATCTATCATATGATCATACTAAGCAATTTATTCTAGCAACTTGTAAGTGAATAAGTTGATTTGGGGTTTTACTTTGTAGTATTTTCAAAATAAATTGCACATATAACAAGAGTCTTGGATGTGGAAGAACAATGAAAATGGCATCACTGTTCTGTGAATTGGTAATCCATTATCAAGGCAAAGTCAGAATCCTTGACATAATATTCCAGACACATGATAGTGATTCTAGAGGTTAGAATCAAAATAGAAGAATATAAGTATAAACAGAGTAGTACCATAGCCTCCTTTTTATTAGAGTACTTGTTACAGATATGATATTGAAAAAATAGAGAGTTTGGGGTTCAAATACTGTTGGAGTATACTTTGGAAGCATCTTTGTAGTGAGGCATTTAAGTTTCTTTTGCACATTAGAAAATGGATGTGTATTTATGTACAACTATCCAGGTAATAACTAGCACTTCCTGAGAGTTTACTATTTCAGTAGCCTGTGTAAAGAACATTAAACATAAATGACCATCAGCACCTTTGAAATAGATGGACATCTTATGCTTTAGGCCACATTTTTGCCATTTCTTCTATATAACTTTTGTTGCTTCTGTTCATTAGAACATGGCAATGGTAATGCAACTATGGCAATGTATTCAGCTTCATTGACTGCACAGTCTACCAGACTCCACGTTGCTACTTGACTTGAATTGTTCTAAAGACTCCACATTGTTATGCTGAGGAAGGGACTGCCATGCCAGCAGACTTATGTGCATGGAACTGGGTGGTCACTGGGAGGTGAAGGCAGTTTAGCCAATACCCTTGCATTAAACTATGGTTCTTGCCTTTCTAGCCACTAGGCCAGGACTCTTCCAAGACAAAAGTGAGTTTGGAACTTTTCCAGTTAAGGTTCTTAGGAAAACAGACTTGGTCACTTTGGAGTCCAAATGAATTATGACTGGATTCTAAGAAGACTTGTGGTGGAGGAGCAGATCAGAGCTGAGACAGGCTCTCTTAGTAGCCTGACAGAGACCAGACATTAATTTTGGTTCACTAAAATGAGACAGAGCTAAGCAGATGGTCCTTAGGAAAGCCTCAACTTAGGAGCAATCAATCATCAGGCATGCCATAGCCTTCTGCTGGCTCAGCAGGCCTCTAACGCTCTTTTACTGATTCTCGGGCTTTTTTACCTATCCTGTTGCTGAAAGGTCCCTAACTACTAGGACCTCCCACCAATCAGGGCCCAGTCTAACTTTCTTCCACCAGTCAGCCTCAGATTAATCCTGCTTCCCTGAAAATCCTCTAGCTCCACTTAAAAGGAGCTTGCAACCTTCTTGGGGGGTCACCATGTGCCACACCATGGTTGAAATTAAGCTCTTATAATGGTATACATGGGTGTTATTCTTTCCTTGGGGGCTTCTCTCAGACCTCAACAGATTCTTCATACAAAGTAAGAAGTGCACATTATTCTCATTCACTAAATT
This sequence comes from Microtus oregoni, assembly GCF_018167655.1. Taxonomy (NCBI): domain Eukaryota; kingdom Metazoa; phylum Chordata; class Mammalia; order Rodentia; family Cricetidae; genus Microtus; species Microtus oregoni. Next base: position 33,020,974 of record NW_024543065.1, read on the forward strand.
TGTTGAAATTTTGTGAATAATAGAAAAGAAAACCAAGATATTGGATAACTTTTAGGTTTTGTTTGCTTTGTTTAGCTTTATCTACCCACACTCCTAGTCAAACATCTTCTTCCCAGACTTAGGACCTGGAGGCTATACTGTGGAAAGCAAATGATAAGAACTATGCAAAAATAATAAAGTCTCCAATTTCTTAGAAGGGAGTCAAACCTAACCCATACTATATCTATGTTCCAGAAACCTCCATAAGTATAGGTGGAATTTCTAAAAAAGAGAGGATAATTTGGTCTACTTCCCTTAGCGAAGAGGACAACTATATGTTTTTCCTTCGGTTCACCTTCTTCCTTAGCTTCTTTAGGTTCACCTATTGTAGACTCCGTGGTCCTTATTTATGGCTAGAAACCAATTATGAGTGAGTACATCCCATATTCATCTTTTTGGGTCTGGGACACCTCACTCAGGATAGTGTTTTCTATTTCCATCCATTTGCATGCAAAATTCGAGAAGTCATTGTTTTTTACCGCAGCGTAGTACTCTAGCGTGTATATATTCCTACTTAATGTGCTGGCTTTGTGGGAGCCTAGCCAGTTTGGATGTTCACCTTCCTAGAAATGCACGGATGGGGGAGGACCTAGGACTTACCACAGGGCAGGGAAATCTGACTGCTCTTTGGGCTGGAGAGGGAGGGGGAGAGGAGTGGGGGGAGAGGGAGAAGGGTGGGAGGAGGGGGAGGGAAATGGGAGGCTGGGAGGAGGAGGAAATTTGTTTTTTTTTTTCTCTTTTCTCAATAAAAAAAAAGTTAAAAAAAAAGAGAGAGGATAAAATCAAGATGAGTGGTGAAATGTGAATTTTGTTTTTATTTTTGTTTTGTTCTGTTTTTGGTTGATGTTCTAAATCATTTAGCTATAAGTTTTCCTTGGCATTCCTGTGCCTTTGAAAACCATATTGATTTGACTCTTGACTCTGCTACTCATCCTATTAATTTCTGCAAGATCCCAAGAACCAGATAATCTATTCAGATGTCTCCTTAAGAAGACCTATGCACATCCTTCTAAATTTAACTTTTGAGAATTTTATACGTGGGTGTTTGCATTTCTACCCTGCAACTCATTGTCCTCCCACTCTCAAGTTTATGATACCTCTTGGTCTATAATAATTATTAGCAAACACAACCATACACACATACATACACACATATAATACTGTCTTTCTAGTGATTATTGTATGTGCTTACCACAGACCACCTAGAATTGAGCAACCTATTCGGATCTAGTCCCTGAAAAAGACTTTATGGTAACTGGAATTGTGATTGTGTGAGTCCTGTTTAGGAAACTGTACTGAGATTTGATGGGTGCAGTATTCCTGTTATGTTGATAAGTACTATCTTGTAGCACATCCTCATCCTCTGTCCCTTACAGTCCTTTTATGCTCTGTTCTATAATGCCCTCTTAGCCTTCAGTGCACAGCTGCATTGTAGCTGTACCAGTTCGGGCTACAAAACCCGCAGTCACTTTTCTCTGCCTTCTGACAAAACATGAATCTCTAAAATTAACCTTCACTGCTCACCCCCTAATAGAAAAGAAAAAATGAAGCTTGTTGGATAAAAGCTAGAGCTGTGCATACCTGTGTGCTATAAATGAGCATTTTAAATAGAAGTAGAAGCTACCTGGGAGTAATTATTTTCAATATTTTAATAATTATTATTTTACTTCCAAACTTAATTCATAAAATTATGATCAGCAACCAACAAAAAATATCCTCTTATTTTGGAAAAGAAAAACCAGAGATTTCAGTATCTATTATACCTGGGAGGAGACTATTGTGATTTATAGTAGGCATTCCAGTTCATGAGCAGTAGAAAATATTTGGGAAAACACTTTCATTGTTTTACCTTTTCACCAACATACAGTCTTCAATGAATCTTTGCCACTAATTTGCTGTTTATACTGCCATTTTAACCAACTAATTTGCTTAGTGATTACTATTTATTTATATCTGTTATATCATTTTGTTTAGTCTTCTATGTGAGGCTTGTTCCTGGCTCCAGGTTTTGGCAATGATAACAAACCTGCTGTGAGTTTCCATGGTGAAGCCTTTATACAGAAACATGTTTTTATTTTCATTTGTGAAATAACTAGTAGGGAAGTTGTGAGGTCAAAACTAAAAATATAGTTTGTTCTATGATAAACTAACTGCCAAACTATTTTGGAAAGTTGTGTATTGTTTAACAGTCTTGCGACCAATATATGAGTGGTCTGGTTGTTCTGTATGTTCATCAGAACTCAGTACTGCAGCTTTTGATTTTATCAATGCTAGTGGCTGTGTAACAGCAGCTGTGTAGTGGCTCTGCCATGGTGTCCATCAGATCACTATGTAATAGTATCCGTGATTGTGGCTATGGAGCAGTATCCATGATAGTCACTATTTATCCTAATTTAAATTTACATTCAATCATAGTTAATGGTCCTGAGCATCTTCCCACATACCAGATGGCGACAGATGTTTTATTAACTGTACACATTCTTTAAGATATTTTGTCCGGGCATTTAATAGACGGCTTAGTGTTTATGCACACTTGCAGGTGATTTGACAGAGGACCTAGTTTCAATTCCCAGCACTCACATGGCAGTTCACAATGACAGTTGCCTCTAGTCCCAAGAGATCTAACACCCTTTTTAGGAAAACACACACTCATAAACAGAAAACAAAAACAATTACAATTTCAATATTTTGTTTTAATATTTTGTTCATTTTACAGAGATAAAGATTGTAGACAACATTAGGGTCACAGTCTGCTGAAATATCCCGGACATAAGCTAGAGATACTTGAACAGCAGAAAATCGGGTTCTAATAGCAAAGTCAAACAGGAAACTTAGTAGAACTTTGTCTTAAGGTTTCTATTCTGCCACAAAACACCATGACTAAAAGGTAAGTTGGGGAGGAAAGATTTTATTTGGCTTACACTTTAGCATTGCTCTTCATCACTGAAGGAATTTAGGACAGGAACTTAAACAGGGCAGAACTCTGGAGGAAGGAGCAGATGGAGAAATCTTGGAGGGGAACTGCTTTTTGGATTGCTTCCTTTGGTTTGCTCAGTCCACCTTCCTACAGAAGCCAGGATCACCTGCTGAATAATGGCAATGCTCATTATGGACCAGACCATCCCTTAATGATCACTAAATAAGGAAATACCTTAGAGCTGGATCTCATCGAGACATTTCTTCATCTGAGTCTCCTTCCTCTCTGATGACTCTAGCTTGTGTCAAATTGACACACAAAACCAGCCAATATAAGCACAATGTTCTGAGCCTAAAGCACAGAGCTACTTGGGGAATGAGGACCAGTACAGCTGAGGACAGAACCAAAGCTTAAGACAGATGACCTTGGAAAAGCCTTCCTGATTTTCCATTCACAGGTATATTAAAGAATAGTAAGAAAAAGAGAGGTTAGATCTAAATACTGAGCATGTCATTAGGAGCTGCACTGGTATGAGGTGGGGTAGGAACCTTCCTTGGCACTCCACTGCAACAGAAGCAAGAAACTCACTTCAAAATAACCTTATTGGTGAACACAATAGACAACTTACCTTCCCTGCCATGCATATTTTGAAAATGCATGAAAAATTTCATGGGTTCTGAAATCTCAGAAGCTGAATGCCTCTCATGAATGTGGAAAAACTTCTTATTAGAACCATGTTATTTCAGCCATGGTTGAAATCTGATTAAAGTCCTTGTCTGTAGCAAAGTATAGACCTGGGTCATGAAACTATTAATATTTGGGAAGAAATGATAAGCGCTATAACCAGTGTTTGCATTCTGACTAATCTAAGATTTTCCATGGTGTTACTGGAGTCTGTGAGCCCATAACAAAATCATTAGACACTAGACTTGAACAAGCACTTTTTTGAGAGACAATATTCAGTATCTCCATTACCACCTGACTTTTCCCTTAATTTAAGGCTTAGTGTACAATGATCATCAGCCTGTCTCGAACTACTCTATTGTTGTTCCCTTTCCCCATTTTTCTTTTTTGTGTTCTCTCTTTTCCTTATGAAAGGCTGTCCCCCAAACCATAGTCTTGTCTAGAGTTGGAGGTCGCCATGCTTCATCCTCCAGGAATCTGGAATTATTTTAATTTGTCTGATTGCATTTTGCTACCTTTTTCTATTTTTATTCTACCTAGTCTCTCCCCTTCATGCTCAGGGAATTATGCAGAAAAGGAGGTGGAAAGAGTGTCAGAGCCAGAGAGAATGAAGGAAACCCAAGAATCAAGGCCTTCTAAATGTAGCAGGATTGACACACATACGAACTCACAAGAGACCAAAGCAGCATGCACAGGGATGGCATGAGTCTGTACCAGATGGGATCCCTAGAGCTGAAAGAAGTGGACACACACCCCATGAGTAATCTAGTAGCTGTCTCCGGTTGATAGCCACCTGCACATGAAAAACTAGTTTCCTACAGCAGAGTCTAACTGGCGGTACAAACCACTCTTAAAGGTTGGTCTCATGCTCAGCAGTAAAGGGCCAATATAACATGAACTCAACATCTTCGTTGGGTTTTTTTTTCTCATAATGTTAAGATATTTTTAACCTTATAAGTCTTCCATATACTTGTGTGTATGAATGCATGTGGGTGTGGGTCTGCATGTGTTCCTCATATATTTTCTTTGCATCATTGTTTCGTTTGGTTATTTTGACCTATTCTGATTTGTTGGTTGTTTTATATTATCTTATTTTATTATCATTCCTTAGATGCCTATTTTCTAGGGAGAAAATAAAAGGGTGTGCACCTGGATAGGAGGAAGGTGGGAAGAAATAGAAGAGTAGAGGTGAGGGGAACCATATTCAAAACATATTTATGAAAAGATACTTTTTCAGTAAAAGAAAAAATAAGAAATTGCCAAGTGCTTTGAATTTGCATTTCATGATGGCTTAGGATGTTGAACATCATTTTTAGGTTTCCGAAAATTTTTGTTTTGTCTTTTGAGAATTTTGTAATTCTATATCCTTATTGTTTGTTTTTCTTGATGTTTATTTTCTTTAGTTCTCTGTGTATTCTAGATACTAATCCTCTGTCAGATGCATAACTGACAAAGATTTTTTTCCATTCTGTAGACTTCCTCTTTGCTCAAATGACAGTGTCTGTAACTCTACTAACAAATTCTAGTTTCATAAGTTTCCATTTATTATTGGATCTATTTGCACTCTTGTGCATACAGCCATAAGTTTGATCAGCACCATTTGTTGAATATACTGTCTTTTCTCCAGTCTGTACTATTTTTTTTTTGCTTCTTCATCAAAATCAAATGTCCAAAGTGTGTAGAATCATTTCCAGATTTTTGATTCTATTCAGTTGACCAACATATCTGTTTTAATGCCAAACAGTGTGGGTTTATTACTATAGATCTGTAGTAGAAATAGAAATTTAGAATTGTGATTGTTGTAAAATATTATTTTAAGGTATGTTAGGGCCTACCAGCAGGTGCTGTCAGAGGTCCTGATCATGCCTAGCCAATGATGGGCGACCACATGATGTCAATGGATAGGAATGCCTGGGTAGTGGGAGGGTATATAATTTTATTCCATGTTGTTAAATAAATGAGTCTGCACTATCCCTTTTGCCAGACTCCTGGTGTCTGTGCTCATTGATTTCGTGCCTTTTCACACCCTCCCTGGAGAAAGACGTCAGGGCCCAGCTATGAGTGATATCTCTAGCAGTTCTCTTCTTATTTAAAATTGTTTTAGCTATCCTAGTATTTTTATATTTCCATAGGATGTTTACAATTTTTTTTTCAGTTTCTGTGAATGATTGTGATGGGCTTTCAATGAGTATCATAATGTAGATTGTTTTGGAGAAGGTGGCAATATTCCCAATATTAATTCTACAAATATATGAGCATGGAGGCCTTTCCAAGTTCTGATATCATATTTTTTTCAAGTGTTTTACTTGTTTGGTTAGAGTTGTTTCAAGCTATTTTTAGAAGCTATTTAAAAAGCATTGTTAAATGTATTGTTTCCTTTTATGCGAAATTACCTGTATATGAAAGTATTATTTCCCCGATTTTCTTCTCTGTATGGTTATCATTTGTATAAAGGAAGGCTATTGCCTATTGTGTGCTAATTTTGTATTTTACTACTTTAATGAAAATGTTTATCAGATGTAGAAGTTTCTTGGTACAGTCTTTAAGGTGTGTCTGTTCAAAATTGTGTCATCTGCAAATAAGGATACTTTGAATTCTTCCTTTCCTATGTATATCCACTTGAACTCCTTAAGTTGTCTTTTTGCTCTAGCTAAGACTTAAGTACTGTATTGAACAGGTATGGAGAGAGTGAACATTCTTGTCTTGTTCCTTATGTTCATGATTTGAGTTTCATTTATAGTGGTGTTGGCTTGTCCCTACAATAGATTGATTTTATAACTTTGAGGTATTCTCTCATATTCCTAGTCTCTACAGGACTTTTATCATGAATGATTGTTGTATTTTGTCAAATGTCTTTTCAACATCTTATGAAATCATCACATGATTTCTCTTCTTTATATCTGTTTATGTGGTGATTATGCTTACTGATTTATGTATGTTTGGCTATCCTTGCATCTCTGGGTGAAGGAGCCAAAGAGAACACTTTGGGTACCAAATGTTCTAAAAATGACTAATATATTGAAACTGGACATTTAATCACAGAGAACACAAACCCAGAATTTTATAGGGAATAAAATTCATTCAGTTAGATAGCCAATATATTACACAGTCCTACTAGAATAAGTAGACAATCCCACAGAAACTTTAAAGTCAAGATATACTTTCAAAACATATAGTGATTAAACGTATTCCCTAACTATTCATTATTTGCCTGTGTGGAAATGACATATTTTTAATTCAGCACATATTTTCTTTGATTTATAGCTATAATAATGTGAGTAATATGTGAATGAATAAGAACAATTCTCAGAATCATTGGTTATTTCACAGGTTTCTACTTACTGTTATGTAAGGACCTGGGATCTTAAATGTTTGTATTTGAGGAATACAAAATGATAAAACTTGGCGGAACACAGCCTCTGTGTGAGGAACTCGGGCCCCAGAGCCTCATAAACCCTCTGATCATTAGTTTGATTTTATACCACTGAATTCAGAAACTCCTCATTAAGTCCCAGGGTGCCCCTACTAGAAAGGTAAATGTGTAAATATTATTTCTCCCACATCACACATGAAGAAGAAGTTTGGCAGAATGAAATAACTTATTCAAAGACATAGACCTCAGTCCATTTGAGAATTAGTCTTTAGCATTCTTTATTTCTGTCCTAGCTCATCTCTATTTCTACCCTCTGTCTCCATGCTCAAATAAAAATACCACGGAACTCAGGGCAGAGAATTCCTGTAGGTAGCAGGTCATATTTTGCTGAATAAATTTTTTTTTACCCTGCTTGGATATCATATTCTGGACCCTTGTCTTTCGAACCTGAGGACCAGCTAGAAATATTACACATATCTTTATTTATTGCTGCATTCACAACTGAATATATGCTAAAAGGACATTATAAAACACACAATTGGGCTGGAGAGATGGCTCATCAGTTAAGAGCACTGACTGTTCTTCCAGAGGTCCTGAGTTCAATTCCCAGCAACCATATGATGGCTCACAACCATCTGTAATGAGATCTGGTACCCTCTTTTGACCTCCAGTAGATATAAATGCAGACAGAACACTGCATGCATAATAAATTTAAAAAATTAAAACACACACACACACACAATTGATTCTTCTTTTCTTCTGCCAATGCTGTTTGCCCAGCATCTTGGCCTCCTCTTTTCTGTTGACTACATGCTGTTCTCCACAGATTTCAGAACCAGTTATCCTAAAGATGCCAGAAGAGAGCTAGCATATAACTAGAGGCTGACAACTTTACATTTAGTAATCAAAACATGGTACCACAATTACAGGACTATTAGAGTTAAATCATGTTAAGCCAGGCTTTATGGTACATGCTGATTTTAACCATATTTGGAGGGTAGTAGCAGGAATGTTATGATTTAGAATCCAACTCAGATTATTCAGTAAGTCTACAATATTTAATGCATGACACAGTGGAAAACTTTGACTCAATTTATGGAACTCAGTAGACATGGAAGAAATTTTACTTCACTTCTCAGTCGTCCTTTCCTGTAGGATAAGGTTGTCCTAGAGATAATGTTATGAATTTGTAGTCTTGATGAATATGATTATAATCTTTGAAAACATTTCCATTGTCTCAGTGACATTGTGACATGAAAGGAATTTGTAATTGTTTTTAAATGCTGCACATTGTATGGTAATTTCCTTCTGATTGCATTATTTCTACTTCAATGTTATTCATCTATGTTAAAAATATTAATCTTGTAGGTTAAACAGAAATCATCTGAATTTATTACTTATATCTTTGTAGACTAATGTATTTTTTTCTTTTTGTTGCTAAAATTTAGTATTGGAGAAAGTTTCACTACTTCCCCTCCCTTCCTGTTATGGAATAATCTTTTATACACTGTAGGATGTACAAAGGCACTTTCTGATTGGATTAATAAAATGTTCAATGGCCAATAGTTAGGCAAGAAAAGGTTAGGCAGGAGATCCAAACTGAGAGAACTCTGGGAAGAAAGACAATGAAGTCACAATAAGTCATCAGCCAGAAGCCAAATAAACAGGAGAGAAACATTCCAAACTGTAAAAATGTGCCACTATGTGATAATATGTAGAGAAGAAATTTGGGTTATTTTAAGTTATAAGCTGGTTAGTAAAAAGCCTAAGCTGTTGACTGAGCCTTTATAATTAATAAGAAGTCTCTGTGTAGTTATCTGTGGAGCCAGCAGGCAGGACAGAAAACTCCACCTACATCTCCCTTTTTCCATTTCTCCCTTCCTCCCTTCTCACTTTCTTCTTTTCTCCCTCTCTTTCTAACTTCCCTTCTCCCTCCTTCCCTTCATTCTTGCTTACCTTTATTCTTTTCTTTCTGTCTTTCTAACTTCCTTCTTTACCTCACTCTCTCTATTGTACTCCTCAGAAATCCCAGCCTAACATCAATAGCAATGAGTTATAAATGTTCTTCCCTGTTTTCTGGTTTTAGCTGGGTCACTATAGGGTTTTATTGGTGAATTTTATCAGATTGAGGATGTTAAATTTCACTGCTTCATTTCACGAGAAGCTTTAATTATAAATTGTTTTTGATGTGCAATTTTCAAAGAATAAAAATGTGTTTTAGTATATTAGTTATTAGTAGACATTTAATTGAAATACTTATCCTCTTCTAAATTAATGTGCTGTATAGGTAGAATTACTTTTGGCTCTACAATTTCCATGCCTGTGTGTACACATCTTCTCCCATTTATTCATCTAAATACTTGAGTATTCCTGTAAATCATTCTGTTTAAGTCATAATATGTCAACTGTCCTGAAGACATGAACATCACCTGCAAGTGTTTTACTTAACCCAGTCCAGGCACCAGACACAGAGAAGTCAGGAAAACCTAGAACATGAGCATGATTGAGAAAGACAGAAATTATAATTCTTGGTGTGGTCATGGAATGAGAGACCTGCGCAGTGTCTAGAGCAAAGACAAAATGCTCATAGCTCTAGTCATCAAGGCAAATGCACCTCAATCCTACAGCTGCCAGCAGCTGCATCTTGATAGCCACCTTAATGGCAAGAATGGCCTCTCTTTTTTGAACCCTAAAACAAGGCTGGTCCTGCTGGAACATTAATTTCAGACCCTTAGATCCTGAACAGGAATCCCTTCAAGCTGTGCCTATAGAGCCGACATGCCCAGCTCTGGCCTAATAACTGTAGTTTAAGATGTTGAATGTGTTGTGATTGTTTAGAGAGCAATAGCAAACTAGTAGATATGATGAACTACACCAATTGATTTTTTGACATTGAATCAATCTTTCATTCCCAGAATAAACCTGGCCAGTCATGACTGATTACATTTTTTATATGCTGTTGGGTTTGATTGGTTAGAATTTTGTTAAGGCTTTTGCAGCCTCATTTATAAGCAATATTGGTTTGCTTTTGTCCTTTAGTTTACACTTATGTTGAGCTCTGTGTGTGCCTAGCAGTGTCCTCATAAAATAAGTCAAGACTATTGGTACCTTTCATGTTTCCTGGAGGATATTTTTGTAGACTTCATGTTATTTGCTTTAATTTTAAAGAAAGTCACTATGAAATATGTGATTCTGAATTTTTCTGGTAGGCCTGTAGGTATGACGAGTGTGTTTTAAATAGCTAGTGTGTTATTTCTCTTTCTGCTTGTTGGTTTATCTTGGATCATATTTGAAAATTGTATATACAATATTTTTCTACTTCATGTAGATATCAAAATTCTTGTCTATTATTTCTACTTCTCATTGCTGTAACAAAATACCTATTAAAAAGCAACTCAAGGAAGGAAGAGTTTTACGGGCTATCAGCCCAGCACATTGGGGAAAGCATGGTTGTGGGAGAGGTGGCTGGTCTATGAGGTGGCTGGTCATATCACAACACTGACTAGAAGAAATCTTACCTCAAAGGTCCTACTCCCAGCAATTTACATCCTCCACACAGACCTTCATTTTAAATGTACCATAGTCTTCCAAAATAGCACTGCAAGCTAGAGAACAAAGTTCAAAACACCAGCCTGTTGGGGCACTTCAGATCTGAAACATGGTACTTAGCATAATGGTATTTAGATGATGTAATACAACTTGAATAACTTGAATATCTTTAGGGTTAACTGTTCATGATTCATACTCTTTCAATTTTTATTTTAATTCCAGACAATATTAATAAATTTTGGATGCATTTTCAAGGCACCAGTTTTCTCTACTGTTTTTATTTTCCATTGTTTTAAGCAGGGATGTTTCTTGCTTTGTAATCATTTCCTCTTTTCCTCCTTTCTCAACTCCCCCTCATCCCTTCTTTATCTCCTTCTTCCTCTACACACACACACACACACACACACACACACGTAATTGGGCTAAGAAGTTTTAATTCTTAAAATATATTTTTTTATTCAATTTGCTCTGCTGAAATGCAGTTTTCCTTGCTTACTCAGCATGCTCATGGTGACTTAAAGTCTATCTCTGAAAGTTTGAGTAACTGTTGTGATATTGTATTATTGTTATTTGTTTGCTTTTCTTACCCTTTGTTGATTTTTTTATTTTTTCCAAGATTGAGTTATTTTACCTGTTTCTTCATACTTTGAGACTTTTGGATTTTGTCTTGTACATTATAAAAATTTGTTTTAGAGACTCCATATTATAATCCTGTAAGGGGTATTGATACTTTTACTTTAACAGATAACCATCACGGTTAGTCTCATGTTAAAAGCTCTCTGTATTTGAGATGTGTTGGTAATGGTTTTCCTTCAGACAATGTTAACGCAGACCCATACACATTCAGGAATCAGACATGTCTGGAGTGAACTATTTACAAAGTGAGTGCTGCCCCTTGTTGGCTCATTCCTTTCTGAGATTCAACCCTACTCTTTTCCAGCAGTGTTTCCTGATGCCGAGTTCTTCCCCCAAATTCGTTGGCCTACAAAGATGAGGGGCTTGCTTAGAGTTTCAGTCAATAAGCACTACCTCATCTATGATTGTTCTTCCCTTAAAGAAAGTTACTATAATGTTTTGTTTTCTTCCTTCAAGTTTTGACTCACACAACAAATCTGCCTGCTCTGTTGGAAATACTAGTCAACTATGATATCTCAACATATAATAATTTGTTTGTATTATAGAAAATATTTACTTATTCTGATTTTTATCAATGTATATTTATCTTTACATTATTTAGTTTAGTAAGTGGAGAAAAATATAAGATAATAATATCAGTATTTTAAACTGACACCATTAGGTGATATATAAAATGTAGCAAAATATTTAGTAAACTTAACTTTGACCTTAAGCTGACACATGAACAGTTATTTTTGTGCATTTTTTGCTTCATAAATCTACACAATGGCACTGTTGATCTTCAGACATGGGCATATGAAGAGATGAAGGACTGTTAGGAAATCTATTCAAGTTTTGGAAGTCTGTCAAACATTCTGGCTTCATGGCATCCTTTTAAAGTAATTATTAAGATAGAATTGTTCAATGAGAGTTTCTGCATACCCACTTCCACTTCCAGAAGATTCTCTGGTCATTACTAGAAGTCTCAGTGTAAACTAATTTTTTTCACTGATTTTTTAAAATACTGATTTGTAGCTTTTTCTTGCATTCTCAGCACTGACTAATAAACACTCATTGGCGAAAGAATTTACACTGTTTTAGCTAACTTTGCTTTCGGTCAGTACAGGATGACTAAATTAGTTACTTAACAAGGGCATACTCTATCATACAAGTCCTCTATTTCTTCATCCATTTAGAACTTGGCACCATAAAAAAATTGGAAACATGTGCCTTTGTATAAGTATATGTATGCTAACCAACTGAAATCTTTTTAAAGGGACTTTTGGCCTGAAGGTTCCAAGGCTTGCATTTCAGCACCAAACTCCAAATATTAACAACATGTTGCATTACCTTCAGGTTATTAGAAATAAAATTGTTGAATGTAATCCTAAGGAATAGTTGCGAAGTTTTCTTAAAAATAATATATTTCTAATTTAGTGCTTTGTAACCAAAGCAGCGCTCTTCCTGGTAAAGATTAGAGAACTGTTTTTGTTTCATAAAACCCTGAAAGAGTCTTGGGGCATGAAGCAGATTTGCTTCAGCAGAGTTCAGTAGCTGGCCAGGAACATAAATTGCCAAGCGAGATTGTAAAAGGCACATTGGAGCTCAGCCAGATATTACCCTCTGAATTAAAGGAGGAATTTGAAAATCAGGGCACTACTTTAGTTTTTAACCAATAGCTAACATAGGGCTTTCAGATAGGGAGAAATATATTTTGATTAATTTTGCCCTTTTCAGAGGAACTTGGCAGCTTTGTCCTTCAGCAGCTGGAGTTTATGTAAGGCCTTATGGAGCAAGTCAGCCAACAGGGAGTTACAATAATCTAATCTTCATGGCCTGGATACTGCCTTGCGTGAGCAGCTTGCATAAGTAAAGCAGTTTTCAGTTTCCCACTAGGGGGCTAAGACCACAAAGGTATTGCTGGGGCTTCCCTTGTGTGACCAGAATTCTGAGTGTTAGGATCCTCATTTCCACCTGTGTCTGAAATCTTGAATAGTATGGGTAGGGAGAAAAACAGCTGTTAAGATTAATATTAGCTCTCTCTCTAATTTTACAATAGTCCTCCATGACCTACTAAATTTAGGAGAATTAAGGTTAGTAATTTTCCAATGAGATTAATTCATCATGATTGGCTCTATTCTTAATAAAATGTAGATAGCCATGCTCATAGTGAGTGAAATATTGGGATTTTTATGTTGTTTTAAGTTTTATTCATCAGTCTCAAATAGTAGCTTTTCTTGGCTAAGAACAATGAATGTAATAGTTCTATCTCATCTTGGTTTTCTCTGAAGATCTGTATAAATATATGTCCTTTTTTAGAGGTATCCTTAAGACAGTGACAATAATCAGCTTCTCCCCTTTACCACTTTCACTAATAGCTTTTAGAACTCAATACTGATAAAAATACATATTTTTCATATTATTTGGTGATCATATTTTTTTCTTATAAAAAGAACAATATTACATTCTAGGCTGCAAATCTGTGTTATCACTTCCCTCCAACACAGTATGCATCATTTTCTCTGTTGAATAAATAACATGAGTCTGTGACATTTATTTATGACATTTATTCTTTTGTCATACATTATGCCTATATATCCCTCTTCCTCCTCACAGTCAAAATGTGATTTTCTTTGGCCCTGTGCTTTCAGAAGATCATCACTGTCTTCTCACTTCTAAGAAAGCCTTTTTTTTTGGTTATTGACAATGGGTTGAAGTGAACAGAGTAAAATCTTTTACATTTTCATTTGACATTTTTTTCTGCATTGAACCTTATTTTTTAAAAAGTTGCAAAGGCAAAAAGTCTTTTAAAGGGGAAAAACATAATCATAGTTTATACTTCAAGTTCCAAAGGAATTAATCATGGAATCACAGTAATAAAGTAATAAGTAACGAAAATATCATAATCATATAATGGCACTAACTGGCTTATCAACATGTACCTGGAGAACCATGGGAACTAGGAGGATGCAAATGAGAAAGCACTGGGAAACATATGATATTTCTAAACCTACCTGATAAGATTAACCTGAAACCATAGAAGCTGATGGAAACCAGGAGTAAGTATGTACCAACAGTTCATTGAGAATTAGGAAAAAGTCTAGAAGGATTCATCTATATATTATGTTCTCCCCAACTGTGTCTTCTTTATCTTTCTTTCTTGTAAATCAATATTGTGTATCTGAAAGTATGGTGCACATACTTTTTTATATGGCAATGTGACCATGAGCATATAGATGTTCTCACATGTATGTACAGTGGGCAGACATCAATGTCTGTCTGGTGTTTTATTCTAGTGCCCTCCATCTTATTTTTGAATCAGGATCTCTTACTCTGCTCAGATTTCAGGGATTTGGTTACACTGGATAGCCACTGAACTCCTGGAATGCTACTCCAGTACCCAGGGCTAGGATTACAAATTTGTGACACCATGTTTGAATTGTATGTGGGCTCTGGGAATCCAAATCGAGCTCCTCATGCTTGCATGGAAAGCACTTTTTGCCCAAGCTGTCACCCTAACCCCCACCTATTGCAATTTATGATACACTGATTAAAGTTTACTGAAGCCTATATGAAAATTTCATTAAAAAAAAACTTGTCCATTGAACAAGATGTGTAATCATGGGCCAATTCCCTATAGGTGTGAAATTAGACCACTGCATGATTCAGTAGTACCTCCCTCCACTCCAACTGTGTCAGCAGACAAGGACAGTTGGCTAACTTTGGGTAGATATAATTAAAAATACTATAATAAAGTCTGTACTTATAATGTCATAAATAAATGTCATATTTGGCATTATAGAGATAAATTAAATGATTAACATAAGAAGTATGTTATATACTTTGTATGTGTGCCTGGCAACACTAAATACTGAGTGGTCAGGCACTATCATGGTAAGTAAATCTATGGTGTGGTATGGGAGAGCAAAAGAAACAGAATAGTTCATGTCCTGTTGACAGAGGCAGATCTGAAGAGGTGGAAAATCTGAGGAACAGGCTGATGTTGATGGCTTTCTTGCCACCCAGAGCCATGGAGATGTGTGTGTCTTGGCTGCTTCCAGCACCCACGTATGAGTCCATGGTCCTGCAGCAGCCTTGGTCTGTGTTGATGTCTATGATTCCTGATATTACTGAAGACTGAGAGGGGATGGATGCACAGATTTGGCACCACCTATCACTGGCTGTAACATTAGGGAAAACTGGTCTTTTCCCTCACCTGCTGCAGCACTCAAGGCAGCAGGCCTTATATCTTGCTTGCGCAGCACAGTAGAGCTGACCCTATAGAAGCGGGTGCTGGGGAGCGGGTACTGAGTAATGAAAGCATGGGAAATCTGGACCTGTTCTTCATTTTCCATATAAAGGCATGGGCAAGGGAAAGTTGCCCTCCCACATTGCTCCTTGCCTTCTGGTGGTGAGGACAGGGTAAAACTGGTGCACTGGCCAATCCTGCAACTACTCAGGCCAAGAAAAATGACTATGAGTTGGCCCACACTAACATTCATCCCTATGACCTGCTGAAACACATGAAGAAGATTCAAAGCTGCAGGATCTCTACAACAGAGATCTACAACAGAGGAAAACAGAATATCCAAGAGAAGTCATTTTGATACCCAGTATCAATAGTACAGCAGAATTCAGAGGCCTTGAACCAGACCAGTAATTCTTTTCAATGAACCCTTGCAAGTAAATATATATGAACTAAAAGGTGTACTTGTGACTCACTGTATTACACTACCACTTTCAAGATGAGATTGTTCTAATTTTTCCTCTTTATAAAATTTTTACTTAAATATTTTGGAGGGGACACAAGAGCAGAGGTCAGATATGAAGGGACAGGGAGATGAATGAGATAGAGATGCATGATGTGAAATACACAAATAATAAAAAAGTTAAAAAATATGATCAAAATATATTGCATTAAAATTAAAATCAAACAGAAAACAAAGAGTTGTTAAGATTACTCTGCTACTCCTTGTTATCATTTCTGTGAATGTTCACTTCCTCTATATAAAGAAAGAAATATTAAGATTGTAATTGAATCCTTTTATTCACTTTTCTTCCTTTTTCCGCTCTAGGATTTCCAAGCATGGTGACTCATTCCTATAGCCACAACACTATGGAAGCTAAAGCAGGAAATTTGCCATGGCTTTAAGGTCTAGCTGAGCAATGAATTTCAAGAAAACCAGAGCAATGGAGCAAGGTCCTGTTTAAAAACAAGCGAACAGCTCCCTCAATTAAGATATCTCCTTCCCTACTCCCGTATTTGTCCTTCCTCCATCTCAACCATCCCACACCCCCAAGTTCTCCCCAACCCTTCCCTTCTCCCTTCTGTCTCCCCCTCTCCTCTTGTCCCCAACCCACCCACACCCCCATTTTGGGGTTGTCAAGAAGCTTGGCTGTAAACAGGTTCCCAGGAGTCCACAGGGATGACCCCAGCGAGGACCCTGGGCAGTGGAAGAGAGGGTGCCTGAACTGGCCTTGTCCTATAGTCAGACTAATGACTGTCTTGAATATCACCACAGAACCTTTGTTCAGCGACTAATGGAGATAGAGACAGAGACCCACATTTGAGCATTGGTCTGAGCTTCCTGGGACCAGTTGAAGAGCAGGAGGGAGAATATGAGCAAGGAAGTCACAACCACGAGGGGTTGGTTCACCTACTGAGACAGTGAGCTTGAGCTAATGGGAACTCACCAAATCCAGCTGGACTGGGACTGAACAAGCATGGGATCAAACTGGACCCTCTGAATGTGGCTGACAGTTGGGGAAGACTGTGAAGCCAATGATAATGGCACCGGGATTTGTCTCTACTGCATGTACTGGCTTTTTGGGATCCTGTTCTATTTGGATGCATACCTTCCTAAGCCTGGATGGAGGGAGGAGGGCCTTGAACTTCCCACAGTGCAGGGTACCCTGCCCTCTCTTAGGACTGGAGGGGATGGGGGAGAGAGTGAGTGTGGGAGAGAGATGGAAGTGGGAGGAGTAGAGGAAGTGGAAATTTTGATTGATATTGTTTATAAAGTCATAAAAAGAATATTAAAATAAAAAACAAACAAGCAAAATGACCCAATGAAACAAACAAAACCTAAAAATATCACAATTATTTTTTTTTTCTGGAACAGAAGAGTAGTGTGTATGATATGGGATTCTCCACTCTGTTGTGAATACCATTAGTTAATAAAGAAACTGTTTTGGCCTATTGTTGGTGGAGGTCACTTGTTTTATTCCCAGCCACTTAGTCCCAAAATAATTACACAGAAACTATATTATTTAAATCACTGCTTGGCTCATTAGCTCTAGCTTCGTCTTGGCTAACTCTTACATCCTAATTTAGTTATTTCTTTTAATTTTTGTATCACCACATGGCTGTGGCTTATTGGCTAATGTTCTGGCATCCATCTCCAGTAGGAGGGCCACATAGCTTCTCCTTGACTCTGCCTCCTTTCTCCCATCATTCCATTTAGTTTTTCCAACCTAGCTCTGTTCCCCTTTAGCTCTGTTATAGGCCCAATGCAGTTTCCTTATTAACAAATGGTATTTGCAACATATAGAGGGGAATCCCACATCACCTTCCCTTTTCTGTTTAAATAAAAAAGAAGGTTTTAACTTTAACGTAGTAAAATTACTTATAACAAAACAGGTATCAAGCAATAATTATGGTTACATTATTTATATCCTTTATCTTTTATCATAACTAAGGAAAACTATAACAATGAATTCTTCAACTCCATCAAAGACTCCAGAAGGATATAATATTATCCAAGTAAACAGGAAGTGAATTGCAAGCAAATTCCAAACTCTAGAATTGACAGAGACACTTTGCTGCCTGGACAGTCACCCAAAGTTCTTCTGTACTGTTTGGGGAATCAATCTTCAGCCTACAGGCCTATAGTATCCAGCAGAATTTTTCATGAAGCAGAAAATTTCAAAGACAGTTTCACCTATATTGGCAGCTTGTCAGTAACTTTGTGCCCTGCAGAATGTCTGGCAAACTCATTTGTGTAGCAGGAACCCTGTATGATGGTCTCATGTTTAGGCAAATTCAGCAGTCATTTCTCTGTGAGTCCTGCATGTTTAGTTTATCAAGTAGTTCAGGCAAGAGTAATTTCTTGTCCAAGTGACTTACCAACTCCATAGGAACCTATTCAATGCCCATCTTTATATTGAAGTAGATTGGTGCTGCCAGCAGCAGATGTGTCTCACTGTCCTGAAATTCTTAAGTTTTTAAACATTTTAAATGCATTATTCTGTAGTTTTTGAAAAGTATGAAGAATGCCTATGCATCTGAAATACATGTCTGTCCATCTAGAAAATCTAACTAACATGAATAAAAGATTTACTATTATAGATGATTATCTATTAACCTATATTTCTTAATTATGCTTTATATTTTTAAAAGAGCTGCACAAAGGCAATACTTTAATCAAGAGCAGGAATATACATATAACAAAATTGACCTGAAATTTGTATCAATAAACCAAGATACAAACCAATGTAATGTATCATCTCTATACCATATCCCCTTTTAAATGAAAAATGAAAACATTTATAAACAATATTTGGGAATATGAGTATAATTCTCTTCAAACTGCTTCCTGCTGATTGGGGGTTCTGCTAATTTGGTCTTTCATGGTGTATCATGTATGCTAGGTTCATCTCAGTCAGCAGTTGGGTGAAGTAATTTTTGGGGTGTTCCTGAACACATTTCAGAGGGTCTTGGTGCATCAAAATACATGAGTCTGGAAGGATTCCACAGGTTCTCATCCATTCTCATCCTCTATAAAAACAAAATTAAAACCTCTTTTCCAAAGTAACATATTCTTAGATGCATATTTTGAAATCAAGATATCTTTAAAGTATATATATATATATATATATATATATATATATTGGTTTAGTTTAGCCATGTATACAATGTACTTAGCTCCTTCAAAGTCAAAAAATTCAAAGAAGACACAATAATATATATAATCTAGACTCTTTGTGTATATTCCATCTTTATGTGGCTTATTTTCTTTACTACTTTTAATCTATGACTGTCTATACTCTGTCTCTTTAAAGACTTTACCTTTTTAAAAATACCATTTGCTTCTTTTTATAAGTGTCTATATTCCTTTTCTTTTTTCTCTTAAGCCTACATACATTGATCCAACACTGTGACCCATTTAGAAGTCTTTTTGTCTGAATCTGCCCTGTTATAATTCTTTACTGTCCAGGAGCACTTTTTAAAATGCTAAATCCTTCTTAAGAATCTGCAGCTGCAGCATTACTAGGGTATATATGTTACTTTCGGCTTGCTCCACACAGTCTACCATGTTGGAAGTCCATTCACTGCCTCTGCAAGCCATGTACATTGCCGAGTTTTAGGCACACAACAAGTCCATGTTGCCACCAAGCAAGTCATAGCATGTTGCTCACAAACCCCATTCAAATGCTCAGTCTCCTGAAAGAGCCTAAGTTTGCACTGGCAGCATGGCCCAGAAAGCTGGCATTTCAAAATGGTGTGGCTTTTTTCTTGCTAATGCTGAGTCAGGAAAACTTGTCTTATAGGAGCTGCTGCACACCACCATCTGCAGTGGGGGCTACATGGCTTCTCCTTGACTCTACCTCCTTTGTCCCAGCATTCCATTTAGTTTTCCCCACCTAGCTCTGTTCTCCTATAGCTATGCAATAGGTCCAAAGCAATTCCTTTATTTACTAATGGCATTCACAACATACAGAGGGGAATCCCACATCAGCCATAGCAAGGCAGAACTTAGCTAGGTGGGGAAAACTAAACTAAATGCTGGGAAAGAAAAATGCAGAGTTGATTAGAAGCCATGTAGCCCCACTGGAGACAGATGCCAGTAACAGTGACTTTACCTGGTAAACTGCAACCATGTGGAGATACACAGATTAATGGAGATGGGTTAATTTAAGATATGAATTATCCAGAAATACATTTAAGTTATTGGCCAAACAGTATTGCAAATAATATGGTTTCTGTTTGATTATTTCAGGGCTGAGCAACCAGGAATAAACAAGCAGGCTCTTACAACACCTGTAGGCATGGCTGCAAATTGGGAAGGGACAGCTCCGCTTTCATTTATATGTTCTGCTTCTATGCCTATTGGCTTTAACTGTGGACCTACAGGAATTGGTAAAGGAGCTAGCTATTTTTATGTATGCATTTGATGTTTATAAGAGAAGAGGAAAATTCTATTTTGGTATATTTGGGGAGAGGTACACACATGTCAGAAGTTCCTTGTAAGTCTAGGTACTTTCTAAACTTATCATTTCAGGATTAAACACATTTTCCTACTTGATCTTAAATATTGTCTGAATAGTGGTAGATTTATGAGCATCTGTAACTCCTCAAACAAGGTGCATGCTATAGATAACCTTTTGAAATATGCCTAAATATCCATTTGAGAAAGAAGCTAAATTAATGGTAAGAGATGTTGTTGACTTTTCCATTTAGCAAAGTGGAAGCTGCTGTTCACTGGTGACTCACTTCTCATTCTACCCAAGTTTCAATGCCAGAAATGAGCCTTTGATGTCAGTTTTGCCCGACAGAGCACAGTGGGAAAGGAATAAAGTCTCCAAGCAAGGTAAAGCTCTTAGTTCCAGCAAAGGCTTGCCTCCACAACAGCACAGCATCTGTTCACAATTATGCTCACAAAGGTAAGGCATGTTCTGGACTTACCATATAGGGCGTTTCTCAGACCAGGATCAGAGGTCCATCTCTAAGAAGTTCTGATTTATGTGATATCTTGAGTGTGTAACAAACTTGGGGAAATATCATTTTTAACATTATAATAATAAATCCACTCTTATCTTTAGTTCACAGAGAATATTAAATCTCTGGTTTTCAACTTCTTTAAAAGAACATAAAGGTTTAACATTGTTCAAATTTGATACATATTACCTACCCTATATTTGAAACCATATATATCCGTGTGTGTGTGTGTATGTGTGTGTGTGTGTGTGTGTGTGTGTGTGTGTGTATGAAACATCAAGGCACACAGGAGACTGGAATATAGAAAGAAACCAACTGATGGAGTGGGAAAAAGGGTAAAACAGAAGTAAACAGAAGATATATGGTCAATGTAATATATTTGAAAGAATTTTTATGAACCTAGAGTTATATTTAATGATATATAATAATGAAATTATCCAGAATTTTAAATCATATAATCTCAAAACAACTAGAACATTACCCTTAAGGTTAATTGATTATCATTTCGAAATAAAGTGAAAGGTGGGTTTTATTTTTGTTCAGTTATATTATTCCATAGATTGAAGATAATTCAGAGTGAAACATACTGCTATGTGTAATAAAAAAGTTATAATCATATTTATGAGTAATGT